>NC_081824.1:54964881-56214881 GCF_030867095.1 Alligator mississippiensis | reverse complement strand
ATACAAGAGAAATATTTGTATTCTATTTTAAATAAAATGCATGTATAATAGTAGGCCTTATCTACAACCAAATTCTTGACACAAAGGAAAAGGAAAAAGGGAATCTTATTATTCAGTCTTCTTTTTTTTCTCATATGCAAATTTACAGGTGGAAATATAACCTGTGAACCTTTTAATATAGGTAAGATGAGAGGGGAAAGTAAACCCAGGAAAATCATTTTCTTAAGGATTTGAAAGCTACTGTAACTCACTCATAAATCACAGCATATTTGCATTAAAGACAGCAAATAATGTCTTATAACACTTGAATTTTCAACGTGAAAGAAAAAAAATGAATAAAAAACAGAAGGCAAATCTAATGTGCATTGCTAAGTATTGTTTAATAATACAATGTGTTTCTGAATGGAATAATGAAATCAGTAATACCAGTGATAACATTTGGACCACAGTGGAAAGTTATTATCATAGAAATTGCAGAGAAACAGTCACCACAGAGCAAACCCAGCAGCCGACACAGCGGATGGCTGTAAAATTCAAACTCAAATGGTTTTAAGCCCTACATATATATTCCAAAGTAGTGTATGGCAAGTAATTAATCTAAAGCTTTTCTTCTTCCTTAGGGTTTTCATTTTCATTAAAATGCCTGGTGTATTTTTTTTTAATTACCATATTATTTTTCATAGCATACATAAATACTAGAGTTACCATATTACCAGTTTCAAAAAAGAGGACACCTGTTGGGGGAGAGGGGGTAATATAATTATGGGGGAGCAGTGATATGCCCATGCCCTCCCCCTGCCCCTCACTCCCAAGCCACAGCCCCTCCAGCCCTTCCTCTGCCTCTCACTCCTGACCCACTGTCTGCCCCTCCAGACCATGTTGGTCCCCTCACTCCCAACCTGTAGCACCCCTGTCCCTGCTGATGCTCCTCACTCCTGACCCACAGCCCCATCACTGCCTACTCTCTGTGCTCCCAACCCACAGTCCCCTTCCTCCCATGCCCCTCACTCCCAAGCTACAGGACCCCAGCCTTCCTGATGCCCCTCACTCCTGACCCACAAACTCTTCCCCCCCACACCTCAGCTGTGCTGGTGCCCTTCACTCCTGACACTCAGCCCCTTGATCCCTGCATCTGTGCAAGCATCTCCCAGCTGTCCCACCCCTGTGAGCCCAGGCACTGGCATAGCCCAGTCACACAACCCATTGCTGTCCCTCCCTCACTACCTTCCCTGACTGGAAGAGCAGGCACCTCCCCCACACCGCTGCTGCCCAGTACCAGGGAAAACCTCAGTGCTGAGCAGAGCAAAATCCTGACTCCCAAACATTTGTTGATATTTTTAAAAAATGATCAGATGGAGATGGGAGGACACAAAAAGAGGGTATATCCAGGAAAACCCGGACATATGGTAGCCCTAATAAATACTGACACAAACTTTGGCATTGTCTTAAGTGGCACAAGTGAAAATTCTTATTTAGACTTTAAAACTGACAGCAAAGGTAATAAGATGTAGTGAACAGAAAACTGATCCAAATAAAGCATATTGATTTTTTGCCCATAGTTCTGTTCCCATCCAAAATATAACAAGCAGCTGAAGGCAATGTATGTATGTATGTATGTATCAGAAGCTACAACCCCACCATTTCTCAAAAAATGCCAGTGCTCATCATACATGATAACCAGTTTAACCAAATTATTTTCTGAATAAGCTATAACCTGTAAAAGTGTTTGAGGCTTACTACCCACTACCTTGCAACTTGTGAGCTAATTAAACCTGTGCAAATGAGCACAAAACCCATCAGAATAGTGGCATGTTATAGAGTTTGCCCTAATTAGACACAGTTGATTATATTAAGTATTAGATACATTAAAAAGCAATGAAAAATGCTGTAATGACACTTCTATTTTGGGTTACCAGCATTTTCTATTATCAATTATTACTGCAATAGTTTTCCAAAAAGTTCAGACTCCATCATTGCTCCCAGTCTTTGAAATTGGAAGCAAGGTAAAGGGTTTAGGGTCACAGAATTACCTTTTGTTAAGGTGAGATTACACATTGAAATGATCTCTTATTAAGAATGCTTAAAACTTGAAAGGTTGCATGTTTGGGACTCATTAAGTAGCGCTAAGTGCCTTTTGGGCATTTTAAATATATGTCACTTCAGGGGAGGATTATCTTTGATTGACATTAACTAGCTAGTTTTAAGTGAACTTCTGAGCATTCCAGTGACATAAAATGACCAACTTGGAGTTCTCCAGCCTCCCAGAAAGCATCTTTCAGTCTTTCCCACTTCCCTGCTCCAAGGATAAACTTTCCATGCTCCTAAACTCTACAGTACCTGGTAACCCCCAGGAGGGTTTCATGAAACAGGAGAGGTTCACAAACAGGAGGGTTTCATGAAGGGATGGGTGGCTCCTCAGAAACCAACCCACCCCTGGCAGCCTTCACTGTGCCCCCCACCTCCCCCACCAAAAACTCCTGGCACCCAGCTGGTGTGGGGGAAAATGCTGTCCCTTTAAACTTGAAACAGTAGCTAGAAAGATTGCCAGAGAAGAGGTGCTACTGACCTTAGCCAAAGCTTCAGCCCTGTTTCTGGTTGTGGGGCAGAATGTCAGCCAGCAAGCATTGAATGGTCTCAGGTTGCCAGCTCCCACAGGTGGCTGAGAGCTTGAGGGCTGGCTGGCTGGCTGGCTGGCATGCAGCTAACTAGCTGTATGAATTACCAGCAACTTGGGGCACCAGAACCAACCCCCTCACCTTTACCAGGAGGGAACCATGGAAAAGTTCATCAGCCCCATCCTTACAGTGTCCCCCAGCAGACCTGTACCAACCCCCACATCAAACCATGCCCCATGTCCCTATTTTTTCCACCTTTTGGCATTCTCCTCCATGCTGCTCCACCTCGAGGTATGCTATTGCCACCCCCCCCCCTCCCAGTTTTGGAGATGGTCCCCTAAAATTGCTGCAAACCTATATTATAGACATCTAATTCACTTTCCTGGAGGGATCTGTCCCCTTGCTTTATTTGCTTTAGAATTTATGAGGAATACAGAATTAAGACAGTAATTGTCTTTTAAGAGGTGGGGAGAGGGGGCAAGGCAAATTAAAACCAAACCGTACCATACCATACTGTTTTTCCTGGTTCTGCTACAATGTTTCTGTATGATGCAGTCTAATTCATATAAATGAGATTTTTAGTAGGTGCCTGGATGGACATACATTTAGATACATGTTATGCATTTAAAACTGCATGTAAATAAATCAGAGAAACTGATGATGAGACTTTTGGCAAAGGCAGTGGGGCCAGGATCAATGAAAAAAGGAACAAATGCTGGGTGGTATGAGCTTTAATTCTAATGATTACTCCTTTATTGTCTAGTCTCAAGCAAGCACATAACTTAGTTTTTCTATCTCTAAAATGGGATTAATATAAGTGCTTTGTGTGAAAATGAAGATAAATTCATGATGGTGATTAATTGCCTGGAAGTAAACCATTAGAAATCAATATTTCTGTAATTGGTGCAGACATGGATGATCTCTAGTAAATAAAGAATGGATCCTTCCTTTAAAAGGAACAAAAGACTGGGAGGGATCTCCAGGTAACAAGTCAGCCTTCTGCCACCACAAGGAACCATATTGTATTTTATTTTTTCAAACACAACCAGAACAAGACACACACTTTGTTTTGGCAGAATGAACTCCCTCTCCACTCCTCCTCCCTGAATCTTCCTTTGTCACTGCACCAGCTCACTCACATGGAACAGGGGAAGAGCCCTGTCATCAGCATCACTAACCCTTGCTTTTCTGCTCAGCCAACAGCTCTGATAATTCAGCAGCAGCTCTGAGAAGGTTTAACTTGTTGCTATGCTGGGGGTGGTGAAGAGGGAATTCCACCTCCTTTTGATTCTTGGTACACCCAAAGTTTAAGACCAACTTCCTGGAAGTGGCAGCAACATTTCAGGTCAGGTAGTCCTGAGGGAGTCATTCGACTTTGTTACTCATTACAATCTACCTGGTCCCTTCTAACCTTTTCATTCTCCAGGTGTTAATCATAGAATCATAGAAGTAGGGTTGGAATTGACCTTGTAGATCTTCAGGTCCGACCCCCTGCCTGGGCAGGAAGAAAACTGGGCTCAAATGCCCCAGCCAGGTAGGAATCAAGCTGCTTCTTAAAGACCTCCAGGGTAGGAGCCAGCACCATTTCCCTTGGAAGTCGGTTCCAGATCCTAGCCCCCCTTACTGTGAAGTAGTTCCTATGGATGTCTAATCTAAACCTACTCTCCATCAACTTGTGGCCGTTATTCCTTGTTATCCCGGGGGGCACTAGGGGAAACAAGGTATCCCCCAAACCCTTCTGGTCCCCCCTAGTGAGTATATAGATGATCACCAAGTCCCCCCTCAGCCTTCCCTTGTGAAGGCTGAACAGGTTCAGGTCCCATAGCCTCTCATTGTAGGGTCTGCCCTGCTGTCCCTGGATCATGTGGGTGGCCCACCTCTGGACCCTCTCAATGTTGTCCACATCCCTCTTGAAGTGTGGTCCCCAGAACTGGACGCAGTACTCAAGCTGTGGCCTGATCAGTGTCACGTAGAGGGGGAGGATCACCTCCTTGGACCTACTTGAGATGCACCTGTGGATATATGATAAGCTCCGGTTAGCCCTGCCGACCATGACCTCGGATTGTTGGCCCATGTTCATCTTGGAGTCAAAGAAGGGAGTTTCCCATCGTATAAGTGTGCTGCCAGTTATTACTGCCCAAGTGCAGCACCCTGCACTTGTCAGTATTGAAACGCATCCTGTTTTTGTTAGCCCACCCCTGCAACCTATCCAGGTCTTTCTGCAGTCTTTCCCTCCCTACTAACGTACCCACTTCACCCCACATTTTGGTATCATCAGCAAATTTGAACAGGTTGCTTTTTACCCTGTTGTCCAAATTGCTGATAAAGAAATTGAATAATGACTCTCTCCTTTCTAATGATCTCAATATTCCACCAAATAAGGTATTGTTTATTCTGCAAGTCTGCTATTTGTTAGCTGCTCTTTGCTTTTGAATGAAGCTCCTAGTGCATAGCCTTGCAATTTGGGTGTAACTCATTCTACTTAAGTAATATTTGTTTTTGCTTCAATCTTAAACTGAATACTATAAAACCCCTAGCATATCAGAAAAGCTTCTAGTTTATTTTTTAACTAGGGAAAAAATAAGTTTTGTTTTGTATGTGATGTGCATCTCACCATCTGCACCCTTCTTTTCAAAATTCTAGGTTCACCATTTCTATATCTATATCTATATCCATCTATCAAGATCCATCTTGAAAGTATTAGGACTATTGTCCCTTCTATTCCTATAAAAAGTTTATAATTAATCTGATTATTAGAAATTTTCTTCAGATTTCTAGCCTACATTTGTCCATAGTTATTTGTTCTGGTGCCAGCACTGTTTCTTTTCTTAAGTAGGTCTTTTCCCTCCTGTTCCCTCCATCCCTTCCCCTCTTGGTGAATGGGAGAATCTATCATTAAGCAAAAAGTGTTGTTAATCCCAATTTAGGATCCCTCTGTGAAAGAGGTTGAGCTTTAACTCTCACTAACTGTAAGCCTGCAGCCCAGTTCTAATTAGCAGAATATAATTAATAATAAATGACAGACACATTATAAAGGGGGTATCAACATCTCATATATTATCCAAATAACAACAATATAAACAACAATATCCAATATCAACAGTCCATAATAATACAAGCCAAAGACATACAACATTATTCTTGTATAATGAGAGGGCACTAGAGAGCATATACTGTCACACATACGCTACCAGCAATCGCTGTAGCAGCACCTCTCACACAAACTCACCCAGAGTCACAGCAGCAAGAACTCAGGCACTCTTCAGGCACTCACCAGGCACACTACAACAACTCAGTCAACACTACAGGGATATCGGTCCCCCAGACCCTGACCCTGCATACACAACTTCAAGCACATGGAGAAGTGTTTGGTCTCCCAGGGCCTCACTCACACTCCTGTGGGGTAGTCACTCACTCTGGCTCAACCAGCTGTCAATCTCTTGCCACTCTCACCAATGTACAAGGTGCAATCATGTGCTGGACCATGCTGGCCTTTAGCCTCCCAGGGCCTCTAGCCATAGCATTCCAAATATGCACTCACCAGCACCCACACACAAGGACCACATTCATTCCACAGGAAAGGGAGCTGAGCAATGCTAGGACTGAGGATAGAAAGCTCCCTGCCCTCTGTGGCTTCCTTCTGCCTAAGCTAACTGGAAGCCACTTTGCTCCCAGTCAGTGTCTACATGAGTGTTAATGCACAGTAACTACTGCACAATTAACCTAGCACCTGTATTTACATGTACTAGCTAACTGCTCAGTAGCCTAATTTGCTGTGCAGTTGATGGTGCACATGTATAGATGGTTATGTTTTACTGCAGAGTAAATTAGTCTACTGTGCAGTAAAGCATCTTGTGTAGATGTGCCCACTATAGACACAATGTAAGTGAAATTACCAATGGTAATAATTTAGGACTAATATTTGGTATAATGTCTTCTGATGGCATGATGGAATGTTCAAGCAAAATTATGAAATAAAATCAAATCCCTGATAAGTATGCTTCAAAAGAGCATGGGATTGTCTTAAAATGGAGAAAGCTCATCTGAACATGGATGTTCTGAGACAGAAGATAAGTTTCTTGCTGGAGTTATGCACTTCCTCAACATTTTTGCAAATTTGGAAGCAGTTGTCAGAGACAAGACAGAATGGATGAGAGAGTTTCATGGAATCACAGGCTTGAAAGGGATTCCTAAAGTCATCTGGTCCAAACCCTGGAGCAAATGTAGGATTCTCTGTTCATGAACCATCACAGATTAATGTGTCTTCAGGAGCTCCCATGAAGTAAATTCTAGGCAGTTTGTTCCAATATTCCACTGTTCTTATGATTAGGAAGTTTGTTTGTTTTTCTGAGGTTGGATCTAAATTAGCTTGCAGTATTTTAAACTCATTGCTACATGGTCTATCCCCTCTGGAAAGTAAAAGCACACTATTTTTTCCCATCTTCCATATGGAAGCCTTTCAAATATTTGACAATTGCTATCATCTCTCCCCCTGCCTCCCCACCCCCCCCCATACTCCTCCCCACAACATCTTCTTTTAACCAAAGAAGCTAAGTGGGCTGTATTCTATCCATCAGTTATAGTGGGAATTTCTGGAGGCCTCAGTGTGATCATGCTTTACTATAAATAGTTGCTGCAAAGTTTCATAAGTATGACATATAGATGCCTTTTTCACTCCAGGAGAAGATGGCAGTTTGGGCCTAGCAGCAGATTGCAGAACTTGTTCCTTGATTATTTCCCTCTATCATTATGTTTCTTGAAGATAGAGTCTTGTCCTTTGAGAAGCCAAATCAGGGCTGGCTTAAGAGGGGTCCTTCAGGGGAGGGACACCAAATAAGGCCTCTTCTTGGGGAGTCCCAAGGCAATTCCCCTCAAAATGTCATGATCCATAACATTATTTTTCTCCCTACTAGCTTGTACAGTATTTCCTCATATGCCTTGCTTTCCAGATTTTTACTCATCTTTGTCATTTACATTTGGACCTGCTCCAAAAGTACACAAAAGTACTACATTATTCTCATAAGGTGGTGCCCAAAACTAGACACAGTACTCTAAGTGAGGGCTAGGTAGTGGCAAGTAATGCTATCACTGTCTATGTTTTGAACATAATATTTCTGTTAATGTAGCCCCAAAATATATTTGCTTTTTCTTGACAGCATCACATTGTTGACTCATGTTCTGTTTGCAGAACCTCCAAATCCTTTCACCCGTGCTATCACCAAGCCAATTTTCCACCATTCTTCAGGAAAACTGGAGGAGAATAAAGTTCTTATCTGGCCAATGGAAAACACAGGCTGCCTCTGTAATCCTGGACAAATTGCTTAAGTTCCCTTTGCTTTAGTTTCTTATCTGTTAACTGTCATACTATCATAGAAAAGAAAGGGAACTGTCATTTTCAGTAGCCACTATCTGTTGTGTTCATAATAATTCTTTGATAGCTGATCCCTGTAGTCTTTTCCTGAACCAGGAGGCAGCTAGGACTGGAGGCTACCAGGATCCGTCTACTCAAAAGGGAGTTAAAAGCATGCCATCCTTTTTAAAATTCCAACTCCACCAACCCAGTCAGACTTGCAAGGTAGATTTTGAGATATTCTTGTTATTACTTGTATAACAGTGGGCTTTTGAGTGTTTAAAGGAGCAAGTGTCTAACTATTGTTATGTAAGTAGGTAGTCATTTTTCTTTGTATTATACTTTCCCTTTTTGTCCCTAATTTTTGCTCTTTTTTCGACTTATTTTATACTTATCCTCATTGTTCCTGAAATAATTTTTTGTCACCCTTATTATCTCCTGGTCGTTGGTTTTCTTGATGATTGGTGGCTGACAGTTCTTGGAGGTTATGTATTAATTTGTGTTTTTGTCCTCAACACAGGGAAAGAGATTGCAAAGCATACATAGGCCTGCTGGTTCTAAGTCCAACATTAAGTACCACAAGGTAGAAAAATAAAAGTTTATCATTGTGGATCACATGCCTTAGCAGGGACCTACATACAAAATCTGTGACTGTTAAATTTCTGCTTCTGCCTCACAAAGATCACCATGGAATTCAATTTGGGACATAATTAATGATTTTGTTGAGCAGTGATGAACATTCTAAAAGTTCAGGATCTAGTTACATGCTTTATTGATGACACAGGAAAATTATTTTATGGTTAAAGTACTGGCAAAGAACTTAAGGGATTTAGGTTCACTAGTTTTGCAACAGAATTCCTGCACTGTATTAGTCATATATTAGTCATGCTATTTAAACTTTCTCTATAAACCAGTTCTTCCTTTGCAAAATGGAGAAGAGATAATTTTTTTTCTTTTTTCTTCCACTTGTCCTCTCTTGCTATATATATGTACTACTAGTAGCTAAAAGGGGCCCAGGTCTTCATCTAAAACAGATAAATAGAGACAGATACTAATATCAATGATACTGGTCATTTTAGAGGAATGAATTTCAAACTTTGTCCCATTCTATATGCCTTTGCCACTAAAACTGAGGATATCAAACAGTTTCTGAGGGGAAAAAATTAATAATTTACTATACTTTATCTAGGAACAGATATTTAATTATTTCTTTTTTGTATTCCCAAAGGTTATTTTACAATGGACAAGATCATTCAGAAGAAACAAAGTGAATAAGGGACACATATTGTAAAACTATCTTTGATAAGTATGAAGTTGTGAAAAAAGACTCAAATTTGATGACTGCAAAAATGACTATAAAATCAAGCATTATTATGATGGTTTATTTTCTTCAAGCCTACATTGCAAGTGGACAGAGAATATGCAAGAGGCAAATGACTGTGGAATGGCACACAGCACCAAAATCCATCACCGTGAACTGGACATTGAGGGGAAACATCTGCTCAAACTTCTATTCAGATTGCTGGAATATAAACATCAGTCTGGACAAGAACGTTTTAGAGCATCAAGGTTTAAATGTCCCTCAGATATGTCCTTTGCAGCTTCAGTTGGGAGATGGTCTCTTCATCTCATCTGAGCCATCTTTTCAATCATATGGGATGAATTTGGTAAATGTTTCCATGGAAGAATTTATAAGTTGCTCACAAACAAGGTTTCTTCATGATCAATTGATTTTTGGCAGCAGGCTAACAGGGATACATCAAGTTGACACTCAGTGGCTTAGTGTTGGAACTCATTTTTTTGTCGAAGCTGCAGCTAAAGGTCCACTCTTATGCAGCATGGGCCTCCGTCTAAATGTAACAGTGAAGCAGCAGTTTTGCCAGGAGTCTCCAACTTTACCTTTGTGCTCTGGTCATGGCAGATGCCTAAGTCATATGTGGCAAGAGGAGTATAATTGCCATTGTGCCCCACAATATTTTGGAAGATTCTGTCAGGAATTTGATATGTGTTCCACTAAACCCTGCCACAACAATGGCTCTTGCACCAGAAAGGGAGAAGGACTGATTTGGGATTCCTATGAATGCACATGCCCTCCACAGTTTTCAGGTAATATTGTTTTTCCAAAATCTAGATTAAAAAAAATATAGGATTGTTCAATCATAGGGAAGAAAAAACATTTTTACCATTTAGAAAATAAATGCTTTATATTTCTATTTTCTTATCAATCCATTTGCAATTCCTATACCAGGTTGTGCAATATGGAGGTCCAGATTCTTCCTGACATTGTACTGTGGAGGAGAATGAATAGATCTCTAACCCTACTCTCGAATACTCAGCCAAATGTCAGGAGAAGCTCTGCAAACAACTGATGGCTTGAGTTGCTAGCACTTCAAAAAGCAAAGAACAAACAAACAACAACAACAAAATTTAAAATTCTTTTGGGCTAACCCAAAATGAAAATTTCTCATAATATCCAGTAAATTGAAAGGTTAAAAAAACCCCAGTGTTGGACTAATTATTTCATGCAAACTGAAATAAAAGACTTGTTTCAGATTTTAAGCTTCTTACATTAAATTTGCATAACATTTCCAAAAGCAAAATTTCACATAATCAAAACATTTCATTTAAAAAGGTACTTATAGATTTTTTTCCAAAAATTCAGAGAGCCCAAAGTACATATGTAGACTTACTTGGTGTCTTAAATCCGTATGTTTAAAGTAATAATAATGTAAAATGTCACTGTATTGTAGTTAATAAGAATGGTGGTCCCTGTAATCAAGGCCTGTTCTGAACTTCACTGAAATAAACCTGAATTCAGCCACCAACTTCAGTTGATTTAAGAACAGTTTCCCAGATGATAGGGCTTATTCCACTCATATTTGTCTGGCAGTTGCACTACATTCTAAATCAGAGTTTTTCAACTTTCTTATATTAAAAGCACTCCTCCTTATATTCAAGGCACCCCTTGTTAAACTCAAGGCACCACTTGGAAAATGCCAACTCTTAACTGTATGTGTAGACACATCTAAAGAATAACACAAAGAGATTAATCTAGTAGATTATGACCCTGTTTACTAAAGCATAAGCCAGGAAGAATGCCTCTCATACTGTTAAATGTACTTAAAATAGAAAGATTGCTCAGGCATGCATAATATAACAACAGTTTCATAGTTTCATAGTTTGTAGGGTCAGAAGGGATGTGAGCAGATCATCAAGTTCAACCCCCTGCCATGGCAGGAAAGAGTACTGGGGTCAAAAGACCCTGGCAAGGAGTTCATCTAGCGTCCTTTTAAAGACCCCCAGGGCAGGAGTGAGCACCACTTCTCTTGGAAGTTGGTTCCAGATCCTAGCCGCCCTGAAAGTGAAGTAGCGCCTCCTGATATCTAGCCTGAATCTACTCTCTGCCAGCTTGTGACCGTTATTTCTTGTCACTCCTGGTAGTGCTTGGGGGGAATGGGGACTCTCCCAATGCCTGCTGGTCCTTCCTGACTAGTTTGTAAATGGCCACTAGATCTCCCCTCAGCCTTCTGTTGTGGAGGCTGAACAGGTTCAGGTCCCGTAGCCTCTCGTCAGAGGTCCTGCCCTGCTGCCCACTGATCATGCGGGTGGCCCTCCTCTGGACCCTCTCCATGTTGTCCACATCCCTTCTGAAGTGCGGCACCCAGAACGCAGTACTCCAACTGCAGCCTGACCAGTGTCAACTAGAGGGGGAGGATCACCTCCTTGGACCTGCTTGTAATACATCTGTGGATGCATGACAAGGTATGGTTGGCCTTCCTGACCACGTCCCCACACTGTTGGCCCACGTTCATTTTAGCATCAATAATGATTCCAAGATCCTTTTCCACCTCTGCACTGACGAGAAGGGAGTTCCCCAGCCTGTAGGTATGCTGCTGGTTCTTCCTCTCCAGGTGCAGTACCTCGCACTTGTCAGTGTTGAAACCCATGCTGTTCTCATCCATCCAACCCTGTAACCTGTCCAGGTCTGATTGCAGCCTATTCCTCCCTTCTAGTTTGCCCACTTCTCCCCACATCTTAGTATCATATGTGAATTTGAACAGGGTGCTTTTTAACCCCTCGTCCAAGTCACTGATGAAGATGTTGAACAGTGCGGGTCCAAGGACCGAGACCTTTGGAACCCCACTGCCTACATCCCTCCAGTTCAAGTGTTGTTATATTTAGACCCAAATGCTTTATGTTATTTATTTAATATTTATGTATTGTCTATGTTCAAATAGCCATAAATAACTTTAAACTAAAGAAGTTGATTCAGTTGCATAATATTTCCATATTATATAATGTTTTAAATATATTTTTCTGCTATATGTGTATTTGGGTGTATATTATAGAATTGATTGCGAACCTGTCATTTGGGTTTGCCAGACATGAGTTTTAGTTGCCCATTATTTTACCATTTGAACTGAGATTAACAAGATTAATATTTGGATTGATATTAACACATTTAATAATTATTTAATAATAAATTAACAAATTTAAAATGTTTAATTAACAAAAGTTTTTTGAATATAATAAAAATGAATTGTAAGTGCAATTTCAATACATAGTTATAAATCAACTCTTTTTTTTTTTTTTTTAAGTTACCTACCAGTTGTACTTTTCTTTTACTAGGGAAAAATTGTTCAGAAAGAATTGGGCAGTGTGAGCCACATGTTTGCCTCCAAGGCAACTGCAGCAATGTTACAACAAATACTTTTCTTTGTAAATGTAATGAAGGCTTTACAGGTGAGAAATGCATTTCTTTTCTGGGCTGTAGTTTCAATTATGATTTTTGGCTTGCAACAGAAATTTGGGATGGTCTATGAAGACCAATGAGTTAACTAGAAATATTCCTAAAATATGTACTTGTTAAACGATGTGGAGTTGTATTCATTTTGTACTGAAGGTCTTACATGACTTAAGGTGACACTCAACATAAGGAATGGCAATCCTTTATACACTTTCTCCATTATTAGATGGTCCTCAAATACTTCAGGTAGTCCCTTCTCACAGATAAAAGTTCTACCAACCATAGGCAGCATCTCAAATGTATCTGGATCTGGTTCTTTTAGCCTGTATCCAAATAAAATATTCAGGCAAAATCTGTGACAATGTAAAAATGTTAATGTTACTTCCTGCTATTAGAATTTGTGTCTCTTTCATTTTAACCAAAACTGTGCCTACAAAATTCTGCAAAAGTAGAAAAAAAAAACATCCTGGGCCACTGCTAATTTGTCTCAATGAGAAAAAAAAGTCCTTCTTTAACCAAAAGATAGGTGATGAATCAAGTTCAAAGGGGCCTGAAAGCAAAGATCAATATATCTCAACTACAGCAAGGGAGGGTAGAACAGTAAGAATAGCAAGAGTCCCACAAATGAATGGAAATGATAACATTTATGAAGAGGTTGTTTGTGGTCCGCCACTTACTATTCTCTTAGTTTATAAAAAGTTGGATAACCAGGGAGCGCACACTACAAAAAAACAAACAGAACAAACAAAACAAACAAAAAAAACCTAGTTAGAGTCAGTAACTCAAAAGTAACTGACTATTTTGATGAAATTTGTACTCTGTTAATTGAAGGCATGTGCATAAGGAATATATTTATAACAAGTAAGATTTGTTCACCTGTGATTCACCTAACAGAAAAAAAAAAATGTTTTTTTGTCAAATAATTTAGTCAAGATGAAATATATTTACTAAGCTCTTACTGGCAACCTCAGTACAAAATAATTTAAAAACTAATTGTCTCATTTAGAAGCTGAGAATCTGACTGATCTGGTTATAGGGATATTCAGAATATAAATGTGATTGAACCTGGGTGCACCTACACATACACTGTACTGCAAATTTGACTAAGCAGCTCCACAGTAAAGCATCACAGTATATACACATGCAGTATTAGAGTGCAGCAAACTAATTAACTCTGCTGTAGAACTGGTGGTGTGCTTTACTGCACTGAAATGCACATATACATCATGACCGTGGGTGTAAATTACACTCCATCAGTCCAGCCAGCTAGGGGCCTGCTCCACCCTGGCCCAAATTGCTGCTGTCCCAGGTGCACATGTAGATGTTGCACCCATGGACAGTTCAGTCTGGCTCAAAGTGGTCTGGAATTTATGATGTTGCATTAATTGCACTTGTAGATGCACCCTCTCATGTTATAGGGAATGCTGTACTATCTTAGACTATGTCCTGGTTTTACTCTTTCTAGGGAGTGGTGACACCTCAGATTTAAATAAAGTGAGAATCCTTTCTTATGGTTCCTACATTCTAGAGGCAAGGATGGGATACAACTAAATGGGATATTCATAGGATATATTTATTAAGGCAGGCTTATTCTCTTCAGTATAGGGGTTGCAGATAGTTCTGTATGTATTTTACTGGACCATAGCTTTTTGTTAGTTTCAGACTAACAGGCTAACAGTTTCACACTGCTTATATTAATAATCTTGTAGCTGTTGCCTAACTATATTACATTGCATCTATTTCATTGTCCATCATACCCATAACAAGCATGATAAACTTTAACTATAGCAGACATGGTCAGCATAAGAATTTTTACCTCTAGTCTTATTCAGTTATCCCAAAATATTATATAAAATTTAATTTCAGTAAGATTAAGTTGAAGCAGTTACATTTGAGAATGTTCACCCTTTAAAATAAATAGCTATTTTTATAATACAAAATATTGAGTACAAGAAATGTACAGTAAAGTTCCTATAACAAGCTCTGCTCGTATCACTTGGTACTTTTCATATGTATGTCAGAAATCACCATTACAGATCTTTTTATTCTGTCACACTCCCAGTATAGTCTATAGATAGCCAGTGTTGTCACCCACACTCTGTGAGACTAAATAGATGAACTTGCCAAACCATGTCATTTTGACCAGTCTCATCCCTTCAAACCTATTTGTTCTATTACAAGACAAAGATTTGTCTTTGTAACAACAAAGACATTTTATCATTTTATGATGGTCTTGAGTCAAGAACAAAATAGCAGTCCTGGCTCCCTTTTTCCCTTTTTTTACTAGAAAATATCTCTTTATACACTTCCTTTTAAACATTTTTTGCAGTATTTTAGTTAAAAAATACCAACTGCTATAATTTGCCTGAAGATGTAGCAAAGATCATGATACAGATTTTCAGCTATCAGGATAGCTCTATTGAAGTCAGTAGAGCTGCACCAAATAACTTAATCTGAGGTAAAATGAGTTGTAGCTTTCTTAAATATCATCATTGGTAGTCATTGGTATATATAGCCATGTCTGAGATAATGGCTATTTAAGAGCAGACAAGACAAAAATGTTTCAGAAGAGAAAGAAGAAAATATTTGTAAGAAGTTTAAACTACTAGTTATTCAGACTATTCAGACTATTCCGAACATCTAATTTAAATAAGATACTTTAACTGTATGAAAACTGCTACTGGATCTTTAATGTTGAAGTGGTTAAAACCTCAGCTTTTTCTCAGTTGCTCTAAAATCATGTGGTCACATTCTGAGATTAATTTAGAAATAAAAAAAACCACATTGAAATAAGACCTATTGCTTTCTTCCTTTTTTGGCTTTCTTACTATTGAAGTTTTGAAAAAAGGTTATAGTGTCAAAAATGTGTTTTGCTTTTAAACATATCCTAAGCCTGCTACTCCTGGTGCTGCTTTCTGTCTGCCTGTAACACTGCTGAGTAGCAGAGAGACAGACAGTGGTCCTTCTTTGTGGGTCTATGTTGGACAGGGGGAATAGAGCTAGTATTCTTCACTTCCATGTAGGAGACTCAGATTTAGAAATGCTAGTCTTGTGCTTCTAAGACAAGCAGAAATAATAAAGGTAATATGTAATTCCTGGGATCCAAGTATTTCACCTTTTCATAGTTTAACTATGGAATTTAACATTCATGTCATCCAAGATCCAAGCATGTATCACCTAGAGATAGTTAAAATTTTATAACTGAACAAGTTTTACAATGTAAAAATAATAGTGGTTAGACAAAAAAGGGATGTGTTTCCATAGCAAAATGTGTCAGTATGTTTTTCATTATCAACACACAAAACCAAGTTTCTTTTAGTTTACCTTCAATTGAAATGTTCATTTCATTGTTTAAAAAGTTATGGTTTCAAGCTGTGGATATTAGCCAATGAAAGAGTCAGTTTCAGTTTTATTTTTGACATCTTGTATATTTACTGAATTTGGGAAGATTGAAAGTGATCATATCACAAGAGGCAAATTTAGAGATAAAAGGGTGAGAGACAAGGATCTGTTCAGGTGCTAGCTTTTATTGGACCAAGTATGTAGTTGGGATAAAGTTAGACAAACTTTTGAATAAAAGGCATTCTTTAACAGGCTTATGCCATGCATTCAAAAGAACTAGTTTAATTTCTGGACCATCATGGCTGCAACATTACTCTTACACTACTGTAGAGACAAAAGGGGAAGAAGCGGGATACATTATTCATTTGGTGGCAAAAAGAAGAAAGGAAAATGTTTTAAAGACATTATAATTATAATTAGTTTTTCATTTTTCTCATTTGAATACTGAATAGTAAGATAACACTATTTTTTTAAAGTTTCTAATCCACTCTTGTATTTTTTCAGAGACATTTTAGCCATGGTGTCTAGCCTCAGAGGTTGAAAGTGTCAAGTTCATGTTTGTGTCCATGTAAATGATACCACAATGTGGGTGTGGGGACTTCTAAATGCAAAATGCAATTTTTTTAGCTACAATTTTAACTATAAAGGAGTGGGAGAATATCCAGTTCATTTGGATGCAGTGGTTATTCCAGAATGTATCCTGAAATACAATAAATCTCTGGTTTCCCATTTTCTAATTAACTGTAACGTGCCATTGTCTTTCTGGGTGGCTTAGGGAAATGAATCTTAATTCTTTCATACACATACACAGCCACTCATAGCAAATCTAAGGAGATTATTTTCCATTCCTCAAGTAGAAACAATGCTCCTGCTAGGATGTTTCTCTCTCTTTTAAAGATATAGTTCTACTGTGGAAGGGAAATTACATAATAGATCCCACCATTTAAAAAAATTAGGTTCAATAGGCTCATAATATTTTTTCCCCACATTCTATTCCATTAACTTCATTGAGGAAGGGAAAATTTGAGTTGGAATTTCAATATTTGTAAGCTGTTCAGAGGTATGTAGACTTTTGGATGCTTATCAGATCCTTTTTTTTTTTTTTTTTTAATTTGCCCACCACACATTGCAAGTTCAAGGATATCTTATCACACTACACACACAATCAGTGTCTTTAAATGCTAAATATAGCTTGAAATAATACTAAAAAATACATTCTGGAATCACATTACGAATTAAAATGTTCAAAATTGGTTTAAAATCTCTTGAAAAACTCAGTGGAACATGATTACTTGCAAACTAGGGCATAATTACACAAAGCTGATGCCCTCCTTCCTTCCCCCCCACCCCCACCAAAAGAAAGTAAAACCACATTTAAATTTTATAGTGTAAGTAGTCCCATTTACTTCAGTAGGACTACTCACTTAAAGTTATGCATATGCTAGTTCTAATAAGAATTCATTTGAAGGATATACTTTTTGTGGAACAACAGATCATCCAAGAGTTTATCATGCTCATTGAAAAGAATTTCCAAACCGTTGCAATAATACTTTGTTAATTAGGAAAGAAAATCATTTCTAGGCATTTAGCACATGATTTTAGAATCACCACGGGTTATGAATAAGGATCAGGGAAATTATTGCCATTTTTATATAAACCTGCACAGTTATCAATGGAATATCTATTACTTAGTGAACTATACTATACTGCACAGCTAGAGAGAAATGACTTAACCAAAACACACATGAGGTATGCTCAAAAGATTATTCTAAAAACCAGTATAAGCTACAAAAAAAAGTTAAATAAATAACAAAATCATTATTAGTTTTGGTAATTTCAAAACATATGCTATTTACTCAAATATAAGTTGATTCTTATTATAAGATGACCCTCCCAGTAAGTAGATTCTGTATATGGAAAATGTATAAATTTGTTATACATTTTCCAGGTATAGAATCTAATTATAGGAGATTTTCCTTGAATTTGTCCCCTTCCCCCTGCCACAGCAAGGAAAATAAGCCTGGAGGTAAAATGGCCTCCTGCCCTCTACCCCTGAACTTCATTCCCCTGTAGCCCTGCCCTTCCCACTAATTGTTGCCACACCTGATCTCCCTTAGCACATAGAAGTGAGGAGCATATTTTAAAGCACTGACTTAAATATGTATGCCTATAGTAATTTGTGAAGAGGCAGATTACTATGAGTACTCATAGACTTAGTTCATCCAGGATTGATGCATTTTATCCTTTTTGAAAGTTCTGCAAGTCTTAGCACAGGTATTCCGTAAACTCAGCTTCAAGCAGCATTTTTATACCTACTTACTTATAGTACAGACTATTCATGAGAGTAGTCCAAAGGCTCATGATTTACTCTTTAGTTCATTGGGCTGAGTCAACAGCGTTTCAAGCCATGGTGACCAGATAGCTCAGCACTGCTCAGTATGTATGTGGATTCCAGATACCACCCCCACAAAGGATCCATATGATAATTAGTCCCCAACTCGTGACTTGACCTGGATGTTCTTCTCATGAGTCCTGGGTACCTCCAAAAAATTACATAGCACAGGGCACCCTGGTCCAGCTCCACATCATGGAGTGCGGGGCCACACTAATCATGTGCCACAGGCTGAGAGAGGGGGCAACAGAAGGATTGTGCATGAATGGTTTGGGGCCCTGTTTAGTGGCATTTGCCAGATATTTAAGGCTAGTAAAAAAAATAGGAATAATTGGAAATGAGAATGAAAGGCATAGCTCAGCTGTAGGAGTGCATAGGAAGTCAAAATGAATTCAGTGTAGTGGTTCACCAAGACTTGAAAAAAAGTTGGTGGTAAAGGATACTGAGCACAATGGGAATGTCCATGTCTTATTCAGAAGAGCTGAACTAACTTTGTGGTAGGTTCCTATGTTTGCTCAATATGAGCTATGTGTTTTATAGTCATGCCCACTGTTGGCTGCATTTAACTAACTTCCTAGTAGCATTCCAACACTGAGTACATGCTGCTTCTGGCAGCAGTTTAATAATAGGCAATACATGTAATTAAGTTTCCTTGTATGTGAATGCATGACCAGGAGCCTTTTTCCTCATGCTGTTTGGAGAAAAAAAAGCTTGTCTTGTATTCAACTAAATAAGGTTTAGTAGACCAGGGATACGCCTATCTCCAGGAGTACTTGAGAAGGCCCGAGGGGGTACACACCAGCGAGTGGGGAAAGAGTACCACCGCACACCATCCTACGCTGCCATGCAGGTGCCACCCACCTGGCCAGACATGGGGGGCAAGGGAAGCTTGCATGCAGTAGCTGCCACCCCTCTGCATCCAGCTGCACCTTCCCCCCTGCCCCTGCTTGGTGTCCGGCTGCTGGAAGTACACAGCTCTGTATCTGGCCGCCGGGGGCACACTTATCCAAAAAGGTTGAAAACCCCTATAGTAGACCATTGATATGTTGCCTATATTTAGGTGTATTTACATATTTAAAAGTAATATTTGAACAATATATGTGGTTTTCTTAATTTTGTTTTTGTTGTTGGTATTGTTCTAAATTATAAATCTTCATTTGGAATTACAATGGGGATACTAATAGAAAACAGAGACCATTATCTATCTAACTGGCTGGCAAATAACTAAACAACACTAACAATTTGATTAATTTATTTTTTGGCAAATACTTATGAAAATGTTTTAGACATTGAAAAATGCATGCAAATAAGTTTCCACAAGGAGGGATCACTTTGACTGCTTATTTTCCAGTCTGCAGATTACATTTTCTACTTTCCATTTTGTTGACTAAGCCAGTCTTTTAATGATGGAAATAAAATTAAATTCCCACTAGGATGCAGGATTGTTCTATCCAAAAAAAAATATAGGAAACCTTTTTTTTTTCCTCCTCATGATCAGAGCTCAGGATAAGTAGTAAGGAGATTTGGATCTTTCATCAGTTGTTTGTTTTTTGGGGTTTTTTGTTTTTTATAAATGACCATGTAACTTAGTAAAAGTCAATGAAATGCCCCATCTAATCTCAGTACGAGTTCCATGAGGTTCAAGGTACTGAGAAGAGCTGTGTTAATGATGCAAACCACCTAAGAGAGGACATTTTCTGTGTACAGATACAAATATCGAGAAAATGAGTTATACTTAATATTAGCTTAGGTCCCAGTCCAAGTATTGCCATGTTAGCCAACAACTCCATGATGACTAATTTGCCTTGGTTCTCAGCAAATATTTTGGCCACCATTATAATTGTGGTATATTGAGCTGTATTTCAAGAATTCTGTAGCTCTCACCCCTTCTGGGGACCAGACAAGATTAATAATTTTTTTCTGCATTGGGTGAATTGAAATAAGAAGTTGTGAATTTCTGCCTGTAAGAAGAAAAGGAAACGTGAAGAAAGGGAGAACCCTTTGTTTCCTTCTTCCTCCATTGTAGAGTGCAGAAAAAAAGATTCCAAAGTAAGCTGAGTCATATGGAATAGATTGTATATGTGCTGAGTTATATATGTGCTGATCTCTATTTTCTGCTTTCAGCTATGCACATTATAAACTGTATTTATTATGGTAGATTCAAAAGAGTGAATACATTTCCACTTCAGGAATAACAACAACAACAATAATAATAATAATAATAATATTAATAATATGTTGACTGGGGACATTGTAGACAAAATTCCATCTATAGTCATGGTTAGCATTAATGTTCATGTTACACTATGAGTATTGTATCTTTAATAGAAAAATACAGGAACCAGATCCACCAAAATAGCTCTGGTAATCATTGTCTAATTTTGTGTAGGACAGGATCTATGCATGAATATAGACATGGTAAAGTGATGTAACCATCCAATTGCATCTTATGGCAGAAAAGGTTGAATCTTGTGAGGTTTTGTTTTGTTTTCATAATGGATACATAGTAATATTTCTTTGTTCCTGGGAGTTCAATTAAAATTATGGATGGCTTTATTTATGAGTTATAGAATCAGTAGATCCAGGTTACTGAAACTTCAAAATTTACAACATGATTCAAAGGCTGGAGGTGTTTATTTAGGTTTTTGTTCTTTTGACTTTTTCTTTGTTATGGTAGAAAACAGAGAGTTGCTTTTGGATTTGCAAAAGGCTTTTCTAGAATGTAACGGTAAGAAAGATTTAAATAAGTAATTTTGATTTCATTAAAAAAATCATCTTTGGTTGAAAATGAATAATAGTCACATATATTGGGAACTACGGGCAAGTCTATATCTATATATCACTATGCTTTAGTACTTCCTTTTGGGCAGTTACTTCACTATGCACACAGTGCATGGCTAAATTTTGCTACTACATCACTGTAGCAATGCACTATATCCTGGAAGTGTGTGCCACAACGATGATGTAGCTATCATGTGTAGACACACATGGGCGCTACATTGCTGTAGCGTGCATCACTACATCACTGCAGGGCAATGTTTAGATGCATTCTATAAATATAAAAATCTAATTCTTTGTACTGATATAATTTTATCTTTGTTTCACAGGCTACTTTCCGACAGGCATTGATTTATATAAAAAACCTTACACTGATATTTCTACATATGAATCTTCCCAAGATAAATAAGACTGCACATCATTATCCCCTGATAGCCATTTGATAGTCTCTGTCAGGTGCAGTAGACATATTCTAACATCATAAAAGATACAACTTCACTCATAATTAGCATGTGTTCTGAGACAGACTATGGCTTGAATAGACATGCTGAATAGACAGCAGTAACAATACTCAATATAAAGTACATTTTATTTTAATTAAAAACACAACTTTATGAATATATGCATTGTAATACTATATAAATAACTGGTGAAATAATTATTTGGATTTTCATTGCACAGAAATTATGTATAATAATTTACTTTTTACTTAACTTTTTAACGTTCCTATTTTAAGGTTTACTTTTTAAGGTTCCTATTTTAGAAAAGAAAACATAATTTTTTACATATTTTTGGTTTCAAGAATCCATTTTAATGAAGAAATCTATATTGATGGCTAGAAAATATTATTTACACATATACACGCATACATACATACATATATATATATACACACACACACACACACACACACACACACATGCATTATATATATATAGATGCATATGTATTAGAATAATGGTCCAGGGCAATGCCAAGGGTTAACTGATTAACTGATTTTTTTTAAAGGCCTGGTTGTCTCACAGTTTCACACAGCCTTCAGTTGAGACAGAGTGTCTAACCCAAGCAAGCAACAAGGCCAATGGATAAGCACATAGCCTGGGAAAATTGTGTGCATGTGCCACACTGTTTCATAACATGAGATAGGGTGGCAACAGCTCACAAGGCCTCAAGAATGCGAGAATAGACCAAATTAGGAAAAAAACTCAGAAAGCTGAAATAAGGATGTGTGGCTGTGATGGGCTTGTGAAACAAAGGAGTATACTGATAGGACAGAATGTGTAAAGTATGACCACCACAGAAAGACCAATCAGTGGTGCTCATTGATGAAAACTCATCAGGAGGGGAAAAGAATACATATAAAGGGACTTTAGAGCAGTGAAGGGGCCCTGAAAGGGGAATCTGAGGCCACATGGACAAAGGACATACCACCAGCCTGTCTCATCCACCCCACTGGTAAGGGGTGGGCCTCATCCCCCAACCTCCAGGCTGCTGACATCTGACAGTCAAGAGAGAACCTCAGAGTGAAGTTTGCATCCTGCCCAAATATTCCTTGACTTTGATGACAGCTCTAAGCTTGGTAGATATGTAGAATTGCTTGTATTATTATTTTCTGTTATCACTGTGCATCAATACATCTGCCTGTTATCAGATGGAAAGGTTATGATTGGTCTGATGGTTTGGGTCCACCTGGAACACAGTATCTGAGTCAGAAACCCATTGCCATCAGATATTCCACTTAATAAGTATTCTTATGTTGTCTAGATCCCTGTAAAATGTCCAAATTAAAATTAAATACTTTTTAGCTAATTGTAAGTTTAGGATTATTGGTTTAAAAACTCATTTCAGACTTCCAAGTGGCAAATCAGTGTAAAAGAAAAAAAAAAACCCACTATGTTAAAAATCATGCAAGATTATTTTTGCTAAATTTGTATAATCTCATTTGCCCTGAGGAAGGCAATGTTAAAATGGCAGTCATTACAGATGAGACATGGTTTGCCTTTAAATACAGATTTTCAGTATAGTTAACTAATCTCCCTTTTAGTTATTTCATAATCTGTGAAAAGTAACTGAAATGTATACCATTGCTTTGACACTCAGCAATATGTTTTAAAAATATATTTCCTATCAGCTGAGAAAAATGATGTGCTGGAGGTGTAAATATCTGAGTACCAATGAAAATTAATGCCATGAGTTAGTCTTTGAAGACATGTCATATCTCTCATTAGAAGAAGGAAATTTTAATAAATGCAAATATTGTTTATATTGCAGTTGCTTTATTTAAAGTAATTATTAAACAGACCAAAATAAATGTGTAAAAAAATATTGGAATAAAAATTGTAAGATTTTGTTTGTTCATAAGTGCAGAACAGACCTGGCCAAAAAAACCCAGGGTAACAGTTTCCAGGAAATGTCATTTGTTTGAAATTTGGTTTTGTCCAGAAATAAAACATTTCATTTTTTGCAAATTGGACCCTGAAGATAGGCTGTGCAATGGACAGTCTCATCAACTATGAAACTAATAAAAACAGTGAAACTGAGAAGAGCATTAATTTAACAGAGCAGGTGAAATGCGCTCTCATGAACTATGAATGTGCACATTGCCCTAGAGAAGGGATCAGCAACTTTTACAAGCCACAGACCAGAACAACATGGCTGAAGTCCAATGAGGGCTACATGGTTTTGGTGGTTCATCAGTGGCAGGGGCTGTCTCCACACCTGTGCTAACCCAAACAGCTGAAAACGGCACCCATACTGCCACTGTTTCCCCCAGGCCTCACTGTGTAGGAGCAGCTAGAAGCTGCATGGCCCCAACACAGCTCCTTACTACCCAGTCCCAACATGATCATGGGATTCAGTGGCTCGGTGGGCCAGATCCAGCCCAAGGGGATGTTGCCAATCCTTGCCCTAACACCATACACCCTGGCACCCAACTCTGCAGCAGGAAGTGTGGATGTTTTGAGAGCTCTGGATACAGTCTAGTTTCTCAGATTGTTTAGCTTTCCTTTTATACAAGCAAAATCTGTTCCATAATGAGAATAAACTTCAGGTCCTCAGTTCTGGAACACTCTTCCTGGAAAGTTTGTCATGGAATTACAGACCCTGGTGCCTTTCCAGGTAGATTGTCCCAACCTTACTAATAGGCTATTCTAGCGCCAGAAGGCCTGTGCTTTCACACTTATGTATATATGTTTTCCAAATATAATTATTTTCCACATTTTTTACATTTTTTTATAGAAAATATTGTGAAACAATTACTGAAATTGTCAGTTACATTTTTGCAATCAGAATTTTGCAATATGTTCTTTACTATAAGAATCTGGTTTTTTTTAATAACAAGTTATGTTTTTTCCCCAAATACAGAAATTATAAAAATGACACTTTTTTTTCAAACAAATTGTGGCAGTAAAGTTTTTCAAATAAAACAATATTTGTTTTAATTTTTCAGTGAAGCAACTTAAAAATTAAAACATTTCAAGGAACTTAAGTCTAATTCAATTTAACATGGCTACTCAATTAAAAGAAGTAAGGATAGATTAGTCTCCTACCTGCTGGTGCTAATCTTTGGCTTGAGGTATGTAGCTTTAGACAGTACATATGTTGAATCCATGACCATGATGGTCATCCTGTAAAAACAATTGAAAGAATATGAGTCATCCTGGATATGTATGTTTCAATTTATATTTCTCCTCTATAGAAAATGTCCCTGAAATTTTCCTGAATTTTCAATCATTATATAAATATATAAGACATGATCCACTGGCTGGAAAATTGGCTCCATGGTCAGACCCAGAGGGTAGTAATTGATGGAAGTCACTCATCGTGGTGTCCTGTGACCAGTGGGGTCCCCCAGGGCTCTGTCCTTGGACCCATACTGTTCAACATCTTCATTAATGATGTGGACACTGGAGTCAGAAGCGGACTGGCCAAGTTCACTGATGACACCAAACTTTGGGGCAAAGCATCCACACCAGAAGACAAGTGGGTGATCCAGGCTGACCTGGACAGGCTCAGCAAGTGGGCGGACGAGAATCTGATGGTGTTCAATGCCGATAAATGAAAAGTTCTCCACCTTGGGAAGAAAAACCCGCAGCATCCTTATAGGCTCGGCAGTGCTATGTTGGCTAGCACTATGCAAGAAAGAGACTTGGGGGTCATCATTAACCACAAGATGAACATGAGCCTGCAATGCGATGCTGCTGCTAGTAAAGTGACCAAAACGCTGGCTTGCATCCATAGATGCTTCTCAAGCAAATCCCGGGACATCATTCTCCCCTTGTACTCGGCCTTAGTGAGGCCACAGCTGGAGTACTGCATCCAGTTTTGGGCTCCACAATTGAAAAAGGATGTGGAGAAGCTTGAGAGAGTCCAGAGAAGAGCCACACACATGATCAGAGGTCAGGGAAGCAGACCCTATGATGACAGGCTGAGAGCCCTGGGGCTCTTTAGCCTGGAAAAACGCAGGCTCAGGGGCAATCTGATGGCCACCTACAAGTTATCAGGGGTGACCACCAGTATCTGGGGGAACATTTGTTCACCAGAGCGCCCCAAGGGATGACAACTAGGTCGAATGGTCATAAACTACTGCAAGACCGTTTCAGGGTGATCATAAGGAAGAATTTCTTTACTGTCCGAGCCCCCAAGGTCTGGAACAGCCTGCCACCGGAGATGGTTCAAGCGCCTTCATTGAACACCTTCAAGAGCAAACTGGATGCTTATTTTGCTGGGATCCTATGACCCCAGCTGACTTCCTGCCCTTTGGGCAGGGGGCTGGACTCGATGATCTTCCGAGGTCCCTTCCAGCCCTAATGTCTATGAAATCTATGAAATAAAAGACTAAAAAAAGCCCAGTAAAATTCAAAAAGCAGTTAGGCATTTCTATGTATAAGAAGACTAGTTTAAGTTGTAATCCTTAATACTACCAAAAAAAATTATAGGGATAGGAAAAGCTGGATGTTTTAGGGTCTGAGCAAATCCATAAAACCGTACCGGTCTACCAAGTTTTTCCCTCCTTTCTTTTTTGCTAGTATGTGCTGTTACATACTGGTGGAGAAGACAGTACCTTAGATAGATTCATGTTGGTTTCAGTATAGATATTACTGCATTGAATTTTATTAAGAGATTATTAAAACTTAATGCCAAAACATATCATGATTGCATTTTGGGCAGAATCCTATTTCACTTTATGTACCCAAATAGTATTTACCCTTCCAAGAAACAGACATTTTTTTTTTCATTTATGCTTAGCTTGCAATCCTATTTCATGTGCACCATGTACATACAAGCATCTACATAGCTTCTGAGTATAAGCAGTAAGCTGCATTCTAGCCTGGCAGGTATACAGCTCTGCATTCACGTACTTGGGTAAGCGTAAATCTGACAATTGTATCCAGGCAAGAACTCATGACTAGTCTGCTAATCACTACAGGAGAAGGATCCTCCCATTATCTCAATAGTCTAATACATACAAACGTCCCCAGAAGCAGAAGACTTCATTCTCTCTGCAGGACTCCTCTTGAAGCTTAGTTGCTTGCATTTAATGTTCTTTGGGTAACATGTCTAGAGAACAGCAGGGAAATTAATTTTCTATTTATATCAATACTGGAACCCGCAGCCTTCTCCTTTCCAGTATACCAACTGCAACAGAACTGCAGACACACTAAATAAATATATAGCACCATATCTTGGTTACCTTGAGGGAGAACGAAAGGTGGGAGGGAGGCAGCCTTAAGAGTAAAGCAGGAAAAGGGCTTGATAAGGCCTGCCTTGTGGCCTGGTAATTCAAGCATTATGCTGAGAATTATACAACCATGGAAAATTAGGGTTAGAAGGTACTTCTAACTTCTATCTCAGAAGCAGGACCAGCCCCAACTAGATCATCCCAGCCATGGGTTTATCTAGCCAGGTCTTAAAAATCTCCAAGGATTCCACAGTCTCTCTGGTGCATTACTACCCTCTTAGTGAGAAAGTTCTTCCTAATATCCAACTTAAACCTCCCATGCTGCAACTTGAGACCATTGCTCCTTGCTCTGTCATCTACCACCACTGAGAACAGTCTAGCTCCATCTTCTTTGGAAGCACCCTTCAGGTAGTTGAAGCTTGCTATTAAACTCTCTCTCAGTTGTCTCTTCTCCAGACTAAGTGGATACCTATACATGTGTAAAGGTGCTGAAGGGTTTCCTCAGAACTTGCAAGCTCAATCGGGGTGTTTGCACTCTTGGGACAAAGATCTGCAGCAGGCTGTACACACAGAATGCATGCACATGATTGGACAGCTGTAACCCCAGGGCGGGAAGCTCAGGGAAAAAAAAACAGGGTAGACTAGCTGGGGAGAGGGTAGCTGAAGCTGGGCTGAGAAGGACTGCTTCTGCAGGGGTTGTTACCAAGACAATTGCTTCTGAGAGCCTGTAGACAGAGTGGGAGTACACTGAGACCTATTGGAACCCCAGGATCCCAAAAAGTTGGATATGGCTGCAGGTAGTACCACTGCCAGGGTTACATATGCATTGGAGCAGACTCAAGTCTGCTGCGAGTCTACTGGAACGTGCTAGTTTCACATGCTCCATAAGCTTCCACATCACATGTATTCAGCATCCCCATGTTTCAAAATGGCAGTGGAGGGTGCTTTAATTAAAGCTTGTTGAGCAAGCTTTAGTTAAAGCACCATTGCTGCCATTTTGAAATGTAGGACACTGATTACAAATGACACTGAGAGTGCTTTAATTAGAGTGTCTCTCAGAGCTGCTCTAATGAAATTGCCACCCCCTCCACTCCAAAGCACATGTATAGATGTCCAATAAGCCAAGCTCCCTTCGCCTCTTCTCAGGGGTGGGGTGTAGAGGAAGAGAAGCCCCACCGAAGAAGTATCAGCCAAGTTATCTGGGGTCCAAGAAAAGCACTAAACAACATCTCCAGGTAAAATCTAAAATAACATCAAGTCATGGTGGGTGAGTAGATCCCCAAAGTGGCGTGACCAGGTGGACTGGGCATGCTAGCAATGGTTCTGCAAGAGTAATCCTACTAAAATCACATTGTAATCTACCTGACTCTTGAATTCTTTCCACACATGAAAGGTGAAAATGACCCACCTCCCTTTTTGATAGACTTGATCTCCCAGTATTAAAATAATTCACTATTTTAATAATACATCTCAGGTGTTATGGTCTATGAGTGTATGTTGATTATTAGTTGAAGTTCTCATTTGCTCTTGAGGAGGACTGTAGCTTTAAGGCCATGAGACAGTTAAGCACTTATGCACATGTCTATCTATAATTGCATGCACAGTCCCAATTACACACATGCTTAAATGCTTTGCTGGATCTGGGTTATAAGCTGTTTTTCAGATGTTTCCTTTTATATGCCAGTACTAAAATGTTATATTTGATTACATGTGATTGAGGGAAATACTGTGTGAATTTTCTCTTAAAAACAAAACAGGAGTAATAATACATTTTTTAGATTAAAAGTTCTATTACATGTTCTTACTATATACTCTAGAATTGTTTTTTGTATCAGTTTCAGGTTAATAACTTCTATCAGCATGGCTTGAGTAAAGGCTAAAATTCAGATTTAATTTAACATTGTGTTTATCAGAAACATAGATTTTGTAGTAATGCTCCAAAATGATACAGTTTACAACAATTGTGTTGTTGGCACTGGATTTTAATAAACCAGTCCTGATACCTTGTTCCAGGCAGGCACAACCACTCTAAATGCCTAATTGCTACCCCTCTATTTGATAATAAGATAATGTTGTTGATACATAGTGGGCGGCTCTACACCACATGCTTTACTTGACATTAGAACAAATTACTGTGCAGTAAGCATCACCATCTATATGTGCATATACTTACTGTACAGAAATTTGCTCTAATCTCAAATATATTTGCTACCTGTAAATACAAGTAGCAAATTTACTCAGGACTAATTATTTCACAGTTCAGAAGGTGTAGATGGCCGACTGGGAGGAAATGTGCTCCAAATCTCCGAGATCGCAGAGCCAGGGTTGGGAGATAAGAATCTTTCAGCTGCCAGGGCAGGGGAACATTGCCCCTACCTGGGCTCTGGTGATGGAGGCCAACTCAGCAACAGGCAACTCCTGGGGGCAGGGAGCAATGTCCTAGCCTCTTCCAGGAGATGGCTGTCTCCTGGCCCTGTGCTCCCTGCCAACCCCTAAGATTGCATGCAGTGGGAGTCTAGATCTGCCCCTGGATGCTGCAGGGGGCTGATGCAGGGCCAGTGGGGGTGGGAGTAGACTGCTACCATGAGTAGTAAATGTGCTCCCATTTTCCCACGTTTAGATGCCTGCTTGGGGTGGGTTTACTCTAGAGTAGTTTAGAGTAATTTAGTAACTTGGGATAGGTTTACTTGAGAGCAAGTTACTCTAGAGTAAACCCACCCCAGAGCATTTCCATGTGTAGATGCACCCACTGATAGCAAATAAGACTAATGCAAGCAAAGCAAGCAAAATGACTGCACAGTCTTTGATACTAGTCCTAGGGTTTCACAAGGAGAAGGGACATCTAGCCAGTATGAAAACACCACCTTGTGGTTCTTTCTCGAAGGACATCAGCAGCTATAGAGGTTGGGGGCTGATGCTGCAGTTGTTGCCCCAAATATCCCTCTTTTTGTATTCTTTTTCTTCTGATGACTCTTCAATTCCATGTACCATTGATTGGATTTCCTGTGGTTGTCATGTTATCCACATTCTTCCCTGTCAGCCTAACCCTTTGTTTCTTTAAACACATCATGTGTACAACTCTTAATTTGGTAATTTTCTCGTCTGCTAATTTGGTCATTCCTGGTCTCCTTATTTGCTCATTCCATAAAAGCTGGGGACTTTTTGCCAGCTTACAGCTAGTTATTGTAACCCGATGCTAATTCTGCACGTTCCTGTCTTGTTATGGGTTTTAAGGGAACATAGTGGTTGTTTTGCTGCTGTATGTTTCCAGTTTCCCAGGATGTATACACCTGTTTGTCTGCTAACTTTCAACCCTTGGATGCTAAAATGGAGAATGTGAATTTCCACAAACAGACTTTGGAAACCAATTGACCCTTGTGGTTATTCTGGTTCCATTTTTCTAATACAAGCCAATTTCTAAAAGCAAATTTCTAAATATCATTCTTTAGCCATCAGTACCGCTTTAGTGATTAGGTTAGTTCCTATATTTAGTACAGTAGTACCATATACAGTATACTATGGTCTACTATATTTTTACTTTCAGCTTTATGATACATTATAAATCCCAAATTTTCAAAATATATATCTGAACTAAAAAACCCTTTGTTTGTTAGAAAAACAATGAACTTCACTACTATACAACCAGAAAAAAAAGACCTTCCTTTTTCTTTTTTTTTTAAGAAAATATGAAGAAAGCTATACACATTTTTACATCTTGGTAATAAAAGGGAAAAGAAATGCAGAAAAAGTAAATACAGATTCATGATTTAGCTAATATGAATTTCAAACTAGGTCTTCCTGAAAAATCACATGACTGACACTGTTCATTCTTTCTTTTGATTAAGAAGATATTTGTGTTCATGTTAATATGTGCTCACACACCCCAAAACCTATACCTCCTTTATAAATTGTTACACAAAGTGGGTTTTTGTTTATTTTGTTTTGCTTGTGTCATGCTATGTTTTTTCATGAGTCAAAAGCTTAAAGTAAACAAAGTGTTCTTTGATGACATTTAAAACAGAGCTACCTAAGCATAACACAATTTTTTTTTTAATATACAAAATATGAAAAAGATGCTCAGTGCTTTATTTTTAACTGTAAGAGGCCTAGCTTAGTGTGGCAGTGCACCTTAGGGGCTAGAGGCAAGCAACCAAGAGGTGCCTGATTAAAGCGGCCATTTTAGGACCCCATTCTTATAGGGTAAGGCTGCAGTTTGCTGCCAGCTGCTGAGAGAGAAACATCAGCTGGTTGAGCTATGGTTCAGGAACATCTTGGAGGTAAGGACAGAAGCTATGGGGATAGTTTGGAGGCTCCTGGTTCTGGGAATGTCCTAAAACTGCACCCTGCCAGGGTAGGGAGACCTGGTGGGACTGCCTGTGGTGGGGCAGTCTCAATTAAATGCCAGAACTGCTAACCTCCCTGGTGAAAGGTGGGTAGGAACACCTTAACCTGGGTCCCCACTATCTTGTGGGTAATTATGTGAGTAGTGGGAGCAAGGTGGGCCAGGCACATTAGTAGTGAGACACCTGAGACCAGCAGGGACGTGAGATCCCAGAGGCCCCAGAGTGGGTAGCTTGTTGGATGTAGTGTGAGGGCCAGCTCAAAGTAGGGTTCAATAAAGGGCACCTGAAGGACTGAGGATGCGGGGGTTCAGAGTAGGGCTGCTGAGGGTGGCCTGAAGGGCTGTACCATGGGTGTACCTGGTGCTTAAGGAGTGCTTCAGCTGCTTGAGTGGCTTGAAGGGTGGTACATGGGCCAACCCCAAGTGTGTGTGGGAAATCAGTTGCCCCATGAGGATCTTGGGGCAGAAGCAGCTCAGCATCAGCACAAGGTTACACCATGCAGAGTAGGTGACCTCGAGGGAGCCAAAATTGCAGTTTGATTCATAGATGTTAGGGTCGGAAGGGACCTCAATAGATCATCGAGTCCGACCCCCTGCATAAGCAGGAAAGAGTGCTGGGTCTAGATGACACCAGCTAGATGCTCATCTAACCTCCTCTTGAACACCCCCAGGGTAGGGGAGAGCACCACCTCCCTTGGGAGCCCGTTCCAGACCTTGGCCACTCGAACTGTGAAGAAGTTCTTCCTAATGTCCAATCTAAATCTGCTCTCTGCTAGCTTGTGGCCGTTGTTTCTTGTAACCCCCGGGGGTGCCTTGGTGAATAAATACTCACCAATTCCCTTCTGTGCCCCCGTGATGAACTTAAAGGCAGCCACAAGGTCGCCTCTCAACCTTCTGTTGCGGAGGCTGAAAAGGTCCAGTTTCTCTAGTCTCTCCTCGTAGGGCTTGGTCTGCAGGCCCTTGACCATACGAGTTGCCCTTCTCTGGACCCTCTCCAGGTTATCCGCATCCTTCCTGAAGTGTGGCGCCCAGAACTGCATGCAGTACTCCAACTGCGGTCTGACCAGTGCCCTATAGAGAGGAAGTATCACCTCCCTGGACCCATTCGTCATGCATCTGCTGATGCACGATAAAGTGCCATTGGCTTTTCTGATGGCTTCGTCACACTGCCGGCTCATGTTCATCTTGGAGTCCACTAGGACTCCAAGATCCCTTTCCACCTCTGTGCCACCCAGCAGGTCATTCCCTAGGCTGTAGGTGTGCTGGACATTTTTCCTCCCTAGGTGCAGCACTTTGCATTTCTCCTTGTTGAACTGAATCCTGTTGTTTTCTGCCCACTTGTCCAAACTATCCAGGTCTGCCTGCAGCTGTTCCCTGCCCTCCGGCGTGTCCACTTCTCCCCATAGCTTTGTGTCATCTGCAAACTTAGACAGAGCACATTTGACTCCCTCGTCCAAGTCACTGATGAAGACATTAAAGAGTATCGGTCCAAGGACCGAGCCCTGTGGGACCCCACTGCCCACACCCTTCCAGGTCGAGACCAACCCATCCACCACGACTCTTTGGGTGCGACCCTCTAGCCAATTCGCCACCCACCGGACTGTGTAGTCATCCACATCACAGCCTCTTAACTTGTTCACCAGTATGGGGTGGGATACCATATCGAAGGCCTTCCTGAAGTCTAAGTATACGACATCCACCCCTCCTCCTGTGTCCAGGTGTTTCGTAACCTGGTCGTAGAAAGAGACTAGATTGGTCAGGCACGATCTGCCCGCCACAAACCCGTGCTGGTTTCCCCTCAGCATAATTTGCCCTGCCGGGCTCTCACAAATGTGAGCCTTGATAATTTTTTCAAAGACTTTACCAAGGATGGAGGTGAGACTGACTGGCCTATAGTTGCCCGGGTCCTCCTTCCTCCCCTTTTTGAAAATGGGGACCACATTAGCCCTTTTCCAGTCCTCCGGGATTTGGCCCGTGCGCCACGAGCGATTGAATATTCCCGCCAGTGGCTCTGCAATGATGTCGGCCAGTGCCTTCAGCACCCTCGGATGGAGCTCATCCGGGCCTGCCGACTTAAAGGCATCCAGTTCTTCCAAGTGACTCTGCACCACCTCAGGATCTACGCATGGCAGTCTGGCGCCTTGCTGCTGCCTCTCTACAACCCCAGTGAGAGACTTGTCGTGCCCCTCACTTAGGAACACTGAGGCAAAGTACTCGTTGAGGAGTTCAGCCTTGTCCCCCCTATCTGTCACCAATTGTTTCTGCCCATTTAGCAGTGGTCCTATTCCTCCCTGGGCCTTCCTTTTACTCCCAATATATCTAAAACACAATTTCTTGTTGTCTTTTACTTGGGTTGCCATCCTCAGCTCCATGGTAGCTTTGGCCCACCTAACTGCCTCCCTACAAGCACGAGCAGAGGAGGTATATTCATCTTTAGTGATCTCACCCTGTTTCCACTTTTTATGTGCTCCCCTTTTGGCCCTTAGGCTGCCCTGGATTTCTCTGGTCAGCCAGGAAAGCCTCCTGGCCCCTTTCCCTTTTTTGCCTCGCTCGGGGATCGTCTTGCTTTGTGCCCAAAAGATCGTTTCCTTAAGGCACAGCCACCCTTCTTGGGCTCCCATCCCTTCAAAACTCCTACTCTGCAGTGCGTCCTTGACTAATCGCCTGAGTGCATTGAGGTCAGCTTTCCTAAAGTCTAGCACTTTCACCCTATTAGTTACCTTACCCACTCGATGTCTTATGTTGAATTCTATTATTAGGTGATCACTGTCTCCCAAATGGCTACCGATCTGGAGGTCCCCTATCATGTCATCCCCTGTTCCCAATACCAGATCCAGTATGGCATTCCCCCTAGTGGGACCATGCACCTCCTGTGTCAGGTGGAGGTCCTGTACACAGGTTAGAAACCTGCGTGAGTGATGGGACCTTGCTGTCTGCGTCTCCCAGCAGATGTCCGGGTAGTTTAGGTCCCCCATGACTACTGCCTCTTTAGCTTTTATGGTCTCCAAGAGTTGCCTCACGAGCCCAGCATGTATTTCTTCCCCTTGGTGTGGGGGTCTGTAGCAGACCCCTACCACCAAATCCCTTTCTCCTTGCCCCCCATGTAGCCTAACCCACAATCCTTCTACTTCCTCAACCTTGGATTCTGTCTTGATGAGGGTTGATGTATATTGCTCACTGACATAAAGTGCAACCCCCCCCCCTTTCTTCCCCAACCTGTTCTTTCTGTACAATCTATAGCCCTCAATATGTACTGCCCAGTCATGGGATGAATCCCACCAGGTCTCTGTTAGCCCCACTAAGTCATAGTAGTGCTGGGGAGAGAGTAACTAAGCCCAAAGTCCCAAAGGGGTCACTTGAGGGGAGCAAGGGCAGTACACAGTGGCCCAGTGATAAACTCAGTGATGTGAGAGGGGGGCAATGTGAATGAGTGTGTGAATGAGGCTAACAAAGGACTGAGTTTGCTCCAGTCTCAGACTGGGCAACACTATTGATCTGGATGCCATCTGCAAGGTATTGGCCATGCTGTAGGGGAGGTACAGAGCCATGGATAGAGCCCTGGGCATCAGGGTAGTCTAAGGGCAGCCTCCTGCTTAATAAATCATATTAACATTCAAGTCGTGGCAGGTGGGCGAGCCGACTGGTGATCTGGCCTCAAGTGTGCCCCCTCTCACACTTAACAAAGATCTCTAGGAAGGTGGCATGGATCATACCAAATTTCTGCCACCACTGCTTATTATCCTAGTTGCCCAGAACTATGCACTCCCACCAGATGCTGCTCCTCTCCTTGGTCCAGAAGTGCTGAAAAATAGTTTTCAGGTGGTACCACAAAAGGTTATCCTCCATGATGTCCTGCATGGTATTGTCCTTGTCAGTTATGTAGGCACTGGTGGTGCACAGCAGGTAGTACAACCTGAGAGGAGGTATCTCTCCAGGTCCTGGTCATAATGGCTTGCACTTGTGTGCTGTTGAACATAAGCTGGAAAAGGATTCTAAGCAAACACCTTCAGCAGAACGAAAAGAACAGCAAAAACAAGAACTGACCAATCATGGACTACTGGGCATGGAGGTAGCAGAAGTCTTTTCCTGGATCCACAGTCAGAAAGTGTAACAGACAAACCTTGCAACATAAAACTTACATTCCCTCGGTGATAATGTACTACTAGTACAACTGCAGGGAGGGGAGGGGGAAGGACTGAGATCCCTATTCCCCAGGCCCCTACAAAACACCACCATTTTGCTCTCTCAGAAATTTTGATGCACTCCAGATGTGTGTGTTGTGGGGTGGAGGCAGGGTCTGTACATGTATACAAAATGAAATTGCTTCAAATTCAATGTGCTTCAAATTGGAGTGGGATTTGAAGTGCTTCCTTAGGGTAGAGGAAGGATTGAGTTGGAACATTTCAGGTAAAGCAAATTGCTTTCTGGAAAACAAGTAGTAGTAGACTGTATGTTAGATTCAGACAACTAGGATGAGATATGTGTTTTTTGCTACATGTATTTGAAAAATAAAAATAAATTTGAATCATACCCCACCCCCCCAAATCATCCCACATCCTGAATTCCACTGCAGGAACATCTATTTAAAAGTGATGAAAGTGTTGTCATTTTATCAGTGGCAGAATTAAAATAATGTTAACATGAAGTCTTGTTTAAATCAAATATTTAGGACCTTATTTTAATACTTACCAGAAGCATCTACACAAGATGCTTATTGCATAGTAAACATTAGCATGGTTTTTGCCATGATGTACTTATGCTCAGTAGAATTAGTCTACTGTGCATTAAGCATTACAAAAAGACTGTGTGCTTTGTTATTGCGCATTAGCACTGGCTACTGAGCATTTATGTAGTACCTCATATTAGAGGTACTAAATGTGCAATGGCACATTAATGCACATGTAGATGCACCCACTGAAGACAATGGTAATCTTTCCATTAATTTCCAGTGGATGTGTGACTTTGCTGCCAAGCACAGGGCAGCACTAACAAGGGTTGAGTTTGATTTAGGGGTTTTACACAAATTTATTCTCTTGGCTCAAGCCCCAATCCACAAACTTGGAAAAATAATTCTGCCTGAGTTCTCCAATATGAACAAACTTCCCCACTCACAAGCAATGTTAAACTGTAAAAGAGTTTATTGAAAGGAGATGAAAAATGGGACAATGGACAGACTTAGGAATCTCTTAATAATCCGTAAGAGTTTATTGTAAGAGTAGCCTACTTAATAACACAAGTTTATTAAGAGTACCCACCTTAACCAAGTATTAGCAATTTATTACAGTCACTAGGTTCAGAATTTTCTTTTACACCTGCACAGGGACAAACTTTGAAGCCAAAAGAGCCAGTGTAGTTACTAGATTCATAGATTCATAAATGTTAGGGTCGGAAGGGACCTCAATAGATCATAGAGTCTGACCACCTGCATAGGCAGGAAAGAGTGCTGGGTCTAGATGACCCCAGCGAGATGCATATCCAACCTCCTCTTGAAGACCCCCAGGGTAGGGGAGAGCACCACCTCTCTTGGGAGCCCATTCCAGACCCTGGCCACTCTAACTGTGAAGAAGTTCTTCCTAATGTCCAGTCTAAATCTGCTCTCTGCTAGCTTGTGGCCATTATTTCTTGTAACCCCCGGGGGCGCCTTGGTGAATAAAACCTCACCAATTCCCTTCTGTGCCCCCGTGATGAACTTATAGGCAGCCACAAGGTCGCCTCTCAACCTTTGCTTGAGGAGGCTGAAAAGGTCCAGGTTCTCTCGTCTCTCCTCGTAGGGCTTGGTCTGCAAGCCCTTAACCATACGAGTGGCCCTTCTCTGGACCCTCTCCAGGTTATCCGCATCTCTCTTGAAGTGCGGTGCCCAGAATTGCACGCGGTACTCCAATTCTAGCATAAGGTTTCCCCTGCCACCCCAGCACTGCTCCTCACAAACTCTGGAGGATGCTACTTCATGTTAGTACAGCCGCTTCTCATCTCTATTAAGGGACACTGCTCTGCCTCTGCTGTTGCCTCTCCTTACCACTTCTGGGGGATGTTGCTCCACTGGTGATGTTGTTAGTGGCAGAACTAATTATCCAAAACAAACTAATCACACCTACAGGTACACCACCAGAACTAGTGGGGGGGCCTATTCTAAACATTGATTGTAAGCCAGCTGCCCAACTCTAACCAACTGAATATTTAATTAGTGCTCAGAAACCACAGACTCAGCATGTATATGTGAAACACATAACTATATTAATGATAATGGCAAACAGGTACATAGAACAAACACTAGTGCAAATACAAATGAAGAGCAGTAGAATAATGTACACTGGGTTGAATCACAGACAAAAATAGAGATAAAAACCTGGCTTCTCATCCAAGCACAATGAAGTTACAAGTATACTACCCAGACTGCGGCAGCCAGCCACCGCCCTACAGCAACCCCTAAATAGCACCGAGAACATTGCTTGACCCAGCTTTCCTAAGCTCTTTCTCTCCCACCCTCTCAGGGCACTAAGAAACTCTTCCTCTACCTCCCAGGCAACTACCCTCCCAGGCAATAACAACCAAAGACCCCAGACGTTGAGATACAATTCTTTTTATATTACTACTTCACATGGCACCACACATTCCAGCAGTTACTCCTGTACTCGACACTCTGTTTCTCTACATGGCACATTCCCTACAGTGACATTCCCACACAGAGGCTCAGTCCTGGTACTTTCCTATCCCCAGTGCAGACCTCAAGGGCACATGCAGGTCAGATGACACCATAGCCCTCCTTGATACAAACTATGGTTCTGCAATTCCTCTGTTAACAATGTTGGTGAGGGGAATTGCTTTGCTCTGCTGTTGCCCATCACTGGCTCTGGGGAACACTGCTCTGTAGCCATTGTTGTTCCTCACCAGAGCTGAGGGACACTACTCCATTGCTCTACACCACAACTGTGAACACTGCTGTAGCTCACTGCCACCAAGGGCGCTGTTCCACTATCAGCTTCTGGTTGCAGAATTAAGCCAGCACTTTTAGACCTTGAGCAAAATCAAGGATTTCAGCTCTTTTAGAATCTAGCAAGCATGGGATAGGAGTAGTAGAACAAGTTGAAACCTGTGCCTGCTAGACATGAAGACTGTTCACTGCATATGCCCTGACCTTCATGATGATGATGAAGATGATGTAAGAAAAGAAGAATTCTGTTCTAAACTCAGCCAAGTTCTGTCATCTGTCCTTTAGGAAGACAATATCATTATTGTCACGTACAGGCACCCAGAGATTTCAGTGCTACTGTGAGAAGGGACTCTAAGCTATAGCAATGAACACTCAGAAAAGAGTTACAAAGTTATGGATACTTAATTGCACCCTAAAACCATGTATTCCCCCCCCCCCCCAATACTGTAACTTTATACAGGGGATAAGTTAATTTCCTATCTTGGTGCTTGACTCGTGAATTATTCTGGATTAGATGTAACAAGCTGCAAAAAAGTTTTCTGTACAAAAAGGATTTTTTTAAATGTGTAATACACCTAATAAAACTAAGCATGACCATCATTATGTGCTCATAATGCTTTAAAAATGACATGCCCCTTGTTCTTATCTTTTTTCATCTTTTTTTCTTTTTTAATGTTATTCCTGGTCTGTCTTTCCTTCCCCTTTCTCCCCTAAAAACAAATCTAAGATGCTAAAATGCTGTTTTGTTTGACACCTACCATGTACTTTGGATTGATACTAATCCTTTTTTAGTACTTTACTGAAAGTATTTCTGTAAGTTACAAGGAGTTCAGACTGATGAAGTGTACACTATGTAAACGGGTGTACTTCCCAGAGCCCGACAAAGGGACTTTGATCCTGAAAGCTTGCAGAAAAGGACAATTTTCTTGACATTTTCCAGTTGGTCTAATAAAAGGTATCATTTTGGAACCAAGAGTTCTATTTTTTTGTATGTCTCACTATCTACAGGATAACTGAACACAAGAAACTGGGATACACCTTGTATACCTAAGCATTTTTTATGGCTCTACATTTTTATGACTGACCCAAAGAATACTGAAGTCAAATAAAAAACTTCTGTTAAATTCAATGGACTTTAGATTAGAACTCATCATAGCAGATTGTCAATACCTACTAGTAACTTTAATGTATGCATAAGGCAATTCCATTTGAAAAAGAAAATGCTTCTCTGAATCCTAGGATGTTTGAAATTAAGTTTATATTGATGTTTAACAAATCTCAGGACATTGCAAAAGAAGTGAACAATGCTGAGTACAAATCACAGACTCAGATCCAATTCTGTCTGGGATTATACACAAATTCAAAATGAATGCCTGAGCAAAACCATGTCCAATGGTAAGAGAAAAGCCATGTCCAATGACAGTTTGGTGGTATAATAGGAACAGGTTCAAATTGTTGCTTTTAGGTTCTGTGGGAGCATCTACACATGCACATTTACTGAGTAGTAACTGAAATTACTGTGCAGTACAGGTGTGCGTCTACAGGTGCACACCCATACTGCATAGTAAATATGGTGACTTACTAGCCAATTGCCCATTAGGAATGATAGGGTGGGGGGTGGAGTGTGTGGGGACAGAGCCCTGTGCCTCCCCCCGGCTGGGCCCACTCCCCCTTTACCTCCTGGTGCCCACTCCCCCACACCCCACTGCAGTGGCAGGTGAGGAGAGGAGTGGGCCCAGGCCTGGTATGGGGGAGAACCAAGCCCCAGGGTGGGGAGAAGCTGGCCACGGTGAGCAGAACAGGAGGCCCGGGTCAACCTGGCAGTAGCGGGGGAACAGGAGAAGTGGGCTTGAAGTTGATGGTGGGGAGGGAGGATGGGGGAGGAGTGGGCCTGTGTTTGGGCCTGAAGGGAGGAGAAGGCTTGCTTCTCCCTCCCCCCCCGCCCCCAGCTGCTGCTACATTGGGTGGAGCCTGCTGCTTTCCCCTCCACCCCCCAAACCACCATGGATGGCCGGCTTTTTCCCGGCTTGGGCTCGGTCCTCTTCCCCCACTGTGTTGGCCTGGGTCTGCTCCTCCCCTCCTCCCACAACCACCACTGCCGCTGCAGTGCACCTGATATTCCCCCAACCCATGTCACGTCCGCTACTCCCCCTACCTCCACTGCATCATCCCTGTGTCGGGCCCTGCAGGCGGCGATGACAGAAGGGTGGAGGGATGAGCCGAGGCCAGAGCCTGTGACCTCGACCCCCCCCTGCAGTGTCCCAACCCTTTTTCCCCCCCATGCCACCACCACTGTCACCTGCCCACCAAAGCTGGCCTTGTTCTCACCCCACCCCACTCCGTTGTTGCTACCTGCAGAGAGCAGGGCAAGAGGGGCGAGGTGAGCAGCAGGTATCAAACTTACTCCCAATTAGTTACTGTGAAGTAACACTGGGTGAGTGGATTGATTTGGGATTAATTTTAGTCCCAAATCAGTTCACACGCAGCGTTAATGAGCTTTAATGCCTGCACATATAGATACCAGCCTATTCCCGCTTACTGCAAAGTAAATTTAAACCAAATTAAATGCACATCTAGACATGACCTGTCTATGCTAAACTAGTTCACTTGTAATGTTGTAAATTATAATTGTAGACTCAGAGAAAGCATTTATTTTCCATAATAAACACCAAGCACATAAGAACAAGAAAATGAAAGCAAAGAAAACATATGGTAATTTGACAAATTATGACAAAATACATACTAAGAATAAGACAAATAAAAGATGACAAACATTTAAATAAGTTATAATAAAACCAACACTGACACAAAAGCCATTCACACCTGAACAAAATAAAGATATATACATTATAAATATAAATGCAGAAAAAAAAATGTACTGCTGTGAAATCAGATCCACATTTCACAGGTGGAGTACAACAGTAATATATTTAGACTCAATTGCCTGAGGCTGGTGTGATATGACATAAGCACAGAGATGAGACAGAGAAAGCCAAAGAGAACAAAAGCAAGAAAGAGAGAGACTGTCACCAAGAAAAAAAGAAAAGGACTTATGTGAATGCATAGTTTGCTTGAAATCTAGCAGCTCCTAGAAACTGGAGCTGAGAAGGATTACCATTATACTAAAAACTGAAAAACAAAATGAGAGCAAATCTTTGGCCACTACAATGTACATTCTACATACACAAAAACTGGGAGGGTAAACAGAGGCATAGAGGTGAATCAATTAAAGCCAAATACAGGAGACCCTCACCATTCATGGGGGATACATTCTCTAGATCCCCATGAATGGCAAAATCCACGAATACCGATAATAGACTAGGAGACAGTATTTGTGCTAACTAGCGACAGTAATTGTGCTAACTGATCACTCATCAGCTGATCGTTTGTCTCCCTCTAATTTCTTGAACTCACTCCCTTGCTCCTCGCTCACTGTCTCAAAATTAGCAGAGGTGGTGGCCAAAGGACTCAGGGGGCTGACAGGGGAGGGTTTGCAAAGGAACACTGTGACTTTCTCAGTAAGGCATCATTGCCTCAATTTCTCTCTCAACCTTCAGGCTCCATTCAAACATTTTGTCAGTGAATTGTTTGCTGTATCTGAAGAGCTTGGCCAGTGTTTCTAAATTGAAATTAGGTCTTTCTGTCTCTTCATTTTAAGTTTCAGTTTCATTTTCATCATCATCTTCATCTTCACTATTTGTCATGAGTTCTGCTAGGTCCTCATCAGTCAGTTTCTCGGCATGTGACTCAATCAGTTCTTCAACCTCCAATTTCTCCATATCCTCAAAACCCTCCCCTCCAGCATCACGGGCCATTCTCACAATCCTTCTGATCTCCTCACCAACATATGGGAGACCAGTGAAATCATTGACTGCTTCCTTCCACGATTCCCTCTAACAGGCATTGATATTTGATTGCTTTATTTCATCAATTGACTCCTTTATGTTAGTGATGCAGTTAGTGATGTTGTAGTCCTTCCAGCACTTCCCATGGTGAGGGGGTCTGCAGCAACCCCTGTCATGGTGTCCTGGACAGTGAGCCTCTTCCGGGGGGGGGGGGGGGGCGGGAAGGGGATATGCTATGGGGTAGGGAAAGCTTCTGCAGACTGCGCGGGGAGAGCAACTGTGGTAGCACTGTGGGGGAAGGACAAGCATTGTGTGGCCCTGGTGCCATCCGTGGCAGCTCAGACTCTCACTTGTGAACCCCCGCTGGGAAGAGGCTTGTGCTTCCTGGACACCATGACAGGAGCTGCTGCCCCCATCATGGTTCCTGCACCATTGCCACTTCATCAGGGTGTGGCTAAAGGCTAGCCAGCGGACCCCCTTAGGCAAGGGGGCAGGGAGTGGAGTTACTTCCCCCTCTCTCAGGTGTCTAGCAGAGGGGGCAGGGAGGGAGCTCATCCCTCTGATCATCCTGTGCAGAGAGAGAGCAGCATCAATGACAGTCAGGGTGGGCAGACCCCAGTTGTGGTCCCCCAGGGGCAGAGGGGGCAAAGTGGGGAATAACCACTAAGCAATTATGGTTAAAAATATACATTTGTGAAGACCAAGACTGAAACAAGTAGATAAGCAAAAATGAATGAGAAATTATCAGGAAGGCTTTTAATATTAATGAACTTAACACAAAAAATAATGTGCTAATGACATTTGTGGATGACCTAAAGTGGAGAGGGGCTGTCAATACACAGGGGATCCATAAAATTATACAAGAAGAAACGGGTAGCCTTCAGAACTGAAGTCATAGAAATGGGGAGCAAATTAATTGTTCAAAGTGCCAGAATTACTGCTAAAACCTAGAAGTTCAAGTTAGAAGCAACAGAAGAAGAGAAAGACCTAGGTATTTTAGTCAGTTCCTGAATGACTGTGAGTCATCAATGTGCTGTGTCCATGAAAAAGGCAAATATGATCAGAGAAGGTATTTCCAATTATCAATGTAATTGAACAAGATGCTAGTGAAACCTTACCTGGTATACTGTGTACAGTCTAGGTTCACCTACACCTATGTTCAAGAAAGATGAACTAAAAATGGAACAGAAGGCGAGTAAGATAATCAGAAGAGGAATCTATCTTATGAGAGGAATGTAAAGGTATTTAGTTTACTTAATCTAGCAAAATGAAGTTTTAGATGGAGCATGATTTCTTTTTATAAATTAATCATGGGAAAGCCTTAGGGAGAGGGAAACTAAAGGCCAATTCTAGCACATAACAGATGGGAATAAACATCAAACTACTACCACTTCTGTAAAAAGAAAGAATAAAAGGTCATTCCACCAAACAAAGTCCACTGTCCCATCCAGCTACTCTCAACCTCAACCAATATCTACTACATAATTAGAAAGATGGATTTTGCAATGAGATTAAAAAGTCTAGTATATTTTTGACCAGCTGACTATCTCAGAAGATCTTAACTGTGATATCACTACATAAGAAAAGAGTCAGGTTCCAGGCTTTTTATATTTTTACCATTGTTGCTTTTCTACACCCTACTAAAAGACCAACAAGTAACCAGCATATACTCTAGAGCACTGATTCTCAATCAGGATGTGATCTCGCCCTCAGATGCCGGGTTTGTGGCCACAACCCAGCTGACCCTTTCCCGGATCCCCCTCGGCTCCCACAGCCTCATAATATACAAGTATAAACAATATTAAAAAGCTTTCATTTTATTTTTTTAGATTTTTTTTTTCATTTACAAGGCTTTTCATTTTAAAAGGCTTCATTAAAAAAACCTTTGAAATAGTTTTGTTTTCATATTTTCTAACCATAATTTTTAAATGCTTGTATAACAAAAAGGAAAGTTTTAGAAATGCTAATATCTTCACAAGTATGACAAAAAAGTTCCTTTCAAGTGAGGGAAATAGTTCAGGTTGACCCAAAAACAAGTTTTTTTTCAGATTTCTTATCTGTTTTGTTGAAAACATTGGCGGAAATGTTTAGGTTTCAGCCAGACTGACATTGTCTCTTTCCTGTTGCATAATTCACGATACGGTAGCACTTTGGAGATTGTCTAGTTCAGAGAAGCATAAGTTTTCTTAAGCAAAAACCTACATTTTCAGATGCTATGACAAAGTTATATGCCATATGATTTTTTTTTTCTGTTTCAGTGATCGTTCACAAAGGATTCACATGTCAAGTGCTAATTTCAAGTCAAACAGAGTAGACCAAAGAAATATATTAATTACTATAAATATACTGACTTGATTTAAAATTAATATTATCCATTAATTAATAAGTATAACTGACTTTTTAATAAAATTCCTGCATATGCACAGGTAAATTAATCTGATAACTTCTGTTTGGTAATACTGTTAACAAAACATGAATATGGATCTGTATAAAGTTATATGCAAAATACTTGTATTTTATTCATTGCATATTAAATCCAATAATCTTGATTTTCCAGCATACAGAGTATTTTTTTGATAACTCTAAACTATTACTGATATTCAAAATGTATAATGTACACTCCTGTCTACAGTAAGTAGGTACATGTCAATTTTATGAAGTATTTTTCAATATAGATATAATTAATAATATGTGGAAATGTATTAACTATTGGTAAGCAAAGGTGGAATGAGGACAACTAATATCTCTGGGGTGCTTGTACACATGAAGATGTCATGATGTACATGTAATGAAAATTTCCCTTTGTGTGGCTTAATGGCATCACACATTACACATTCATGAGTTTTGGGGATTTTAAATGAGTTTGCATCCTGATGTAGTTTGGTTCACAATGTTGCAACTTAGAACGCTGAAGCCATTAGTCCACTCCCTCCCATCCATGGGACAGGTGGGCAGGCTCCTCAGATAAAAAGGATTGGGTCCCTCACCGCTTCTGCCTTCCACAGGCTCTTCCAGATGCCAGGATGCCTAAGGCCTCCCACGAATGGACTGGCTTGGCCCTCAGGCAGTTCAGGGAGAGCAGCTGGGTAAGCTGGTGGCCAGAGAAGGCAGCGGGGACAGTAGACAGGGCACAGGGCTGCCTGGGCAGGCTGCTAGCTTCCCTGAGCCTACGTAGGCTTCCAGCTCCCCATGGACCATAACCACCATCTTCTCTGGTTGCCAGCCAACCCAGCCACCTTGCTGCCACCTCCCCACACTGCCCCAGGGACAAGGCAGCCCATTCCTGGGTGGCTCTAGGCAACCTGCCAGCTGCAGGATCCCAATTCTTTTGGGGTTTTTTTGTTTTGTTTTTTTTTTGTGGAGCCTGCCCATCTCTCCCATGCTTGGGGGGCAAGCTGACAGATTAATGGCTCCCTGGCTGTGGGAGAGGCCAGCAGGCTCCACCAAAAAAAACAAACAAAAAAAGGATCCCTTGCCGCTTCTACCTTCAGCAGGCATCTGTGGTCACCAGGACAATAACATATATAGTAACAGAAAAATAAAACCCACCGTTTCAATTAAAACTCACCATTTCAATTTAGAGGGCATAGAATGCAAGCCTAAGGACTAAAACCCTGCCCCACACTGCATGGCCAGTGTAACCAGGACTGGCTGGTTAAGGCAATCTTGCAGTTGATTAAGACAGTAGCTGTGAACAATGCTGTCCCTGATTGTGACATCCAGCTGCACCCAGACATCATTGTAATGGATGAGGACAATAAAAAATGTCCTGATAATCAACATGACCACCCTTTTTGAGAACTAGTGGCATGCTTTTGCTGAAGCACTGGAGCAGAAGCTGAGCAAATACAAGCCACTGGCCAATACCCTAAATGAAAATAGATCTGAGTTGATGGTTCAGGCACTGGTTACTGGAGCACAGAGGACACTTATACATGTACCTTTTTGTCCCGTGATGCACTGGAGATCCACCACTTCGGAGCAGACTCAATTAATAGAGTCTGCGCTGCACACAAGCTGATGTGCACTGTGCTGCACTGCATGCAGTTGTATAAGCGGCGAAATGCATGTTAGCACATAGAAAATGGTGGCAGAGCACTTTTGAACTAAAGCACCTCTGAGGTGTTATAGTTCAAAAGCACACCACCACCATTTTCTTCATGCTGTCATGCATTTCGCTGCTTATACAACTGCATGCGTCACAGCACCAAACACTTTTCAAAGCGCCTGGTGCTGTGGTGCTTACACATGTAAAAAAGTTCTTAGAGTGTGAGACCCGATCATGAGAGCATTCAGCAAGCCCACACAGTACACCACTGCTATGCAAAATTGATGAGGCACCCAATAGTATCCAATAAAATCCAATGATCAAGGGGTATCTATACTGTGCATATCATGGGGAATTGCCAGTAATAAAAAAGCCACCCTCTATCAGAAATCACCAGCAAGGAGCAAGACCATGGGGATGGACTGAGTCCCTCCTACATGTCATTAACAAAGACATTTAATGCTTTTGACTATTCCCCACCACAGCAATTGTACACCACATGCTAGAACCATTGCCTAAGAATGCCCCACCACCTTATAGTTCTATACTGATGTGGGGTCTTACCTCTCCTCCTATCATAGCATGGCACTGGAGCTTCTTAATCCGCTATATCCTGGGCTAATGTAGGCTGCATGACTAACTAAATGTCTTAGATTATATTAACATATACTAGCTATATACCCATGTAGATACCATGTGTGGTGTCTTATATTATCTCCACAAAGTAATGCAAATAACCATGATATTAAGCATGTTCTAAAAAGTCTTAAATCTGTTAAAAATATTGCTTTATACTCAACATAAAAAAAAATTTTGCTTAATTCCTTTAAGACATTTTGCATGGTGTCATTGCAAATCTGATGCCTAGCAGCTCAAACCATTACCTACATAGCAACCTTGCTCACTGTCCTTTGGCAATTAAAAAGTGGAGGACTCCTTTATCCTTGCCATAGTAGACTTCTGTTAATTAACATTCTCCTTTCAAGTCAACTCTTTGTTTATTGTAGCTGACAAGGTTTAAATTTAAAAAGAAGTCCAGTCTATCTCCATGATGCATGAAACACCTTGGAGTATCAGAGGACTGATACTCTAGGACTTCTCTAGGGGCCATGTTTCCACACTGTTGACCAAGCTGGTAGTGTAGATATCAGTGAGACTTCCACAAGCTGAGATAGGCAATGGCATTTTGTGGCAGCTGGAATTGTACCATTTTTGTTGGCCTTTTTCTGGATTGTTTTCACTTCTAACAACACACACATTCAATATAACCCCTTTCCTTGAAGTGATAGCATTCAACATCATAGAAATGACACACATAATGTCTATGGCTCTCACCATAGCTCTAGCAGTTTCCCTGGAGAATGAATTCATTTTCTTTTGTGTTGGTGATCATTTATTTGGAGATATTTTTTGGGGGGTGGGGGGATTTCACTTGATGAGTCTCAGTTGACATAATTTGCATAAAAGAACTTGGATCTCCTTTGAATCAGGAAAGGCAGCCTCAATGAGTAAGTGATTATTCTTGAGTAATGGCAATTGATGCAGTTTGCTTTGCAAGGAGTCTATATTGTAAGAATTCATCTTGAACCCCAAATTCATCCCTCAGTGGAAACTCAAGACTGGTACCAAAATTATAATTCTTGAACATTTGACACAACTTAGCTGTGTATACTGCCTTCATCTGGCAGCTGATTGCTTCGGTTGAAATGAAATCATCTGTTTCAGATGGAGTCAATATGAAGACTTTTTTTTTTATTTAAGTGAGAATTTCATCATATGACTTGTCATGGGCTTTGGCTAGGGACATGTTTGAGCTAAAAATGTCACCAGTTTGTGCAGAATTCCAGTCAGTAGAACTACACATTTCTTGTTAGCTTCAGTAATATGATTGGCTCCCAAGTAGAAGATGAATTGGTCAGAGGAGGACTCCTAGAATGATGGTCTCACCACAGCAGATTCTTCAATACAGCATAATACAACCATTATGCAGAGCAGCCCATAGGATGAAACCTCCTGGCCTGGCCTACCCAGGTAGCGCGGGTCCACTTCTCCTTGGCAGCACTCCGCACTGGAAGAATTTCTACTTACTGGAATACCATTCTGTTCACCAGGTTAGTGTATTGCAGGGGTTTCTGTGTGAGATCAGTCAGGCCAACCATATAAGGAAAAGGCTTAACTGAATAGTTTTTCAAGCAAATATCAGGCAGCAACAGGAGATAAACACACTCAGAATAGCCCAACCAATTGGCACTATTGTGTAACATGTACTTAACACAGTCTATAAGACAGATCATTATGTGAGGAGAAATACAATACCATTTGGTGACTTAGCTGCCTAAAAACTGCATAAATGTAAATTGCGCATCTTACCAATAGTTTCTAGATCATGACAGGATCAAAACAGGCATTCAGTTACCCTGCCAGGGACTTCTCAGCACATACACAAAATTCAAAATCTAGATAGGTGGAGAAATTTAAGGGGAAAAAGTAAACTACTTATTAAATGTAGACAAGTCCAGGGTTAGGTAGCAACTGAGGATTTGAATTAGTTTCTGCAAGCTGCAAGCCTCTACCCATAATTCAGGTTATTGAAGTACCTATGGAAAGTTTCAAACACATCTCTGCACTCAGTTTCCTATTAGTTAATTCTTGGTGATCCCTTACTTACCATGTTGGCTGTTTTTGATTCCATTTTCAGGTGCCTAAGCGCTCCCCATCTACTCTGTGCTGTGACGCACTAGATTCTGGATTGCACTCTAGGGCCTAGCTACCTAAAAAAGTAGGAACTGCAGCAGACAATTTTTAGAAGCCTAAGTCATTAAATTGAATCTGGCCTTAAGAGTTTATTGATTATCACAATTTTACCTGCAGAGATTATTTCAATTAAATTTTTCACTGCAGTTTGCCCTTGGCTATTCTAGCTACCACCTGCATGCCCCCACCCCCTAGCTAGTAATACTTATATTTAGGTTTCTATTCATCATCTGTAGACTTACTCATGAGAGGGAGTACTGCTGCATATATAGAAAGATGCTGCTATTGAAACTATTGGAATTATTCTAGATTCACTGTGATATAAATGAAGACAGAATCCATACCCAGAGATGAGCTGAATTTGGACTACTGTCTTTGTGAGAAAAATAGAAATGGGAATTGCAGGAGACAAATATCTTTTTGCATGTCTAGGTGACAGCTTTATATCCACTTAAATTACATTTTTGGTACCTATGCACGTCTTGCAGTTCTGATATCCCTACACTGTGGGTGCACAAATCTGTTGCACACACTGAGCATGTACATTAGGCTGTGCACTGGACAAGCTATATGCACATGCTCATTCTGGGCATGTAAGAGTGTATAAGTCTGGAAAGCAACCTAGTCATGAGCCATGGATGTTAGACAGAGGGAGGCCTTTCCATGTTTTAGCCCCAGTATCTGTATAACTAGGGCATTTGCCATGAAGACGGATACTAGGGTTTTAGGCCACCATTGAACCCAGGGAATTGAACCTGTGTCTCTCAGACTTCCCACCATGGAATACACCAATAGTTCTTGATCGTTTTAGGCTCAAAGCACTCCTCAAAATGCCAGGTCTTAGTTTTCACTTGTATTCTGACTACAAGAAAACAACAAAGCAATTGTTCTGTTGCAAAAAACTCAGAAGGGCCACAACATGGCAGAATGCCTTTTACATTATGAATTCCAATTTGAAATTTCTGGGGTTATTTTGTGAATCATAGAATGAATCATAGAATGCTAGAAAATTAGGGTTGGAAGGGACCTCAGGTCATCTAGTCCAACCCCTTGCTCAAAGCAGGACCATCCCCAAGTAGATCATTCCAGTCAGGGCTTTGTTGAGCCACCTTAAAAACCGCCAAGGATGGAGATTCCACCATCTCTCTAAGTAATCTGTTCCAGTGCCTTACCACCCTCCTAGTGATAAAGGTTTTCCTAATATCCAACTTAAACCTCTCTTGCTGAAACTTGAGACCAATGCTCCTTGTTCTGTCATCTGTCACCACTAAGAACAGTCTTGCTTCATCACTTTGGAATGACCCTTCAGGTAGTTAAAGGCTGCTTTCAAATCCTGCCACTCAGTCTTCTCTTCTCCAAATGAAATAAAACCAGTTCCTTAAGCTTCTCCTCATAACTCATGTGATTCAGCTCCCAAAACATTTTTGTAGCTCTCTGCTGGACTCTCTCCAACTTGTCCACATCCTTTCTATAGTTGCGGGGGGAGGGGTCCCAAAACTGGACACAGTACTCCAGATGTGGCCTCACCAGTGCAGAATAAAGCAGAATAATTACTTCCCTCTATCTGCTGGAAACACTCTTACTAAAGCAGTTCAGCATGCCATAAGCCTTCATTGCAACAAGGCCACACTACAGATTCATATATATCTTATTGTCACTATAAACTCCAGGTCCTTTCCTGTAGAGCTGCTGCCAAGCCAGTCAGCCCCCAGGCTATAGCAATGCATGGGATTCTTCCATCCTAGGTGTTGGACTTTGCAGTTGTCCTTTTTGAACCACATGAGATTTATTTTGGCCCAATCCTCCAATTTGTTGAAGGTCACTATAAATCCTAACCTTATCCTCCAGCTTATTTACTACCCGCCCTCCCCCGCAAGCTTGGTGCCATCTGCAAACTTGCTGAGGGTGTATTCTATCCCAAATTCCAGATTTTTAATGAAGATATTGAACAAACCCAGCCACAGGGCCAACCCCTGGGGCACTCCACTTGATACTGGCTTTCAGCTAGACATTAAGCCATTGATTACTACCTACTGAGCCTGACAATCCAGCCAGCTTTTTATACACTTTACAGTCAATTCATCCAATCCATATTTCCTCAGGTTGCTTTGAAGAATGCTGTAGGAGATGGTATCAAAAGCTTTGCTAAAGTCAAGGTATATTATGTCTACTGCTTTCCCTGCATCTACAGAGGCAGTCACCTCATCATAGAAGACAATCAAGTTAGTCAGGCATGACTTTCCCTTGGTTAATCCATGCTGACTGTTTGTAGTCACCTTCTTCTCCTCCAAGTGCTTAGAAACAGATTATTAAAGGACCTTCTCCATTCTTTTTCTGGGGTTTGAGGTGAGGCTGACTGGTCTGTAGTTCCCTGGATCCTCTTTCTTCCCTTTTTTAAGGATAGGCACTACGTTTGCCCTTTTTCAATCATCCAGGACCTCCCCCAATCATCACACGTTTTCAAATATAATGGCCAGTAGCTCTGCAATCACATCAGCCAACTTCCTCAGCACCCTTGAATGTATTGCATCCAGCCCCATGCACTTGTACACATCCAGCTATTCTAAATAGTCCCTAACCTGTTCTTTCAGCACTGTTGGCTGCTCACCTTCTCCCCAGACTGTGGTGCCCAGTACAGTAGTCTGGGAGCTGACCTTGCCTGTGAAGACTGAGGTAAAGGTTGCACCCCTAAGAGTGCTAGCAATGCATGGCACCCCATGGCACTTTTGAAAGGATATCAAGGCTCCCCAGGGTACTGTGGTTGAGAATCATTGAAGTATGCTAATCACTTCATCACAGGTTAGGTATCATACAGTAGCATCTCCAGCACTCCTTTTGAAATTGGCCCCTGTGAAGCCAAGAGAAGGAGACATGTATGTCCAGGGGAAAGAGATCAAGTTGGAGGTATGTAGCTCAAGTAGATGGCTTGTGCCCTAGATAAGAGCAGCTCCTTTGCTGTAGTCCAGACCCTTGCACCCCAATGGGACAGAAAATTCCCTATTGTATTTCTCTGCATCCATTTTTCCAATGACAGTTAAATGCAAGGGAAAGCATCTCAGCTTCAAAAGGAGCACTGGAGATTCAGTATGCAGCTAGGTATATGCATAGTCTAGGATAATACCTAGCCCAGAGCGTCCTGGCTGGCGCACTACATAAAATCAGAGATGTGAGAGATGCAGATTGAAGCTTGCTGTGAATGAGGAAGAGTCTAGAACCCAACTGTCCAAATTCCTGCATAGGCACTCCAGCTCTTCAGTTAATAGGACTAAAAACTGCAAGGGCCTTCCTCTGTTTTATCCTAGACTTATGCATGTACCTAGCTGCATATTGCCCAGCCACTTTTTAGTACATTGAGCATGCTCAATCCAAAAGTATTTGCTCATGTATCCACAGAGCAGGGAAAGGGCTAAAAGGCCCATGTCAGTAGCTAAAAACTTACCATTTAGGTGCACAAATAGAAACAAATCTGTCCAGATTTTGAACTGTATAAGAGCATAAAATAGATACTTTACTGAATTATCAGTATTTCTTTCGCCTAACAATGCAAAATAGTCTTCTTCATGTAAATGAAAGTAAGAGCAGATAAGTGGGTAATACAGATTGCCTAATTTGGGATGAGGAATATTTTTTTCCTTTAAAAAAAAAAAGGTTTTGTGCAGATTGGTGTCTGGAAATCTCATGCATTAGAGATTTTGCTGGTCAGCTGCAGAAGCCAGGAAGAAAAAGTATTTTACTCTCATGAATGCTACTGGCTTCTAAGGTGGGTAGAGGTGTGTCCTTCTTTGATACATTGGGACATTGGCCACAGCTAAGGTTGGAGATTTTGAGTGATATGTGCTCATGCTCCTACTGGTTCTTAGAAAATTGAGACAGAAAGAGTCTTGCTCTTCCAGTCAGGGTCATACAAATTGGCAAACTGGGTTTCAGAAAGGATTTACCAATCTAATCTGTGGGGAGTGGGGGCTTTCTGGGTAGCACAGGAGCATAGCCGTCATCCTCCAATCCTCTTATATATTTAACTCTGTCATTGTAGTGCTGCAGCATGATCAATATCCCCATATCTCCTACTTTTACTTGTGGCTTGCTTTAGGATGATCTTGGCTATTTCTGGTTGTGTGACTTGTAGTTGTGAGGATTTAAACTGGCAATTTTGGGAAACCCTTTGGTATAAAGATGCCTGTAAATGTACTCAGGAGGCCTTTTCCTATGTTTCTATTTACAAATACAATGTTCTTGCACTTTAATGTAATACTACTTTATCTTTTCTTTTGGCCTATAGGTAGGAAAACCATTGCACTAGCATGGAACAGAGGTGGTTACATATTTTATAATGCCATGCCAAAGTGTTTATTTAATAAACTCGTTAGATCCTCCTCTATAAAATTAAGATTACCTTACATATATATGTATGTATATATGACATACACACACACACACATATATATAATATGCATACACACATACACACACACATATATACATATTAGCCAATTGCCTGTCAAGAATGATGGATGGGAGGGGTTGGCAGGGATGGAGCACCACCACCCACCACCCTGAGCTACTGCTGCCTCCCAGAAACATGGGGGAGGGGAGGAAGCTTGCATGTGGCAGCTGCTGCCACCACCCACTGTCTGGCGCTGCTGCTGCTCTGAATCCAGCTGCACACAACCTGCCCCCCAACTGTGTCTGGCCCCACATGCCCTCCCACACCCCACTGTTCCATGTCTGGCTCCCCGCCAGCCCCCCCCCCCCCCCCATACACACACACACTTTATGTCTGGGCTGGCAGCTCCCCCACACAGCTCCATGTCCAGCCCCATGACTGGCAGCAGATTAATGTGTACTGGGGCCCTGGGCAAACACATAATTGGAGGCCTGTTCCCACCATGGGAGCTGGGCTGTGGGGGTGGGGGGCCCTCCTGGTGCTGGCAGGGGAGGCTGGGGGGACCGTGCTGGGCTGGAGGTGGTGGGAGCACATGCATGCCTCTTCTCCATGCTCCCTGCCCACCACCCTGCTATGGCCAAACATACACACACACACAGGAACACACACACAGGCATGCACACAGATGGGTGTGCACTCTACTCTCACTCAATCTCTGCACGCGGACAGACACAAATATACTCTCCCTGGGATGGACACAGACACATGCACACACACACACACAGATGGGCACACATTCTATTCACTCACTCTCTGCACATGGACACACAGACAAACACACTCTCTCTCCTGCCATGAACACAGATGCATGCACATGCATGCATGCATGCATGTATGCACACACAAATAAGCGCACACACACACAGACACACATACGCAGACATGCAGACAGATACTCACTCACTCCACAAATAGACACACAGAGACAAACACACTCTCCCTCCTGCCTTGAACAGAGACACGCATGCATGCACTGACACATGCACACAGACACACACACGCACAAACAGATGGGTGTGCACTCTACCCAGTCACTCTCTGCATATGGACACACTCTGCCTGCTATGAACACAGACACATGCACACACACTCATGCATGTACAGACACTGACACACACATGCACACACAGACACATGCACACACACACAGAGGCCAGCGCACACTCTATTCACTCTCTGCACATGGACAGACAGACACAAACACACTATCCCTCCAGCCATGAACCCACACACACACACACACACACATGCACACAGGCACATACAAACACAGACCGGCCTGCACTCTACCCACACATTCTCTGCACATGGACACACAGATAAAAACACACATGCACACACACTCACGCATGCACACGCACTGATGCATGCATGCACATACAGACACACAAGGACACACACACATGCACACAAACACATACATGCAGATGGGCATGTCCTCCACTCACTCACTCTCTGCACATGGACACACACACACAAACACACTTTCCCTGCCATGAACACAGACACATGCATGCACACCCAGGGACATATGCATGCACACACACAGACACACACATGCACACATGCAGATGGGTGCACACTCTAGTCACTCACTTTCTGCACATGGACAGACACACAGTCTCCCTCCTGCCATGAACACAGACGCAGACATGCACACACACACATGCATGCCCATGCATGCACATACACACACAGACACACACACAGACACACGCACGCACACAGAGGCACACACGTGCACGCATGCAGACAGGTGCACATTCTAGTCACTCACTCTCTGCACATGAACATACAGACACAAACAGTCTCCCTCCTGCCATGAATATGTGTCTGTGTGTGCACATGCATGCACACACAGACACATGCACACAAGCATGCACTCTTGTCACTCACTTTGCACATGAACACACAGAGACAAACACAGTCTGCCTGCCATGAAGAGTCTCCCACCCTCACCCCAATGGCCCTCACTCCCGACCTGCAGCCACCCACCTTGTCCCTGCTGGTGCCCCTCACTCCTGACCCACAGTCCCCTGGAGCTGCCAGTACCCCCCGCACTCCCAACCCACAGCCCCCCACCCCACATGGTGCCCCACACTCCCAAGCCACATGCTCCCCAGCCTGGCAGCTGCCCCTCACTCCCAACCCACTGACCCCAGCCCTGCCAGTGCCCCTCTCTCACCAAACTACAGTACCCTGCTCCCCTGCATCCTGATGGTTCCCCTCACTCCTGACCCACAATCATACATAACCGCAAACACATAATTGGAGGTCCGCTCCTGGTTCTGCCAGTGTCCCCCCACCCTCAACCCACAGTTCCCCTCTTCCACCCTGATGCCCCTCACTCCCAACCTGCAGCCCCTTGCCCCACCAGCCCTGCTGAATGGCCCCAGCTGTGCTCGTCCTGCCCAGGCTGGAGCATGGTGACTCTGATTCATGCAGGAGGCAGAATGTGTGCAGCCCCAGCACAGGCTGGAGGGAAGAGGAGGGGAGGCTTGTGGTATCTCTGCCCTGGGAGTTCCTGCTGCTTCCCCGCCCCTTTCCCCTGCTGGAGAACAGGCAACCCTCCTCTACCCGCTGCCCTGTTGCAGCTGCAGGCCCCGTGCCCTCTGCCCTGCCCAAATGTCTAGGATTTTGCTTTGCTCCAGGGGTGGGAGCATGGGGAGGTAATCGGAGCCAGCAGGGAGCACCGCATGGATCTGTGCACCTCTGCAGCTGCAGGCAACTCCATATGTGCTCTCTGCTGCCTCTGATTGCACTCCCCCCACCACTCATCCCTGGAGCAAAGGGAAATCCTAGAGAACCCACCTGGACAGAGAGCAGAGGGCTTAAAAAGAATGGGGACATGCCCGGGGAAACCCAGACATATGCTAACCCTATCTTGGTGGCACATGCACACTTAAGCAAACGCATTATGGACAAACAGACAGCTTAAGCCCTTTATTATTTTAGAATGCATATGTATGTGTGTTTAACACTTTTAAGACAGGGCATTTTTAACATTTTTTAAAAGTCTTTTTAAGTAAAAAATATTAATGGTTTTATTTTTCTCTTATGTTTTTATTATTTTTATAGATACGCACACAACACGTGTGTGTATGCATGCGTAAATATATTTAGACTAATACAATCATTTATTGTAAATGTGTTGTAGGCATCTGATATTTCTTTCTTATTTAAGACATAATTGCTTACTGGACATCTTACACTACTTTGTTGGAATGTAAAGCTGTGTGTACATGAACAATAATTTTAAACTCCTTTTGACAACTAAACATGGCTACAGGAGCATATCAAGCTACAATCAAGAGAACTGCATTGCCTCGCTGTCTCCTTTTGTTACTGTGACTTATTCTGTCCCTCTGGCTTTTTCAGCTTTCTCCTAAGTTAATGGGTTCTCAACTCTGAGATACCTGATATCTTGTCTTGCCATTAATCACTCTGAAGTTAACAGCTAGTACACCTTTCAGCACTATCTTGACTTTAAGTCTGTCCACATAGTAATGAATCAAAGTCATGAAAATATAGGATAGTGACTTTTGAAAGCAAAACCTTTTTTTCCCCTTATCAGTCAGTCTTTTCACTTTTAAAGAATTATTTTAGTGTACGATACATTATTTCACAAGAATGACAATCTGATTAGAAGTTAACATATTAATAAAGCTAATTGGACATACAATTAAAGATACTGGCAATTTTTCTAAGTAAAGATTTGAATTAGACCAATTCATTTCATTATTACTGGAAATGTTATGTGTTGAACAACTATTGCAATACATAATTTAAAAATGTAGCTGAGTCAGACTTTAATGAATATAGCAAAATGCTGTTTAAAGTAGCGTGAAATGCTATACTGTCTTGATTTCGTATTTTCATGGTGCTGAGGGATTTTGATAAATTATTGCTTAGTGTATTAAAGATTATACATTTCACTCATTTATTGTTTTTCATCTCAGTAGATCTAAATAGAAGTAGACTTTTTGGTGAATTTGTAACCTGACACACAGCCTCCATGTCCTGGGTTCTAAAGAAGGCATCCTGGACCTAGATGAACCAATCTGCAAAGGGGAACTGAGAGTATCATAGAATCATAGAAGTAGGGTCGGAAGGGACCTTGTAGATCTTCAAGTCCGACCCCCTACCTGGGCAGGAGGAAAACTGGGCTCAGTTGACCCCAGCCAGGTAGGCATCAAGCTGCTTCTTAAAGACCCCCAGGGTAGGAGCCAGCACCACTTCCCTTGGAAGTTGGTTCCAGATCCTAGCCGCCCGAACTGTGAAGTAGTTCCTATGGATGTCTAATCTAAACCTACTCTCCAACAACTTGTAGCCGTTATTCCTTGTTATCCCGGGGGGCACTAGGGGAAACAAGGTCTCCCCCAAACCCTTCTGGTCCCACCTAGTGAGTTTATAGACGGTCACCAGGTTCCCCCTCAGCCTTCTCTTGTGAAGGCTGAACAGGTTCAGGTCCCGTAGGCTCTTATTGTAGGGTCTGCCCTGCTGTCCCCGGATCATGCGGGTGGCCCTCCTCTGGACCCTGTCAATGTTGTCCACATGCCTCTTGAAGTGGGGTGCCCAGAACTGGACACAGTACTCCAGCTGTGGCCTGACCAGTGTCGCATAGAGGGGGAGGATCACCTCCTTGGACCTACTTGAGATGCACCTGTGGATACACAATAAGGTCCGGTTAGCCCTGCCGACCGTGACCTCGCATTGTCGGCCCATGTTCATCTTCATGGAGTCAATGATGACTCCAAGATCCCTTTCTGCCTCCGTGCTCTCAAGAAGGGAGTTTCCCATCTTATAAGTGTGCTGCTGGTTACTACTGCCCAAGTGTAGCACCCTGCACTTGTCAGTATTGAAATGCATCCTATTTTTCTTAGCCCACCCCTGCAACCTATCCAGGTCTTTCTGCAGTCTTTCCCTCCCTACTAACGTGCCCACCTCACCCCAAATTTTGGTATCATCAGCAAATTTGAACAGGTTGCTTTTCACCCCGTCGTCCAAATTGCTGATAAAGAAATTGAACAGTGCAGGCCCAAGGACCGAGCCCTGGGGGACTCCGCTACCCACTTCTCCCCAGGTCGAATATGACCTGTCCACTCAGTAGGGTCTGAGGATTAGCAACAATGGCTAATTTTTTCCATAACCCAATATAATTCTAGTAATTGTGATTTGTAAGTTTCCTGACTTTTACTTTTATTTATATTTAAGAAATCAGACTCCATGGGCTCCACTTGCCATGACTGTATGGTTAAATTTTGGTTTTATTTTTTTTTGTGTGTGATGGAAGTAGAGGAGGCTTGGGCCAGTCCATCAATAACAGTTAATAACAGATATCTCTAATATCTAAAAGCTACTGTCATAGTGATCACAACCATTCAGATTAACATAACTCTGTCTTAACCTATTCCTATAAGTCAAACCCACAATTTTTTGAGCAAGCTTTGGAATTTGGGAAAGACAAGAAACTGAGTAAATTTCCATGCTCTTATGAAAAGTGTTGATAAAATTGAAATACTGAGTCAAATTGACTGACCTTAATGGCTCCAAATTTGTTTCCATGTGCACTTCAAGATGTTGTTTTGGATATGTATCTCTCTAAACAAGTTGACCCTTCTGGGCAAGGTTGCCAATCTAAGACTTTTTTTTTTTACTGACAATCTGCACATTTTTTTTTTTTAATCACAACCAAACCTGTGACTGACATGTTTCTAATGACATGTTTTACATCAACAGAAGCCAACCTTTTTAGCAGGCATGCTACAAATTAGTTCCCCATCTTTTCTGAGATCCATTCCATATCCCTTCTTCTGCCTGATCTTCTTGTCTGCTTTCTGTTTCATGCCCTATCTGCTGCTGTACTGCCTGCCTTCTCCCTGATCTCCCTTGTGCCACACAGAGGCTGCCAAAGCCACTTGTAGCACTCATGAGACAGGTTGGCAACCCCTATTTTACAAACTGTAAATGTAAACCTTCTGCCAAGGCCCTGGACCAGGGCCAGATTCAAATTTAGGGCTCAACACCAACCAAAGTAAAAACATTTGGTTGTCAATAAAAAGTCTGCAGATTACCTGTAAAAAAATGCTCTTGGATTGGCAACCATGGTTGACCAACCTGGTTGCCTTCTATAATGTGGTGACTGCCTCAGATTCAGAAGACCAATGGATATGGTATAGCTTGATTTTAGCAAGACTTTTGATATGGTCTCCCACAACATTCTTGCAGGCAAGCTAAGGAAGTACAGGCTGGATGAATGGACTGTAAGGTGGATAGAAAACTGGCTGGAGCATCAGGGTAAGAGAGTAATAATCAATGGCTTGATATCTAGTTGGCAGTCAGTATCAAGTGGAGTACCCCAGGGATTGGTCCTGGGGCTGGTTTTGTTCAATGTCTTCATTAACATCCTGGAAGATGGCATAGAGCGCACCCTCAGAAAGTTAGCAGATGACACCAAGTTGTGGGGAATACTAGATATGCTGGAGGGTAGGGCTAGAATTCAGAGTGACCTAGACAAATTGGAGGATTGGGCTAAAATAAATCTCTTGAGGTTCAACATGGACAGATGCAAAGTCCTGCACTTAGGACAGAATAATCCCATGCACTGCTACAGCCTGGGGGCTGACTGGCTAGGCAGCAGCTCTGCAGAGAAGGACCTGAGAGTTATAGTGGACAATAAGATAAGTATGAGCCAACAGTGTGCCCTTGTTGCAAAGAAGGCAAACAGCATATTGGGCTGCATCGGTAGAATTGTTGCCAGCAAATTAAGGGAAATAATTATTCAACTCTATTTTGTATTGGTGAGGCCACATCTGGAGTACTGCATCCAGTTTTCAGCCCCCCACTACAGAAAGGATATAGACAAATTGGAGAGAGTTCAGTGGAGGGAAACAAAAATGGTGGGGGGCCTGGGGAGCATGACTTATAAGGAAAGACTGAGGGAACTGGTTTTATTTAGTCTAAAGAAGAGGAAACTGAGAAGGGTTTTAATAGCAGCCTTTAACTACCTGAGGGGTGGTTCCAAAGAGGATGGAGCTAGGCTGTTCTCAGTGGTGGCAGATGGCAGAACAAAGAGCAATGGCATCAAGCTGCAGAAAGGGAAGTTGGAAATTTAGGTTAGATATTAGGAAAATTTTCCTCACTAGGAGGGTAGTAAAACACTGGAACAGGTTACCCAGAGAGGTGGTGGAAACTTCATCTTTTGAGGTTTTTAAGACCTGGCTAGATAAAGCTTTGGTTGGGATGATCTAGTTGGGGATGGTCCTGGTTTGAGCAGGGGGTCGGGCTAGATGACCTGAAGTCCCTCCTAACTTAATATTCTATGATTCTATGCACTGAACACTTGGTGCAAGTCTCAACAAAATTACAAACTACTGTTTAAAAACTTACAGCTTTAAAACCCTGTATTCACTCTATAACATCCCTTAGAAATCCTGTGAGGAAGGCAGGCAAACCACCAAATATTGTCTTTCCCAAAAGGGAAAAAAATATTTTCTGATCCCCAAATCTGGTAATATGAAAGACTTGCAGCATAGTACCATTCAGACTCACACGGTACCTCTGTTTCAAAGTAAAGGGGAAGGTCAAGCAGTCATACTAGTATGACTAGGGCATCCTTTAACGGAGATTCACAAACAAGAAAACCTTAGTAAACTTTCCTTTTCCATCCCATAAGTAGGCAGTCTTTCATGCATTCTCGATAGAGTAGGAAGGGGAAAAATCTAAGGATAGCCAAGCCTCTTCCTCCATTTTTATTCCTCTTGGAAGCACAATTGTTGACTGTCTCTATTGGCACTCTGTTCAAACATCTTTCTCCCAATAAAATTGGCAAGGCAGGGGCCAAATTTCCATGAGGGACTTACACCTGTTGAACATTTCTCTTTAAACCCCATTAATAAATTCTACTTTAACTAACAGTTGTGAATAGAATGCTTTCTAAAGTTAAATTCATAGAATTTTGCCTTCACAAAATATCCTTTAGAATACACTGGTTGTGTCTACAAGATGCTTTACTACACAGTAGCATAGTTTACTTGTGCCAGGGAAGGGGGACATTGGCTCCACTCGGGCTATGGTGGCTAAGCCCACCATGGCAGCAGGCAGCTCCTCCCAGGACAAATTTGTTTCTTCAAAATGATGCAACTAGTATCAAAAATTTTGGACAGGTAAGATTTCAAAATCAAAGGAAATCCTAATAAAATGTAAAGCAATTGTATATGAATAAAATATTTTGACGTTTTAATTTAAAGATGTTTAGAGCTAAGTCATATTAAAGCTAAATTATGATTGTTCATTTTGTAGCCCTTTTCATCTGCAAGTATGGGTCTTGTTACACCTTACACTATGAGCAGCACAAATGTGGATCAGTCTTAGTGCTAGCTTGGGGTTTGGGGCAGTCACAACCTTAGTCTAGAAACCTTCTCTGACTGGCTCCCAGCTGCACAGCTGTTACTGGGAGATAAGAACCTCACAGGGCTCACTCCGCAATCGGGGAGTGGGGGCTGGGAGCTCCCTGCTGCCAAGGCAGAGGGACATTGTCCCCCAGGCTTTGGTGGCAGAGGGCACCCTGGCACCAGGCAGCTCCCATAGCCAGGGAGCAATCTCCCATCCCCTGCTGCCCAGGTCACTGGGAGCCCATTTGTTCCTAGTTGGCCATCTACATGTGCCATACTGTGCAGTAATTATCGCCAAGAAAATGTGCTATTTGTATTTTTATGTAGCAAATTTACTTATGATTAAAGAAAATTACTGTGCAATAAGTATCTGAATGTGTAGACAGTATCGCTAACTGAGCAATAATTTGCTATAATCTCTAGTAAAGCATCTCATGTAGACACACCCGGTGAGTTCCAATTAAGAACCAAAGCTTGAAAATACATTGTACTAAATCCCATTACACATGAACACAACATTCAGCACAGATTTAGGACAAAGATAAATATTTCAGTTTTATAAGAGAGTAAGTTACAATATTCTAAAATCTGTAGTAATTCATTTCAAAGAGATAATCATATTTTCCTGTTACTGAAACCAAATTACCAAAGTCATTCTCTGACAATTCTTAAACAAAGGAATGTATAGATATCATATTTTCTCACATGCAACATACACTTTTTTCCTCCAGAAAAAACCAGCAAGGAAATGGAGGGCACTGTACATATGGGAAATATGGTGAGAACACTTTTTGCCTCTTATGGGTAAAAGTGAAAGAACAATCTGCACATGACTCACAGGGAGCAGAATAATGAGCAGTGTCTGCCATTGCTGCTGTTCAGTTATTTTCTGCAAGGAAAAATATTTTATTTCATTCTGTCTTTCAAAAACAAATGTGCATTATATTCTGGGGCATATCATATGTTCATATGTTTTCATATGAAAATATAGTATCAATTAAGTTTGGAAATGGTGGGGAATATCTTGACTTGAATCACTTATGTCAGTAATAATATTCTGTGAGTGAAGGAAATAATTAATTAATACCTGAAGCATGATTTAAACCACACAAGAACAGTCACATGGTCCTGTAAAATTCTCCAACTGATTTAACAGACAATCCTCATCTGTGAAGCAGAAACCTGTAGAATGCTAATGAAGCAGGAGGAACAAGAAAGTCATGAAGTCATTTCAGACTGTTCAAAGCAGTGCACATAATAGGGAACTGTCTTAAGTATGAACTCAGCAGAAGAATGGAAAGCTGCCAGGAGCTAACCAGGTAGACCATGTAGGTGTGGCATGTATCCAGAGTTCTGCTTTCTCTGTAAGTAATGGTATTTGTAAGCTTTCTCAGCAGTAGCACAAACTGCACCTGTAGTAAAGGAATAGCATACTCTAATCCTGAGTGTCACTGAAATATTTTGAATCCCAGAACTATTTAATCATTTCAGACATTTGTCCTATCTCTGGCTCTGCAGACAGAACAATACCCATTACTCTGTTTTTTTTCACCTCCAAAGAGAACCTCCTTTCAGTTGTCAGCATAATACAGACTTCTGTGTAGCACAGGAGTCCCTTACTCTCCCTCATGTAACACTTTGAAAGTTCCAGTAAATGCACTTGGCTGATTAAGAAAACAAACAAAAAAACCCTAAAACAAAACAAGTTAGTCATTTCCCCCAATGTTAACTCATAGTTGTCGTGATTTTTTGAAGCACTCTATCATTTCCATGATTTGTAGCAGGGATTTCAAATCTGATAGCCATTTCAAGTACCTGGATTATTTGGAAAAGAAAATAGAGGACAAGAAAATTGCCAGTTGCATTTCCACAGCAGACATTATGAGAAGCTTGCCCTATCATCTCTGAACATTCCCTATGCACTGAGAATACTCCCCCCACAAATCCTCCTGAACAGGACACACACAGAAAAACAACGTATGCACAAAATGGATACTTTTCTTTATCAAAGACCACTGGCAGTAAATGATTTATTTCAGAATTACAGCTTCTCTTGTACATTTAAACCTAGCTTTGCTGAAACACAGGTCAAAGGGTAACCATGTTTTCAGGAAACATTACACAGAATCGTATTTATGGTAACATATTAAACTGTGATTTTTTTATTAATGCCATCCAACCACTGTACCCAGAAATATTTCATGAACCTGTCTAGCATGTGAATTCACACACCCCTATTGGAATATTCTTCAATAATTTTTACACTGACACTATAGGTACTTAAGCTGCCAGGATATCCCCTATCCCTTACTGTAAACCCTCCTTACTTCATATGCACACAGAACATATTGTCATGAAGTAGTCATGAAGGAGTATAGAAGTAATCATAATTATATTCACCTTCTTTTTTAGGTCACATAGTTGATAGTTTTCTTCTTTTTCCTTCTCTAATGTTCCTTAAAAATTTTCTAATTATTCCATGGCCTAAAATGCATGTCACTTGACTTTTACAGCTATATAAATGGAGCTCGAATGAAAACTGCTGTGTTTCTCATTCCATGTCCAAAGGCTGTCACATTGTCAGCAAAAGGAAAGTATAAGTTTTTCTGGTTAGCAGAAGTCCTCTTAGTCAATGATTGATTTGCTCTTCTCAGGTCTGTTCTTGTCAGAAAGGAAATCTTTGCCTGTAGACAAACTGATAGAACTACAGTTCTACCAGTGAATAAAACAATCAGAGCCTTATATTTTCATAGGGATCCCATTCACATAAAGCAATAAATCTTTTAGTAAGAATCCTAGCTCAGTCAGATCAAAGGGCCATACTGAGTTTTGCATTTATTGTTTTCTTCATAAAACTAGAAAACTATCTTAAATCAACTAGTGAAAAGACATTCATAAGATCTGTAAGGTTACAAAGGTTTCTACAGCAGATGTGACATCCTGCCAAAATCATATCCATATACTCCTGACTTCTGTCATATAGCAAAATCTGTTTGGAAAATCCACCAATCTATCTATCTATCTATCTATCTATCTATCTATCTATCTATCTCAGCAGTTTATTTCCCAACTGTGATTTGGTCATTTCTTTAGCTGAAGGTGTCTGGGGTTTTTTTTCAAACATTGACATAAAGCAATTAGAACTTTTGCCAAATCAGCTTAGGTTTCATCAGTGACCAAAATGAATGGGACTTTTAAAAGCTTTTTTCTATAAAACTCTTTGTTCTGTGTGTGCATTTGTCTGTGTGGGTTTCTTGGCACTGTATTATCCTGGCTCTCCCTTCTTTTCTACCCCTATACTTAGCTTCAAATAATCAACAACAACAAAAAGGTAGAACATGCTTGGCACATCTACATGTGCATTAAGGATTTTTTCCTAATTCAGATTAAATTTAGTACCTCCAGTGTGAGGCACTAAACAAGTGCACAATAGGCTGCCTTAATCCAGAGTGATGAATGTGCATGGTTTTTAAGTGATGCTTAATGCACAGTAGCCTATTTTACTGCATACTAGTGTAATCACACTTTCTTTTACACAACACTTTAATGTGCAGTAAAATAGGATACAGCACATTAAAAGCACATGTATAGACAAGCCTACTGTGAATAGTCATCCTTTAAGGGTTAAACCCTCTTTGATGTGCATAACTGTAGCTTGCCACCAGAGGGCTAGTGAATAGTGGTGGGGTTAGGGGCTGCCAAATCTGCCCCATAGCTGCTCAACTCCTCAGCTCCCCTGTGGCTTCCCACTCACCTGCAGCGCTCCTGTGCACCCCCTCCCCCCCCGGGCTCCCTCATGGTTCCCTGCTGACTAGTGGCTCTCCTGCAGCTTGCCAGCAACTTCCCACTTACCCATCTCTCTGTACAGCTCTCTCGCAGCTCCCAAGTGGTTTCCTGCTCACCCCTTCTCCCCATGGCTCCTCACTCACCTGAGGCTGCCCTCAACTGATACCTCAGCTCTCTATGAGCCTGGGGCAGTAGAGGTCTGGAAAACAGATTGTCCATGTGAGGGATGCTGGAAGCAGTGCATCCTAGTATTTTGGAGGACTGCCAATTGTTCCTATTGGCCCAGTGGAGCAAACGGACGTTACTGGAACATGATCTGCTTAACACAAGCTGGAGATAATCCTCACTTGAATAGGAGTAATTTAGAGATACTAAAAGGCACTTAGCCTTTCTACCTTAATGTGCAGATGCTCCCATCTTAAGCACATTTAACATATGGGAATGCTAATGTCTAACAAGTCCCTTTTACTTTCTTGTTAGTTTGTATACCCAGTCTAAGCTTGTACATAGTTGGCTATGTGTCCAGGAATATAAATCTATTGGGTATAAGTGGCATTTTTGCCACATGGATGTCCAAATCTAGACATTTAAACAATTATGAAAGAATATAGTGTTACCCCCAATGAGCATTTATGTGCTTCTAATCATAACATATGAAGTCCCAATGGTGCATCCAGCCCAGTATTCTGCATGACAGTGGCAGAAATATATGTTATAAAGGGACAGCACTGACCCAGATATCTCTGGAGTGATCTATCCCTTATTCAATTCTCCCTCTGGCATCCACCATTTATCAGGTTAGAGATGTCAGCGGAAATATTTCCAACTATTCTGTTCAATAGCCATTCATAGACTTATCATCCATTAAATGGCCTAATCCCTTTTTGAACCTGGCTATGTTATCTGCTTCCATGACCTCCTGTGGCAACAAATTCGACAAGTTAAATATGCATTGGGTAAAAAAGTGCTTTCTCTTGTTAATTTTAAACCTGTCACCTTCTAATTTCAGTGTATGCCTCCTAGTTTTACTATTCTAGGACTTAGTTAACAACAGTTCCCTGTTTGCTTGGTCCATACACTTCATGATTTTATAAATTTCTATCATATCCCTCCTCAGACTTCTCCTTTACAAACTGAAAAGTCCTAGCCTTTTTAGTTTCTCTTGAGATGGCAACTACTCTATGCCCCTGATCATTTTGGTTGCCCTTTTCTGTAGCTTTTGTAATCCTACTACATCCTTGCTGAGATGTGAGGACCAGAACTGCACACAGTATTCAAGATGTGGACACATCATGAATTTGCATAAGGGTATAATGATGTTCTCTGTATTGTTTTCAATTCCATTCTGATGCCCAATATTACTGACTTCTTTGATTGCTACTGCACACTGAGCTGATTTTTTATAGAGAACTATTTACAATGACTCCAAGGGATCTTTTCTGAATCGTAACAGCTAGTTTGGACCCCAGCACTGTGTATGTATAGTTGAGATTATTTTTCCCCTGCTTCATTACCTTAAATTGTTGACACTGAAGTTCCTCTGCCATTCTCTTGCCCCAGTACCATGGAAAGGAAGTTTGGCACCCAGAGCAAAATCTGCAGCAGCATCCCGCCCTTGACCCAAGCACAAATCTCGAGGCACAGGCATGCAGTGGTAGGAGCTGCCCCTCCCCCGGTCCCTGCACCCCACAAATGAGCTGCTCACAGCCCCATCCCATGCCCCACCCCACCCTAGCTGGGCAATGCCTGTTGGTGCCCCTCCACTTCAGTGCCCAGGGCAGTCACCCTGCTTGCCCCACCTTCCCCTCCTTGCTACTGTACTGTCTTGCTCACTCACTTAGTGTGGTGAGATCTTTCGACAGCTCTTCTCCATCAGCTTGGGATTTTAGAAAGTTCAAATATATTGTATGCCAACTGGATCCCTCTTGCCCATTTGCTTGTTGACACCCTCAAAGAACTCCAGCAGTTTGGTGAGGCAGGATTTCTCTTTACAAAAGTCATTCTGACTCTTCCTCAGAAGATAAGATTTGGCCACATGCCTGCTGATTTGGGGGTTTTTTTTAAGAGTTCCTACCAACTTGCCAGGGATGGAAATGAGACTCACTGGGTGCATCTACACAAGCATTAATGTACCTTTTCTAATGCACATTAAATTTAGTAATTCCAGTGTGAGGGTGCATCAACACATGTGTTTTAATGTGCATTAACCTATTTTAATGTACATTAAAGTGTCAGTGAAAAAACATATTATTTAGTTAATGCACATTAAAATAGGCTAAAGCACATTAAGCATCACTTAAAAATGGTGTTATTTAGTTAATGTACATTAAGACAGGCTAATATGCACTTTCCTAGTACATCACAATGGAGGTACTAGATTTAATGCACATTAACTAGAGCATATTAATGCATGTGTAGATGAACTATCTAGGGATACCAAATTAATGCACATGAGGCTGAACCAACTGGTCTGTAGATCCCAGGATCATCTCTGGAGCTCTTTTTGAAGATGAAGCAGGCCACCTGCCAGCAAGGGCACAGGGAGTGAGCCAATTTGGCCGTTTCTTATCACAAGTTGACATTTGGTCATGTGCTGCAGCTACTGCCTGAACAGGGTCTCAGCATCTTAATCCTTAGGTTAAGATTCTGATGCTGTATCAACTGGCTCGACACAATATTTTTTTTAAGTAAATAAATAAATAAACTTTCCAGGCTCTTCCAAAACACCATACTCAACTGCCATGCAATATACACAACATTAATCAAATATACATTTGTAGCTATCAGTTCAACTCCAATCTTTCGAATATATTTAACTCAGTAATATGTAGTGATTTAATTTAGATTCATAAAGATAAAATCATGAATCCATAATTCCATTTTTTCTGATTCGCATATCATTTTGATTCATTATGAATATTGTAGCCTTTAGATTGAATCTCCAATATATAGTCGTAATTGTTCTGCCTTAAGCTATATGCATAAAGTGACCAAGTTATGATTTCTGAAAGCAAGGGAAAACTGTATTATGATTGCTTTTATTTCAAGACAGCCTTGCAAAAATGTCATGGGTTGTTTTTTATTTTGAGCACAAAAATCTTCCTGCCTAGTCTTTACTATATGAGGATGATAAAAAAAAAAACCCATGAAAATGTAATGCACACGTTCAAAGAATTTGTTCAGCATAAACAATAGAATAAGATGCTGAAAATGTTATAAGATGCTTTTATAAGATGCTCAAAATTTTCACTTTATCTTGACTTTCCTAATTCCTGCAGGACTTATCAGTTTGAATCATAAGACCAGGAATCAGAAAGTCACTTGTAGTTTTGCTGCTGGCTTCCTTTAACATATAATATTGTACAAATCTCTTCAGTTGATAGTTTTTGGTGCAATTTGGATGCATATTATTAAGTAAAATAAAGGAAATGTTTAAAGAATATCACATTAAAAGAAAAGTTTCAGTGAACGTTAATTTGTTTTAATTTCAGTTGAATGTATTTTCAAGAAATTTAATGTATTTTCTTCTAAATTTTTGCTACTTAAGTGTTACAGTGTAGACTGAGAAATTCATGATAAAAACAAAGCAGGGTATTCTGTTTTCACTGCACAGGCTGACACAAATATTAAAAAGTAAACAGTTTAAATAATGTTTAGATTCATTTTCATTAAAGCTGTTTAGAGTCTTGCTGAGGAGAGGCACCATCATACAGGACTGAATGTTAGAAATATTACCATTGCCTTTGAGTTAGTATGTTTTTCTGTTTTCCTGTTGAGAGTGAGAAATATTTCTTGAAACAAGCTATACTTACTGCACGCTATAACAATGAAAAATCAAAACGATGTTTAAATGTATTCTAGTGTGCCAGGCTTTATTCGCTATGTAAGTTCTAAGAATTGCAGCTTGCAGAATAACATCCAGAAAGCAGTTATTCAATAGTTGAGCCAGGGTTAGGGAGAGAAAATACTAAATGAAGCTTCCATATAATTAAGGAACAGTGGATGTGTCCATGTGTTATTAATTTGAAGTAGGCTTATTACACAGTAAAAATACTGTGCAGTAAACCTATCCAGGAGCACTCTACAAATGCGCTGTCTCGGGAACAGATTTGCCCCCAGGTGGAGCAGTCCAGTACAGGGCTGATCCCACCCTGTTCTGTCCCCCTGCAGCACCCAGGGAGAACTCCAGGCTCCCCCTGGGTGCTATCCCAGGGGCTGGCAGGGAGCACAGGGCCTGTCTTCATGTGCTTGTTGCACCTTGGTGAAAAGCTGGGTGGGGTGGTCAGTCTTACTTGCCTTGCCCCAGGGATTCAAAGACTGGTCCTGTCTGCTTGGCCCCAGATGCTCCTGCTACTGTGGCATGGTGCCTCTGGACCCTGCTACCGCTTCCATACTAGGGAAGCTGCTGCTTTCATTGCTGCTGCCATGATGCAGACTCCCTTGGGAGCCAACATTCCAGCAATGCCTCTAAATTGGGGTCTGTAGTATACGTAGATCTCTATGTATGTCTATGTATAGTACTGATTTGGATTAATTCTATCAGAAAGCAACAGTCCCACTACATATATGAGTTCCTGAACTACTAAGCTATGGAACCAAATTAACTCTTGTTCTTTTTCTCTGAACAATACTGCTTTACTTCACAGGGTTGTTCTGAGGTCAAGTATATTACTTGATGTAACCCCCTCCCCCCCCCCCCCCCCCCGCAAATAACCCAGGTGTTATAGTGAAGGTTAATATGTAAACACTCAGAACAGGTAGTTGGGTTAGCCCCACCCACAAGGAATTATGGGGTTTGGCCCAAATCTGAGAGTTCAGTCACAGGCCATAATTCATCCTATTTTGACCCTCCAGAGGTTTTTTGAGAAGTCTATCATACCAATATCAAGTGCTAAAGAGAGTAACTTTAAATTTTAATATATTTTTTAAATATTTAAATACAAATAGTATATGAATGATAAGCCTATCATAAACCCACCTAGGAGGTAGCTCCAGAGCCTTGATTTTCTCCCCACTTCTCCACTTCTTGTCTCAAGGAACAGATAAAGGTCTGCTTGATAATTCCTTATTCCCACAAGCCTCTGCTCCATTGCCCTAATATGGGATCCCACAGTAGGAAATAATTTTTGATTCCCCTTTCCATGGAATGGGCTAGCCTGGGATATCACTCACCCTGAGATCACACTCTACCACAAGTGATAAGTAAAGAGAAAAAATGACAAAAGGAATTGTTATATAGGAGACAAGATTTTTACATGAAAAACTGACCATACAGTTTGAAGACAGAACAAAAAGACAAGTAAAGTTTCTTACCCTCTCATCTGACTACAACCTAATCCTTCAGAGAGTGCTGCCAGTGTTTTCAGGGATCAGCCTTCCTCCTGCTGATCCTGTCAGCTCTGGCTTCGGTGACTGGGGCTCTTCCCAAGCTTAGCATAATCCAAAAACCAGGATCATCTCAAGAATAACACCTAAAATTCCTCCAAGACAGCCTCTACTTCCCATCATCTCATTGTCTTCATTGCTCTTGAGCCTTAAGATCCTCCAAAAATTTCTCTGCTCTCTCAATTTCCCATTGCAGGCAGGCAAAACCTTGGGTTCCCACCCTAACAAGACCTCCTACTGCCTAAGGCAATTGTTCCTGCCCTAGTAACAGAATGACAAGAAATACCTAGCAGTTTGACCTACCCTTTTTCTTAAGTATTTAACTCTCAATCCTCTTGATTAAACCATGTCCAAAATCAGAGGGATACATAAAGACAGAACAAATAATCCATGACATGATAGAAACAACTTAAATAAATATAGCATAACATTGGCTTTGCAAACTAACCACACATGCCATAGCAATACAACAAACAAAAGAAAATGTGTATGCTACCACATGAACACCTCAAATTATAGTGGGGTTTGTGACAAAGATAATGATGGGAAAGGATATCAATCTCCATTGATACAAATAATCAAATACTCATTAATAACTGAATTGTTAATATCTGAAATAAATTTATGAAGTTCTAAAGCCTTAAAAGACTCTAAGAGGTGGTTAAGCCCTAAGGAAAAGGACTTGTCTTATTATCTGTTTAGAAACTAAGTTTAAAAAAAAAAAACCCTTAATTCTGAAGGTCTGTGTTCATTTGGAAATGGCCAGTTCTGCAAGAAATGGAATCCAAAGCTAATGAACAAATATTCTGAATTGAACTGGATTTTTGTACTTGATTACTTGGCCCAAATTCAAAAGCTTACTAAATGTAGCTAATATATAAAAATGGCTCCAGCCAGTTATTTCATTACTAAGATTAATATGAAGTCTGTCTAATACAGCTATTGAGCATACTTTGCTTTTTGCCAAGCAGAAATGCTTATTTTTAATCAGGGAGGCAAGGATTTTTTGCGGGGGTGATATCTTTTATTCTGCCAGCTACATAGTTTGGAAGGTTAGACAAGCTTTCAAATAGAGGGCCTTTTTCTTCAGCTCTGAGGAGAAAAGTAAATATACCTGAAGAAGAAAGCCCTGCATTTGAAAGGTTGGCTAATTGTTAGGAATCTCTTTAAATTCATAGATTCATAGATTGTTAGGGGCTAAAGGGACCCTGTAGATCATCGGGTTCAGTCCCCCGGCACTAGGCAAGAAAAGACAACTGGGGGTCAAGTGATCCCAGTGAGGTGACTGTCCAGTCTCCTTTTGAAGATTTCCAGGGTAGGTGAATGCACCACCTCTGGAGGGAGTTTATTCCACAATCTGGACACCCTGACTGTGAAGGAGTTTTTCCTGGAATTGAGCCTGAAGTGGCCTTGCAGGAGTTTGTATCCATTGCTCCTGGTCTTTCCCAGGGCTGCCCTAGTGAACAGCTATTCACTGAGTTCTTGATATACTCCCCTGATGTAGCGGTAGGCCACTACCAAGTCCCCTCTCAGCCTTCTCTTCTGTAGGCTGAAGAGACCCAAGTCCATCAGCCTCTCCTTGTATGGCTTGTCTTTCAAGTCCCTGATCATACATGTGGCTCTTCTCTGGACCCTCTCAAGGTTTCCCACACCCTTATTGAAGTGTGGTGCCCAGAACTGGATGCAGTACTCCAGCTGCGGTTTCACCAGTGTGGAGTACAGCGGGGGTATCATTTCCTTAGTGTCGCATGAGATGCAACAGTTAATGCATGCCAGCATGTTTTTTGCCCTGCTGGAGGAATCATGGAGGAAGTACCCCCCACCACAGCAACAATTTTATTTTTTTTTATTTTGCCACTTGCTCCACTCTGCTCCACCCATGATTGGCAAAGGGGTCCTTCCAGCTGGGCCATTTGCCACTGATTGCGGGGAAAGTGAAAACCATGGTTTTAAATATGCTATGGTTTTTGCCTCCCCACAGGTGGTGGTGCCACTGGGGCCCTTCCATCAATCAGCAGCAGGGAGGAAAAAACTGCAGCATATTTAAAATTATGGTTTTCACTTCCCTGGAGATCAGCAGCAAATGGCCCAGCCAGCAGGGCCCCTCTGCCAATCAGGGGTGGGGGGAGCAAGTGAAAAAATGAAAAAAAATGAAAGGAGCTGCTGCAGGGGATACTTCCTCTGTGATTTACAGAGTTTCCTATTAATTGGGCGTGTCTTTACAAGGCACTTAACTGCACATTAGCATAGTTTACTGAGAAGTAAGCATATGTTTCTACATGTGCACATGCCTACTACACAGTAAACCTCCTTAATCCTGAGTAAATTTGCTACCTACAAATGCAAGTAGCAAATTTACTTGAGATTAGTAATGGTTCAGCAGTGCTGATGCAGACACCTGACCAGGAGCAAATTCTGTTCCTCATCAGTTGTCTGCCAGGGGATGGGAGACAGCTCTCTGCCCCCAGGAGCTGCATGCTGCTGGGACAGGCTCTGTCAAAGGAGCCTGGGCCGGGACTATGCCCTCCTGCTCCAGCAGCAGGGAGCTCCAAGCTCCCTATTCTGAGATCACAATCAGTGAGTGGGGGCTGGGAGATCCTCATGGGACAGGGAGGGAGCAGTGCTGAACCATAAGGCCCAATTCTGGCACATGGGACTCCAGCCCACAGACTAGTCCCATCCTATTCATCTGGTCTATGGGGCCAAAGGGTTGAGCACCACTGATATATACCAGTTAAACAGTTTATCCCTCTATGGCTGCCTATGCCTCACTGATTAGTCCTTTCATAAAAATCCCATTCTTTGGCAGCCCATCTCTATTCCAAAGAAGTCATATTGTTTTGCCTTCAAGTAAAGAAATATAAGTCAAGAAGGAGTTTTAATACATAAAAGGAGTTTTATATAAAAGTCATTATCAGCTGACTTTTTTTAAGTTAATTTCAATGTGCATAAATGAATGCAAACAATCTTTCTGGAAGACAAACAACTCAAAATTGCACAAACAATAGCAATGATAGTCCTCATGATTAATTAAAAATATTAAAGACTTCTGGATACTTAGGTCTAGGTGTATTATTCATCTTCAGACTTCAGGCTTAAACAAATGTATCATGAAAATAGTTGTTTTTACTGACATCTCATTGAGCGTCAGCATAGCAGTACACAGTACAGTGCTATTACATATCTATTGATACAGTTTCTTTTTTTGTTCAAATTCAAAAAGCATCATTTACGTAGTTTAGTAAACCAGTGGGAGCCAACCTTTTTGATAGGCATGCTGCAGATTAGCCCTAGAATCTTCCTGGGTGCCATTTCAATTCTTCTTCCTTACCTGGTTTGTTACTCAGCTTTCTGCTCCCTGTCCTGTGCTCTCTAACCAAGCTACTGTTCTGCTTTCTGTCTCCTTTTCTGTGCTTCCTCCTAGATCTGATACTCTGCTTTCTCCTCCCTGCTCTGCCTGCCACTGTGCTGCCTGTCTGGCTCCTAATCTGTATCATACACAGAGGTTGCCCATGGCACTTGTATTTCAGGTTGGCCACCCTTGAATTAAAATATTATGAAAAATATCATAATTGACATAATTAGCTGTAAGCATGATGCAAAACTCAATGTATGGCAATTGTTATAGCTGAAACATTATAAATATATAATGGTTTTTCTTTTCTTTAATATAAAACGAATTATAATTCAGTATATTTTTTGTATATAAAGGCATTAAATGGACAAAATCAAATTTGTTTTGCAATAGCGATAACATTAATCTGGCTATTAAGGGGAAATCCTCTTGAAATGTATTAGATGTGTTCATTGTATTTTGAAAAATTTCAATAAAAATGTGGTTACTGTTGTTAATAAATATAAAACTTATTAAAAAAAATAACATTTCTATAGTTGATAAATCTTTGGGTAGAATATATTCTCCGAATATTTGCATGCATTCTTTTGAAAAACCTTTAAGTATTCTCTATTCACTAAAAACCAGATTGTAATTACTGGTTTATTGATAAACCTCCCCCAAAAGAGAAAAAAAATGTATCTCCTATCAGAGATGTCCTGCAATTAAGATTTGAAATAAATCTAAATGGACAGGTCTACACAAGGTGCTTAATGTCCATTGATCTAATTCTACTGTGCATTAGCATGGCTGGCAAAAACCATAATAATGTCCTAATGCTCAGTAGATTAGTCCAATGGTAATTGATTTATAAATTGCAAGATTATAACAAACATAAAAGTTCTTTCTATTGAATCTCTAGTTTTAGAGACTAGAAATTTACTGTTTTTAACAAGAAACTGAGATACTAAGATAGTGATATAAACACACGACTCCAGGAAGTGGAGCCTTAATGGAAATGGTAAGACTTGTATGTTACTTTTTTCCCTCTAATATATTATATTTCAGTCATTTCTGCCCTCCTATTAGCCCAAGAAAAGAGATTAACCTTGCAAACATCCTTGTAGGGAGCCATATCAAGAATATTTCAGAGTAAAATTGGGCATGAATTCAAAGATCAAATAGGCTACATGAGAATGCTCTGCCAGCAATTTCCTCTTTATCAAATAAAACCAAGAGAGCTCAGCTTGGACTATTTTTCCAATTGCAGTTGTATTGCAGAAGAAGGGAGATGGCTTCTCACTAAAGCAGGCACTATGTATACCTTGCAAGCCATATTTTACTAATGTCATTTCAGTAAAATGAATCTACAGAAAAATGCAAATCAAGGAACACTATCATAGTCCATTCTAGTAGTGGAAATTATCTACTTGATGGTTTCCCACATTATTCATCAGGTTCATTCTTTTTAAGGGTATAAGGTGTAGCCTCAAGTGAAGCACACTAATCAAATTGATTCCTCTTTTCACCCTACGTGCCACTGAAACATTTTTGACAAACACTGTGGCCCCCTCTATACACCCAGGTAAAGGTGCATTGGAATATCATGCATGATCTATATAATCACACCTCTTGCCATAGTACACATGAATGACAGGAGGCACAATTGTGGGACCATTTATGAGACCCCATTGTGCTTTATTGCTGGTGCAGGGGGAACTCCTCCAGCTGGGACTCTCCTCAGTTGAGGGGCTTCTAGCTGTGGGGGCACTCTACCCACCTCAAAACTATAGGCAGCAATGATCCCCAGTGTTTGGGGGTTTCACACTAGGCATGGTGTGCTCCTGCAGTTGGGAGCCCTGTCAGCTGATGGAGCTCCCAATCACAGGAGAGATCTTGCTACACATGCAAATTAATGCTTCACAGCAACCAGCTATAAAGTTAGTACACATTTTTGAGATCTAACTTTGAAAAGCTGGTTGGAGCTTTTTATTATGTGATAAGTACTTTGCATGTGTTTCTAGTCTTAAGGTAATTGTGCAATTAATCAGCTAATTGTGCAATACCTGTACAAGCGGCCTAAAGGAACAGAAGTATCTTCAGTAAGGACCTGACCCAGAAGAATTGTCCTTTTATCAGAGTTGTTATTCATAACACAGCCTTAATCAACGAGGAAAAGTAAAGCTCCAAATCCACTAAACAGTAGCTGGCCCCTTTGGAATTTATGAATTCAATTGAATCAATAAAATCAACAGAATTCTTTTCAAGGCCTAAGATGAATGAGTGAAGCCAGGAATTCCTCAGGCTCTATGGCTGCCTATAAACATGCTCGGGGTGGTGGGGAGAGGTCTTTTTATTAGATCAGTTCCTGAACAGCCACTCTAATTAAAACAGCTTACTGTCACATGTATTAAGCCCCTGCACATTTCAAAATGGTTGCAGGATGCTTTATCTAAATTTCATTTGACAAGGTTTAGATAAAGTGCTCCTGTGGCCTTTTTGAAACACGTGAAACCTTAATGTGTGTGATGGTGAGGCAATGCTGGAGTGTTCTAATTAGAATATGGGGCAGACTTAATTAATCAAGTCTGCTCTGATGCATTCTAATTAGAACATGAACAAACATGTCTATAGATTCCTATAGACATGCTTCCATGTGGCTCCTGCTCAATACTGAGTCTTGTTAAAAATTGTTTGTAAAAAAAAAGGGATGGAAATGTGATATCCCTACTTTTCTTTTTTTTTTTAAATGGGAAGCAGAAAAGGATGGGACCATCCATTTTTTTCATGAAAGAAAGGAGATATTCTGTTTCCCTTATTAAAGTTTCTTGCTCAGAGAAAAGAAAAAGACTTTTTAACATTAAAAAAATATTTTTATGGCTTTCAAAAATACCCAACCCAAATGGTAAAACTCTTCTCTTATAGTAAAAGAAAGGATTTCACATCTAAGATGAATTCCTACTAAATTATTTAGGAATGTGCAGAAATCTTACTGCTGCTTTGAGGGAGTACTAAAGGTCTTTCTTGGAAAACGGTCCCTAAGAGACAGCGATTTGAAATTGCTCTAGCAAAGTCAGAGATGAGAATTGGATTTAAATAATAGGAAAACAAACATGTTTAAGCATGTATGGGTACTTATAGATTCCTAATGTCATTTTAGCATAATTCAAGGCCAAGGTGAACAACAACAGCAACAACAAGCCAGCGAGTAAGCAAAAGCTCTTAAGATGAAAATGAGTAACTTCTGTGAAAGGTATAAAGCTCAGCAAATACATCTCCACCTCTTGACTGACCTCGCTGAAAAGATGGGAAAGGCTGCAGATATCAAAACAATGCAATTTCTTTAGGACAAGGTTTAGCTTATTAGCTAATTCACTCCTGAAATGGACCCAAAGAATACTGGTTGCTACTGTGAAAACTGTTGCACTCATGTTTTCCAGTACAACTTAATCCTAGTCCTGTATCCCCTGACATTTTAGTTCTGAGAGGGCCCTAGAACAAAGAACGCCAATCATGCCAAATTGTGTAATTATATTTTGATGTGGATAATAGAAAGTAGAACAAGAAAAAACAAGTCATAGAATTCCGTAATCCCAATTTATTTTTGGTTCCTTGGGCTATGAATTAATTTACTGGACCATGCTAATCTCTCCAAAGAGTTTCTTTAAGAGGATTTAACGTGAATAGGGTTTTAAATATATCTAAATCACAATTATATTAGGGCAACTAAGCACGGAGATCTGTCACCTACCAAAAATATTAAAAAAGTGAAGGAAGATTACTATATATTTATAGCAAGGAAAGGATTAACACTCAAGCTCGGAGAAACAATAGAGCAACAACATCCTTCCCAAAAGGAGCAGCCTCTGAAAGCTCTCTAAATGCATTAAACTCTCCAGAGATTTGCTATAATATTTCAGAACTCAAGAATGTTGACTTTACAGATCTCCTGGGTAGAAGTGAAGAACCAACCCTTAAAATAATGCATTTAGAAATACATTATGGGATTACAAGAAACCACTCCTTATTATAAAACTGGTATTACCACAGCTTACTTCAGTCACCTGGCTGCAGCAAGGATTGTAGTTCAGCTCAGAGGCTAAGTAGAGACAGTTAAAAGCTTGAGACAGAATCAATTCAATCTGTTCAGATTTCTCTACACTGCATAGATTGAACAGCTAATGCAGTGAACTGACATTCACTTTTCAGTTGGGAAAGGCAGCCAGATGTCTGCATTGGCCCAGGCCAGAAGGTGGGCAGTGCTAGAGCACACCTCCTAGCCTACTGGTAATTGCTGAGCCCAGTCATGTGGGGGCCCATCCCTATTGGCTGCCAAGAACATGCCTTCAACCCCCAGCTGTCTCCCTGCAGGGTGGAAGAGTCCCCATCGAGGTTAGGGTGGCCATCACAGAGGACATTCTGGTTTTCTGCTACTCTGTCCTCTGTCCTCTATTGATGCAAAACTGGACGCCTTTATGTCCTCTATTTTTCTCTTCAAGAACATTTTTTTCTTAACATTTTTTTCTTGTCCTCTATTTCTCTCTTGAAGAGAAAAATAGAGGGCATAAAGGCATCTGGTTTTGTATCAATAGAGGACAGAGGAGAACTTGACAGTCCTCTGTGATGGCCACCGTAATCCAGGTGCTAGCCCCTAAAGCCCATGCAGGAAGAAGCCCCTGCCTCAGGAGTTTCACCCCAACCCGCCCGAGATCCCCTGAGCCTTGTCCTGTCCTGCTGTCAGAGCCTGGGGCCTTTCCTGCCCACCCCCTCAACCATGCAATCTAGCTGATGCTCGGCCCACCCCTGCAGGCGGGAGGGGGGAAGTAGTCCCTCATCCCAGCAGCCAGGGGGCTGCCCAAATTGGGGGATCCTCCACCTCAGGGAGTTTATCTTGCCCCAGCTGGGTTTTCCTGAGCCCTGGTCTGCCCTGCTGTGAACAGGAGCAGAGGGGATCCCCCCCACTTTCCCTGAGCAGTCTGTCTGGGGTTCAGCCCCATCCCTGATTTTGCACATTGGAATGCAGGTTTGTAGTATTAAGGAATAAAGAAACCATGATCAAAATGGATATGTTTGCAATATACAGACAAAAAAATCTATTATGAGAGCTGCACAGTTGTTGTTACATATAACAGCACAGAAGATGGAGATAATAATAAGCTTCTGTTCCTGTTTTGATTAAACCTAGAATCAATCATTTGGTGCTACACTATTTTTAGAAGAAAGATACTGACAAATTAGGAGGCATAAAGAAGAACAGTGTGGCACCTTCCAGACTAACTGATTTAAACAGGCAGCAGCTTTTGTAGGCTACAGCCTACTTCATCAGATGGTATGAATCAGAGGGCAGAGCTACATTAGCCATCCACTGCGCAGCTGTTACTGTGCAGTAACCGGCACTACTGCACAGTAGTGTCCCAGGACAGTTGCCTAGTGATGTTTACTGCACAGTAGCTCGTTACTACCACGCAGGAGCGTGTTACTGCTGCACGATAGTGTCACGTCACGATTCATGCTTGATGATGCTACTGCACAGTAGTAATGAGCTACTGTGCAGTAAGCATCTAGTGTAGACATGGCCAGAGAGAGGTTAGAGAAGAGTAGGTAAGATTAGATTAGACAAACTTTTCATTTAGAATTTGTTAGTATGGATCAACAAGGGGACCTTTGGGCCAGTTATCTCTTGTTGGGATTGATTCTCCCTTTTAGAAGTGAGGGTTCAGCAACAAAAGAGAATGGTTAGGGCTAGATTTTTAAGGTCTAATTTGAAATTTACTTGCACAAAAATGCCTTTTAAAATCTGGTAGAGTTTAAGTGTACAGAGACTATACTTCCTTCCTGCCCAGATTTAAAGAAGAGGACTTTGGAACCAACAGCATTTTTAAAAATCTCTCAAAACTATTCAGTTGGTCCAATAAAAGATATCACTAAAAAACCTCTTGCTTCTCTTTTAAAATCAAGTTATTTGCTCTGTGGAGAACACAGTTTGAAGGACAATATTTTCTTTTTACTGTCAAGACGAGAATTCAATTTTTTTTCCCATGGGATTCCTTCTGATTTATACCAATGCATGTGAGTGGAAATGTGAACTGTGCTGTAGTACCAAAACAAAATAATTTAAAAAGTATTAAACATGGAAGAGATGCCTGTGTTTGCATATAGTCAACTTACTCACCTCTCAAATCATTATATCTCTGAGGGCCAGTATATGTCTTGGAGAAGAAATTAAAGCTTTTTTCCCTTCCTCAGTCCTTCTTTTGCTCTTCTGCCAATTTTTAATATTTCCAAATGTATATCTTTACCACTTTCTTATTTCCTCTTCTATCTTCCCACTGTTCCAAATCCCATTGTCCTTTTCTTTGCCCTTTCCTTTCCACTCTCATATTTTCATACTCTGAAATTATTTAATATGATTAGTGGCAATATGTCTGCTACTAATATGCTAAATGTTCTTGGACCCCAAAAGTTTTAATCATATTTTCAGTGTTATTGCTTCTTTTTCTAATATATAGTTTTTGGTTGGTGGGAAATTTAATTTAGTTTGAGGTTTTATAGCTCATTAATCATGAGCTAATATTAAAAATGCTAAGCATAGCAAGTTTATTGATCATATTTGTAATGACTTCAGTTAACTGATATTTGCTAGCTTCTTCAAAGGTAGGGAGAGGATTCTTTTTATATAGTGATTATTATTTTGGTTTGGTTTGGTTTGCTTTTGTCAACACTTATTTTATTTTTAAACAATTCTAACTTTGATACAACTGGGTCAAACATAGGAGTTGCATTGAAGCAATCTGTTGACAAATTATAGACAACCACATTTGTATGCATGTTGCAGTTTAAGTTTTAAACATATTGATAACATTTAGCTAATATGTTACTATACTGCAACTTAGATTTATTTTATATATATTCACACTTATGCTAAAGCCTTGAAGGTGTTATTGCTACTTATGGTGAAGGCACAAAAAATAGAATGCCTAATTGTCTTGAAAAGCTAGATAGTATAAAATGCAACAAGTGTATTCTGGCAGAAGAGAAAGCAAATTTATGGACCAGTGGGTGTCATCCATTTTAGTAAGCCCCAATTAATGGTGAGACCAGAGATAAAAAGGAGTACCTTATTACATGTCTCGGTCTGTTACATTTTGTCTACTTACACTTTTAAAAATACCAAGATTTTGTATTGACCAATGTACTGATTTCCGGTGATACCAGAAAAAAGGATGACTCCAAAATTCTAGATAAAATTCTCAGGCATTCACTTGGAAAACAGACTGTGGAAAACAGATTATGTGTCCATCACCACCTGCATTCTCTGACCACAAGAGGGAAGAAAGAGAAGCATGGTAAGAACTTAGGTTGCTAAATTATTAGGCTAGGTATAGACAGTCAAAAAGCCCAAGGCTGAATTGATTCAATCTTTGCAGGTTTCTCTAAACTTTGTAGACTGAACCGATAATAAAGTGAACTGACAATCTCTTTTGAAACCAGAAAGGCAGCTAGACCCCTGCAGGGTCCACAGCAGTAGTTGGCAGGGAGGCAAGAGCATGCCTCTCAGGCTTCTGGCCACTGCCAGAGGCACCCCAATGCAGCTGAGTAGGCTCATCTTTGGCTGGTTGCCCAGCACATTTCCCCCCAACTCCTTGCTATCTCCCCTGAGGGGGGAACAGTCCCTCCAGCCCCAGCCTCAGTGGGGCTCGCAGCCCCTGGCAGGGTCTCCCAAGCCCTCCCCTGGTGCAGAGAGGGGATGACCCCCTTCCCACCCCTCAGTATGGTCCTGCAGGGCTTGGCCCCACCCCTACAAGTGGGAGGGGGAACAGTCCCTCTAGCCTGGGGCTAGTGATTCTCCAGCCTCAGTGGGGATTCCCCACCTCCAGCAGGGATGCATTCCCCACCTTCCCCCAGCAAGCCCCTCAGAGATAAGGGCAGCTGGCAAGGGGATGGAGCTAAGGGATTCCAGCCTGGCTGTCTGGGTTGCAGAGGTATGAAAAGCCCTGGGGAGAAAACTTTCCCTGCCTTGCCTTGCAGACCTCAGCTGTGGGGGATCCAGTGCTGGGCTGAGTGGGTGGTCCCCTGCATCCTCACCCCCTGCTCCTCCAACCTCTCGGAGGCAAGGGCATTTGGTGAGGATGCAGGAATGAGGGACCCAAGCCCAGCTCTCTGTGCTGCAGTGTGGACCAAAAAGCCCAGCAGAGGTGGATTTCCCTCCCAGGCCATGCAGACCCCAGTGGTGGGTTCAGTACCAGGCTGGCTGGATGTATTCCCTGCCCCCTGAGCGCCTTAGATGCAAGGGAAGCTGGTGAAGGGGCAGGGCTAAGATGATTCCAGCCTAGCTTGAAGGTCTGGAAGTGGGGAGGTGGCAATAAGAGCCACAGAAAGTGCTATCCTTTCCCTGATGGTGTACAGACCTGGACTAGGGAACTCTGGGATCTCTTCCCTTGGCCCCCATCTGCTGGGCTGACAGGCACAGGCAGAGGCTAGGGAGTAGGGGTTTTACTGCTCAGCTCTGTGAAAGCAGTGGGGCAGGATCAGCCCTGCTCTGCTGGAGTAGACAGCACAGTCCAGGGCTGCAAAGCATCCTTGGATGGTAGGGGACTGTGAATTAACTTGAATCCAGAGGGGATCTGGGGCAAAAGTTCCATTTGTAGTACAGCCCTGGGGCTGGGGAAGCCCAACTGCTCACCTCAGTCCCAGGGCTAGACTCTTCCTACCCACCCCCTATCCTGACTGGACTGTCTGTGAAGCCCCCCACCCCTAGATGGGCAACCCCCTCCTCCCCATGGACCCACCACTGCCACCCATGGAACCACCATCTCCACATCCCACCAATCCCCCCCTGAGCACTCATTAATTGCACCCCATCCCGCCAAGCAATGCCACCCCTGAACCCAGCAATGCCCCACCCCAGACATGCTATTTCCCCTTAATCCTCCCAGCCCCCCTCAGACCTGCCAGTCCCCACTGTGGACCCCCTAGTCCCCCAATCCTACCAGTCCCCCCATGGACTTGCTACCCCCCCACACACATCCTTCCTGCCCTTCCCCCAACCCTGACTTATTTATATCAGGCTCCAAGCACCAGCAAACCTCTTTACAACCAGCACCTGATATGTAATCATGCTGCTTAAAGTAAGTGATTTGACTATAGAATGGATCCCAGGAATATCTTTACATGTCCCTAGACCTACACTGGGTGTATTGAACGCTAGTTCACACACTCCATAGCACTTTGGACTGGTTAATTAGCACTGTTGAGTAATGGGGTCATTTCATCCCTGCAGATGCTGCTTAGCCTACTCTCATTAGTCACTTGAACACAGCTACACTGCTTCTAGTTTAGGAAAGAACCTGCAAAGGCACCATGGCACGTTTGAGAATAGCAGCACAAGTTTATACTGTAGATATACCTTAAGATACATATGATTTTCTGGAATAGAACACTGCAGTGCAATATAGATATATCAACACTGACTCTAAACAAGTTGTCTCAGATACTGGTGGCAGTATAGCCATGACAGATTCTACCTCTAACTGAATTGACTTGATTCACTCTGCACTACAATGTAGTGCAGCTTTAGGGCTGGGGGAGGGCACATTAATTAGAGTCACTCTAATTAAAATGCCCACAGCATCCCATGTATTTAGCATCCTTTGTTTCAAAATGATGATCATTTGAGGAGCTTTAGATAAGGTGCCCCTGTAGTCATTTCAAATCATGAGGACACTGAATACATGAGTTGCTGAGGCTGTTACAGCATGCTAATCAACATGCTTCTGCAGAATCAATTAATCGAGTCTGTTCCATTGTGTGCTATTCAGCATGTAACGGAGCAGGCTTTGGGCACGTGTGTAGGTGCCCTTGGTTTCACAGAAAATGTATATCATTGTCTTTTAACATGTTTTTTTAAAGAGTCACATGCTTTAAAATGCTACTTAAGTAAACAAATAAATCACAAATAAATCTGCACACATTATGGCTAAGATCATCAAACAAGCTGTAGTTGCTTTGTGCCTCTAAAATATAGTATTATCAGGTGTTATCACTGCCTGCATCATATTATAGATATTGTTGTAATTTTAATCATTATCTTAAATAGAGTGTATTCAATATTGTTCTTAATTTTTGTTAAGTGCAAGTAAATAAACAGTAGCACAAGGGCACATGCTGCATATTTGTCAGACTAACTGATGAGGAACAGGAATAAGCATGCAGCCTTTGTTTTTCAATGGCAGTCCTTGCCTTGCCATGGAGTATCATAGACAGAGAGACTGTGCCTTTATAAAATTGTTTCATTAATAATTTGGATCAGGCAACTATTCATGAAGTGTTGGACAGGGGAAGTTTGTAAGATCTGTTTCCCAGATTTATTACAGCCCAGCCCAGACTACCTGTGTATTTTAGGAAATTAAATACTTCTCATTAACTTAGTATCTGATCTTTGGTCCGTGTAGGCCAGAGTGGATTCTAGCATGTGGAAAATAAAATGTTCTCTTCTGTTGAGCCTTACCTACAGCCACATCTGGTACTTATCATACATGGGCTGATCCACTAAAATAAATCCTCCAGATAAATTTGCTAATCTCAGTCCAGTTATTAAATAGATACAGATGGTTATGAGTAGAATAGCCAATTGCCCATCAAGAATGATGGGGGGTGAGGCGGAGGGGGCTGGGATGGAAAGCCACAACCTAATGCCCCATGCTGCCGCTGTTCTGCCTATTGCAGGAAGTGGGGTGGCCTCAGCTCCCCCACTCCCTGTCCGGTCCTCAGCAGAGTTTCAGAATCATAGTGGCACTTCCCCACGCTTGGAGCACTCTGATTGGCTGTTTCTATCAGCCAATTAGAGTGTGAATAAAGTGTTATTAACAGACAGACAGAGACTTAGACTTTTATAATAGTAGCATTTCCCTATCCAGTTTTTGTTCATCAAGATAAGATACTCAGCAGAGGTGTTCTTAGTCTCACATTATCTTTATTTTATTTATGGTATGAAGGCATTTTTCTTGAAGTTCTCTTGATTATACTGGATAAAATTTTCTAGTATCTAAGTAGCATAGAAGCCAGAATTGGGGAGGTTAGGTCACTTAGGGGGCTTTTGAAAGTTCACCCTATGTGAGCATGTAATCTATTAAAATGGTGAACTTTCCCCATCTTTTGTACACATTTCCAGCATTGCTACCAAATCTGTTCATTGGATGTGTCCAAGTTTTGACTCATACCTTTACAAAATTTATTTGATCTGACAATAGAGTACAAATTGCATTGGAAAGGTTAACATCTATTTAATTAGGAGAGGTCTGTTTCCAGGTCTCATTTTATAACGCAGTAACATAGGAGTTCATTTTTTGATGTGGAACTAACTGGCTGTTTAATCTAAGCTAATTTAATAGAGATGGCTTCATTTAGTTTGGCATCAACAAGGGCTGAGTTAACATTTTGGGGTACCTCATAATTTATGCCTGTGGTTTGAGCCCCCAACCAGATAACTAGGAACGTTCATTTTGCTGGGGCATCCCTTATAAGCAAAACCCCCTCCTTGCAAGAAGTGTAAACAGAGAAGACAGATTTATTACAGAAAACAAAGCCAAGAAAAACAAAGGAAAACACCAAATCCAATTTAAAATACTACTAACTACAAAACACAGTCTTCAGGTTGTGCTGCACCAAGGAAAGCTGCTACAGAGTGCAGTTCCTTCTGCAGTGCAAGGGGCCCCTCATTGCTCTTGGAGGAATGGTAGTGTGCCAATTTTGTTCCCACAGAAAGGCTGTCTCTATGTGGCAAATGACTGCAGCTCCAGACAGCAGGCACCCACCCCAACTTTCTGGGCTGGATTATATGACCTACTGAAACAAAACTGCAAGAAAAACTCCAAAAGAAGCAGGTAAATTAATGGCTACAGTTGGCCCAACCAGACAGCTCAGCTAGAGCAAAGGTCCATCAATAGAAACAAGAGAAAGACCAGACCTGGTCTGCAGGTAGTTGGGGTCACAACTCCATTGAGAGCAAAAAGTTGCAAACCTCAACCCTGGCCCACAACTGGCAGGATTAGAAACTCCCAGGTTTCAACCCTGTTTAAAATACCAGGCCTAACCCTTTAGCCAGAAAACTCAAGGAACTAATATTCTTTTCCCTGGTTTTGATCCCTTAAAAGCTCAAAAGAACAAAGGGGAAGAAAAAAAGGAGAGAGAATTTCCCAGACACTGGGACACTTTCCCCTCTCCCTCTCATGTCTTCCTGAGCTTCCCTTTTCACTATATGCAAACTCCTTCCCCCTTGGCAGCTTCTCTCCCTATCCCCTGCCCGGCCAAAACAGCCCAGCTCACCTTATATCCCTTTGCATGACATCACCCTATCTTCGTCCACTCAGGGAGAGCCACACCACAGCCTTTTTCCTAACCAATCTGCCTGGAGAATCCCCTGTTTCCTCTGCCCATTGAGGTCAAAGGGTTTTACATATTTTGCCCAGATACAGGCCCCAACTTGCTATGTGCTGAGCATAAGGCCAGAAGAACAGGAGCCATCTTGCCCACATAAACACACACACACACACTAACACACACAGAAAAAAACTCAATATCCATCCCACATATGTGTTGGTGTTACACACAAATGCACTTGCATGCACGCATTCTCCTTTACCAATACCTCAATCATCACATTGTTTCTTTTTATCCATTCTTGAGTTTCTCAAAACCATTGTAAGTATAGATTTGCAACTTTAAAATCCTATAGCTTCATCAACAATAGGACATTCATTTGATTGTGATTCACTTAGTTGTTTTTCATCTATACTAGGGCTGCCATACAATGGTTCTTATAGGGCAGCTATTATTTTGAATAGTTGTTACCAATTCTTGATAATGAAGTGCAACTGTAGATGTACATCTATACAGGAGTAGAGCAGAGTAGAAACATTCATGGAGAGGGAGAGAGGGAATACTGCTTAGGGATATAGATTGAAACTTAACTACATCTGGATCTCCTACCAGGAGCTGCAGAATTGAGTGGGATAAGAGGGTCTTTTTCTGGTATGAGGCACACAGTAGAGGAGTAAACTAAAACAGTTCACTGGCTGAAGAAGTTGACAGCTATGACAGCTTTCACTTAGAGTAAAGAGCATGTCAATTATACATCTGCATTGGCACACAATCAACTTAATCTTTGTTGCCTCAGGCTCCCCGTCACTTTAATGCAATAAAAATTCAAGAAAAAGTATATGCTGCTTTCCCAATAAGTTGGAGCATCTTTATGTATGGCCATAATGTAGAGGTGCTCTTAAATCTAAAGAAGAGGAAACACAGAAACTTCTCTGAATCAACCAAGGCGCAAGAATGTATTATTTACTCCCCCTTGTGGTTATCTTTCAAAATCTAAGCAGTTAGTAACTAAATATCTAAATATAGCTTCTTCTTATACCTGTTTACAGAGAGCCAATTTTTAAAATGTCATTCTCTGACAGGGATAAAAATCACTTTGTTTATTCCAATATTGCTTGTGTTAAGTTTTTATATAATCTTGAGTCATACTCCTTATGTATCTTTGGAATTTTTTTTATGATGCCAGTGAGCTAGATACACATGGAATTTGATTTTCACATTGTTCTTAGGTATCTACTATAATTTTTTTATTTTAAATTGAAAATTTGCAGTCTATACCCTCAGCATTGTTGTTATTATTATTGTTATTATTATTATGTTTTTTCTCAATGTGTGTTCTCTTTAAGGAAATGAAATCTATATAACAATAAAGACATGGTAAAGATGGAGCACAATTGCTCAAATGTTAACACATTTTGGGTGTTTTCTTCATCTCTTTATCAAATATTTGTAGGGCTTTTAAATTGAAGTTCCCAGTCTCACTACTGAACTCTTAAAAACTGTTGTTTGAACTGATAAATAAAACACACCATGCTTTCTGTATTACTACTATATTATATTATTAATTATATAATAATTTAAATATAATCTAAATATAAATTAATTCTGTATATAAATTATAAATAATATAAATTATATCAGGATAAATGAGTGTCCAGATCTGAGTGTTCTACATCCCCTCTACATGTTACAAGTATTGTGCAATTAATTGGTTAATTGAAGAATTACCTTAAGACCAGTTACACGTGCAAAGTAACTTTTACATGATAAAAAGCTCCAACCAGCTATAAGTTAGACCTTAAAATATTTAATAACTTTATAGCTGGTTGCTACTGTGCTTTAATTTGCACATATAGCAGGGTTTGTCCTGTGGCTGGGAGCCTTATCAGCTGTACGTCCAGCTGCAGGGATGCACCATACCCAATGTGAAACACCCAAGGCCTAGCGATCAAGGCATTTGTGATCCCTAGGGCTCAGGGGTGTGTGTAACTCCAGAGCCCTAGGGATCAAGGCAGTCACAATCTCCAGGGCCCAGAGGTGTCATGCATGCCTAAGCCTTAGGGATCATGGCAGCCATGATCTCCAGGGCCCCAGAGTTTCAAGCATCCATGAGCCTGGGAGACTGCAGCTGCCCTGATCACCTAGCTTTGGGGGTGCATGGGGTGCCTTCCATGGCTGGGTGCCCTCTCAGATGAGGGGGCTCCTGGCCACAGAAGCTTAATTTTTGCTGGTACAGGGGGATCCTGAGATCAGGCTCCCCCTGCACCAGTGATAATATGTGATGGGATCTAATGCATGATCCCACAATTGTACCTCCTGATATGCACTTGTAGCATAGCAGGAGGTGTGACTGTGTGGATTGTGCATTAATTCCCATCACACCTTTACCTGCACATAAAGAAGGCACCCTAGACACACTTTGTACCTCGTTTTCCACCTTGGGCCATATTCTGTCTCATATTCTCCATTCTTTAGGTATACTGAACTTCATGGGTTGTTACAGGGCAGAATATAGACCTATTTCTAGTAATTTTCCACTTCTATTTAGCCTTATATATATATGGAAATAAGGCAGATAAGATTGGTCTATGCTTATTCTAACTCAGCGGTTTTCAAACTTCCTAAAGACATAGAATCCTTTCATATCACTTCTTCTGTCATGGAACCACCTATCCCTGGATATGCAGGCCATGGGAGCTGATACAGAGCCAGATGACCTTCCCAGCCTGTTCCCCAATTACCCCCAATCTCTTCATGAAACTCTGATGACCCCTGGGTTCTGCAGAACACAGTTTACTCTAAATATATGTTTATGCCTTCCTTTTTTTTGTACTCTTGTTGTGGACTCTGGAGATAGTAATTTATGCGGTAATATTTACAACACATAAAAGAAATATGCCCCTGTTAGAAGTCATAAAAATTAAAGGTAGAATGATCTTTCCCCTCTCTTTGTTAATAACATTTTTTTTCCCTAAAGTTTGTTCTTGAATACTTTGTCTAAGAGACCTTCAAGCAAGCCTAAATATCTTCACCTAAGAGACTGGTTCTATCCCCTGCCTCAGATTTATTTCAAATACCTGTACTAATTCTTGCTATTGGTGTTTTTCTCTTGAGATTCATATCATTATTCACTGGGCTGCATACACTTTCCCTATTCACTATGGCTCCATGGAATTCAGTCCTTTACCACCAGTTTAGACGAGTGGTTCTTCACAGTGTTTTGATACCTTAAAATAATATTCAGGTATTGAGTTTTCTTTAATCTCTCCTGTAACAGAGCACCAGAGGGCTTCTGTTATTTGAGTAGGTAAAAGCAGCAGGAAGAGCAAATCACACACAAAAAAATAGTCAACTAGGGGGAAAAACATAGGCTAGGGGGGTATATTGCAGAGTGGGTTACTTGGCAATAGTTTAGCAGAGTTGAGTCCATCAGGGAAGACAAAAGACTTCTGCAGTAGCTAGACAGCAAGCCTAATCAGAAAGCACTTGTGGGTAGCTGACGAGGTCACCTAACCAGAAAAGGGCAGGTCTGGGATATATAGGCCCAGGACTGAGCCAAAACAGTCATTCTGGCCCTGCAGGCTGGAGGTGAAAGAGCTTCTAAGGTGAGAGGCTACAGAGGACTGTCTAGATTTCTCCTGAGCTGACAGGGGCCCTGCAAGGAAGGCATGGATGGCTTGCAGGGGAATACGACTAGAGTCAGGCACTCTGTGCTAGCTAAAGAGCTTATGATTTTGTTTGTAGTTTAAATCAGTGATTTGGAGGTCTCATAAGTGCCTGAGGGGCATGAGACCAACTAGCCCCACTAGAGGTCAGGTTTGAGACATAGACAGGGGCCAGGGAGCCCATCATTGCCTGAGAGGGGCAGAAACAGAACTATAGAGCTCACAGCCCAGAGAGGGACAGAGCTTAGGGCCAGGTGGCCCAGAGCTTAAGAAGGGCAGTGATTAAGAGCCTGTGGTCATATCTACAATTGCATATTTATTGTGACAGTAACTGGTGCTTATCATGCCTGAGTTTATTGTTCCTGGGTGCCGTGTCTACATGTGTTCTATGGGATTGCTCCTGGAATTAATTGGCATGCTCCAGCAGCCTTGGTGTCATGTGTATTCAGTGTCCTACACTTCAAATGGTGGCATGGGCACTTCCCCTAAACCTCATTCAATGAGCTTTAGTTAAAATGCCCCTGCTGACATTTTGAAGTGCAGGGGCACTGAATACATGTGATTCCAAGGCTGCTGGAGTGTGCTAACTCAGTTCATCAAGTCTTCTCCAATGTGTTCTAATTAGAATGCATTAGAGCCAGCACGGGGCACATGTATAGGTACTTATGAATGCTGGAGGAGTTGGAAAACAAGCCAAACAAGGAAAAGCATACCGGAAAGAGCTAGGTATGTTTCTCTTGGAGAAAAGTAGATTAAGGGGGAGATGATAGTTTTCAAACACTTGAAAAGCTTCCATAGAGAAGAAGTGGAAAGCAGGGCAGGGTGGCACTTCACGCAGAGAGCAGGACATGATGCAATGGCTTTCAATTGTAGCAAAGTAGTTTTAGATTAGATCTCTGAAAAAAGTCCGTTGCTGTAAGAACAGTAAGGGGCTAGAGCAGAATGCTGAGGGAAATTGTAGAATATCCTTCATTGGAGGTTTTTAGATGGGGCTGGATAAGCATTGGTTGCAGATGATTTAGAAATGTCATACCTGTATTCATGAATGGGGTTAGACCAGGGGTGGGCAAAATGCAGCCTGTGGGACAGATGTAGCCCACTAGGCATTTCTATCTGGCCCGGGGGGCACCTACAAAATTTAGAAAATATATATTTATCTGCCCCTGGTTGCCTGTCATGCAGTCCTTGATGGCTTGCCACAACTCAGTAAGGGGCCCTCTACCCAAAATAATTGCCCAACCCTGGGTTAGACCATGTAGACTTTTAGGTCTCTTCCAACCCTATGACTCTATAATTAATTATTCCCTCATTATTTCAACTGCTTGTATTTTCCAGGATCTTTTTTACTCTTCCATTTCCAGTGAATTCTATCTATTCCCTCTCTCCATAACTTAATAAATGATTAATATTTAATCAATGGCTTAGTATTATTCAGGAATGTTTTATGCAGTTTTCCATTCAATCCACACCATTGGGGGGAACAGGTTTACTGCTATCTCTTGAATTTCAGAGATAGCCATATCCACGAGATATTAGGAAACAGCCTTTAGAAAATATGAAAGAATTAGAATTGGACCATATGCATTAGAGGTGTGCGACATCTTGACAGGTGTTTCGTTTCAACATTTTTCAAGCTTGATATGGTGAAATCAAAATGACACGAAAGGCTTTGAAACAGCTTCAAAACAAAATGAGGGCACTCAAAACATTTTGAAAGTTTCAAAACATTTTGAATTTCGAAGCCAGACTTGCTGCAGCTAAACAAAAACTAAGGAGAGGAAGGAAGGACTGGTCTGATATTGACATCTAGCTCTCTGATCACTTCCCCCAGCTCTCTGATAATTTCCCCAGCTCTTTCTGGGGGGCGTGGGCCCCCAATCTGCACATGGGGCTTCAACCTGCTGAAACCCAGTGTGCGGATCCGGGGGCCTGCAACCCCTGGGAAGAGTTAGGGAATTGAATCAGGAGCTGGGGGAATGTTCTGCTCCCTGAACATTCCCCCCAGTTCCTGGTTGGATTCCCCCAGATCCCCAATCTTTCCTTCAGCTCTCTGATCACTTCCCCCAGCTCTTCTCAGGGGGGCAGGCCCCCAGGTGATGTGGGATGACTTCAGGCTGTCACTGCTGGCTGGGACTGGTGCTATACACTGGTCCTGTCGCTGGTCCCAACCAGCAGCAGCAGCATGCTGTCATCCTGTGCACAGATCTGAGGGCCCATGCCCCTTGGAAGGAGTCTGACACAACCCCACAGCCCTCCTGGAGGGTGCAGGCCCCTGGATCTCCATGCAGGATGACAGCATGCTGCTGATGCCGGCTGGGGCCAGCGACAGCACCAGGCTTCCCGGTGCTTGGCACAAGCTGTGCCAGGCAGACTTGGGAGCTGGTGCTGGCTTCAGCCGGCAGCAGCAGCATGCTGTCATCCTGCATGCAGATCTGAGGGCCCATGTCCCACTGGAAAGAGTCTGGCACAGCCCTGCAGCCCTCCTGGTGACACAGACCTCAAGATCTGCGCATGGAATGACAGCATGCTGCTGCCAGCAAGTGATACGAGTTTTGCTTTGAGCAGTTTGAGGTGCAGGTTCCCAGAAACTCCTGTACTTATCTCCTTGAAACTTGGTAGATTTTATACTCCTAGAAGGGGCTACCATCCCTGAAATTTTCATCTGAATAAGGCAGGACATGAAAAGTATAGACATTTTCATGTTTCCCCATTATAGCCAAAGGGCGAAACGTCGAAACAGCAAAACACTTTCAATGAAATGAAATGGAACAGTGCTTTGAAACAACGAAATGAAACACTGTCCCTTCAAAATGGAAGTTGAAATTAAATGGTGCTGTTTCACACAGCCCTCATATGCACTATACATTTTTTGAGGCGAACAAAGCTATTGCTGTTTGAGTAATTGGAGTAGCAGTAGCACCAAATGGAGAAGTTCTCATTGTTCTGTTGAAGAAATGAATGAGATTAATTACAGTCCATTGCAACAGAACTATAAACTGACTTATATAATTACTAATATAGATATCTGTTTTCATTGAAGTCAGAAATGTAGAGTCCGTTATAATATTAACTCTAAATAAATAAAATGGTCTGTATTTTGTGCTGTGCCTCCAGGGAGATGAAACACAGAAGGTGAATCCCAGGACAAAGGCATCCTTAAATTAATAAATGGGAAGCACTGGCTGCCTATGAACATCTCTCTATTCCAGGGTAGATGGAATGATTATTGTAGCCATGTCTCTGTCATTTACTGCCTCACCCCCAGCATATTGTTAGGGGCTCTGATCAAGCAGGTGTGACTGGGCCAAGCACATGACTTGCCACACCTGCCCTTGATCCCTGGCTAATGTGGCTGACCCAGTTCTCTGCAACAAGATTGGCTGCTGAAAGTGCCATTTATTGCTTTTAAACACAGCTTCATCCTTAGGCTATAGGCACACTTTTCAAGCTTCAACCTGTTCTGGCAAATCTTGTGTTAACAGCTCTCCCTGGTTCTCCTGACTCCTGACCCTGAGCTTGGATCTCTCCTGAAAATTGATGCTGGTTACGTTCTCTCTGGGTGCCTATAGATGTGCTTGAGGGTGGCCAGGGGCAGGGCAAGGCAGTGTTTTAATTAGAGTGGTTCCCAGACAGCTGAGCTAATTAAAATGCCTCACCATCACATGTTTTAAAAATCCCACATTTTCAAAATGGCTGTGGACACACTTTACCTAAAGCTCATTCAACAAATTTTAGTTAAAGTGCCCTCATGGTCATTTTGACATGTGGGAGACTTACTACTCATGGCATTGAGGCATGTTGTAGTGTTCTGATGAGATTAATCTAGTCTGCTAATTAGAATATGCCAGATCACATCTATAGATACCCTCTAGTTTTCCTGGCATTCTGACTTGGCTTAGCTTCCTTGAACCTGATCTTGGACCTTTCCCTGGAACTTGACATTGGTTCTCTGACCCATAGCTCCTGACCTCATTTTAAATTTTGGATTTCCCTTCTCTGATTCAGTAACCTGTTCCCCGACCTTGGTAACCTCCTACTTGCCCCCTAGAGCCCATTCACAGGCCCAGCTGCCTACATTCCAGTTAAACCTGTGCACACATCTTCCTGTAGAAGGAAGTAAGGCAGTGCAGCAGCTTGGCCCTAGTCCTGGGCTAGGGTTTTTCAAATTTATATAGCACTCATTCTGGCACAGTATCGTGTGGGATTGGAGGTGTGATCAGAATCAGGCCAACTATTTATATTGATATTTTTAGAGCTTATGAAAATTGTGTGGAGTTGGTAAAAAATAGAGCTCAAAGAATTTTCTAGTACACTCAAAAAGTATTTCCACTATAAAAATATGATTGTATATTTAAGAGGCTTGCTTAAGATGAAAGGGTAATGTTTTCTTTGTACTTGAGGTCTTGAGTTTTTGTGCCTAGGTGTCTCAGTTGGAGTTTGGTAAAAATCATAATGAGCTCTCATACAGTCTGTCTGGTTTAATATTAAGACAGCAGACCCTAGTAATCCTTTGTGCCATATCACAGAGTTAAATTCACTGTCTTATGAGACCCAGAATTACAGCATCATAGACAGATTTAATTTTGATGCAAACTCTGGGAACATATTAATTTAATAAAAGTGGAAATACACTGTCTCAGGCTAGAAATTATCTTAGACCTGTTATTTAATTTATTCATATTCAAGACAGAAGCGTTTAAGTTGACATTCTGTTCTTTTCTGGGTGTCTATCTGGTCATTTTTGGACGCTTATAGGATATTTTTGGTGCCAGGAGGATTTATATTCCCTCGCGCAAATGGATGACTATGTTGTCCTGCAGACTGGCATCACTAAAATGAAGGATACCTCTTATATGAGGAACAGCTGATGAATAGGGGGAAGCCAGAAGTCCTTGGTCCCCCTTGCCCATAATGGGTTTGAATTCAGTTCTTACTCTTTAACTTGGTATGCTAACGACCATGACACAGGGCAGCTATTATCAACTTCCTTCTTTGATCCTCCTTTTGAAACTGGCAGTCATGAGAGGAGGTATGTGAATCTGAGGGGAAGACAGCAGACCAAAGAGTGTGGCTCAGTGATGTGGCTGTTTGGTTAGAAGGGAGAGAACCTGGATTCTCCTCTTTGCACTGTCCTTCATCAATTCTTTCCAACTTATTAGTGATTCAGCATCAAAAGGATCACCATAGAACTGCATGTAATTGGATGAGTACTGTGCAAGTAGGTCAGAGCTACCTAGGTTCATATTGCCTCTGGATGCATGGATTACAACCCAGGACTTTCCACTTCCCAGCTGAGTGCCATAGAAAAGGACAAATACATACCTTTTCAGCTCCTTGGTGTAAGTGCATTAGTTACAGATGTTTGGTCAACTCCATTTTAAGGCTAATGAATCCCCTATCCAACCCAAAGGGGTACACCCATGTGCTATGGCAGCTATTGTGTATATTCAGTCTTTATAACTATGTCATTACACGTAGCTATCCATGCTCAGAGGGGTACAGATCCTGGAATAGAATCCCTCTCTATGCTTCAGTTCCAAAGTACCCTGCAGATGTCCAAAAAATGCCACTTAGATGTCACTTAGATGACCATGACAGAATAGCATGTCATGTGTTAATGGAAATGTTGCTATGTTCTAGTATTTATATATTTAGATGGATATACAGATATACAGTAGGGGTATATGCATAGATATATAAAGGAGGAAGTGGAAATGCAGTTTTCTTTTAACAAATAGGTTTTAAAAATAATCAGTTATACCCTTTTTTATTTTGTAAAACTGTTTCTTCCTAACATAAAACATTCTCTTAACACTCTGAAAGGCAACTTTGATGAAAGTGCAAAGAAGAATAAATCATGGTAAATTTCAAAAGAGAATTGGAACATTCTGAGAGTGTTCTCTCTCTTTCCTGCCCCCTGCCCCCCGTCCCTAGAAATATATATATATATATATATATATATATATATATATTTTTTTTTTTAAAGCAACAATAAATGGCTTTATGCTAAAAGTTCCAGGTATTTTCTACCATGATAATTTAGTATAATCTGTGTTAAAAAAAAAAACAACAAAAAATTGCTCTGGTGTTGGTATTTCTTTATTTGTGTATTTTTACAAGAGAGAAGCCTGAACAGAAAGAAATATTTATCCTTAGTTGTTAGGGTAATTGGCTGATGAAATTTATTAAAACAAAGCAGTATGGAATAAACCAGATTAGTCTAATTACACTGAATTGTTAACTGAGCTATGGAAACAGGGATTAGTTTAATTACAAAAATACTTTAATTTAATTGCCTATTGAGAAACTAGATCTTTCACAGATTAAAGGCACGACTTCTAATAATTTATTTTTAAAGCAGTCAGAAATGTTGACTCCTTTTTTTACTGATATTAATTATGTTTTCATATTTTGGGGGATGGCACTGGCATTGTTAAGACATTAAATTATCTGAATATTTGACTGCCCTTGATTCACAGAATTCTTCCTGTTTATTGCCTATTGTGTTTCTTTGGACCTTGAACATAGCTCCTAGCAACCAATCATTTCATTGAAATTAAAAGCAAATCACTGTCCTACTTGATAGTTCCTTTGTGATGCGCAACCTACAATATAATTGCTTCATTCTTATAAAAATACAGATTAAATGAATTCATATGGTATAACATATGCAGTTTTCTAAGCTACATTATTTTCTGCATAACTGCTTCAGAAATCTTAGCATTTCATTAGAAGACTGGCAAAATAAATTTACTGAAATCGTATTAAAACACAGTAGTAAAAAATGATCTCTCACTCTCTTTATTTTAGAAGAACATGTAGTTCAGCAGCATAGCATAAACAGTTGCATAAATAGAAGCCCCACTGAGATTCCTATTAAAAGTAAAAATGACTTTATTCATTTTACTACACTCACATATTTCAGTATATGTCGTTATATGGTATGATCTTAACCAATTGCCTGACGCTCAATGCTTTTCTGAATATGACCTAGATGTTCATTAACTTTCAGTTAGGTATCATTAGAATATGGTTACAAAATTGACTGAGACTACCTGAATGCACTTAAGCACAAGCTAATGTGTTTATCCCCCTCTCCACCCTTCCCTAATATAAAAACAACTAAAAAGTATAGAAAATACATTTCAGTTACTTATACTAGAATCCATTTAGCTTTTACTCAGAACTATGGACATGCCTGCTTGTTCACTTGCATGTATTCTAACCTTCTATAATTTTATTTTATTGAAATAAATTAAAAATGAATGTATTTTAATAAAAAGCTGTGAGAATCCTGGCCACTGATGCTATTTTTTAATTTCTTGTATTTTTATATATAAGCAGAAAAGTCACTCAAGCTGATAACTATTCTGTTTACATATTAAAGCTTCTGAAATTAAGTCATCTCCTAGTGGACTGTGGTTTCTGCTGTTATTTGTGTTGAGTTACCTGAAGAATTTGAAAGATGTTGCAGAAGTTTGGGTACTTAATCAGATAACATTAAAGAAACATCAATATATTCACATCATCTGCTTTCCTGAGAATTTAGACAAAAGCATAGATTATTTTGAAGTCCTTGGAACCAACATTGGCCAATACCATTAAGGATCATGTCTTTAGAATTTCATTAATAGAATAGACATACATTCCATTAACACCATATAACATAACCTAATGGCCATGCATGAAAAAGACAGTGGCATAGCAGCTAAAGCATTTTCCTATAGAGGTATGATTTTGAGCTTCAACTTTGCAACCAAAATGAATTGTAATGATAGAAGTTCTAATTTAAAGATGGTCCCTAACAGGAGACTGAGGGGTTAGAAAATGGGAGGTGGTCCCTCAGGTTACAGCTAGCTAGCTAGGGTATAGATGTTAGTTAGTAAATTGGTGAGAGACATACTAAGGCAGGGGTGGGCAAAATACAGCCTGTGGGCCAGATTCAGCCCACAAGGCCATTCTATCCAGCCCATAGGGCCCCTAAAAAAAAAATAGAAAATTAATATTTCTCTGTTCTTGGTTCCTGTCAAAAATGACAGGAACCAAGGGCAGTAGGACCCAGGGGAAGCCCGGCGGGAAGCTCCAACAATAGTGGGGCCAGCCTGGCCCTGCCCCCCAGCCAGAAGCTTCAGCTGCGGTTTCTGGGCTGGGAGCACGTGGCTGTCTCAGCACAGTAAGCTCAGGTAAGTGGGGGTGGGAGGGACCCTGGAGTGGGGAAGCAGCCCCTCCCCACCCACAACTGGTGTCCCACGCTGCAGCTGCTTGCAGCCCACATGGGGCTGGCTGTGCCCACTCTAGACAGCCCCACACAGGCTGCGAGCACCTGCAGCATGGGGTACCAGGTGTGTGGTGGTGGAGGGGCCACTGCCCCCCCACACTCAGCTTTTTCCTGGGCTCCTTGCCTACATGGAGAAAAGCGGTCCTTCACCTGCCCCATGGCCAGCGCTCCCTGCTGCAGGTGCTCGCAGCCCGCGCGGGTCTGTCCGGAGCAGGCACAGGCAGCCCCAGGTGGGCTGTGAGCGGCTGCAGCATGAGGCACCAGGCATGGGGCAGGTGAGGGGCTGCTTCCCCTCCCCCTGTGCTCAACACCACCTTGTAACCCAACCCCATGGAGAAAAGTGGCCCCTCGTCTGTCCCTTAGCCAGCGCCCCGCACTGCAGCGACCTGCAACCCGCATGAGGCTGCTTGTGCCTGCTCCATACAGCCGCGCATGGGCTGTGAGCACCTGCAGCAGGAAGTGCCAGCCATGAGGCAGGTGAGGGGCCACTTTTCCCTGCGCTTAGCAGCATCTTCTTCCCTGCTGGCGAGCCTGGGGTCAGGGTTGTGCGCTGCCCCCTGCCTGTACCGCAGGGCTGGGAGGCACTGGGTGTGAGTGGGTGGGGAGCCACCAAGAGCACAGGGCCTGCACCAGTGTCCTGGGGCCAGTGCCAGCAAGGCCCAGAGCAGGGTGGCAGGAGTGCGGGGTCCCAGCCGGCAGGGGCTCTATGGAGCCGGGCCAGCTCTCCTCTCCCTGTTGGTGCAGGTTAGCCTGGCTCCACAGACCTTTGCCGGCCTGTGCCTCACTCTGGGCCTCACTGGTGCTGGCCCCGGGACATTGGTCCCAAGATGGTGACCAGGGGGTGGGGTACCTGTCAAGGGGTGGGGCTACCCATGAGGCCCTTGACAGCCTGCCAAAACTGGGTAAGTGGCCCTCCACCCAAAATAATTGCCTGCCCCTATCCTAAGGTCTTCAGAGGTTGCTTACTGCTCCAGAATAAATCCTATGGTATAGTTCCTCTCTTTCACTTATGTCTGTGCTTATTGAAGCTGGTGATCATGACACCAAACACCAGTAGACCCAGTATATATGGAGAGTCAGAGGTAGCTAACCATTAGCTAAAGAGATGGGTGTATATCTTAACAATATTAGATAATAGGGCTGTTAGTCTGAACAACCTCTGACTTGTAGATGTACCAAATCCACCTGGTTATTGATATCTGCTACTGTTCTGCTTCAGTGGTTGATTTCTGAGATTTTAAAACTTGTTTTATGGCATAGTTGCAAGTTACATTGCTCTTTCCTTAGACACTGTACTTACATGTTGTCTAAAATATTTTTTTTTCTTGTTCAGGTTCCTATCTCTATTTGATTCAGTTTGTACTCATTTATTTCTAAATATATCTCCCCTCTCCATAGTTGAATACCATTAACATTTTCAATTCCCATTACTGCTGCCATGCACAATGCTAGGTTAATTATATACCTAGGCAGATGTTCAGAAGGATTTGATTATGACTCTCAAAAATGCAAACTTTTAGAGGGATTCAGAAGCATATTCTTCTTCTATTAATGTTCTTAACTTTAATTAATGGAAGACTGGGGCAGCCTTGTGTGTTCTAATGATCATAAAATGCTGTTTGGAAACCCCTGGGTGAAAAGCAGAGGAATGGAAATAAATGAGTATAGGAGGGAGTGCAGTAAGAAAATTTCATTTGTTTAAAAGGAAATGAATAGGGAGGTTGGCTTAAGTGAAATATGTAGGGGTAGGATATTCTTCTACATGAGAGGCAGAGGGGAGACTGGGAGATTGGGTGGATTGGGATGGACTGTTCAACTTTTGGGGTAATATTTGGGGGTTGTTTTGTTATGTATTACTCTAATACTTTATAATCTGTATAGTTATTTTGTCTTCCTCTGTAAAGTGCTCTGCATGCTCTTCGGGGGAGGGCAGCATATAATGCTTAAATATAAATAAACGTAAAGAATGTTTTAAAGACGACTGTCTCTAAAACACTTAAATTGGGCACATCCTTTATTAAGATGCAACACATAGTGGTAACCAACACAAATGAATCGAGTTAAAGTGAGAAGGACCATTAGATCATCTAGTATGTGACAGACCATTAACTTGCACCTATACCCATCTCTGTATTGATTCCAATGAATTTTATTTGGCTAAAATGTATTTTCCATAAAGACATCTAGTGTTAACTTGAAGAAATTAAGAAATTGATATCCACTACTTCCCTTGTTAGTTTGTTTCAGTGGTTAATCACCTCAGCCTTTTTTTGTTATTTCTAATTTGATTTTGTCTGGCTTCAACTTCCAATTATTGATTTTTGATACACTTTTCTCCACTAAATTAAAGTTCTCTTTAGTACCTAGTATTTTCTCCCCATGAAGGCACTTTATACACTGTAATCAAGCCACTTTTCTATCTTCTTTGAGAAATAGATTGGGTCTGACATCAAAATTGGGAGAGGTCAAATAAAAGAATTAAGACAACATCCCTGTATTTCTCCAATATTCCCTTTATCAACCTTTTTGTCATCATACACACACATTCAGGTGAAAAAGCTCTGCTCATGTTTGTCGAAGATGGTAAATCTGAGAAACTGTAAAGAAGGATAATAAAGGAAGTGGTAGCTTTAATAATTAAGTAGTATGCAGCATTTAGTTCCTCCTGTAAGGTGCTAGCTTCCCCAGTTCTTATTTTACTCATTTATCAGTCTATGTGAAGCTTTGAAAGTATGCTTCATCTTCTAGCATGCGAGTGCAGAATCTGTCTCTGTTTCATCACTAAAGTTGCTTTTGCTTAAGCTGGTTAGATTGTAACACAACCCCGGTTTTCTTTTTTATATAAATATAAAAAAATATATGCATTCCCTTCCTTTCCCCAACTATTTCTGACTTTTTCTCTCCCTCTCTATTCCATATAGATAATTATGAGTAAGATAAGACATAAGATAATCTTTAGCATTTAATTTTGGTAGCAAGTTTTTGGGGTTTTTTCTTTTCTTTTTCTCTCTCCTTCTTTGCAAATAAATGCCCTGCTATTTTGATAAGGCCATCCACTGCTTTATATTGTATAATTATGTTTATATTGATTTTTACTGTTTAAATTGTGTGATTACTGTTTTACTGCTGGAGGGGAGGGGGGTATGCTATATGATTTAGGCCTACATGTGTAAGTTAGCATAAGTCATGTCAAGTTCCCATGTTGTGTCCCCTGCTTGGCATACCTTATTGTAACTCTGTTGTAACTGTGTGACTCATGACTCCCAACTCCCATGTAAACTGGTTCCTTGAGTGAGTGGGTGATTGACAGGCAATGGCAGTAGGTCTAAACATGGCTCCCCCTGAATGACTGAACCATTAACTTGATGATGCAACCATCACCCTGCATTGACTCTCCCAGGCTCGAGATTTGGAAAACAAAGACTGCTGCAGAAACCAGCCAACTCACCATTGCAACACAGACACCTGAAACTGCATGTCCTCCCCTGGAGTGCACATGATCATTACAGCAGGGCTGACCCTTGTCTGCGTACACCCCTGCCACTAGGGTCATAGAAGGTCTGCCTCTATAAAGAGGGGTAGTGAAGACAGACCAGTGGGAATGCCATTTTCATCTGGATCAGACCAGCTCCATGTCATACCACCTATCCACCCCAGAGGCCCTGCTGGTGATCCTGTCTGGACAACACCTTGCTGAAAGAGACCCTGACTGACCAATGAGGATCAACTCCCAGCCTGGGATAGGCAGATATTACCTGTACCTTTCCTCCTCCAACTTGGACCCTGTCTCTTTCCTCCCGCACTTCATCCCCTTTACCAAGCTTCTTTGACCCCTGCTGCCAGTGTGTGTGTGCACACAAAGGAACTAATAAGCGCTATAGACCATATATTGTTTTACTATCTTTTCCTGTTCAATAAAACCACTATTATTAGGAACCCCAAGATGGGTTATGTTTTACTGCGGCTCGGCCCCACCTTTAAATCCAGTCCCTCTTGGCTCGAACCCCCATTTTCCTAATCTCCTTTCAACTTCATCTCTCCTCTGCTTGGACTACTGTCACTTTAACTCTCTCAATTATTTTTTCCCCCCTCTATCATCTTAACCCCCATCTATCCCCCTCCTTCCCCTGCTTCTGGAAATCTTTGACCCTTGACTCCCCCCTTCCATAGTCACCAAGCACCCTAGGTATCCCAAGTACCCCAAGCACACACCACCCAAGTTAGGAGCTCACCTGTGTGTGTGTGTGTGTGTGTGTGTGTGTGTGTGTATACATATGTATACGTATACATACACGTGTGTGTAAAATCAGTTGTCAATACCTGCACGCCCAATACACATAAGCGGATCACTAATTTGTATATCACGCACACGATGATATATATAGATAATCATGTGCGTGATACACAGGTCACTAATTTGTATATGTGTATTGGGTGTGCAGGTATTGACAACTGATTTTGTCTAACTTTTTGTATGCATAGTGTGCATGTACTTAAGTTGGTGATAGGTGTGCATGTGCTTAGACTGGTAATCTTGTGGGGGGGTGCACATCTAATTGATTTTTGTGTGTGTATATGGGCAATTGTGTCACACCCTCCCATCTAACAGCACAACTTTCAGATCCTGAGCATTGGCCTGGTCCCATAGGACAACAAAATGACTGTCTGGCTAAGTTAGCCTAGTCAGAAAACATTTTTTCCCCAGTTATTTTTACCTTTCCAACAAAAAAAAAACAAACCCCAAAAACATCATGTTCTCTCCCCAAATTACAGTTTTCTTTATAGGCTAGCTCTTATGCATGTTGATTTTTTTTTTTAATTATTATTCCTACAGATGAGGACTAAAACAGGAGATATAGTGAAAGTGCCCATGTTACTTTTCCCTAAAGCATCCTTCTGCATTTCTTCTTCTCTTCCTCAGCCTTTTCTCCAGCTCCTTCCTAGGCAATTTTCATTCAGCCCCTACAAGAATCCTTTCTTGTCTCTCTTTCATCAGGATACCACAGAAATTTTAAACAGACCTTTATCACAGAAGCATCTTACCTGTTAGCTACTTTTTTCAACCTGGAGAAGAGAATCTTCCTGGTACATACTGAATTCTCCTTCTCAGCACACCTTTCATCCAGCAGACATCTCATGAACTATAAGAAACCAGGTGACAGTTAGCACTTAAATCCTTTTTAAAGGCCCCAAAATACTGTAACATAAAGCTAGAAATACCTTGAAATTGGTGACGAGGAAAAAATGTCATAGAACATAATAAATGGATGCAGTATTCAACGTGAACAATTCTTTGGTGTCATAGATGCCTATGACTGGCCTACATAGATCTGCACTGCCCCATTTTTTTACCCTAGTATGAGAATGTGACAGGAAGCAGCATAGAAGAAGCTCAAAACTATAGGCAATCAGGGCTAGAGAGCTCTACCTTTTGGGTTCCCTCAGGGAGGTATTATTGGAGTCACTGTAATACTATATTGTCTACTTCAACTATGCTATACATGGGGATCAAGACCATCCAGTTGTCAAGACTGTCTAAAGCAAAGGAAAGACTGAAGAGGATAATCATTAAGATGTTGTCTTTATATTCTTCCATAAGGAGGTCATCTTTGAGATCTTCTACAGTACCATGTTATACTAAAGTATAACATGACAGTTTAATACTAAAATACAATAATGGGAGTTTACTGGTTATTCTACTGCACTTCACATTTAAAATATTCCTCAAACATGTGCTAAAACCTTTCAGGTGCATCATACTAACAATGCCATTCTTAGTTACCCTTATCCATTAATAGCAACATATACATTTTAGAGTTCATGTATTTTTTCCCTTTTATGAAACGATTTCATGCTGTAGCTCAGTTACTATGGTGAAGAGGGATAGATTTTTTAAAGAGATTTTCTGGGCATTCTCTGATGCTAAGGGGAGCAAGGGGACAGAATTTCCTAGAACAATGGGTCCAATTCTTTTCATTGCACTGAAACAAATGGTTCCACTGATGCCAAAGGGAGCAGGTGAAAATAAGATAACTATGGTTTGGCCCTTTATCTGCAAATAGGTTTTCATTGCATTGTTTGTTATGACAGCTGTTTTCTAGGTAACATAGATCAAATGGGATATTTGGATTCCTCTTGTATGATTTGCTGTATCACATGCTTACATTGGCTGGCTATAGTTAGAATGTGTTTGCAGCAAACTGATTACAGAGCTGCAAGCTTATCTGGAAATAGGTTTAGAATGAACAAGTTAAAACTCACTTGACAATTTACAAATTTGGGATAAAACTATCCTGTTTACCAAAAGCAATTTATTTTAGAATTACAGCTTAAGATTTTATGGACAACTATTTTTAGCTCAGTCCATCAGAGTCAGTTCGATAAAATTCAGAATCAAATGTAATGTGGCAGTTCCAAATAGTTTCATAATTAAGTTAATTCCTCCGTTACACTAAATCAAAGACTGCTTCATAGACTGACTGCACAAGTGAGTATTAGGAGGGCAATTCAATTTGGCTTTCTGCTATAGTAAAAAAAAAATAAAAAAAAAAATCACACCCTTATTGAGATATATGTGTTAAATAATTTCCCATAAAAATCTTTAGCTAGATTATCAGGCAAATAAACCCCATTGTTTTCCTTGATTATATTCAACTAACCCAACTCAGTTTCTTATGCACAATATGTATAATATTTGGATGGCTTATACACCCTGTAAATAGCTAACATGTGTAATGTCACAAACATTCTGGAATATTTTATGTGATTCTTTAGTTCTTAATATTTTCTAGTCCCAATAAGGAGCCAGGGATCCATTTTGATGAATATTTTGAAATCACAGAGTTAGAGAGGATCTAAAAGATTTTTGTCCAGTCCTTTGCAAAGATGGTGGTTTCATTACTTTTGAGTCATCCAAGATGAGTGCCTATCCAGCCTTTCTTTGAAAATCTCCCTGGACAGGTTATTCCATCATCCAACCATTCTGGCAGCAAGGGAGTTTCTCTCAAGATTTCCAAATCTGCTTTGAAGTCTTAACCCCATTGCCTCATGTCTTGCCTTCTGTAACAAGGGAAAAAAATTTTTTTTTTCATCTGCTTCAGGGTATCCTTTAAATATTTTGAAACTATTAGCATATTCCCACTCTTCCTTCAAGAGGAATGGCAACAACAATACATCCTGAATCTTGTAGAATTTAAAACAGAAGGATAAAATGAAAAACAATAACAGTTATGACAGACAAAAGATGCTAGAGATAACACATGTGATATTTGTGCTTTTCAGACAATGCTTTCAGTATACCCAGCCCTAACCTTCCATACTTATTTATTTTAGGTCCCTTTTGTGAGGAGCAGGTTGAGCCTTGTACTTCTCAGCCATGCTTGAATGGGGCGACATGTCAGGATAATCAGCTTGGATATGTTTGTCATTGTCCTGCTGGATTTCTTGGCCACAATTGTGAAAATGATATCAATGAATGTTCCTCAAGGCCATGTCAGAATGGAGCCACATGTACTGACATGCCAAATGTAAGTTAAAATGTCCTAGAAATATGTTGCAGGGGTTTAGGTTGTAGCCGTGTTGGTCTAAGGATATAGGCAGACAAGGTTCCTTGGGTGAATTTGATATCTTTTATTAGACCAACCCAAATGGTTGGAGAATAGTTATTAAGCAAGCTGGGAAGGTGTGTTGCTGGGAAGGTGTGTTGCACCTTCCCAGCAACACACTCCTAGCCACCATGGACGTTACCAGCCTATATACCAACATCCCACACCAGGATGGCATCCATGCCTGCCTTACATATCTACAGGAACAAGATTACAACCCAGAATACAGACCCAAAGATATCACTGAGCTTATACACTTCATTCTCACACACAACAATTCCACTTTTAATAATCAACACTTCCTCCAGATGATGGGAACAGCTATGGGCACTAAAATGGCCCCACAGTATGCCAACCTTTTTATGAGCCACCTGGAAGAAGACTTCCTCAAGAACTGCACCATCAAACCCTTGCTGTACTTACGATATATTGATGACATCATCATCATTTGGAGTGAGAACCTGGAATCTCTAATTGAGTTCCACCAGAAATTCAACAGACACCATCCCTCCATCCGACTTTCTTTAGAATACTCCAGCACCAACATCCCCTTTTTAGACACAAGGATCAGTATCCAGAAGGGTAAAATACAGACCACAGTATACGAGAAACCCACAGACCAACATACATATCTGCACAGAACCAGCAATCACCAGAAACACGCCAAAAAAGCTGTGATATACAGCCAAGTCCTCAGATACCACCGCATTTGTACTGAAGAGAACACCCGGGATTGCCACCTCACCAATCTTAAAAAGGCTTTCACCCAGCAAGGACACTCGTCCAGAGAGGTAGATCACATGTTTGAAAGAGCCACCTGGATACCACGTGAAGAACTGCTGCAGTACAGAAGAAAAACACCCACAAATCGCACACCGCTGGTTATGACCTATCACCCATCCCTTGAACCTATACGGAAAATCCTCAAAAAATTGCAACCCATATTAGAAAAAGACCCTATTCTTAAAAAGATCTTCCCAGAGCCACCCATCCTAGCCTTCAGACAAGCACCAAACCTCGCCAACTTCATCACCAGAAGCAAACTTCCTCAACCCCAGAACACACAAAAAGGATCCAGACCGTGCCAGGACAAGAAATGCAAAGTCTGCCAACACATCTCCACCATCTCCACTATTACTACACCCCACAACAGAGCCACCAGCATCCCAGGATCTTACAGCTGCACCTCCAGGAATGTAGTATACCTCATCCAATGCACCAAATGCCCTGATGGAAGATATGTAGGAGAGACCAGACAACAACTGCGCACCAGAATGAACGCACACCAGAAATCTATCAAAGACAGAAACACCCAATTACCGGTGGGGGCACATTTCTCACAGGAGGGCCACTCTCTCTCCAATCTCTCAGTCCTGATCCTCAAGGGAAATTTACACAACACATCCGAGAGACAAGCCTATGAGCTCCATTTCATCAACCTGCTGGATACTAGAGATCAGGGACTAAACACAGACATTGGGTTTTTGATACATTACAATCTGCCTGGCAACTGACTCCCCAGGCCAGCCCCTGGCTTCTTTACTTTTCATTCCATCCAGGAAGAGCACACACCAACTGCTGCAGCGTCCTTAGTCTGACAAAGGGTTTTTGAACCCAAAAGCTTGCTTAATAACTATTCTCCAACCATTTGGGTTGGTCTAATAAAAGATAACAAATTCACCCAAGGAACCTTGTCTGCCTAGAAATATGTTAGAACATAAAGACAAATCATTTTAACTCCAGTAACTTCTAAAAAAACCCAATAATCTTGTTATACTGTGAGAGAAAAAAAATCACAAAATAGTCTCCATATGTGTGGCATGTGAGACAGTAGCTGCCATGGCTAAAATAAATCACGTATACCTATTTTGTTTTCTTCACTTGTTTAGTTATTCACTTTAGAAAGCAGCAAAGTTTGATTTATTTTTTCTTTTTCATATCCTACTAGAAATGTAGTACATACAATCTTCTTTATTAGTTATTGATTGTTTCCCATTGTTGCTTTTCATTGTGGGTTTTCTTTTTAATTTTTTTTTAAAACTGTTTTTCAAACAGAGTAAATTGAGGATTAAAAGGAGAGGATCAATAATAGGGGCATAATTGGAATGGTATCACAAATCAATGAGTTCTTATTTCACTAGTGAGAATCTTGTAAATATTATCACTGGTTCTAAAATGATGAAAAAAGTTTCAAAGCCCACTCTGCTTATTGTATATCCATAACATATACACACATGTCTAGATAGACATGTGCATGTATATACCCATAGCATACTTTCAAATATTTTGTCCATTGGAACTTGATTCTTATCTCAAATGTATAAGCGTGTGTTTCAGTATTTTTACAATATGTTATTTATGTAAATACAAATGTATGCCCTAGAATAAAGCCCAGTGCTGCTGCTCATACAATGGACTGTGAACTTGGCCTTATTAACCTCTATTTTGCCCCATTCTTTGCAATCAAAGTGTATGTAAAAATACTGCCTTATTAGAAAAATAGAAGTCAGAAAGGCACCATTAGCACAGTTTGTTAAAGAGGTCTCTTTGTTCCTTCTGGGTAAATTATAGATTAAGTTAACTGACATCTCTCTTTCAAATGGCTATTCTTGCTACTTTACAGTGAGGGGAAAATATGTAAGCTGTTTCCATTTAAACATCTGAAAGCTAGTGCTTAAAAAATATCACTAAGATTACAGCTCCATGGCCATTTGTAAAGCTTGTATTCTAAACAGAGTCAGAGCTCCCAAAGGATTTAACACCTAACATAGGATATAGGTGGAATTTGGGTACCTTGGGCCAGATCTAAACAGGTATTTAAGTGCTTAATTCCTATATGGGTACCTAAATAAATTGACTTTGATGGCTCTTAAGTTCAAAACTGTGTTCCATAGTATATCAAACACCTAACCCTGGCAGTACCTTCATTTTCTAGGAGCCTCCCTTTTTTTTTTAATTTGAAAGTTGCATGGGTCCTGTGGTTCTGTTTTGTGAGAATGCCCAGAAGTTTTCTGCACAGCTTTGATTTTTAGCTAGCTCCTGCCTTAGTCTTATGTTTCAGGCACACTCTTGAGAAGTGGGAGTTGCAGGTTTGAATCCCTGTCAGACTGAGGAGAACTTAGATTCCTAGGCCTCTCACTTTCTCAATATGTGCTGGAACCAGTAGAGACTACAGGTGAGTACAGACATTACATTTAGAGTAATAGAATCAAGTTTAGTGTGGTAGAAAAGATACGTATGCAAGTGTTCACAACACTTAGTCTGGTCTAAAAATAGGATGCATCCAACAAGGTATGATTCTAGACCAGTAGGGTTTAGAATAGTATAACAAACACTTGTACAGTTCCCCTACCAATAGACATTCTCTGTTGTCCTCTGGAAACCCAGCATACATTATGCCTGCCCCCTTTTCCCTGCAGGGAGAGACTCTGGCACTCAGGCTGCATGTCAGCTCCTGCTGAATGCAGAGCAAATCCTGCCCTTCTCCCCAACCCCATCTTTTGCTCCAATCTGTAGGGAGATACAGGGAGCTGAGCCATATACAGCAGGGACAAGGACAATTAGGGGTTAGTGTTCATCCCAGAGCCATCTGCAGTGTGGATAGCATAGTAATGGGGAACACAACAAAGACCTCCAGGTAGCTAAGGCTCTGAGCCAGACCCCTGAAGCTGCAAGAGCCCAAGACACCATCTCAAAGCAACCCACGACACATAGAGACCTATACACACAGCCAAAAGACCCCCAAGACTCAGACATACCCCAAATTCCAAAACCAAAGAGTCTGACACAAGCACCCTGTGATCCAAACCTCATTCGAGACCCATCTGCAATATGGGGGAGCCAGTGTTGGCATTTTGGGTCCAGGGAGGGGGCATAGAGAAAGAGACAGGAATGGGCTGGCAAAGAGCCCATTCCTGCCAATTTTGGGGCTGTGTGGCTGGACCAGCCATTGCCAGCATATACTTAAGCCATAAAAGTTCAAGCATGGGTGCATGTTGTTATGGTTGTTGCCAGCAAGCAGATACTAGGAAGTTCAGGGCAGGGATTGGGAGAGGGGTGGGAAGTGGACATTTGAGCTGAAACTTGCAGATGAATACAGTTGGAAAGTTCAGGGCTCAGGGGAATGAGACCAAGCATCTTGGGGGCATCAGAAGCCCCCCAAAATTTTGGGGCTCAGGGAGACATGACTAACCATCTTGCAAGTGGCAGGCAGATGCCTCTGGAATAGTCAGAGACTAATCAGAGACCAAATGGATGAAGATCCAATTCAACCAGATTCACAATGTGAGCCAGACCTCCAGAAGTCCAGGATACACTATGCTTTACTATGAGGAGCAGTCTGGCTTCCTCCTGAGCAATACAGCTGTCTTCACCCTACACACCTATACTACCACTGGGGAGGAGTTGCAATGGTGGTAGAATGACCCCAGCAGCAGGGGATGCAGGAGAGCCCCAGGGAGACAAGAGGCCCAGGTGTGTAGCATCAGCTTCCCAGGGATACAAAGAAAGCAGGGGTGCTGCTGATGCTAGACCCCAAACATACACGGAAAACAGGGGCAGAGGTGTAGCTGGAGATGAATTACAGCTCCCTTGACCTCTTCCCAGGCTGTGGGACCATGAGCACCCAGAGGCAGGACTTGAGGGACAGTTCCAATAACACAGTGATCTAAATGTAGCATGAGGACCCTGATACTAAGCCATCCCTATTACAGGGGCCCCTGGGATAAGCAGCCAGTCCCTGATGGTTCTTCAGCCCTCTGAGTCTGGCAGAAGACATACCCAGAAATACAACTGGGACCAAGGGTGTTCCTGTCCCTTGCCTCTAACTGCTCCTCAGAAGCCCCACTTCTGATGCAGAGACCAGCCACGAGTCCCAGTAGGGGGAGCTGAAAACACCCACTCCTAATACAGGCCCTAGCATGGAGGCCAAAGAACATTCACTCCTGCTCCTGGTCCCAGCACAAGGACTGTAAGAGCACCTCCCCCTTGTCCCAACCTGGCCACTTGATATGGGAGGCCAGCTTGGCGATGATGCCCAAGATGTCCCAGCATATATAGAAGTTCTGCAGCCACTGCTTGTTGTTCTAGGCATCCAGGACATTCCACTCTCACTTGTCACTGCTGGTCTTATGGGACCCAAACTGCCACTCAGTGGTCTGAAGTTGCTTCCGCAGCATCCTGGAATTAATAGTGTCCATGAAGGCCTCAGCTTCACTAGTTAGATAGAACTAGTTGGCTGATTCCAGGATGCTTGGTGGCCATAGGGTCCAGTAGCATCTGCCAGGTCATCCATAGATAGGCATATGTAGTATTCCAAAGCCTTCAGTGAGAGTCATGAAGGGCAACAAGGACTTGCTGCAGTATGTGGTCCATAGACTTGTGTGCAAGGGGTAGGGATCCATGGCAGGGCGAGGGCACAGAAAATGATGTACTTGCAATTAATGAGAGAGGCCGTAGTCAGGAGCCTCAGAGCATGGTGTGAGGGGCTACTAGCCCAGGAGTTCCTAGGGCAGGAGCATGGTCCCCTGAGGCAGCCAGCCAGTCAGGACTGCCCTGTACACCTAGCTGTGCTTGACAATCCCTGGCAGCTTTGGGAGCCCTCAGGGCATGATGGGATATGTTCCAAGGGGCCCCATGTCCGTAGGCCGTCACCAATCAGGTTTCCTGTGCACCTCTTCCCACAAATGCCCAATGCTTGCACTCTACTGGTAGGAGTTTAGGACACTCAAACTAATCCATGCAACTTAGACCAGTTCATTTGAATGCTTGCATGGCCTCCACAGTTCCAGTCACATCCTTCTTCATTATTTTTTTCTCCTGGCTGGATCTAGCCAGCTTGTCCCCACTCAGCGTGCAAGTTTTTTGAATCACTATTCTGACATGCCTGACTCTACACTTCAAGGGGCCTTGCTATGGGGATTAGATTCCTTCCTGGCAGCCAGGCACCTACAGTTTAGACACTGTGATGCCTAACTTCTTTTGGAGATGGAGCCAATTTAGAAAAGAGAAAAACTACAAAACAACAATATTCTGCTGCTTGATCTAGTAATGAAATCAGAATATCAACCACATTCAGAGTTAGTAGCACGTAGCAAACACAGCCTTTGTGTAATCTATTTTTGAAGGCCTAAACCAGTCTTCTAATATTATGGTTGTAAGATATTTGAGGCAGGGGCTGCTTTCTATTCTGACTTTGTGCAGCATGTGGTATAATAGACCCTGACTTACAGAGGGTCTCCAGTAGAAAAAAATTCTTATTTCTGAATTGCCTTGAATATAGAAAATAATTGTTTCCATTCTTTCCTCACATCTGTAGGATGTAGTGTGTACCTGTCTGCCAATATTCACTGGAAAGTTCTGTGAGAGAATACTGACGCCATGTGACTTATCACCATGCTTAAATAATGCTACTTGTGTGGATCAGCAGCAGAGCTATCATTGCTGGTAAGATAAGAAACTAATTTAGTTCAGCACTCCATTTGATCACTTCATAATTTGAAGATGATTGCAAAAAAGAAGTTTTGAATAAAAAGAGGGCATGGGAAAATATAAAATTTCATTTTAGTAACTTTTTCTTATTTTGGTGCTGTATGAGATTTTTTTTCAAGGATGCTTGAAGGAAGTGTTAAAAAAAGATCTGAAGCATTGAGGAAGTTATAAATTGTTTCATCATAAATTCTCTAAGATAAAATATATAAACCCTGACACACTGGAGACAAGTGAGACAATTAAACTGCAGAGATACCACTCCCATTCAGTGTATATGATGATAATATTATCTTTCAAAAGGATAAAACAAGTATGTTCATTCCTAATTCATAGACCTATGTTAGTAGTTCTCAGTTTGATCCTCTAAGCAGCAGATAAAAAAGTAGTGCTTTATTTAAATAAGGCTATGCTAAAAAATTATCCATTTGCAAATGACAGAAGTGACCCAGATATATGGGGCTATAATTTCAGTCCATTTTAAATAGCTTTACAGATATTTTCTCACACCATTAAGAAGTACAATTTGTACTCTTCACACTTGCTTGACTTTTATCCGGATGCCTTAAAGTAGGTTCTGTTGAGTATTATTCAAGTGCAGTAAACAACCTACAAATTTTAGAGTATTCATAAATGCAGAAAATTAAAAGCTGAGGTACATAAAAGCCTGAAAACACATTAAAAATGAATTTAGAATGTGCATAATACACATAATAGATGTATAGTACACACTGTTTTAGCCCATCAGAAAAGATTCACAGTTTTTTTTTTAATTAAAATATATATGAAACTATGCATATAGGTTTCCCAAAAAGGAACTGGTCATGGGAAGATACAGGCAATTGTGTTGAACAGAGCACTGTGCTCATTTATTCACTAAGAAATCTGCATTCTACAATTCTGTATTGAGTCCTTTATATAATGTGTTTCTGAACCTGTGTGAAACAATATTGAACCCTATATTTAAAAATATGAATACTATAAGCACTCAGTATTAATACATAGGCTGCCTTTCTAAATAATTGTTTCTATAGTTAACATATCATTCTCAGAACTACAAGTTAAATATTCAAATTTTGTGTAAAATAAAGTTAAAGAAAAAAGAGCCACAAAAAGGGTCATGAATGGAAACAGTGTTTTTACAGTAAAATAAATACCTGGTATAAGTGTGTTAACCAGATTTTAGGTTATCATATTGGATACTGAAACTGGAACTTCCAGATGTAGAAGCACAAATTTCTATAGTTCAAACTGAAGAGCCAGGCTTTCGTGGGCTGTCCTAGATTTTCATCCATTGTTGATTGGGCAGAAAGTAAACACAACACACATTGACCATTTGGTTACCAAACAGTATTCTACATTAATAAGTTCTAACAGAACTTTTCAGATTTGAGCTACGAATATAAAGAAATGTGGCCTAAGGAAACCATTGGTAAGATTTGCATTACCTTTGGCAAAACATTACCTTTTATGACTGTTTGTTGTACACATCTTTAGCTGTAATTTTGGTTCTATAACACAGGCAAATGCAAAGTTGTTAGCAGAAGCATGTCAGGTTTGCAAAAGCTTGTGAGAAGTGAGCCCAATTATAAACTTTAATGTTTAACCTTCATGTGTGGATGAAAAATGATTTATATATATATTGCATTATATATAGCACAGCACACAACACGCACGTATAATATATATTATATAAAGATATATAATATATTTCTATGTTGTTTATTTTATATATATATGTATATATATATATATATAACTGCAATTATGTTTAATGTAAAGAAAAATAATACTGGAAATAGAATATTTTATATAGAAGTAGGTAATCATCTTTTAGCTTTTCATCACATAAAGGGCTTACTCCTATACTTTATACATCACAAGATTTTATTTGGGGTTTTAATTTGACTTTTCATTAATTTAACTTTATCTTTATCTGAATATGCCACTTCAAATATAAAGAGTAGTTTAATATTTTACCAAGCAACCCAGCACAACAGGACTATACCCAGGAACTCAAAAACAGGACCTATGTTCCTGAAGAGTCACAATGAAGCAATACATGCAGGGATAACAAATGGTTAAGTGGGGACTGATTTTTCTGAAATCAATGTTGATGGGCAAAGATAGTACATAACACCGAGCATCTCTCATGAATTGTTCAGAAGCTTCCAGGATCAGACTCTTCAGAAATTGTTTCTAGATCACGTGCTGGAAGTTAGTGACCAACTATGCCCTGAAGTTTGCCTCATGCTCTTAACTATTTTGGCTCATCTTTAGTTGCTAGGAAATAGTCTTAGTGTCTTTAATATTGTTTAAATAGTAGTAGATGCATGAATAATAATAGCACCTAATACATTAAAACTTTACTGGTTTCAGAGTTAAAATTTTCCCCATAATTTAACTGTAAATTATGAATGTTGAAATTATTTATGCAAGTGTACTACCACTGTCGCAGACACCAGAGGAAGACAGAGAAGATGCTGGGTTTGTGGTTTAATATAGCTACAATTTTGTTAACTTCCACATTTGGGAACTATCTGGCTCCTTTAATAACTCCTCTAATGTACATTTTCCTTTCTTTGTAATCCATGTCACTTGGTGGATGGCTGCCATCAGTAGCCTCCCAGGACTCACCTGTCTATATTGCTTGTAGAAATAATGCCCTCAGTCATGTATGCCCAAGTCGTGCTCTAAAGTGTTAGCCCTAGGAGTATTACCAGAATTCACTACTTCTCCCCTTATAAAGGTGTACATTAGTGAAAAAGAAAAGTGCCATCAAGCATTTTAGCTATGATGACTAGATTACTCTACTTGGTCTGTGCTGTACACTTTGAGGCTGTAATCTCTTCAAATCTTGCTTGGGAGAATTCTCCACAAAGCAAGAAAATAATTTTAAAAGCAATAATGAAAAAAGGAAAAGCAATTAAAACTTCATTGAAATTAACCCAAAATTTAGGTTCATTTATCCTTAGTACTTAATTTCAAAAGGTTTAGATTATGACTGTGCCTAGTCACAGTAAGGAAGACTGGGTGTTTTAATTTAGTTTCTTGCAGCTACCTGTCTACTATTTTGAATAGCATATGAGGGTGCGGACACCCTCCATAACAATTGAACTGTTCCCAAATATTACTGATTGGGAATGAGTTCACAACTGTCACAGGTGTCTACCTGTACAGTGCCCTAGCATCCCATGTGGCTCTGTCACCTTTTAGGTGCTGAAGTGTTGTAGCTTTGACACCAGGGTGGGAGTGAACATCCAGCTCAGAATGCCTCACAATGTGTGGGTGTGGGTAGGCCTATTTGAATTAAAAAGGCCGTGGGCTTGGCCCACTAAAAACTTGGTGGCTGCCAATGCTGGGCAGCAATTACAATCTTTAAAATTCAATAAATTATGGGGGACAAATAATGAAAAACAGGGTGTGCTCGTGAGGGTCATAGGGCCAAAACAAGTACACCCTGGGGGGGCACCGAGCAGAGCATGTCGGCCAGAGCCCACTGGCCCTCAAATTCAGCAAGAGAGCCAGTGGATACTGCCCAGCGGTGCTCCACCCAGAGATGGACATGAAGGACACCCAGGAAAAAAGCCCCAATGTCCCCGGGAACCCTCCCAGCAAAAGCCTCCCACCTAGTTAGCCAGATGGTAAGCTTGGCCAGAGTCAGGAGGAGGTTGACCAGGAGGTCCCAGGCCTTAGTGGGGCAGCCAATGGGGAGTGCATAACAAAAAGGTGCAGGGAAAAGTGCAGCCAGAACCACAGGAGCAGGTTTCATAGTTTCATAGTTTGTAGGATTGGAAGGGACCTGAGCAGATCATCAAGTCGAACCCCCTGCCATGGCAGGAAAGAGTCCTGGGGTCAAACGACCCCAGCAAGGTGTTCATCCAGCCTCTTTTTAAAGACCCCCAGGGTAGAAGCCAGCACCACTTCTCTTGGAAGTTGGTTCCAGATCCTAGCTACCCTGACAGTGAAGTAGCGCCTCCTGATACCCAGCCTGAATCAACCCTCTGCCAGCTTGTGACCGTTATTTCTTGTAACACCTGGTAGTGCTCAGGGAAACAGGGATTCCCAATGCCTGCTGGTCACCCCTGACTGGTTTGTAAACAGCCACTAGATCCCCCCTCAGCTTTCTCTTGTGGAGACTGAACAGGTTCAGGTCCCTTAGCCTTTCCTCGCAGGGCCTGCCCTGCTGCCCCCTGATCATGCGGGTGGCCCTCCTCTGGACCCTTTCCATGTTGTCCACATCCCTCCTGAAGTGTAGCACTCAGAACTGGACGCAGTACTCCAACTGTGGCCTGACCACTGTCACATAGAAGGGGACGATAACCTCGTTGGACCTGCTTGAGATACATCTGTGGATGCATGACAAGGTATGGTTGGCCTTCCGGACCGTGTCCCCACACTGTCGGCCCATTTTCATTTTGGCATCAATAATGACTCCAAGATCCTTTTCTACCTCTGCACTGGCAAGAAGGGAGTTCCCAATCCTGTAGGTATGCTGCTGGTTCTTCCTCCCCAGGTGCATTATCCTGCACTTGTTAGTGTTGAAACCCATCCTGTTCTCATCTGCCCACCCCTGTAACCTGTCTAGGTCTGATTGCAGCCTATTCCTCCCTTCTAGCATGCCCACTTCTCCCCGCTTCTTAGTGTCATCTGCAAATTTGAACGGGGTGCTTTTTACCGCCTTCCCCATCCAAGTTGCTGATGAAGATGTTGAACAGTGTGGGCCCAAGGACCGAGCCCTGCAGAACCCCACTGCCCACATCACTCTACGTCAAACAAGACCCATCCACCACCACTGGAGGAGGAGGTGCAGAGGCTGCAACCTGGTACGCTCCAGAAACATGTGTGCCAGGGTCTCCCTCTGCCCACAGAATGGGCATGCATCTGAGGGTGCTTCAAGGCACGCCAGATACATGCCTGTCAAGACAGCTCCATGAAGGAGCCACCAGCCTAGGTCCTCGGTGGCTTGGGGGATCAAGATGGAATACAGACTCTGCCACCGGGGTCCGTCGGCCTCACCCTCGCCTAGGATGTCCCACTACATGGTGTCTGGGTGGGGACATAAGGCCGGTATGATGTATCATGTGGTGGATGAGCATGTAGAGCTGGTACCAGTGGGCTGTGGAAAAGTGGACTGGGCATGGGTGTGGGTAGGAGTGTTTGCACCCATTCTGTGCTGGTCCCAGGGGGTGGATGACCTGTGGCTAGGAGCAGTCTCACTTTTCTGCTTTTCCTTCTTTCCTAAACATGAGTTCACTAAAGTTTAGTAACTTGCACTTGCCAAACTGTGCAATGTGTTTTCCTGTCTTGCTATATCCAGGAAGCGGGGGGTGGGGGAACATTTTGGCTCCCATTTTCAGGGCCCAGAGACTGGCGGATTGTGATGAGAGGCTGCAGTCAAGTAGGAAGTGTGGACACAGATGGTTATTGAAAAAAATAGCTTTTATTGAACAAAAAGTGAAAGGAGAGGGAGCTTTTTATTTAAAAAAAGCCACAAAAGGCAAAGAGGAGGGATGTAGCATTCTCAGTGAACACAACTACACAAGCCATTAGGGGCAGCAATAAACTACAGAGTCTATAGCTCTGCAGTCTGGTGCTCCCGGGAAGCTCCCAAGCAAGGGATTTACACTTATGCCCAGACCACAGCACATTAAGTTGGGTCACAGCATCCCCAGCCTACCAGCCTGGGGCTGCTCTGACCAGGGTCAGTGTGCTGCGGAGTGCGCAGGCTCAGTGTGCTTGCTGGCCAGCATGCAATGTAGCACCTTCGTGTCCCAGCCAGTCAGCACATCATGTACACATGTACTGCTGTGCACAAAAAAAAAAAAAAAACAACTCTGCAGGAGGGTAGGACTTATAAATATAAGTACTGCAGAGTTAATTAGCTTTGTGCACCCTAATAAGGGCACACATGTAGATACTGAGACATTTACTGTGCAGTTAAGTAGTCAACTGCACAGTAAATGTCTTGTGTAGGTGTAGCCAGTTTCATTAGTGGTGTTCGGGGTTGGTGGGTTGAGGAGTGATGTAGTGTGGGATGCTTGGGGAGCTGACCAGTCCTGAGACATGGAATGCTTCATGTCTCCATGAAACACTGACTTAGTTCACAGTGAATACTTAATTTTCTAGATACACTTTAGAACCATTCCAAGCAACCATTTTAAAATGGTTTAGCAAGCATGTCTTCTTCAGGTTCAAATTTCATTTAAATTGGTCTAATTGTTATGTGTGTCCATACCCTGAATAAATGTGAAACTTCCTTATCCTGCATAAATTGTGAGTAATAACACTGCTGCTAATGGCAGGCTTAATAATTTCGTTTCAGTTTTCTGGTTTTAGTTGTTAGTATTTTACTTACTATTGCTCAGCCTGAAGATGTTTTCTTCATTACCATCTCAGCTTGTATTAACCCACTGCTTCTTCTTTTAAAAAACAGTTGTTCAATTCTTAATGTATAAGAAAACAGTCAATGTAATGTTCATTTCAACTATGATATATGACCATGCTATATCTTAATTCTGTGCTTTTGGCCTTGATATTATGTACAACTTTGTGCTCAGAATATAACAATGGGTATTTTCTTGTGTGTCAAAATAGAAGGGGAATTTACATATCCAATGAACAAGGGTATCTGTCAAAATATTTTGTGATTGTTTACTTCATATATGCTTCTATTACCCATGTTCTCTAAAACAATAAGCAGTCATAAAAAAATAGGAAAGGCGTTTTAGAGAAGTTTTTCTTCTCTTTTGTTATCTTTCTCACTTCACTGTCAGTGTCTTGATATTTTTTTATTTATACTTGTCTCCCTTTGCTTGTCTGTTGAAAATGCTGCATCACAAGGGAAAATGGGCAAACAGAGAAATTGCAAAGCACAATGACCTACCTATTTTTAAAAACTACTATAAGTTAGCCAATTATATTGACTCAAGGAAGCTGTGCTGCTTTCTTACCTGAATTAGGATGACAAGTGGAAGGAAATTAATTACAACAACAACAACAACATAGCATCATACAATCTAGAGAAGTAGTAATGGAAGCATGGGTGACTGGTGCCTCCTAATACTGGAGGTTCTCCAGCACCCAATCGCTGACTGTGGTGGGGAGGGTTGCCGCTGGCACTTCCAGTTTTGTGCTGGTGGAAATGATGGTTGCTTCTCTTAGGGGGGGCACATGCACCTGCATGCACCCCCTACACACTGCCGGTGAATGGAAGAGACCTACATAGGTCATCTAGTCCAACCCTCTGTTTGTGGTAGGACCATCCCTATCCATACCATTCTATACAAATCTATTGTCTAACCTCTTGGCAAAACTATGCCATCAACCCTGACACAACATACAACATATAAGCAAACAGTCAATGTAATGTTTATTTCAGTTATGACATATTACTATGCTATACATTCATTCTATTCTGACATTAACCTGCCACATGTAAAGCATGGGGTGCATTGTGGTCAACATCTTGCTTCTGAACAGGTTTATAGATTCATAGATGTTAGGGTCAGAAGGGACCTCAATAGATCATCGAGTCCGACCCCCTGCATAGGCAGGAAAGAGTGCTGGGTCTAGATGACCTCAGCTAGATGCCTATCTAACCTCCTCTTGAAGACCCCCAGGGTAGGGGAGAGCACCACCTCCCTTGGGAGCCTGTTCCAGACCTTGGCCACTCTAACTGTGAAGAAGTTCTTCCTAATGTCCAATCTAAATCTGCTCTCTGCTAGCTTGTGGCCATTATTTCTTGTAACCCCTGGGGGCGCCTTGGTGAATAAATCCTCACTAATTCCCTTCTGTGCCCCCGTGATGAACTTATAGGCAGCCACAAGGTCACCTCTCAACCTTCTCTTGTGGAGGCTGAAAAGGTCCAGGTTTTCTAGTGTCCCCTCGTAGGGCTTGGTCTGCAAGCCCTTAGCCATATGAGTGGCCCTTCTCTGGACTCTCTCCAGGTTATCTGCATCCCTCTTGAAGTGCGGCGCCCAGAATTGCATGCAGTACTCCAACTGTGGTCTGACCAGCGCCCGATAGAGGGGAAGTATCACCTCCTTGGATCTATTCGTCATGCATCTGTTGATGTACGATAAAGTGCCATTGGCTTTTCTGATGGCTTCATCACACTGCCGACTCATGTTCATGTTGGAGTCCACTAGGACTCCAAGGTCCCTTTCCACTTCCATGCCACCCAGCAGGTCATTCCCTAGGTTGTAGGTGTGCTGGACATTTTTCCTCCCTAGGTGCAGCAACTTGCATTTCTCCTTGTTGAACTGTATTCTGTTGTTTTCTGCCCACTTGTCCAACCTATCCAGGTCTGCCTGCAGCTGTTCCCTGCCCTCCGGCGTGTCCACTTCTCCCCATAGCTTTGTGTCGTCCGCAAACTTGGACAGAGTACACTTCACTCCCTCATCCAAGTTGCTGATGAAGACATTAAAGAGTATCGGTTCCAGGACCGAGCCCTGCGGGACCCCACTGCCCACACCCTTCTAGGTTGAAACCGACCCATCCACCACAACTCTCTGGGTGCGACCCTCTAGCCAATTCACCACCCACCGGACTGTGTAGTCATCCAAGTCACAGCCTCTTAACTTGTTCACCAGTATGGGGTGGGATACTGTATCAAAGGCTTTCCTGAAGCCTAAGTACACGACATCCACCCCTCCTCCTGTGTCCAGACGTTTTGTAACCTGGTCATAAAAATAGAATAGATTAGTCAGGCACGATCTGCCTGCTACGAACCCGTGCTGGTTTCCCCTCAGCATAATTTGCTGAGGTTGTCAGAATATACTCAAGAGAACCCAGGAACAGGGCCATTCCCCTGATACAGAGGAAAGCAAAAAAAATACCCCATGGTCCATATCAGTCTGACAATCAGGTAAAGTTCCTTCCTGACCCCAAATATGGAGATCAGTCTAATCCTGAATGGAGGAGCAAGACCCTCTGGCCAAGAACTTCTGGCTTCAAGTCCAGCAAGAGCATTGGCACACCTCTGTCAAAATCCATAGCTTTGGCTGCCCCCAACACTCAGTCTCTCTGAGCAAAACCCTGACATGTAACAAGGTCAGGAGGTGGGTTTCCTTCCAACCCCCATGTAGCAACCACTAATTAATACTAATAATAACAATGACAACAACAATATCTTGCTGTTCTTAAAAAAAAAAAAAAATCTCACTTTAAAACTGTAATTGCACATAAAGATGCCCATATCAATATTTCAACCTTTTATTCCTTAAATGTAAGGAGTATAAATATGTTTTCTATGTGATTATTTTTTCAGCATGGTTATGAAGGTGTTGAACTTTAGACAGCTTGGTCCCTTGTGGGAAAAGCATATTTTGTTTAATTGAGACAGATTAATTGTCTATGGAATTTCAAACCAACCTACAGAGTCCAATATAGCAGAAACAATTTCTATTAAATTTTTTAGCCTATTAAGTTTTAAAAAATGTAGAGAAAGGACATCCGTCTGTGTTACTTTCTGTAAATTGAAAGAGGCTTCATTGATTATGTGATTATTGCATGGCAAACCATAACATGCTACATGTTTTACCCATTTTAAACCCTGGATAAAAATGATGGATCAGTCACAAAAGATGTTCATTGAACAGAAATATTTTTGGCTTAGGAAATATCTCATGGAATTTTTAATATGTGGCCAGAGTTAGCCTGCTGTAATTTGTTGTGTGATATTTGCATATAACATGCAACATGCTCAGCTGCAAACAAATAGTCTTTATTGCGCCACTGCAGCTCCCCCTGTCTTTCCTCAGACTCCGTTCTCTCCTCCCTGTGACTACTCCTCTCTCTCTACTCTGTCTTTCCTAGTCTTATCATTTCAGCTCTCTCTGAGCCTAATTCTTCCTTTACAACAGCCACACTCATAGCAAAACTATTACAAAACTATAGTAGAAATACAGGGATTAACACATTTCCCATAAAATTAAATGTAATTTGATAGGGATCCAATATAGGAGTAGTCTGTCTCATGCTGCCCAGACTGCTGCTTTACCCTGAGATGAAAAATGGCATCTAAATGTCCTACTTACAAAGCTATTTACAGCACCTATTTACAGAAAAGCCCCTCAAAGTGTTCTCCACCGGAACTGCATTTATTGCTCAGCCCAGTTACCTCTTTGGTCACAGTGCTAGTCTGTCCCACCCCCCAGCTAGACAAGGAACCACAGCTATACATGTATGCAAGTGTATGCAGGAGTGGATTTAACAAGAATTACATATATATCAAAAGAAGAATATTCTTCATGTACTTAAAAAAGAATTCTGATAACCTTTTAAAAAATCCTACATACTAACATTTGAGTAAGATATAAGGCTCTTAAACATTTATTTGTTATGCAATATGTTTGTCTCTCTCAATCAAAGATTGCTTTAATATGCATTTAAATCTCATGCTTTTTCAGTATGGAAAGGCTTTTATAGAAGTGGCAGGCTGGATAAGAAAAGGATTTTAATAATGACAAGTACTGACAGTGATCCTGAAGAAATGCATAGAGCTTCCTATACCATAAAAGGGCTAGCCATTGCTACATTGTTATAAAATTGAGCTAAAAAACTGTCACAGAACAGAATCTTAGTTTCTATCCGTAAAAAGCATCTATATTAAGCAAGCACAACAACTGTCATTTCATTATCCTCTGTAGAGATTCCCCACATAGTTTCTTCATGCTCAAGTGTGTCCTTATAGACTACTGTTCACTAATCATCAGTGTATAATGACTGTGCTAACTATTCTAAATATCATGTCATCATGTTTTCCAATTTCTCAGTAATAGACTCATCCATTCTAATAGCTTTCCAAATACTTATATATAGTTTATTGTTTAATATCATCTTAGCTCAAGGTTGAATTTATACATGAGTTCCCAGAAGATTCTATTAAGCACTGATATTAAAATAGAATTATTTCTTTTAATCAATGAAAAATGGTATCTGCTCAGAAATGAAAATATCTCGAATCAAACAACTGATTGTTAATTGCGTGCAGGTTGTTTTTTTTTTTAATTTAAATAATGCATAAGGTCTGTTTGGTTATGGGAAGAACATCATTTAATAGAATTATGGAAACTAATTAAATGCAATTAACTTTTAAAATGTAAGTTCTCTAAAATACACTGGTGTATTTGCAGCTGCATGCCAGAATTCACTGGAAGGAATTGTGAGGAAGTAATTGACTACTGCAGGCTGCTCAGCATCAACTGTCTGAATGAAGGATTGTGCCTCAATATAATTGGAGGATTCAGTGTAAGTAATTTAATATATGGTAAACTAATTCAGTGCTTCAGAATATAAAAGCTTCAGCCAACCAGAACTTAAAAAAAGCATTTATTATTCTAAGAGACAAGAAGAGAAACATATTTATGTTTTTGTTATTTATTTAAATCAATAACGCAAGAAGAATTAACTTGGGTAATATGGATTATTTTTATTACTTTTCTACTGCAGTTATGTTTTGCACTGTATGGAGTAAGTGAACCGGACAGTATTTATATTGCAGAAAATACTATAGCTAATTGTGCTCCAGTACTATAAACCCATAGATGCTTATTATAGGCTGCAAAATCAGGAGTAGGAAGTGGGTAGTGCTTCTGTCAAACAATTAACTGAACCATACAAATCATAGAACCTTGTGCTGATTGGAGACTTTTCCATTACAGTTGGTGGGAGGGTAATACAACAGTTCCCAGCAAGTTTTTTGTGTGTGTTGAAGGTGGGGTGGGGTGCACTTCTCAGGAATAGGAAGGAATTGGCTGGGAACCTGAAGATAGAAAACAATTAGGATGGCAGTAACCATGACTTACATAGTTCAGGATAGGAAGGCAGGCAGGCAGGCAGCATAAAGACAGTGGACTTCAGAAAAATAGATATTAAGCAACTCTGGGAACTGGATAGCAGGATCCTTTGGGGAAAAATTAGGGGAAAAGTGGTTAAGGAAACCTGGTTCTCTTGTAAAAATATCATAATCAAGGCACAATAGCAGGTTATCCCAATGCAAATGAAAAATAGGAGATCCACCAAGAGATTGTCCAGACTAAACAACAGACTCCTCCGTGAGTTGAGACTTAAAAAGGAATCTTCAAAAAAAATGGAAACTTGGCCAGATTACTAGAGAGAAGCACAAGAATGGATGGTGAGAGGGCATGGAGAAAATAGGATAAGAAGTAATAATCTCAAATTGCAATAAGGGAAAATTAGGTTGACTGTTAGATATAACTTTCTAACTACAGAGTTACTTAAATTTTAGAACAGGTTGCCTAGGGAGGTTGTGAAATCTCCATCCTTTACAGTTTTTAAGAGAATTTTAGGCAAACACTTTTCTAGTTTAATGGTTTAAACTGGGATGATCAAGGGATTGGAACTGATGACTTCCTGAGCTCTCTTTCAGCCCAATTTTTCTGTGATTCTGCCTACAAGAATAGAGCAAAGCAGTTGTCTCTGAGTATACTGAATATAATATATCCATAGTGATTAGAAAAGGTGAATATCATGGACTCAATCATAGACAAGTTGGGTTGGTAGTAGGGCTATCAAGATCCTGATATAATATAATGGTAATCTGCTTTTTGATCTTGATAGCACATTAACAAAACAGAAATACTGGGTCCAGTCTTGCTTCCACTGTATTAAATATGAGGATGGAAAAAGGTTAGTGAATTTAAGGGCATTTTTTGTCTTCTGAATAATTTATTGACATAGAATATCAGAACCACGGCAGAATCACAGCGTTTCTCTCTTTCATCTATTTATTTTCTATGTCCATTTATGCTGGGCAATAAAATGAATGTCAGTATAAGGTTTAGAATATAAAAGTGGCTTACTTCATCAAAGTGAGCACTATTCATGTGACATGGTAAAAATGCAGATATCAAAGTTAACCCTAAGCAAGCACCAAGAAAAAAAAGAACAAAATACAACCCCCCCCCCCCAAAAAAAACCCCAAAAAATCCTTTAATTTTAAAACAGGGCAATTCAAGATAACAGTGAAGAATGAAGCCAAAGGTAAATAATATTTATATGATCATATTAGAAAATATATTTTCATGACCAATATAGAGAAATGACTAGTAGGATACAGTACCTGCTGGGAAACCAGCATGACAGGCCTTGGGGATTGACAAATAATGCTGGTCAGACAAAGTAAGGGAAGCGTGAAGAAGCGGATTAAAGGGCTTGGCACAAATTGCTGGCATTTTTGTTGAGAGTGAATAGTGTACTGAAACATCAGGTACATGAACGAACACAAACCAGAATTAAAACTCCTAGTTCTTTTTTTTAAATGTCAAACTATGGTGGCACCTTTATCTGGGAAGGTAAGTAGTTATACATGATGTAATCTGCCAGCTACCAGGATTGATTTTTTTTTTCTTTGTATTGTCCATAGTCATTTATGACTGCTGTCCAATCAACTTTTGTTTTTGGCTTCCCCAAATTTTCAATTTTCACTATTTTTAACTGTATGGTCACTATTTTTTATTGGCAAAGCATCATAAACAGGATTGGGTGAAAATTTGGGGGCAAAATATTTTTCCTGCAAAAAATGCAAATTTGGAAACACTGAACATCAGATCTCATTTATCATCGTGAAAAAAATGCAAAATAATTCTGGAAAGGCTGAGATCTGATATTTTGTTAATGAAACAGTTTGGTTTAATTTTTTTTTTTAAAGAAGGTATAAACCCCTTTCATCATTTTAAATAGAAATGAATCTTTAAACATAATCTAGCAAATTGAAAAAAGAAATTATTCACGAACCTCTGTTTATAATAATAATAACAATAACAATAAATAACCTTGATGTAAAGAATATGTCTATGCTTGGAAGGCTCTTAAATCTTTAGATCCTTGTAATCTACCATGTGCTTATTTACTACAATATTTATGTAAAGGAAAATTACTTCTAATACTGAGTAAAGGGAACCATGTAGCTGTGCTAGCCAAGAAGCAAATGAGGTGAGAGATTTTTAGTTCCCAGGAGACATCTCTTTATAGTTTTCTATATCTTGTGTTATCACCAACAGACAATTTCCCCTTTCAGCAAAATGAAGGCTCTGTTTATTGATACATCCAAAAAAACATAGGCACACAATCTATAAAGACATTAAAAATAGTTCCAGAATTAATGCCAATATGCATGGATTTAAGGAAAACAAGTCTTGTCATAAATGTTGACAATTAGTCACATTCTAACCAGATGGCCCATCCAGACGTGCATGGACAGATGGTTCCCTGGGGACAAGTAGCAGTGGTGCACCTTGTGCCGCCACTTCTTGTCCCTGTAGAATACCCGTGCCATATGCACTTCAGCATGCAGCAAATTCCCTGAGTGGCATAAGGGAGGCTGAGGCCAGCACAGTGCTGCCCCCACAGCCTTACCTGGGGTTCTGGGGGCCTCCCAGAGCTGGAACCATGGCAATCCTGCCAGGCAGAGCCTGGCTGGCAGGTACAATGCAGCTCCGAGTGGCCTGGCTCCACATTTTAGCAGTGCATGCTGCCCAAGTCTGCATGGCTTCAGGTCCCCCCCACTTTTTTTTTAACCCCAGGGGTGAAAAAAACCAAAGGAAAAAAAACCCCAATAGTGCACACTCGGGCAGTGTGCCCTTGCAGCACGGCGAAAGAACTCTGGACAGTGAGGTATGCGGTGCTGCAAGTGTATTTGCAAAGCCACATACCGCACGACCATGCTTGTCTGGATGCGCTCAAGACCTTTACCATTATCAACCAAGTTTGTGACCTCATAAAAAATACATGGAGATTGTTCAGTTTCTATAAAGTTCTACCTGCTGCGCATCTTTCAGTAAGGAACTGGCTTTGTCTTTTGCCAGATTTTTTCATGACTTTTCAACAGCAGATTAAGTGGAATGTCTTGGAGTAAGATACTTGAAGGCTACTGAGGCTTACATTTTGAGTGCAGATTTTTCAGATGCTCTGCACAAAATCTGGGGATTCATTCCCTTTGATGGAGAACTTTGAAATGTTCTAGATCCATTTCAAATCAGAAGATCAAATTTCTAAAGATCTACATCCACCACAAAAATAAAATTAGGCTAAATTGCCCTCAGCTGTCCCTAGTTACCAAGTGGGCCTAGCTATCAGTGGCCTTACTACCCCCAGCTGGTCCCAGTTGCCTGCGTGGATGTGGCTGCTTGCATATAAGCAGCAGCTCTTTCAGACCCTAGCATTTCAACTGTTCAAAAGAGTAGGTGTCTTGGGCTTCTGGCCACTTATCTAATGAGGATCTCTTCCTGCTGGGTATTCTGATAGGTAGGGGCTGACTGTATACTTGTTAGTAGAGGCTGCAGAAATGGCAAGGGAGACAACAATTGTGGTTGTGGCACTGTGGGCAATGATGGGGATCATTTTTGCTCTCTCTGTTGAGGGGAAGGGAACACAAGATGGGTGGTGATGGATGTACCTACAGGAACTGATACAAAACTGTTGTGAAGATAAGCATAACAGCAGATTTGTGCTGTACAATTGGGAGATTGCCTGACTTTTACATTATCTCCAAACTTTAGCACTCATATTAACATGGAGAGCAGGAGGGGGTTTTTTATGTGTGTTTGTAATGCTTGTAATGAATGAAAAGCTTGGTTTTGATACTTTCTTCTAAAAAACAAACTAAAAACCTCCCCCGGCAAAAAAAAATCTTTTTACTATTGATGCTTTGTTCTTAGTTTCCTGGTTCCTACCTTTGATTCCTGGTTTTTCAGTCCCTGGCTCCTGGCTGTTTATTCCTCACTTGTTGTTCCCTGTGTACTTGTTAGCTTGCTGGCTTCATTCTTGTTTCAAACTTCAGCCTGACCCTCTTGCTTCCAGACTGCCTTGCTGTCTCCTTGACCCCCTCGTGCTGCAGCCTCCAGTCCAGATCCCTGTCCTCTGACAGCTCATTCCTTGCAACCCATACTAGAAAGAGACCCTATTCTTAAAAAGATCTTCACAGAGCCACCCATCCTAGCCTTCAAACAAGCACCGAACCTCACTAACCTCATCACCAGAAGCAAAATTCCTCAAGCCCAGAACACACCAAAAGGATCCAGACCGTGCCAGGACAAGAAATGCAAAACCTGCCAACACATCTCCACCACCCCAACTATTACTACACCCCACAACAGAGCCATCAGCACCCCTGGATCTTACAGCTGCACCTCCAGAAATGTAATATACCTCATCCAATGCACCAAATGCCCTGATGGAAAATACGTAGGAGAGACCAAACAACAACTGCGCACCAGAATGAATGCACACCAGAAATCTATTAAAGACAGAAATACCCAATTACCGGTGGGGGGCACATTTCTCACAAGAAACCCACTCTCTCTCCAATCTTTCAGTCCTGATTCTCAAAGGAAACTTACAAAACACTTCCCAGAGACGAGCCTATGAACTCCACTTCATCAACCTCCTGGATACTAAAAATCATGGACTAAATATAGACATTGGATTTATGACACATCATAATCTGCCTGACATCTGACTCCCCAGGTATCTCTCCACTTTCATCCCCCTTCTCTCTCTTTCCACGCGTCCACCTCCCCAGCCTCTCTCTCACCCATTGACTCCTCAATCTACATTTTCACTGACTACCTGCCTTGTATGCAGGCCAGCCCAGCCTCTGGCTTCTTTACTTTTCATTCCATCCAGGAAGAGCACACACCAACTGCCAAAACTTCCTTAGCCTGACAAAGGGTTTTTGAACCTGAAAGCTTGCCTAATAACCATTTTCCAACTATTTGGGTTGGTCTAATAAAAGATATCAGATTCACCCAAGGACTCTTGTCTGCCGTTCCTTGCTAATGTCTTTAACTTGGGTTTCCCAAGTTCTGATCTTGTACAGCTCTAGCTGCCTCCTCTGGACCCACTGGCTAGTGACTCCTGCCTGGAAGTTTTCATAAAAATGATTGAGTGAGGGGAAAATAGCATGTTAATGGGCTCCTCAGAAATCTGCTTTTGGCTCAGTGTTATTGAATATCCTTTACCAATGTTTTGCAAGAATCTGAAATCATTACTAGTAAAATATGTGGATGGCAAAAATTGGTGGAGTAATAAATGATGATGGGGCTCATTAGAACAAAATGCATTTTAGCAGAGACTAATATAAAGGTAGACCTCTAGAAACACATTTACAAAATGTGGGATTGTTTTCTACAAAACAGGACAGATTAAAAGGATTTTGAGGTCAGAGCAGGTACTCAGCATAGCATGAGATGTTAATGCAGTGTCGTAGCTAAGAGATCCAATGTGAACCTTGGATACATAAGCAAGAACTATAAAAAAAGTAGGAAAATGTTACCCCGGCATCTGACATTAAAGAAACTATTACTGGGTGCCTCTACACATTCATTAATGCACCATAGTTACTTGGATAACCAAGTATTAAATCAATGTGTAGTAACTCACGCTACTGCATAATAACGCCGGTGCACAGGTTTTTTTGGACATTAACTGTGCAGTAGCTTAATACTACTGTGCAGTAGCATTTTTTTTTCCCCAGCACACTACTGTGAAGTGTTATTAGGCTACTGCGCAGTTACCGTCTCGTGTAGATGTACACACTGTGAACCAGTGACTGAATATTGTATTCACTTTTGGTGTCTACAGTTAAAAAGGATGATGAAACACTGGAAAAAGCTGACAATGGTGCTTGGATTATCAATAATGTTGGGATGCATTTCAGGACATGCAAATCTGCAGTAGTCTGAAGTTTTGTAAGGTTAGGCATAGTCTAACACTGTTCCAGAGGGAAACAGAATTTAAAAATCATATTAATAATAATTTGATTGCCAAAAAATGCTGGAGTCATCTTAACAAAGATGCATTTTGTATGGAGTTCTTTAAAAATGCCAATTCTAAGCTCCACTGCCAGTACTAAGAGCCTTAAAATAAAAAATCCTTAAGTAATAACTTAAGATGTGATTCAAGTTTCAGCAATGGCTCCAACTGGAGCAAAACGAGTAAGTCATAGCAGTTCCAAAACTGTCCCGCACCTGATATATAACTTTAGATTACATTGGATCAGACACATCATGGATCCATTGTTCAAAACCTTTTGTACAGATACTAACAGGAACAGCAGGAATTAACACAGGTTATATCTGGTAACACCTGCTTTGCAGAGCAGCTCTGCTGGCACTCAGTAGCTGGATGGGAAAATAATACCATCCCCCTGGGCTACCAAAAAAATCACTTTGTAAAGCTGTTTACTTAGATTTTGCACAGGGATCAAGAATTTGGTACATATACTGTTAGCTAATTCCTAGAAAAGAAGACATAAAGCTTGAACCTTTCTCCAGCTTCAGAAATTTGGATAAAATAAGTATCAGTTGGACAGATGAAAATTATCTTTCACTTTTTAACAAAGTTCTGCTAATTCTATCAGTTACAATTGATTTTCCAATTACAGTCATCAAGTCTGCTATTGATGAACATTTGTCTGTTATTTGACTGCTGAAATTTTGAAGGAAGAATACTTTAGCGAACACGTAACTAAAATACTGTAGATTAATTAAGAATGTGTTAAGATGATAAAAAGGTAGCTAGAGACTGAGAACTCCAAGAGATTTTTTTTTTAACAAAACAATACTTATTAAATGACAAATTATAAAGGCACCAATCCACTGTCAAATACAGCAAAAGTCTACATGAGAATATTACTCAATTGCATCATTTAAATAAATTATAAAGATGCTTTTTGAAAATTCAATGTAAATTTCTTCACAGATACGTTTCAAGATAAATTCACATTCCATAGAGCATCTCTTGTTAAAATATATATTTCATAAAAGATAATGTTATTAATTTGTAGTTAGTAATTTTTTTTTCATCAGAGAATCTCAAGTATGGGTAAATGTTGTCATCAGCCTGAGCTGTATGTCTATATTTATCTATATGCGTATGTTTGAAGGAATCGAAGACCTGGAAATGTTATTTCCTGAAGGAAAGAAAATAATTGTTGAGTTGAGGAAAATAATTCTTCAAATTCCTGATCACTTATTCTAACCATCATGTGCACAAGGTTAAATTCTTAAATTGTAGAATTGGCATGGGTTTACAGAATTCAAAGGCATTTCTTTGGTTTATATTGGGGTGGCAAACATACTGCATGTGTGGCACAAGTAGCCTCTGTGTGTGGCACATGAGACTGTGGATAGGGCAGGTAGCACAGAAGCAGCTAGAACAGAAAGGAGAAAGCACAGTGGCAGATGACTCAGAGAGCACAAAGTAGGTAGCAGAAAGCAGAGAAGACTGGGCAGAGAAAAGGGATCAGAGCAGCACTTGGGAAGGGTACAGGCTTAATTTATAGTATTATTACAATTTCTGGGTTGCTCCAACTAGTGTAGACAAACCAAGTCCTACATACACTACCGCTTTCTTGGTATTGAAGACAAAGACAACTTATTCCAAGTTTTTACGTGGTACCCAATCACTGCAAGTGTCTTAAATGGAAATATTTTTTTACTTTATGAGTATGATAGTCCCTCATTAAACTACATAAGGAAAACAATAAAGAAAAATTTTTATCAGAATAAATTCTAATGGGAATAGGGTTGAAAGTAATCAAAAGCCCTTGAGAAGACCATTTATAGTAGTTCCTACAGTAAATATCTTTTTTTGTCAATGTTGCAGTAGGACAGGCATTCATACTTGACACTATGATATTGACTGCAAGAAAAATAGGGCTACAAACACTGATTTACTTGCAGCACCTTAACTCATGCATATTTCCCACCTTCAGGATTTTTTTTCTTGTTTTAGTGTTTTCCTTAACTTTGGATGTACAAGTTGATGGCCAGATATGGCTCAAGTTAAATAGGTATGTTTGGTAGAGTAGAAGTAAATTGTGGGCAACCATAATTTAGTAGTTTGATACTGGAGACCAAAAACTTACTCTCTGGAATAGAGAGAATTGACAGTAATGCAGAAGGAATATTTGTGACACTTTCTTAGCTATTAACATATGTTACCCTTGTCATGGAAGAAAAACATTTTTTTTGCAGGACAAAGCCAGCAATCAGGCATCCTTGCCACTTGTCATGGGGCAAGGAGTACTAACACTATGTCTTGTGCTATCACAATAGACATCTGAATGATTATCATGGGACAAGTGGACTGGTTGGTCCTCCAGCAAATCCAACTCTGCTTTCTGCTGATCTCCCACAGTGAACTGCTTTGGCCCCAGTTCTGGCCCCTCTTGAGTTCTGTGTAGCAACTCTGGCCCTGACGGCAGAACTCTACTACCCAAAAGTGTCAGGCCCCAGGCTGCCACCTCCCCATCCCCCATTAGTTTCCCTGCAAAGTGATTTGTCAGCCATGTTGTATTTGCCACCCACGCCCCAGCATTGGATCCTGCATCCACTCAACACCACCAGCCAACAGGAACCTCCTTCCACCAACCAGTCAGCTGTCAGGAAGGACCCATCAGACCCATCTGCCACCCACAAAGACAAGTTCAAACATCTGTATTCCTCCACACTTATGCATCCTCTCTCCACCATGGCCTCTCAATCCAATGATTCCAGCACCATGATCAAGCATGGCAGTAACTGGATCAAGAGGTGGGTAGTAGAAACCATTAACCATCTGGAGTGAGACTGAGAATCATCAGCACAACTTTTAAGTCACTGAAACAAAGCAGTTTTTGAACAGACTGTGAACGTAATGGCATCCTGGGACATGACTGTGACTGGGACCTGTCCCAGCAGTTTGTGAGGACATGGGACAGCAATTGTGCATTAGGCACATGCAGAATCACATGCACCTCTCCTGCATCTTCATAGCCAACAACATAGTCAAATTCCAAAAATGCAGTGGACATTTTTGGACAGTGAAAGGTACTCAAATGTGATTATATTCAAAGAAACACAGCCCTCGATTGGTCAACATGGCAACCCAAGTGATAAGCCAGATCAGGGCACACAGTCCATCCTGCCAAGCCACGTGAACTTCCTGGCCATCTGCCAGAGCTGCACCAACTCTGAAATGGACATGGGCTTGGAAAATGAGGGCCAGAAGCTTCCTGCCCTTCCCAGTGTTCAGCATCACAACAAACTGTCTCCCAACAAAAACCCAAGGCCCTAGAAGAATTAGCTCATGATAGGAGAGGTCCCAGAAATGGTAATTGGCAGGCTACTATTGCTGTTGGGTTAAGAGGGATAGGGTACCAGGGACTTGGTGGGTGAGGAGCCAGAGGGCTCTAGAACTTGATGGCTGGCTGAGCTCTCTGCAACAGTTAGACTTCAGCCCCCTCCTCCGCACCTCCCCACAACTCCTCTGCAGAGAACTGCAGTTTGGAGTGGTATTGTGCTGTAACTGTATGGCTCTGCTTGAGTGACTGCTCACATTTTCCAGTACCTTTAGCTTTTTGCTTCGGCGTCTACTCTGAGACAGTGATATCAGTGGCTTTCACTTCCAGGCAAAAATCTCATTGGGGTAATGGCGCTTTATTAAGACAATGCATTGCAATCTAACAAACACAAGCAGCTCCTGAATCATCAGGTCTGCTGCTTGGTCTATTGGCAGACCACCAGGGACATTCAAGTTCCCCTGTAAACAGTTATAGCATTGGCTGTACTATCCAGGAGAATCCTAGATGTTGAAACTGACCCTAAAAGTAATTCCTAACTCTTTCTGGTCCCACATTCTAGCAAAATGACAGGCCATGGCCTTAGCGTCCCCAGAACAACCACTCATCCAATATTCCCACCCCATATCTGGCTGTCCAGACAGGACAAAGCTAGGCTGAAGCCTTCAGTGTTGCCTAATCCTTCAGCAATTCCCTGTCACCAGAGTGGCCAGTCCATCAGCTGACTGTTCACTTTCTGCATATCAACCGCTGCACAGGAATAGGGAGTGTCTGGGCAACAGGGTTCAGCCTGATCTTAAGTTGTTTTGCTGTTCTCTCTGGCTTGGTCTCTGACTGCACTATTCTTGGTCCCCCAGCTTGCCCTCCAAATCTGCTCTCTGATGATCTCCTGGCTTCCTGGAATCCAGTTTCTCCCTGGATTCTCCTTGCTCCTCCTGACCTCACTGCCTGAGTGGCCTTACACCTGGATAGCCATGACCTGGAATAACACAAAATCAGTTTTTGAAATAGTGCTAGATGGCACAGCAGTGGAGGACAGGTCATGAGGTGGGATGGGGACCCTAAGTTCAAATGAGGTACATGAGAAGAGGAGGGAATGAAGTAGCAATAGAACTCCCACCCTTTTGGAGTTTTTTATACCCCTTCCCCCATGATTGTTCATCATACCATATACAGCTCATAGGATTGGTCTGTTCCTCAAGGCAAAAGCAAGCAAGAGAGAATACAAAGGGAGAAAGCTTGCTCCCTTTGTATTCTCAAGCCATGCATTATCATGGGTGCAACGGCTGCCTCTCTTCAGTCTTTGTGAGTTATTATCTGACAGTTAAGTTAGAGGCACATCAATATTGTCCCTTATAGCATCCCAGTAGGACACTCCAGGGAAGAGCAACATGCACTGGTGAGCCATGGTAACATGCCCAACCTTTTTACAAGTCAAAGTGACATCCTGCCATCTCTTGAAGAGAGGCAAGCAAAGACTGTTGGACTGCCTCATGAAGCAATGAACAGGGGTCACCTCTACTGTTGGGTCAAATGGATCAGGATAACATTAGCCAGGTTGTCAGTATAATGTGGCTATAGACAAAGGGCATGGGGGGGGGGGGTACCAAGTCAACAAGCCACACTCAGGAAACCACTCTCACCTCCTTCAAATGAACCACTGTGTTTGATGACCCCCATGGAACTTAGGGGCCCTAGCTCTACCCAGTTGGCCCTGCTGTACCCCAATGACTCTTTGCCCCATGGGTGCCCAAGCATGTCCCTTATTTCTCTGGATTCTTAAGGACCTCAGGGGACAGCAAACTTAACATGTTGAGAGTCTGTGGGATGAATGAGCCTGTCTACCAACTGGATGGCCTTTGCAAGTTGTAAATTTTAGTAAGGTCTTCATGCTATCAGGGCAACATCAAGGGAAACAATGAATCTCCTCTACTTTAAGGCACAGCACCTGCAAATTGTAGCAATGCCCCAAGAATGCAATGAAAGACTGATGCCCATAAAACTTCCAGACAGAGGAAAGACCCATGCCTGCACAACGATGGGCAGGTTGGCTTCTCTAGTTGAAGCCTCCATTTGAGAATTCAGAGATATGGCACCTGTAGAAGACCTCAGCTGTATGACAACTCAACTAGCAGGGGCTCCCTTTGGTCTCATGAATGCTGTACAGAGACTACAAAATGGAGAACACTGTGCTCACTTGCATTCATGTGTTCCCATAGGTATTTTCAGTGAGCCCAAAAGAACATTTCACAGCTATCCTGCAGCTGCCAAGCTGGTAGTTAAACAGTTCCCTCTGGGCATCCAAACTTTTAGTGATTAGCTTCATCAGCTAAGGGCACAGTGTATTGGCAGAATCCCTGAAGAGTAGTAGGGGTAAAGTATGTCCCTCAGCCTGGATGTCAGGAACTACAAGGACAAACTTCCTCTGCTCCAGCAGCTCAAGGAGGAGGGAATTCCAATATATTTTAGCACCTTGCCCAACCAGCTGGCATTTACATGCATGAAATGGCCATGGTGGTCTACAACTGCCTGAAGTACAATCAAGAAGCCCTTGCTTATTGAATTCCCAGCCACAGTACACAGGGGAGGGGACTGTGATGTATGTGCCCTTGATGGTACCAATGCAGTTGAACCCCAAGCTAGCAAACCTGTCCAGGACTTCCTGTGCATCAGCTCCAATGATGCATAGGAACCACCACCTGTTGAATCATCAGTTACACCCCTCCCAAACAGCCTCTCCAGAGGTATTTTGCCCACATTGAAATGATTTGCCACAGCCTGGAGGCTGCCTTCATTCATGTGCTTCCCCATGGATAAGGGCACCCTCATCTCTGTTGTTTGCCACTGTGTGTATGAGACTTGTTCAGCATAGATCTCTATGGCAGTGCCCTTGGAAATGCAGAAATTTGGGCACCACTGCTCATTGTCCCACGTGGCCATGGAGATCTGCTCCCAACAGTCGCTTCTTATCTCTCTGGCCCAGAAACACCACTCTACAGTTTGTAGTTGCTTCCACATCTGTCCAGCAACAATGTGATGACCTGCAGCCAAAACTTTCTTGGTGCAAAGGCTGTGGTTGCAGATTAGAATCAGGACATGCCACGGACTATCCATTGTTGTGTAATGAAAACTTGTGTGAGGTTTCCCCAGCACAAGAATTGCTCCCTTATTCTTTTCAAATGGAAGGAGCCATGGAGACCATCAGGGCTACCTGACATTGCCTTTTCCACCCAACTCCCTTATGAATTCATAATGCTGGGCCACAATTTATGGATTCACAGTGCCCACTGGTGGTGAAATCTACAGGTCAGTCAGTGGTGGCAGGCAGCACCAATGTCTTGGAAAGTCAGGCAGGCAGTCAGGGACGTGATCTATCCAGTGAATCATGCCAAAATCCCTCCCACAAAAATTTCACCATCCATCCACAGTTTGAACAACCAGTGGGCACTTTGCTTGACACTGGTAGAGTCTGGGAAACCCACAAACACTTGACTACAGCCAGGCATCCTGGGATGTGTATTCTCTCTGGCCATCTGCTGGTGGAAAAATTATGGTCCATCTGGCTACTCTTTTAAACCCAATTGGATGGGTGAGGTGCAGGCATGCCATTCCCTCAACTTCTCCATTCAGGGGGGACACATCATGGCACAACCAGCCCTGTGACAACTGCAATGTCTGTAGTCCTTGTGACATGTAATTAAAATTCATTCCCAGCATGTTCCATCTGGAAGCACTCTGCCTCCTGTAAGTAACTATCTATCAACTTGCATTAAGGTTTTTATACTGTACCCAATACTGACTTATTGCTTTTTCTTCTATTCATCTTCAGTAAACCAATGCTTCCTGAAGGCATATATCCCCCCTTACATTTAGTTTCACAACGTTGTCTCCCACGCCATAGGAAATCAAATTAAATTAATATAAAAAAGTGCAGCTAGGGAAAGAAATAGAAAGCTACGTTCATTGTTTAGTACGTTTATATGTGCTAGACTTAAATGCAAGGACTTTTGATAAAAACACATCTATTGGTTGAATAACATGGCTGCCTTGTGTTACCAACAACCTACAAAACAGCATTAGAGAAAAAAAAAAACTTTGCTGTCAGTACTGGATTTGAAATTTCAACAAGTTCTGGTTACTCTCACAAAAATATAATTCTTCCTCATGAAACTATCTGTAAGGCAATGTGTGAATTCACTACAGCATGCATAGAAATAGTGGTGCCTTTCTAAAGATCAGCGGGAATCACTGCTGCCTCCTGGATGGTATTCAGACAGCACTGCAGGAGACAGAGACTGCTGTTCAGGGGTAGCAGAGTTAAGAGAAAATAGGGAATGCTTTTAACATCTATAAATAGTATGTGAAATGCATGTCTTTACTAGGATACTCATCAAGCTCTTAGATGTATTGGTTATGAACAAACTCGTATCAAAACCGACAACAACAAGCTAGGAGCCAGATTCTAGCATAATCATTGAATTTTTAGAGGCTTTCTCCTTAGTGGCTAACAACTTTCCCTATACATATAGTGTATGTGTGGATTAAATAATCCACATCAATTAGTATGACCCAACTATAATAGAACTCTAGAAGACAGAAGTAAAGGTAATGAAAAAGGTGGCTAAAATGTTGCTGTGGAAATGGCCCTGTGCCTGTTCTAACAAAATATTCTTTTTAATGCTTCTCATGTTACTATGTATCAGTTGCCATTAGCCATAGTTATTACAGTTGTGTGTCTCACAAAGGGCCTGTGATATTTCAATAATAAAATAACGTAAATTGAAAAGGTAGAAATTGAGAAAAAGTTCTTCATTGGGGGTGTGGGTGTTGGGGACGAGAAGTAATAGGGCCAAATATAAAGTTTAATACTATGTGGAATTGTGTACAAGCATCATTACAAAGCATCATTACATAAGTATCTTTCTTTGGGGTGGTGTGGGAGGAGGGGAAGGAAATCTCTCTCCCCCTCTTATCCATTTTCTTTTCCAGTTCTGCCCACTGGTAAATTGTTAGCATTCAAAAGAATACTTGTAGAAAGTGCCATGAAACAGACTAGTCTCTGAATCACAATCTGAAGCAGATGAGGTCTGCCCTTGTGGGGGGGGGGGGAATCTCTGCACCAGGTGCTAGCATTGGACACAGGATCTTTATTTTCAGAGGACCAGCAAGCACTACCAAGTAGCTCATATCTGTAGTCTATCCTCAGCCATCCTTTCTTGCAGAGTCACTCTCATGTCAACCTCATTGCTGTCACTGCTCCACCTTTCCACCCGATGTGCGGCTCTCTCAGGAAGGACTCTTAATCGTAAAGGTCTTTTCAGCAGTTTATTCCCAGAAGTCTGGTTGAATTTCTATTTCTGAGATAAAGCATGCCTATACTGAATTAGCAATAATGTACAGAACTGAGGTATATCTGTTGTACTAATGTCTTTTAAACAGTGTTACAGAACCCCTTTCTATTTATTGGCTAAGAAAGGAGGGAAAAAGAGTTCTGGGTGATATATACAGTGTGAAAAGAGGGTACAATTAAAAGGAAGCAGTGCCTCATAAAAAAACCCACAGCTTTTAAGGAAAAAAACACCTACTAGAGCTGTTTTAAAGCTCTCTGCACTGTATCAATCAAAAAACTAGTTTTTTTTTAGTATAAAAATGCCTAAGGAAACAAATATTTAATATGTTTGGCATATTATATATTAAAGCAGTTAGTTAGAGTGATAAAATTGTTATGAATATTTATAACATCTCTAGCAGTTAGGCTAGGAGCTACAAAAAAAATTGGCAGCACAAAATCTCTCTTCTCGGATGCAGCTTTTATACTGATATAGAACACAAAATAGATTATTGTCTCTCAAAACAAAAAAATCTAGACTCTCTCCTGCTGCTCTCTCTCCATTGACGGTACCAGCAATATAGTTCCATCTCTCTGAAGCCACTTTGTCACTGTCATTAATTCTATTCTGATCTCTCTGCATCTGTCCTTCCAACTGACTAGCCTAACAGCAGTAGTTCAAAGTCAGCTAGTTTCATTAGCTGCTAGTCATGCACTAGTCCATGTCATACCACTTAATATCTGTAACTCTTCATAAATGCACACCTGAACTTTAAAACATCCTGTAAGACTCTATGACCAGGTACAAGCATTACACCATTATTTAAGTGATCAGAAACCCATCTATACCCATAACAGAACAGAAGTTTGGCACTGGATTAAAAAAGGCCGAACCCAAACTCAGATTTGCCCCCCTGCCTCCCCACCCCCTTCACCAAAAGGCAAATGTGTGTTTTGTTCACTACTGATCTAAACCACTTAGAGAAAACTGCTTAACTTAAATCAATTCTTCCTCAGACTTTTTGAATGTCAGTACCTGGCCTATGTGTGTCCTTTAACTTCAAACTGAAAACAGAACAACTTCCATCTTCTTGTGTTGCTCCATTGAAAGAGCATTAAGACACAGCAGGTGCACTTAACCTGTTCATAGTCAACTATTTCTCAGAAAAATAGGAATGTTAATAAGGAGTAGAACTTTTTTATAATAAAATTGAAAATTCTTGCTAATCCAAGTGTTCTTCTAAAGTAAAAATACTTAATTAAGAGTCAGGTCCTGAAAAAAGCTTTCCCATGCATTTATATTTGCATAGTGAGTAGTTGTATTGATTAGATGTGATTACTTACAGTTAAATATATCTAACTTTTTTATCTTTTCCTTTCTTCTAATTTCATGGGAAACAGACATGCTCAGCAAAATAAGCAAGTCTACAAACTAAGCATATGCCACAAATAAAACTAATAAAAAAACAATAAATATTATAGTGATAGAGGTGCACACATGAGAGTCCAGAAATCTATATATATTAGGGCTGTGAAATGATTAAGATATTTGATCACGATTAGTTGTGCAATTAAAAATATTAGTCACAATTAATCGCAATTTTAACCACACAACTAAAAACTCAAAATTACGTGCAGAAAAACTCAGTTATGCAAAATTATGTAGGTACTTTGTATGGTTGTGGGGTGGATGTGTGGGGGTGTGTGTGGGAGCGGATTTGTGAAGAAAGGGGTAGGGAGACAGATTGAGGCCCCCAGGCTGAGGGAGGGAGTAGGGCAGAGGCAGGGGCTGGTGTTGGAGTGAATGGGGTCCCAGGGCCAGGGCAGCTCATGGGATGGAGCTGCAGGTGGCTTGTCCAGGGGTGTAGGGGGGCACCGCTCCTGCCGCTATGCAACCCCCTGGGGGAGGCATGGGTGGCATATGCCCCCTGGATTTGTACATGGAGCAGAGGCAGGCTGCCACTACGCTCTGGGCTCTATGCCCCACTGCCATTACTCTGGGAGCCACACAATGCCATACTGTGCCTCCCACTGCTCTGCAGAGAGGGGACACTGTGCAGCCAGTGCACAGCTTCTAGGGCAAAGGCAGCAGGGTGCAGAGCCCCAGCCAACAGCAGCATCCTGCCTCCACCCTTTGCACAAATCTGGGGAGCATGTACAACCCGCCCCCCCCATGCCTCCACCAGGGTGCATGCACCGGTGGGAGTCCCCTACAGCTCCATCCTATGACCCACCCTAGCCCTGCATCCCCATTCACCCCAGCCCTTGCCCGTACCCCAGACACACTCCCTTTCTCACCATGGGGGCTTCAATCTGCCCTCTCAGGTGCCTCTTCCCTCCCCCATGTCCCTTTCTCTTCACAGACTTACCTTCTGAGCACTGCTCTGCACACTACTGGCTGCATTCCTGGACACCTGCAGTCTGTGGCCATATGTTTGTGCCTGTGCCTATGCACACCCCTCCTCCTGCCGTAACAGCTGCCCAGAGCCCATGCTCAGGCTGCCCTGTGGTCCGTTGTGCTGCCACCACTGCCCTGCTGGACAGGCTAAAGGTGAGGGTGATGGGGGCAGAGTGGAACCTGGGCACAGGCTCCAAAACCATGTGCATGATTAATGCGTAAAAAAAATTAACATGAACAGTAATTTATGTGTTAATCACACATGTTGATCGTGATTAATTGACAACCCTAATATATATCTATATCTATATATATAAAATATATAGAACTTTTTATGGCTGTCAATTAATCATGATTAATGTATGTGATTAACATGTTAATTGTGACACTACATAAATAAATATATATTTGTATTTATATAGTGTCACACTGTACAGGAAAGTTACTTAGACAAGACACTAAGAAATTCAATGAGTGAAACACAAAGATAATACAGTATATCATGAGGCACAGATCAATAGGGCAAAAGGGGAAGAGACCATAGACTACAGGAGGAATGGAAAACTGCTTGGTATTATAAGAGTCACAGTAGCAGACTTATTATTTATTAATGTTATAGTATGAAATGTCTATATGCTGGGTTTTGTAATCTAAGTCCCAGATCATTCCCTTTAATCCTCTCAGAGGAACATCTGCACCTGAGCAGATTCTTACACCACTGGATTTCATGCAAGCTGTAAGAATGTCTATGAAGATCATATTTTTGGATCACAGGGTAAAGGATGACAAGGTGAAAAAGAGCTGAGGTTATAGAAATGTGATTATTCAGTTATTCACTTTAAGCAAATGAATAACTAAATAGTTCCCAAATATGTATCTCTAGCATTTAATCTGAAGTGTAAAGATTCTGTTCGTTGTTGTTCATGATAATGCAAAAATTAAAATGATTTACATGAGGTAAGAGAAGGTGCTTGCCCATACTTTCTTGAGATTTAAAACATTCAGTTTGTGTATAAAAAACGTGTTCCTCTGCCTTTTCCTTACATAAAAACATGTGGCATGGTCAGCCGGTTCCTAGAAGTTCTCCAGTTAAAAAAAAATACCCCCTAGTCCAGTTTCTTCTTATGAGTGTTCTTCTCCTGCTCCCCACTCCCTCCCCATAGCCATTCTAGACTCACTGTTACAAGTTCAGAAGTGTATCTTTCAATGTTGGTATCTAGGGTGGTTAGGGTGTTTACTCATCCTTAACTGGATGAGGCAGTCCCAAAATGGAAATGTCAAGTCCTGGGCTGAATGACTCCAGGACAACATTTGTCCTGAATCCCAGTATCTTGCAGGGATCCATGTTTCCATTCACCACAGAAAAATGTGGGAAAGGTGAGTTTCGCCTTGCAGGCTGGCAGAGTTTCAGCCTGCAAGGGGGTGCTTTGGGCTGGGGGGAGTGAGACACAGGGGGCACCACATGCATCTGTGCAGAAATACAGCCCAAGGCAGTGTTGGAGAGCAGCTCCTCCAGCTGCCTGCAGGTAAATCTATGGGAGGAGGGGGCATAGAGGGAGCAGGGGGCTGCAGATTGAGGCCCCCACAGTGGTGGAGGGAGTGGGGCTGGGGCACTGCCCAGCCAGGATGGTGCATGAGGCCTGGGGCTGGGGCAGGAATACATAGACATGGCGCCAGCCAGGGAGTGGGACAAAGCCATAGGTGGATTGTCTGGGGAAGGGCAAGGGGATTGGCATGCATTTCTAGGAGGGGGGCATGCACCCCCCTAGATTTGTGCATGGGGAGAGAGCAGGAGCAAATGTTGGCAGACTGCTGCAGGGCTTGAGGCTCCTTGCCCTGCTTCCCTCCCCCTGGGAGCCCTACACCAGCCATGCCACCATGGTGAGGTGCCTCCTGACTGCCTGGCAGCACCAGGGGTGGTGGCAGCAACAGCAATGCAGAGTTGTGTCCCCTGATCCTCCTGAGCAGGCTGAGGGTGCCTCGCCATGGTGTGGGGCTCTTGTGGGGGAGGGCAGCAGGGCAGAGACCTTTGAGCCTTCTGCAGGCAGCCCATATGCTCCTCTGCTCCCCATGGGCTCTGCTTGGCTATGCTCTAGCTGTGCTGCTGGACAGTGGGGGAGCAAGGAAGCCAAGCATGTGTCTCACCTTTGCATTTGAAAAGGTAGTCTCTCTAATGGTGGCACAGAATGAGTAGAGCTAAATACCTTGTGCAAGCTGCTGCTGGGTCAACAAAAGCTCCTCCAACATGGGCTGTAGTGACAATGCAGGCTACGTGTGATCACTGCCCCAAACCAGTGATCACAAGTAGGGTTAAGCCAGTACTAAACATCTCTCTAAAGAATATTAGAGTTGCAGAAACCTTAGAATATTCTACTTTGGATTTCCATATCTTAATTTCAGTAGTTTAAACAATGGTTGTATTACTGTTTTGTATAAGAGCTTCTGATGACGCTGTCCTTTCAGTCAGTCACATGTCAGTCACATGTACTGACATACAATGGGACAGGAGGATAATTAGTTTTAAAAGAATGAGACTGAAAAATAGGAGTTTGTGCTGCAGCCCTATTAAGTCCAGGTTGGATTCCTTACCTTTTGGAGCAAATAATAACATTTGAATATATAATAGAATATAGATAGAAAGCAGTGGTTAATTCATCTTTGACCTCTTTTACCATGTTTCAACTCATTTGACTTCAGAAGCACTCGTCTGCAAGGATACTCTTGCGCACAGGATTATAGGGTCTGGGACACAGGCATCAAGGGAATATCCAGCCTGGACTGAGTTTTATACTTATCATCATGTTAAATTATTAATAAAACCAAATAACTAGGTGAGTACTGGCACAAGTTCAAATACCAAGTGGACGTGAATGAATAAATCTCTTTTAATTTCATCTGAGCTTTGCTGATTTTCATCAATTGAAAAATGGGCATCACAGCTTTGTGCTGTTGTAGCAGGACAAAAATGCCATCTGCCCACTGCACCCTTTTTATATTGGCTCTCTTTAACTGAGAGCATTTTGCTTAGCAACAGAATAAATACTCCCCACAGGGGTTGTGGGGTACACAATTGTATTCTTTTTTGTCTTCTAATAGTACTTAGAAGCTCTAATTATACATTGTGGTTATTACCGATAAATTAAGTGCTGAAACAAAGCAAAGATAAAAGCTGCCTCTTGACGATCCACCTAGATTCAGTAAGTGTCCTTTTTTTCACTTCTTTCCTCCATACGCTAACCCCTCCTGAAATCATAAGCAAGCACTTCATATTATGGAACTGACAATCTTGAATGAAACTGGTAACTGTTCTGAAATAAGTTCTTTTCCCCAGTCTCATGAAAGAAAAGTTCAACAAATAGGAAGACTAGCTGAGTTAGAAATATTTTTTTCAATAAAAATCAGTTAACTGCATGTCTGGCTCAAGTTTGAACCACTTTTCAAGGATGCAATGACTTCCTGAACCTTTGCTTTTCTGCCTTCTCTATCTAATAAGGAACTGTCCTCTTGAGATAAGGAGGATAGCCATAGAAAGATTCCACAAAAGTTCAGCCAGCCAGCTCAGCACTGTATATTTCTGAAGTACATAACTTATAATAAAATTCTTGGACTTGCTTATTAATGCCAAAAGGATCAGAAACACATTCTCCATGTGTCATGTGAATTTTGTGGATCCTTCTAGCAGCTGCCTTTTTCCCAGATTGCAAGTTGAGCTCCTACTACCTTCTGCAGCTGCTTGCTAATTATGTTTCACCCTCCACAAAATGAACTGAATGCCCTAATGTTCCTTCCATTGGTATATTAAATACTAAGACTATTTAATTCTTTTTTAATAAAGTCTGTGTAAAGAGTGGTAGTATCTGCTTGTGCTGTGTACAAGTTTTATATTTCACACACACCCTTTTCATCTAACAATGAATAATAGTGGAAGCATTTCTGACTTTGATCAGAAATTAAAGGTATATTTTCACATAATTTAAAATCACTCCTGAATCAGGAGAAGCTATGACTAGCAGAAGGGAACCACACCAGAATGGTACGAACTGGGGAAAAATAAATAAATAAACTACCTACAAGTTACTAACATTTTCCTTACTTATTATTTGAATAAATGTGAAACACAGAGTGACATATATTCAATATTTTGTCCTTTTTTCTTTCCATTAGAAGTTATTTGTTCTAAAATAATGAATAATGTTTCTGTGTGAGAAAAAGGAAGGACTTTGACTTTTTTAACTACTTTATTCAGGGGTTTGGGGTACAAAAAGTTGGCCCCTCTGGAGTCCAGGCCCAATATACAAAGCAAAGACAAACAAATTACCATCAAATCAAGAGCTCCATGTCATTACATTCATAACATCACACGGTGACAGGACACCTTTGTTGAATTACATGTCGTACCTAACATGCCATCATGTGGTTGGGATGCCACATGGTCATATAGACCAAAGCCCTCTATAACCAAACAATTCCTACCCTGCTCTATTCAATCATGCATGTGACAACACCTTCAACTTCCCACACAAAGAAAAAGCAAAAAGCAGCCTGGGATGGACCCAGGGTGCAGCATGAGCTGGGAGCTACAGTCTGACACCCAGCCTGCCCGGTCACCCTGACTGGTCATGGCATCAGAGCACGTATTGAAGACAGCCATCCTCCATGTGGCATATTGCTCTTTCAAGGGCCCAGCGTGCCTCAAAGGTGGGCACTGTCCACCGGAGCACAGCATGCTTGAATTCCAGTGAGAGGCGTGCCCGCACCAAGAGGCCAAAAAGCTGCAGGGCATCATCTGAGCTGGTCTTGGCAAGGTGGTTGTGGTGGCTCTTGAGGATGTCTATCTTGGCCTGACCCAGTAGAAAGTTGGCCAGGCAAACAGCACCCCGCCTGGCCACCCAGTAAAAGTAGGAGCACACATAGGTGGTCTCTGAGAGGCTTCGGCCTAGCATCCGCAGTGGCGGCTTGAGGATGACAAAGAGCAGCTGCAGGCAGGGACAGTCGAGAAAGGTGTGAAAGAGGTTCTTCTCAATGCCCCCGGGGCAGAAGGGGCATTTCATTGAGGTGGCTTGGTCAAAGTGGGATGCAAATGTGCTAGTGGCTAGGATGCTGTGCAGCAATTGCCACTGCAGGTTGCCAGTCTTCTTGGCAGTTGGCAGCTTATACAATGTGCGCCAAGCCGGGTGGGCTGGTGGGGAATCTGACAGCCCCAGCCACCATCTCCATAGTGTATCAGGGTGGCCTGCCAGTACCTGGGCATGGTGGACATAAACCACCCAGACATATTGGCTTCTACACAACAAAAAAGCAAAGTGACAACCCATGTCACTGTCAGGAGGCACAGAGAGCATCAGCAGGGTGCCAGGCCCTCCGGCCAGCTTGCCAGCCGTGGCCAGGGTGACTGGCAGCATGTGAAAAGCCTTGCTCAGGGCATCCACAGCTCAGGGGACTTGGCATGCCCGGACATGGTCATCCAGGGTGGCTGCTGCCTCCGGTGGGAGGGCAGTTTGGATGTCACGCAGGATATGGTCCACACTGCAGATGGACCACATGACTAGCCAGGTGGTCAGGGCCTCGGGTGAGAGCCAGGCCAACTGAACGGGGTCAAAGAGATGGCTCAGGTGGAAGACACGTGCCTGGATGAGAGTGACTGTGAGGCTGGTGGAGGCCAGGCTCAGCATAGGTTGCCTCAGGGCTGGGTTGTGCACCAGGAGCTCCTTCAGCTGCTGCAGGAACTGCAGGTGCTGGGCCCGGGGCTGGAGGCAGAAAGTGGCCTGCCAGGCTCGTACCATGTCGCAGTAGAAGGCCGGAAGCACCACCTAGTTCAAAAGCATGAGGTCCAACAGCAAGAGCTTGTGGCCGAAGTTGAGGGCCCCCACCCTCTGCAGGACCCTCTGCGTGAACCGGCAGACCAGTAGTTGCTATGGTAGGTACTTCTCACTGTAGAGGAGTTGCTGAAGGGCTTGCAAACAGAAGGCGGCCACCTTGCTCACCAGGTCAAGCAGGCTCTGGCCCCCCTTGGTGACAGTTAGGTAAAGGAGAGCTCGTGGGAGCCAGTGGCACCCATTCCAGAAAAAATCTACCAGGAGGTGCTGAGGCCTCTTGAGTAGGTCCTGTGGCAGGTCAACTATGGTGCACTGGTGCCACAGGGTCGCTGCCACCCAGTTGTTTGTGATGAGGACACGTCCATGGTAGGAGAGGCTGGGTAGGTGCCAACACCATCACTGTAGGTGGGCCTCTACCCCTTCTTCAAGGCCATCCCAGTTGCGTGCCATGAAGGTCAGTGGCCCTAGGAACATGCCCAGGACCTTGATGCCATTGCAGCACCAAGTGATGCTCCCTGGCAAATCTGGGAGGATGCACAAAGCAGCAGGGTATCACTCTTGGTCCACTTGATACTGGCCGAGGAGGCAGAGTCATAGGCTCACTGGCAGTCTGTCAGGGCCCACATGTCTTCCTGGGTGTTAAGGAAGATGGTCACGTCATCTGCATACGCTGACAGCCAGAGCAGAGGGCCAATGAATGGGCCCAATGCTGATGGCAAGGCTACACAACTCAGGTGGCATCACAATGCATGCAGCAGTGGCTCAATGGCCAGGGTATAGAGCATGCCTGACAATGGGCAGCCCTGATGGATGCCCCTGCATGTGGGGAACGGAGCAGAGCACACAGTTCACCTTGAGCAGGTTGGAGGTGTCTTGATAGAAGACCCAGAGGGCCTTGGTGAAGAGGGATCCGAAACCAAAGGCCTCCAGGGTCTGTAAGAGGTAGGCGTGGCCCCTCTGATTGAAGGTCTTCTCCTGGTCCAGAGAGATGAGGCTGATGTCTAGGCCAAAGAGTTCACTGGATGTGCGTAGGTTGTGCAGCAGGAACAGGTTGTCTTGGATAGTCCTGCCTGGCACGCAGTATTAAAATATTTCAAAAAGGAATGTTTCTTTTTATTCTACTTAGGTTTCCTTTTATTAATTCTTTCCATTGATTACAGTGAACAGACATAGCAAAAAATATTCCTCCCATTTTTTTCTTCTCATTTGGCCAAACTGTACATACTGAGCTCTTTACATATCTCCTCATAAATCAATCCCTCCAGTAGCCAATGGTGAGTATACCCATAGAAATATTTGAGAAAATAAACAGCAGTAGGAATATGCACATCATTCATGTTATATCTATGTTATGAGTAAAGATAAAGAGCACACAAAGAAAGGAAAGCAGGAAGGAAAAGGAAGAAATACAAAGTGTATGTCAAACAAAAAAAGGAAACAGTAGCAATAAATTGTTACCTTGTTTGATCTCTGGTTTTGTGGGGTGCTTTTAATTTTCATTTTATATATTATGATACATTTTGACAATATCATATCCCTATACATATACTTACATTTTCTCTTCATGGGTCAACTTACTGCTAACAATTTAAAAAGGAAAAAAAAAAAAAAAAGAAATCATATCCCTCTGATCTCCAGTGAAACTATTGTGTTCCTTCTATATTTTAAACTAATTAAACAAAAAAAGTGATAATGAAAAATACTGTCTTGAGATTTCAAAGGTACCAAAAAGGTAAATGTAGAAGCACTGGCTCAATCTTCTGCATGTGGCCTTGTCTATTTGCCTCATCCCAACTTGGAAAGGGCACTATTTGATGAAAAACTAGTATAGCATCCATATTGACATTTTTTTGGCATTTTCCCCACATTCTTTTAGATGGTTGACTTATAGGAACATAAATCTGCTGTAAACATGGATAAAACCATGTATGTTTAGTTAAATTATTTCTTGAAAAATGGAATGTGGGGCTTTGCTTAGAAAAGGGACAGAAAGGGAGTCCTATTCTCTGCTGGCTGTAGTGTTATTAGAAAAAGCATTAAGAGTGGTGCTTTTAGACTAAGAAAATTAAAGGTCATTTAATATCACAGATTAAAATATCCAAATAAATTTTGTCCCAAATGCTCTTTTTAAAGGAAACAATTTAAAGAGAATGTGTTCTAGAAAGCCATTTGAACAGAATCTACTTAGATACCAGCCCAGTTCTTCTTCCTTCTTTAAGACAGTGAAGTGGAATTTATGCAGTTTTGGTATCCCAGTCACTAAGCAGTCTACTCCTATCAGAAGCCACAAAACCACTAAAATAATACAACTCCTTATGGGTGTAATTTTGTCCTGAAAAGATCCAAAAGGGAGCTATGTTTGGGGTACTGCACATACTGTAAAACAGGGTTGGGCAAAATGTGGCCCGTGGGTTGGATCTGGACCACCAAGAGATTCTGTCCAGCCCAAGGTAGGTACCTTGACCCTGTGCAGCCCAGGCACAGTGGGCAGCCCACGATGTCGTATGTGCAGCTGGTCCTGCCACCCTTGGCCTTATGGCAGGATGGTGGCAGCATGGCAGCCAGACTTGGCTTCTTGGAAGCCCCTGTGGTGCTGGCTCACTCAGCCTGGCTGCTGCTGCCAATGTGTCCACTGCCACCAGACCTGGCTTTGGGAACCAGACCCCATCCATCCCATACCCATCATGGAGGGTACTGGATAGAGTGGGTGGGGTCTCCATGGAGAATGACCTTGGACCACTAGGGGCAACGTGTGCTCAGCTAGTAAATGAGACAGAGCCTCAGGTGGATGGGGAACTGTGTCCATGAGCAGGATGGATGGGATGGGACCAAGGCAGAATTGTGGGGTGGTGACAGTGCAGGGCTGAGGCCCAGAGCAGAGCCATGATCCTGTCCACACATGTCCCATTGGTGGGTGTTGGTTCCATGGGCAGGATGTGCAGGGAGTGGATTGCAGCTCTGCCATGAATCCCAGTCCAATGTTGTCACTGTCATGACCCAAAGGTCTGATTTTTTAGTGTGTGCTTCCGCACTCGAATTATCCCCGTGGGTTTACAGCTTCATTGCACGGAGGAGTTCTACTGCGCAGAGAACCCGCGTGCAAAGGAGTGTTCCTGCCACTTTGCAGCTATCTTTGCAGGGTGCATTTCCCTTCGCAACACAGAAATGCACGGTGCAAAGAGTTCCCGCTCATCGTATGCAAATTCGTGCCCCGCAATTGGCTAGTGCTAAATTATCCATATGTGGCAGTTAGCGATTGGCCTGCTAGCCGTATAAGAGGCTTGAGCAGTTTCTGCCCAAGCCGAAGAGGACTCCGCATCCATCTCGTGGGGACTCTGGGTGTGCGCGGCAGGGTAATAGAAATCCTGTGTGTTGCCCAGAGGAGTTTGGTGGCCTGATCCACCGGCCACCTCTTCCAGTCTTCGAACGGAGCCTACTATAAGACGTACCAACAAGTTTTATGCGCGCTTGTCCTGGACATCCGGAGTTCTGTCTGAGTGGAGCCTAGCAAACTCCACATGATTGTTCATGTTTTGTCTGCATGGAGCCTAGTAAACTCCACATGTGTTCGTGTTTTCTGTTGTAAGCACAACTCAAGCAAGTTCTCAGCCTGCACCGCGACCATCTCGGTGTAAGTAAACAATCTTAAACTCAACCGTTACGTGTCTGTGCCTAATTCTAGCTCGGCGACCTCCCACTCCGACCCGGCCTGCCCGGGCTGCTGGCCACAGCCCGCATGCAGAGCGATGAAAAGGGCCTGGGGCCTGACCCGACCCGCACATGGCGACGAGGATGGGATCAGGAGAGGGCTCGCTAGAGTTAGAATTAGTTGAGAACTGCCCTTGGAGAAGTGGGAGACGCAGCGTAGCAAGCATCGCAGAATTGGAGGCGCACATCGCGTACCACCAGGCGGGCGGAACAGGCAGGAGATGTGTCTGTGGACACCTTTCGTTAAGGGGAGAAGAAGGAGCTTCCGAAGTCAGAGCCCTAGAAGGGAAAGAAGTATATCTCCACCCCGCGGCATTCGGGTGTATCATGGGCGATAAGCGGGTCCTGTATAGGCCCCTCGATGCTGTAACCCTTGCCGAAGTCGACCCGGTGAGCGCAGTAAGCCCGACCCCCACCCGGGAGTGTGTCCGTTGCTCGCGGTGTGCCTGAGAGATGGGAGAGACAATGCCAATCGGCTGGTTTTCCCCTTGCATGGTGGTGCCCAGACTGAGGGGTCGAGATCGTCCGTCCGAGCTCCGCAAAGACCTGGAGACGGAGGACCGTGCCGTAAATGAGAGAGTGGTCCTACGGTGTGACAAGGGGGGAAAACTAAATGCAGCCTTTCAAACTATGGCTGATTTGATGAGTGAAACTTTAAGTTTAAAGACCCAGCTGCATATGGCCGTTCAGGCGGTCGGAGAAGCGGCTGAGAAAGGGGATCTTAAACTGCCCCAACAAGATGGCGCCGAGCAGAGGGAAGGCCGCGTGGAGAAGCCGGAAAAGAGGGATGGAGCTTCGGGAGAGCCCGCGAGGGTTCGGCCGGTAACTCCACCCAGCAAAGCAACGTCGATTCTGCCGACCACGCCCCTTTGCCGAAGGGAGGGGGAGTCAAGCGGAGGAGTGCATCCGCCCCTCCCGCCTGAAACAACAGCAACCCCCACTGTAACAATGACTACAGCTCCGGCAGAAACAGCAACAACAACGACAACTCATGAGGAAATTGATCAGCCTGCAGTATCAAGCAGCCCAGTCATTGGTCCGCAGAGTGCAGTTCATGCTACCACCTATTACACTCGTTCCAGAGCCGAACTGCAGAATTTGTGTAGAGAATCCAGGATCCGACCCGAAGAAACTGTGGCTGTGTGGTTGGGACGTCTAGTCGTGGAACTTGGGTCCGACCTCCTGGACCAGGAAGAAGCAAGCTTCTTGGTGAAACAAGCTTCATGGAGTAGGGGACATGTCACTGACATCGACATGGTGGCGTTTAGCGTCCATTGGCCTATTCCGATTCCAGCGCTTGTGGCAGGAGTGATTGAACAGAAGGCCCACGCATGGCACGACGGACGACCAGAGCACCCCGGTGCAGAACAGCTTGTACTGGCGATCATCGGAGTTTCGTATTGCTCCTGGAACCCATGAATATGTACGTTGGGACTAACACCGCTCCAACAAATGCGACCATGGCCTCACCGTCACCTGCAAGACCCTGGAACCGTTCCGGTGACTCTCGACAGCATAGATAGTTGTCTTAAAGTTTACGGGCAAAGAAACATCGCGGTTTTGCGGATTGTGCTGAACCCACTAGTCGATCATCCTGTGAGTAGTCTCCTTCATCAGTTGTCAAGACTGCGCGTCCTCATGGAGCCAAGACTATCCAGTGATCGGGAGTGTCAACGCCCAACTGAGGCTCAGAACACGAAACACTGCGAATCCAAGTGTCCAGTATTACACCAGAGAACGCAAGAGGAAAGATACATGTTTGGATTCCTCCTACAGCGTTCTGGACTTAATAAGAGACAGCTTCGGATTTTGGGAGACGCGGGACAATGGCAGCTAGCCTACGAGTTAGGTTTTCACTATCTAGAAGAAGGCGATGATGACTCCTCGACGATTTCGTCGATTTGCTGAGTGTGAAGAGAAAGAGCTGTCCAGTATAAAATTGTGTTGACATATTTGTATTTAATAATGATGATAGGTTTAATCGACTGCATTATCGTGTGGTCCTGTGTGATTTTATAAATAGTAGTGAATAACCATTTTAAGAGAGTTCTTTTACAGATCAGGGATTCGGAGTGTGTGGTGGAGAGAGGCCCTGAGAGGGACAACATCACCGAAAGGAACGAAGGCCTGTCGCACGATTCCACCATGACGCCCACCAAAGTCATGATCGTTCAGTTTTTTGTTATGAATCTGATTTTATGTATATGTGTGTGTGTCGGTTATTATTTGATTCAATCCCTTGAGGACGAACTTTTATTGTTGACTGATTTTGTTTTTGCTCATTTAGTTTCGCGAACCATTGACAGAGCTGTTAATAACCCGGATGAATGGTTTGAAGTATAATTCTATTGTGCCTTCAGCAAGGGGGGATGTCATGACCCAAAGGTCTGATTTTTTTATGTGTGCTTCGGCACTCGAATTATCCCCATGGGTTTACAGCTTCATTGCACGGAGGAGTTCTGCTGCGCAGAGAACCTGCGTGCAAAGGAGTTTTCCCGCCACTTTGCAGCTATCTTTGCAGGGTGCATTTCTCTTTGCAACACAGAAATGCACGGTGCAAAGAGTTCCCGCTCGTCGTATGCAAATTCGTGTCCCGCAATTGGCTAGTGCTAAATTATTCACACGTGGAGGTTAGCGATTGGCCTGCTAGCCATTTAAGAGGCTTGAGCAGTTTCCGCCCAAGCCGAAGAGGACTCCGCATCCATCTCGTGGGGACTCTGGGTGTGCGCGGCAGGGTAATAGAAACCCTGTGTGTTGCCCAGAGGAGTTTGGTGGCCTGATCCACCGGCCACCTCTTCCCATCTTCGAACAGAGCCTACTATAAGACGTACCAACGAGTTTTATGCGCGCTTGTCCTGGACATCCGGAATTCTGTCTGCGTGGAGCCTAGCAAACTCCACGTGATTGTTCGTGTTTTGTCTGCGTGGAGCCTAGCAAACTCCACGTGTGTTCGTGTTTTCTGTTGTAAGCACAACTCAAGCAAGTTCTCAGCCTGCACCGCGACCATCTCGGTGTAAGTAAACAATCTTAAACTCAACCGTTACGTGTCTGTGCCTAATTCTAGCTCGGTGACCTCCCACTCCGACCCGGCCTGCCCGGGCTGCTGGCCACAGCCCGCATGCAGAGCGATGAAAAGGGCCTGGGGCCTGACCCGACCCGCACATGGCGACGAGGATGGGATCAGGAGAGGGCTCGCTAGAGTTAGAATTAGTTGAGAACTGCCCTTGGAGAAGTGGGAGACGCAGCGTAGCAAGCATCGCAGAATTGGAGGCGCACATCGCGTACCACCAGGCGGGCGGAACAGGCAGGAGATGTGTCTGTGGACACCTTTCGTTAAGGGGAGAAGAAGGAGCTTCCGAAGTCAGAGCCCTAGAAGGGAAAGAAGTATATCTCCACCCCGCGGCATTCGGGTGTATCATGGGCGATAAGCGGGTCCTGTATAGGCCCCTCGATGCTGTAACCCTTGCCGAAGTCGACCCGGTGAGCGCAGTAAGCCCGACCCCCACCCGGGAGTGTGTCCGTTGCTCGCGGTGTGCCTGAGAGATGGGAGAGACAATGCCAATCGGCTGGTTTTCCCCTTGCATGGTGGTGCCCAGACTGAGGGGTCGAGATCGTCCGTCCGAGCTCCGCAAAGACCTGGAGACGGAGGACCGTGCCGTAAATGAGAGAGTGGTCCTACGGTGTGACAAGGGGGGAAAACTAAATGCAGCCTTTCAAACTATGGCTGATTTGATGAGTGAAACTTTAAGTTTAAAGACCCAGCTGCATATGGCCGTTCAGGCGGTCGGAGAAGCGGCTGAGAAAGGGGATCTTAAACTGCCCCAACAAGATGGCGCCGAGCAGAGGGAAGGCCGCGTGGAGAAGCCGGAAAAGAGGGATGGAGCTTCGGGAGAGCCCGCGAGGGTTCGGCCGGTAACTCCACCCAGCAAAGCAACGTCGATTCTGCCGACCACGCCCCTTTGCCGAAGGGAGGGGGAGTCAAGCGGAGGAGTGCATCCGCCCCTCCCGCCTGAAACAACAGCAACCCCCACTGTAACAATGACTACAGCTCCGGCAGAAACAGCAACAACAACGACAACTCATGAGGAAATTGATCAGCCTGCAGTATCAAGCAGCCCAGTCATTGGTCCGCAGAGTGCAGTTCATGCTACCACCTATTACACTCGTTCCAGAGCCGAACTGCAGAATTTGTGTAGAGAATCCAGGATCCGACCCGAAGAAACTGTGGCTGTGTGGTTGGGACGTCTAGTCGTGGAACTTGGGTCCGACCTCCTGGACCAGGAAGAAGCAAGCTTCTTGGTGAAACAAGCTTCATGGAGTAGGGGACATGTCACTGACATCGACATGGTGGCGTTTAGCGTCCATTGGCCTATTCCGATTCCAGCGCTTGTGGCAGGAGTGATTGAACAGAAGGCCCACGCATGGCACGACGGACGACCAGAGCACCCCGGTGCAGAACAGCTTGTACTGGCGATCATCGGAGTTTCGTATTGCTCCTGGAACCCATGAATATGTACGTTGGGACTAACACCGCTCCAACAAATGCGACCATGGCCTCACCGTCACCTGCAAGACCCTGGAACCGTTCCGGTGACTCTCGACAGCATAGATAGTTGTCTTAAAGTTTACGGGCAAAGAAACATCGCGGTTTTGCGGATTGTGCTGAACCCACTAGTCGATCATCCTGTGAGTAGTCTCCTTCATCAGTTGTCAAGACTGCGCGTCCTCATGGAGCCAAGACTATCCAGTGATCGGGAGTGTCAACGCCCAACTGAGGCTCAGAACACGAAACACTGCGAATCCAAGTGTCCAGTATTACACCAGAGAACGCAAGAGGAAAGATACATGTTTGGATTCCTCCTACAGCGTTCTGGACTTAATAAGAGACAGCTTCGGATTTTGGGAGACGCGGGACAATGGCAGCTAGCCTACGAGTTAGGTTTTCACTATCTAGAAGAAGGCGATGATGACTCCTCGACGATTTCGTCGATTTGCTGAGTGTGAAGAGAAAGAGCTGTCCAGTATAAAATTGTGTTGACATATTTGTATTTAATAATGATGATAGGTTTAATCGACTGCATTATCGTGTGGTCCTGTGTGATTTTATAAATAGTAGTGAATAACCATTTTAAGAGAGTTCTTTTACAGATCAGGGATTCGGAGTGTGTGGTGGAGAGAGGCCCTGAGAGGGACAACATCACCGAAAGGAACGAAGGCCTGTCGCACGATTCCACCATGACGCCCACCAAAGTCATGATCGTTCAGTTTTTTGTTATGAATCTGATTTTATGTATATGTGTGTGTGTCGGTTATTATTTGATTCAATCCCTTGAGGACGAACTTTTATTGTTGACTGATTTTGTTTTTGCTCATTTAGTTTCGCGAACCATTGACAGAGCTGTTAATAACCCGGATGAATGGTTTGAAGTATAATTCTATTGTGCCTTCAGCAAGGGGGGATGTCATGACCCAAAGGTCTGATTTTTTTATGTGTGCTTCGGCACTCGAATTATCCCCATGGGTTTACAGCTTCATTGCACGGAGGAGTTCTGCTGCGCAGAGAACCTGCGTGCAAAGGAGTTTTCCCGCCACTTTGCAGCTATCTTTGCAGGGTGCATTTCTCTTTGCAACACAGAAATGCACGGTGCAAAGAGTTCCCGCTCGTCGTATGCAAATTCGTGTCCCGCAATTGGCTAGTGCTAAATTATTCACACGTGGAGGTTAGCGATTGGCCTGCTAGCCATTTAAGAGGCTTGAGCAGTTTCCGCCCAAGCCGAAGAGGACTCCGCATCCATCTCGTGGGGACTCTGGGTGTGCGCGGCAGGGTAATAGAAACCCTGTGTGTTGCCCAGAGGAGTTTGGTGGCCTGATCCACCGGCCACCTCTTCCCATCTTCGAACAGAGCCTACTATAAGACGTACCAACGAGTTTTATGCGCGCTTGTCCTGGACATCCGGAATTCTGTCTGCGTGGAGCCTAGCAAACTCCACGTGATTGTTCGTGTTTTGTCTGCGTGGAGCCTAGCAAACTCCACGTGTGTTCGTGTTTTCTGTTGTAAGCACAACTCAAGCAAGTTCTCAGCCTGCACCGCGACCATCTCGGTGTAAGTAAACAATCTTAAACTCAACCGTTACGTGTCTGTGCCTAATTCTAGCTCGGTGACCTCCCACTCCGACCCGGCCTGCCCGGGCTGCTGGCCACAGCCCGCATGCAGAGCGATGAAAAGGGCCTGGGGCCTGACCCGACCCGCACATGGCGACGAGGATGGGATCAGGAGAGGGCTCGCTAGAGTTAGAATTAGTTGAGAACTGCCCTTGGAGAAGTGGGAGACGCAGCGTAGCAAGCATCGCAGAATTGGAGGCGCACATCGCGTACCACCAGGCGGGCGGAACAGGCAGGAGATGTGTCTGTGGACACCTTTCGTTAAGGGGAGAAGAAGGAGCTTCCGAAGTCAGAGCCCTAGAAGGGAAAGAAGTATATCTCCACCCCGCGGCATTCGGGTGTATCATGGGCGATAAGCGGGTCCTGTATAGGCCCCTCGATGCTGTAACCCTTGCCGAAGTCGACCCGGTGAGCGCAGTAAGCCCGACCCCCACCCGGGAGTGTGTCCGTTGCTCGCGGTGTGCCTGAGAGATGGGAGAGACAATGCCAATCGGCTGGTTTTCCCCTTGCATGGTGGTGCCCAGACTGAGGGGTCGAGATCGTCCGTCCGAGCTCCGCAAAGACCTGGAGACGGAGGACCGTGCCGTAAATGAGAGAGTGGTCCTACGGTGTGACAAGGGGGGAAAACTAAATGCAGCCTTTCAAACTATGGCTGATTTGATGAGTGAAACTTTAAGTTTAAAGACCCAGCTGCATATGGCCGTTCAGGCGGTCGGAGAAGCGGCTGAGAAAGGGGATCTTAAACTGCCCCAACAAGATGGCGCCGAGCAGAGGGAAGGCCGCGTGGAGAAGCCGGAAAAGAGGGATGGAGCTTCGGGAGAGCCCGCGAGGGTTCGGCCGGTAACTCCACCCAGCAAAGCAACGTCGATTCTGCCGACCACGCCCCTTTGCCGAAGGGAGGGGGAGTCAAGCGGAGGAGTGCATCCGCCCCTCCCGCCTGAAACAACAGCAACCCCCACTGTAACAATGACTACAGCTCCGGCAGAAACAGCAACAACAACGACAACTCATGAGGAAATTGATCAGCCTGCAGTATCAAGCAGCCCAGTCATTGGTCCGCAGAGTGCAGTTCATGCTACCACCTATTACACTCGTTCCAGAGCCGAACTGCAGAATTTGTGTAGAGAATCCAGGATCCGACCCGAAGAAACTGTGGCTGTGTGGTTGGGACGTCTAGTCGTGGAACTTGGGTCCGACCTCCTGGACCAGGAAGAAGCAAGCTTCTTGGTGAAACAAGCTTCATGGAGTAGGGGACATGTCACTGACATCGACATGGTGGCGTTTAGCGTCCATTGGCCTATTCCGATTCCAGCGCTTGTGGCAGGAGTGATTGAACAGAAGGCCCACGCATGGCACGACGGACGACCAGAGCACCCCGGTGCAGAACAGCTTGTACTGGCGATCATCGGAGTTTCGTATTGCTCCTGGAACCCATGAATATGTACGTTGGGACTAACACCGCTCCAACAAATGCGACCATGGCCTCACCGTCACCTGCAAGACCCTGGAACCGTTCCGGTGACTCTCGACAGCATAGATAGTTGTCTTAAAGTTTACGGGCAAAGAAACATCGCGGTTTTGCGGATTGTGCTGAACCCACTAGTCGATCATCCTGTGAGTAGTCTCCTTCATCAGTTGTCAAGACTGCGCGTCCTCATGGAGCCAAGACTATCCAGTGATCGGGAGTGTCAACGCCCAACTGAGGCTCAGAACACGAAACACTGCGAATCCAAGTGTCCAGTATTACACCAGAGAACGCAAGAGGAAAGATACATGTTTGGATTCCTCCTACAGCGTTCTGGACTTAATAAGAGACAGCTTCGGATTTTGGGAGACGCGGGACAATGGCAGCTAGCCTACGAGTTAGGTTTTCACTATCTAGAAGAAGGCGATGATGACTCCTCGACGATTTCGTCGATTTGCTGAGTGTGAAGAGAAAGAGCTGTCCAGTATAAAATTGTGTTGACATATTTGTATTTAATAATGATGATAGGTTTAATCGACTGCATTATCGTGTGGTCCTGTGTGATTTTATAAATAGTAGTGAATAACCATTTTAAGAGAGTTCTTTTACAGATCAGGGATTCGGAGTGTGTGGTGGAGAGAGGCCCTGAGAGGGACAACATCACCGAAAGGAACGAAGGCCTGTCGCACGATTCCACCATGACGCCCACCAAAGTCATGATCATTCAGTTTTTTGTTATGAATCTGATTTTATGTATATGTGTGTGTGTCGGTTATTATTTGATTCAATCCCTTGAGGACGAACTTTTATTGTTGACTGATTTTGTTTTTGCTCATTTAGTTTCGCGAACCATTGACAGAGCTGTTAATAACCCGGATGATAGGTTTGAAGTATAATTCTATTGTGCCTTCAGCAAGGGGGGATGTCATGACCCAAAGGTCTGATTTTTTTATGTGTGCTTCGGCACTCGAATTATCCCCATGGGTTTACAGCTTCATTGCACGGAGGAGTTCTGCTGCGCAGAGAACCTGCGTGCAAAGGAGTTTTCCCGCCACTTTGCAGCTATCTTTGCAGGGTGCATTTCTCTTTGCAACACAGAAATGCACGGTGCAAAGAGTTCCCGCTTGTCGTATGCAAATTCGTGTCCCGCAATTGGCTAGTGCTAAATTATTCACACGTGGAGGTTAGCGATTGGCCTGCTAGCCATTTAAGAGGCTTGAGCAGTTTCCGCCCAAGCCGAAGAGGACTCCGCATCCATCTCGTGGGGACTCTGGGTGTGCGCGGCAGGGTAATAGAAACCCTGTGTGTTGCCCAGAGGAGTTTGGTGGCCTGATCCACCGGCCACCTCTTCCCATCTTCGAACAGAGCCTACTATAAGACGTACCAACGAGTTTTATGCGCGCTTGTCCTGGACATCCGGAATTCTGTCTGCGTGGAGCCTAGCAAACTCCACGTGATTGTTCGTGTTTTGTCTGCGTGGAGCCTAGCAAACTCCACGTGTGTTCGTGTTTTCTGTTGTAAGCACAACTCAAGCAAGTTCTCAGCCTGCACCGCAACCATCTCGGTGTAAGTAAACAATCTTAAACTCAACCGTTACGTGTCTGTGCCTAATTCTAGTTCGGCGACCTCCCTCTCCGACCCGGCCTGCCCGGGCTGCCGGCCACAGCCCGCGTGCAGAGCGACGAAAAGGGCCCGGGGCCTGACCTGGCCCGCACAGTCACTTCCTCATGATCCCGGCCCTGACCCGAGTCCCACCCCAATCCTGCCAACCCCTCCCACTCCCAGACAGCACTCCCCACCCCCCTGCAGCCCCATCCTACTTGCCCAATTGAGTGTGCCCTGCCTCTGGGGGTCTGGGCTGGTCTTCATGGAGACCTCACCCACCCTCCCACTCCATCCAGCATCCCTGAGACTGGATCGGATCAATTCCCCCTCCCCCTCCCTGCCACCATACTGGCATAGTTCAGTACTGCCTCCCACCTTCCACCTAACCCACAACAGTTCACCAAAAGTCCTTAAATGTCTCTCCAGCCCAAAAAATTGCCAACTCCTCCTCTAAAAGAAGTCAAAATGGCCACTTACCTGTCTTGCTCTTATGTCACCCAGTTTTGCCTGGAGAGTGCATATACTATCTGTAAAACGCCTTGTTCCTTAGAAGAAAAAAAAAATGTGTTGACTTTCTGTTTGAAGCTTAGAATGTGTTATGCTGGGAGATGGGTAGCTAGGTCTGAGGCTACTCAGGGAAATTAGATGATGACCAGGGTCAGAATAGGTGAGGAGAACCTGAGGTTGAACTCGATCAGGAAGCTAGTAGATCAATTCAAGAGTGGATTCTAGTAGCAAGCCAAATCAAGAAGTCAGGACATCAAACAGAGTGCAATCCAGGAGCAAGCTGGGTCAAGGAGCCAGGAGGTAAAGCAAAGAGCAGAGCTGAGGACCAAGCCTGGCTTGGATCAAGTTGAGTACAGTTGCCCATACACTTCCTGTCCAGGTTCAGGGGTTTATATAACATGGATATTAACAACCAGAAACACCATTGTAAAAACCACCAGTGAGGACAGAGGAAAGCAAAAGACATAAAATAGTAAGATAAGGACAGGATGATTTCAGTGGATCTTTTTTTAATGGGACACACACTTGCCAGAGTGTTTCACAGTTATTTGCACTATTTGTTGATACAAGAAGAATGTTAAGACTTGGCAATCTTAGTTCTGGGTTATTAGAGAAATATATTTTGTAGTGGTTATAAGCCTCTTTGTCCCTGTGTCAGCGACTCCTCATGGTTGTATGTCTCTTTCTCCATTGTTGTTACCCAGTTTTCAGACAGATCCTCTGTTCCCTTTCCAGGATTCTTACTCATGTAGCACATCTTTGAGTGGAGGAAGGGAAGGGATCACATAGTCTAGTTAAGTCTAGTTTAGGGATTTTGATCCCTTAATTTGTGGCTTGTTGTTTCACACCTGGGCTAGGGACAGAAATTACACATAAACCAGTTTAAGTAATCAAAAGCTGGTTTAAACCTGTAACCAAACAGAAGCTCATGGCACATTTTAAAATGGCTGGAACTGGTTTAAGATAAACCTGGTTGAATGTAGTATCAGACTTAACTGATTTTGGTCAAACTGGTTTATGAAACATGTCCTAGACCCCCCCTTGGTTCTAGTTAAATCACAGTCCCCCAGCATGCTTTCCAGCCCTGAGCTTGGCTGTGCTGTCTGCTGTAGCAAAGAAGGGTGGGGGGTGGAGGGAGAGGCAGGGACTGCCCCCCCCCCCTCAAGCAAACCCCAACTGGAGTTTGTGGCCAGGGTGGGAGTTAAAGCCCCCTTCCCTCTGGTACAGAGCTTCCCTGCCCTGCCCTGCCCTGCCCTGCTAAACTTACTGCTGGCTGCAACTGTGGACTATAAATCCCAGAGGCACCTGGAAGCAAGAAGAGGAAATTATGTTCAACCCTGGAGTATTCTGCTGTTATGATTCTGGACTGCAAATCCCAGAGACCTTGAGGGCAGCAGGAACAAGAAGTGAACACATAGACCATGCTGGCTGTGTCTCAGAGAGCAGTGCTTGAGCACCCCCCAGCTTCTGGCCTGAGTCACTGCAGGCATGTGGCTGCAAATAGTAAATGTCTGTTCACTTGTTAGTCAGTTTAATATCTGCAGCTTAGACTAACCTGCAAAAACTAAATCAATTCAGCGTCAAGTATTTTGATTGTCTGTACGTATCCCTGGTGACTTCCTGCCACAGACCTGCTGATCTTGCCCTTCCCCTCTGTATAAACACCTTTGACTCCAGTGTGACCACCATCTTCTGACAACCATCTCATGACTTTAGTCTGGCAATTTCCCACAATCCCGGTCCCTTACAGATGCTTTTTCTGGACACCCTGGACAGTGGCTCTACTAAAATGATAACCCACTTCTTGGCCCATTACAGAATTGGCTTCCTGATCTGCCTGTTTCTGATCTCCTGATTCATGGCTTTAGTCAGGATCTTGTGTACTTATCCTCTCTGTTATGACCCACTAGGGTCAAGCCCGAACTATCCATGCCCTGGTTGTTCCTGATACCAATATGGAAAATATCTTAAGTTAGCTGTTTCATTACCTTTAACTTCAGACAAGCAGAGCATACTGTAATTGAATGTAAATGACACATTCCACTATGTTGTTACTTTATAGTATAATGTTAGATGAAATCTTCATAATTATTTTACATTGCATATTGTTTCTTGTTTCTAGTGTCTCTGTGCTCCTGGATGGACAGGGGAATTCTGCCAGTTTGTTGAAAATGCATGTTTGATTTATCCAAATAATTGCTACAATGGAGCTACCTGCATTGATGTGAGCCACCTAACAGAAGAACCACAGTTTCAGTGCTTGTGCCTTCACAGTTTCACAGGTAGGAAGATATTTTAAGTGCATATAAATATTTACATTACGAATGGCACTCACATTTGAGAATTTAGGCTTCTAGGGGAAAAAAAAAAAGAAAGATCACATATCTATGCTTTTTTTTTTTTGCTTTTCTACTGAGAGGTCCTATGTTCTGTGTTTGGAGTGACAAAGATCTTGGGGAACAGATTTTTAAGAACTGCAAATGGAGCCATAGCCCTTATATCGGGTAGTTTCAGTCCCCTGCTATGCCAAATTTATTAGATGAGCTTGGGCAAGTCCGAAAGTGCTTTTCAGATTAAAAAATGCATGTAGGTTGATTCATTTTCTTTTGAAAGTCTTTCTGGTAGATAAATGTATATTTTTAAAATGGCCCTAGATCACAAGAATACTGCATAAGGCAGCCTCTGTGAGTGCCTAAGGGCATGCGTACACTACCTCTGTGCCACACTCATAGGTGTTGCCATGAAGTATTCACTTGTTCCCACTTCAACTGCACCAGCTCTCCAAACTGAGGCTGCATAGTCTCTTTCCAGTGGCACTTACTGAACACACAACCCATTTGTTTTTCTATCTAGGGCTGGGGTTGTCAACCAGGGTTATACATACCCTTGAGGATACTTTGAAAGGTCCCAGGTATTGTACGCAGGTCCCAGGTGTTGTATGCAGGGGAAGGTGGGGACGCAGCACCGCCACCCCATGCCACTGCTTCACAGGAACAGGGTGAGAGCAGGGCCACACAGACATCACTCACTACCTCTCCCCCCGCGTCCAGCTGTATCCGGGATACACTTATTAAAAAGGGGGCTGCCGGAGGTACACTTATTAAAAAAGGTTGAAAACCCCTGATCTAAGGTGCGGTTAATAGCACATGCTCAATGCCACTATAAGGTGTTTATCCTCATTCCCAGGATATGACACACAGAAATGGAGTAACTAGGTAGGGTGGCCTTCCTGCCAGTGCTTCTAAGCAAGGTATGGAAGGGGTGTAGACATATCAGTCTTTGCATGAACCTGGGGTTTTACCTCTGTGTCTTGGTTCCATTTTCTGAACAGGGGGCAATTGTCCTTTCCTACATCAAAGGAGACTTGTGAGGCTAAACATTTTGGGTTTTACATTTCATTGATTCTTTATGCGAAGTTTTTCCACACACCAGGCCCCACCCTGCATTCTTCCATCCTCCCTCACAAACTCCCTGTGGGCCATTTCCACCCACCTTTACTTCAGGACCCTTCCAGCCCTCCCCACATTCTCCCTCATGTCTCCAGGAGAGAGATTGTGTATGCCTCCTCCTGATGTATCAGAGCCTCACATTCCCCCACCATGTCAGTGCATCTACATACACTCACTTGACCTCCACCATTCTTCTTTATTTACATTTGTGTGGGGGCTTATGCTGAATATTTTTAAAGTATATTGAGAGTAGTGACAGACTATAGTATTATGCTGAAGAGTATTTATCTATAGAGGATTATATTTCTGGTTGGGGATGATGCTTCAATACATGCTTGGGGTCTCCCATTTTCCCTGTCTAGAGTTTCAATTTCAGCCAGATTGGTTGTGCTTTGTAGACCATTTTCTTAAATGTTGGAATCTGGCATTGTGGACAGATAGAAAAAATGTCATTATGCTGAATAATAGATCTTGCTTCGGCGGGCCAATTAAACGGTTATGAAGTGTCCAGTTACCACAGTGAAAAGGGCTATAATGTCTAAGATGGATAGAAGGAATGCATTAACATTGTATACTCACAGAGTTTATTCTGTTAAAAAAAAGTTTTAAAATAACATGTCATCCTTACTGAAATATGAGATCATTTTCTTCTGGCTCAGAAGCAACCACTCTATTCAAAGAGATTGTTTCTGATATAGGAATGGTTATGGCTGGTCAAAGGTTTCAGTGAATCAGAATATTCTCTGGTTGACCTTGTATGACCTTTGTTTGCTCTACACCAATTATTTTGGGGACTGTGCTTGTTTGTTGTATACCTACATTAGACACAACATTTTGCATACCACTCTTACTGTCTCAGCCAAACTCTGAGCAGACTCTGTGCTTCCACATCCCCCTGAGTTACACTTATAGAAGAAGGAGATCACCTAGAGATGAATCAAGTCTCTTGAGTTGCATGAAGTATTTAAAAAAAATCTTCAAAGAATCTTTCTTGTAAAATCATTAGTTGATTATGAGGACAATTTTGTGCATTCAAAATGAATTGAACCATAAACCTGGTTTGATGATAAATGACAATGAATTGAGTTGGGATTCCATGTCCAGGGGGGTGCCACAGGATCGATGTTGAGTCCAATGTTGTTTAACATCTTTATTAATGAGCTAGAAGCCAGATTAAACAATACATTAATCATGTTCAGCAATTACAGCAAATTAGGAGATGCTGCAACCACCTCTAAGGACAGAGGTATAATACAAAATGTTCTAAAGAACTTGGAAAGATGAACAAGATATTTTTTTTAAAAATGAGATTTCTCTTGGGAAGGTGGGTGGGGGTGGAGGAGCAAAATTATATATAAATAAAAAATGTAATTAAAAATCACTTTTCTAAGTAAAAAAAAATATAGAGTACAGGTACTCTCCAGGAAAGAAATTCTTAGTATTGATATAGCTACAGCTGAGAATGGAAAACAAACTCTGGAAGATACGCAATTTATATCAGCTGTTGCATATCATCTTGCAGAGCTCAATGAGGAGCCCTACCATGTTTTAGCCCAGTGTTGAGGATACTCACCCAGGGAGCACAGGACAGAAGTCTTTGGTCCTCCTCACTGAAGTAGGACTTAAACCTGTAATTTTCTGATTTCTTATACACTGCTTTAACAACCAGACCATAGTTTAGGAATTGTTCATGATTGCTGTCTAGGCCTCCTATTGCAGCTGAGCCACTGCACCTTTTCCTACAATAATTATTAGATAAAATGGCTGGTCAAGAGCAGAGAAATGTCTGCCCCATTTGGGGATAAAGTGTCCAAGCTAGAAGCCAGAATCCCCACCCTTCCAGAACAGAAGTTGTCTCATGAAGCCACACTCCCTCCACCCTGCTTTCTTTCTCCTGGCCCTTTTGAGGCTGAGCAGCCAAGAAAGGGAGCTGTCTGGGCTGCTGAGCCCCAAAAAGACACACAGGATTGCTGTCTAATGCTTATCCTGTGGTGCAGAGGTTGGAGCATTGAGCTGAGCATGGGTCTTCTGTTTCCTGGATAAGTGCCCCAACCACCCATCTATTGGGCTAAAACATGGCATAACCCTTCTCAGTCTTCCAGCACACAGGAAGTATTTTTTTTTTTCCAGCTACAGTTTTATACTTGTCAAATTTTCCTGTCCACCATCCTACAGCCTACTGTGTAGGTTCAGTAGCTGTGTGGATGTTTACATGCCCACAGTGTACATGCAGTAAGATCACAAACTGTGCATAAATGCTCACACTGTCAGTTACGTGACTCGGTAATTCTTTCTGAGTGCAAAAAGTATTATGCTCTAAGTGTTACAGAATGCCATCCAATGTGTATTTATTCACTGGAGATGTGGGTTTTCTTTGAAATGTATTCACAAAAGCTAAATATATAGTAAGTGTAAAGTACTTCAAATAGGATTCTGAAATTCTAGAAAAAATATGGACATACTCATAAATATCCAAATACACTGGGAACCTTTTGCTCCATTTTATAAATACAGGCAGAACTTCCAATATTAGTGTCATGTTTCACTTTGAAATACCAGGTAGAGCATTTTTACGATCTTTTGGTTTTTCACATTATTGCTGAATGCCAAAGGGAAGAGTATTTTCAACATAAAACATTCAGAATGCTTAATTTTTCTTGTGAAATTCAAGATCCAAGAAAAAATAGACTATCTGGAGTTCTAATGATACAGTGCTGCATTGTAAATGAATGCAGTGTTTAGTCTTCGAGTGCTTATCTGCTTGATTTCTAAAGTCTGTGCTGTGCCAGACAGGTTTAATGTTTTCTATTATCTTTACACTGTTTATGCCTCTTTTGCTATAAGTTCCATGACATGTCTTGGATTGAGTGGCACTGGTGAGGTTCCATATTTCCAGGCTCCAGCAGGCAGATAACTTGAATAGTAAGTACATCCAAAGAGAAATACAGCTCCAAAGAAACTCAGTGTGTTATATTAGAGAGAAAGAGAAGTTATTTTCTGGTTAAGAGGAAACAAATACTTGGGGAACACGTTGTCTCATGATGCCAAGTTCTACAAAGCAGTTCTGGTGCAGAAAAATCTGCTTTGTTTTATCTGTGGAGAGAAGGGAGTCTAATTAGCTTCTTTCTGGTGAAATGTGTCTGCTGATCCCTTTGCTACCTTTATTTCATCCTCTTTTTACTGAGATTGATAAACTGCCTTGGAAGGTGAGTACACTAAAAAACCTATTTGAAAGATCACTGGAAAATTTCTGAATGCAGACATGATCATGTTGATAGCCCCACTGGGGCACATGCTTTAGTAGCAGTTTATATGATATAACTATGGAATGAGAAATTTCCATGATGCCAAGCAAGTTCCTTGACCAGTTTATAGCCATGGTGTGGTACAAATGAGTAGATCTGCATGGAAACTGTGTTTCCCCTCTGTGAAAAATGTTGAGATTCCCGGAGACTTCCCGCTGTAGAGCAGGGGTGAAATGGAGACATTTCAGAATTTTTTGTGAAAAAAAGAGCACAGAAGAGTGATTATCTCAGACAAATAGAAGCTAGGTGAAGGTCCCTGTTGTGTAAAAACATTGGTCCTTTAAGGTGCTTGTACAAATATAAAGTGGTTAGTGAGAACTGGCTGGGAGCACCTGGTCAGCAACAAAGGCTGTAGGCAACCATACAACAAAGTTGTCTCCCATTAACCCTACTCTTGGTCCTATGTGTTATTCCTGGGTTTAGCAAAGGAGCTGAAGACTGCTTTCAGCAACTGGGTAGACTTTGTGAATAAATTAACTAAAAGAGAGAGATGACTATAAAACATATTTATTATAGGGCTGTTAGTAGTTTAGTGAGTCTGCTGCCACCTCATAGGCTGGCTTTGCCCTGAAGGGACTCTTCAGCTGGTTCTTTTAAATGAAAGTGCTAGTGGTATAACAAGAAAGGTTTGTGTCCAGGGCAAATCCAGCAGGAAAGTGTGTGTGTGTGTGTGTGGTGGGGGGGGTAGGGGGGATGTTATTCTGAGTCGCCAGGGGGGTTGGTGGGGAGGGTCAGGAGTCTTACCCAAAATAGTCCTTGGCTGCTGCCATCACATGTTTTTTTTCCACTTAAGCTTTTGCTCTTAAAGCAGCCTCAATAGTGTTAGGCACCAGCTGCTGATACAAGAGAAATGCTGTAGGGCTGCTCTTGCTGCCATGGCAAAGACTCTGTGATGGTAGCAGATGATTTGGGTATCCCTTTTAAAGTCATCACCTGGGGATGATAGCCCTCTCTCCCACCCCTAGTTTTTTTATGGCAAATGTAGTCCTTGCTCACACAAACATACAAAACCTGATAGCATTTCTCTGGAGAGTGGGAGAGACCCTTTTCTATAGCCTCTTCCTAGCATCATAATTATCTGACTTTCAGTATATTGCTGCCACTTCTTCTTCCTAGCTTTAGCTCCCTGCTTCCTTTTTCTGGGGTTTTAAATGCCTGTAGGTACTCCTTGGGTATGTCTACATGTGCAATGAATGAACCATAATTGTCTGCTTGGAAAAATCAGGCACATTAGGGCTCATGTTTCTACATGTGCCAGATTTGGGAGTAAACTGAGCCTGACAGGAATAGCCTAGTCCAGGGCTGTTCCTGCCTTGATCTGCCACACTACAGCAGCCAGTGACAGATCTCCCCACCCTCCAGGGCTCAGTGCTGGCCCTGATCTCCACACGGCTGGAAAGGAAATACCCACATAGCCGGGACAGCGTCCCCCTCCCCCTGGGACTCAGGGCTTAGCCAGGCAGCAAACCAGAAACAATTTTCTTCTGGTCAGTGTCTACATGTACACTATCTATGAAATGCCTGTTTTCAATCTTTTTCCCTCTCTGGCCAGGCATCCATCCTGGATTGTTGGAAAATGACCTTTTTTCAACTAAAAGTGTTGGCAGTAACAAGTTTGCATTTTCAACCCTCTCTCTTCCCTCAAAAAATCCTTGTTACAACAACAACAATTTGAACATGTTCTAACAGTAAGTTATTTTAGAATTTTACTATTCCCAGCTCAAATCCTGTAATATCTTACATATGTGCTTTATACACTAGACATAGTCCCAGTGGCCAAGTTTAAAAAAAAAATACCTAAAGGAAAGCACCTATAGGGACAGTATTCAAAAGACCTATATAACTGTGTGTAGTTACTCCTTACTTTTCAAGGGGTTACTTTACCCTGGACATGAAAAAACAAACAACAATATTTTTCTGGAATGAATATATATAGATCATATTGGCAGGAATTGATTGGGTGCATTAGACACTTCATTTGCTTGGTAGAAAAATCCTTTAATTCATATAATCTTACTGTTGGTAAAATTATCAGCATCCCAGGAAAATTCAACAACTAGAATGTAAAGCTTAGTGTCATAAGTTTTATATATGTAAAGATGTTATGCTTTACATTCTAGTTGTTGAATTTGCCTATATAAATTGCATATATATATATATATATATATATATATATAATAATAAACTTTATGTATAGTTATACTATAACTATATATAGTACATATATATATATATATTATAAACTATATAAAGTTATAATTTAACTATATAATATATAATTATATTATATTGTGCCTGCCTGGTCTTGAGAAGGTGCTCCCTAACCATGTACCTAGGCTTGGCCACAGTGCTTGCTCCTGCAATCTCAATGGGGGCTCATGTTCTCTCTGAGGGAAACCCCAAAATTCACCTGCCATGACTTTGGTCTTTCTTCCAGTGGTGGGAAGGATTCCCTAGCGGGAATTCTTGGGACTCCACATCCCCTATACCCCAGCCATGTGCCTGCCTTTAGGATGGTTGCTTAATGACCTGTTGGCTCACCCTCTGGTGTTGGTTCCTATACCCTCTTCATCAGCTGGGCCCTTGATGCCCTTACCCAGCTATTGGACTCTTTGGGATGTTCCCTTGAACATCCCTGATGTTCCCTTGTGTCTTCCTGAATTGCACTATGGTCTGTAACACCCTGTGACCACTCTCAACCCTCCAGCGCTGCCCCAGGGGCCCTGACCTTCATCCAGGAGTTCCTCCAGGCTATTAACATAGGAGCAAATTAACAAAAGAATGAAAAAGAAGGGGGAGGGGAGGGCCTTGGCTCATTCCCATTCACGAGCTTGGCATCTGTGGATCTTGGGGTCCCTCGACACTGTACTTGTACTTACAATAGCTTATGGATCCCTCCGGAGATATCTATATAGATATATATATATCTAGCAGAGAATATAATTCCTTAAAATGTATTTTCATAATGATATATGTCTATAGACATATATCTATAGATATCTATATCTGTATCTCTATATATGTATAGATATAGATATATAGATATAGATATATCTATCTATCCATAGGCAAATTCAACAACTAGAATGTAAAGCATTGTAGCAGAAAGCCCCTTTTCCTCTTGCCTGCAGTTGCTCTCCCCTCCTTGGATATGTTTTTCCTCTTCTACCTTTTCTTCCTTCCTCTTTCTTTCACTTTAAGATAAGGAATTGTGTTTTGAAATGTGTATGTGTGCATTTTGTATCTCCCCTTGTATTTTGGTATTTTTATCTATTTGTGTGCCATGGCATTACATTTGTAGCTTATATTTTATACTTCTCATCTTTCAACTTTCAACTAAATGTGTTTAGTTTCATAAGTAAGTTATACATTGTAACAATGTTAACAAGGGCAGGAATCAAACTGCCCTTCTCTGTATCAGGCTGGCCCCTGAAAGAGTGAGTGAATCAGTGATTGAATGTGTAACATAGTAGCAGACAGAGATTAACACCTGGGAGACTGCAGATCAACCAATGGAAGAACTCCACAGAAGACAATGTAACAGCCGGGAAATCTCTAAACGTCACCGATCAAGGGCTAGAAGCCCTGGCCTGAGTTAATCAATGCCAGGGACCAACTTTTGGCCTGAATATCTCCAGATCGACCACTCCCAGAGCCCTATTCAAAATTCATCAACGGACTCCCAAACCTGCACATTCATGCGGATGACCTCTGGGGCTGACAGATGCCAACCAGTAGCCCCCGAGGGGGGGGTGGGGGGGAAGTCCCACGAGGGTCAATGACCCCTGGATTGGGCAAACCTGAAAACTGGGGAGTCACCAAAGTCTGCCAAGGACAGATAAAAGGCAGTGAAAAGTGACCCTCAGTGGAGCTCTCTTGATCTCCAACTTGACCAGCACCCGACCTGTCCAGACAGAAGGACTAGCCGGCGACCCCCTTCTGGAGGATAACACCACGCTGAAAGAAGCCTCAACTGGCCATCTATGGCAGACTCCAGCACTTGTAGGATAGGTATACCTGACTCTTGTAGCTTGCTACTGTGTGTGTGTGTGTGTGTGTGTGTGTGTGTGTGTGTGTGTGTGTGTGGAAGGACCAGCCCCAAGGTTTATGATTTAACTCATTACAGTGTTTCAATCCACCTAATAAACCAGAATTTTAAGGATCCCGAGTTGGACATTTGTAGCCAACAGCATAAAATCATATATATGACAATAACCTTTACTTTCTAGCTGTTGAATTTTCCTGGGATGCTGCTAATTTTATGAACAGTAAGATTATTTGAATTAAAGGAATTTTTTACCAAATAAATTAAGTGTCTAACATGCCCAATCAGTTCCTGCCAATCTGATTGCTGTACACACAAGAAAAGATAGCAATTAATTAAAGCAGATTTCTTCAAAGACATTTGGTCTATTGTGCAACCCTTGAGAAAGAGCTGACATAACCTATTTCTTTTCAATGTCATTATCCATGTTACCTATGTGTATTGTGATTTTTAAATTATCATCTATCTACTATCATGATGGAAAATTAAATAGAAAGCAAAACAAGGCACCAACTGTGTGATGAAATCAAAAGCAGAAAAAAACCCATAATTTGGAGTTTGTGTTAACTAAAACTAAAAACATCTGTATCTAATTTTATCCTTTTTAAGCTTTCTTTTTAAGCACGTAATTAACAGTACATATAGATATAACATAGAGATCTTTTTTTGTTAATTAGCCAATTGCAGTTTATGTATAAGCTGATACCAATGCATTTCAATTAGCAAAATACTGTTAAATGATGGCACTGGTGAGCTATTGAAACTAATTCATTATAAAATTAAAATTCAATCTATTACTGCTAACTAGTGAATTTAGTTCCATGAAAGGCTACATGAAGGCCACATGAAGCAGAGAATATAATTCCTTAAAATGTATTTTCATAATGTTATATGTGTGTTAATCTTAGAATATCTATTATTAGTTACTTCTGAGAGAAAGTTAAAAGATTGAACACTGAAAGTAGAAGGACTTGATATGCATTTCTCATGGAAAGATAAGTTAACTAATACTATAATCTTGTTTGTGTAACTATACTGGCCTTTTTGCAACCATTTTCCTTAAAAAATAAAAAAAGCTAAACCTTCTTCATTTGTAATTTTGAGATTGCAGTGTCTTGTTGTTGTTTCCACTAACTTTAATCTAATTGGCCATTGTTACTGTGCAGTGTAGTCGTTAATGTGTAGTTATTTAGTACCTGTATAGACAAGTACTAAGTGACTTCTCAGTAACCTGTGTTACTGCACAGTAGCACCAACAAATGGCTTTTTTGTGATGCTGACTGAGCAGTAGCCTGAAACTACTGCACAGTAGTGTTGCATCACAGTTTCTACCATGTGATGCAATCTTGGACTACTGCGCAGTCAACGTCTCATGGTGATGCAACCAGTGTTACTTAATCTTTGGTCCAAAAGCTACAGCTGTACTATTTATAATTTATAAACTCAATTAAGACCAATTAGATATTAAAATTTAATAACTTTTGTTGCTGAAGATGCTGTGTAATTCAGGTCAGAGAAAACATGCTAAAATTTTCCATGGCACTTCACTTATTTTTCCTGAACAGAAAATAATTGAGATGGCAAAAATGGCATACATGAAGAATACCCAAATGCAAGAATAACAAAAGGCAACTGTTTAATAATATATAGTCATTATATATTTATTGCATTGCAAATAGAAACTTTTTTTTTCTAGGGGCCTTATTTTGTAAGGAGATTTGGCCTAACTGAGCAGAGCACCTCTGTTGCGAAGACAAATTTCAAGGCTGGTATACCTCAAAACTTGACCTCACTAAGATAGGTAAGATAGGTGGTTTTTCCAGAAAATTGAATCAGGCTGCTTAACAGTGCTGCATCTCCTACCCTGTCGAGCGGGGTTCCTGGCCTAAGGTCCATAATGTTTGATGAAACTGTATGAACTATTTTAAGATATGACACGAGAGGATACAACATGACACAACACAACTGGGCTGGGATGATCTAGTTGGGGATGGTCCTGCTTTGAGCAGGGGGTTGGAGTAGATGGCCTCCTGAGGTCTGTTCCAAGCTTAATTTTCTATCATTCTGATTCTACAATACAACACAACATGACACGACACAACATGAGAGAGACAAAAAAAGGAAAAAAATACTGATTTGAAGAACTCCTGAATCTTCAAGACCAGCTCACCAGAATAAGTTGTATAAGGGTAAACTATACTTTCCAGAACCCTCAACTGCATGAAGAGCCAAGTTACTAAAGCAGCCACACATATATTTTAAAATGTCCATTTGAAAGTGACTTAGGTGAGAGACTTTGTTGTTTAAAAAAACATGGCCTAGTTGCTAGCTGCTAACAGCAGCATTTTACAGGACACCTTTTTAGGAGACTGAATAATTTATTTGACTATAAACTGTAGGAAGGTGAAATTGCCACTTGAAAGTACTTTATAACTCATGTAGCAATAGATAAAAGGGCCGTGATCCAAGTTCATTGTAATCAATGAAAGTCTGATTTCAATCAGTGTCCTGAGTGAAGCAAAGATACTTTAGAGTTATAGATTAGGAATAAACACACTAATTTTTATTTTCAGGGAAACATGATTTTGCTAAAGTTTAGTTGTTTGTATATTATACTACTAGAAGATAGTATCTCTTCTATTAGCCAATGAGAATTTAGCAAGCAGTGGGTTCCCATTCCAGAACAGTTATCTATGACATTCAGAAATTCTTGTGTATCAGGGCGATAACAACAGTTTAACCCTTTAATTTAGAACCTAATCAGTATAATCCTATCATTAGCAAAGCATTAGAGTTACATTTCCCTTAGGATTACCTGCTAGAATCCATCCCATAGTCAAAAAATTAGATTATTTTTTGGAACAATTTAAAAGGCATAAAATGTTAAAATAAAGTAAGGGGAAGAGTCAACATACTTGAGTTATGCAAAACATTTTGCAAAAATTTCTAAGAAATAATTAAGAGGAGGGGACATCTGCAGTAAAAATATATGAGACAAATAATAAAAAAAGATCAATTGCCAAAGAACAGCAGTCACAATAATAGCAGTTTACAATAATTGTTTTACTACTTTTACAGATTTCATACTATGGTAGCTGTCCCTCTTTTTAGTTGTTTGATTGTATTAAGTGTGTATGGTAAAGATCACTGAGGAGGACAAAAGAAGAAAATTACAAAGAGAATCCAACTGGTAGAAGCAACTGAAAGAACAGTACAGATGGAAACCTTAGAACAGGAAGAGATTTTACGATTGGTCTAACTGAACTTCCTGTGCCCTGAGTCTACTGACTGCTTGTTACAATCTTCTCCTTACACTTTCCTATCTTTGAACAGCGTCTTCACTTGATACCTTCACCTCCTATTCCCTTCTCCTCTGCCTTTACCTCCTTTCCCTTCCTTTTTTTTTTCTGTTTAGCACATCACCTCCTAAATAAACCCATTAAAATTATGCAAGTAACATTACATTTGCTGTCATCATATGGATCATTCTTTTTGTGTCTTGTATCTCTTCTCACCCATCCCCCTCACTCTGTTTGTTTTGTCTATTTAAAATGTAACTATATTGGGACAGGGACCATCCACTTTTCTGTGTTTGAATGATATCTGGCATCATAATCACCTTAATGCTCTGCTGTGTGTACATCAAAAAGGTGTTCTGAGACAAATAAAGCAGCTTCAGACAAGCCTGTCAAACTGAATACTTCTGTTGCAAGTTCATTTTGCATAGACCAACCAGTACATCTCAGCCAGGGTGCTAGGGCCTTGAGATCCTTGATATCCTTTCAGGGATGCTACAGGATGATAGAATCACAGAAAATTAGGGTTGGAAGCAACTTCAGGAGGTCATCTAGTCCAAACCCCTGCTCAAAGCAGGACCATTTCCAACTAGATCATTACAGCGTTGGCTTTGTTAAGCCAGGCCTTAAAAATCTCCAGGGTCTAAAAAGAGGTTGACAACTGTGGGCCACTTTTCTTTATGCATCAATTCTGAACCACTGGCCTAATGCAGTCATATGGTGATGTGTGTCTATGATATGAAAAAGTAATCCTGACTCCTGAATCCTGAATCAATAATATCATATCATATCATATGTAGAGGGTGTAGGGTTGTTAGTTGGCAGTACATTGTAATTATATTCCAAAGCACTCCTTCCCTTGTTAACATAATGAGGACTATGCAACTCAGGGCTTATCTTTGGTCAGATGAGATAGTCATTCAAATAATTAAAACAATAACATAACTGATTCCGCCACAGGTACCTAGTGTTTTCTGTCCCTGACCTTGAGTCTCAGCATGTTAGGAATGGGTATCATACAGCCCTGGTAGCCATTGTAACTGAAGCTCTTTCAATTGAGCAGGAACTGGGAAACCTCAAGGCAGGTTACAACAACTATACATGATTTGTAATTAGGTAAATCCATTATAAGACTGATCTTTCTCCTGTTCCTTGAGGTATACTCTTCTTTTATTCACATTAATAAAAATGCATTACAATTAGTAGTAAATATTTATATTCATTAACTATGGTAGACAAGGTTCCTTGGGTGAATTTGATATCTTTTATTAGACCAACCCAAATGGTTGGAGAATAGTTATTAAGCAAGCTTTCGGGTTCAAAAACCCTTCGTCAGGCTAAGGACGCTGCAGCAGTTGCTGCCTGCTCTTCCTGGATGGAATGAAAAGTAAACAAGCCAGGGGCTGGGCTCAGTTGCCAGGCAGATTATAATGTATCAAAAATCCAATGTCTATGTTTAGTCCGTGATCTCTAGTATCCAGGAGGTTGACGAAATGGAGCTCATAGGCTTGTCTCTGGGAAGTGCTATGTAAGTTTCCTTTGACGATCAGGACTGAGAGATTGGAGAGAGAGTGGCCCTCCTGTAAGAAATGTGCCCCCACCGGTAATTGGGTGTTTCTGTCTTTGATAGATTTCCGGTGTGCATTCATTCTGGTGCGCAGTTGTTGTTTGGTCTCTCCTACATATCTTCCCAATTACCGGTGGGGGCACATTTCTCACAGGAGGGCCACTCTCTCTCCAATCTCTCAGTCCTGATCCTCAAGGGAAACTTACACAACACTTCCCAGAGACGAGCCTATGAGCTCCATTTCATCAACCTCCTGGATACTAGAGATCATGGACTGAACATAGACATTGGATTTTTGATACATTATGATCTGCCTGGCAGCTGACTCCCCAGCCCAGCCCCTGGCTTGTTTACTTTTCATTCCATCCTGGAAGAGCACACACCAACTGCTGAAACTTCCTTAGCCTGACGAAGGGTTTTTGAACCCGAAAGCTTGCTTAATTCCTATTCTCCAACCATTTGGGTTGGTCTAATAAAAGATATCAAATTCACCCAAGGAACCTTGTCTGCCTATGTCCTTAGACCAACACCGCTACAACCTAAACCCCATTAACTATGGTAGCACTCAAGGTTCCCAGTTAGGATTGGGTCCACATTATTTTCTTGTATGCTTCTAAACAAAAACAGAAGAGTGAGATTAATGTTTTATTCTATAACTTGCATTACTAGGGATTACTTTATGAAGAATGAAAGAACATTTAGAAATCACTAATGGATGGATTCTAGCATAATTGCTGGAAGGGAGACTTTTATATAAGTCATATTTTCATTAAGTATACTAGCTGAGGAATTATGAATATAAAGGTGTATAATTCCCCTACAAAACATTGACTGAATGAAGCAATTTCCAGAAAAGGTGATATTTAATATTTTTTAATTAACTGAAGATAAAGTGGTCTCCAAGGAAATTTTACTCAGATGGTTGCTAGCCTAGTAAGTGATATTTGTTAGGACCACAGCTAGCAGTCATTTACCACTTCATTAATATTTTGTGGGTTATGGGATTGGATTGCTTATACAACACATTTCCAGCTTGTTTTGTTAACAGTTATATCAAACCCTTAATATGACATGAATAGCAATTGTTGAAACTGAAACAAAGTTCTGCATTACATGCACACATGGGCAAATCTTAGCTGAATTAATAATGCTTTACGTACAGGTGTCTAGGTTGTTGGATGTTAATGATGTTGGTTAACCAGCTGTGTGTCTTGTTCTGTGGTAATGAGGTTCAGTGATCTTTCACCTGTGGGTTCGGTTTCAAAGCAAGTTTCATACAGTCTGCTTCTTTCATTCTCCAGGGAACTGATCTTCTTTGAAAGAGACAAAATATAACTAAGCTGCTAGTTTCTTGGCTTAGATGGGCAAAACGTAATGGCTTTTTATGTATTTATTTTAATCTAATGTAATGTGACATGTGATTACTATAGAATAAAAGCACAAAAACCGAAATCTTGAGGTGTGAAAGCAATATCATAACTTGACAAAATAGCTTTCATTTCACAAATTAAAATGAATGATGTTCCAGAAGTCTGGGTATGCTATTATTAAAGCTAAAAAAGATGTTTGTTGGTTTGACAAACTGCTTGATTTACCATCTATTGCTGTTTTCTGCCTTGTATGTTTGGGAGTATAAAATATCCAATGAACTCAGTGTATAAATATACTATGCAATATAATTTATAGAGAAACACATGAAATTTGTTTGGGGCATGAATAAAAATGGTGGTAACAGTGTCACAATTGCAGCAGAAATGTTATAAAGGTCATGTTATAAACACAATTAATGGACTATATACAAAACCAGAAATTTATTCTATGACAGGATGGGTTTAATCCAGCAGTTTTGAATCCCAATGCACATGAAAGTGGGTGCAGCAGTCAGCCCTGCACTGTAGCACCCTCATGCCTCAGCCAGCCTCAGTCACCGGCTACACATACATTTTGGTGCACTAAATAACTCCGCCATAAGATGGTACCAGATTTCACAGTGAATAAGTCAGGTTTTGAAGCCCAATTTTGGGGTCTTAAAAATCAAACTCAACTTATACACCATGCTTCCTCAAAAAATCAGGCCTGGGTCTCAGCTCAGCTGGGCTCAGTGCTCAGCTGGCCCTCCCCAATCCCTCTTGAGTAGGACTGCCTGAGCCACACTAGCACCACTAGCAAGGGATGGGGCTGCACCAGCCAAGCTCTGAGCCCGGCACCACTCATAGGGGATGAAGCAGTGCCAGCTGATCACTGAGCCCCATCCCATCCCTGTCCCTGTCCCCTGCGAGCACCGCTGGGCTTCCTGGGAATGTAGCCATGCTACCCAAGCACTGAGCCCAGCCCTGTTCCCTGCAAGCGGCACCAGACTCAGTGTTCAGCAGCACCACTCACAACAGACAGGGCCAGGCTCAGCACTCAGGTGGTGTGGCTTCATCCCCTGCAAGCCTGTCCCTGCTCGCAGAGGATGGGATGGGGCCAGGCTCGGGACTCGGCTGGTGTGGCCCCATCCCCTGAGAGTGGCAATGGTTTGGCCTAGGCAGTGCCACTTGCAGGGGTTAGGGGCATGGCAGCCAAGCACTAAGCCTAGTCCCATCCCTGTCCTTCTCCCTTTCCTCTGCAAGCAGTGCCAGGCTTAGCACTAACTTATACACCCTGCCTATGAAAATCCTTACCTTTCAAATCGGAAAATCGGGGGGTTACCTATACACTGTGTTGACCTATATACCATCAAATACGGTACCTGTCATGGACAGTACTATCCTACAGTGGAGTTAATTAGTTTACTGAGGCCTAATAGTATCACATGTGTAGATGATGATGCTTTACTATGGAGCCTGTTAGTCAACTATGCAGTAAAGTGCATGTGTAGGTGCCCCCACTACGACCTAAGACATACAACTCTGTCTCCCTGTTTTTAGATACGAAGCTGTTTAAGCAAGTTCCACACTCTTCCTAGTTAAAACTGAGTCCCCCTTTTGGGAAGTTGCATCAGAACATAGAATTAGAAAGGAACTCTTGGATCATCAAGTTTGGTTTTCTGCTACACAGCCAACTATGTCATATAGACCCAGCACTCTTTCCTGCTTATGCAGGGGGTCGGACTCGATGATCTATTGAGGTCCCTTCCCACCCTAACATCTATGAATCTATAATCCCTTTCATAAACTGAGCAAGTTCCATTTTAAATCTAGCTAGAGATTTTACCTTTTCTCTACCTTTGGGAGCCCCTTCTAGAACCTCACTTCTCTGAACATGAGGAACTTTTTTTTTTAATTTCCAGCTTAAATTTATGGCTAATTTATACCAAGTTGTGCTTTTGACAGCACTGTTCTTTAGCTTAAATGGTTGTTTTCCCTCTGTGGAATTTACCAGCATGATTTATTTCTATGCAACAATTATATCCTCTTGGTCTTCATGTTATAACTTAAATAAATCAAAGTTATTTTGATTTATAAAATAAATAAAATAGGCTCTCCGTTCTTCTCCTCCTCTTAGTAATCTTTTCTATATTTCTTTTAGTTTGAATTAATTTTTCCTGAACATAGCACCCAGAAATATATATAGTATCCATATTAAGTGTCACCAGCACCATATAGAATGGCATTAATTCTTCCCCATCTTTTCTCAAAGTACTTTACCTGATTATGTTTGACTTTTTCATGGCCACATAAGGTATCACCTTGGTGGCTCATAGTTACTGTGTGATCAGTTTACATGACAAACTTATATAACCAGGTCTTTCCCTTCCAGTTTACAGGACAAATTATTCTTGTTATTCCATACTACATGAACTTGCATGTTATACTGTTAAATTTCATCTCTTTTCTATAACTCCACTACTGTATTATTGCCAGCGTTATTTACCTGTGCAATCTGCACATTTCATTCTTGCCTTCCTAACGATAAACAACTTGTCTTCAATATTGGATTCTTTCAAAGAAATAATTTTAACTCTGAACGTAGAAAATTAAGTTTAAATAAGAAATACAAAAAGACTGGTGATAAAGAGGACAGGAAAAGAAAGAGAATGTTAAGTAGAAAGATGATGTGTTGGCACAGAGTTTGCACAGTTTTGAATTGGAGCCATAATTATGGGGTGAAAAACAGCAAAACCTTCTGAGTTCTCTAAGAGAAGTGGTGCTTTTACCCTCCTCTTTCCCATTATCAATAAGCTCTAGGAAGTCTGACAATGAGTAATTTTGGCTCATTTCTGAACGAGACCTAATAAAATGTACTAAATTTTGCAATATAAGAATCATTGGAATAGATCAGACCTGAGAGCTGTTTTTCCATCTAGTCTCTTAGAGCGGCCAGTACTCTAGATACTTAACAAGAAGTGGGGGAAAATAAAACAAAACTCCCTAATACGCAGAGATGGAGTATGTTCCCAGTATTATATCACCTCCTTAATTTAATTATCAATTATTTGCATAAATGCTTTTCTATAGGATTCATATATTTTCCACAATTCTTCCAGTGATAATTATGCTTTGAATATTCTTTTTATATATATAAATAGCTAGTTCCTTTTTTTAATCTTGGTAAATTAATTGCTATAATTTGTATCTGTCTTATCCTTTCCATTTTCTCCCATCTCTTCACAGCTTGGGCTAGCACCATACTTTTTCTAAAAAAGTGAATAGGTGACTCCTTGTGGTTTATTTATTTATTTTAAAGTATTTTATGTTGCTCGGTTTATTAGTAGCACCAGACACTACAATGGGTCACCTAATTGTGTAACTGATATAGCAGAAAACTGCTTAACCACTTATTATTCCCCCAGTTTTATTACTTCTTTTGTTCCCCTTTGTTCACTGTACTTGTTAAACTTATTCCTGATAGAGGAATAACTCCCTTAGTTGCATACAAAAAACCTGTTTAAGTTCTTTAAGCGTTTCAGTTCTCAATTATTCAGCCTTCACCCACTATGAAGTGATAATTAGGCATTAAAAGCTAAGTGGATTACTGTGGAGATCTCTCCTGACATGCATTTAACACTTAATCAGATCTTAATACCATAAATTATGCATTTCTCAGCAGTATTCAGATCCTAATAAATTTTATAATAGTTTGGAGTTACTAGTTTGTCTTGACCTCAGTGTGGTAGTAAAATGTTGTAAAGTTTGCTTGAAGGAATCAGCTATTTAAAGATTCCAAATCTGTACCAAAAAGTGATTCTTTAAGCAGGTTTGATTGTACTAATATTTATACATAAAGTTAACCAGGAACAGAAAATATTCTGAATCTCCCCCTTATGAATATCCATGTAGAACCTTCTCAAAGAATTTATTATAGGAGTATGAGGACAGCTAGCATTAACTATGACTTGCTCTTTGTGTGATTAATTTTAAATGGAAAGAGTAAAAACTTCTATTAGAAGAAAACCTAACACATCAATTTTCTTGGTCATATTAAATTAGTTTTTCAATGGAAATACCTATGTAGTGCATACCATTAACTCTCTGCCCCCCAGTATAGCCACTGTTAATAATTCTGGTATTACAACCCAGCACAACACACATTCCCCATGATAGAAAGCATTTATCATCATAGAATCATAGAAAATTGGGGTTGGAAGGTACCTCAGGAGTTCATCTAGCCCAACTCCCTGCTCAAAGGTGGACCATCCCCAACTAGATCATTCCAGCCATGGTTTTGTCAAGCCTGGCCTTAAAAACCTCCAAGGATGGATTCTGGATCTGCTCAGAGAAGGTGTGTTTGGATTGCTACTCACTCGGTGCCTTTATATGGCAGACAAGGTTCCGTGGCTGAATTTGATATCTTTTATTAGACCAACCCAAATGGTTGGAGAATAGTAATTAAGCAAGCTTTCAGGTTCAAAAACCCTCCGTCAGGCTAAGGACGCTGCAGCAGTTGCTGCGTGCTCTTCCTGGATGGAATGAAAAGTAAACAAGCCAGGGGCTGGGCTGGGGAGTCAGTTGCCAGGCAGATTATAATGTATCAAAAATCCAATGTCTGTGTTTAGTCCCTGATCTCTAGTATCCAGCAGGTTGATGAAATAGAGCTCATAGGCTCGTCTCTGGGAAGTGTTGTGTAAGTTTCCCTTGAGGATCAGGACTGAGAGATTGGAGAGAGAGTGGCCCTCCTGTGAGAAATGTGCCCCCACCGGTAATTGGGTATTTCTGTCTTTGATGGATTTCCGGTGTGCATTCATTCTGGTGCGCAGTTGTTGTTTGGTCTCTCCTACATATTTTCCATGAGGGCATTTGGTGCATTGGATGAGGTATACTACATTCCTGGAGGTGCAGCTGTAAGATCCAGGAATGCTGATAGCTTTGTTGTGGGGTGTAGTAATTGTGGGGTTGGTGGAGATGTGTTGGCAGGTTTTGCATTTCTTGTCATGACACGGTCTGGATCCTTTTGGTGTGTTCTGGGCTTGAGGAATTTTGCTTCTGGTGATGAGGTTGGCGAGGTTCGGTGCTTGTTTAAAGGCTAGGATGGGTGGCTCTGGGAAGATCTTTTTAAGAATAGGGTCTCTGTCTAGTATGGGTTACAATTGTTTGAGGATTTTCCATACAGGTTCAAGGGAGGTGTGATACGTCATAACCAGCGGTGTGCGATTTGTGGGGGGGGTTCTTCTGTACTGCAGCAGTTCGTCATGTGGTATCCAGGTGGCTCTTTCAAACGTGCTATCTACCTCTCTGGAGGAGTGTCCTTGTTGGGTGAAAGCCTTTTTAAGATTGGTGAGGTGGCAATCCCAGGTGTTCTCTTCAGTACAAATGCGGTGGTATCTGACACTTTACTGAGCAGTACACTAATTTGCTGTGGTGTAAAGCATCACTGCCAACACATCGGATGCTATTAAACCACAGCAAATTAATTTTTGCTGCTGTAAGATAGTACTGTCAGGGAAAGTAGTATTTTATTGAGGTGAAAATAACTGTCTAAACACAGGTGTAAATGCTAATTTAGGCATACATGGCACACGGTCAACGCAAGCAGCAGGAAACCAGACCCTTGCCTGCCACCTAGCCACAGGACTCCAGCCAGCTGTTCATGTCCCAGCCAGCCCCATTACTGCCCAATGCTACCTCCCGGAGCCTGGGGCTTACTCCTGGGCCTCTGCCAGCTCAGGTCTATTCTGTCCTAGCTTAAACTGCTGCAGTCCTGGGTGCAGCATCTGCATGTATGCCTTGGACCACAGCAGTTTGAGCATCTAGATGTTCCATTAAGGTGCCATGATAAACTCTGGCACAAACTCTGCCGGAGCTTATAACAGCACCATAATGACACATGTAGATGCATCCACTATTGTCAACAGAAAGTGAGTATATGATGAGTTTTATAGGTTCAAACTGTCCATATTTTAATCAAGGTACTGTAATAATAATGATTAACAAGTATAAAAGGGATAGTTTATTATAAATTGTGTGTGAGTGGGTGCATCTACATGTTCATTAATGTACAGTAGTTGCTACACATTAAGTTTAGTACTTAGATAAGTACTATATCTATGCACAGTAACTTGTGCTACTGAGCAGTGGTGCTGGTGCTTGCATTTCTTTGGACACTAACTGTGCAGTAGCCTAATGCTATTGTGTGGTAGTGTATTAGTTCGGTTTTTGCCCAGCACATGATTGTGCAGTATTATTAGGCTACTCTGCAGTTAGCGCCTAGTGTAGACACACCCTGTGTGTATAACTATAATCTTGTAGCTATTTCCTATATGATTTGATTTCCATACATTATAATACTATATAGTGCACAGATAGACATTTTAGCACTTTAATTATTTGGGTAATATAGTAGCAAATGCATGGTAAAAGCCAGAAGGACAGAAGTAATATAAAAGGCCCTTGTTGCATGCTGGCGGATCCTCACTATTCGAAATGCAGCTTTCACAGGCACAAGTATCTGCTTGTTAAAAGCAAATAGCTCATCCAGCAAGTCACAGAATCAGGACTGTAATTCTTCCCCACTCTTATAGAACCTATAAAACCTAAAACCCCAGGCTGTGCTTCAACAGTTCATCAGAGTTCAGCAAACTACTTCAGGACTTAAAACATGTCCTTATCAGTAAGCTGAACACAAATGGACACTTAAACAACCTGCTTAAAAAGAGACTTGGAGATTTTTTCCCCCTAGCTTTCACAGATTGTTAGCTTCTCTTCTCAGTGGGCTGGGTAATAATAATCTAGTCAAAAAGAGAATTGGACAGAAAATACAAAATACATTTCCAAGACACTGCTATTTTTAATGGTGTATTAAAATATTTTGGTAATAATTGAAATAGAACAAATTTTCATTTTTTTTCACTTGTTTTACAACACACCTTCACAAAAAAATGCATTTCAGACTGATAGGTCTTTCTCACAGTATGTTTATTTTATTTATCTTTTGCATTTTTCTTGTTTTTCATTTTTCATTTTACTACTGTGATCCTCCCTCCCCTGACAAACTTCAACATTTAAGAAGCTATAGAGTGGCAATTTGCTTTATTTTTCCTGTTGCTTATCTGTAACTTTTCCAAAATGGAACTAGACAGAGGAGGGGAAAAAGGAATACCCCACAATAACCTGGATAACATTTATAGCATAGCATCAAGTATATATATATATATATATATATAAAAGAATAAATAAGGAAAAAGGAAATTAAGAATTTTGCGATAAAAATGATGAAATTGTGTTTACATAAAAAACTCAAAGCAACCTTGAAAAATCAAAATCTTTTCATGAAAATTTTAATTTTAGAAAAAGTCATTATTTTATTTCAAAACGCATAACATGTTATAAACTCTGGTCACTGGCCCTTGAATAAATCAGACATTCTGAATGTTCAATGTAGATCCCTTTACAGTAGAGAGTAATGACACATACCATAGCATAGTCGATGAGTTTTTCAGAGCAGTGAGTTCACCTCATGGATAGATGATATAAAAATATGATCATTTTAGTTTTGGAATTTGTTCAGTTTTTCACCTGAACTCAGATGTGTTTGGGTTCACTACATATCTTTCTGATTAACTCTCTCATTTTTTTAAAGTATATAACTACCTACTGTTTAGAGTAAGCCTTTAAGGAAATAAAATAAATTTGTCTGTTTCTAGCAATATAGCCAAGTATAGCTCCTATATGTTTCCTCTCATTCAGCCATTTATTTTCTCCCCAGTCCCTTTATATCAGCCTTGCAATTTGCCATAAACATTTACTAGCCCGGGTACAAAAATGTACTTGTCTATATTTGAAGAAAGACAGAAAAACTATTATTTTACTCATCCATAAAAATGAAATTACTCCCTGTGGCCAGAGTGAATACATTTTCCCACTCAAATGAATATGTTAAGCAGTCCTAATCAAGAAGTATTGGTTACAACATTTTTGATGGAAAATTAGGTATTTGACTATGTAATTTTATAGTATGTTTCTACTTTCATAGAAAATTACAATTTATTTATACAGAGCTGAATATCAAACCTTTGGTTTATGGTCGTATAATTCAGTTTTTAATTTTAAATAAACAGGAAAAAATAGAGAGAATATTTCAATATTATTTAAATGAAAAACTTTATCATTCTGCATGTTATTTTTGATTCTAAAGAGACACAATTATAGCATAACGATTAGGAGCAGAGCGGGTACCATATTTTCTTGCATACAGCATGCCCCAGAATATAATAAACACCTTATTTTTGAAAGGCAAAAAAAAGAAAAAAAGATTTTCCAGAGTTATGGCTGCATAGAGCAGGGACACAGCCTAATATTGAGTTGACTCCCTCTCCCTCTCCTGCTTAACAAATTATAATCTAGCTGCTACTGAAGACTAGCCTCCATGGGTGGATCTGTGATTTTAAAAGGAGTTAAAAAGTCTTCAAGGCTGTAAAATAGAAGTACAGAGAGCAGGAGGAGCTAGCAGACATCAAAACTGAAGACAGGTTAGCTTGACCAGTAGAACAGTGAGACTATTAAAAAGCAGAGATGATTATTAACACTTCTGAAATGAAGAATAATTAGCAATTAAGAAAATTAAATCCCCCATCTACCTGAATAGTAATGCAACAGCCATTGCACTGTGGAGCAGGTATCAAAGCAGAGTGATTTTTCTCAAGGAGAAAATCATGTCCCTGCTTAATACATGCATCCCATTTGAGGGGAGGAGGGGCAGGCTGATGGGGAAACTGCAGAATGGTGAGCATTATATGTGAGAAAATACAGTGGTATACATCCTAAGAGAAATACTAGAATTTGCAGAAACAAATTGCAGAGAGATGGATTTTTTTCAATATTTTAATATGTTTTCCTTTCATTATGATTCAATAAATAACTTATGGAAAATAAACCTTAAAATTCCTGTAACAGTGAGTTACAACTTATATTTGCATTATAACAAATTCCATGACTGGAAGCACAGGAGATAGTTTTGCTGTTGATCAGACCCTGGAACCAATGCTAATGATGTACTCATCTCTAAGTATTTTTAACACGCTAACTTGTAAGTGCAGCTATTATTTAATGATGATTTGAACAAATCAATTCAGCTAAATAAACATATAAGCAACTCACAAAATGGCATTAATGGGTAGCTCAAAAGATTGCAAATTCTTGTTGTTTTGTGTTAAATGGATCTTAACACAAAAATCACACAATCACAAAAATATGGCTTGCAAAGAGAAAATCTAGAATATGGAGCTGTATGGACACATCCTCCTAGGGTATGTACAAATGTTACATTTAGATTGATAGAATTGAGTTCAGTGTTGTAAAAATGCTAGGTATGCAAGCTGGTGAGAAAAGGCCACAACAGTAGATGGTGCAGGAGGGCCTCAGGATGACTGTAGGATTGAGTGACCAGTAGCAACTCCTCAGGGATACAGAGAAAGCATGGATGCTTGTGTTGCTCCACAGGTATGCAAAGAAACTGAGAGCACAGGTGGAGTTGGGATAGATCCAGACTCATGGTCATTGAAATGCAGGATCTGGACCTCAGTGGTGTGCCCACCTTCTCCCCCATCACAGTTTCCCCAGGATGAATGCCTCATCCCCAGTGGACCTCAGCTGTATCTGGGGGAACCAGCATGCCTGGAGACACAATTTCCCATGTCAGAGCCAAGGGTGTTCTGATCCCTCAACTCCAACAGTGCCTTAGAGCAGTGGTTCACAACCTTTTTTGTACCAGGGCCCATTTGTAAACTTCGATGGTCAGTCTGAACCCAGTGCCCCTCACTCCCAACCCACTACCCCCTACCCCCAGCCCCCCAGCCCGCAGGGTGTGGTGTAGGGGGTGAGTGAGTGGGGGCATGTGGGGGCCCAAGCATTTCCTTGCAGGCTGTAACTCTGACAGCCTTCAAGGAAAAACACATGATTTCCCACATTTTCTCTTTTAAAGGAGAATCCAGTTTTAGTTCATTGATCCATTTTTTAAGTTTGTTTGAGACCCTTTCATATATTCTTACAAGGCAGTTTTTGGGTTGCAACCCATAGGTTGCTGCTTGAAATGCTGCCTTAGAGGGACTGCCACTATTTCAGAGACCATCTGCCAGTCCTTCTGGTCCCAGCACAGGGATCCAAAGAGAGATCACTCCCACTCCCAGTGCCAGTGTGGAGGCCTGAAACCAAGTGCACAGACCTGTGTGGGCACTGGTCACTATTGGAAAGGAAGGAGTCCTGTAAAAAAAGCAAGCACAGCTGGCTGGTGTTAGAGTGAGGATTGTTCCCAGGCCAAGGTCCCAGATTGTTTTGCAGGAGGCACTTGACTGGCCCAGTCCTGATTGAACTGCAGTGCATGACTGTGAAGCAGCCTCAAGTTTCACAGCAGAAGTCATCACTGCACTGACAACTCCCCTCCTGCATTCCCTGGGAGAACACATACCAACCCATCCTTTCCAGCACACCCCACTGAGCACTTCACCAGTGGCATGGACTATATGGAACTCATGGCGTGTTGGGAGTAGGGGAGTCAATCCCAGGGCTGGACAGATCCTTTTCCATTGCCCCTCATCTGTAAGCATCAGAACCAAGCATTGCTACTGAAGGCAATAGATAGCAGGGCTGTACTCAGGGAGTCTTAGGTTGGTGGAAAATTTGCTCAGCTGGGTCCATAGAAGATGAGTTCTGTATTAATAATCAGCCTCGTAGGGCTTGGTCTGCAGGCCCTTAACCATACGAGTGGCCCTTCTCTGGACCCTCTCCAGGTTATCCGCATCCCTCTTGAAGTTCTGGGCGCCGCACTTCAAGAGGGATACGGATAACCTGGAGAGGGTCCAGAGAAGGGCCACTCGTATGGTTAAGGGCCTGCAGACCAAGCCCTACGAGGAGAGACTAGAGAAACTGGACCTTTTCAGCCTCCGCAAGAGAAGGTTGAGAGGCGACCTTGTGGCTGCCTATAAGTTCATCATGGGGGCACAGAAGGGAATTGGTGAGTATTTATTCACCAAGGCGTCCCCAGGGGTTACAAGAAATAATGGCCACAAGCTAGCAGAGAGCAGATTTAGATTGGACATTAGGAAGAACTTCTTCACAGTTCGAGTGGCCAAGGTCTGGAATGGGCTCCCAAGGGAGGTGGTGCTCTCCCCTACCCTGGGGGTCTTCAAGAGGAGGTTAGATAACCATCTAGCTGGGGTCACCTAGACCCAGCACTCTTTCTTGCCTATGCAGGGGGTTGGACTCGATGATCTATTGAGGTCCCTTCCGACCCTAACATCTATGAATCTATAAATCTATGAATCACTGCAATAGACAAAGAATTCTAGGGTGTCACATTTTGTGTCAGAACCAGAGATGGCACTTGAGCTTGATTTTCACATTAAGCGGTATTTCCAGACAAATACTGCCATATTATCAAAGCATATTACCTTTCCAGGAATCACACATCTTTTCTGGGACCATCTGTAAAGGTAGTAGAGGATAGATAGAGAGGTCAGAAGTCTTCCCTGAGCACCACACTTCTTCAACACATCACATATGGTCAGTGTACCATGCCTTCTCTACCTAGGCCTCACAGAAGGCTTCCCACTTGTCCTTGAATAAGTTGTTCAGGATAAAGGCAGTGGAACTGAAATGTGGGAAGTACTCTGGCTGTGTTGAGGTGCAGACTCAGATCCCTCCAGCATTCCTTGGAGTGATGGAAGGAACACTTGACCATCATCCAGCATCGGTTTAAGTTGTGGTTGAAGTGTTCTTTCTTACGGCCCAGATTCTCTGTCTAGGGATTTGTGAGCAAAGGGAGGAGGGGGTAGGCCAGGTCCATGATTTCCTCATACTACATTGGTTGGCAATGGAGCAGAGGGAGTTGGGAGTGGTTGAGCTTCGACATGGCAATAGTATGCTTCTTCAGAGCCATGAGTGGATTTATGCCAATGTCCTGCTGTTTGATGTGGGGGGCCAGTTTGTCGACAATGGTGATGAAGCAGCCCAGCACATAAAAGTTAAGCAGCCACTGCTTATCATGCCATATGCACAGAACAGTCTGCTCTTGCCAGTCACTACTGGGTTTGCAGGCTCCAAACTACCTCTTGGCAGACTGGAGATACTCCCACAGCACCCCAGAGCCAATGGCATTCAGGATGGTCTTTGTCATCCAGGTGGAAGTAGTCAGCTGATTCCATGATACTTGGTGGCTGCAGGGTCCAGGAAGTGGTCCCATGGGGATGCTAGGCCCCTGGGGCCTAGGTAGGAAGATGTCTGTCAGTGAAAATATCTGCCATATCATCTGCAGATGGGTGTATACAATGTCCTACAGCATCTTTCCATAGTTGTGCAGGGCAACAACAAAGATACACTGCCAATCCTGGGTCCATGGGTTTATGGGTGAGCAGTAGGAATCCATGGCAGTTTGGGGGTAGAGAATCTGACATACTTGCAAGTAATGAGAGAGGCCACAGCCAAGGCCTCTCTTAGAGACTCAGAGCAGGAAAGGGGTTACTGTACCTGGGAGTTCTCCATAGTGGCCAGGTAGACAGGACTGTCCCACAGGCTCAGCTGTACTCAGCAGTCTCTGGCAGCCTTGGGAGCCCACAGAGGTATGTGCCAAGGACCCTTTTACCCTGCTCCTTCTCCCCTCCCCACAGGCCATCGCCTGTGCAGACTATCTTTGTGGCTTCTCTGAATGCCACGTGGTTTCATGGTGGTCTATCTGTAGAGGCTTTGGCTGCTCAAACTAAACCATACATCTTTAACCAGTTTACCCGAATACTTGCATGTACTCATAGATTCCTGTAATACCTTCTTAGGGAAAAAAAGAAATAGAAAAAGAAACTCAAACTTTATTGTCTCAGATTCAGAAGACTTTCACGTGAACGTGGACCAACCTCATGGATCTAGCTGCAGGGTTACAACTGTACACAGCAGCTTTTCTAAGAAAATTAAAACCGAAGAATTAATAAACACATTAAAAGCAGGATTCCTTAGTGTTCATCCAGTATTCCAAAGGGTTTAAAGGTTTTATGATGTAAATAGCAGGTCCCAGTTATAAGCTTGATTTATTTAGAATATCATTTTCATTTCTAACTCTGACAGGGGAATAATGTTTTTGAATTTTTATCCAGGAGAATTCTGTGAGATGGAAATTGATGCATGTGGATCAAATCCATGTAAAAATGGAGGAACCTGTGTTGATTTGATAAGCCATTATAAGTGCACCTGCCCGATGGGTAAGTCATTCTAGATACATTGTACTTCATGACTAGCAGACAACTTTTTATGTCTTCAATCATTCTTTTGTTATATTATGTTTCCCTGAATCTAAGACAACTTCAAATTTAAGACAACCAATAACTAGATGAATATTTATATATGTGTTATAATTTTTTCATGTAGGGAATCTATTTATTGGTCATCTTAAATGTACCCTCACCACTACTACTACAGTGGGGAAAGTAGTGGAAGTAGGGCAAGGGATGAGACTTCAGCCCTTGCTTCTCAACCCCTTTCTTTCTCTGCTTGCTACCCTGCCCCTTGCCTCCATGAGTCTGTGGCTGCCCCAGTACCGCATACCCTCTACCACTTGCCCTCTGCCTCCCCTGCCACTTGGCTCTGCTGCCTGCCCTCTGCAAGTTTTTCCCTTCATGCCTATGCCTGCCCTCCTATGACTTATACCCCTGCCAGTTTCCCCCATGCCTGTCTCCCCTGAATTTCCCCAACCAACCTGCTACCTGCCTCCCTGCCATGTCCTACCTCCCCCCAGCCCCTTGCCTCCTCATGCCTCTGCCTGACTCCAGGCTGCCTGTCCCCGCACTGATGCCTGCTTTCCATGCAACCTGTCCCTCTACCCCCTGTTCCTCCCACTGCCTGCTCCCCTCAATCTTTGGGGCAACTCTGGCTCTAGCTCAAGGGCAGTCAGTGGCAGCAGCCTTGGCCCCAGCCCATCCTGGCCAGGAAGAACCAGTAGAAGTGGCTACAGGCTGGGCCAGGTTGGGGTGAGAGGGGCCAGAGTTAAAAGTAAGTGGCAGGGGGAACTGCTGGCATGCAATTTATGACCCAGATACCTTGTTTCAAGCAGACCCAAACCTTCAGACTGACCATGACCTCTCCATTTGATAATAGGCAAATTTTATTGATACACAGTACTAGCAGATAATAATGCATACAATTGTATATCTACCAGTCCCAGGATTCACAGAGTCAAGATACATCTGGCCAGTATGTGGGCTTCACTCTGAGGTTCTCTCTCAGATGTCAGATGTAGCAGCCTGGAGGCTGAAAGCCAAGGTCCACCCCCCAGTGGTGTGTGTGAAATGGGCTGGTGGTATGCCTTTTGTCGATGGTGTCCTTGGGTTCCCCTCTCAGGAACCCTTTGCTTCTCTGAAATCCCTCCTTTTGTATTCTTTTCCTCCCCTGATATCTTTTCATCTCCATTCATCATTGGTAGGTCTCTCTGTGGTTGTCATACTATGTTGTGTCCTGTCAGCATAGTCCTTTGTTTCACAAACCCATCACATGCACACACCCTAATTTGGGCTTTACTGGTTTCTCCTAATTTGCTCCAACTACCAAAACAGGAAATCCCAAAGGCTCTGCAACTGGGCATTGTGACCTGGCCAACAAAGCAGAGTTCCTTATCTCATGTTATGGAACAGTGGGGTACATGTCTTCAATTCCCAGCCTGTGTGTATGCTTGCCACTTACCTGTTTCAGACGCAGTAGGCCTTATAGAAGCCTATATGCCTGAGTGGTTCAAGTCTGAGATGCCCAGGTACACCATGGTGATAGTGCCTGGGGTCACCAGATTCCCCACTGGCCCACTCAGCTTGGCGCACATTGTATAAGCCACCAACCACCAAGAAGACTGGTGACCTGCAGTGGTGGTTGCTACATGTCACTAGCCACTAGCATGTTTGCGTCCCACTTTGACCCAGCTGCCTCAACGGCCTGCCCCTTCTGCCCTGGGGACATTGAGGAGAACCTCTTTCACACTTTCCTTGACTTTCCATGCCTGTAGTCATTCTTTGTTGCCCTCGAGCTGCTGCTGAGGGTGCTGGGCAGGAGCCTCTCAGAGACCACCTACATGTGCTTCTACCCATGCTGGGCAACTGAGCAGGGCGTCATCTGCCTGGCCAACTTTCTACTGGGTCAGGCCAAGATGGCTATCCTGAAGAGCTGTTGCAACCACCTTGTTGGGTCCAGCTCAGACGATGCCCTTCAGGTTTTTGGCCTCCTGGTGCAGGCACATCTCTCACTGCAGTTCGAGCACACTGTGCTCCAGCGGGCAGTGCCCACCTTTGAGGCACACTAAGCTCTTGGAGAGCACTATGTCATATGAAAAACAGTTGTCTTCAATATGCACTCTGATGTCATGACCGGTCTAGGCAATTGGAAAAGCCCGGTGTCGGACTGTTACTTCCATCTCGTGCCGCGCCCTGGGCCCTCACTAGGCTGCCTTTTGCTTTTTTCTTCATGTGGAAAGTTGAAGGTGTTGTCATGTGCATGATTGGATAGAGCTGGGTAGGAATCATTTGTTTATAGAGGACTTTGGTCTATAGGATTGTGTAGCTGGTGTCCTGACCACATAATGGCATGTTAGGCACGACATGTAATACAGCGAAGTTGTCTGTCATGGTGTGATGTTATGAATGTAATGACATAGTGCTCTTGGTTTGATGATAATTTATTTGTTTCTGCTTTGTATATTGGATCTGGATCCCGAAGAGGCCAACTTTTTGTACCCTGAACCCCTGAATAAAGTAGTTAAAAGTCAAAGTCCTTCTTCCTTCCTTCCTTTTGAAAAGATGCTCCTGTTTTGCTTTATTTCAAATGTTTTCAGGAAACATTATATAACAATATAGGTAAAAAAGTCAATATATGTGAAAGAACTGTGATTAGATATTGGTTTCTCTTTGTGGTTTAGGACATGAAGGTGAAAACTGTGAACTGGATATTGATGCCTGCTTGTATTACAATACAAGTTGCTCTTCAGGAACACTGTGTGTGGACAGACCTCATGGACTTAATTATACATGCTTACTGCCATGTATTGAAAATACAGAGGTAAGATTAAAAAGCATTTTCATCCCTTCGATTTATGAATGTAAAAGAAAATAAAACAAAATAAAAGTATAGTAATGCCAGTTGACAATGCAGAAAAACAAAGAAATTCTCACTGTAATTACTCTTAATCACCTGCAGTATGCAGTATTGAATTAAATCTGATTTTATATAGTGTCTTTCACACTCAGACTTTCAAAATACTTTATGAACCAATGAGTTAGATAATGGTAATGAAATGACTGTTTAGGCAGATACAGCATCCATTTATGCACTCTGAAATAGCTTCCAAAGAGCCCTAGATATTAGAACCTATTTTTACAATGACAAAAAGGTTTAGGGCTAATAAATGACTAATGTACCTAAAGTGTAAGTCAAGCAGAATTTAAATTCCTAGGTCCAAAGCTTTGAGTTGTAACAGCAGTGCTCAGCAGCTGCCAAGCTGAGTAGATGTCTATATGCCATAGACACCTTGCTTTTCACTTCCTCAGACACCTAGAGTTGTATCAAGGACAGCACTGAATCAATTCAAGCTGCACAGCTGCACAAGGCCCTAAGTAGGTCAGAGTTCCATTGCAAGTTTGACACGTTTTTCTGGTAAGAAGTAGGAGCGCTGAGCTGAACGCTACATTGAGCCCTCGATAGGGTAAACTCTGCCATTTCTGTGAATGTCCAGAACTTCCACAGTCAGGACCATCCAGCACCTGTTTCATGCTAAGCCTGATTGAAACCTAGAAAATAAGTCTCAGATCTTATGCCACCTCTAGATGTCTAAGCCTAAATGACTGCTAATCCCACAAACATGTCTCACTTGAGGAAAGTCATCCAGTCCTACTTAGCTGTCTTGTTCTCTCAATAAGTAGAAAGAGGTAGTTGGCCGTGGTAGTCTGAAGTTGGGGCAGGGTGACACTTTATAGTCTAATTGATTCAGAGAAGCATGAGCTTTCATAGATTAGTCTGTGTTGTCAAGTGCTATGAATGGATTTGATAGATACAGATGTTCCAAAAGCTAGTTCAGGTAATGGGATAAGAATCCAGAGTCTCTGTTGAAACCATACTTAACACAATCCAGTCTATACATTATTTCTTGATCACAGTTTTCCATGCAAATTGGCTTTATTTATTTATTTATTTATTATTTAAGAAAAGCAACTGGAATGTGCAAGGAGGTTAAAGAGGACTTTGTGTTCAATCATTCTTTCATGTAGGAATTGCTCTGTCTTTTCAGTATAGAGAGCAGAGGGTCATTGTAAATAGATGATAGCATACCTGATATTGGTAGAGAAGCAGGTAAATGAAGCTCAGATATTATATCCATGTTATTTGGCCAAGTGATAATGTGATCTCTTATGGTGTGGGGAGCAGCTGGCATTAGGGTCTGTAGCAAAGCCTGGTGCCTTGGTGAGAATAGGAGTTATCTAGTCTGTTGTTAAAGAGTAGTTATTTGAGGTTGATGCTGCCTGTAATCCAGGACAGGGTTGTCTCCCAAGGCTTGTGTTAAATATGGTCTCAAAAGAGTCTGTATTTTATCTCATTACCTTCAGTAGCTTTTATAACTACTATGTCCCTCAATAGGGACTGGGGTGGTGCAGGTGCTAAGGTGCACAGTTGATAACCCAGAGGACACAAGCCTGTAGCCATAGCAGATGAGCTCATGGTGTGGCCATGCCAGAGTCCAATGATTCTGTGAATTTTGCTAAATACCCTGTCACAAGGACACAAGAAGCAAGGAAGGATGTCCCTCAATGTGTTAACTGCTTTATTTATCCATTTTGATCTTTTCAACCCACCTTCATATCTTTCAGTAGTATTCCCTCTTCTTGTCCCTTTTTCCCCATACTTTGTATTTATTTGACTTTATTATTTTCTATTTCTTACCCTTGCTCTCCGAAAGTTCTTTGATAGTATCTGACAAATAGGCTGTCACCTACAAAAACGGACAAGTTTCTGACCAAGCTAGTCTATAAGATTGCACTGCCCTGCCTTCTACTTTTTTTCTTAATGGGGACCTAGAGAAATTGTGAACTCTCAGTCCCTGGGAATTTTCAAGACCAAGACATTTGGCTGGGATGGTTTACAGAACTAGTTAGCCATGTTAGTCTGAAGTCCGGTGGAAGGCAGAGTAGATATGTAGCTTATAAACTAACTAAATATACTTCCAAAGAATGTAAACATTGAGCAGAGAGATGCCTACAGGCAATCAATAGGAAATGATAGGCACAGCTATGTGTCTAAACTCCCATGTCTGGGGATGCAAGAGGAAGCTGTTTAATATTGGGTTCAACTTGTTCAGAAAGGAACTATCTACCTAATTGACAGCCGCATTGACTGGAGGAAAAGCAGCAGAAAACTTCAATTGCACTCTGCCCAATAACCTACTCGCTGAGGGTTTAAGAGAAATAAGAGAGCTGGTTCATCTACATCATCCACTTTCCTAAATGGTACTGAAACCACCAGGCCATAGGCTAGGCGGAAATGAAGGCATACCTCTGTCTTCTGTTGAAGGTGGATCACTGGGTAGAAAGGAATGTAAATTTCAGAGAGCCAGAAAGAGAAAACACAAGATGGAGACTGTTTCATAGTTCACTAAGGAGGGTATTTTGCAGGGTGGGAATAGGAGAGACCCCAGGTTCTGATCCCAATATTTTGTTTGTTTTAATTTGTGCTTTGCATTAAATGGTCAATGAATATTGCATAAACAGTTTTGGTAGCAAGGAGGTGAGAGATGTGAGCTTCTACCCCTTTTAAGCTGAGGAAAAAGCATTATACCTGAATCCTTTCTTTTTGGATGGATGCTTTAACTATTGGGAAAGTATATTAAGACTGAATTTCAGCTTTTTCTCCTCTTGGTATTGGGGAAAGACATCTGGGATCCCTCATCTGAGGGACTCATTCTCCCATGCATACTTCTTAACACCGAGTTTTAGATGTCCTCTCAAGGAGTTGTGATTGTCTTGCTATAACCCTCTATTCAACTGTACTTTAGTGCTGATATTAGCTATCAGTCTGATTCCACAGTCTGATACTGTATAACTTCTAACCAGGGACGTCTGTCCAGAAATAAAGCACCACAAATAGAGTGAAATATTTCAAATTAAAGTATATGGCTACACAACTTTTACTGCAGTGATATGTTATGATCAGCAGTGCAGTTGAATAGTTTTACATTAGTATAGAATTCCTACAGCTTGTCAGAAAAAGTTAAGATTCTGATTTTTTTCCTGCAACTTTGAAAAAGTACAGATTCATCTGGCTATTTTCCATGGTATTAAAAACTGTTTTATAAAAATATTCAATCCATTTTTGAAGGAAAGATGTCATTAGGACATTTATGTATTGAGTAAATCTTAGTCATCTGAATAGTCCATTCAGTAGAATTACTGGTGCGAGTAAAATTTACTCACATAAATACACTCTACAGACCCTTGATTATGAACTATTAAGATTTTGGGTTTGAATAAAATAAAATATAACTAATTTTTTAAAGTAGTCTTTATTTAAAAAGCAATGTACAGGATGCTACCTATTCCTTTCAAGCAGCTGCACGGACATGATAACCTGTGTTTAAAAGACTTAATCAATTCTTTTATTGAAATATACTTACCATAAAAATATACGGCACAGAGCAGGCAGTGTGTTTACAAAGAAGCAATCAACATTTATTTTACCTTGAAGTCCATGGGTACCACACTCACCAATGAATATGAAATATAATGCAGAAATACTTATTGCCTCAAAGGTTTAAATTTAAATTGTTCAGCATCTGCTAAATTTTAACATTTTTATGATTTAAAGTGTCACGCTGAGTGCAAATTTACTGTACATGGCATAGTACTGTAATGATGCAATAATCGTTATGGCTAGTTAGGATGGGAAGTGATGATGTGCCAAGGATGCTGATAGGAGATCCTAAAACATTTTATTGTAATATTTGCTTAAAAGCCCTTAGACATGTCTAATTTATTCAAACAAACATTATATAGCACATCATAAATGTATGTGGATTGTATATATACTGTATAAAGCATTTGATTGAGTTATAATGTATTTAATTACATTTTCTAAAGTGAAAGGAAACAGAACATTAAAAGAAAGAATAAAATATATATTTTCCTTGCATTATCTTAGTGTAGAGGCCAGTAAATTAAACGCAATTTGCTTAGTGAAATATTAATAACTTAAAAAAAGAAATCTTTCAAGCATTTTGGCATAGTGATAGTAATAATGCAAATATTATTTACATTTTCCATTTAGCAGTTGCATTGATCTTTTATTAAACAATTTAAAACATTATTTATTAATATGGATTTGTATAACAACATCTTTTTTGTATATTTTATTCCCTTTCAAGACAAAACCCTTTTTCAGTGTCACCAAGGTTTGCAAGTCTACTTTAATTCTGACTCTGACAATTCCATTTTACCCCTGACCTTGCATTAAGGACAAAAAAATTATAGTGTGTTGGTTATTTTAGGTTTATTTTTTAATATAAAATATGAAAGCAAGTGTTATCTACTTTGACCAAGGTGTTTTTTGTTTGTTTGTGTGTTTGTTTTGAGGGGCAGTGGTTATACATGTATAAAACGACAAAAATAATAATAAGGCTTTCCAGGCACTAAAATTCAAGATAAATTAAGATAAAAGTTATGCTGCCCTTAAAATTAAAATGAGAATGCTATAATTAAAAAGAATGATATAATTCTGTAAATCTAAGGAAATTTTCAGGTAAACTTTCAAAATGAATCTGTTCCTGCCTTCCATATCTAAAATGTTAGAAATCCATAGCAGCTATACAGTATAGTATTGGTCCAATCTGATATGTCATTTCCTGTAATACTAAGCATTACTGGCATCTTCCCTACTTAACATAAATAAAAAGAAAGGAAGGAATATCTTGAGTACTGTAACCCAGTAAGTATTGGTGCTTCAAACAGACAAGGGGTCAACTGCCATAATTTCATATAAAACTTGAAGCTATATCACTCTGATAATTAAGAGTTTTAGCTGAATTAATGTCACTGTCATTGGCTCAGTTCTATGACACAGGTTTATTATTTTTTTTCAAAATGCCAATATTTTAAAGAATTATTTGGAATAAGTAGCATCTCAAACTGAAGGTTTCCAAGTCTTAAGCTATGGCAACATTTCATAACAGATTGTTTTTGATAATGCCAGTTACCATGGGAACTTCAAAACATGTTAGCCAATATTTAATGATTAATTTAACCTTTATTTAGGGGAAGAGAAATTAGCAGATGCATTTCTCTCCTGTTTTTTTTACTCCTTTTCTCACAAAACATTAACATTGTTCTTCAGTGTGAACATTTCTAACATTTTTAGACACTTGGGAGTTTTAGCTTCAGAAGAAATCATATATTTAGCTTGGATATTATTGAAGTACAGGAACTAATGAAGAATAACTGTAGTCTGCTAAAAGAAGGCAATGATTGCCAGATCTGATTAATGTTTATTGGACACACTAATGTGCTTCTCTTCAAAATGAAACCAATAGATCATGAGATCAGAAGTAGGGCTGAAAGAGATGTTATATAGTCATCTAGTCCAGACTGCTCATCAAGGAAGACCCTTCCTAAATAAACCACAATCCCAAAAATCTTTGTAGCCATAAATCTACACAGCCAGCCTCCAACCCTGCTACAGCTTGCTACAATACCAACCCAGGGACAATGACAACCCTCTGGTGGTTAACCTAAATCCCTGTAGTCAAACTCTGCTCTGTGGTTTGACTTGTGCGGTGTGTCCCAATAGGAGACCTTCCACTCTCTTGGAACACTCACCTGCCATGATTTGATGGAAGGTTTCAGTAGAATTCTGCCCATAGGAAGCAGAAAGCTACTTTGTTAGGGCACCTCTTTCTCAGCCAAATAGGCCTCTATGACCTCTGATAAGATGCCAGACCTATAATGGAGGCTCCTCTGTCCCCTACAACCCCATCACAGGCCTCCAAATGACACAGTTATTTGCTCTTGCTGTTATGGTTTCACAGCTAGGGAGCTAGTCCAAGTACTTGTCCTAGCTTCCAGACAACTCATCTACCTCAAATGGCTTCTCTCAAGTGAAGGACTAGCCAAGGTACCAGGCTTTGCAAAGGACTCAAATGCCTGCTGTGCCCCAACATTAATATAGACTACATCATTACCAGAGTGAATAACAAGGAAAAAAACATCCAAGGTTCATTTAACCATACCAGGGGTGGGCAGTTATTTGGGTCTGAGGGAAACATAGCAGGTTTTGACGAGCTGTTACAGGCTGAGTCAGCACTTGCCCCAACAACTCAAGAAAAATTGCTAAGGGGCTTTGGGTTGGTGGGGAGCAGTGTTCAGGAGCAAGACAAGTATGATCCATTCCCTGCACACCCTACCCTATGGGGGGATGGGGCAAGGGATCTGTGGAGGGGGCATGTGTGCATGCATGTGTTGGGGAGAGCTCCCTGGGAGCCAGCCAGGGGTGAGAGGAGGGAGGGGGGGGAGGGGACATGTGCAACGGCCTCACCCAGTTAGCAGTTGCCACATGGTTCCAGCCCAGTATGGAGAGCTCCAGCTGTAGCTCCTGGCTACCTTTCACCTGCTTTGCCCAGCTGGCATGATGAGCAACTACCTGCGGGTGGAAGGTGGCTGGGAGAGGATCTGGAGCTCCATGCGCTGGGCTGTAACTGCCAAGCTGAAGCTTCCTCCCCACCTCCCTCTCTTCCCAGAGTGGCATAGCAGGGGCAGGAGCAGGAGCGGAGGCAGCAGCCACAGCTGGTGGTGAGGGGAGCAGAACAGCCCCACCAGCCTGGCCCCCAGCCAGCACACGCAGCTACTGGGGGGCTGTTCCCAGTGCGGCTGCAACTGACTTGGTGCTGATCCACTTCCCTTGCCTCCAGTAGTGGTTCCTCATCCCACCTTGCCCCTGTTGTGCTGCTCCAGACGGGGGTGGGGGGGGCAGAGCTTCAGCCAGGTGGCTTCCAGTGGAGGGGAAAGAAGCAGAACAGCATCCGGCTAGCTGCAGCTGCACTAGGAACAGCCCCACCAGAATCTGCATGCTGGCTGGGGCCCGGGCCTGCAGGTACCAATGGGAATGTGTCATGGGCTGCCCCAGCAGGAGCAGGTGGGGCTCAGCCCCATGTGGAAGGCTACGGGGTCAGCCACGGGCCAGATCCAGTAATTTGGTGGGCTGAATCTGGCCTGTAGGCTGTATTTTGCCCACCCCTGAACTATACCAAAGTCATATACATTATCACTTTCTTATAATGCCCATCTTTCTTCATTTGATGACAATTGAGTGTTTATTCATTCTGAAAGAGAGTTTGTCTTATCTGTCTGCTGTCTACATTGGACAGACAGGGCAAACTTTTTGTGTAAGAATGACTGAACACCCATCTGACATCAAATAAAGAAAGTTACTAAGGTCTATGTCAGAACACTTTAACCTCTGTGGACACATCATTGCTAATCTCAGGATTACTGTTTTTAGGCATCAAATGAAAACCAGTTTAAATGGGAACTTGTACCACAAACAAATCTTCCACAGATTGGATTGTGTTAAATATGGTTTAAACAGGGACTATGGATTCTTATACTATTACCTGGATCAGCTTTTTGACCACTTTTTTTTTCCTATGGGTTCTTTGTTTGTTTGCTTCTCTCAGCACTTTCACCCTCCATCTTCCCCTCTTCTTCTCCCTTCTCTTTTCCCAACTTCTGTATTCAAATTGCTCTGATTTATACACTGCCCTGTACTGTCCTTTACAGCATCTGACGAAGTGAACTCAAGCTCATGAAAGCTTGTGCTATCTCTCTCTATATATATCATTTAGTTAGTTTATAAAGTGCATAGACTGCCTTCTGCCTGACTTCAGACTAACATAGCTAACTACTTCTCTAAATCACCCAAGACAAATGTCTGTATAACTTGCTCTTGAAAATTTTCCAAGATGGAGAATCTACAATTTCCCTAGGTAGTCTGTTTCAATGCTTGACCACCCTCATAGTCCTATTTTCCAAACCAAATTTCTTCAGCTCTAGTTTCAGGCCATTGGTCCTAATCCTATTCCCTATAGTCATAGAGAAATGTCTATTTCTAATCCTTTTTTAATCACCCTTCAGATATTAGAACACTGTTATCAAATCCCCACTCATTCGTTTCTTCTTCAGACTAAAAAACCCTAGTTTTTTTCAGCCTTTCCTTATAAACCATGCTTCCTAAGACTGTAATCCTTTTATTCTCAACCTTTTTAGACTCAAGGCACCCCTCATTAGATTTGAGGCACCTCTTGAAAAGTGCCATCTCTTAGCTTTTAGATTACTTTGGAAAAAATAGAGCAGCTTTTTTTGTTGGTAAGAACTCAGAAAGATAATAACAGGTCAGATTGTTTTTTAACACTACAAACTTCTATTTTAAACCTCTGGATTTATTTTCTGAATCACCTTTTCACATCACATAACATATCATGCTGCTGCCTTCAACCTGGGTTTTTGTCTGCCTGAAGCTGCTCATCCATGCCTGCCACTCACCAGGTGACCAGTCATGCTCCACAAGACTGGCTGGAAATCTCCATCAGTGCCTAGCCCTCTGCCCACTTCCTGCTACCAGACTGGCCAATCAGGGTCAGCTGACCCTTCACCTCCCTCCATATAAACAGGGACAGGGATTCCTATTTGTGCTGAGGAATTGTGGACCTACACCTACCAAGAAATTATAAGTCTTCTTCAATCAGGGAGGCCACTGAAAACATAACAAAGGATCGGAGGTTAATTCCAAGTGCTCCAAGGGTGAACATTGAACCCATCAGCCTTTGAATGAGTCCAAGTAGCCAGTAAATGCTGCCTAGTGAAACTCTGCCCAGAGACTTGCATAGATGAGGGACCAGAAGATGGCCCCAGAGTCACTGAGGGTCCCCCCAACCAGACCCTGCTCCCTGGTCAGATAGATGGTGAGCCTGTCCAGAAGGTTGACCAAGAGGTCTCAGGACTTGGTGGAGCCACAGACAGGAAGTGCTTAAACAAAAAGGTGTGAGAAAAAGCATAGCCAAGACCTCAGCAAGAAGGGCCCCAGCAATGGAAGAGCTCCAGCCTGGTGCACTCAAAGTAGGCATGCAACAGGGTCCCCTTCTGCTGACAGAAAGGGCAAGTGCCAGGGGTGCCTGTGAAGTGTGTCAGATATGTGCCTGTGGAGATGACCCTGTGCAGGAGCCATCAGCTTAGATTCCTGTTGGCTCATGAGATAAGGGTGGAATATGGGGTGGTCCACCAGAGAGCCTGACCCTAGCTGAGGGTGTCCCAACATTTGGTGTCTGAGAGACATGAGAATGGGATTAGAGAACATATGGAGCATGAACATGTAGAGATGGAAATGATGGTCTGTGTGGAAGTGGGCCACTTTAGTATCCTACATCCTGCAGAGGTGGTGTGATAGGGAGTGCCATGGGGCCTGCTGAGGGAGTCTGGGGGTTACCTGTAGGGAGTTCACACAAGTCATCTCACACAAGTCCTCTTGGATGTAGGCATGGTCAGTATCCACCAGGGAGGCTTTGACTTTCAGGAGTAAGCAGCAGGGCACATAGGCCAGCACTGAAGGATCTGCCCACCCCTGCCTGGCATAATCCAGGAGGTCCCTGATATAGGTGATGGTGGCCTGGAACAATCTCTGGTGCACCCAGGACACCTCCGTAACTAGTTACACAGGAACTGAAAGTGTATTGGTAACAAGTCTCAAGCTGACCGAGGCTGCTTGCTGGTCCTTCCAGCTAGTGCCTTTGCCTGTTCTGTGTTTGATCTCTTGACTTCTTGACTCAGCTTGCCTCTGTACTCTGTCTGATCCTCCAGCTTCCTGATTTGGCTTGTTCCCAGTCTTAGTACTCAGATTGACCTCCTGGCTCCTGATCCATTTTTCCCTGGAATAGGCTCGCTCCTTCTGAACTTGGTTAGCCCCTCAAGCCCCAAGGGACCCTCAGACCTGGTTGGCCATGACTTAGCAAGATACAGTGTTAACATTGTGTGACACCCCATGGAATCCTTGAAAGATCTCAAGGCACCCCACAATGGTGGGGTGCCCTGGTTGAGAATCACTGCTCAAATCATTGTTGTTACTCTCCATTGGACTCTTTCCAAATTCGTTCCAATTTGTTCTTGAAGTGTGGGTTGTAGAAGTGAACGTTGTTATGCCAGGCTATGGATGGCCAGGTCTGGGAGTCACCCAGGTTCCAAAGAAGCAACAAAGATCTGAGGGGAGTGTGCATTCTGAGTGTAGGGAAGCAAGGAAGTCAGAATCCAGATCTGTCTGGTAAACAGATTCAGAGATCCAGTGGGTTGGGCAGAGCACAGGGTCATGAAGCTAACTGGATCAGATATACAGGACACCAAACCAGGGTCAAGTTAGGGATCCAAAAGGTCTGTGGGCAAGCCAGGTCAGGTAGCAAGAGAATCCATTGGAGAGTCAGGAGAGACACAAGCCAAGGACACAGCCACCTCGATACAAGGTTTAGCCTTGTTGCCCAGACACATCCTCTTCCAGGTCAGGGGTTTATAATAGAAGGGGTGAAGAATCAGCTGATCGTGGCTGGCCATTCCAGTGGTAGGGAGTAAGTGTATAGCTAGGCCCAGAAGGAGCGTTTTGGCCACATATATCTATATCAGTCCTCTGCTGAGCAGTTTGCAAACCAAGATAACTAGATGTACCAGGCAAACTAAAGTCACAGGTTCAAGACCATGGCCTGACAGGCACAGCACTCTAGGTGATGCCTCACTGGGCACTTTTACACATGCTTTGGGGGTAGGGGGCACTTTAATTAGAGCGAGCTTTATTTCAACCACCCCCACTGCCATTTAAAGCATAGGGATGCTAATATGCAAGATTCGGAGGCTGGCTGGAACATGGTAATTACCATGTTCCAGCATACTCGATAATTGAGTCTGCTCTGACACACTGTAATTACTGTTTTATATGCATATGCCTATATGCTTTATATGTATATTACTACATTATTTTATACTGCTTTTGTAACTTGCCTTCATCTTAGACATGAGAATAAAAAATGGCAATGAACCAGTCATCTCTTGCCCAATAAAATAATTAAGGTCCTTGTGTATGAAGTGGGAGATCTGGCCTCTATACCCTCTCAGCCTCAGGTACAGAATTTCCTAGGTGCTCATTCCTAAGTCCTGGTTCCTAGGAAAGTATCTTAGCACAAGGTTATGGCGTGGGCTACTCTTTCTGGTATATTGGGTCACTGGGCAGAAAGGCAAAAAAAGCATGAGGCCACAGGGAGGGCAAGTAGAATGCAACATGATTGTAGCTTAATGAGGTGAAGGGAGGGGGCCAGTCTTGAATTCCCATTCTTAATGGAGGGAGGATTCTGCCTCCTTCATCCAATGCTGTTTATGTTTGTTATGACTATCTTAGACAAAATGCATAAATGAGCCCAGCCCTCCTCACAGACCCTATTTCCATCCTTCATACTTTCCTTTTGGTATCATAACTCTGGCTTCAAAACTAAACTTTGACCAGGCAATAGGTATAACAGAAACTGTAACATTTGCTGACCACTCATGGAAGATATAATATATATAAATGCATAACTAGTCCTTTAGGGCTTAACATATTGCATGTGTTTTAAGACCCCTGGTCCTAAAAAGAAACCTTAATGTAAAAAAAATATAAGTTAGGGTAAATAAGAATCATCTTTTCTCCCCTCAGAAGCGAAAAACTTTTGAAATATAAGTTGCTAAAATAAGCTCTATCTGCTAGTCCTTAAAAGGGATCAAAGTAGAAAATTAAGTATTACATTTTTGCTGTGAGTAATTTTGAGTTAAGTATGAGTGGATGGCAGAGAAGGATGCAGAAAATGAAATCCAGAAATATTTTTAAAAATGTAGTTTTCAGGTTAATGCAAGCCTGTCCCCACAAATAACTGTTTTCTGAGTAAAATCTTTATTATAAGTAACATATGAGCCAGAAACAGCACAGCTTGACTTTTAGGAATCAGAGTTATTTTGCAAATGTGACAGTTAGCAACAATTATACCTACACGGTAAACTAAGCAAATTTGATTAATTTCATTGAGAGACAGGTCATATTTGTTCTTAAGGAGCTATGTTTCAGCATAGACTTAAATTTTATTGTTTAAAATATGACCTGGTGACAAATCCACAAGCTCAAATATTTTCAGTTTAATTTTTTTGGACTATAGTTTTAATAGTACAAAATTGACTGTGGAATGAAAAGATTAGAAGTTTCTACTTTCAAAACATGGGGTTTTCTTTTAGATCATCCTTCCTCAAGGAAGAATAAAGTCCTGATATTTCAATGCTATTTTACCATATTTAGGTCAATGTTACACATTAAATTTAGGCAGCTCCTGGTGTTCTTCACTCCTAGATTGTCCACATGTTGACACCTAAAACTAGTTTTAAGTACACTATAGGCAGCTCAAATTGACACCACTCCAGGCCAGATTTATCTCTAATCTGTGTTACCCAGCTCATGTTCAGTTAATGTGTGACTGATCCCCACAGATGAATTGCTCAAGTTGCAGTCCTCCAGCATCCCAGGATGCATTGTCCCCTCCCTCAGCCTCCTGTTCTGTGTGGACAGACGTTCCAGCCCTTGATCAGATCATCTAGCCTGACCCCCTGCCACAGACAGGAATGAATGCTGGGTTTACAAGACCCCAGACAGGTGATCATCTAACCTCGTTTTGAATTTGCCCAAGGTAGGGGCGAGGACCACTTCCCTGGGAAGTTAGTTCCAGATTTTGACCACCCTAACTGTAAAATATTGCCTTTTGATCTCTAACCTAAACCTATTCTCCATCAGTTTATTACCATTGTTCCTCGTCACCCCAGGTGGTGCTAGGGAGAAAAGGGCTCTGCCTATTTGCTGTTGATCTCCCCTGATGAGTTTGTAGGCAGCCACCAGGTCCCCCCTCAGCCTCCTCTTGCTGAGGCTGAACAGGTTCAGGTCCCTCAGTCTCTCCTCATAAGGCCTGTCCTGCTGCCCTCTCACCAAGTGGGTGGCCCTCCTCTGGACCCTCTCCAGGCTGGCCACATCTTTTTTAAAGTGTGGCACCCAGTAGTGGATGCAGTACTCCAATTGCAGCCTGACTAATATCACATAGAGGAAGAGTATCACCTCTCTGGACTGGCTTGAGATGAATCTTTGGATGCATGACAAGGTATGGCTGGCCTTGCTGGCTGTGGTCTGGCATTGGCAGCTCATGTTCATCTTGGAGTCAATTATGATTCCAAGATCCCTTTCCGCCTCTGTGCTTTCCAGAAGGGAACTCCCCAGCATGTATGTATGATGTGGATTCCTTCTACCAAGGTGCAGCACCCTATGTTAAGCCCCATCCTATTCCCATCTGCCCACTTTTGTAGTCTGTTTAAATCTAGCTACAGCCTCTCTCTCCCTTCAAGTGTGTCCGCCTCGCCCCACATCTTAGTGTCATCAGCAAGCTTGGACAACATGCTTTCAACTCCCTCATCCAAGTCACTGATGAAGATGTTAAACAGTGCAGGCCCGAGGACTGAGCCCTGGGGGACCCCACTGCTCACATCTCACCAGGTTGAGTACGGCCTGTCCACCACTACTCTCTGGATGCGGCCCATCAGCCAATATTTTACCCATCCAACTGCGTAGGCATCAGTACCACAGTCAGCTAATTTATCGAAGAGAATGGGGTGAGAGACAGTGTCAAAGGCCTTCTTAAAGTTGAGAAATACTACATCCACGGTGACACCATCATCCAAGGATTTAATTCCTTGGTCATAAAAGGCAATCAGGTTGGTCAGGCAGGACCTACTTTTGATGAACCCATGCTGATTGCCCCTGAGCATGAACTCCCCTGCTGGCTCCCCACAGATGTGCTTCTTGATGATTCTCTCCAAGATCTTCCCAAGCACTGAGGTGAGGCTTACAGGCCTATAGTTACTTGGGTCCTCCTTCCTCCCTTTCTTAAAAATTGGGACCACATTAGCTAGTTTCCAATCCTTCAGCACCTGGCTGGATGACCATGAATACTCATACGGTCAGGCCAAGGGGGATTTAATAGCAGCCTTCAACTACCTGAAGGAGGTTCCAAAGAAGATGGAGCTAGATGATTTTCAGTCGTGGGAGATGACAGAACAAAGAACAATGGTATCAAGTTGAAGCAAAAGATGTTTAAGTTAGTTTCATAGATTCATAGACATTAAGGCTGGAAGTGACCTTGAAGATCATCAGGTCCTGCCCCCTGCCCCAGGGGCAAGAAATCAGCTGGGGTCAAAGGATCCCAGCAAAAAAAGTATTCAAACGTTTCTTGAATGAGTCCACAGAAGGTGCATGCACCACTTCTGGAGGGAGTCTATTTCAGGTCTTGGGGGCTTGGACAGTACATAATTTTATTCCTTATGCCCAGCCTAAAATGGTCTTGGAGGAGTTTATGACCATTGGTTTTTGTTTTTCCTTGGGTGCCCTGGTGAACAGACATTCTCCCAGATCCTGGTGCATACCTCTTATGTACCTATAAACAGCCACCAGGTTCCCCCTGAGCCTGTGCTTTCACAGGCTGAAGAGTCCTGTAGCTCTCAGCCTCTCATCATAAGGCCTGTTTTCCTGCTCTCTGATCATGCACGTGGCTCTCCTCTGGACTCTCTCAAGCTTCTCCACATCCTTTTTAAACTGTGGAGCCCAGAATTGGATACTGTACTCCAACTGTGGCCTCACCAAGGCCAAGCACAGTGGGAGGTTGACATACTGGGATTTGCTAGAAAAGCATCTATGAATGCAAGCCAGATTTTTGCTCACTTTGCTGCATGCAACATCACACTGGTGGCTCATATTCATCTTGTGGTCAGTCATGACCCCCGAAAGTCCCTTTCGGCCATGGTGCTAGCAAGCGTAGCGCTAACGAGCCAGAAGCATGCTGTGGCGTTTTCTTCCCAAAGTGGAGTGCCTTGCGTTTTTGGAGATGAAGACCATCAGGTTTACATCTGCCCATTTTCCAAGCCTGTCAAGGTCAGCCTGGATCACCATCCTGTCCTTGGGTGTGGACGCTTTACCCCAAAGTTTGGTGTCATTAGCAAACTTGGCCAGTCCACTCCTGACACCAGTGTCTACATCATTAATGAAGATGTTGAAAAGGATCAGCCCAAGGACAGAGCCTTGGGGGACCCCACTGGTCAAGGCACACCACAGTGATTGTCTTCCATCAACTAACACTCTCTGGGTCTGACCTCAAAGCCAATTTCCCAGCCAGTGGACTGTGATGTAGCCAAGGTCACAGTTGGCCAGTTTGGCTATAAGATGATCATGGGATACCAAATTGAAATCTTTTTTCAAGTTGAGATATATGATGTCAATCTCTTCTCCCTTGTCCAGGTGATATGTCACCTGTTCGTAGAAGGAGATGAGATTGGTCTGGCAAGACCTACTCACAACAAACCCATGCTGGCTGTCCCTCAAGAAGTTGCCTTCAGCCAGTTTGTGAAGAATGCTTTCTTTGATGATTTTCTCCAAGATCTTCCTGAGGATGGAGATTAGGCTGATGGGCCTGTAGTTCCCTGATCTACTTTCCTCCCTTTCTTTTAGATAGGCACCACATTGGCATTTTCCCAATCCTTGGGCACTTCACTTAAGTGCTACGAGTTCTCGAAGATCCATGCCAGTGGCTGAGCTATGATGCTTGCCATCTCCTTACGGGCCCTGGGGTGTAAGCTGTCTGGGCCAGCTGACCTGAAAGTGTCAAACCTCTCAAGGTGTTCCTTCACATGGTCAACATTGATGTGGGGTAATAGTTCTCCCTCGCCCTGGCCGTCCCATACCGTATTGGGCAGGGCCATCCTTTGGGGCTGGTGAAAAACCGATGCAAAATACCTGTTGAGCAGTTTGGCTTTTTCCTGGGTGTTGGTTGTCAGTTGACCCATATGGTTTAGCAGGGGTCCAATGTTTGCTTCAAATAAATGGATTGCTGGAGAATGGGGATCACTTCACCTATCTCAGAAGCCATCTTTCATCAAAAGCAGACATCGATGCGGAAATACAACACCACTTGAAATGCACCAGTGCAGCCTTTGGACATCTGAGTAGGAGAGTCTTCTTAGATCATGACATCCTTGCTGAAATGATGCTCTTGCTTAATTGAACCACTGTCATTCCAACTCTGATGTATGGCTCGTAAACTTGGACCACATACAGAAGCCATCTCAACAGCTTGGGAAATTACCAACAATGGTGCTTTTGCAAGATCCTTTAGATTATCTGGGAGGATAGATGCACAAACATCAGTGTCTTGGCCAAAGCAAATTGCAACAGCACTGAGGCCATGATCATCCAAAACCAACTTTGCTGGATGGGTCATGTTGTTCACGTGTGTGACTTCCACCTTCCAAAGAGAATCTTTTTCTCACAGCTGAAAGAAGGTCAGCAAAGCAGTGGAGGGCAAAGAAAGTGCTTCAAAGACACCCTGAAGGCAAACATGAAGAGGTGTAACATCCGCATCAACACTTGGGAGACCCTTGCTCAAGACCAACCAAAATGGAGGAAGGCTCTTTGGGAGGGACCTCATCACTTTGAAACAGTTCATCGACAGGCAGAAAAGGAAAACAGGAACAGGTGAAAAGAACTTCAGAATATCCAACGCAGCAACACAGTGCCTATCCCTCCTGGAAACACCTGCACTCACTGCAACAAGACATGTGGATCTAGAATTGGGCGATGGAGCCACCTATGGACTTACTATTAAGATCTTTGGAATACAATCTTACTCGTTCATGAGTGATCACGCATCATCATATGTAAAGCACTGGAACAGGTTACCCAGAGAGGTTGCAAAATCTCCATAATGGGAGGTTTTATGACCAGGCTGGACAAAGCCTTGGGTGGGATGATTTAGTTGTGGATGGTCCCACTTTGATCAGGGAGTTGGACTGATGACCCGCTGAGGTCCCTTCCTAATTTTCTCTGATTCTAACCCATCTTTCACACACTGCCACTTACAGCAAGCATTGAAGCCTGCACTAGCTCGCCAGCCTCGTAGAGTCAACACACAGCTCTGAGGGGAAGTCAGAGAAAGTTTTTTTAGCCTTAAGATTTGATTTTTCCAAACAAGAGCTAGCAGTAATACTGATCAACATTTGAGTAACTCAAAGTGCAAGGTGTATCAAGACCCTTATTCAGTTACACAGGTTCAGCATTTTACCTGTCTTTTCATACAATTCACTGTATAGTAACATACATATTGGGCATGTCTACACTTGCACTTTAATGTGCATTATCCTGTTTTAATGCACATTAAAGCATCCAAAAAATGGGACATTTATACACATACATTTTCATGCCCAGATGCACCAGAAATCCAGCACATTGGAGCAGACTTGATTAATCAAGTCTTATCCATACGTAAGCTGATATGCACAGCATTGCATTGCTTGCAATTGTATAAGTGGCAAAATGCGCATCAACGTGCAGAAAATGACAGTGGTCCACTTTGAACTAAAATCCCTTCTGTGTGTTTTAGTTCAGAGGTGGATCGCCCCCATTTTCTGCACACTGATGTGCACTTCACTATTTATACAACTGTAAGCAATGCAGTGCCAGGCACTTTTCAAAGTACCCAGTGCTGTGGCACTTACATGTGTAAAAATGCCCATGGTCTTTAGTGAATGCACATTAAAATAGGCGAGTGCACTTTTTTCTAGTACCTCGCAATAGAGGTACAAATTTAATGAACAGTACCTAAAGCACATTAATGAACATGTAGATGCACCCACTTTCAATAACAGGTAGAATTTTTAGATTGCAGGACTGTAGCCTGAAACACTTCAGAATGAAAATATCTGTAGACATGTGTTAGTAGTTTAATAGTTTAGACTATCAAGCTTCATTGTAAGGTAATTGATAGGTTCAATCCCTAGTCAACACATCTTTCTGAAGAATAAAATCTACTTTTCTGTATAGTTCCCTATGTATTTATGAAAAATTGAGATTATGATCGCAGTAACACCTATAATATATGAATAGATAATACATTCATTGTTTGGTTCCTTTTACTATCTGTAAGACAGGAGACAGAAAAGCACTTATATGATTCTTTATTACTCTTAGTATGCTGTTCCATATCTAACCTTTTGTGGTCAGTTTAATCAACATTCCATGTTCTACTTGTGCCTCCCAGGAGTCAAGAGGAGAATACTCTCACTTGCCATCTAGCACCGATGAACTAGTCATTTTAATTTCATGATATTTTGGTAGCTTAAACTACAACCAAAAGATTGATTTTTCAGCAATAATGCATGAAATAACTGTAATAATGTTCTTAGCTTTTCAAATAGATAGGTGCAGGTTAGAGAGAAAAAATCTCATCAGAAGCTTTGAAAGTAAAAAAAGATAGCAAGACAGAGAAATAGAAAAAAAGTAGAGAGAGTTGCAGAAGAGAGAAATATTGTTTCCTTATTACAATACTGTTTCTCGTTCAGTGTTAGAGGAAAGTGACTGCTCATGTGTTTTGTTACTGTCACATAACAAGGCATGTTTATTAAATATATAATAGAGTTTTCAAAGCTCTTTTTGATTGTCTGTGGAATCATAGAACAAATTATTTTTAGATACAAGCCACAGAAAGAATGGTGAATGAAAGTGGTTCATCAGAGGCCTTCACTTTTAACAAAGGCCAAATTCTGATCCACTTTCATTTAGTCAATAGTATGTTATTATTCAAATAGTCCAGCAAGTACTATTCAGTGTAAAAAGTATTAGAAGATTGTCTCAATTAATCTGCAAAGTTAGAAAGGTTAGGCAACCTCCAAATGTAGATTTTTTTTTAAATTTTTGACTAGCATAGTTCTTTAATAATTGTATTTAGCTTAAACTCCATATAAAACCATTTATCTCTATCTAGGAATATAAATGTCTGAGTTTCAAGTATTCCAGTATTTAAATGGAAAGAAATTCATTTTATAGCAGAAAGGTAACTCCTACCTGATAGTGAGAAATATATAATTGGATTTGATTCTAATAAGATCACCCATGTTTCATTTGAATTTAAATTTCATGTCTTCCCAGAGGGTTTCTTTCCTCTACAGCATAAGGAGTATTTAAGTCAACATAAGAATAAGTTGAATGATCATGCTGCCATTAGTATTTAAATAAATATGTCTATTCTCTATTCTGTAGCATTTTTATGTATTATTATAACAGGTTATATTTGTTCTGTAATGACCCAGATTCCTGAAAGATTTGATAAAATAAGGATTCCTAGTACTTAAAAGCATTTATAACAAATCTATGTTCTGGACCTTCTTTTAAATTGCTCTCAGGTCCCAATCTGGAAGCAAATATACTAGCCTAGACTTTGTTCCTTTTTCTGTAGGAATCCATGCTAGTGTTTTTGCTTTCAGGTTCATGCTTATATTATAGATGGAGTTTTATAAGACCAAGTTCAGCCCAGGTATTAATGTTCGCAATTCGCACGGAAATCTAGGAAGGATGGTTCTGCATAGTCATTCCAAGACTTAAGACTTAAGGTTTCTCATAGCATATTTTTTATAGATGGTGAAGAGCACATGATCAAAATATTGCTATCATTCTTTATCAAGTATAGAGAAACATCAGTGGACTGTGGGGGCCTGACATAAGCATGCTGGGGATCTAAATTGCCTTCAGACTACTTTTTTCTTTTTGAGTTCAAACTTGTTTGATTTTCTTCAGATCTTACGTACCATATCACAGTGCAGAATTGTTCAGTGAATATTAATATCAAGGCATATACAAGGTTATTTCAGAAACTAATGGCAAAATGGCTGCCCATGCTGTTTATCTGCACCAAAGTGGGAAACTACACAGCTGTGAGGAACACTGATGGCAGCATTGCCAGATGAACCCATTGATTATGATGCTGTAGAGAAGCAATGTGATCCTTGCATAATAAATGGTTTGTTTTGAAATTGCTGGTAATTTCTGAAACACCCTTATACCTGTATAATATTTGTATGAGAGAGGAAATAGTAGAGAGAAATGAAGCCTTGAAAAATTAGCCAAGAAATAACCATAAAGTTACATTTAAACTAAAGAAAAGGTGGAATGTGTTGATCCAAAAAAGAAACAGAGAAATAGAAAAATATTTTTTGTAACTAAAGAAACAAAAATTCTACCAGTTTTACTCATTTGATCAGTACTTTACTTCAAGAGCAGTCACATAGAGAAATGAAACCCAGTAAAATTCTAGAATTGAACACTAATGGCATAGCAAAAAGAGCCACATTTAAGGTCAATTTAAAACTTATTGAAAAACAAATTAATATAGCAAATTTCATAGATTTCATATTTCTGGCAGGAATTATTATTATTACAAATCTTGATAACATTTTAAATAGATTTGGACTCAATCAAGTTGAGGTACTAGCAGACTAGATAGCTCAATGTCAGTATGCAACCAAACATTTTTCTATAGAGCTCAACTGGCTGGAGAGGAAAGCTTTTAAAACAAGCATAGCTTAACTCACTTTTACAGAGGTGAAGTAAAGATAAGAAGAAAAAAAAAAGGACCCATTTCCTTCTTGGAGCTTATGTAATCTTTTATACATTGAAAGACGCATAAAACCTTTAGTTGTAAAGAAGAAATTGTAATCAGTGGATGGCCAAAATAAAGCAAGTTCTAAAACAAGTTTACCACTGATTACAATTTCTTTGCTAAAGAGAAATTGCTCTCTCCTTGCTAAGAGAAGAGAGAATACACATTTATTTTCAATATGAACTGGTTCAAAATTATATATAGGATGAATTAAAGTCTCCAACAGAATTTTTAAAAATAGTCAAAAAAGACTAATAGTAAATTTTCCTCCTGAAACCCATAGGAGAATCCAGAGCATACAAGTTATTGATGGTAGAAGAAAAAAAAAAATCGATAACAAAAACTGCATGTACAATACATATCCCTGTAAGTGATAGATTTTGTGTGCTAAGTTTTGGATACCATGGTCCCATTTGGATCCAGAAGTGGAACACATGCTCATTGTCTAGAAAGGAAAGGGTAAGAAAAATATTTGTAAGAAAATAATTCTGATATTAAGTTTTCCTTCATTGGGGTGTGGGAGGTGGCAGGCACAGTAGTACAGGAGACCAGGTGGCAGGGATGCAAGTGATAGGAAGGCCAGATGACAAGGGCTCAGGCTACTTGCCTTTCCTGCTATCTGCCACTCTCCTGCTTTCTCCCCTGGCTCTGCTTTTCCTCCTCCCTCAGTGGTACATGGATACTGTAACATGGAAAACTATAACAAATTTATACATGTCCCACATATAAAATCTAGTTATTGGGGGTCATCTTAAATTTGAAGTCATCTTTGATTCAGGTAAATATGTTATATTGTTATAATTGCATGTTGATGAGCCAGAGGAGGTCCATTTCTTGAAGTAAAACACTGTTCAACTTGTATCAAGTCTCTTTCAAGTAATGACCATCTAGTGTAGCACTTTCTCAAGTATCCTATAGCTGTTTGATCATGCTCTAGCAAATCAGAGACAAACTTGGAACCTGACCATGAGACATGCTTAGATTGGTGTAAAAATAAAGGAAGATGGGGCATACACACCACATAAACGCCAGTACTAGTGTAATTTAATAGAAGCCAGTATAGCGTAACCCTTTGAAAAAGGCAACAATAAAAATAAACTAGCAAAAGTAACAATGGTGAGATGTTGTGTATCTGTAATTATCCTGGGGGAACTATTTGCTCAATGCACACAGGCAATTATCTGTTTCTCTTCACTTACCAATGAGATGTAATAGCATTTACTGCAGCAGCTACCTCAAGATAACAGGTTAGCAGCTGTCTGTTCCAGAGTTTGAGAAGTTTTCACTGATGTACAAAACTCATCTAAATTACACCTTCATTAACATGTGGTGTGTCCAGGACCTTACTGATAAGCTGCATTTGCTGTCATGTTTACAGTGATCAATGGCTTACTTCTCTATGGGATCAATAACTGGGCTTTAAACAGGCTAAAAAAAAAGCAGAATTCATTGCTCATTTACCGTTGCATTACCAGGCTGCTTGTTATTTCAACCTTCACCCCTCCCCCATTTAAAAAAAATTACATTAAATTCAACACATTCAATACAATTCTAGATACAATAATATTTGTATCTCCACAGTGTCTGTGGTAAACCTGTGAGAGCTACTATGAAGCATAACCCAACTACTAAATCTGTTTAATAGTCTAAAGTATAGATGATACAAGATGATAAAAAGTCAAGATGGGAAGGAATTCTACCTGATCAACACATCAAAGAGCTACTCAGCACAGCTCACAAATGCACTCTCATGGACCCAGAGGGACAGACTTCCATCTTCATCTCCCTCTGTGCAAAAATGAAGATTATTTCCTACCTATGGGGACTTTTTACCATCTTGTACCATCTACACTTTTCCCAGAGCCTGATGAAGCGACTTCAATCCCGAAAGCTTGCAGAAAAGGACAATTTTCTTGCCATTTTCCAGTTGGTCTAATAAATTCTTGGTATCATTTGGGTACCAAGAGTTCTAGTTTTTTGTATGTCTTTTTGTCTCAGACCAACATGGCTACAAAGTACACCTTTGAAGTTACAAGTAATTTAACTATTTTGCCCTGTGGTATAGTTGTAATTTAACACTTTTGTACGTTTAACAACAGCATTATAGACTAAGGCATTGTCTGTCATCTTTCCTAAGATAAAAATGTTTTAAAACAGTCATAACAAATGACATTATTAACTTGTATCCTAACAGACCATTTTATTCTATTCAACAATAGTAGCAAATCTTTATTTGCCATTATTCATTTTATATATTGTTTCCTTGAGGTTTACCTTTGAGAACATTATGAAAGAAAACTGTCAATTGCCCAGATATTTTCACAACAGTTTATTGAAACAAACTTCTTAAGTTAGGACAACATGTAGAGATAAAAGTGTCTTGCTGTATACATGTGATTCTCACTTTCAGTCATGTGCAAATGGAGGTAGCTGCTTCTTTGATGAAGACAGTCAGAGTCCCCACTGTGTCTGTGCTCTTGGATGGACTGGACAAACATGCCTGGAGAACACTAATGACTGTGAAGACAATCGGTGTCTTTATGGAGCCACCTGTGAGGATGGAATCAATGAATACAGGTACCAGCATGACAGTTTCTGTGAGACTGCATTTGTAGAAGTTTGTAAGGTCAAAAGACAAGATTTATATATTATTTCCAATCAAGTAAAATTAAAATATCATTTGGTATTGCATTACTAAGAAGGTTAATTCCTTTTTCAAAGCCTAAAACATTGGGACAAACTTTGCAATAAGTGTATTAATTCAATAAACTATATTGTTTACTTTGAAGTATTTTGAAGCACTCTCCCAAATAGATGCATATCTGAATCTGACAAGAGGCTAAAACAGCTTTAAAAAAATCCCAGATAAATGTATCATCTACTCCTTCAAAATGGTAAACAGCTTAAAGAGCATGAAGTGTCAAATGAAGTAATGGTTTATTAAAATATACATATAATTATCTAAATTCATTATTGAAATGCTGAGCTATTTGTGGCTTATACTTGAGGAGATATAGAAAAATCTGTCAAATATGTTCTTTCCCTACTGAATTGCAACACATTTTATATATCTTAAAATAAAGTTAAATAAAATGAAGGAAGCAAAGCACATAATAAAAGTCTCTTTGAGGGTGCATTGTTCAGCTGTGTTTGTGAGCACTGAATTATTTTCTGCCCTTTACAGGGAAAATGTAGCTGAAAATCCTCTTGTAATCTTTGTTCATTTTGTTGTTTTAGATGCCACAGCATTTATGCCACCCCCAGTTCTGTGTACTTAAAGCTTTATGCCTAGTATTAAAAGCACTATTAAAATAAATGAAATAAACATATGCTTGCTGTCCACCACTGGCATTCTAGAAGCCTCTATTAAAATGAACATTTGAAATAACAATTGAAATCCTCAAAAATGCACAAAATGGGGAACCCCCTCCCCCCACAACATCTAACACCAAAAAGTACTGTTGAAAAAGGGGACATGATTTACATCAACTTTTTCATAAAATATATATCACTTATTTTCATTAATTTCCAATCAAGTGTAAGGACAAATCTTTCTGGCCTGCTTTTTATTTTTTCTTCTTCGTGTGTGTGTGTGTGTGTGTGTGTGTGTGTGTGCGCACGCGTATGCATGTGCGTGTGTGCGCATATGCGTGTGTGTGTGCGTAGGGCTAAATCTGTGGTCCATCCAAAATTGGAAGATACTTTTCTACTTCATCACTGCATGATATAACCATTGTAAGCTTGTTCTACAGGTCCATAGACCAGTGGAAGGACAAAACATTATTTGCATCTAGGGTAATGATTCAGATCTAGACAAGGTTAGCAGTGAAAGGCACTATATGTTGTTTGTTGGTTCCTCATTCTTTAGAGGGTGAATGAATGACACTGTACATGAGATGTTTACTGCAGAGCTGACTAATTATCTCTGCAGTAAAATGTCACCATCTATAGGTGAGGTTCTATGAGGAAAAAGTAAACTAATTAACTCTGCCATAGGATAGTACTGCCAGACACAAGTACTATCCTGTGGCAGAGTTACTTCATTGCAACACACATTTATATAATGATGGGCTGGCTGGGGCATAAAGGTGCTTCAGTGTGGGTGCTGCTTGCTGACTAGACTCACAGCGAAGCACCTTTATGCCCCAGACAGCCCCTCTGCACCATGTTGAGCCAAGTCAGAGCAGCCCCAGGCTGGCAGGTCAAACTCTGGACCCCACTGCCAGCTAGGGCTACTCTGCTCAGCATGCTGCAGTCCCAGATGCATGTGCAAATACTGCACCCAAGAGCAATAAACTTGGGTGCAAACTGTGCTTGAGTTTATTCAGATACATCAAATTGCACACGTAGATGCACCCACTGTGGGTCAACCCACTTACTAAGGAACATATACACACATTAACAAAGCTGCCATCCACTTGCATGAACAGACAGGTTAACTGGAAAAGCAAAAATAAGTTTGAACATGGTACCTCAGGAAAAAAGGGCATATTTCATTAATGGAAGGCAGAATTTGTATATTTTCAGTATAGTTCCCACCTGATAGGCAGACTGTTTCTGCTTCTAGGCAACAGTCTAATATCTTTCAAAGAACTGAAATAATTCTCTCTTAAAAATGACTGCATTTCTCAAGAATGCATAGTCTCAGCAGGTAAAATAATTTCATTGTCATTTTCCCTTTGCAGTCTACCTTTAAAACTCAGACTAGGAAGAAGAAAAAAGCAACAAAAAAAAAAAAAATGATAATTATAACTCCTGCAGTTACCCATTTTCTTAAAAACACTTTCTAATTTTAATTTCCCTCCTAAATTGAGGATCATTTTTGATAAGGGATATGTCAAGAGCCATATTTGATGTAAACAGACAAGGTTCTTTGGGTGAATCTGATGTCTTTTATTAGACCAACTTAAATAGTTGGAAAAAAAATATTAAGCAAGCTTTTGGGTTCAAAAACCCTTTATCAGGCTAAGAAAGTTTCAGCAGTTGGTATGTGCTCTTCCTGGATGGAATGAAAAGTAAAGAAGCCAGAGACTGGGCTGGTATGCATACAAGACAGGTAGTCAGTGAAAATATAGATTGAGGAGTCAATGGGTGAGAAACAGGCAGGGGGCGGGGGGTAGAGAGAAGGGGGATGAATAGTGGAGAGATACCTGGGGAGTCAGATGTCAGGAGGCAGGTTATAATGTGTCATAAATCCAATGTCTATATTTAGTCCATGATTTTTACTGTCCAGGAGGTTGATGAAGTGGAGTTCATAGGCTCGCCTCTGGAAAGTGTTTTGTAAGATTCCTTTGAGAATCGGGACTGAGAGATTGGAAAGAGAGTGGTTTTCTTGTGAGAAATGTGCCCCCACAGGTAATTGGGTATTCCTGTCTTTGATAGATTTCCAGTGTGCATTCATTCTGGTGCGCAATTGTTGTTTGGTCTCTCCTACATATTTTCCATCAAGGCATTTGGTGCATTGGATGAGATACATTACATTTCTGGAGGTGCAGCTGTAAGATACGGGAATGCTGATGGCTCTGTTGTGTGGTGTAGAAATTGTGGGGGTGGTGGAGATGTGTTGGCAGGTTTTGCATTTCTTGTCATGGCACGGTCTGGATCCTTTTGGTGTGTTGTGGGCTTGAGGAAGTTTGCTTGTGGTGATGAGGTTAGTGAGGTTCCCGGAGCCACCCATCCTAGCTTCCAAACAAGCACCGAACCTCACTAACCTCATCGCTAGAAGCAAACTTCCTCATCGAGTCCAGTCCCCTGCCTGAGGGGAAGGAAGTCAGCTGGGATCATAGGATCCCAGCAAGATAAGCATCCAATTTACTCTTGAAGGTGTTCAATGTAGGTGCTTGAACCACCTCTGATGGCAGGCTGTTCTAGACCTTGGGGGCTCAGACAGTAAAGAAAGTCTTCCTTATGTCCAGCCTGAAACAGTCTTGCAGTAGTTTATAACAATTCAACTTCATCATCCCTTGGGGCGCTCTGGTGAACAAACGTTCCCCCAGATACTGGTGGTCAACCTTGATAAACTTATAGGTGGCCATCAGATCACCCCTGAGCCTGCACTTTTCCAGGCTAAAAAGCCCCATAGCTCTCAGCCTGTCGTCGTAAGGTCTGTTTTCCTGACCTCTGATCATGCGTGTGGCTCTTCTCTGGACTCTCTCAAGCTTCTCCATGTGGCAGAAGGCCACCTTTGTTTCTCCCCCGAAAAACTCTGCTCCATGACAATTTGATTAGGATGGGTCCAGCAGAGTATACACACCTTACCCTATCTCTTTACATAACCTGAGCTGGATACATTCATGAGGGAGGGAGGAAATCTGCTCCCTCTGCCTATATGACTAGTATCACATACCTGGGTGAGGGGCTTCCTCCCTGGTGGGCTAGAGTCTGCCTGGCAACTAGTGATGTATTTCAAATTGGTTGGCTGACAGCCAACAGGTGCTGGCCTCCATTGGACCACGTAAATGAGGTCACAAGGGATATATAAGTTAAGGACTGCCCAGGAGGTGGGGGCAGCAGCCATGAGGGAGACTCAGAGACAGAGAAGAGCTGTACCATCTGAAACTTGCTCTCTCTCTCTAAACTCACAATCAAGGAACTGCCTGCCTCCAGAGGGAATCTCCAACTGACTTTGGATGATACTTATGAGTAAGCTAACTGATATCTAACTAGTAACTCAGATGCGTGATCAAAGGCTACCCAGCCAGGGGAGTTTGTTCTATGGGATTTCTCTGATATTGCTCTACCCTATTCTAACCCTACCCTCTGTAACCAATAAAGTTCTCCTTTGTACCTAGTGTGGGAGACTTATTGTGAGTGGGTCTAGATTATGCTTTGGGGTCCCCTTGGTTCTATTGACTAAGGGAGACCACTAGTTGTGCTTCTGACTGAGGGAAGCATCCCACCTTCTTGAACTGAAACAAAGTACCCTACTAGGCCTGCATTTCCCAGGGTGCTCAGAGCCAAAAACAGTCCAGAGCCCTGGGTGGTGGCAGTGAAACCCCCAGGCTAGTGGTTGTGCTCCAGGAAGGGGGTCGGCCAGATGTGAGGTGCCCCCAGGGAGGCACTCGGAGCCTGGAAGGTGGTCAGGTGCAGTGAGGTGGGTGGCTCAATGCAGGACACCCCCCCCCCCTTACTGGCTTGCCACACTCCACATCCTTTTTGAATTGTGGGGCCCAAAACTGGATGCAGTACTCCAGCTGCGGCCTCACCAAGACCGAGTACAAGGGGAGAATGACATCCCAGGATTTGCTTGAGAAGCATCTATGGATGCAAGCCAGCATTTTGGTTGCTTTTCTAGCCGCAGCATCACACTGAAGGCTCATGTTCATCTTGTGGTCAATCATGACCCCCAAGTCTCTTTCTTCCATAGTGCTAGCCAGAGTAGCACTGCCAAGCCTATAAGGATGCTGCAGGTTTTTCCTCCCAAGGTGGAGAACCTTACATTTTTCAGTGTTAAACACCATCAGAGTCTCATCTGCCCACTTGCTGAGTCTGTCCAGGTCACCCTGGATCACTCTCCTGTCTTCAGGTGTGGATGCTTTACACCAGAGTTTGGTATCATCAGTAAACTTGGCCAGTCCACTTCTGACTCCAATGTCCACATCATTAATGAAGATGTTGAACAATATGTGTCCAAGGGCAGAGCCTTGGGGGTCCCCACTGTTCACAGGGCACCATGACGATTGACTTCCATCAATTACCACCCTCTGGGTCTAGCCGTGGAGCCAATTTCCCAGCCAGCAGATCATGGTAGACCCAAGGCCACAATTGGCCAGTTTCGCCAAGAGGTGATCATGGGATACCAAATTGAAAGCCTTTTTGAAGTCAAGATATATGACATCAATCTCTTCTCCCTTGTCCAGGTCATAGGTCACCTGGTCATAAAAGGAAATAAGATTGGTCAAGCAAGACCTACCCGCAACTAACCCATGCTGGCTATCCCTCGGGATGTTGGTGTTGGCCAGTCCATTAAGGATGGGCTCTTTAATAAACTTTTCTAAGGCCTTCTCCAGGACAGAGGTCAGGCTGATGGGCTTGTAGTTTGCTGGATACACTTTCCTCCCTTTCTTGAAGATAGGCACCACATTGGCCTTCTTTCAGTCTTTGGGCACTGCACCAGAGTGCCAAGAGTTCTCAAAGATCCATGCCAGAGGCTGAGCTATGATGCTCTCCAGCTCCTTGAGTACCCTGGGGTGTAGATTGTCAGGGCCAGCTGACTTGAAGGTATCCAGCCCCTCAAGGTGTTCCTTCATGAGGTCAGCATTGATGGAGGGCAGGGGATCTCCCTCACCCGGACCTCCCTGTCCCGTAGTGGGCATGGGCATCCCATGGGGCTGATGAAAAACCAATGCAAAGTACCCATTTAATAGGTTGGCTTTTTCCTGGTCATCAGTTGTCAGTTGTCCCATCTGGTGTTGCCCTTGCTTTTCCTCCAGCTCCCCACATATCTGAAAAAGGACTTTTTATTGTCCTTGATACTCAAAGCTAGTTGGAGTTTAGTTGCAGCCTTGGCTTTCCTGGTTTGCTCCCTGCAGGACTGGACCAGTACAGAATATTCCTTCTTGAAGGTGAATCCCATTCTCCATCCTTTGTAGGCCTTTCTTTTTTAGCCTTAGGAGATCTGCTAGATCCCTGGAGAGCCAGGGAGGCCTTCTGTGCCCTCTTGCTGCCTTTCCTCCGAGATGGAATAGAATTAGCTTGTGCATTGAGGATTGCTTCCTTGAGGAGCAACCACTCTTCCTGAACTCCCCTCCCCCTGGTGTTGTGGTCCCTTAGGGCCTCACTGACAAGCCTCTTGAGCTTATCAAAGTTGGCTTTCCTGAAGTCAAGACTTCAGTGTTGCTGACTGACTTGCCAGCTTTACGGTGGATGGTGAAGCTGATCAGCTCATGGTCGTTGTCACCCAGCTTCCTATCAATCACTAGGTTACTGATTAGGTCATCCCTAGTTGCCAGTAGCAGGTCGAGCAGCACTTTACTTCTCGTTGGCCCGTAGACTTCTTGAGTCAGGTAGAGGTCATCCACGCATGATAGGAAGCTTTGCAACCGCTCAGATTTTGCTGAGTGATCCTCCTACAAGATGTCTGGGTAGCTGAAGTCACCCATGACAACCATGGTCCTGGACCATGAGGCTTCAGCCAGTTCCCAGGCAAAATCCTGGTCAAGCTCTTGACTTTGGTCAAGATACTTTCTGAAATAGTTCTTCCCTAATTTTAAAAATAAAATACCTGATGTCATTTTAACCTTGGATTGCAATGGCTCATTCTAGTGCTTATTGGGTCTGTATTGAGATGAGAGGGTTTGAAAAGCAACTGGTCCATTTCTCTGCACCTCTGTCTATCCTTCAATATTTCGCTTTCACTAGTGTGATCCTTGCTGGCACAGAATATTCTCCAAAGAGTTAGCAGTTAGACTTAATCTTTGTCCAGGCAGAACATTACATCTTCTTCCAGCTGTCTAGTGTAACTCTCAGTCAGGCTTCTCTCTTATCAGCTTTTTTTCAAGTAAGAGTAGAAGCACAGAAAGCTAGCAACACACATCACCAGGATAAAATGTTAATTGTGTGTCCAGCTCAGTGGGATTGTTTTCATCCATTTCCACAAAGGGAAAATTCCTTAGCAGACTTTTTTTTTTTCAGATAATTACCTATATATCTAAGGGTTTTAAACTTTTACTTATAACTGTCATCTCTGAGTATCCTTCATATAAAACAATAGCAATCATGAAAGCAATAGTGAAGTGCTTCCTAATTGTCCAGATTATGGGTTAACGTTTTGGCCAATCTAATAAGAAGGGCTTTAAATTGATCCCACAGGGAAGGAAAAATAGATCCCTCTAGCAACAGAGCAAACAATCCTGAGGAGAAAGGACTGGAAGAAGCAAAAAAAACTCTTGGGGAGGGCCAGACAGCCACAGGATAGTAACAAGTGATGCACAAGAGAAGCAAGTAGGTCAAAATGTGAAATACACCCAATGCATGCAGACAACTGTGAGTAGTATGGGGAATAAGAAAAATGAGCTGAAAATAACAACCTATAGAAAGAAATATTATCAGACTGGTGTCACCAAGACCTGGTGGGACAGCTCTTGTGACTTGAATACCACCACTGAGGGCTACACTCCGTCTTGGAAGGTAAGGGTTGGGAGAAAGGTGATAGTGTCATCTTCTGTCAAAAACATTTGTCTTTTTCCCTGGTTTAGAAGGAAGAAGATAGCAGAGCAGAACATAGTTGAGTGAAGATAAAAGTGAGAGATACAGCACTAATATAAGGGTGAGGATGTACTGGGCCACCAAGTTAGAAAGAAGAGATGAATGAGGCACTTTTCAAGCAATGGACACAATTATCCAAAAGTTATGAGATAGAAATGGTAGTCACAGGAGATTTCAATTTTCTGAACATCTGCTGGAAGAACAATATGACCAAACATAAAATGCTGAGCTGTTTCCTAGCTTGTGTGAAGGTTAACTTTCTGCTTTAGAAGATTTCAGAGAAAGCAATCACAATATGATTGAATCCATGATTCTGAGACCAGGGAAGCATGAGGTCAATAGAATTAAGACACTAGATTTCAAAAAGATGGATTTCAACTGACTAAAAGGAGTTAATAGGCATGGTACTATGGGAAGGCAGACTGTGAGATAAAGGTTCCCAGGAGGGCTGAGAATTTCTAAAGGCATGGTATTGGAAGCCCAATAAGAAACTGTTCCAACTTGATAGAAGCACAAGAAGAATAGCAAGATACCAATGTGGCTGCACAAGGAGCTTCTAGGATGCCTCAAATGCAAAAGGAAAGCATACAAGTAATGGGAAAATGGGCAGGTCAACAAGGAAGATTATAACAAAATAGCAAGAACTTACAGAGAGAAAATCAGGAAGGCAAAGGTAAAAAATGTGCTGTACCTGGCGAGGGAGGTTAAAGGCAACAAGAAGAGGTTCTGTAGGTATGTTGGCCAGAAAAAAAAAGCCCAAGGAAATTGTGTGTGCAGGGAACACTCTTAAGAAACCAGAGAGATCTTTTAACAGAAGATGCAAATAAAGTAGAGATACTCAATGACCACTTTTCCTGTCTTCACCAAAAAAATAATCTACAACCAGACATCTAATAAGGATTATTTTTTGTAAGGAAGGGGGCAAGTTGAGGGATGAGACAACAAATTAGATAGAGAGCTTTTGACAGATCTGAATGAATTCAAGTCAACAGGACCTGATGAATTTCATCCCAGGGTGAAAAAACTGGCAGAGGACATCTCAGAGCCCTTGGCAATGATCTTCATGAAGTCGTTAAAGATGGCAGAGGCATCAGAGAACTAGAAAAGGGTCAGTGTACTGCTCCTCTTTAAAAAAAGGCTGACAGAGGGAACTATGGACTACTCAGCCTCACCTTTATACCCTGAATGTTACTGGAGCATATCCTAAGGACGGCCATTTACAACATCTTGATTAGGGAAGGATGATGAAAAGCAGCCAGCTTGTATTTACTAAGAACAAATCATGTCAATCAAACTTGATTTTCTTCTTTGACCAAGTAACTACATATGTGCATGAAGTGAACACAGTGGATATAGGGTATCTGAACTTCAGCAAGACTTTTTGACAAAGTCATGTGCCCTTATGTCATAAACAAATTAGAGAAATGTGGGCTAAACAAAACTACTATAAAGTGGGTAGACACAGGTTTGATAGCCACAAGCAAAGAGTTATTATAAATGGATCCATGTCAGAGTGGCAGAAGCTTTTAAGTGAAGTTTCACAGGGTTCTGTGCTGGGCTGCATGTTGTTCAGCATGTTTGTTAATTATTTAGGTGCTGGAATTGTGAGTTTCTTGAGCAGGCTTGAAGATAATGTGAAACTGCGAAGGACTGCAAACACACTGTAGGACAGGAAGACAATTCAGTAGGATCTTGGCAGATTGGAAAGTTAGGCTGAAGCTATTAGGATGAAGTTCGGTGCTGACAAATGCAATATGCTACACCTCAGAAAAAATTATCAAAAACACAAATACAAAATGGGTGACATCTGGCTAGATGGTGGCACTACGGAGACATATCTGAGAGAGTCTGGATAGATCACAGACTCAACATGAGTCTTCAGTGTGATGTAGCTGCACAGAAGGTAAATGCATTAGGTTGTATTAATAGAAGCATTATGGACAAGACACAGAAGGTTATAGTGCCTCTTTACTTAACACTGGTTAGGCCCCATCTAGAATACTGCATATGTTTTGTGCTCTACATTTTTAAAAAGGACATGGCGACATTACAGAGGATGGAGAGGTGAGGAACAACAATTATAAAGAGCTTGGAAAACAAGCCATGCAAGGAGAGGTTGAAAGCTTTTGTTCTGTTTTGGTTTTGTTTGTTTTTTTGGTGGGGGAGGGGGGGAGGGGGCCCTTAGTTTGTTTTTTCTTGCCGTCTTCAGGAACATTGGGTGTTGGCTGCAGCTAAGGCTGAGTATTTTGTATGTCAGTCCTCCCACCAGGACTTAAACCCAGTGGGAGGACTGGAGTTTCTGGCTAGTGGGTCTTGTTGCCCTTCCAGTTAGGCTCAGACTGATTGCCATATTTAAGTTTGAAAAGGAATTTAACTCCACAATCAAATTGGCGTGGATTGTGTGGGTTTTTGCTTTCTTCTGTTCCCTGGGGGATGGACCTCATTCTTGAATTTCTCAAGTCTATTTTAACAACCTTTGCAACAGCAGTGTGTTAGCCACTGTGGCCCTCTGCTGTTCCTGTGGCAAGTTAGGGTGTTATGTCTTGTGGATGTGGCAGGGTTTACTGTGTAGTTTTGCCACTAGGTTTTACACTGGATTTATATAAGACAGTTTGGATAGAGATGATCCTGCCTCAGGCAGGAAGGTGAATTAGATGACCCCTGGAGGTCCCTTCCACCTCTACTTCTTTATGATTCTATGAGTCTTGGGTTGTGCAATTTTTCTTTATCTGTGCAATGATTAGGAACATGAAAGAGCTGACATACCAGGAGAAACTAAAAAGATTAGGACTCTTTAGTTTGGAAAAGGGAAGGCTGAGGGTAAATATGATAGGGTGTGGAGCAAGTGAACAAGGAAATGCTATTTACTATGTCACAGAATACTATAGCTAGGGAACACCCACTGAAATTAGCAGGAGAGAGGTTCAAACCTAACAAGAGAAAGTATTTTTATGCAATGTGTGGAATTCATTTCCACGGGAGATTAAGGAAGATAGCATAGTCAGATTCAAAAAGGGAATAGGCAAATTCATGGATGATAGATCTATTAATAGCCGTTAAACAGAAGTGTTGGAGATATTTTCTCCAGCATCTCTAAATCAATAATGGTGGATGCCAGGGAGGGTCATGAATACTGAATAGATCACTCTAGATATATCACCCTCAGTGCTCTCCCCCTATATCTTCTACTGCTGCCACAGTCAGAGACAGGAAACTGGACTAAATGGACCATTGGTCTGACACTTCTTATGTTCTTGCTGTGCGGGCCGGGAGCGATCTGGGCCCTTTTTCGCGCCGCGCAGGCTGTGGCCAGCAGCCTGGGCATGCTGGGTCGGAGAAAACAGGCGGCACACTAGAATTAGTCACGGACTCGTAATGGTTGATTCAAGATTGTTTACTTACACCGAAGATGGTCGCGGTGTAGGCTGGACAGTTTCCCAGGCACAACTCTGCTTAAAACCTCGTTTGAGGACTCAGACAATATTCGGCACTCCCACGGAGTTGTCGAGGCTCCGTGGATCCTTTTGCACGCAGGGAGAGGGATACGTCGAGGATTGCGAACGGCAACGGGGAGAGGCTAAAGGCTTATCAGACCCCTGTTGCCTGCTTGAAATGGGCTGGGTCCGATAGGCTCCGCAGCGCTTAGAGATCTTCACACAGCATGAAGTCTCCTCCTCCTGGTGTTCGTGGAGTCCTCCAACTTGGGCGGAAACCACTCAAGCTTTTTATACGGCTAGCAAGCCAATCACTAGCTGCCACGTATAAATAATTTCACACAAGCCAATAATGGGGCTCGAATTATAATACAAATGGCGGGAACTCTTTGCACCGTGCATCTGTGTGCTGCAAAGAAGAAATGGACCCTGCAAAGAAAGCTACAATTTGGCGGGAAAATAATTCAGTGGTGCCAAAGCACACACAAAACAAAAATCACACCCTTGGGTTGTGACATCCCCCCTTGCTGAAGGCACAACTGAATTATGCTGCACGCTTGTCATTTGAGTGATCCAGAGCTTTATCATGAGTCGTCAAACGAACAAACAAACAAACATAAAATTCCCCAACATAAAATTCACTCTCCTGGGATTGAGTTGCACAATAACCAACACAAATACACATAATCAGATTCATAACAAAACTATATGATCAGGGCTTCAGTGGGCGTCATGGCGAAGTCGTACGTTAGGCCCTCACTTCTTCCGATGATGTTATCCTTCTCAGGGCCTCTCTTCACCACGCATTCCGAATTCCGGTTCTGTAAACAAAAAACTCTCAAAAAAAAAATAGGTTAACACATCTCAACATATTTACAAAGTTTCCATGGAACTTTACTATAATACAAGTGTTCACCACCCTAAACTACCCTCTCTTGTACACTCAACTAGATGAAATTGTTGAGGAGTCGTCGTCTAGCTCATCTAGATAATGGAAACCTAACTCATAGGCCAGTTGTCATTGACCTGCGTCCCCTAAAATCCGAAGCTGCCGCTTATTGAGTCCAGAACACTGTAGGAGAAATCCAAACATGTATTGCTCTTCTGGTGTTCTCTGTGGCAATGATGGAAGATCGGATTCCTGGTGTCTTGTGCCTTCAATCTCGGTCGGGTGTCGACGGTCCCGATCAATAGATAATCTTGGCTTCATTAGGATACGCAGTCATGACAACTGACGAAGGAGATTACACACGGGTTGGTTCACCATTGGGTTGAGCAGAATCCGGAGGACGACAATGTTCTTTCGCCCATAAACCTCAAGACGACTATCTAGGCTGTGAACGGTTACTGGAACGGTTCCAGGGTCTCATAGATGACGGTGAGGCCATGGTCTTATTCGCTGGAGTGATGTCAGTCCCAGCGCACATGCTCTGGGGTTCCAGGCACAGTATGAGACTCCAATGATTGCTAGCATGAGATGCTCTGCGCCGGTATGTTCTGGCCGTCCTTCGTGCCATATGTGGGCTTTTTGACTGATCAGTCCTGCAACAAGCGCTGGCAGTGGAATAGGCCAGTGAACGTTGACCACTATCATGTCAATGTCAGTGGCATGTCCTCTACTCCACGAAGCTTGTCTGACTAAGAAGCTTGCTTCTTCCTGGTTCAGCAGGTTGGATCCAAGTTCCACGACTAAACATCCCAACCATACGGCTAGAGTCTCTTCAGGTTGGATTCTTGATTCTCCACACAAATCCTGTAGTTCAGTTCTGGTGCGAGCATAGTAGGCAGTAGCAACTCGATTAGTCGTTGTTGTGGGTTGAACTGCCGCTGCGGGAGTCACTGTTGCTGTTACTGCTTCAGGCAGGAGGGGCGGATGCACTCCTCCGCTTGACTCTCTCTTTCGTCGGCAGGAAGGCATGGTCGGCAGAGGCGTCGCCGCGTCGCTAGGCGGGGTTGCCGGAGATGACACTGCATCGATGGGCGGAGTCGCTGACTGAATTCTCGCGGGTTCCTCCGAAGCTCCACCCTTCTCTTCCGGTTCTTCCACGCGGTTTCCCTCTTGCTCGGTGCCATCTTGGGCTGGCGTTTCAGGATCCCTTATCTCAGCTGCTTCTTTGACCGCCTGAACAGCCATACGCAGCTGGGCCTTTAAACTTAAATTCTTGTTCATTAAATCAGCAATTGTACGGAACATTGCACTTAATTCTCCCCCCTTGTCGTACCGCGGGGCCACCCTCTCATCTGCAGCGCGTTCCTCCGTCTCCAGATCTTCGCGGAGCTTGGATGGAAGCTCGCGACCCCTTAATCTAGATGCCATGAGGGGAGGGAACCATCTGATCGGCACCGGCTCTTCACTCTCCCGAGCATATCGTAGGCATCGGGCACGCTCCCGGGTGAGGGTCAGGTTCACTGCGCCTGCTGGGTTGACTCTGGCGAGGGACACAGTATCGAGGGGCCTGAACAGGACCCGCTCGTCACTCATTATACACCCGAACGCTGCAGGGAGCAAATACACTTCTCTCTCTCTCGGGGCTCCATCTTCGGAGGCTCCCTCTTCTCCCTTCAGCCAAAGGCGTCCGCTGATAAATCTCTCACCCGTTCTGCCCACCTGGTGGTAAGCGATATGCACCTCTAGCTCCTTAAAACTTTTCACTTGGCGTTTGCTATTGCAAAGGGCAATTCTTAACTAATTCCAGCTCTAACGTGTTTTCTCCTGATCCCATCCTCGTCGCCATGTGCAGGCCGGGAGCGATCCGGGCCCTTTTTTGCGCTGCAAAAAATGAGAGAAAAAAGAAGAAATGCACACTACAAAGAAAGCTACAATTTGGCAGGAAAATAATTCAGTGGTGCCAAAGCACACACAAAACAAAAATCACACCCTTGGGTTGTGGCACTTGCATTTATGTTTTGTTTTATTGAGGTTGATTCTTTTGTAACACTGGTATAATCAGAAGTACCTCTGTTCTGGACAAGGGAGTCACATTGGTGTAAAATAAGTCTAAGGCCCCTAGCCAATGTTAAAATAATAGCACCATTGGAATCTGAGGCTTTTTATGCCCCTCCCCAATGGCACTGGACTGCCCCCAGCCTAATCCTAAAGACTGGGAGTTTGGGGTGAGGGCTGTTTCCTGGACCCCGGGGCTGCCTTATGCTTCATCCCACTTCTCAGCTGAACATTAGAATTGGGCACAGGCAGCTCCACATCCCAGTTTAGGACTTAGAACTTCCCTAAGGCCAATCCTGGGCTATGTGGCCCAGGATCCTGGGCTATGTGGCCCAGGATCCTCCATGTTCCCGGATGTCAGTGATTTCTCTGTGCTGACTGGCATATCAGAGCAGCTTCTCCTGGAGCTCACCATATGCTGTGAGTTCTCTAAGCTCACTATCAGACTAGTGCAGGCTCTGGTCAGGGCCCCTGCATGCATGAAGTTCCAAGGCCAAGGGGTGAGCACTGCTACTTATCACCTCTTTCCCCTGCTGCTGAGATGAGGGAGAGAGGTGGGAGGGTAAACAATGGCAGTACTCACTTTTTGGACTCCGGGGTTTTATGGGAATAGATACTCAGGCCAGGGCTTGCAGTCATCAGCAGTGAGTTCTGAGCATGCAGCACATGCAGAGCTTTAGCAGGGAGTGTACTGACAAGCCAGTGAGCGCAAAGAGGTCACTGGGCATTCAGTGAGCAATGAAAAGGAAGTGTGGCTTTGCTGCCACACACCTCATAAATCCATCCCTGTGGGCTGCCCTGGGTCTGGTTGGAACCACAGGACTGCATGCAGCTGTTGCCAAAAATCACCTTAATTGCACCATATTTGTAACATCTGTAAGGGGCCTAGAGAAAGCAGAATCAGAGCCATTACACCTTTGGAACAGTATGAGAAGATCAGAGCCGTCATGGCTGATTGGGGGGGGGGGGGACTAGGAACCTTTGCCAGTGCTAGACATTTGGAAACAAAGGGTCACAATGATCTGTCACAAGAGTTTCCTTCCTTTAAGTTTTACAAGTCTTTTCTTTATAACCATACTACTGTAATTCAGATGCAACTAAGGTGGTGGTGACAGGGGAAGCAGCCCTGGCTGCTTCCTTTGCGGGTAGAGGTACCAAAATAGCCACTGTTGCAAGAGCGGCTGGCCAAACTGCCACCATTGGCATCATAGCGACCAGCACTTCCCTGTGCATTGCCACTGCCAGAGCACAAAGCTGGCCTACTATGCCTCTGCTTTAGAGATAATATTACTTCTTACTCATTAAACTGAAGTGCTATATTTCCAGTGATGCCAGGTCAGTGTATATAAGTTAATACACTATGAGGTAAGCACCATGTCTTTTGAAGTGATCGATGCTCAAATAAATGTAGATAACCTTGTCATCACCCAAATGCCAGCACACACTAGAAAGAGTCATTGATTCCATACACCTACTGGGCAGGAAAAAAAGCAAACAAAAAAAGCCCAGCCAAACAAAGAAAATCCTGTTCTGTCAGCCCAGCAAGCCTATTTTGAGACATCCCAACATTATGAAAACACATCACTTCATTACATCTATGGGAGAGAGTGATCACTATAAAATATTTAATACTGGCTGAAAATTTCTTATTGATGGATATTTTTTTTAGTTATTCCACAGAATGGAGGGCCTTCCAAGGATAGGCATTTTAAGGAGTCTTCATCCTTTGGTTTATGAGTTTTCTTTGGTGTGAACATTACTATCTATCAGGTGAATATAACGTTTTTAGAAACTATGCATGTATACAGCAGATGCTCTTTGTTTTCTAACTGCGCAGATTCATAATGGATACCTGGATTGGCTTACATAAGGGCACGTTTACACATGCTATTGGCATGCAGCAATAAAGTCCGGTGCATATTGTGCAGGAGTTCATTGCTCCCAGGAATGTGTGCCCAGGACCACAGCACAATGGTATTCAGTCAAGATACAGGAACAGAGCCTACTTGCTACCTGCAGTATCTATAAACATAGATACCTATAGTACCTAGTATTCTGTTATTATTGCAATTTTATTATAGTGTTGCCATAAGCTACTGTGTGTTAAAATTGGACCTTGTTCTATAGAAATGGGTTTGAGGTTTGCATTTCAGAAAGTTATACAGAAAAATGTTTTTCATAAAGAAGACTGATTTGGTGTATAATAAAACCCAAATTTCCTACTCATTTTTCAGTATTCTTGACATTTTCAATGTAACTTCTTATACAGTATGTATAATTTAATTTTGAATTAATCTCACTAACAAAGTATAAAACCTTACACAAATGACATGTTGTTAAAATTGCACTTTAACATACTGGTTTGGCATAAGAAATACTCTATTTACATGATGCCAGCTTGCTTATAAAAGGTAAATACATTTTAGGCAAGTTTGGGAAGTATAAAATACAAAGTCTCTCTTGTATTCACCCCTGTATTTTGCCTGTTTTGCTACCTGGGAAACTCATGGAGTTTTATTATTAATATTTCTATAGCTTCATGCTCCCATGATTATTCATTCTATTTGTATACCAGTAGTGTGACCACAGGAACTAACTGGCATTACCTTATAAAGTTAGTGCTGTGATATGTGCAGCTTTTTGTACTAATATTAGGCTTTTTCTACTGCAGAAAAAGGAAAAAAAATATTTTCTTTTACTTTGTTGTGGTCCTAGGAGGTACATGGATATATGTTGTAATTTCTTTAGGAATACCTCTGAATTAACAAAAATTCTGCAGGGAACTACAGGTACTTAAAAAAGCCAAGGTAAAACTAAACAATCATCTTAATCAATGTATAAAGTATGAAGTACTTATTTCAACTAGAAGTTAAAAAGCATAGTATTCTTAATTAATAATGATTAATAATTAAGCAAATACATTTTCTCAGTTTAGAGGGGCTGTCTCCAATGCGCATTAGAGCATGCATCTATAGCATGACTATATGGGACAATGTGGATTCCAGGAAGATGCCATGCCATGCCATGCCGTGCCGTGCCGTGCCGTGCCGTGCCGCGCCGTGCCGTGCCTGCCCGCCCCCCTGTAGGTTGCAGGGAGTCAGTGGCTCATTAATGGCCCAGTGTTCTTTCACAGGTGTTAACAATTACCTGTGAAGTAACAGTTAGTGTTAATAGGGCTTCCTGCTTCACAGCTCCTGCCACTCTATCTCCATGCCCCATGCCTAGAGGACACTGGTTGGCAAGGTTCTTTGAGTACATGTAATATCTTTTATTAGACCAACTGAGTAGTTGGAACAAAGTTCTTGGCAAGCTTTCAGGTGCAATCACCCTTCTTCAGGCAGAGGGAGTCTCTGTTTTTCTGAGACTCCAAAAAATGAGAGAAGCTGAAAGTGTGGCAGGATGTCAGTGAGAATGTAAATAAGTAGAATTAGAAAGACAAAAGGTAAAGCAGAGAGGGGAGGGGGGAGAAAGCAGGTGGAAAAAGGCTAAAGGGAGGCATTACAGTGATAGAATACACGGTAGAAAAAAGGCTGTCTTTGAAAAAGGAAATAATTGAAGATCAGGAAAATAGGAATGAGAGAAACTCAACATGTGAGAGGATGTAGTGGAAGCATAAATAGATAAAAAAGGAAAAACAAAAGGTAAAGCAGGGGAGGGAGAAGGAAGAAAGTGGGGGGGGAGGGGAGCCAAAGGGAAACACTACAGTGGTAATAATACAAGGTAAGAAAGAGGCTCTCAGTGAAGAAGGAAATAATAGGAAATCAGGGAAACAAATGGCAGAAAAGTAGCATACGGGAGGGGGGAAAAGAAAAATGTAAGAGGTCTGATCAGGCAGGTACCTGGTAAATCAGATGTCAGGCGCATTGTAATGTGTCATAAAACAGTGTCTATATTGAGTCCATGATTTTTTGTATCCAGTAAATATATGAAGTGAAATTCATAGGCTCATCTACGAAAGGTGTGTTGTAAGTTCCCTGTGGGGATTCGAACTGAGATCAGAGAGTGATTGTTCTGTGAGAGCTGTGCCCCCCACAGGTAGCTGGCTATTTTTGTCTTTGATAGATTGTCAGTATGCATTCATTCTGGTGCGCAGCTGGTTTTGGTTTCTCCTACATGTTTTCCATCAGAGCACTTAGTGCACTGGATGAGATATATAACATTACTGGAGGTGCAGCTGTAAGATCCAGGAATGGTGCTGGTTCTGTTGTAGGGTGGTGGTGTTGTATTGTGGGGGTGGTGGAGATTTGTTGGCAGATTTTGCATTTCATCTCCTGGAATGGTCTGGATCCTAGGACAATGGTTTTAATTTTCATGGGCCAGCCAGGACTAGCCTCTGAAATCAGGGACTCTCCCAGCTAAACCAGTACATATGATCACCCTATGCATACATTTCCAACACTTTCTTCGATTGAAATGGTTTACCTGTTCCAATATGCAGTAATTTTTCACAGAAATTGAAATCCTGATCCAGATCCCAGGGCCATTTAGCCTACTGTTTTCTCTCTGATAGCAGCCAGTACCAGCTACTGCAAAAGAAGATATGAGATCCCTGCAGGATACAGCTATATGGTCATCTGTCTCATGCCAGCCTCAAATAGTCTGACACATGCTTATACCCTACAACTTGAATTTATATATCCCTTCTAAAACGTTAGTTAGAATTAATTCTTGTAATCTATTTATGCTTGTTTATCTAAACCCTTTATGAATTTTGCGCCAAACCTCTTTGAGGCACTTCAAACAGTGAGTGTATGTATGCGCAGGGCCAACAAAGCACTTTTAAAATGGCTGAAGCACTTAAACATGTTTCTCAAAAATGAGGATCATCTTTGACAGGCTTCTTTTTGAAGTGCTTCTCTATAAACCTCTACATGCTCCAGCAGTCCTCTGGAATCCTGCAGTTCTCTATTTCCCTTCCCTCCCTCAGCAAAAGGGAGGGAGAGCAAGACAAAAAAACCAAATAATTCTTCCCTGTGTGTTTGTCTGTCCTCAGGAATTGTCAGAGGTTATGAAGGACAAAAGGCACACAAGGAATCTTTGGGTGCTGACAGATGTGCAGGCCCCTGCTGTAATTCATGGCACTTTACATAAAGCACCATGAGTTACAGCACCCCCCCGACCCAACGGACATTCTCCTGTTGGTTCATGGAGGGATTGAGCCTGCCTCCCAGTCCCCATGGTGCCTGCTTGCAACTGAGGAGCTGTCCCTCTCCCCCTCCCAGCTCTGGGCTGTCAGCAGGAAAGGACGGGGATTGAACTGCCAGCTGGGGTTTGCTTGGCCTGAGGGGAGGAGGTGTGAGGTAGGGGGCTCTGATCCACATGCTGCTTCACCTAAGGTGATGCTAAACTTAGCCTGCAGTTTGTGCTCTCCCCCATCCCTTCCTTTGGTCATCCTGGGGTGTGTGGAGGGGTTGGGTTGCATCAGCCTAGACCTGATCACACCACAAATTAACCGTAGTGAACACAAGTTCCCTCAGGTGGTCTAAAGTAGAGTGCCTTCATTTAATGCCTCATTTGACAAGGGTTAATTTGTTGTGTGATCACTCAGCCACTTTAAAAGCACTTTGCAGCCATTCACGCGTGTCAGGGCATGGCTGTAGATTGTTTTCAGGAGGCCAATTTCATGACAAGCTTAACTTCTGTCTGTGCCATTTCTACCTAACCCATAGGTTAGAGAGCACTAGTGCTGCTTGCTATAACAATGACTTTTAAGTGCTTTGAAGTGGGGAGGGATTTTTTTGGAGACAATGCATCTATATGATATTGAAGCACTCTGAACTTGAAGTGCTTTAAATTACACTCCAATTTGACTGGGATTTTGGTTGTAGCTATTTTGGTCTAAGGACATAAGCGAGTAAGGTTCTTTGGGTAGATGTGATATCTTTTATTAGACCAACTGAGTAGTCAGAAAAAAGTTCTTTGCAAGCTTCTGGGTGCAGTCACCCTTCTTCAAGCGTAGGGAGCCTCTGCTGAGCAGAAGTTACACTTGTCATGAAATTGGCCCCCTGAAAACACTCTATAACCATGCCGTGACATACGTGAATGGCTGCAGAATGCTTTTAAAGTGGCTGATCACGCAACAAATTTAACCCTTGTCAAATGAGGTATTAAATGAAGACATTCCACTTTAGAGTACCTTAGAGAACTTGTGTTCTCTAGGATTAATTTGTGGTGCTATCAGGCCTAGGCTGATGCAGAGCTGCTCAGCAGAGACTCCCTATGACTGAAGAAGGGTGATTGCACCCAAAAGCTTGCAAATAACTTTTTTTCCCAACTACTCAGTTGGCCTAATAAAAAATATCACATCTACTCCAATTTGGGGCACATTAAATGCATGTCTGTCCATGGCCTGATTACACATTGCATGAACAAGTGTTTCCTTCTAGCAGTTCTAATTTTTGCTCCTTTAAATTTCACTGAACAACCCCTTGAGAATGTCATAAGGGAAAGAAATAGGGATGCTTGGGACCAGCCTTCTGTGTAGTATTTGTGACTTTATATATTTTTGCTATGTTTCCTTGTATTCATGTATTTTATTCACCCTTCCATAGGTTTGTAAAAGCATGTCAGTTTTTGATCCTTTCTCTTGTAGGAGATGGGTTAGTGCCAGCTATGCTAGCCCTGCATTTGTTGGGAATAGATTCCTGTGTCAAAGGATAGATTGTGGGGTTCTAGGATAATTTATTTGAGCCAGCATAAATAGGCTATAATCTGCTGATGAATTTGTCCCACTTCCCCTGATTCAGTTTGCCGAAACAAGAAAAGTAGCCTTTAAACAAGACAGGTGATATTTTCTTCTGGTTTAACTTTAAGCATTTATCTGTGGTGACTATTCTTGACATTAATTATTTGTACAGTTTAAGCATAAGTGAAGATGAATAGGCTTTCAAGTACCAGCCAGGATGCATTCTGTAAAACAACTGAAGGTAATAAAGCAAATCCAAAACCCCTTGTCGAGGATCTACATAAAGATGGCTGTGTGGTTAAACTTATGACAAGGATGGAACAACTGTAGCAACATAATTGATAACATCCCTCATAGTCACATATAGTTAATGAGGAAGAAGACGACAATGAACAACACTAGTTAATGGTTGCCTATCAGTGTCATCTTTTTCTTATGGCTTTTCTCTTTTTGTTACTCAATTTAGCTTTTAGAAAACATTACTTTGCTAGAACTGTTGTCCTGTGGTAAAGGGATCATGAGTTGGTGCTTTCTTTCCTCTTCCACTACACATGGAAATTGACATAATGAATTTTCAACTTGCTATGGTAATGCTAAGAATTGGTTAAAACAGAACAAAAATGATTTAGTGTAGATATGTACCTGCTTGCAGAAACGCAGATACTCCTTCTGCATTTTCATTCATTTCCCAAAATAATTTAAAATAATTCTTCTATTTATATACATTTTAATATAGCTGTGGCAGACATATTTAAACCTGTAAAAATTGTATTTCAAGTAGTCCCACTAGTCCTTTTTCTTCTTTTTAACTTATTAACTTAACTTTTCAAAATATTGAAACAAACAAGAAAAGAAATATCATGCTATACCAATTCTCTATACTTAACTTTGGGCACCATTTTGCCCTATAAAATGTGCAAAAATATCAACAAACATTTATCATGGTGGGCAAGTTAGGGACTCTGATGTTGACCCCCTTACTCACAGAGCAATTTTTTTCCTCACTAAGAACAAGAAGATTAATTTTGATGTTAGGACTAGTAGAATAAAAAAAACATAGGATCATAGGAAAGTAGGATCATAGGATCACTGGAAGGTACACTGTAAGGTCATTTAGTCTAGTCCTTTGCTCAAAGCAGGACAATAGTATTATAGTGCTTAGGGTCGGAAGGGACCTAAACAGATCATCAGGTCCAACCCCTGCCCAGGGCAGGAATGGGTGCCGGGGTCATATCAGCCCATCCAAATATCTGTCCAGCCTCCTCTTGAAGACCCCCAAGGTAGGAGAGAGCACCACCTCACTTGGGAGCCCGTTCCAGAGCGTGGCAGCCCTAACTGAATCATCACTGGATCATCACTGAATAAACCATCCCATTCAAGTGTTTGTTTAACCTGCTTTTGAAATTCTGTCGATTCTAATACAGAGAAGGTACATCTGCATGAGACACTAACTATGTTGTAGCCTAATACAATTGTGCAGTATCATGTCCTGGCAAAAATTATGCCAACTCACTGTGTAGTAGTATTAGGCTACTGTGTAGTAGCATCACTAAAAAGGCATGTGCCGGTGTAACTGAGCAGTAACTCTGGTTACTGCACATTTATTTAGTACTTCATTATACAAGTACTAAATTAAATGCACTGTAACCACTGTGCATTAATGAATGTGTAAGATGTGCCCAGAGAGACAAATTTTAGACCCATTAGTTTCAAAAGCCAACCTTTTCATTGCCTTCAGGGTGATAAGATTTGATTCACAGACAATATAAAGGGCTTTGCAAGTACCACAGTTCTGTGTTTGCCTTACTTTTACGTTTTCATTTCATTTCATTTTTACTTTAGGCCTGACCCAGTTTTAGTAAGACACTAGGATCATAGGACAGCAGATGAGGCCCCGTGAGTTCATCTACTTCAGCACCTCGCTCAAGGAATGATCATCCCTGACTAAACCATCTGAGCCAAGCATCTATATAACCTGAAAAGTTGTAACACTTTTAGGAATGGAGAGTCCACAACTTCTCTAGGTATTTAACCACCCTCAAATTCAGAAAATTCTTCATTAATCTCTAACCTAAATTTCCTCTGCCTAAGTGATCTATGATCTTACAAAGTATCACGTTCAAACCGATTGGTGTGTAATTCCCCACATGCTCCTTTTTCTCTTTCTTAAATAGGTACTATATTTGCACTTTTCAAATCATCTGGAATCTCATCTGACCTCCATGACTTTTCAATGGGTCCAAAATTACCTCAGTCAACCCTTTCAGTACCCTCAAATGCATCCCATCTGGCCCTGCCCACTTGAAATCAACTAGCTTTTCTAAGTAATTCCTAATCTGTTCTGCCATTACTCTAAGCCAGGGGTGGCCAACCTGCAGTTCTGGACCCACAAGCAGCTTGGAAGCTGGTCACCGTGTGGTTGTGCAAACATTCAAGGAGACACATATTAACTCCTGAAAAGCTGCATTTGGCTCGAGAGCCACAGGTTGGCTACCCCTTCTCTAAGCTGTTTGTCTCCTTTCCTCTCTTTGCTGCCAACTGCACTTATGATCTAAATTTATTCATGAAGACTATAGTAATTAAGGTATTAAACACTTTAGTCATCTCTGCATCACCTGTAACTCATTTGCCTTCTGCATTCAGTAAAGGGCCTATATCTTCTTTGGTCAGCCTATTACTTTGAATAAACTTGTCAAAATCCCCTCCCCATTTTTTTGCCTTTTATGTTCCTTGCCAGTTGCTTTTTAAATCAGGCCTTGGCCCTCCTTATTTTCTCTGCTCACTTTTGTAAGACTCTTATACTTTTTCCTGGTAATATGACAATATTCCATTTATTCATAGATTAATAGATTCATAGATGTTAGGGTTGGAAGGGACCTCAATAGATCATTGACTCCGACCCCCTGCATAGGCAGGAAAGAGTGCTGGGTTTAGATGACCCCAGCTAGATGCCTATCTAACCTCCTCTTGAAGACCCCTAGGGTAGGGGAGAGCACCACCTCCCTTGGGAGCCCATTCCAGACTTTGGCCACTCTAACTGTGAAGAAGTTCTTCCTAATGTCTAGTCTAAATCTGCTGTCTGCTAGCTTATGGCCATTACTTCTTGTAACCCGCAGGGGCGCCTTGGTGTGTAAAACCTCACCAATTCCCTTCTGTGCCCCCATGATGAACTTATAGGCAGCCACAAGGTCGCCTCTCAACCTTCTCTTGCGGAGGTTGAAGAGGTCCAGGTGCCCTAGTCTCTTCTCATAGGGCTTGGTCTGCAAGCCCTTAACTATACGAGTGGCCCTTCTCTGGACCCTCTCCAGGTTATCTGCATCCCTCTTGAAGTGCGGTGCCCAGAATTGCACGCAGTACTCCAACTGCGGTCTGACCAGCGCCCGATAAAGGGGAAGTATCACCTCCTTGGTTCTGTTCATCATGCATCTGCTGATGCACGATAAAATGCCATTAGCTTTTCTGATGACTTCGTCACACTGCTGACTCATGTTCATCTTGGAGTCCACTAGGACTCCAAGATCCCTTTCCGCTTCCGTGCCACCAAACAGGTAATTTCCTAGGCAGTAGGTATGCTGGACATCTTTCCTCCCTAGGTGCAGCACTTTGTATTTCTCCTTGTTGAATTGCATTCTGTTGTTTTCCGCCCATATGTCCAACCTGTCCAGGTCTGCTTGTAGTTGTTCCCTGCCCTCCGGCGTGACCACTTCTCCCCACAGTTTTTTCTCATCCGCAAACTTGGACAGAGTACGCTTCACTCCCTCATCCAAGTCGCTGATGAAGACATTGAAGAATATCGGTCCAAGGACCGAGCCCTGCGGGACCCCACTGCCCACACCCTTCCAGGTCGAAACCGACCCATCCACTACAACTCTCTGGGTGCAACCCTCTAGCCAATTCGCCACCCACTGGACTGTGTAGTCATCCAAGTCACAGCCTCTTAACTTGTTCACCAGTATGGTGTGGGATACAGTATCGAAGGCCTTCCTGAAGCCTAAGTAAATGACATCAACTCCTAGTCCTGCGTCCAGGCGTTTTGTAACCTGGTCATAAAAAGAGACTATTGTACACTTCCTTTCTGTCAGGGTTTGGTCTTGAACCTGGGACCTTAACTTACCTAACACAGCTGCTAATCCTGGTCTGTTAGTGGCTTCTGACCACCTCTGTCCACTCTTAAACTCAGGTGAGCAACTATGTCCTCTTGGTTATCCACCAGACCCTGCAACTAGGGCAGCCAGACAGGGTCCAGGGACATTTTACCCCTTTTTATAAGCCCCCCCCCCAACCTGTAATAGGAAGTGTCTGGGCGGTAAGGTTTAATTTCCTCCTTGGGCTACTTTGCCCTTAGCTTGTGCACCTACTGGCTCTGAACAATTCTCTGACTACCTGTCTTGGCTTGCACACAGACCCTGATTTTGGCCTGACCCGTTGGCTCCCTAATCTGTCTCTGGTTGTATATCTCAGATACTTGACTTGGCTGGCCTTCAGACCCTGTGCTCTGCCTGAACATTTGGATCTCTGGCTCAGTTCCTCAAACAGATGTGGCTTCTGGCCTCCCACCTACCTTACACTCAGACTCAGCACCCTCCCCTCAGATCTCATTTGCTTCTTCAGATCCTGGGTGACCTTCAGACCTGGCTACCCATGCCCTGGTATGTCACAGTTTCAACTCATTTAAGAGATCACTGTCTAATCAGGCCAGTTTACTGTTTCACTTTTCATTCTGTTCCCTTAAGATAGCTTGCACCTGTGCCCTTAATATGTCTTCCTTAAGGAACAGCTAGACTCCTTTTCCCCTCAGATTTGCTGTAACAGGGTCCAGCCAGTAAATGTAGGAAGCTACAGAGCACCAGATAATGAACAGTTGGCAGCTAATTAGATGATCACCTGCTGAGGTGTCCTGAGGTCAGAAGGAGGAATAGCCAAGAGTATATAATCTATACACCTGAGGTAGGGAAGGTAGTTTGACCTGGGCAGAGCTAAAGGAAAGAGTTAATTGCTTGAAGACTAACTCTGGCTGCTCAAGTTGAAGGAATTTTCTGTGAAGGAAGCTGAGAGAGTACCAGAGACTGTGAGTAGTCCCAGGAGGGCCCAAGCTGACAGAAGCCAGTAGAGCTGTGGAGAAACATCTGGGAGACCTTAGATAAAGTGCTCCCCCCATCCCCCCTGGTCTCCTCCCCAGCTACAATTGATTGTGTTTGACTTCATTTTTCTGGTTAGGCTGCAAAATGTGGGAGTGGCTGAAGGAGAGAAGGAGGTCACTGAAGATGCCCCACAAAGGGGTCTATCTAATTGCTCAATTAGCAGTACACCCCCACCCTTACCCCCCCACACACACCAGCATGTTACTTCACCCTGGCTTTACAATGTATGTAAAAGATCAGGGGCTTCAGCAGGGCTTTCCTGCATTTTTAATGAAAGCTGATTCAATCAACTATTAGATAAGCCCCACTAAAGCACCTGATCTTTACAGATATTGGAGGAGCCAGGCTGGCATGGCATGAGAGCAGGCCAAGTTTAAATGAAGCACCATTTTGGGGGGAGGAGTTACATCTGCAAGCACCCAGAGAGGCTACAGGAGGGTGCCACTTCCACTGCTACCAGTGGATCTTGTTACACTTGCCTCCCAGGGGAATCTACTCCCCAGTTTCCCAAGTTTATTGAAGTCTGATTTTTTTTTTTTAAGACCACTGTCTTTATTCTGATGTTTACCTTCCTCTTTCTCTCTATGTTCTTGAACTCTATTATTTTGTGGTCACTGTCACCCAATCTATCTTCCAGAATAACATTTTCAACTAATACTTCTGTTTGTGAGCAGCAAGTTAAGAACTGCTTCCCTATTCCTGCCTGTCCTCGGTTGGCCTCTTCCCAGTTTATAGCAAAAAAGTTATCCCCAACAACCCAAGGATTTGCTGAACTGGCTCTGCATTGCTGTGTTTCCGTCCTAGTTGCATGGTAATTAGTCTCCCATAAGAGTCAGTTGTTTAAAGATAACTTGCTCCTGCTCTACTATATGAACCTAAAGTATTTGAAATCTTAATATTTGAATGGAAAAACTTATTGTGCACAGTAAAGGTGATACTTTGATTTATGATCTTCTAGGAAATTGTATTTTTACACCTTCTGCTCCATTTCTGCAATGTCAAGTATATTATAACTAATCTAAGATGTCTCTAACCATGACATCTGAATTTAGCTACTTTTTCTGATTGCATACATTCATGCTTATTTTCATAGACTCTCAATGCTCACGTTGCATGCAAAAGTAACTTCATAGTGAAAGGGATGGAGAGGGGCAAAAATAGGCAATATATTTTATGAAAGAACCCTACAGATTATTTTAGATGGAATTGCAAATTGTTTGCATAATAAAAATAACAGAAACTTTGTTGTAATTTGCAATAAAATTCTCATTCTTGCTTTAAAAAAACAAACTAAAAAACAAACAAACAAATAAACTTGCCTTAAATTAAAAAAACAATGCTATAAGCATAAATAAATAAATAGCCCTTTCAGCTTTAAAAGAACCTGCTTTAGTTAAAACTTAGCTTTTTGATAATGGTGTTGTCACACAACTTTGTGAAACTTTGAAAACAGTTATTTAATGCCTGACATGCTTCAGATTATTCTAGTTTCAAGGAAGTGACCTGAATAACTACATCTCCCCCTCTTCCCCCACCACCCCTTTTGCTAGAAAAATATGGTTCATGGCTAAAAGCCTTGACTTATTGCAGCTGTTTCAAAGTTCCTTCACCTAGTTCTGTTATGTTATAATGAATATAATTTAAATATAAATATACTAACAAAGTTATAATACTAAATACTAAATAATACTAATAATTACTAAATAATAAAGTTTTGTCCTCTATATAGAAAAGGACTGACTGTCACTACCATACTTAATATTATAGATTTTATAAGGCCATCAGGAATTTACTTAAAGAAATATTAGTGGAAAAAACAAAAGACAGTTATTCTAACAAATGCTAAAATTATAATTAGCCAGTTGGATACAACAAACTTTTCATTAGAATAGAGATTAGATATGGTTGAAGTGACAAAGCATTGAATAAAAAGATGGTACTATCAAAATATGTTATTGCTGAGATATTAGAACAGACATTTGAATGATGATTTTATGTATAGTATATGAGCAAACCAAGAAGGGCCAAAAGAATTGATTTTTAAAAGCTAGATGCAGATTGACAGTCATGAAGTATTTCTGATTAATCATCCCAATGCTTTGCTGATGTCTACCCATTAGTCTGATTTATATTTGTGGGATTCTACAGGGAGTAAAGGTGTTTAGAATGTGATCCATGACTGAGCAAGAGAATAGCTTATAGTGTAAGGCTGTTACATTGAAGCTCAGGGACAAGATTCCACAGAGTATTGTTTGATTTGAAGTATTCAGGCCAACTTTATTTATACATGTTACCCAAACCTCTGACAATCACTAGCTAATAGAAATACGAGTATATAACTTGCCTTCCAGCAGAGATGTGTCATGTGTTAAAGCAATCTTGCAATCAGTCCTTCTTCCTGATCCTTCATCCTTCCCTTTCCACCTCCATATGCAGCCTCATTTAACCTTGCTGAAAACCTCTAGGTACTGGACTGTCCAGGAATATAGGAGATACAATAATGGTCTTCAAAATAGCTGAAGGATGATTACATAGAGGATGGAGATAGGCTTTTCTCTTTGGCTGTAGGGGACAGAACTAGAAACAATTGCCTCAGATTAGGAAAATTAGGTTGCATATAAGGAAGAACTTTCCAACTATGAGGGTGGTTAAACTATCTAGAGAGTTGTGTACTCCCCGTTCTGGAGATTTGCAAGAGCAGGTTAGACGGCTAATTGGCTGACATGATTCAGTAGGAATGAACCCTCTTTGGCAGGGGGCTGGAATAGGTGACCTCCATAAGGTCCCTTGCTACAGGAATTTCCTGTTTTCATAGATTTCTCAAGTCAGAAGGGACCTATTAGATCATTGAATCCAACCCCCTGTTACCTTATGATAAATAGTTAGTAAGTATTACACAAACATTACAAGTAAGTATCCATATCACATAGTATTCTTGTCAACATTTGATGATATTGGTGGTAATATACTGTAGGTAACTCTACTATATTCCTAGTCATCAGTCATTTGAGTGTCTAGATTTACCCACATGCCATTTCTTGTCTAAGTTCCAGAAATGTCACTTAAGCCTCAGGTAGGAATTATGTTCTTCCATATGCAACTTGTGTGTGTGTGTGTGTGTGTATGCATAAATATGCATGCAGACTATGAATATGCAGTAGACTTCATGATGGCCACATATATAGGCAGGCATGTATGTACCTCTTTTGTTGATATGCAGTAGTCTCTCTAGATGCCAAAATGTAGTTAATGAAAACCCAGAGAAGAAGTGGGCAAGGAGATACTTTCTACTCCTTGCCTCCTAATACTTAAGTAGCTAGGGGGAGTAAGCTGGGAAGCCATAGGGCCCGGGTTATTGCTCCCCATGCCCCTACCCAGGCAGGTTTAAACCCACATTTCTAATTTCCCAGCACAGCACTTTCATCACCCCACTACATCACAGGTCAGACATGACAAGACCTTCTCTGGCACTCTTTTTGAAGCTTGCCCCTGGGCAGATCATGATATGTAGGGTCAGAAGGAATGGAGAAAGCAAACTGCTGAGTGTGCAGCTTGGTAAACTATTTACCTTGCTGGCTACTGGTCTGGGGTGGGGTAGCACAGGAGCTAGCTCCCAAAAGTTTCCCCCCTTTACTGACTCCTATCCATTTTTTCCAACGGTGATATTAATGACTTGGTTTTAAAAAGAGCATCAGAGAAGCTGCTGCTTAATGCAGTCCTGTGGCAAAATGATCAAAGTGCTGTGCTGAGAGGTAAGAAAGACCCAAATTCAGACTCCCTTTGCATGAGGAGAGCCTAAAAACCAGGACCTCTGGCTTTTCAGGTGAGCACTCTAGGCTGTTGGCTACTGGGAAAAAATATGGGAAGTCACTTATGTTTTATTGGCATTGTACATGTCCAGTCTACACATGTATGTAAATGTCCATGCAGGCAAAGCTATGCATCCAGACATGGAATTTTTCTAGTTTCCCAAGTGCTGAAAATGCTGTATAGACAGTCATCTGGAAGCTTAGTCTGTAAACAGACTTCAGCTTTGCCTTCATTTTTTTTTTTTTTTTTTGTGAGTGAACAGACACCTTAGCCTTTTGTCACACCACGAATTTTGTGATGGAGATGATCCTAGTCCTAGTCTATGCTGCCTTTTGTTGCCTGATGTCTGTTCACTTATGGTGGGAAAGTGTGGGTCATTCTCTCTAGCTTCCTCAGGCAGGAGCTCCCAGGGTTTCAGGGGCCTGATCCTATAAGACAACTGCCTCGGGTGCATTGCTTTAACATTAAATGCACATCTACAAGCAGGAGTTTCCTTTTTTTGCAGGACTGAGCCTCTGAAGCCCCAGGAGCAGCAGGAACCCAATAATGCAGGACAACAGCCCCAGCAATGTCTGAAGATGTCATTGAAGTGGATCAGCTGTGCCATGATGAGTCGCTGTACAGCTGATCCTGCTCCAAAGATGATGTCTGTTTCCAGTCTTAGATGAACAAGAAGGGAATAAAATAACACCCTATGTTTATAAGCAACTTACTGAAATGTTGTGTTCAGTAAGAATATGTAATCAGAGATCAATCAGATATTAAAACATATATGTATAATTGATCAGTGTTGCACAGTCTATTATTAAATAGCACATTAACTAAAGATTTATCAGCACTTTTTAATTAAAGGAATGTACTTTTATATTAAGAGGGTTAGAAAAACTCTTTTTACTCTGTTAAATCAGCATTTGTGGCATACAGAAAGACAGTTCCATTAGTTTGTGTATTATACCTTGTGGATATTAATTACAGTTGTGGACATGGATAGCTGGATATCTCAGCTATCCTGGTACATGTGGCATAAAGAGCCTGTTTATAATGGTATTTTCTAATCATGTTTTACACAGAGGAAATAATTAGAAGCTACTGTATATTTGAGAAAGCAGTGGTGTGTATTTAATAGCTTGTCTGTGCAAACTTTTCACAGTGAAGTGGCAAGGCTAAAAATCCAGTGCCACCCCTCCTCCTCAGACCTATTGCCTGCACAATATTAATTTCTGCTGCATGAAGTGTCTGTTGCATCTAGAAGACAGATGGAATTATCTGGTATAGTAGATATGCTGTAATAAATTGAAAGACATCCAGTTATTATGATAACTCTAGGAGGAACAAAGTGTATAAAATGTTTGCTCCAGCACTATTTTTTCTTTATTTGTTGAAATGCTTGATGTATGAGCAATACTAATAATGGCATTGCTGTTGTAATGAAAATGAAACCAACAGATTCTTCTTTATTTTTCTCTTTTTTTTTTTTAATAGCAATTCTGATACTTCTGAAGATTAGAAGATCAAAAGAGATATTAGTGAAACAAAACCACTTATTGTACTAAATAAACCCTTTTTCTTGTTTTTTCTTTTTCCTTGTCTCCTTTACGGGGGAGGGGAGGGGGGGAATAATTTTTTGAGGATAATATTCATCCTTAATAGAACTTGGCATCTTGCATTAATTCCTTGAATTGATGGTCTACTCTATTTTTTTAATAGTATGACTCATGTTTTCAAAAGTTGGTTCAATAGCTTCATGTATACAACAGACTAAAGGCACGTGTAGACAAAATTGGGGCCCTAAATTGAAGTGATGGGTTTTCATAGATTCATAGAAGTAGGGACGGAAGGGACCTTGTAGATCATCGAGTCCAACCCCCTGCCTTGGGTAGGAGAGAAAACCGGGCTCAAATGACCCCAGCCAGGTAGACATCAAGCCTCCTCTTAAAGACCCCAGGATAGGAGCCATCACCACTTCCCTTGGAAGTTGCTTCCAGATCCTAGCTGCCCTGAGTGTGAAGTAGTGCCTTCGGATGTCCAGTCTAAACCTACTCTCTAACAATTTGTGGCCGTTATTCCTTGTTACCCCAGGGGGCTCTAGGGGGAACAGGATCTCTCCGAAACCCTGCTGGTCCCCCCGGTGAGTTTATAGACGATCACCAGGTCCCCCCTCAGCCTTTGCTTGTGAAGGCTGAACAGGTTAAGCTCTCATAACCTCTTTTCGTAGGGTCTGCCCTGCTGTCCCCGGATCATGTGGGTGTCCTTCCCTACTAGCGTGCCCACCTCACCCCAAATTTTGGTATCATCAGCAAATTTAAACAGGCTGCTTTTTACCCCATTGTCCAAGTCACTAATAAAGAAATTGAACAGTGCGGGCCCACTTTCCTCCAGGTTGAAAAAGACCCGTCCACCACTACCCTCTGAGTACGACCCCTCAGCCAATTTGCAATCCACCTGACTGTGTAGGCATCAATGCCACAGTCACCTAGTTTTTTGATGAGAATGGGGTGGGAGATGGTGTCAAAGGCCTTGCTGAAGTGCAGAAAGACTACATCCACCGCGACACCTGAGTCCAATGCCTCTGTGACCTGATCATAGAAGGCAATCAGGTCAGTCTGGCAGGACCTGTCCCTAATGAAACCATGCTGCTTTCCCTTAAGCACCATCTTTGCTGCGGACCCATCACAGATATGCTCCTTGATGATCTTCTCAAAGAGTTTCCTCAGGACTGAAGTAAGGCTAATGGGCCTATAGTTGCCCGGGTCCTCCCTCTTCCCTTTTTTGAAGATGGGGACCACGTTAGCTTTCTTCCAGTCACCTGGCACCTGGCCAAAGCACCACGAGTGCTTGTAAAGCTGTGCCAGGGGCCCTGCAATAACCCCTGCCAATTCCCTCAACACCCCAAGGTGGAGAACATCTGGACTTGCTGATTTGAACACATCCGGCGCCTCCAAAAGCTCTCTAATCTGGTTCTCTCCTACCTTAGGCCTGGTGGTGTTTCTCCCAAGTCCATCTGGAATCCTGGTTGGGGAGTCCCAGGGAGTCCTGGTCCCTGCACTGGAAAATGGAGGCAAATAATTTATTAAAGAGGTCTGCTTTCTCCTCTGGTACGACCACCAGATTGCCAAGCATATCCTGCAGGGGCCCCACATTACCTGGTGCCTTCTTCATTCTCCCTATATATTTAAAAAAGGACTTATTATCTTTGATCCTTGATGCTAGCCCTAGCTCCGTATCTGCCTTAGCTTTTCTAACAGCCCCCCTACAGACCCGAGCGGTGGAGGTATACTCCTCTTTGGTGATAGCCCCTCCCTTCCATGGGGTGTACACCTCCTTTTTGGCAATCAGGCATTCACGAATGCCCTTGGTGAGCCAGGGGGGCTTTTGGGCACTCTTGTCCTCCTTGCTTCTTGTTGGGATCATCACCCCTTGGGCTCTGAGTATCGTCTCCTTAAGAAATGACTACTTCTCTTGGGCACTGAGGTCCCCTACTCTCGAGAACCCCAGCGCCTCTCCCACTAATCTCAACTCATTGAACCCTCTTAAAGTCTAGGGCTACTGCCTTGCTGCAGGCCCTTGGCACCCTGCGCTAGATGATGAATTCTAGCAAGTGACGATCACTATCACCCAGGTGGTTGAGGACCTGGAGTTCCCTCACCAGGTCATTGCCTGTGGCCAGGACCAGGTCCAGCAGGGCATCCCCCCTGGTAGGACTGTGCACCTCCTGGGTTAAGTGGAGGTCCTGTATCTCAGCCAGGAACCTCTGTGAGCAGTCCAACCTGGCTGACTGCTCCTCCCAGCAGATGTCCAGGTAATTTAGATCACCCATGACAACTACATCCCTTGTCTTAAGTGCCTCTGCAAGCTGCCCCAAGAATTTGTGGTCCAGCTCTTCCCCTTGGTTGGGAGGTCTGTAGTAGACTCCCACCTTTAAGTCCCTTTTCCCATGACCCCCCTGTATCCTGACCCAGACCACTTCAGCCTGTCCCTCCTCTGACCCCATCCTGCTGATGGAGGATGTGTATTGCTCTTTGATGTAGAGCGCCACACCTCCACCTTTCCTTCCTGTTCTATCTTGCCTGTAAAGCCTATAGCCCCTAACGTTAACTGCCCAGTCATGGGATGAATCCCACCAGGTTTCTGTGAGCCCTACTATGTCTGGGTTTGAACAGGCTATTCGGAGGGTGAGTTCCTCCTGCTTATTTCCCATACTAAGCATTTGTATAGAGGCATTTAAGGCCTTGGATTGCTGCATGTGCCACCTCCTGATTTCCAAGACTATCTGGACCCCTTTTACGTACCTGGGTACTCCTTGTGTATGTCACCCCTATTGGTCGGGAGGTGTCCTTAAGTCATCCTTCAGCCCCATCCCCCAGCAAAGCTAGTTTAAAAAGCAGCATTTCAATGTAGGCTTGATTAAACCCCCGTGTTATGCACACACCCCACAGACTTACTTGCCTCTCCAACAGGGAGGGGAGGGCAAGCTGCCAGTGGGCAGAGCAGTCCCTGGGTTGCAGAGTGTGCTAGGCCTCCCCCTACAGACAGCACCTGCCCACAGGCACCCAGCTTAGGCAATCCCGGGGGGCACCACAGCCGTAGAGGGAAGTACCAGGCCCCTGCATAGCTCAGGCAGGCAGGCTCGGGGGGGGGGGAGAGGGGTTCAAATGAGACTCACTGCTTTTCTTGGGCAGAGCCTGCTTTCCTTGGCTGCTGCCAGGCTGCCTACATAGCTGCCTACAGGGCTGTGGAGGTGCACAGAGCCTAGTGCTTTGCTCTGCAGCTGTACGGGCAGTAAAATAAAACTCCTCAAAGGTGTTCTGGTTTGCTGCACTCCAAGTAATTTAAGGCACATTATGCTGCTGAATTTCCTGCAGTGGCTGGAATTAATGCATAATGCGCTGCCGAGGCATGCAAACACCAATACCATGAAAGCAGTGCAAAAGCATTTAGCCTGCATTAAAGTGTCATGTACGCACACCTCTCATTTAGTCTATACACGGCCTAAGTGTTCTTAAACCTGAAAAATAATCAGCTATGTAGACATGTAGAATAACTGCAGTATAAGTACTAGTCAGCTGGGATTTCCTTTGTGACCTCAGTAAGCATATACTTAGTCTGGGTTATTACAGTTGGACTTACTTTTTATGTTGTATGTATTATAGAGATGTTAAGTGTTGCAGATGTATTGCCTTATATATAGAGTGACCATACATCCTGATTTGGCCAGGACAGTCCCAGATTTCATAGGTCACTCCTGGCTGATTGGTAAAAAGTCCTGGAAGCAGACGTAGTTGGGCAGGTGTTTGGGGCATAGTCCAGCAGGGAGGTGGAGTGGCAGAGCTCTCAAGGCAGGTGAGTGAACAGGCACTGCTGCAGTTGTGCAGCACCAAGGCAGGTGCACTGGAGCAGTGCCCAGCCAGCCTGCTCCCCGCCTCTAAACACTGTACAGGAAGAGCCAGGCCCAGCATGCATTACGCTGCTCCCCACTGGACTACACCCCACACTCCTGCTTGCCTGTAGCACTACTGCTGACATGGGGAGTCGGGGGGAAGGCAGTGTCCCAGATTTCCTTAATAATATATTTGCCCTACTTATAACAACAAATGATTAGCAATGTGCAGCATCTTGCAATGAGTCAGTTAAGTGCACAAATCCTTCCCCTTCCTGATCAAAATTCAAGTAAAACTAACTTAGTACAAAAGGAGGGGGAGGAGGGAGAGGATCTTCTTCCTGGACTCATTCTGCACAAGTTGAGAGGCACTGGAGATATTTATTGGCTTTGTAAGACCATGCTATCCTCTTTATGTAATGGGGTTATTTGGGTATTTGGTTAGCTTGGATTCTGCTAGTCATGCCACTACCCCTCAGTCTGTCTGAAATTTACTTCATGCATTTTCAAAGTGAGCTCTCTGTAGTTCTTTTTCCTTTAAATCCTGTGTCTCAGTGTCCAATATTAAGCAGAATTAGGGCCAAACTGAACAGAAAATAAAGAATATTATTACTGTATTCAATGGGCACAGATGCACATGATATCAAGGCATCTGAATAAACTCCAGTGCATATCATACCAGCATTTATTGCTTCCAGTCATTGTGTTTACGTGTGCGCCCAGGACTGCAGCATATTGAGCCAGGTTGGAGCAGCCCCAGTTGGCAGGGGACCTAGAGGCTCAGCCTGCCACTCTAGGGATGCTCCAACCCAGCTCATTGTGCCACAGAGGGGCTGGTTGGGGCACAAGGGTGCTCCAGTGAAGGACTAGCTGGCAGGCAGCTCCTGCAATGAAGCACCCTCATGTCCTAGCCAGCCCCATCAGAGTCTACATATGAGCTGCAGTGCACTAAAGGACACCACTACAGGATAGTACTTGTAACCTAATTGGGCCACGTGTGTAGACCATGAGACTTTACTGTAGAGCTTATTAGGCAATTGCAGTAAATGTGCCATGTAGATGCATCCAGCTATAACTGTTTTAGTCTGCAAGTTATATTACAAGAAAATGTACAGAAATGACCTTCGTATTGTCTGTTCTTACAGTGTATATAATATACATATATTATTTTTCTATTCCCAAGACTGTATATAGGGTCTTTTGCTACTAACTCATAAGTTGCCTCAGGTTTCAATAGAGATATAAAAATGCTTGAAGTTTTAGCATTATACCCACATCTCTGTTGACATAAAAATTGCAGACATCACAAAGAAAGAAATTTGTTCAACTACATAGAAAAATCAGTTCTGTTAGAAAAAAGCAAAACAAAAAATCCAATGTCTGCCAAATGGAAAAGAGCTATATCTGTTCAGAAAAGATTGATGTAATCAAAATTTCCTCAGAATGTAACCTTTGCTTCTAGGTAACATCTATGTATTGCCTAGCAAAATGTAGATTAGTATCTAGTTTCTTCAGTAAACCTTCCACTATATGTTAGTTTTCCTAGGGTATAGGTTTAACAACGGGGGATTTTATCAAGGGCAAGAGATTTGGATAAAAAATCAACAATACTAAATTGGATTTGGGTGGAATTTGGCCCTAGAGGTTAGAGCACTTGCCCAGAAAATAGACATTGGTTTCAAATCCCCCACAGCTTTTGGAGATTCAAAATACATTTCCAACTTCCCAGGAGACTGACCTAACCAGGACATTGTAAGAGAATCTCAAGAAATACTTCAAAGAAATAGTGATGGAGGCAGAAAGCAAGCAAGCAAGTAGAAACATATTTCTGTTGCCTACTGGTTAAAGCACAAAAGAAAAGACAGGCTCAAATTTGGTATGAGGGGAAGCAGAGGCACAAGGAGGAGAACTGACTGATCCATAGTTACACAACAAGTCATTATCAGATTCAGAAATAAAACCACATGATACAATTCTGGTTTTTTTTCATTTATGTTATTTATTTGTTTTATGTTAAGCAGCTGTGACAAACCTTTCCATGAGAGACCTCCAGGGCCTCTAGTTTCTGACAGCTGGGCTGGCACTTGACCCAAGGAGCAGACCAAGGCTTATCCCTAGCAAGTCTCAGTTCCACTGAAGTAGAGGAATCTTTGCCAGTCCCACACCCCTTTGAGTTGTGACAGTAATGTTAGGTTCCTTTTTCCATAGAAAGGGTTAGCCTGGCAATGTTCACTTTTCCAGCAATCACTCTTTTCATAGGCAAGCAGTAAGGAGAGAAAACACAAAATTAGTTATTATATAGAGTAAAAGAACTATACAAGCAAAACATAGGTCTGGAGACCGAAAAACAAAACAAGTACAAATTCTTACTTTTTCATCTGGATACACCCTAGCCCTCCTGAGAGTCCTGCCAGTACCCCAGAATTCAGCTTTCCAGCTGATTGTATCAGCCTTAATTATTGGTGTCACTGAACCCCAAAAGCCTCAATTATATCCTGCCTAGACTTTAAAAAGCCTCCAAGGCCAGCCCTGCTCCACCCTCATCAACGTGTTAATTGCTCATGGGTCAACAGAATCCTCCAGCAAGTTCTTGTCTCCCTGAGACACCTGGAGCTCTGCTGGCTAATGGGCTGTTTCTCTCATATGCCGTTGCTATGGAGCAAATGATTTTCCTATTACAGGCAGACAGTGCCTGCCTTGGGCCTATGCCATCTGTTTGTGTCTGGGAATGGCAGTTCTTCTTGCCCTGGAGTCCCAATAGCAAGAGAGATCTAGCAGTCTCATCTACTTCCTTTCCTTGACTAAGCTCTATTCAAACCTATAAAGATATGCACAATCTGTATAGTAACAAGAGTCACATCAATAAATACAGTATAATGTGGGCTTTCCAATGTGATCACACAAGCCATATCAGTACAGTAAGCACAAGAAAACATGTATGATACATTGAGAAACATTCATGATATTTCAAGAATGGATTCATGATACATAAGGATAACGTAGGATCTCTGCTGAATGAAATGTGACAGCTGATAACCGACACTCAGGAGAAAACTGAACTCCTAAATGATTACTGTGCATCGGTATTCCACCAGTTCAAGGTTGTTAGCCTGCTTGACAGGATACAAGATCAAGGTGGGTGTGATCACCTACCATAGTTGGTGAAGATCTTGCGGGAGAACATCTAGACAGGCTGGATATCTACAAATCAGCAGGACCAGATGAACTACACCAGAGAGTGCTGAAAAAATTGGTCGACATCATTGCACAACCAATGGCAAAGCTATTTGCGAACTCATGGTGCTCAGGAGAGGTCCCAGAAGAGGGCCAATGTAGTGCTGATCTTCAAGAAAGGAAGAAAGGAGGACACAGGGAATTATAGGCCAATCAGTTTGACCTCAATCCCTTGAAAAATCCTGGAAAAAATGATCAAAGAATCCATTAGTGATATGCTAACTGAAGGCAGTATTCTAAAAGGCAGCCAATATGGCTTCATTCCAAGCAGGTCATGCCTGATCAACCTCATTTCCTTCTTCAATCAGGTAACTCACCACCTGGATAAGGGAGGTGATTCTGATGATTTATAATTGAATTTCAAAAAGGCCTTTGACTTAGTCACTCATTATGTCTCCATGGTAAAATTGGGAAATTGTGACCTTGACAACTTTACAGTCTGGTGGCTAGGAAACTGGCTCTGATGTAGTACCCAGAGAGTATTAATATACAGAACTGAGTCAACATAGCGTAAGGTGACTAGTAGCATCCCTCAGGGCTCATTACTCGGACCAGTGCTTTTCAACATATCCATCAATGATTTGGATTTGGGTGTTAAAAGCATACTGGTAAAGTTCTTGGATGACACCAAATTATGGGGGAGTGCGGTCACGCTGGAGGACAGGCTGGGGATACAGGCTGACCTGGTCAGGCTTGCAAGGTGGACAGATCAAAACCTAATGATGTTTAACAAGGAGAAATGTAAAGTGCTCCATCTGGGGAGAAATAATCTGCAACACACTTACAGGCTTGTGGCGCTACACTTGCCAATACCACAACTGAAAGAGACCTGGGGGTCACGATAGACCACAGAATGAACATAAGCCATCAATGTAAAGCCATAGCTAGCAGAGTGAATAATGAGAACTGATGCATCTCAAGCAAGGTTAAGGATGTTATCCTCCCACTGTACTTGGCTTTGGTGAGAACACAGCTGGAGTACTGCATCCAGTTCTGGGTGCTGCACTTCAGGAAAGATGTGGAAAAGCTTGAGAGAGTCCAAAGGAGTGTCATGCATATGATTAGAGGTCTGAAGAGCAGGCCATATGAGGAGAGGCTGAAAGACATGGGCCTGTTCAGCCAGGAGAAGAAAACACTGAGAGGGGACTTGGTGGCAGCCTATAAGTATACAAGGGGCGTACATCAGTGCCTGGGGCAGCATCTGTTCACCAAGGCACCCCGGGGGAAGACAAGGAACAATGGACACAAACTGATAGAAGATCACTTCAGATAGGACATAAGGAAACATTTCTTTATGATTCAAGTGTTCAGGGGCTGGAACAGATTCCCTCCACAGGTGATCTTCAAAAAATGACTGGTTGCATACTTTGCTGGCAGTCCCAGCCTCTAACATCTGTGAATCTATGAGAACCCCCAAAATGTAAATGGGGTTTCTGACAACAGTCTTGCATGCTTTGCTGGATCGGCAGGAGAGTATGCATGGTTCACTGGATGGCTGTACTGCTAGTTCTGAGGACCTATATTTCTAACTGTGTTTAAAAAAATATTTTGATAATATAATATGAATAGCTAAACAATATGGGGCACAAGAAAAGGAACTACTGGGTTGATCTTATGACCAAAGCTGTAGAACTAACGTTTAAAATATTCTGCCAAAACTGATTTGAATTCAAGTGAATTTGCTCTGATTCTATAATGTTTTTTTTCTGTTTTTTGTGGTCTAGTAAGCAAGGAAAAATTGCCAAAACAGTACAACTTCAATAAATATGGAATTATTTTTTTCATAGGAAATTAAATTTCAGTTCTGAAACTGAGAATAGTCTTACTATAAACTGATTATAAAAGTTTTAGAAATGCAGCTATGACTCCAATTTAAATGGCTGTGATTTTGTCATATTTCCAATTACCTATTGCATACAATCTACTGAAGTCAAATTATTCAAGGAATACTTTCAAATCATAAAAAGATTTCAGGAAAGCACCATTTGTTTGTGAGTAATCCATAGTTATAAGAGGTGTACACTTAATCACAGTGAAATACATTATACACCTAGCTTTAGTGGTGATGCCCATAAAAAAATGTGACTAACTTTGTTAATTATTCTTTTTGTTCATTTTAGGTGCATATGTCCTCTGGGTTACACTGGCACATTTTGTGAGGATGATATAGACCACTGCATTGGAAACCAGTGCTCAGAGCATGGCTTCTGTCAGGACCACTTGCATAATTATACCTGTCAATGCACTCTTGGATATGAAGGATCCTTCTGTGAAGTGGAGATTAATGAATGTTCGAGTTCACCCTGCAAAAATGGGGCATCCTGTATAGATTTAATTGGCCACTTTTCATGTCAATGTGCGACAGGCTTCAAAGGCAAGTACTCATATAGAAATATTCACCTTTCCTGTAAACATTTGGATGTTCAGTTCTATGCTATTCAAGCTCATCATTATTTTAATCACACGTGTGATTAAAAGAATTCATTCATTAAAAAAAAATGAATTCTCAATTTGAAACAACAAGAGTTTTGACTGAATGCCAACAGAATTACTTAGGTTCTCTGTTTTCTAATTTATTCCTCTCTCTTTTCTACCTCAAGTGTAAGTATCTTTGGTGATGAATCAAGATGAGAAATGGCTAATGGGTAGCATCTAGGATAAATCTTCCTCCTGTAGGTGTGTGCAAAACTCCCTGAACATCATGAATGCATTTGCTTCAATGTATCTAGGATTAGGGAATACAGAGCTCAGGTGTGAATGGAGTTTCTGCACCCTTTGTATTGTGCAAAGTACTATTCTATGGCAGATACTTCTAGGATAATATGGAGAAGTGTTGAAAGCAGAAAAGTGATCCAATCATCTGGTGACAACACAGACCCATTGGCCAAACCAATCATCACTACAGATACAGAACAGTTCTTTTCTTTCCCCAGTTGATCAACCTTCCTGGTGTCATGCAATAACCCCTCCTTCCTCTAGCTTTCCTCTAAGGGTCTTATAGCACAGGAATATTAGGTGGCTTCTGGAGCTCTTAACCCCTGGATTGGCTGCACATTATCACCTTTTATGTGGTTTAAAGCACTCTTTCTTCAGTTTAAAGTTATGCCACTCCAGAGCAGGATTATCTTTAATCCACCTAATTTTGATCCTGTTTCATTAAGGTATGGCCACTTCCCACAGCTATTCTGCCCAAGTTGAAATCTTCCAGCATACTAGAATGCAGTGGGCAAGCATGGACACCAGAGTGCAATGGGGCTGGACTTGGTGCCTTGCCCCACAGGGATGTCAAGCAAATGACAGCCTTAGAGTGCCCAGTGACTGTGGTGCCTCCTGCTACCACCCAGACTGGCTTGCTTATTTTGCTAGCAGTTGCATGGGGTAGGAAGGGAGGTAGTGAGTTCTGGAGAAAAAAGCATCAGGCCCCTCCAGAGCTCACTCCTTCCCGCATCCCCCTCCCTCCCCCCCACCCCCATGCTGCCTCTGACTGAGCTGTGAGCTGGCTGGCAACCATGTAATCTTCAAGGGTCCTGATCCTATTTTTTCTCTGGAGTCCACTCCCCCTGCACTGCCTCCAGGCAGGCACTGAGTGAGCTCTGAGGTTCAAGTAATAAGGTGGTCTGAGTGGTGGTGGGAGGCTACTAGGGGTGTGGCCCTATTTGATTTGGATTTGGATTTGGCCCGAATTGGGGACAGTGATTCGATTTGTTGATTCAGATCACTGTCCCTGATTGGATTTGACCAAATCTGAATTTGAAGATTCCATGCTGATTCAGAGAATCAGTGATTTGGACACAGACAAATGTTTTTCCTACATACTTCAAGGTACCAGCACAGCTTGTGAATGCTGCAATGCTGGGGCAGATGGAGTATCCCACAGGAGGGGCGAGGGGGCGGGGGGGGGGGGGGGGCCTCCACATGCTTAGTGGTGAACCTGGAAGTGAACCAGAAGTACCTACAGTCCACTTCCATGTTGGCTGGGGAGCATGCTGGTGAGCCCCCCGCACTTCTGTGGGACACTCCATGCACCCCAGCATTGCAGCAATTATGAGCCTCCTGGTACCTAGAGGTATGTAGAAAAAACAGTTAAAGCTGTGTCTATGTCCGAATAGCTGAATCTTTCTGAATCTCTCCAAATTGATTCGGAGAATTCTGATTCAATTTGGAGAGATTAAAGGATCCTCTGATTTGATTCAGATTTGGAGATTCAGCCACCAAATCAGGCCCAATCTCTGCTGAATCAAATCAGGGACTGAAGCTTTGCACAGCCCTAGAGGCCGGGGCTGCAGCACTGGCTTTGCCTGGCAAGAACAGTGAGCTGGTCTTGTCCCTGGTGTATTTATTGGCATTGTAGCCAATGCTAATACATACAACAGACTAAAAAAGGAACACACAAAATGTGAAGATGTTGTGGCTGACAACATTGACTTGGTTTGCACTAAGAAACATTTTACTTTTAGGCTTCCAGTCCTTCCCATGCTCACCAAGCCTCTAGTGTGGCAAGTTTCAGCTCTGCAGGTGAGGGATAGTCACAATCTCATCAGAGAATGTTTTTCATCTTAAGGTGTGGCTCCTTCACTAAGCCAAACCACACTAAGCTAATTAGCATTGGTTTGTCTTACAGTATAAGGTGTAACAAGGCCCTTATTCTTCTCAGTAGTAAGGTGTACCATCCTTTCCTGTGCCACTGTTGATGTTTTAGTGTATTTAAAGCTGCATTACTTTTAAATTGGTGTGATGCTTTGCTACCAATAAATATCAATAAAAAACATAAAAGGCAGTAGCACACACTATTTATAATACACACTGACTACAATACTTACATTATTAGATTATTAATTTATGACTTAGTCCCTTAAAATACGGAGCTTTCTAGCTCTGAGTCAGCAAGACACAAGTAACTTTAAGCACATCAGTAACTTTAAGCACATGAGTAATTCCATTGAAGTCATCAGGCTTATTCATATGTTTAAGTGCTTTTCTGGGTCAGTGCCAAAGTGCTGATACCCATTCAGTTAGGATTTGGGTACCTTTTGTGCTAAGCACTCTACATGCTTTTAATGCAAAGACTGTTTCTGACTCAGAAAGCTTTCACTGTTCATTCTGCAATAAGTAATTAGTAAGCCTATGCACACACAAACTCAAAGATGAAATTCCCATACTTTAAAACAAACTTATCCTAACAGCAGGGGGAAATTTAGCTTTGCGGTATGTTCAAAAGATTAATAGATCTGACTTGCATGGACCACAGAAGGAAGAAGAGAAGCAAATTCTGGAAAAGAACAAATTCATAGACTGCTCTGCTGGCAGCTTTTTTACATTTATAACATGGGACCTCCAATCTGAGCATTCCCACTGAGTCCAATTGTTTCAGGATGGCACAGAAAAGAAGGTGATATTTCAGGTTGCATTTTAAGTTATTTTGGGACGTAAAATATATGGTCTCAACTCAAATCCTATGAAGCCAATGAAATGACATCCACTGACTATTAAAGCATTTAGATCAGGCCATAACTCTAGCTCTCAGCAGAGGTGTTTGGGATATTAGTAAGAGTATATTTATATAGATAGGACATTTATTTTATCTGAATTGAGACTTTAGAATTATTATTCATAATCCATGCTTAACAAGAAATATTCCTAATTTACTGGAAATTAAATATTTTATATAATTCCTGAAACAGTCTCCTGAATATATCTGTAATATAGAAGCTAATGTGATGCATGTATTATTTAGAATGGGTTTGTTATAAAAATAATGAAATCTATAATATGAATTAATTTATTTGAAGAAAGAGAGCGGATTTTTGTATTTTTTAAAACTTTCTAAATGCTTTCCATACTTTTGGATCTGAAAACCTTGATTTTTTTTTCCTGCTTCCTTTTAGCTCATCATTTGTTGTTTTTTTTCTTCAAGTTGCTGTTCTGAAGACAGAAGCAACTTGCTATGATGAACTATATTTGTATAGAATATAATACAGAAGGCATTTTACATTCATCATTGCTTGCTATTACTGCAGGCTGTTACAGATTGCCCATATCAATTTGTGCAGGCTTGGACCCAGGGCCTGATACGGGGCAGATTTAGCAGAATGTAACACAGTAAGAAACAGAAGTAGAATTATGCCTGTGAAGCAGCCGTCCTGAAAAGTGTTAAGTTTATATCTAGCAAACCAGAAAATTGCCCTTGGGTTGGCCTGAATTCCATCTGGATGGAGCACTTAAGCAATTGAGCATAAGCCGGGAGAGAAAATACATGGCCCAAATGTATAGAATAAAACTAACTTAATCTATTTTCATTATACTGTTGAAACTTAAACACTACTTGATTTGGTATACTTCACTGAAATGTCAGGGCTTGCTTATATAAAGGATACAACATAAGCGAGTGCTTTCTTATTTTACTGTCCCATACAGCATTATGGGTAAGTGTTTCCATGAAACAAATTCAAAGTAAATATAAATTACACAGTATTATTGGTGCAATCTTATTATTAAGCTGTATTAATACTGTGTACCATATGCATTTCAGGGTGGTAAAAAAGAAAGGGAGGGGGAAAAAAAGAAAACAATGGCAGTTTCTAAGAATTTAATTAGTACCCTGGCAACAAAAAACAATTTCATTTTGGTATGTCCCCTGTGGTTTATGATTCTGGGACATAATCCAACAGAGAACAGGTTTTTAAAGTTCAAACATAACTACAGTATATAAACCAAGAAAAAATATTCCAAGTAGAGTAGCAAAAAGGACCAATATTTTATTCTCAGCTAATCCATATGAGTTTTCGGGGGGGGGGGAAATCTCTTCCCTCCAACCCTTTTACACATCCACATAGGCATTTTCATAAGTATTAAACTGTCTTTAACATAAATGCTTAAGGATAATATGATTTGATGAATGATGCTAAAGTAATGGTTACCAAGGACAATATGAAAATCTTGAGGAGCTCTCAAGCTTTGGATGTTTGTCAGCCCATTGAGAGTATAGGATTTAGTAGATTTGTGCACAAACCATTAAATCCCATCTACTATCTTAGATTTAGTCTTGCTAATAAATTAGTATCTGAATACTCTTTTAAAATGTTCAAGTGCACAGCCCATATTTCAAAAGTATATATCTCTCTTGACAAAACAAGTATCTATTTAATCTATCTAGTTAATCAATTTTATATAGCAACTATCCTTTAACTCTGTCATTCTTCTCCGGGCATCCTTCTCTATGCATCCCCCTTCAGCTCCAATGAACAAGAGATGAATGCTTTCACTTTGGTCTTCCTTCACAGTCTGGCCCCAACCTACCTCTTATCTCTCATTTAGTCAACTCCTGATTCTTATCAGCCTATGATACCAGCCTATCTTGTCCGCTTCCTAAATTTTGAAATAAACATCTTTGGATATGACAACATGGTACATTGCAGTGCCATGCAGAGATCCCCTGAACTAGCTTTGGACATGCTGTCTCTCATAATGGAGTCAGAATGTAAGGCAGCATCCTGCAAAGATGCCTGAAGGAACTCTGTATATACTACTGCTGGAAAAAGAAGTCCAGTCACATTATCATGGTAGTTTGGTTAAACTAATAAGCCTTTCTCAGCAGAATTAATTAGTCCAGATGTGATGCTTGTGAAAACAGCTATATATTGCTTTCAGTTCAAAATATAATCTGTGCAGAATTATCTTGGACTATTTCTGTACAGGGCTGCTTTGTGTCAGAGGTGCCATTTTGTGCTTTCTCTCATGCTGCCTCTTGTGCTTGGCAGGAGTTCCTATTAAATATCAGCAGATATCATTATCACCTTGAAATTCCCTCCTTATGACTTTCCTTTGTTGTGACATCTGCAAGAAAATGTAGCAATGATTAGGTTGCTAATGTGCTGAGACTACTTTCTTTTATGTTGACCACTACTGTCTCCCTCTTTCCTGTACAAAGAACACAATCTAGTATCTGTCTGTTGATACCTGCCTCAGATTTGGGTTATAAGCTTTATGGCTTGGGGCCATCTTTTTGTTCTGTGTGTGTATGATGCTTAACATCATTTAGTCCTGGTCTATGGCTAACTCTTCTAAGCACTACAGTAGTAATATACTATATAACACCAATATATAAACTCCTTGTAGCTCATTAAGAGAGATTTTCTATCCAGAATAATTGCCCTTGAGGTCCCTTCCAACCCTATCTGGTCCAGTCCCCTGCCTCAGTACAGGGGTGCTATTCCCAAACTGTCCTATTTTGCATCTTAGCAGCTTCCTTTAAAATGTGTTGGGTTTTTTTCTTTAAATTTTTGTGATGTACTCTTTGTTTCTCTTTGCAGAGGCAAAGTTAAGATTCTGCACCTAACATTGAAATGAATAGTGCTGCAGTGCTGGAATATCCATGCTTTTGTGAAAGATCTGTTACTTTTTGTGAGCTATCTAATACTTTTCAGTTATTTTAATATTATTTCAATAATTTTATACCTTTGTGGTAGAAATGAAAAGTATGTCCTTGAAACCTGTCATGGAAATGAAATTAGGGAAATAACATAGTCCTCTTGAGTCTCATTTAAAAATAGAAAAGAAACTTTCCTTTTTTATGCAAATAATCCTCGAAGCATGTAACCTTTTATACAACAGAGAATCTAGAAAAGCTGATAGTCATTCTAGAATACATTTGGAATCAGCTCTATGTATCCTAGAAAGTACTTTTTTGAAAGTATACTGTTGTAATAATTTTACAGGTCCATAATCTTTAATATTCATCTATCACTTGAGCAACTGCATTCCTACATTTCTGAGGTAAAGAATATGTTTTGTGCAAGTCTGTTTCCCATGATGAATTGACAATGGTTTTACCATATTTGATAAAATTGTCTCTCTCTATATATAGAGAGAGAGAGGTGATGCAATGTTTTTGTTCTATTATTGTTTTACTTTAAATTGGGCAGTTCTTATAGTTAATGAACACTTTTTCTTAAAGCAGTGATTGTCTAATTCAAGGGTGCTCAACCCCCAGCCCATAGACCAGATCTGACTTAAAGCACCATGTCATCTGGCCCACAGGATTCCCCCCAGATCAGAGAAGTTTGGTGGCAAGAGAATTGTGAAACCACTCCCCTGCTGCCAAACTTCTAGACCCATGGGGAGCCCTCAACCCCGCATGCTGCATTTGTCAGGGGAAGTGCTGGACCCTAAGGCCCAAACCTGGTGTAGAGGGCTGCAAGGGAGCAGTGTCAGGACCTTGGAGCCTAATCCTGGCATGCAGGTATGGGACAGGGTAATGCTAGGGCCCAGTTCTGGTATACAGGGTGGGAAAGCAATGGTGCCAAGACCCCAGGACCCAAACCCAGCAGGAGGGGCAGGGAGGGGCCAGTGCCAGGGCCCATCCTAGGCATGTGGGGCTCCTGGTCCCAAGAGAGACTCCTGGCCTCTCTTCCAGTCCACAGGCCCAAAATGTTGGGTACCACTGTTCTAACTGGATGCATAAAGGGTGAAATTTTATTACCCTTTGTTCACTAGTAGGGGATTTTGCTCATTTTTCAGCATTGTGGACATTCAACATACATGCATAGGAAGAACATGCTTAGTTAGCTGTACACTGGCCTGGGGCATAAACTGGAGTGGAGAACCTTCCCATATTTGACCACTAATAATTGAGGGATTAGGTCACTTGCCCAGAAGGTAGGAAGATCTGGGTTCTAAACCCCTCCACCCTTGACCAGGACTCATAAATTTCATGTTAGATGGTCATTGGTTAAAAAGCAGAAATAACCTTTGCAGCAAAAACCAAAACTTAACACTCCCACTCTAGAGGTAATGACCTAACCACTAGGTTACAAAATTGTGTTGTCTCCTCCTCACTTTTCTACTGGCTCCATGACACTTGAATTGTTTGCTACATAGTGGTTTAGCTTCAACAGAAGGGGCAGAGGGTATTTTAATTTAGCTTGATCTATGACTTTGTAGCAAGGGCACTCTTTGGGAATGAACAATTTTACAAGGGACCATCACCATTACTGTTACTGTTACCAGTGCAATAGTTCTTTGTAATGTGTGCTTAAGACATGCTTAGCTGGTCCTTTTGAAAACTTGCATGCTTCCCCGCACCAACCTGAACCAAAACAGGGCTGAGGCAGGAGCTGTATGCCTTGGTTATGAAACTGGATCACTTCTGGGGAGGCTCAGTGCTCAGGTATAAGAATTAGGAAATTTTGCAGCCCAAATGATATTTCTTGAACTTGGGCATTTACAGTGTGAGCCAAATGGATTGTTCTTTAGAAACACAAATTCAGTTTACACTGTATCTAGTTGTGGTCTGCTGGGTTTATGCAGGATATGAACTAATGTGTGTAATATACCTACATAATAAATATACCCAAATAATATAACCGAAAATATTTCAAAAGCCCCCTCTGCATGTGCAGGTAAAGGCGTGATGGGATCTAATGCACAACCCACACAATTGTGCTTCCTGTCATGTCACACATCCATGGCAGAAACCATGATTGCAAGATAGCACATTAGATCCCATTCCATCTTACTGCTGATGCAGGGGAGCCTGTGAGTCAGATCTGGAGCTCCTCCTGCATCAGCAAGAAGTAAGCTTCTGTGGCTGGGAGTCCCCTCAGTTGAGAGGCTCCCAGCTGTGGGGGCACCCCCATGCACCTCTGGGGCTGATGGATCATGGTAGCTGTGATCCTTAGGCCCAGAGATTTCACACTGGGTATGGTGCATCTGTGCACCTGGGAGGCATCAACTAACAGGGCTCCTAGCTACAGGGGAGACCCTGCTGCATGTGCACATTTAAAGCTCGACAGCAGCCAGCTGTAAAGTTAGTACATATTTTCAGGGTCTAACTTTATAGGTGGTTGGAGCTTTTTATGGCATGATAGCACTTTGCATGTGTACCTGGTCATAAGGTAATTGTGCAATTAACCAGATATTTGTGCAATACCTGTATAGAGGGGGCCTAAGTTACTCAGAAGAGTGCTCATACCAGGGGTTTGTGGCAGTTTATCCAAACTGATTAAAATTCACACTTAAAGTTAAACCAACTTAACACTCTTTGAAAGACAAATAGGTCATTTAAGCTATACTGGAATATACCATTCTTAACTTGCTGAGTTAAATGGATAGAGATTTTAAGTTAATGGCTTAAAAAATAAACAATTTATGTTAAACTTTTGCAGCTTTCTCATGAAGACAAGGTCTGTCTGACAGGGAAGAAATGCAAAAAAAAAAAAAAAAGGAAGTTTAGAAATGTTCTCAAGAGGCTGCTTTATTTCAGTATACTAAAGATCACAGTGCAGATACTTCATACATGCCAATTTGTGTTATTATTAAAGATATCTAGATGGACTTCAAAAAGCCTGTGCTTCACTAAAATTATTCTGTGTATACTTCAACACATTTTGTTATTTGTCAGATCTGGAGAGTAAAGATGCAGGTTACTTTGAATCCAGGTCTTTTCATGGAGCATTTGTAATTCAAAAGCTAATGCTGCATTGTAGTATGTATGTATTTATTTAATTGTATCCACTTCAGCAAAGCTCTGACACTTCATCACATTTTATGCCCTGTCATCTTTTATCAGCCAAAAAGAAATTTTTTGTAGCTTTATGTTCATTGCTGAAAACATGCAAACCTTGTACTAGGAGTTTTAAAGCTTAAATGGCATATTTGAAACAAAGAGGATTTACACTTTCATCTTTTATATTTGTACCGAGGAGTGTTTCTTCTTTTCAGTTAGACTCTAACAACATTTTTCAGAACCTGAAAATTGTCCTCTTTTGCTAAAATAGCACTAAAAAATATAGGTAAAAATATATAGCAGAAGCAGCATGGAGGCAGTACTAAGTTACTTTGTATCAGAGTCTTTAGTATCTGTCCAACCATAGTTTAACTGTATTAATCTTTGCAAGATTTCTGTGGGTCTGCACAACAATGTGACTCTTGCATCATCTCTGTAGTTGCTATGGAAAGTTTTGCTATTAAGCAGCAGGACATAGAATTTGCTAGACCGACAGACTTGTCTTAAGCAGCTATCATTCATTTGCTATCTGAAGAAAACAGCTACTTTATTTTCTAACTGTTAAAACACATTGTTGTATGTTATCTCACTTGAAGTGAAATCACCTCATATTAACAGCTGACATATTGAACATACTGAACATACTTCTGTTAAATGGAAGAGTAATTGTTTAGAAGGGTGGACTTTAAAGTATGGCCTTTAAAATTGTTTGGAAGTGTGGATATGGAATTAATAGTTACAATTATATAGTAGCAAATTAGAAGTGTTAATTGGTATTTTATATTCACCATTTCTGCCTGGAGACATGCATTTTGGCCAGTTACAGTTATTGTATGTCCATGAATATTTCAAAGTGTGTTTTCTTAATGCTTGTGAAAAGTTGAGCTGAAATTTGATTTCACACTAAAATAAAATGCATATATATGTACTAATTGTCTGCGTTTCTAACAGACTGAGAACCCTGAATAAACAAGAGAAAATAGGAGCTTTTTAGGAAGTATTGTTGGAAAGATCATCTTTATATACACTTTCAGGGAGAGGAAAGTAGTGTCCATATAGGCTGCTTGCAGATGTAAAAAAAAAACAAACCCAACAATTCCCCTCCCCTGCCCCCCCAAATGGCTCTTCAATTTAAACTTGGCACATTCCCGTGCTAAGCCCTGCACATGCTCAGAAGAGGCAGTGCCTTAGGTCGAGCCTGCTCACCCGACATCTGTAAAGATTGGGCACTCTAGTGGGGCTTTTTTCGTTGAATCGGCTTTAGCTAAAACTACCAAAAAGCCCTGCCGAATAGCCTGCTTTATACAAGCACTGCATTGCTGGGTCAAAGTAATGTGCTGCTGCTTCTGCTAAAGTGCAGGGGGTTTGGGGGGCTTTTTTTAATATCTTGTACTCCAAGCATAGGAACGTTGATGTTTCTCTAACAACTATGTGCAAGGAGTTGTGGGAAATGTCTGTGTGATAAAGAAAAGCATTGCTGCACCATGTAACCAGAGTTATATATTTCTTGTCTATAGAACTCAAAAAACAACCTTTTGGATTACCTCTATGAATTTGTAAACATGCAATTTTGACCAAAAAGTGGTTTTAGTTATTTCACTTAAGGACGGGTAGGGAGGGGAGAGAGGACTCCCTATTTATCTTCTTTCCAACCCATTTTAACAGAACAGCTGAACATTTTCAAATAAAATGTATCACTTTAATACAATTGTTTATGGCATACTTTTCATTGAATACTTAGGAAAATCAGAAGGAAGAAGCTGAGGAATAAAAGTGTCTGAGGAATAAAAGAATGGCAACACAATTGAAAAGAAATTGGAGCTTCCTGTACTATTTCAGACAAATATGAAGATCACTATTGGTTCTCTAAAACTATAAAAATGATTGGCCAGTATTTTAAAATGCACCAAAAATGTACAATATATAAATACAAACTAGTCTTTTTAATGTGCTATGATTATTTTCAAATATAATAATGTATTAGGTCTTACATGAAGCTATTTATTGGTTTTCTTAGATTTTTTTTTTTCCAGATAGCCATGCAAATGATGTTTGCAAGCAGAGACTTTCAGTCAGTCAAAGGCTTTTGGAAATGTTTTCAACAGTTATGAGAAGGTATTCTCAATGTTTGATAAATCAGATGAGGCTGAGTGGCATGTAATTGCTTCTTTGCCAAATGAAGCAGTTTAGCTGTAATAACAGCCTCCAGGCATTGTGTGTGTGTATGTGTGTGTGTGTGTATGTATCATCTCCTTGTTCTTCTAAATTAACAATGGAATTCATACATACACATCTAGCTTGGTCATAGATCCAAGAAAACAAAATAACTTAAAATAGTTTGACTTGTAGCAAATTATATATATAGTTTTAAACTGGAAAATAGCTCTACAGCACATTATTAGTCTAGGTATTTTTTTCTGGGTTTAAATTTCTAAGCCTGTATAATGATGTAACACAGCTCAATATTTGTTCAGAAAATGTAGATCATATACTAATATTTTCTTTATTAGTTGTGATATCAAATACAAAATGCTGTTTCAAATTAGGTTTGAAGAGAATTTACTTTTAGCTGTAGATTGTAATAAGCATCTAATTCATTCTCTAAATGAAAATGGAAAACAAATTCAATTCCTCCATTCTCTCTAATAACTGACAGTATTATCACTATCCCTATCATTCAGACTTGCACTTTGAGGGTCCCTGACTCCTTTCTCACCTTCCCAACACATAGTCAGGCTTTGACAAATCCTTCACATCAACTTATCCAAAGTCTTACTGTTCATTTCATTATGATCATTCTCATAGATTTCATAGATTTCTAGGGTCGGAAGGGACCTTGTAGATCATCAAGTCTGACCTCCTGCTGTAGGCAGGAAAGAGTGATGGAGTCAAGGGATCCCAGCAAGGTGCTTGTCTAATCTCTTCTTGAACACCTCCAAGGTAGGGGAAAGCCCCACCTTCTTTGGAAGCTCATTCCATATTTTGGCAACCCACACAGTAAAGGATTTTTTCCTGATGTCCAATATAAATCTACTCTCCTTTAGTTTGTGGCCATTATTTCTAGTAACCCCGAGGGGCACCTTGGTAAACAGAGTATCCCCTATTCCCTGCTGACCACTCCTCCCCCCAGTGAGTTTCTAGACAGCCACAAGATCACCTCTCAGCCTTCTCTTGCAGAGGCTGAAGAGATTCAGGTGTATCAGTCTGTCTTCATAGGATCTTACCCGCAGGCCTTCAACCATATGAGTAGCCCTCCTCTGAACCCTCTCAAGGTTATCCACATACCTCTTGAAGTGTGGTGCCCAAAACTGGACACAATACTCCAGCTGCAGCCTCACCAGTGCCACATATAGGAGAAGTATCACCTCCCTAGACTTGCTCATGATGCACCTACTAATGCAAGAAAGAGTGCATTTAGCCTTACTTATTACCTCATAGATTCATAGATTCATAGATGTTAGGGTGGGAAGGGACCTCAATAGTTCATTGAGTCCAACCCCCTGCATAGGCAGGAAAGAGTGCTGGGTTTAGATGACCCCAGCTAGATGCCTATCTAACCTCCTCTTGAAGACCCCCAGGGTAGGGGAGAGCACCACCTCCCTTGGGAGCCCATTCCAGACCTTGGCCACTCGAACTGTGAAGAAGTTCTTCCTAATGTCCAATCTAAATCTGCTCTCTGCTAGCTTGTGGCCATTATTTCTTGTAACCCCCAGGAGCGCCTTGGTGAATAAATACTCACCAATTCCCTTCTGTGCCCCCGTGATGAACTTATAGGCAGCCACAAGTTCGCCTCTCAACCTTCTCTTGCGGAGGCTGAAAAGGTCCAGTTTCTCTAGTCTCTCCTCGTAGGGCTTGGTCTGCAGGCCCTTAACCATACGAGTGGCCCTTCTCTGGACCCTCTCCGGGTTATCCACATCCCTCTTGAAGTGTGGCATCCAGAATTGCACGCAGTACTCCAACTGCGGTCTGACCAGTGCCCGATAGAGGGTAAGTATCACCTCCTTGGATCTGTTCGTCATGCATCTGCTGATGCACAATGAAGTGCCATTAGCTTTTCTGATGGCTTTGTCACACTGCCGACTCATGTTCATCTTGGAGTCCACAAGGACTCCAAGATCCCTTTCCGCTTCTGTGCCACCAAGCAGGTCATTTCCTAGGCAGTAGGTATGCTAGACATTTTTCCTCCCTAGGTGCAGCACTTTGCACTTCTCCTTGTTGAACTGCATTCTGTTGTTTTCTGCCCATTTGTCCAACCTGTCCAGGTCTGCTTGTAGTTGTTCCCTGCTCTCCGGTGTGTCCACTTCTCCCCACAGTTTTGTGTCATCCACAAACTTGGACAGAGTACACTTCACTTCCTTGTCCAAGTCGATGATGAAGACATTGAAGAGTACTGGTCCAAGGACCGAGCCCTGCGGGACCCCACTGCCCACACCCTTCCAATTCGCCACCCACCGGACTGTGTAGTCATCCAAGTCACAGCCTCTTAACTTGTTCACTAGTATGGGGTGGGATACCGTATCGAAAGCCTTCCTGAAGTCTAAGTATACGACATCCACCCCTACTCCTGCATCCAGGCATTTTGTAACCTGGTCATAAAAAGAGACTAGATTAGTCAGGCATGATCTGCCTGCTACAAACCCATGCTGGTTTCCCCTCAGCATTATTTGTCCTGCTGGGCTCTTGCAAATGTGAGCCTTGATAATTTTTTTCAAAGACTTTGCCAAGGATGGAGATGAGACTGACTGGCCTATAGTTGCCTGGGTCCTCCTTCCTCCCCTTCTTGAAAACGGGGACCACATTGGCCCTTTTCCAGTCCTCTGGGTCTTGGCCCGTGCACCACAAGCATTCAAATATTCCCACCAGTGGCTGTGCAATGACGTCGGCCAGTGCCTTCTGTACCCTCGGATGGAGCTCTTCCGGGCCTGCCGACTTAAAGGCATCCAGTTCCTCCAAGTGACTCTGCACCATCTCAGGGTCTATGCATGGTAGTCTGGCGCCTTGCTGGTGCCTCTCTACAATCCCAGTGAGAGACTTGTCTTGCCCCTCACTTAGGAACACTGAGGCAAAGAACTCATTGAGGAGTTCAGCCTTGTCCCCCCTGTCTGTCACCAATCACTTCTGCCCATTTAGTAGGGGTCCTATTCCTCCCTGGGCCTTCCTTTTACTCCTTATATATCTAAAAAACATTTTTTTTGTTATCCTTTACTTGGGATGCCATCCTCAGCTCCATGGTAGCTTTGGCCCATCTAACTGCCTCCCTACAAGCGCGAGCAGAGGAGGTATACACCTCTTTGGTAATCTCTCCCTGTTTCCACTTTTTATGTGCCCCCCTTTTGGCCAGCAGAACTAACCTCATCACATTGGTGACTCGTGTTCATTTTTGCATCCATTAAGACTCCAAAATCCCTTTCCACTGCCATGGTACTCAGAATTGTACTTCCCAGTCTATAGGTATATTGGAGATTCTTTCTCCCCAGGTACAGCACCTTCAATGTATCCTTGTTAAATTGCATCCTATTCTTGTCTGCCCACTTCCCCAGTCTATCCAAATCAGACTGTATTCACTCCCTGCCCTCCAGTGTGTTTACTGTATCCCATAGTTTCATGTATCTAATAATTCTCATTACTCTCATGTCTAGTTTTCATTAAAGGAACTTCCATTCCCATTGAGACTCCCCCAATAGTTATATTATTTGATCCATTTCAATGAAAACATAAATAACTTTATGATCTATTGATTAGACCCTACTACCACTTTTTTGAATCTCTCAGTTGGTTCTTCATTGTCCTCTGCATTACGTTTAATCTTCTTGTGCTTGTTTTGATTGTGTTATACAGTTCTGCTGTGACCTATATCTCAGTTCTCTTGTTTTATCATGTCTTCTGCTATCCCATCCATGCCATCAGTATCAGCAGTCTTGAAGACCTGTTATCCTGGTGAAATGTATAACCATAAAGCTACAATGATTGTTTCTGTGTAATGTATATTTTAGTCTGTAAAGATTCAGATGAGTGCAGAAGCTGGAAGTTATTCTATGCAGACTCATACTGTGTGCTCCCTCATGGAGATTTCACCTTTGTTTTTTCTGGTGTTACTGTTTGATTGATCTAGAGCTTACAGTTTGTATGCTCTTTCTGTAATGAGGAAAATATAGATTCTGGCAGCAAGTAAAACTTTGAAAGCGTTTAGAAAAAATAAGTATGGGACAAGTATTTTAGTTTAAAAAAATAAAGGAAAGATAAAACAGTCACTTCATGGACATATTGAAGATATACTTGTGAATATGGATATTGTCATCCAGCCTTTAGAAACTGAGGCTTTTTCCCATAGAAGAAACAAGATTAAAGGCGATGGATGTGAATACTTCACACAAAAGACCTCAGCCTGGAAAGAGTTTTGAATACAGCTCTAACAGGAGATTGAAAGTTGTCTAGAGCATGAGAAGCTGCTAGTGCTAGGTTGTGTAATGCAGGAGAAAAAATGTCCAGTTAACAGTTAACAGCCTCCATACCCTAAATAATACCAGGAAATAAGGAATCCACGTTTATTACATATGCTCCTTTTTCCCTTCGTATTTATTTTATTTTTGCTATTTGTTTAAACTTTGTACATCACAGCATATAGAAGAAGGAAGAATTTAAAATGAAGGTAATATTTTTTTTTCCTTGCTATGTTTTTTCCATTATAGCTATAGCTAAAGACATTATAGCTAAAGTCTTTGAAAAAATTATCAAGGCTCACATATGCAAGAGCCCGGCAGGACAAATGATGCTGAGGGGAAACCAGCACGGGTTCATGGCAGGCAGATCGTGCCTGACCAATCTAGTCTCTTTTTATGACCAGGTTATGAAATGCCTGGACACAGGAGGAAGGGTGGATGTCGTACACTTAGACTTCAGGAAGGCCTTTGATACAGTATCCCACCCCATACTGGTGAAAAAGTTAAGAGGCTGTGACTTGGATGACTACACAGTCTGTTGGCTAGAGGGTCGCACCCAGAGAGTCATGGTGGATGGGTCAGCTTCAACCTGGAAGGGTGTGGGCAGTGGGGTCCCGCAGGGCTCGGTCCTTGGACCGATACTCTTTAATGTCTTCATCAGCGACTTGGATGAGGGAGTGAAATGTACTGTGTCCAAGTTTGCAGATGACACAAAGCTATGGGGAGAAGTGGACATGCCGGAGGGCAGGGAACAGCTGCAGACAGACCTGGACAGGTTGGACAAGTGGGCAGAAAACAACAGAATGCAGTTCAACAAGGAGAAATGCAAAGTGCTGCACCTAGGGAGGAAAAATGTCCAGCACACCTACAGCCTAGGGAATGACCTGCTGGGTGGCACGGAAGTGGAAAGGGATCTTGGAGTCCTAGTGGACTCCAAGATGAACATGAGTTGGCAGTGTGACGAAGCCATCAAAAAAGCACTGATGTCATGCATCAATGGCACTGCTGATGCATGACAAATAGGTCCAAGGAGGTGATACTTCCCCTCTATCGGGCACTGGTCAGACCGCAGTTGGAGTACTGTGTGCAATTCTGGGCACTGCAATTCAAGAGGGATGTGGATAACCTGGAGAGGGTCCAGAGAAGGGCCACTCGTATGGTTAAGGGCCTGCAGACCAAGCCCTACGAGGAGAGACTAGAGAAACTAGACCTTTTCAGCCTCCGCAAGAGAAGGTTGAGAGGTGACCTTGTGGCTGCCTATAAGTTCATCACGGGGGCACAGAAGGGAATTGGTGAGTATTTATTCACCAAGGTGCCCCCGGGGGTTACAAGAAATAATGGCCACAAGCTAGCAGAGAGCAGATTTAGACTGGACATTAGGAAGAACTTCTTCACAGTTCGAGTGGCCAAGGTCTGGAATGGGCTCCCAAGGGAGGTGGTGCTCTCCCCTACCCTGGGGGTCTTCAAGAGGTGGTTAGATAGGCATCTAGCTGGGGTCATCTAGACCCAGCACTCTTTCCTGCCTATGCAGGGGGTTGGACTCGATGATCTATTGAGGTCCCTTCCGACCCTAACATCTATGAATCTATGAATCTATGGCTCATGCGAAACTGATTTACTTATGCTGACAAAACTAAAAACCAACTGCCTTGGTGGCCCCTGTTTTCTCCCACAAGCGAAATTCGATATACCATCTAATGGCCCAGTTATCTGGATCTGCATAAGGGAGGGAGGAAAGGAAGGAAGGTCAAGTGTGGGACCGTGAAGGGCTATATACAGTTCTTCCTCCCCTACCAACCCTTCATGGGATCTGCAAAAATGTTAGTATCACTGGAAAGATACTGAATTTGTTGCAAATTCCTTCATGTGCTATAGAAATGCACTCAGAAGCATAAAGAGGTAGAGTCCAAAATGGAAACTCTAATGAAGCCCATCTTCAAACGTGCTCCAGTTGATAGAATAAGGAGCCTCTGGGCTATTTTGGATCCAACTGTTCATTTATTTATATTTTGAAAGCATTGATTCATACTAATTTATGTGTTTGTATGAGTGTGTGTGAGCATGTTGGAAAGGCAACAAAACATTTCCCAATGGAAAAAGGCAGACAAAATTCAACAGAACTTTTGAGCTTTGTGCCTTCTGATCATCTCTTATACCATTCGCCAAAGAAGGGCTAAGTGCTATGTATTGTACAGTAAATACGTATTTACTCATATTTTTCCATTCATAACCATATCCTTGAAAACTAATTTCATATTACAAAGCACAGGAGTCCTTTTTAATAGGCTGTAGCCCCAATCCTATTTTACCTAACAGTGTTTAAATGAATTTTCCACATCAAAATATATCCATATACAAAAAGGCTTTGCCATTTTTGCAAGTTTTGGATCCTATTTTCATATGCATGGTTGGTCTGCTTCTTTTGAACCTTCTCAAAATGAAATTTAATATAGTAATGTATACTCTGTAGCTAACTTGTTCCACTGGGTAGGCACATATATATATAGAAACATAGAGAAGTAGAGCTGGAAGGGGATCCAGGAGTCTATTGTTCCAATCCCTACCTCAAGGCAAGATTATTTCCATTTGAACAACCATCTGACAGGTTAGAAAAGTGGGCAGTACACAATAGGATGCAGTACAATAAAGGCGCAAAAATATCCAGCACACCTACTGGCTGGGAAGTGACCCTCTCAGCAGCACAAAAGCAGAAAGTGATCTCAGAGTCATAGTGGACTCCAAGATGAACATGAGTTGTCAGTGTGTAGAAATCATCAGTAAAGCTAAGCACACTTTATCATGCATCAGCAGATACATGACAAATAGAACCAAGGAAGTGATACTTCCCCTCTATGTGGCATTGGTCAGACTGCATTTGGAGTACTGCATCCAGTTTTGGGCGCTGTATTTCAAGAAGGATGTTGATAGACTCGAGATGGTCCAGAGGAAGGCCACTCGTATGGTTAGGGGCTTACAGGACAAGCCCTATGAGGAGAGACTGAGAGACTTAGACCTCTTCAGCATTTGCAAGACAAAGCTGAGAGGTGATCTTGTGGCTGCCTACAAATTCATTAGGGGAATGCAGCAAGGGATCAGAGATGCTTTGTTCACAAGGCACCTCTCGGGGTAACAAGGAACTGTGGTCACAAACTGTCAGAGAGCAGATTTAGGCTAGATATCAGGAGAAAGTTTTTCATGGTAAGGGTGGCCAAAATTTGGAATGGGCTTCCAAGGGAGGTGGTGCTCTCCCCTACCTTGGGGGTCTTTAACAGAAGGCTGGATGGGCATCTGGCTGGGGTCATCTGATCTGACCCCAGCACTCTTTCCTGCCTAGGCAGGGGGTTGATCTGTTGAGGTCCTTCTCAACCCTAGCACCTATGAATCTATGAATCTTACATTAGTATTTGTCAAACCTATTTTTAAAAGTGCATGAACAACCCAATCACATAACTACCAGGCATAATTCCTGAGAATATCAAAACATCATAAGTTGCCACAGGGAAAACAGGAGTATAAGGGCACTATCAGTAGCATGCAACTACCAGGACAAGGATAGCTGGACCTTCCAAGCAAACTCATAAAGGATACACTATGGTCGTGCACACTCTGTAGAATTCCTGTTCTTCTGGGTGAGCATGTAAGTGCATATAGGTCCTCAAAATATTAGCAAGTGTTTTATGCAGGAGAATAAAGGGTTGTGGGGACAAGGGGAGAATCTCCTATCTTTAGCCCAGAACCCCAATGGTTAAGACACTTTCCTGGGAAGGGAAAAGGGGGTCTCTCATTGTCTGCTTTCCAAAAACATTCCTTAGCTAAGTAAGTCAAATATTGTCAAGACCACCTGCCACCTCTCCTGATGAAACTGACCACACTTAAATATTTCTTAAGTAGCAAAAATACCTCATGCATGGCCCCTTAGATACATAAGAAACATTTATATATCTTGATTCTAATAGTGTTCGATTTGATTAATCTAAATTTAATCACACTGTGTTTGCTGTTAGTTCCTTTTCACCACAACTCCATGGGCGCATCTACACATGAACATTTACTGCTCAGTAACTGAAATTATTGTACTGTATGGGTGCGTGTCTACAACTGCATACCCAGAGTGTACAGTAAATATGGTGATTTATGTTGACTTATTATGCAGGTATCAAATTTACATTCAATTAGTTACAAGTGCAGTAACGCACGTGCCTTACTGTGTAGTAACACTGTGTATGTGGACTGACTTGGGACTAACTTTAGTCCCAAGTCAGCCCACACAGAGTGTTAATGCATTTTAATGCCTGCATGTGTAGATGCTGGCCTATTCTCACTTACTACACAGTAACTTACTGTGCAGTAAATTTAAGATGGTGTAAATGCACGTGTAGACATGCCCAGTATTGTTTCCATTGACTCACTACACATTTTCCTGTGCCGTCATTCTCCTCTTTCTCCTTGCACATGCTGGAAAGCAGGCAATAAGATCCAACTCATGAGCCTCATTGGCTTGCTACAGAGCTTAGTTTGAAAGCCTACTACAAGTCAGTGTTGTCCTGATTTTTATATAATGTAAACGATAGTTTGCTAGCTTTCTTCCAAAAACAGAATGAGTGAGAAGAAACAGAATAAGCTGAACAATCTGAAAAAAGATGTTTGAATACAAACAGCTTTTATAATGAAGAGGGCTCTAGGTTTAAGGAAAAACAACACTGTGGAAAGACTCTTTCATTTTTAAGAACATTTCATTTTGAACATTGTTGGTCAGGATGGACCCTTTGTAACTAATGAAGCAGAAAAACGCATAGCACAGTGTGCCCATCAGGCCATGCATACTCTAGTAAGTGCACCTTTGGATACTTGGGGGTCAGCATTTAAACTGCATTTTCAGATGCTGCTTTTCCATTACAAACATTTTCTTCATGATTTTTTAACAGTTCTGCACATTCAGCATATTGTTTATATCTGTATTTTCAGGAGATATGTGTTCTGTTAGCATGAAGGAGTGTCTACACCAGTCCTGTAGAAATGGGGCAACCTGTGAAGATGTTTTAAATGGCTTCAGATATAATTGTTCCTTGGGTAAGCATTTGTAAGCTTTTTTTTTACATCGCTTTATTGCTAGGCCATGCAGTAAACTAACCATCACTAGTGACTGTGCAAGTTACTTCTTAAACTGGAAGCAATGTAGCCATCTCCATACAGGGCCTGGAACAGACTGCTAAGCACTTCTGAGTGACAGCTTTTTCCCAAGCTAATAAGCCTACCAGCATGGGCATGTTAATGTGGCATATTGTTCTGGTTTATCAGACAACCTTCCCAGAACAATGCAGTATGTTTGAGGACCCCAATATGTAGGGAAGTTTGTCATGTAGACATAACTATGTTACTCTGAGGAAAAAGTCACCAATATGACTTACTATTATTGGGATTTTAAAACACTGGAAGGTATAAGCAGCAGAGCTACCCCTTAGAAGTTGCACTACTATTTACAAAGGTGAAAGTATTTGTCTATAATTAAGCCATGAATAATTTTGATAGACAGTTATCCAGCACATTGCCTGCAATTTTAATATTTTTGGTAAAATATTCTAAAATAATAAGCCTACAGTTATTCATAATAAAGACTGTTTAAATATAGAGCCCTGTAACCATTTTGCTCTAACCCATATATCTGATTTTATGCTATGGTTTTTTCCAAAGAATACATGCCCTGTTTTGCAATGGTCTATAATGGAATTGGCATGGATTTAAAATAAAGTATATGAGGATTACTGTATTAAAGTCTCAGGGCAGAAATGGAATACATGTTTAAATATAATTAGATGTTTAAAGGCACTTTTCAAAAAGGGTGAAAATAAGAAGTGCTTGTTTAAGTAATTTTTGTAAATTTAGGCTATCACCATGGTATAATAATATTATTGACATTAGCCAACATTTTCCTGAGGAATCAGTGCAGAAATCCTCAGTTCCAACATTCTGTTCTTCTTTCACATGTATAATTTTCAGTGATACCTTTGACCACAGAGCTGTACAAGATGACCTTGTAAAGTCCCTTCCAGCCCTACTTTCCTATGGCCCTGTTGGGGAGTTAGGAACTAGAAAGTTTTATTCCTATTTTTAAATAGATCTTCCTGTGCCCTTGAGTAAATTATTCAGTGTTGCTTATTCACTGTCCCCTCTGACAATGTAGCTAATTGCTTATTATTGATCTATTTATCAATAACAACATTCAGCTATCTCACAGAGGGGTAGCAATAATTAAACTACCTAATATATGTAAATCTCTATAAAGAGCAAAAGGTATTATTCAAATGGTAAGTATCATTTGAGCATGATCTTAGTAGGAGAATCATTTTTAAATATTAAACAGCTAATTCTACCTAGTACTTGAGTAAGAGATGACAACCTATCCTCGTGTCTCTGTGATTTGAGTATGCATATCTTACTGGCTGTCTGAAAGTAAATAGGCTTTCTTGATCAAAGGGAAATTAGTTGTTGGTTTGGCAAATAAATAACGAGTGCCTGAAAGATGCTGTTTTTAACACACGTAGAAACATAGGCTTCCAAGGAAGGCAACATGGGAAGATACAGAATGTAGATATTTAAGCTTTGGTACTTCGCATTAAATGAAAATACTGGGTCAGTAACTGAATGTTTGACTAGATAGGCCACAGCTAGTAATTCACTGCCTTGCTTTCCTTTGAAAGCATTTCCTTTCATTGTATATGCAGCTTCCTGAGAAAGCAATATAGCTATGAAATCTTTGGGAATTTTATTATTTGTATTCCTTTGGGCATTGTTGCCTTAGTTTTAAATAACATGGATGACAAAAGTTGGTATTTTTACTCTTTGCTCATGTTGTCAGGCATACTCATAGGAAACAGAAAATCATAGAAATCAGGGCTGGAAAGGGGTTTGAAATATCATTCAGTTCACCCCCATAAATATATTCACCTGTTATATCACATCTTTAGCAGTTGAGATGACATCTTTCTGTGAATTACCTCTCTAAATGAGGACTCTAGGCACTAGTGCAATATAATAATATATACTAGAAGCTGAGGGCTCTAATTTGTGTGGAGTAGGCATTTTTATCCTTAGTATTATTCTAATTATATGTTAATATTTGGAGGCTTCAGTCAGTCATCACTGTGCTAGGCACTTTATAAACACATAATAAAGAGAGAGTCCCTGCCCTGAAGAGCTTTAGGCTAAAGAGATTAGTTGATAATAGCAGCCTTCAGGTACCAGAAGGTAGTTCCAAAGAGGATGGAGCTAGACTGTTCTCAGCGGTGGCAGATGAAAGAACAAGGAGCAATGGTCTTAAGCTGCAGCAAGGGAAGTTTAGGTTAGATATTAGAAAATATTTTCTCACTAGGAGGGTAGTAAAGAACTGGAAGGTTACCCAGAGAGGTAGTGGAATTTCCATCCTTGGAGGTTTTTAGACCTGACTACACAAAGCATTGGCTGGGATGATATAGTAGGGGCTGGTCCTTCTTTCAACAGGGGTTAGACTAGCTGGCATCTTGAGGACCCTTCCACCCCTAATTTTGTATGGTTTTAAGGCCAGCATGGATTATTATGGTAATTCAGTATGCCCTTACACATACCACAGGGTACAAAATTTCTGTGAGAGATTTCTAAATCAAGGCCATAACTTCTGATTGAAGCAGAAATACTCTAAATTCCTGACATTTTGCAATAATATTATCGTTACCATATTTCCAGTTCCAAAAAAAGAACAGGAAAAAGAACCTGTTGGGGTGGAGTGGGGTGAATATGATTGTGGGGAAGGTACAGTTTCTAACTGTTACAGTAAATAACAAGTGTTATTGCCTCAGAAATTAAATGTAAAACAAAAATAAAGCCAGAGCTCCCCCCACCATCCCTGCTAGTGCCCTTCACTCCCAACCTGCAGCCTTCCATCCTTTTAGATAAAGCACCCCTGCCACCATTTTGAAGCATGGGGACACTGATACACAAGGTGCTCCAGGCGCTTTAATTAGAGTGGCTCTTGGAGCCACTCTAATTAAAGTGCCCCCCTCTCCCACACACACTCCTGGAGCACATGTATAAATGCCTTTATAGTGTTTGTTTTGCATATTTGTGTCACTGGGGATGAGGGGGGTCTTATAAGGTAAACATGTGTTTCAAAAAAATAGGAAGATATAGGACCTCTTTCTTCATTCTCTTTAACCTCATGTAGTTATTTATGCAAGGAAAAAGTATGTAACACAAATAAGATGGACAGCATCCTATACATCCTATGCAGCTCTTAATGACTATACAGGGTGAATGAAGTAAGTGTCTGGAATTTCTAACTGTCCCAAAGTGAATGAATGATAGCAGTTGTATAGCATTTGGAGGGCTGGATTCTCAATTCAGAGAAAGGTGCAAAATGACTGAAAATCAGAGACAGTTGGTCAGCAATGTGTCCCAAATGGCAGAAGGGGAGCTCTTTGCTAATGCAAGTGTGCCTGCTGTTTTCCTGCTCTAACTGACATAGTGATCAGGTTAAGTAGAGTACAGAGTATGGAAGTCAGCATGACAGGATGGTGGTGCTCTTCTCTGCTGTGGCAACCTTCCAGTGGACCAGAGTCTAGTCCTCAGTGTCCACGAAAGGTAAGTTAAACAGCTTTTGAATACTTAAATGGAGACACAATGGTTTTAGCTCCCCACCCTGTATTCAGGGTGACCAGGTGATGTATAACTACTCTTCCATCTAAAATTGCAGCTAAACCTGGGCAATAGAGTTCTTTATGTTATTCTCTTATAATTCTCAATTACTTATAAAAAGTCACATAAGTTAAAGTGTTGAAAATGGTTATCGATGTAGTAATAGATATGGAGTAGGAGTGCTGAAGTTTATGGTCTCACTCTCATCTGATTTGGGAAACTAAGTAATTTGAGGTGTGCTTATTTCCAGGAGGAGCGGTCCCCATAGAATCCCATGCATTGTAAGCCACGGAGTTGTCAACCACTTAGTGATGCTAGTCCATAGAAACTGAATGTGTTGACTTATTTTGATGATCACTAAAGCTGATGGAAGTAACTGCTACTGAGCATTCCTCAACTTGTTTAAAAATCACCAATTATTTCTGGAATTGTTAAAGTGATCTTGTAGCTGGGATGGTCTAGGAAAATGCAAGAGGCAAGAATTTTTGTGATATCTTTTATTGGACCAATTGAGAGAGACTTAGACAAGCTTTCTGGTACTACAGTTTACTTCCTCGGGGCTCTGCAGACACATGCCTCTGCACAGACCTGAAGAAAGGTATTCTAGTACCAGAAAGCTTGTCTAAGGCTATCCAAACCATGCAGTTGGTCCAATAAAAGATATAACTCACTACATTCCTTGGCTCTTATCAATTATTTATATACTTTTAAATGATTTAAAAACATACCCCTAAGATTCACTTCCTTCCCATTACAAATTCCAGTATATCTATTGGTATCAATAAGAATGACTGCATGTACACAAAAATGACAATGAGGTCATACAAATATCAAGATCCTCAAAGATTCTAGGAGATATAAAATTCCAACTTTCCAAAAGTATTGCATAAATAGTACTGAAGATACACAATATGACGCTGTCAACTAACTGGAAGTGTTTACATAGCTAATGTTCTTCAAGCATTCCTGTTTCAAGTTTCATGTTTCAAAAAACAGTTGTATTTGAATTGGGCAAAACACATGAACATAGTCAGAACAAATAGAGAAATATTTTTATTTTTATTTTCAGAAAACTGACAAATGAAGTAAAATAACATGTATTATGCTTTTGTTTTGTTTGTGTGTGTGGATTTTTTTTTTTTTTTAATGCAAGGGAGTGTTTTTTTGAGAAATAATAAAAATGCTGCCTCAAATTTAAGTATTATAATTAATTGTCACTATACTAACTTTGTTGATATACTATAGCCCGAGACACTGTTACAGAATTTCAAGCCTTTCTCTATTTTATTCTTTAAGATGAAATATACAGGGAGAATCTTGAAAAACTCCAGAATAAAAGATCAGGGTTACAATCTTAGTGCCATATGTAATCGATAAAAGTAGAGCTACTAAGTGCATAAATATTTGTTCTTCTGAAAAATAGTTCTGCTGAAAGCCTTAGAGTATTAAAGATACTATAAGAGATCTTTAATATAGCAGAGTAAAATTAAATAAGTAATTTACATTTTATTGTACAAAATAATAGGCATATGTAGCAACCTGCCAGCTCAAGAAGCCTGGGGGAATTTTGCCAGCTCAAGACACCTGGCAGTGGTTTCTCAGGTTACAGAGGCTCCAGCCCAGCTGCAAGTGGTAACCCTAATTACAGGCAGTTCAGGAGGACTGAGCCAGCTAAGGGAGATAAGTAGGGCTCATGGGAAGTCAAAAGGGTCTGAGGGAGTGGAAGCCAAAGGGATACTTCCAGAGAGGAACCAGAGGGTTATGAGACAGACCCCTGGGGAGAGGAACCCAAGACAGACAGGCAGAAAGCCTGTGAAGAGCCTGAAAGCCAGAGGTCTGAGAGCCTGGGAACCAAAGTAAGCAGACAACTGAGAAAGCCTGAGAGTGGAGATCTGGCAACTGAGAGCCTGGGACCTGAAAGACAGAAAACCTGAGAGAGTGAGAACCAAAGGAGAGAGCCAGAGGGTCATCACAGCAGCGCCCAAGGGTGCTGCCTGGAGTTTTTTTTTACCTGGGAGTCAACCAGGGCACTTTTACACATGCTCCGGGAGTGCAAGGGGTGGTGCTTTAATTAAAGCCGTACCAAGAGCCACTCTAAGGCACCACTATGCCTCATGTATCAGCATCCCTATGTCTAAAAATGGCAGTGGGAGCACTTGGACTAAAGCTCATTCTTTAGTTCAAGCACCCCCACTACCATTTTTAAGCACGGGGATGCTGTTGCATGAGATGTAAGAGGATACTGGAGTGTGGTAATTGCCACGCTCCTGCATACTTGATTAATTGAGTCTGCTCCAAAGTACTAGCTGTCAGAACCCATTAATTGAATGCCTATGGCACAGTGGAATCTCCCGCCACAGTGGAATCTCCCGCCACAGTGGAAACACCCCCGGTGCCGAAAAAAAAAAAGGGTTCCCGCCAACTTAATGTAAACACATGCGCCTCCCATTGGCGGGGTATAATTATTCCTACCTAGCAGCTAGCCATTGGCTCGCTAGCCATATAAAAGTTAGAGCAGTTTCCGCCCACGTTGGAGAACTCCGCATACATCTCGGAGTGAACTTGGCGGACTGATCACCCACCAACGACTCCCCGTCACCGACTGTCCCGACGTACCCCGTGCCCTGCATGCTCGACAAGCCGTTCATGTCTCGTCTCGTTTCAAAGAGCTCTCGTCGCATTCGTAACCGTAACCTAAACCAGTTTCTCTACCTGCACTGTGTTCATCGACGGTGTAAGTAAACAATCTCTAGTTCAACCAATATGCTTCAGCGCCTAATTTCTGCTCCATCAGTCAAAAGTACCCACCTGCCATTTCGGGCTACTGGCCATAACTCCGCAAGCCACTCGACCACCACACTAGCATCCCAGCATGTCAGAGTAGCCTCTGCACTCAAGTATAAGTGCCCCCAAAGACTGTGAGTGAAGCAGAGACGTTGCATGTGGTCAAAGTAAACTGGGTGGTTTGGAAGAAGACAACATGTGGGTAGTTTGCACAGTGCAAAGTGCTTGTGCTGATTGACTCCTGTTGGGTGGGATCTTGCCCTGGAGGAGTGTAGACAATAAATAGAGGTGGTGATTCTATAAAGGACACTGAAAGATTGTGAGTGAGCTAGTTAACCTCACTACAACATAACAAACAGAGATAATACATTTAAGCACTAAAAGACAACAGTAGATGAATTAACCCAATATTGTTAGCAGCAGCAATAGCTATGGGCAAATGTTATACTTGCGGTGGGAGAAATACCTTTTACCCAACACAAAAAGAGAGCATACAACCATTCAAAGCATTTTTTGCAGACGAGATCTGGGTCTTCCACAAGAAAATAAGAATGCTTTCAGCCAGAAAAAATCTCTCATCTCTCACCCCAAATTGAAAGATTATATGCTTCTCTTGATACCGGGATACCCCAGTATCCTACTGTCTTCTGCTCTCCTACCCTTTCTCTAATGGGGAACAGGGGAAGGAGAGCACTGGATTCTCAATACCCACCGAGTGGTGACCTAGGTCCCTGATGTACTGCTTGAAGATTCCAGGAGAGTCCCCAGACTCTGCTCAGGCAGAATCACTTATGCTACCCGCTACTGAACAGATCAGGGTCACCCTGGGACTCTGGGGTAGGAAGCCATTCTCTTGAAGCTGGATCTTTCCTGGGTGTCCTTGGGGGGGGGGGGGGGGGTCAAGCCAAGAGGAATGCTCTCTATCAGCTGATTAGCAGGACTGGGGCAGGGGGTCAAGCTGTGCTGCCTTTGTGTCCCACTTCCACACAAACTGGAGTCACCCTGGTCTGTACAAGGGGCTAGGGTTATTTCCCCACTGCTTGAACTGACCCAGAGAGCCCTGGGGAGGTTTGAACCATGGCGGCTGCCTTCCACACTGTGCACAGAACTGGGTCTATACATGAGATGGGAGACAGAGACATTGTAGACCCCCCCAGGATAGTGCCAACTGTGGGGCATGTTACTGCTTGCTTGGGACTGTTGTGACCTTGTCTAGCCTCTGTGAGTGTTCCCCAAAGTGTAAACCTGATTTCTAGAGTCAAGGAGGGTGTAAAGACAGGAGGCGCCCAGGCTCTTTTTTACTCTGACTCCCTAGCTTTTTGCTCTGTTACCTTCTTCTGACCCTGACTCAAAGAGCAAGAATCAAGTTCCACTCCTAAGAGAGGGACTTTGCCTTCTGTTGGGGGGAACAAGTGCAACTGAAGTTTCAAGCAGGAAAAAGCTGCATTTCAATAAAGGCATCTATTGGGGCAAAGGTTCTCTGCCCTCTCCAAAGAATTAAGCGGTTCCTCTGTCACAAATCTACCCCACACAGCTGGGGCATCTGCAAAGATGGATCTCCTATTATCTTTTTAGTCTTTCCAAGCCTCTGAGCTGCCAAAGTTCCTAAGCTGGTCTCTGACTCCAGACTCCCTTGCAAGGAGCTGACAACGTTGTTCACATTGTCTCTTAACTTTTTATTGCCTGTTTCTGCAGTCCTTATCAGGCCAAATTCCTGAGGGCCTAAAACTGAAAACTCCAAAAAGTGGTACATACTGGCTCTTACTTTATAACATGAATAGATAGAGGAGCAAAGCCTTCTCTATGGCTGTGAAGTTTGAGTGACCTACAGGAACCACCTGAAAAGCCTAGACAGCACTAGTGCTGTCTCCAGAAGATCCTTGACATGAAGTGGGAGGATCATTTCACAAATGCTGGTCTTCACAAACATTAACAACACCAGTATGGAAGCACTGATTTTTTTTCAACATCAGCTGTGATGGACAAGGCATTGTGTGTACATGCCTTATATATGTTTACCAAAACAACTGCTATACTCTCAACTCAGCCAAGGACAAAGGACATGCAGGGGCCAAAGAAAACACTTCAAGGACACCCTCAAGACAAATATTAAGGAATGTGGCAACCATCAATGGGCTCACTTATAACCCTTTACTTGACCCATGGGAGTGAACATTCTCAACCCATGAGGGATCACTGCTGCCACCACCGAGATAGAGGAGCCATTGGGAGCAGGACTAGTTTCAGCATATATTCAAGAGAAACCATGACAATTACCTACATCTAGGAGGTAAAACAAATTTGGTCCATTACCTAGTAATTTAACTTTGACTTGTTTGTCATCAGAAAAATATTTTACTCTTGTAACTATCTTTATTGTCTAGTCTGCTAAAAATAAAAACTGTCCAAATTGGATTCACTACAGATTTTTTTGTTTCAAGACATGGCAATCTCTGACACATTCATACAGAAAAAGCCTACAAACATTATATTTGCTTATAAATAAGCAATATGTAATAGAAGGCATTCTGGATGAATTGCCTTTTTTCAAATGTAACATGCACATGCATACATGTGTACACACACACACACACACACACACACACACACTCGTGCACACAAACTAAAAAAATAGCACCCCAGGTCTCCTACCTTTGCTGTTTTATGGAAAATCTCTTGCTTAAATCTGACCTCAGAAACATAAAACTACAACTAATTTACAATGAAGTCAAATTCAACTGCTTATTTATTATGATGCCAAAAGCATGGTCTTTAACATAGCATGAAATACTGACAGTTTAAATACAGCATTTGCATAATCTTTACATTTATAAATATAATTAAAGATGTTATAAATGTTTATTAACAAGCCATGACAGGAACAGCAGAAGACCAAGAAACATCAAATGTTTCTTCAGTTTTACACTTTGTCTCTGCTCCTGCAATGGTTAGAATATGCTTAATTATTCAACGCAGATATATTTCTTCATAAAAGTTAAATACACTTATTGTTTTTGTTTTCCAGTATCTTTCACAGGAGAATTCAATGTATTCTTCCTGAGAGGGCTTCTTAGAAATCAGTATCACTGCATGGTCAATTTCAGAGAGAGAAGAACTTAAATGATTTTATACCGTTAATATCTCCATGATGGATATTTTTTGCATATTCAGAGTGTAGTCCATTATAGACTTATATAAATGATTGTTTTTGTGTGCTGGTATAATCGTTTCAAACATATGAAATTTGCCTAAACCTTTCATTAAGTATGAACATACTAAGTTTTAGCATTCTAGGTGACAATGATCAACAAACATTGATTGCAGGTAATTCAGACACAATTATCACATGCTACTGAAATACAAAAATAAAATATAAAAAGTACAGCATCAACAGTAAAAGTAGATGAAAACTATACTACTAGTTCATTTCCTAACAAAGTTGGCACTTGAAAGGAGCATGCTGAAGGCCTTTTTCATCACTTCTGGCTGATGTCAACAATGAAAGTGACTTGACCAGTTCAAAATTACTGCAAGTTTATAGTTTAATTTCAGAAAGGAAATTGAAACAAAATCTCTTTAACAACCAGAAGAATACTTTTGAGGAAACTGATTAGTGATGAGAAGTATAGAAATGAGTAACTGAGTTGTTGGAAGCACTGTCAAGATGTTCAAGAAGGCTATATTTTGTGGTACAAATCTTATAAACAGAGGTACACTTAACTATAATTACTGCAGGACTAATAAAATGGTAACCTTTGGCTATTTTTGTCTAGTTTGATGTAGTGCCCTCAGGGTGCATCCACACTTGCAAGCATGTGTGCTTGCAGCAGCTCAAGTAGAAGCGGTGCAAACTTGAGACGGGGCTTTTTGCCTCAGTGCAGATGCATGCACTTTGGTGTGGGGCAAATTGTGCCACTTGGGGCAAAATAATCCTGTGTGGCTCCTCCTGGATCTGCAGCCAGGGAGAGCTAGAGCATGGGGACATCACCTGTGCTGCCCTCATCGGTACAAAAAGCTGCTTTGTCAAGTAGCTCAAAGTTACTCGCTCTTAGGAGCTTCTGGGACCCAGTCAGTTGGTACCTGGGGACACTACCCCTTGTGCCAGTTGGACTGCTGAAGCAGCCAGGAGAGTTTCCTGAACCCTCTACCCACTGCAGCAGTCTGGCTATAGGGGCTGCTGCCTGGCTGTGACCTGCTGTGCACCTGCCAGACCCAGATGGAGACTGCACAGCCAGTAGAGGCATCTTCCCCTTTAGGTCAGCTGCCAGTGGGCTATGGCTGCAAAATTGGCCTTTGTGCGGCACTACTGCCATGTGCGCCCCCTGCCCAGCCATCTGGGCAGCCATCGCCCAGAAGATGTTCCCATTGTGGTGGCCTGCTTTGAACTGTCAAAGCATGTCCTCCTGGCCCCAATTGGCCAGGAGTTCAGCCACCTCCAGCTGGGTCCAAGGTCCAGCTCTGAGCAGGCAGGGTCCTGCCACTGGCCTCCCTAGAAGGAATTCTGGTGTTCCCTATTGGAAAACTGAAAAATCCCTGATAAAAAAATCCCAAAGTCACTCATCAGGACATGCCCTCACTAACCTTTGGGAATGACAAAGGAAAAACTTGTCATTAGTGGATGCACAGTTTCTCACCTTTCCCTGATCCTTGTGAATAGAAAGAAATCCTATGCTTGAGGTTTGCTCCACCTCTCTTTTTTTATTTCTTGGCATGAGGAAAAGAGTAAGAATCTGCTCTTCATTCAACCTTCCTCAACTGTTACATCTGTTAGGTCTGAAATCTAATGTTTAAAGCAAGTTGCTTGTGCCTACCTAACTGTTCTGTTTTTCAGTATGTCCTTCTCAATATTCAGAGGATAACATCACTGGGAAGAGAAACTGGATATGTAGAGCGCTTATGGAGGGAAGATTGAAAAGTAACAAAATAAAAAAGAAAGTCTTTCTAGCTTTTGTGTGACAGCATTTTCTTTAAAGTCCACTATAGGTGCCTTCTTCATTTTGATATTTTCAAACATCAGTACTATTTTAATATTCCTCTTATTACCTGCACAGATACTCCTCTTACTACCCATGCATAAGATTACTACTAAAAGAACCATTATGAGTGCACTTTTGTTCTCAGATACATGTGTACAACTTCTATTACATCCACAAGTGTTTGTATGTAAGGGCAGATTTGCTTCCCTTTAGCCTGATCATTAATTTATAGATCTATTTATATCTGGCCCATCCAAAATATATACATTTTTAATTCAAAACATTGTTTTGGGTTTGTTTTTTTTAAGTATCTTTAGCTAGGTATGACATGAACTGTAATGACCCTGTTCTATTTTCTAAGGCCTGAAAATGTGAAAATGTTGTTTTGAGATAATAACAGTCACCCTTCAACTGTTTGAAGAGTAATTGATTAAAAATGCACTATGATACACTCGATGTCTCTCATAGAAATTACATTGTTTGGCAATGTACATTCAATGTGAGACTATTAGCATTAAATAAAATAAAATTAGACTACCAAATCACACAGATCATTAAATAGCATAAGTACTTTTTGAACATCTCTAGAGGGGTTGCCATGACTAGAGCCTTGACTTCTAAAAATACCTACCTAGAAAAGCTGTGTACTGCCTCTCAGGAGTTAGGTTCTGTTTTGTTGTAAGTTTATTTTTGCATAATGTCTAGTCTTGTAAAACAAAAATCACAAAACAGTTATTTTAAGCAATAGTCTCAGACTTTGTTATGATACAAAGTTCTTTTTTTCATGTATCACAAAATAAGAAAGGAAAATTGTGTTGAGTATTATATCTTTGTACTGAGCAATGTCTTTATATCTCATAACACCAAAATGCATCTCAGATATTTACAGTAGTTTCTCTGACATGATCTTCTCATGAACAACTTGGAGAACTGTGGTCTAGGAGAAAAAAAACTATTATAAAGCGGGTAGACAAAAGACTAGATAGCCATGAGCAAACGGTTGTTATAAATGGGACCATGTCAGGACGGCAGGAGATTTTGAGCGGAGTTCCACAGGGATTTGTCCTTGGTCCTGTGCTGTTTAACATATTTATTAATGATTTGGATGCTGGAATTGTGAGTTTCCTGACTAAGTTTGAAGATAGCATAAAATTAGGAAGGATTGCAAACATGCTGGAGGAAAGAAGCACAATTCAGAAGGTTCTTGGCAGATTGGAAAGCTGGGCTGGAGCTAACAGGATAACGTTCAGTGTTGATAAATGCAAGGTGCTGTACCTCAGAAAGCATAGTCAAAAGAACAAATACAAAATGGGTGACATCTGGCTGAATCGCAGCACTACAGAGAAGGATCTGAGAGTCTGGGTAGCTCACAGACTCAATATGAGTCTGTAGTGTGTTGAAGCTGCACAAAAGGTGAATGTGGTTTTGGGCTGCATCAATAAAACCATTAGATGTGCAAGACACAGCAGGTGATCATGCCTCTTAACTCAACACTTGCTAAGCCTCCTCTAGGGTACTGCACACAATTTTGTGCTCTGTATTTTTCAAAGGGTGTGGAGAAGTTAGAGAGAGTCCAGAGGTGGATAATAAAAATGATAAAAGGCTTGGAAGGCAAGCCATATGAGGAGAGGTTGAAGGAAATAAGCATGTTCAGCTTGTGGAAAAGGCTCTTAAGAGGGCACATGATAGCAGTCTTCAAATATCTGAAGGGCTGCCATAAAGAAGAAGGAAAACCTCTTTCTTGCTACAGAGAGCAAGGTGAAGACCAGTGGCTTGAAGTTGCAGCAAAGTAGGTCCAGAATGGATATCAGAAGAAACATTTTCATTGTTAGAACAGTAAGGCAGTGGAATAGACTGCCTGAGAGGTTGTGGACTATCCATCAGTGCAGATGTTCAAGAAGTGTTTGGACAAATATTGGTCAGGGATCATCTAGGCATAGCTATCTATGCCTATGCTTTTCTATGGGTATTTTCCAAACTTCTGGGCTTTGCTAGATGCCTGATGGGGCTGGGAAGATTTATTTTTCCTTTTGTTACTACACATGCCATAAGGTTTTGTTTCACCTTCCCAGGAAGTATTGGGCATTTTTATACACGCTCCGGGAGGTGGCGGTGATGGGTGCTTTATTTAGTGCAGCTCTGAGAGCCATGCTAAATCAAGTGTCTAGAACATCACACGTATCAGTGTCCCTGTGCTGAAAAATGGTAGTGGAGGTGCTTTAACTTAAGTTTGTTGAACGAGCTTTGCTAAAGCACTCCTGCCACCATTTTTCAGCATGGGGACTCTCATACACATGGCACTTCTGGTGCTTTATTTAGCATGGCTCTCAATGTCTGCTGGAGTACAGTATTTACTCAAGATTAATCAAGTCTGCTCCAGTGTGTAATTACAGCACATTGGAGCAGCTTCCTTGCACATGTATAGGAGCCCATTGGGTTTTGGCTGCAGTCTGGCTGGGGATTTTTACTGGAGTGTGCTAGTGCTCCCACTGGGACTTAAACCTGGAGTTTCCTGGCTATAGTATCTTGCCTTCACTCATTGTTAAACTAATAGCCATGTTCAAGGTCAGGAAGGAATTTTACTCCATGTTCAGATTGGTACATTTGTGGGGACTTTTGTCTTCCTCTGTAATGGGGGGATATGGCCCTCTTCTTTAACATATTTTAGTAACAGAATATTGTAGGATGTTGGCTGCCACTGTCTGCCTGCTTTACATGTGGTAGGTTAGGGTGTTATGTCTTGTAGTTATTTCAGGATTGGCTGTGTAGTATAAGTATAGCTTAGACAGATGTGTATAGGATGGTTTGGATAGGCATGATCCTGCCTCAGACAGGAGGTTCTGCTAGATAACCTCTGAAGGTCTGTTCCAGGCCTATTTTTCTATAATTTTATGAATTACCATATTTTTAGCAAGAGTACCTCCAGCTCCGCAGTGATGAATTTAGATTGCATCCTAGAAAGAGATGGGGAAAGAGCAAATGTTTGATGCAAATAGGTTGGATGGTAGAAAATTAAAAAAAAAAAAAAATGGTAAAGAGGGATCAGTGCCTTCACCTCTAGATCAGTGTTTTCACCTCCATATTGCCATGCCCAGCATTACTTTTATAGAGGGAAAAGAGGGATTCCAATAAGGTGAATCTTACTAGTCTGAGTAGACAGCCCCCAATCTATTGTGGTGAAACTCAAAGGTGCCAACAATATTGCAGTCCAGGAAATGATAAACACTATTTTCCCATTAATTTACTAGCTTTGGGGAGGGGAGACCTAGCTTCTGCAGTAAATATTGGTAAATGCTAGAATCATAGAAAATTCTATTAACTCTGTCAAAGTTGAGTGTCACTGTTTATAGATCAGTAGTACTAACTGAGCTCATAGTTCAATGACCAGCCATTCATTTTTGTATCTCTGGTGATGAGGTTTGATTTGCCTTATATAATGTTGGGCAGCCTACTGTGTTAAACTCTATCCAAGGAACTGTCTGAAAATGGGGGAACATTATTTTTTCAGGTTCTGTTGCCATTAACATCAATGAGTGTGTGCAATCATACCACTGTTCAATATTTTAAAATCCCTAAAGCATTCAAATGAGAAAAACATGACTCTAAAAAAAAGGGTAACAATTTATATTTTCTTTTTTCATTGTGTTTCTTGTTACTCAGAATTACAATGATCAAGTTATATTTGTGATTCATTTTTTCTTTCAGTGTTATTTTTAACAAATCATCTTGACCATGAACAGCAGCTCTCAATCATTTGAGCTTCGGAAAAGCTATGTCTTCATCTTTACAGGAGAGTAAATATTAGACTTAACCCCCTTCAGAAAAGAAATACAGTAACTTACCCAATATTAAATGAAACATAGAGTCCTATAGTTTTGCAGTCTTGGTGCGACCTCTGCAGAATCCTTTTTTGAGCAGCATTATATTCCTAGACACAGGTGGCGTCTACATGAGATGCTGACTGCGTAGTTGTTACTGCATAACACCAAATGTTTATACAAGTATTAAATGACTGAGCAATGACTGAATTGCTGTGTAGTTGTGCCAAGGAACGGCTTTTTCATGACACACACTTCCCAACACATGATGCTACTGTGCTGTAGTCATGGGCTACTGCACATTCAGCATCTTGTGTAGATGCGGCCACAGTGAGTCATACCGTCATGTATATGGTCTCTCTCTGATGTGAGCCTGGAATGACCAATTTCACAAATATGTTTTCTGTTGAAAATGACAGTGCCAGTTATACATGTAAAACCCTTAAGATGCTCTTTCTGGGGTTCATCTATATGCTATGCCTGTAACCTGTTTTGTTCATCTACTGAAGATAGTTTTTGATGGCTGGGCTGAAAAAGTCATAGAGTTATAGAATGTACAGCTGGACCTTTGGAGGTCATCTTTACCAACCTGTTGCTTAAGGCAGGATTAGTTCTATCTAAAGATATCTTTTGTCTAAACCAGCACCAGGGTCATCCCTAGGGGAAGGTGGCAGGGGCAATTCAGGGTGACTGCCCCAGGCTCCATGCTTTGGGGGCCCCCACAGACACTTCCATGCAGGCCCCGCCATGGCTGCCACATGCCGCCACCACTGAGCGCTGCTGGCTCTGGCCGCTTGTCACCCCCTGACCCCGGGCCCCACACAGGCTGATATGCCCTAGGCCTCACACACCCCTAGAGATGGCTTTCACTAGGGCTGTCCAGTTGGAAGATACTGGGCCACATTCAGCCTATGAATGATTAACACATGACCCTCAGGTTCCTATCACCTTTACCTCCTCAGCTTCCCAGGGCTTCTCCCTCTATTGCCTTTTCTGCTGCTGCTGTTGCCACCCCTGCATCCCATCAAGACCTCCAGGGTTTTTGGGCTCCCCTTTCCTCATCCAGGTTCTGCTTCTTGCTATTGTCCCTAGGGGCGTTGTGGACCATAGTCCAGGGGCATCATGGTTTGAAACTATTCAGAAGTTGGACAGCCTGAGTTTAAGCCATTCTTAGAGTCTTTGTGAACAACCTTTATGAACAACAAACTACCAGCCACAATGCCTGAAACATCAAAAACACCCTAGCATTCCACAGATCAAGCTGGAAGATGAAGGCAATGTCCTTGTCCTGCTATTGCTAAGGTTTTTTGGGGAAAAGAAATGTTTGTCAGGACCCAACATATAGACACCATTACCTTGAATTTATAGAGACAGAGATGGGTATGAGCCAACGTTGCCTGTATTACCAGTCCATATTACTGATGAAAACAATGAAATTTGTCAGACTTTCTTGAAGAGACTGCATCTGAAGAAGCAGCGTTTAAGAATCTGATGTCTTTATTGACCTGCAAACATACATTGTTGATGGTGTAGGCCATGTTTGTCACAGCACTGTACTGAGCTTGTTCACTTGATTGAAGAGGTGCAAGAAACTTCCAAACCTCAAGGGCACAGCATTTATTCAAGGCTAGAAAGCCTTCATTTATTCTCAGATTTCTGTGCCACAGCTGGAGTTCAAGAATACAGAGCTGGGTTGTTGAGATGCTATCCAGGTGCATAGAGACTGAAAAGGAAATGCATGTACAACTTTTTCAGAGAATAATGTTGGAAAGCAGTAAGAAGCTGCGTACAGATTTACAAAGAGACCCTTCAATCAATTCATTCAAAGCCACTCAGATTTTTTGAAGCAAGTTGAAGTGGAATAAAGAAAAAGAAAACTATGTTGCCCAAATACGTAGTGCTTCAGATTGTTGCAAACTTTGAACAGCGTATTTACATGAAAGCTGCACAATCAATCCCAGCTGACTTTAGACCTGCTACATAGTGGAAATCTAAGTCCCAATCGCTGGTTTGCCTTGCTTGCCAAACATTACTTTTGGTTGCCTGAAATGAAGACATTTTTTTCTATTAATTCAAAACTTTTGAAAGATAATAGGAAAAACTGTATGGAAGATAATGTGAAGCTGTTATTGATTTTGAAGTAGGATAAAACTTCTTAAACTATGGAGTGTACCACTGGACCAGTATGAAATACACTCTGAGCATTTCACTATGCAATTGAGGTTGTTTCCATTTATTGTTCCTTTCTTGTGTTGAATGACTTGTTTATTGATAAATTTTTCATGTTAAATTGTATTTAGAAAAAGTCAAATTGCATGTTATTATTAGTTTTACTTGCCAGAGCATGTAACTATATGAGAAAAAAAAAATCTGTTTCTGCAGTGTAAGTAGTCTATCGATTCCCTTCCCCAGCTTTTTGTAAATTTTTAAAAACAGTTAAAATCCCTGTAAATTTCCTGTATCTTTCTAGAGTGTCTTGATATGATCCATTATCTGAAAGAGAACTTCCATATAGAAATAAATGATCTGGGGAAAACTCCGTAAGCACTGTAGGGCAGCATGTTTTCTCCATTATCTTCACTGTAAAAACATTTCCTTTAGAGCCAGAAGCATTGCCCACTGTTTTTGCATAGTGTGACATACACTGAACTTTGATGAGATTCACCTTTGAGAGCATACTCCTGGGGTATTCCCATATCTACAAGGGTGTCCTTTAGCCCCAGCCCCTTCTCTGCCATCTGCTGCCTAATCACTGAGAATGGACAGAGATGCATCGAGGGGTCAGCTTCTTGATCAAAAGTACCTCACCTTTACCCATCTCACTATTGTTAGGTCTTATCAGAGAAGATTTTGCCTGTTTAGAAGAATCACATCCTTGTCTAGTTTCATGCTCAGAAATTATTGACCTCTTCCTTCCAGAGAAGAGGCCTTGCCTTATGGTCAAATGGTCTTATATCACACTTGCCACTAACAATAAGTGAACTATAAGGTAAGACAAAAATTTATTATAAAAACAAGAGTAGTCATAATAAATCAATAATTTTATGTTGAGACATGGACAGGGAGATATGAATAAACAAATAAAAGAAAATATCAAAACAATGGTTTTATCTTATCTATGCATCTTAGCCCTAAGAGCTAAGAATGCAGCTTTCATTTCTCAGCTCAGCAGGTTAGAAAGCAGCTACTGCTTCTGACTTCCTGTCAGGGCTTCCTGCAATTTCTCTTGTTAGCCTATTATACACAGGGTGCATCTACATGTGTGAATTTAAGGTGCATTCACCATTTTTAAGGCGCATTAAGGGCACAGGTCTCCATATGAGCACCCTTAATGTGCCTAAAAATGGCAATTTTAGACTGTTCACACCTAAATTTGATACTTGCCTTCGCAGGTATCAAATTTAGGTGCAAATAGCTGAAGTGCCTCAATGCATGTATAGATGTGCTAGGGTGCATTAACACAGCATATGTTGGCTGATTTGGGATTAACTTTAGTCCCAAATCAGTCCAGACACTGAGATGATGCACCTTAGTTCGTGAATGTATATATGCAGACCTAAATTGCCTTAATGCACATTAGTTAAATACGACTAAGTTTAGTTGCGCTTAAAAACATGTGTAGACACACTCTCAGTCCACTAGCTGAGGGATCAAAACACCTCATACCCAGGAAACTTCAGCCAAAAAATTGCTCTCATGACAAGGCTTAAGTGTTGTTTGTTATCTGGCCACTTACATTATCCATTGAGTTCATGGGGACCCCATACTACACATATAACTTCCTGCCTAGGATACATCCATTTATCAGGTCAAAAATCTCTCACTTTTTCTCCTGGCCTCACTTATTTCCCAGAAACCTCCCTTTTGTGGCTGCCCAGAGAAGTTGGGTTTAAAAAGAGTGCCAAAAAAGAGAATTGATAATGACTGGCCCATGGAGTATTTTTAGTTTAGGAACATACATCTGGGATTTTAAAAGAACTACACCATATTTTAGATATCCACATGTCATTGAAATTAACTAAGATTTGGGTGTCCACATTTGTTTTGAGAGTGATAAAAGGAAGGGCAGCATCATTATAGTCAATGGAGTAAAAGGTTATGGAATTGCATTTTATTTGGTTGTGAATATGGTTCATATTTATAAATGAGAGATGTTTGACAAATTTAAAATTAATTTTGTATGTAATAATAGTTCACTGAAAACATCTCATTTCTTCCCCTCCCACTTTTTTTTTTTTTCATTTTTTTTTATGTTGCCTTTGGTTCAAAGTATGGCTGATTGAAAATTGGAATTTTGATTTGGAAAGCTGGAACATTTTGAGAGAATAGTATTCAGGTTTTGAAGAAAAACTAGATATTTTGAAATTTTGCATGGAAGGTAAATTCGGGGGCGGGGAGGGGAAGCTTCTTATCTACTCAAAATATTTATGTTTGAAATTAAATTTCACCTGGGAGCCAAGGCATTGAGGGATTGGGCAGTAATATGGCATATAGAAGCCACGGGATTTCTTAGCTTTATCACACAGTGCCCAGAGCCACTCAAAGATCAGGATAGAGATAGTACTCTGAGGCCTGCTCTAAGGGTTATTAAACTTGCCTTTCCATCTCAGGGAACTTAGAAATCCTAAAACTCTGGGGCCAGACCTTAGTTAGCTTATCTGCTACATAAGTGCATGCTGGAACCCTTGAAAACTTGTTGGAGCAAGAGTTAGGTGTGTCTTCTTTCCCTTAATTGTATTTTGTATCTCCGTCCTAGGCAAAGATGATGGTACACTAGAAGAATATATGTACTGAAGATTTTTTCATTCACTAGAGCAGAGTGGAACAAGCTCACTGGGTATGTCTACAAGTGCAATTATGGCATCTGAATAAATTGTGGAGCTTATTAATTGCTCCTGGGCACACCATTTGAACATGTGTCTGGGAGCAATTAACTCCAGAGCAATAAGCTCCACAGTTTATTCAGGTGTAGCACGTAGAACCTGTGCAGAGCAGCCTTGAATGGGAGAGGGGGGTGCTCCACCCAGGAGTCAGCCTGCCAGCCCAGGGCTCCCCCACCCTGAGCTCAGTGTGCTGTGGTGGGGCTAGCTGGGGCATGAGGGAGTTTCAGTCCATGGTGAGCCAGCAGGCATCCCACTCACTAAAGCATCCTCATGCCCTAGCCATTTGGGAAGCATCTACATGTGCGCTGCTGTGGAGTTTTTTACTCTACAGCAGGATAGTACTTGTAAATAAATACAAGTACTATCTTTCTGTGGAATAAGTTAGTTTACTCCAGCCTAATAGGGGCTTATGTGTAGATGCTGAGTTAACTTCACAGCAAACATCACATGTAGACATTCCCACTCTTAAGCAGCTAAATCCACTTAGGTACCTGATTAGTGGAATCACTAATCTGGTCTCTGGAACCTCCAACCCTTGGGTAATCCTACAGGACAGCTTCCAGGCCAATCAGCTGTCAGGAAACAAGGTAGGTTTTGAAAACTGCTCAGTAGGGCAGGGTCCTGTTGGAAACTAGGTTGTTTTCCATTGGAAGACATCTTGAAATCCCCGGGTATCCACAAAAATAAATAAATAAAAATCTCAGAATTTTCCAAGAGAAAAGCATTTTCTGTGGAAAAATTTAGGCCAGCTCTAATTCTACGGTGTGTGTGTACATTTTTGACTAAAAGTATTTTATTAACTCATTGCTTCCCTGCTTTATCACTTCACTTTATATATTCTACTTCCTTTATGCTGCCCAATCGCTCATTTGCTCCTGAATTCTTTGTCCACCTTGGTTTCGGTGTGTGAGGGAGGGGGGGTTGTACCTTTTTCTGAACGTTATTATCTGAAGACACAATTTTAATTGTTGCCCTTTCCATACTTCTCCCAGAGGTGACCATATTCTTTAATACCTTATTGAGGAATATTATCTCCTCAGGACCTCCCTTGTTGTAGAAGTGCTCATGCAAATCACTTTTCATTCACCTTCTAGCTGTCTGAACAAGAACGTTCCTTTATACATTAAGTAATCTGTCCTATGTGCATTGATGCAATTTAACAAGGAGAAATGCAAAGTGTTGCACCTAGGGAGGAAAAATGTCCAGCATACCTACTGCCTAGGAAATGACCTGCTCAGTAGCATGGAAGCGGAAAGGGATCTTGGAGTCCTAGTGGACTCCAAGATGAACATGAGTCGTCAGCGTGATGCATGACAAACAGAATCAAGGAAGTGATACTTCCCTTCTATCGGGCACTGGTCAGACTGCAGTTGGAGTACTGCATCCAGTTTTGGACACCACAATTCAAGAGGGATGTGGATAACCTGGAGAGGGTCCAGAGAAGGGCCACTCGTATGGTTAAGGGCTTGCAGGCCAAGACCTACAAGGAGAGACTAAGGCACCTGGACCTCTTCAGCCTTCGCAAGAGAAGGTTGAGAGGTGAGCTTGTGGCTGCCTATAAATTCATCATGGGGGCACAGAAGGGAATTGGTGAGGCTCTACTCATCAAGGCATCCCTGGGGGTCACAAGAAATAACAGCCATAAGCTAGGAGAGAGCAGATTTAGACTGAACATTAGGAAGAACTTCTTCCCAGTTAGAGTGGCCAAAATCTGGAATGGGCTCCCAAGGGAGGTGGTGCTGTCCCCTACCCTGGGGGTCTTCAAGAGGAGGTTAGATAGGCATCTAGCTGGGGTCATCTGAACCCAGCACTCTTTCCTGCCTATGCAGGGGGTCAGACTCGATGATCTATTGAGGTCCCTTCTTGCCCTAACATCTATAAATCTATGATATGGCCATTTTCTTTTCTTTTGTTTTGATTTCACAGTCACTTGTTTTGTTTCTGAATTTAATTTTCAAAGTGGACTTTTAATGATTATTGATAATTTTCTTTTTACTCGACCTTTAAATTCATGTGTGTGTGTGTGTGTTGCATACATGTAAAATAACACTTTAATTTTTACTTTATTCTACCGCTATTTTATGGGCATGTATATTTATTCCTCTTTAGTTTGGTGTCTTTAAAATGTCATCTAGACATGCCATGTCCTAGACCTTTAAAAGAGAGAGTGCTTTATTTTTACTCATTTTTTTTACATTAATCTTTCAAGTGACTGCATAGGAGTATAATGGAAGTTTGAGAGAGAGAGAGAGAGAGAGAGAGAGAGTGTGTGTGTCCATTTCTCTGCACCTTGAGTCTACGACGTTCTACATGCAACATCTTGTTTGAGGAAAGAATCAAAAATAAAATCTGAAACTATCTTGCAAAACATTTATTCAGTAAAGAATCATAAAGACAAAACCACAGCTAAATAAAATTCCTATAACCAAAGAGAAAGAGACTTCTAAAGGGGTGTTTCCATGGCAACCTTCCCTCCTGGAGTTTTGAAAAAAACATTGCTGCATACTCCTGTGCTACTCATCAGTTTCATTATATTTTATTTTTAATGAACAGGTGCTTCTATTTTATCATATTAAAATCTCAAGCATAGTACACAAGGAAAGATGCATCCTCATTATTTATTTCACAGTAACATCTAGGAGACCTAAATGATATCAGAGCACGTTATAGTTGTCATAAATACATGGTAAGGGAAAATAGCTATCCGAATGAAATAAATAGAAGAGATAAAGGGTGGGAAAAAGAAAGTATCACCATGGCCACTTTACAGGTGTAGGATTGAGGCACAAAGAGATGAAGGGATTTGTCCAAGGCAGGGAGCACTGTGGCAGAACTCAGTATTGATCGCAAACTCTGCATCAGGTCTGGTTTAGTGTTTTAAACAAAAGATTACATTTCCTCCATGTTACACATCTCTCTTGTAAATGGACTCTTGGATAGAATCTGTTTCCCCCTCTCTTCTCTTCAGTCCTTTTTTATATATTCATAATCTAAAATAAAAAATGATATTCAATCCATTGAATAGAACTGATAAAGGCAGAGAGAAAAAGTGTGTGTATGATTTTACAATATAAAGTGAATAATTATCTTCACATATATACAGAAAAAGATGCAACCCTTTAATCAGAAGCTGAAATAAGCAATAATAGGAGCAAATTAGAAAGTTCAGTAACAGAAGACATCACAAAAGTAACAATACAATTTTGCACATTTCCACATGATTAGCACTTTTTTCTCAAGAGACCCAGGACAGGAATAGCATGGCTATTGCCTGAATTTGTGGGGCATACTGGCAAATATGCTCAAGCAAGCATACAACCTGTAAATATTATGGTTCCCAGAATTTAAAAAGTAAGAAAACCTTTAAAAATAAAATCCAATAATAAGGAATAGATTAAACTGACTACACTTATAGCCCCATTAAAATTGTTAAAAAGGAAAAAAAAAGCATCCTTAAATCCCATTCTTATGGCAGCTGGATGTTCACAGAAGCAACACAACTAACCCTTTTTTTGTTAGAGCTTTGTTTTGTTAGTCTTCAATAGTTCATTTATGTATTCTTTCCCTGTTTCCCTCTCATATTATTGTGTAGAATCTCAATCAAAAACTGATTGTTTTTCTAGTTATTTGAAAGCAAAATATCATAATGAATCGCTTGCTCAAGGTTTTGGTAAAAGCTTGTTAGATTTCTGACAGGAGGATGATAGATCACAATTTCTTAAGTCCCCTTTGCTACCTTTCTTTGTAGAAGAATGACAGGGCTTGAATTTTTTCAAACTTCAAACATTGCTACTTATTGGTCCCCTATAGCAGCAAACTCTTGTTTTCCTCTTTGACACTGTTTCTCTTAGTAGTATCTCTCTTCCCTGAATATAAAGCTCTACTCTGGGAGCTTCATCTGATCCAGATCTTTGTTTTAAAAATGCATATAGTGATAACACTCATATATTTAAAAACAAAAATCAAAGTAAATAAATACCAGGAGATTCAATGGAATTAATTTCTATAGCCATATTGCCAGGTCAATGCCATAGCAATGAAGTCTGGTGCCCGGGGCAAAGCCCACAGTGGCAGCCCGCCCTTGTCCTGCACACAGATATGTGGAGCACATGATCCCCTGTTTGCCCAGGAGTGCATGCAGCAGTGAGAGCTGCCTTTCTCCAGTCCCCACACCCTCCCCTCCAAACAAGCTGCTTGTGGCTCCACCCCACGCCCTGCCCTGGATGGGCAGCACCTGTTGGCACCCCTTTGCTTCAATGCCTGAGACAGTCACTCTGCTCGCCTCCCCCCCCCCCCACCCTTTGCTATGGCACTGGGCCAGGTAGAGAACATTAAAAAGCCCAAGGAAAAGTGATTTAAGTTTCACACTTTACTCTAAGTGTCCTAGGTTAGGTCAGGAGAAAACAGCATACTTTTGCCCTTAGACTGCTTGCACTGGGTGAGGCCAGCAGATTGGGGGTGCTCTCCAAGTAGGCTGCCAGAGAATACTGAGTCCAGCTGAGAAGTAGGGCTATCCCTGATTGGCCAGTGTGAACCCTCTGCCCAGTTCCATCCTGCCCACCAAGCAGTTGGATGTGGGGATGTCACCCTGGCTGCGATGATTCAGGTTTGAGGGGGTTGGGGCCAGCCACAGTAGGGGCCTTAGCACACCCCCTCCCTCCACCATCAGCTAGGCTGGGCAGCAGGGTAGCACAGGGGATCAGAGGCCCCCGCTATGTAACCCCCCCAGCTGTGCTGGCTCAGGTCTGGGGGGGCAGGATCAGGCCCACATAGCAAGGTCCTCCGCTCCCTCACCCCCTCCTCAGTCTGCCTCTGCCAAGCCCAGCTGACAGCTCTGTGAATCCCAGCCCTGGCTCCTGCCTGCATCTGTCAGTTACGCGTGACAACTGGGGGAGAATAGGGAGCAGGGGCCCACAAAGCATCCTGGGATGCTGGTGCACTGAGACCTAACTTGAGTTGGGAGGGGATCTGGTACAGAAGTTGGATAGGCCAGTCTAACTTAAATTGCTTAAGTCTGATACTACATTCATCCAGTTCTATCTTAGACTGGGTTCCGCAATTTTTAAGCAAGTCTATCTGCACTCTCTGTTTGGTTACTGGTATAGACCATTTTCCAAGCACTTATCCTGGCATAAGTATCTAACCTAGGGTTATTACACCTCGGTACCTAGCCCACATGTTCTTTATTCTCCCTCTTTTCTGTCCACTCCTAGAAAGCTTATAGAGTATTGTGAATTTAGGTACTTAGTAATTTTCCTGTTCCAGGATGACTGGCCTTGTCATTATTCTTTAGAGAGACTGCCAGTAATCTCTGGTCAAACTTTGTTGGTTCTATTGTTTACATAGAAAGCCCTGTGTTGCTGTGCCCTGATTTATTCAGAAGTCTGTATTTCTGTATGTTGGACTGCATTTTACAACACAGCTCCATAGACTGGTTCTTCATGTGCTCCACAAACAAAAACTGATGATACATATATGGAAAGAGTTTTTATATACTCTGTCAGATAGCTTTGAATTATTGATTTATTGTTTGTGATCATTCAAAGTATACGAATAGAACCATTGCAATTAGAGATAGAAAAGGTCTCCTGGGATCACTGGTCTGTCATTGTGCCAGGACAGGATTGTTCTCTACAACCTACTTTGGATAAACTGTGATTTTGTTAATTAGGGATTTGGCCATCTGTTTCTTCACAGGCCTCCAAGAGCAGGAACCCAAAGCACAGTCTGCCTAGCCCCCAGTGCCAGCAGGCCCTGGGAAAACTGGCCAGCAGGCTTCAGGGTTGTGACTCAGATTGCAGCCTGTGCCAGATGGATTTATGCAGCTTGTTTCTTGTCAGCTTGATGGTGGTTCTGCACTGCTGCTTTGCGGGAACTGGAGCTCAGTGGAAACTCCATGTAATTCTAAGAACACAACTCTGCTTTGCTGACTGGGATTCGTTTAAGTACTATCTATATTGTTTAGTGATTTGCCGGGTCATTTTAAATAAATGATTTTAAATAGTTTTAAAATTTCACAAAATGGTGTCTCCAATATTTCTTTTGGAAGGATATTCCACAATCTATTAGTAAAGACCATAGGGCTGTTTTTCATCATATATTTTTTCTTTGATTTAATGTCCTGTCTAATTTACCTCTGGTAGCCCTCTGAACAATACTTCTTATGAATAGGGTAACAATACATCTCGGGCAAACTGGGACTGTCATAGGTTCCATAGTCTGGTCCCACCTGGTTGGTCAAAAGTCCTGGAGTGAAGTTCAGCAGGTACACAGGACAGCATGGTGCACCAGGCACATGGCCAGGCATGCACGGATGCTGCTATGCACAAGGAAGGTGAGAGGTGAGCAGGTGCTACCCCACTCTAGTCCACCCACCTTGCTCACACATAGTAGAAACAGTGCTGCCTGGCCTTCTGTCTGGTGCACCATGCCACTTCACATCCCTGCCAAACTCTGCTCAGGAACTTTTTACCAATTGGCTGGGACTGGATTATGGAAGCTGGGACTGTCCAGGACTGTCCTGGCCAGGTTTGGCCAGGACGTATGGTCACTCTACTTTTGAACAATATCACTTTGTGTTTACATTCTTCAAACAGAGTACATATAAACAGTTATCCTGTTCCTATCCTTTCCTTTCTCTCAAGCATTTTTACTCATTTTTTTTTAGCCAAACTATAAATATTATTTTATTTTCATCTGTCCACATGAGCCATTTCTTTCTGGTCTCTTTCTTATTTCTTTTGCTGTTTTCTGGATTCACAATATTTTGACTGCATTTGTATGGTACTGAGACATATACAGTTGAACACTATGTTTAGGTGAGTTACAATCAGAGATGTATGGAGGAAATTATCTCATTTCTCCATTACTTGATGCCTTTGCAAAATTCCTTGCAATTTTTTTTACTGTTATCCTTCATTACAAGTTCATATCTAATTTGTTCTCCATTGTCACCCACAATCTCTTGCTGCTTTCTCTATTACTGCTTTCTGAGTGACTCCCTCCTGTAAGATTTTATAATAATCTTTTCAGTCTCATTCTATTCTTGCCATAATAAAAGGTTTCTGAACATTTTTAGAACTGAGAGGAATAGTCTTCATTTAGGAATAGGACTATATTCCTTCAATAAAGGAATATAGTCCTATCTTCCTGTGCAAAGCAGGGGAAGATTTAATAAAATTCTGTAATTCAAAAAGTTTCTCATCAGTATGGAGCTACTTACCAAGACAGTGGGCATGTCTACATGAGATGCTGACTGCACAGTAGCCCAGCACTACTGTGTAGTATGTCACATGGCAAAAACCATGCTGAAACACTACTGCACAGTATTATTAGGCTACTGCACAATAGTGTCACTTAAAAGGCATTCACCAACAGTACTACACAGTAATTTGAGTTCCTGTGCATGTATTTACTACTTGCTTATGCAAGTGCTTATACAAGTACTTGTATATACTTGCTTATACAAGGACTTGTTTAGTACTTGCTTATACAAGTACTAAATAAATGCACAGTAACCACTGTGCAGTAGTGTCTCATGTAGATGTGCTCAATGTGTAATTTTAATATAGAGTTATTTTTCTGTTATCTGTTTGTGCAGGCATAGGTACCTGTACATTATAAACTGTCTTCTCTATATTTGTTTGCTGTATGTCACAGCTGAATGTCAACCAAGTTTTTAAATAAAGCAAAAACAGAAAGCAGCAAACAAATATACCTAGATGGAAATGCTGTTCATCTAGATGTGACATTATCGGGGACTAAAGATATTGTTGTTTTAATACCAAGTTCTAGTCCTTCTCATGATTTGGCAATTCTAATCATTTCTATACACTATAGGCAAAAAGCACTTTAATGTATGTCTGTTTTTTATTTATTTTGGGAGGAGGGGGCGAAACAATAAGAACTTATTCTTACTTGAATGAAGAATAGAATATATAGAGTAGAATGAAGAATAGACATCCATTCATGCATAATAGTTTGATGTCAGACTTTTAAAAGCATTCCTGTCCTATAGCATGAATTCTATCAAATAACTCCACATTCTTGTAAATAAATCATCTTGCCTGCTGGATAGGTTTAATCTTAAGACACTAGCTTTATTATCTGGTGGACAAGGATTTTTGTTTGTTTGTTTTAGATGAAGTTTCATTTGGAACTATAATCAACTTTATTTTTCTTTGGGAATTGGGTATGTGTCTATTTCAAACTGCTACTTCTAATTTTTCATATATCATAGCTAGATACTGAGGTTTGTCTATAAACCTGATTTTGTACTATGAAGTACATCAGTACAAGGCCCTGCACTTCTCTTGAACCCTATAGACCACTGGTTCTCAACCGATTTTCCATAGTGGGCCACACTTGCAGCTCTCAATGTGTTATGTGTGCTGCACCCACACAACTTACTTCTTGTGTATCCAGGATGTTACATGGGCCGCAGCAGTGCACTGATTGGGCCTCACTGTGGCCCACGGGGTGCAAGTTGTGAACCGCTGCTATAGAGTGACTTCATTTTCAATTACTATTTAAAATGACCAGGAAAATCACTGAGCAGAAGGTACAACTACACCTGCAAGTCTAGGCCAATAAAGTAGCATTCAGATGGTTAGTTTAGTGAAACTGAGAAGGACAAAGTTGTTTTATATATATATATATATATATATATATATATATATATATATTGGTTATATCTTTTATTCGCTGTGTCACATACTTCATTACTTATATGTTACTACCCTTCCCAGTCAATCCCACACTCTACAGTTAGGGACATTATTTTAACAAATCTTGCTCAAGAAGCAAAAAGAAAATAAACCAATTCTGCTTGTAAATGCTTCCTGCTAGGAACTATGAAAGAAAAATTGTCAGATTCTCTGGACTTTGTATTCAGTTTTAATTATTTTTCTCTTGTAACTCTTGGTATGGGCTGAATTCAGCACTTCTTATTCAGGGAGAGGGGGAAAAACACTCCAACAGATTGGCCAAAGAAGGGGCCTTTAAAATCACTGTTGTACTAATTGAAAGAATAAGAGAGCCCTCTGGTGGCCAAAACCATACAAGTAAATAAAATTCACTCCAAACTTGTGTAACCTAGTGGCAATTGTTATTTTTCTCCCATTCAGTGGCACTGAATTCAAATCCTGCTAAAATGTCCAGCAGCCTTTTCCCCCACAACCAGTACAATAATGGTTTGAAAGCTAAAACTTTTTTCAAATTAAAAAGTAAAAAAAAGACTCCTTACCTAATGTTGTTTAAACAGCTCTTTTTCCAACTTCTTTTTATAGATCTCAGGTCTTCATGTGTCTCAATTTCTCTCTCTATTTGCTTATTTTTACACATGAGGAGTTTTTAGATCAGAATTAACACTACAGCTGTTTCTCACTTCCTGATCTTCTGCTTACATTTAATGTTATTGAGCTTTTGCTTTTGTTCTAGAAATTGTTATTTGTTAGCTTTATAATTAATTTTGTAGGCAACCCAGAGTAGGCTAACTTCCATGCACTCAGCCAGTGTCTGCTTATGCACTCCACCACTGAAGGGCTGAACAGAGACAGAGGCCCCAAATTGCTCCAATATACCCTCACACCAAGGCTCCCATTGGCTATTTAGCTAACTCCTAGTAGTGTTATTTGACTTCATCTTTTTAAAATGAACAGTACTTGTTCCAAAAAAAGGTCATCTGGTATCATACAGAAAATAGATGGGCCAAGCTACCTAACATCACTGCCAGGCTAACACACATACTATAATGACTACTCCATCCAAAAATTATTTTTGTTGGTTTTTTTTGGAATCAGTCTCTTTCTGCTGTCAACAAAGCCAGCTTCATCTACCACATAAAATGCATGGGAAAATATACTTAGAGTTATTTTCACAGGGATAAAAGCCACCAGATACAAAACACTGTGTAAAAATGTATGGACCAGAGCCTGTTATTCCATAACGAAAGAAAATAGACATTGTTTAATAACAAGCTTCCTTCCACCTTAGGTTTCTGCTCTTATATAGAACCTTAGGAGAAGAAATTAAAAATATACCAAAGACCTCTCATTTCAGGGTCCCAGATGAGGTGCTTCCTTCAGAATAATAATAATAAAAAAGGAAAAAACCTTTGGCATCTCAATTTGCTCCACATTTTGTACTGCAAAATGTACAGTTTATTTCATCTTGCCTTTGTGGTCTATCAAAGTCATCTAGTTTTCTAAGTTATAATCTGGAATAATAGCTCCTATCCCTCAGTGCTGTGGCGTTCAAAGTCATAGGATTTGTGGAGGTACAGATCTCATTGAACCTCTTCGAGTCTGCTCCCAACAGCTTCTTGAGGGACAGTTTACCCACCGTGCACAATCCATAGCAAGAAGTTGGAAAGAATATGAATAGGGTAGGAGGCCTTAAAATAAGTGGATTTCACTGTAAATTCTTGGATTTTACCACAGTTAAGTCAATAGGTGATTAGCAATGTGTCATTGAAAGTAGAACTTGATCCTGTATATCTCAGTTCATTCATAGTCCTTTGACAGACAGCTACATTGGTTTGAAAGCAAATTATTTACCTTGACAAATGACAGAACCATACCTAAATTGGCTTTGTTTTAGTCTATGTAATTGTTTTGGAAAACAATTGCTTCTAAAACCCTTGCATTTGTCTTTGATGTATATCGTATCTCCTACAATTCCATGTTAATGGAGAGTGAAATCAGCAAAGAACAACATATTGTCTTCACAGTCCTTGTATTTTATTCTGTAATGCATTTCATTTCTACAGGTTGTCAATCAGTTCATCAAAAAGCATCCTTATTGTTAACTAATATATCTTTTGTCATCTACATCTAGCACAGGGATTATTGTACTCAGTGCTTGTAAAAGCAGTTGTTTTATTTATTTTATTTCATCTTAAGATGAAACACATTGTATTCTTAGTTTTAGTAATCAATTTTCTTTTGGTCCTATATAGTTCAATGCACAATCCACATTGGAAAAAAGAGACTACCTCATCCCCATGATCCACCCCCCACACATCACAGACAATACATGCAATCAAATAATGTTAAATCTCCCCCCCGGCCCACCCCAGGAGTCAGATTTTCACAGCACAGTAATTTAACAGCAGCAGATTAATAAATGAAATAAAGTGTTAATAACCAGACTTTAAGGGAACTGAAGCTGGAACTTGATTCTGACTTCAGCCTCTTGAACCAATAAACTATATTTCATTTTCTCTGTCTCAGTAGCAAAGGAGTGATGGTATCATAAAGCCACCTCTACTTTCTGCCCTCCTCCTATATCCTCTTCTACAATGAGCTCAGGAAATAAGGAAAACTAGGGTATAGGACCATCATTTTTACTTTAAATATTATAATTAAGTTAATTCCTTCCCCCTAAATAATTATAATTAATTTTAAATGCCCCTTCAGCTCCATAGGCTGCAGGAGAGCAAGAAGGCGGGTAAGAATAAACAGCTGTGGTATAAGACAGAGAGGTACAGGTGCACATTGGTGGAAAAGTGATTATCACTTCTGATTTTGCAGCTAACCCTGTATGGATTGATGCCTCTTAAAATATGATTTATTTTGCTTTGTTTGGAGATGGAAAGAGAGAAATATATTTGAGGTATATTTTTTCACATTCCTGTCCTTTATTTTTGCCTGAACATATTTGATATAATGCAACTTTAAATGCCTAAGTTCAAAATTACAGGGGTGCAAGTTGTAGCTGTGTTGGTCTAAGGGCATAGGCAGACAAGATTGTTTGAGTGAATCTGATACCTTTTATTAGACCAACTAAATAGTTGAAAAAAAATTCTTTCCGGTTTTAAAATCCTTCATCAGGCTGTGGAAGCATCTGCAGCTGGTGTGTCCTCTTCCTGGATGGAATGAATAGTAAAGAGGCTAGAGGCTGGTATGCATACAAGAAAGCCAGTTAGTTAAAATGTAAATTGAGGAGTCAGTGGGTGAGAGACAGGCTGGGGGGGGGGGGGGAGGGAGGGAGGGAAGGGGGATGAATGTAGAAGGAAAATAGTGGAGAGGTACCTGGAAAGTCAGATGTCATAAATCTTATGTCTATATTTAGCCCATGGCTAACACTGTCTGCATGCAGATTCATGGCTGAAGACTGCTGAAGACTGCTGGATTCATTAGTCTTAACTCCATCCCCACTGGTCAATCACTGTAGGGATTCTGGAGTTTGGTACAGGGAGCATGTTCTTTCCAATGGTAGAAGCTTGCATGTAACTTTTTAAATGTGAGGAACTGATGTGTGGAAACAGCAACCACATAATCTTGATAAGGTGGAGATCTGAGCCCAGTGGCAAGGGACAACCCTAAAAGACAAGGAACCTCCACCTTGCTGAAGCCTTTTTCCATCTTTATAGCCATTGAGATCCTGACATTTTTCCTGCCTGATTTTCAGTTGAGGACTTGGGGTTGGACTGTGGTTTGTCTGAAACCTCCCCTCAGGCCTGTTCACCATGGGGACCCTTCCAGAGGTGTGAGATTCCAGGAGACATAGCTCTGGGGGGTCACTGGGACACACAAACCTCCGCACCACTACAAGGTCTTAGTCCATGGAGAGGTATTCCATTGTAATGTCAATAAATATGACAATGTTCATAGTGGTCTTATTCATTACTTTTCTGCCTCTGTACAGCTTACCCTCTGGCAGCACTAGAAGCCTATTTACAAACCTGATGTTCTTGCAGCAGTGCTCCAAAAACAGAAATTGTCATCAATGAGCTATGTATGTGTTCACTATTCTATGGGACAATATTACTTAGGTATCCATCATAAAAGTCCAAATAGAATAATAAAAAAGACCTTAGATTTTTTTTCCCTTTGATTTCCTATCCATTCCTTTTGTAAATTTTACCCAACATTTAATTAGATACGAAAACATGACAGGGAAGAAAGATACAATAATTTGGCATGTGTGTCAAGAAAAAATTATATTGTCTCTTCCAAAATGTATTAACTTAATACAGGCAGACCAGGTTCCTTGGGTGAATTTGATATCTTTTATTAGATCGACCCAAATAGTTGGAGAAAAGTTATTAAGCAAGCTTTCGGGATCAAAAACCCTTCGTCAGGCTAAGGAAGTTTCAGCAGTTGGTGTGTGCTCTTCCTGGATGGAATGAAAACTTAATATATGTATTTAATTAAATTAATGTCGCTTCCAAAATGTAAGAACATGGCATCTTTGATGTGATATGGGTTTTGCCATTTGACTTCTATGAAGCTACATTTTCTGAAGCTGTGCATAACTCAAAAGCTAGAATCATAGGATCATCGAAAATTATGTATGATGCATGATGTCCATAATGTATTAATTACTTCCTTAAGATGAGAGGAGGAGGACTTTTGACTCTATAGTCAAAAGTCTCTGGTAAGATTACCTCTTCTGTTATGCCCCATTATCTGCCTTCTTGCTAAGGAAAAGTGGTGCAATCTGGGAATCCAATGTCTGCTGTGAATCATATGAGATTAAGTCCAGTTAGGAAGGTTAGCACAAGCAAGAAGAAGTGCTCTTCTGATTCAACAAAGCACTTAAGCATATGCATCATTTTAAGCATGTGAGAAGTCCCCATGACATCAACTGATCAATATACATATGGCCTTTTCCTGTTGCTGGTTTGATGTTTAGATGCTGCATCTGATGTTTAGATTATGAGCAACTTGTTTCAGTTCCCAAAATAATAGAACTGAGAAGAGTGCATTTGCTTACATACTTAAAAGGCCTAGAAAAGGGGAAAAGAGTTGAGTGCACAACTGGGATGACAATCGAAGGTAAGAAATCTTATTAAGGAAATGTAACCCACTTGATAAAACTATAACCCGAATGATATAAAGCATCTGATGGAGATATGCCCTCTGTCTTCTGTTAAAGATTTCCTCTTCAATGAAGAAAAAAAAATGCAACAGAGTCAGTAGATAAGAACACTGCAGGTCAGAAGTATCCATGTATGAACAGCAGAGGATCAACTCACCTCATGACTTTTTAACTCAGCTGAATGCTGAGCTTTTTCAGGTTTCAAATAGAACTATTGATATTTCTCTAGTCTATTGTTGCCCTAGAACGTCCTCTCTCATTTCTAAGGACTGTTCTGTCATGTCATTCAGTGATATCTGGTAACACCAGACTGGTGACTGTTGCTGCTTTTATTCACCCTCTTCACTGTGCCTCCTTCTCACTCCTCCTCACTCTTGCTATTAATCCTTAGAAGATTTTAGTCACCTTTTTATGTCATCTCCTTCCTACTGTTCTTTGCCCCCAACACAGCCATTCCTCAGCTCACACAGTTAGTCCTCCTTTGCTTTTTAATCTGTTTCCAAAATTGTTGAATTGAAAGTGCTGACAAAATTGTTTCTTCAACCCATCCCTAGCAATCAAAAATATTACACTATAACAGAAGATACATTATCAGCCTTACCTGGAAGGAATCCTCAGTGAATTTTAACTGAAAGTCTCCTTTTAAAATAGGATAATTAAAATATTACAGGAATCTATGGGCAAAAAAAACACTGTGCTATTCAGAAGCTTCAGGTTGTACCTCAAAAATAAATCCCACAATCATGAAATTAGACAAATTAAAACAACGTACTGTAAAATGACAGTGGAGGGCCAGACATATACTGAATTAACAGGTTTTACTAAATAAATCCAATACATGGAACCCCGTCTTTTGCAAGGGACAATAAGAGAAACTCTAATTCATTGTGGAATAATGTCTTAAAACAGGAAGAAGAATATAGGAAGTGGGGAAGCCTCTTACACTCATCGGAATATTAACTTCTGTTTTCCTCATTTCTTTACTTTGATGTTATGGCTCCCTGCATTTGTCTTAATAGTTAGGTTTCTTTCTATTCACATGTCTTACTATCTCTACATTAATGGAAAAGTCTGGCATTTGAATGCATCCAAAGTCATAATGGGGAAAGAGAAATAAACCTATAATGATTTATGATCTTAAAATGAATTCAAGCCAGATTTCTGGAGGGGCATCTCTCATTTTTCAAATAATAGGTTCATTTAAATGACAAATAAATCTTTGTTATTACAGAAGTGAATCTGTATAGTCATCTAATCTACTCGCAAAACAGACACAATATCCAGTTACTTCTGTAGCATGGTTTGGGATGGCTACTCCCACTTCTCTGTTCTTTGGTGTAATCCTAACCATCTTTTTGTCACGCTAATCACTATGTCATGTGAAGGAAGAATCAAGACTTCAATAGAAAAAAAACCTAGTAGCCAGACCAAATAATGTTCAGAGGAATGTAGTTTCCATCTACCCCAATGTTCCAATATTCAGAAATGGGTAAAGAGAACATTTTTAAAAGGCAGCACAAGCAATCACAACTCTTCTGTTTCAGAGATAGCAGTTGATTTTAAACATTTGCAATAATCCAATATCACTATCATTCCAAGGTCCCTTTCAAATATCCTGTTCTGGTTCAACTACATTCTTTTAACACTCTTGTTTACTGCTGGTGTGCCAAAACCAAAGTGAAGTATTTTTTTATGGCTGTCAAAGTTAAAATTAATTTGCTGTGATGTCAGTCCTTTAGAATTTAATACTCTTTGTAGCCTACTGTAGGCAAAAGTATCCTTGTTGAGGTTAGAAGGCCAAAATTGTCTGCCTTGGCAAACATTATTAAATCATTTATATTTGATATTTCCAAACAAATACATCACAATTTATAACTGTCAGCTTTACATTAACATCCCAGCACACATTCCATATTAAAATTAACAAACAAATGTAAAATTGCCACCAAAATGGTAAATAGTGATAAGGACAAATCAATTTTACAGTCTGACGCAGATTGCCGAGTAAGACAGCTTTAAAAAAAATAAATAAAAATTGAAATACAGCAACATTTAAGAGTTGAGCATGCATCTAGGAACAATTTGCTAAATCCATAAAAGATGGCTTATGCTCAGTATTGCAGGAGTTCTTAGAAAACCTGAGGTTTAGTTGTTTTTTCAGTCTCATGTTAGATATCAGGCTCTCTATACAAGAGAAATTAAGGCACCTCAGAATAAAGTTTATAGATGGTCATATGGCTGCAGAGGGAACCATTTGAACACTGAGCCAGTAGGATATACGTAAATCACTCCTCAAAAGCAGTTAGATTCTTAACTCTGGGCTAGAAGGAGGTCCCTGCATTTAAGATTCAATAGACTCAATCTCACTGCTACAGCTAGGATCTAAGACAGATCACTTGATATAGAGGAGATTGAGGTTGTGCCCACATCCCTCTTACACACAATATCCCAATAGTTGGAGCATGCATCTGGGTTGCGGCTTACATAGAGGGTGACCATAATAATTTGAGGTAAATCCAGGACAGGGTAAGGAATCCAGGCAGGGGGGTGCTGGGGGATACCAGTACATGTGTGTGGGCACACACACATATGAGCACACACATATATGCGCACAGCCCCAACCCAATGGGTCCTGCGAGCAGGGCAGGGCAGGACAGCTCAGTGTCTACACACAGATGTGGGCACGCACAGCCTCAACCTTGTGGCTCCCAGGAGCAGGGCTGGGCAGCACAGCACAATGCACATATGTGCACATACATGCCCACAAATGCATATACACAAACACACACACACAGACACACACACACACACACACACACACCTGATCCTCTGACTCCCCATACATGCCCCAAGCCTAACTGTACTTCACAAACAACTCTGCTTACAGCCCAGCAGGGTCAGGACTAGGAAACAGCCCGTTGGCTGTGCCCCCTGGAGAAAATTGAGCTAGTGTGGCATTTTGCAGAGGGACTCTTCTATCAAAACTTTTCCAATGTATATAACATACCTATATACTCACTGGCCTGGAAAGAAAATTAAAAAGTCTGTGTTGCATAGTTATTAGCACTTTAATCTTAGAGACCCAGGATCAGATACCTCTTGCAATGAATATATTTCAAACATCAGGATATATTGCCCTGTCTTATACATGGGTATAGACTAGACCTAAATTGTCATTGTGTAAAAAAAATGCATATTTAACTATAATTCCAGATTTAAAAATGGAAACATTTTCTCAATGAAGGGGAAGGGTTGGATTTTGGGCGGAATCAGATGGATATCTGAGCCCAAAGAAAATTTTCAACAAGAAACACTAAGGACTTATCAAGGGAAGCAGTATGCACTTGCACTTTCTCATTCATCTTTCCTTTCTTAATACTCTTCCTTATATCTCTAAATAAGCTTCACAATTCTTTCTTCCAGAAAATATTGTCAAAGATCCCAGGAGAAGAGGTTTGGGGTGAGGTTGGGAAGAATTGGAGGACTTTTATGTGTGTGCTCTGGCAGCGGTGGGAGGTGTGTTAATTAGAGTGTCTCAGAGAGTTGCTCTAATTAAAGTACCTGGAGCATCACATGTATCAGCAACCCCACACTGAAAAATGGCAGCGGTGGTGCTTAACTAAAGCTCATTGAACAAGCTTTAGTTAAAGCACCCCCACCACCATTTTTCAGTGCCACCACCAGTATTTATCAGCAATTAACACATTCTAGCAGACTTGATTACAATGTGTTGGATCATCCTTGATGCACATGTGTAGGTGCCCATACAGTCTTGCGGGGGAAAGGAGAATAACAGGCTGATGGTTTTTGGAAGGCAAAAAGTAGAAAAGGTTCTTCTAGAGTTATGACTAACTGTGTGACATTGGGAAACAGTGTGTCCAGGAAGTGTGGCATCCCAGAGACAGTCTGAGCAAAACAGCAGGAACTTTGGAATGTGGCAGAACGCTAATAATGCTAGGCTCCAAAGTCTTGCAAGGACAAGAACTCCCTGGCTTTTCCAACCACTCAACTACGTTGTATTGCCAGCAATTGCACAGAGATATATGCAGAATAGGACTGGATGCAAGAGTGCAGCATAGAGAGTAAGGAAAGATTAACATTTAATGAGCTAATTCTCTTTACACTGGGTATGGAATTGACAGTAATTCTGCTATATTAAGTGCCCATTGTACACTGACACCTCCCCACCACCCACCAATTGACAAGGGTTTACTGTTAGAGGCACTACCACCCATCCACCATAAACAGGGAGATACAAAGTTCTTTCCAGCCTTTTCCCACCCTCAGGACCTGCCTACCCCCCTCTACCCTAAATAATGTTAGAATCCTCCACCCAGGGTCCCTAACATGGTAGTAAAACTAACACAGAGACTTTCTGCTTCCGTGGACTGTGGGCTCTATAGGCCATAGATCTTTGGGCAGTAGAGTTCTGAAGTGGCCCTATTGCCCTGCATGGATTAAGGGAATGAGGGTAGGTGCAGTTTGGGATGCCTGGAGGACTGAACAGACACTAGGCATGGGATGTAACATTAAACAGGTTCAAAATATTACTTTATTTTTTTCAGTGTGATTTTAAAACACTCCAGGAAGTTTAAATTGGTCTAAAGTGGCCAGAACATCTAGATATTTGGGGCGCATCCAGATAAGCATGCACGTGTGGTTTGTGACACTGCAGACCCATTTGCAGTTCCACAAACTGCATGGGCCACACATGCCTATGTTCTCTACGTTGCTAATTTTCAGTGTGGTGGATTTTTTTTTACACTGAGAGATCCTGTGTCAAGAAACCCACACCTGAAAAAAGTGGGGTGGTTCATGTGATGGCAGTGTATGACACCTGAAGCTGGAGCCTGGCAGTCAAGTTCTGCCAACCTACATTACTGCTGCTGGAGCCCTGGGAGCCTCCCAGGCAGAACCATCCCTAGGTTATGGCAAATCGGGGTGACCACCCCAGACCCCGCATTTTGGGGGGTCCTGCAGAGCCAGGCAGAGTGGCCATGGTCCCTCTCATGGGGCCTGCCTGGAGCTAGCGGCTCAGCCTTGTGCCATAGAAGAAGCACAGAGAAGCATGGAAAAGCATAGAGACTCCCCCCCACACACACTTTGTGAGGATACCAAGGCCCCATGCAGTGTTAAAGGGGCCCTACACAGGCTGATTTGCACCAGGCCTGGCACCCCCCTAGGGTCAGCTCTGCTCCCAGGACCCCAGGAAAGGCTGCTGGGGCCATCCCAGGTGCTGGCCCTAGCCTCTCCTACTGGGGCAACTGGCCACACACCACAGCACTCATGAATGGTATTCCCCAGGGACAACAAGCAGTGCCACAACTATGTGCTGCTGGTATTTGTCCCTGTAAAAATGCACACACATGCTTGTCTGGATGTGCCCTTGAGCTTTGAAGTGCATTCAGAATATTCTAAGTGTTATGTCTGTCCATACCTATATACTTTGGTCAGTGTTATTTAAGTAGCTATAACTTTGTAATTTCAATACATCTCTCTGCACACTATGATTAATAGTACAACTAAACTGCAGCTAAACTACATTTTCCCTGTGACAAGCCCAGGAGTATCATCAAGAAGAATACTTCATTTGTTCTCTCCAGCCTGGTATTTACAAAAGCCTGAAAAATCTGTAGATCAGGGGTGTCAAACATATCTTGCATCCCAGGCTGGATCCAGACTACAGGGCTCCTTGTGACCTGGATCCAGGCTAGGGCACAAGGAAGAAGTGGCAGTGGTGGCAGCAGCTTAGGGTCTGTGACAGCAACTGCAGCTCCAACCCGAAGCACACAGCAGTGACACAATGCTGCACCAGTATTCCCAGTTCCAGCTCAAATGGGGGGCATGCAGTGGGGGCTGGTAACTGAGGAGATAGGGCCATGACAGTTGCCATAGGTAAAGTGGCCAGAGGGTGACTGGAGTTTTGTCAGCCTTCACTCACCTTCCTTCCACCAATCACCATGTATAATGGAGCTAGGCCTCAGATTCTGCAGCAGGTTCATCCCCGCTGGCCACATCCCACTAATTGTAGCTGCCCACCAGCAATGTAGTAGGCCAGATAAAGTGGATCCATGGACTGGATCCATCCGACAGGCCATCTGTTTTACACCCCTGCTAAAGACTGTCATACAGTCCTGGGTGTGTGCCAGAAAGCACTTCTGAGACAGAGAGGCTAAGAACAATTAATGATATGGGTTCAGGGATGTGCTAGACTGTTCATCCTGCCTGAATGCTGGGTGTTGGCATGCATGAGAGGAAGCGAGTGAGCGGGATATGCTTCTCAGGGGCACTCCAAGGGTCACCCCAGAGATAGTGTAGAGTTACACTATGTTGAAAGAAAAAGAAGCTGTCAGTCAACATTATTTAATGATCTACAAAGTCCTGAAATAAATTACAAAGACAAAATGTAATATGTTAAAATACTTATATACTATTTTTATCATCAGTCATTTATTTCAGAGCTGTTGAGCTAAGCAGCTAAAGGAGAAACTATAACTCATTTGAGGAGAAGTTTCCAATGACTTGTATAGGCTCTGCCCTCATAAATGATGAAGTAAAGATAAAAGTACTATCTTTAACACATAACAGTCAGAGTTAGGGGTCAGAGTTTTTAGCGATGCATAAAGAATCCACAAAAATGAAGTGTGTGAGAATTCTAAGTTGTATCATTTTAATAAGGAGGAAACTACATTAAATATTAGACAAGTTATACTTTTGAATTCTAAGCCAAATTAAACTGAACTTCTGAACATTTTGAAGTTGCCAACCCTCATATGCGGTTTGCACCTTCAAAGAAATGTATTTAAATGTTATTTTTAGATGGAAGGCATTTTGGATTAATTAAGATAAATGTTGAAATCTTACAATCTGTTAGATATTGATTGACAGAGGGAGAAAGGATATAAAGGCTTTTAATAAAGTTAAAACTTTACCAGGCAAATAATTCAATTCAGCACCCTGTAATGTTGTATGATGAGGCAGATATTACATCCTCTGGTGCATGGGAATTTACAAGTTTTTAAAAGAGCAACTTTACGAAATTAGTATTCTGTGTTGATATATGAATACACAGCAGAAATCAGATTTTTCATAGTGTTAAGTTCACTATATCCCTATTAAAAAGAGCACTTGAAAACTACCCACAGGTCTATATAGCTGAGGCTCTCCAGTAGTTTGCTGCAGTTTTTACATCAGAAGCTGCCAATTTTCCAATCCATTGTATTGGGCAATTGTTTTACTCCAGTAGTACCCTTTGGCAAGCAGTTGTGCATCTTATTTTAAATTTAGCAACCAGCAGCAAAGTCAGCAGATTGCAAACCATTTTTATATGAAAAATCTGGGTTCTACAAAACTAAAGTAATTAAAAAACAACAAACCTTTATCTGGAATTGCTAGCATTTTAGTGTTCCCTTTTATTAGACCAACTAAAAAATCGCAAAAGAAAATAAATATTTTTCTGCAAGCTTCTGGACACACATGCCCTTCCTCAGATTAGGGAAAATTAAAGATGGAAAAAGTCCCCATAGGTAGAACATAAACTAAATTTTCTACCTATGGGGACTTTTTACCATCTTTAATTTTCCCTGAGCCTGAGGAAGAGCGCTTGTGCTTGAAAGCTTGGCGAAAAAGATATATTTTTTTGTGATGTCTTAGTTGGTCTAATAAAAGGTATCATCTCTAAACCAATCGCTCTAGAGTTTTGTATTTATTTTTATCTCAGACCAACATGGCTACCAAATACATCCCTAGTACTTTAGTGTACATCTGTACAATGCAAAGCAGTGCCATGCACACATAACTACTATGTCTAATAGTTCAGGCACCATAAGTAATAGAACCATAAAGGCCTAATTAGCCCCCTGTTAAATAGGTTGTATTAGCTTTATACTAAGGTGACTATACTGCATTAGTACCAAAGTGAATGCCCCAGACTGAACTTCCTCAGGTCCTACCCCCCCCCCCCCCACACACACACACACCTTCTGAAGACGGAGCCAGGAGGAGGGCTGAGCTGTGTCTGCCCAGCCCCACTCCTGGCACACGCTTAAAGATGTTAATAAGGACACTCAATTTTGCAGCATCTTCATCTGAAATGTCATGCAATGAGAGTTCAGTTTGTCTCAGGATAGGGCCCTTTTAAAGTGCTCTGCAGCTGTGCACTTGTGTTTGGTCATGACTGTAAATCACTTTCAGGGGCCAGATCAGGTGAAAATTGTCACTGCTGTCTGTGCCTTAGAAGATTCTCCTATTCCTCTCACCTTGGAATAGATGAAGAATTGGCAAGAAGGTATAAACTGCTTGAGTCACAGTTTTGTTCCTAATATGCTCTTGTGGCAAAAGAGCAGCTGCTTGCTCAATATGCAGAGTTTAAGGCAATAGTAGATAATAGGGAGTTTTCTTTTACTTAAAATAATAAGTTAGTCTATCTGTATTTTGTCTTGCATTTGGACATCCAGTGATATTCCCCCTCCATATCTTGCTTTATTTCCCCATCATACATTTTTTATTAGTTGACCTTTGATTGACTGGTCAGCTCCAGTGCCTTATGCTTAGCTTTTCTTTGATTCTGTTGTGTTTAGTTACGTTTTAGAGGTGTTGGGAAAACTAAAGCAATTTTTTGAAGTAGGTCTGTACCATTTTTGTTTCTTATGATTTCTGAAAAGGCATACAGTTTTCTTTTTGTTTGTTTTTTAAATCCTGCATTTACCATTTCATCTTCCCTCCCAGAATGTGTAATTTACCTGTATAGTGGAAGAATAACAAGTTTGGTTTTTTTTAGTTTTGCTATAGGGCTTCTGGAAGTTTAAGGGATATTTACAGCAAATTCTAATGCAGATGTTGTAAAGTGAAGCCTGTGGGCCACTTGAGGCCAGCAAAGCATTTATCTGTGGCCCAAAAAGTGATCACTGGTGACCATTGGTGTTATATAAATTAAACAAAAAGGCATTGCATTGCACATTCATTTTGTTTTTATTGTTCGTGATGTCCCAACCATTAAGGATGCTCCAGTAACCAAACTTTGCAAATCCCTGCTCTAATGTTCTAATAGAAGGAGCTTTGCAAAAGTTTCCTTTCTCCAACACGTTGATTAATCACTTGAGTGCAAACCAAAAGCATTTAAAAGTCCAAGGTCTCAAGCAGTACATGTAGAGATACCTTCTGTTTATAGTTGGTTCTCTTTCTTGTTCTTGGCTCTTGCAATGTAAACTATTCACTAGTTCCCTTGTCATTACAGATTTCCCATCCTAGATCGGAACAACATTTTTTTATATAAAAACCTGAAAGTAGGAGAAAAACAACAAAACAAAACAAAGCCACTCTAAAACCTGAATAAAAAGCAGCCTAAGGCACATGTTTTCTTCCAGCTAACCTTTAGAAGCTTGGTTCTGCCTCTCTGAGCAAGTTCCCTTTGAACTCAGCATTAAACTTAGTAACAAGGATCCTAGTTTTCTCTATTTAAAACTCCAAAATTCTCTGATTAAAAACCCCCCAAATCTGTGTTTTTCCATGATTAAAATGAAATGCCACTGTATATGTAGGTATCAGTTGAACATGGTGTTTTATTGATATATTTACAATTTTAAAGCAATTTGGAAGCCTACCAGTGCCTTCATCAGTATAATAAAATAGATGATCTATCTATCTATCTATCTATCTATCTATCTATCTATCTATCTATCTATCTATCTATCTATCTATCTAGGTATTTGATTTTGGTTTTTTTATCATAGAAAATAAGAGGCCCGGCCGCTCAATTCACTCACCAGGATGGGGGTCCAACTGCAGCTGCCTCCCCACTGCTTTTTGGTGCCAGGAAGCCCTGATATGCCAGTGCCCTGCCCCTGCCCATGACATTGTCCCTCACTCCCAACCCACAGCCCCCCATCTCCCTCAGCCCTGCTGGTGCCCCACACTCCCAACCTGCTGCCCCCCACCCCCAGGCCTTAGCCTCCCAGTATATTAGGAAGGGTATGTGTGTAGGGAATACAGTGGGTGTGTGGGGAAGGGTGGGGGGTGCGAGCATAAGTGATGTGTGAGAGGCCGGGGTGGCACAGGTGATGCATTGGGGAGATGGGGAGACATGTGCCAGCCCCAGATTTCTATATCCACAGCAGGGCATGGGGTGTAGGGCTGTAGCCTGGCTGGACCAGCTCCAGACAGAGGATGCCTCTGTGACCTAGTGGGTGGGACACAGTGGGAGTGGGAGTACCATTTTGAGGGGGCACATGACCGCCCCCCCATCCTCCTTATGAACTACCTGTGACTCATTGCCTATGCCCTCCCCCTCCCCCCCAACACACACTCCCATAGACTTTGCTGGAGGGAGCAGCAGGAGTTGTTCTCCACCATATTGCCTGGCTACCACATGCATGTACAGGCAGTCCTTGACTTACAACATTTGAGTTACAGTGTTTTACACTTACAACATTTATAAATTGACACCCTGTTTCAACTTTATGATGTCAGTTTTGACTTTACAACATTTGATCCAATGTGATGCCATGCCAACGAACAAGTTTGCTGCGTCACTCATCTCCCTGGAGAACATCTGTCCAAACTTCCTTGGACACTTGTTTTTAAGAAATCAGACAAGACTCCAGAAAAACCTTCAGCCAAGACTCCTGAGAAGACTCCAGCCAAGAGCCCTTCAAAAAGTCAAACCAAGAGCCTTTCAAGAAGTCCAGCAAATTCACCTCAAAGAAGTCCTTCCAAATTAATATGATTGCTATTTACAATATAAATACATTAATGTAGCTATATTACTGATCTATAATTGATCAAGTACAAAATTCTGGGCTATTTTTGGTGAAAATAGGGTATCAGGAACTAATCCCCCATTTATAATATTGTTTCTTATGAGAAAATTGGTTCTAAGTTACAATGTTTTGACTTAAGATGAGGTTTTCAGGACCAATTGTGTCATAAGTCCGAGGACTGCCTGTATGTGCACGCACATGCACATGACACCCCCTGCATCCAACTCCCCCCAGCCCCCAGCTGCCCCTTGAAGGCTGGAACTCTGCCAGCCTGCAAGGGGAAACCCACAGTTTCCTGCACTTCTTTCCTTTAGAAGCGAAAATCCTCATTTGCTGCATTTTTCTGTGGCAAACCAAAAACCCAGATCTTGGAAGTTGAAGGTATTGAGCACTTTGCAGGATCAGGTGCTTGTTCCATCATACTTAATTGTTTTTCCAGTGAAAGCACTGTTGATTTTCACTACTTGATTGATATTTCCTTTAACAGTTTATCAGCAGTCTGTCCAATGGATGTGGCTATTGGTTCTTATTTTTCCCCTTCTTTTCTTTCCTCATTCTTTGTACATTATTAGCCTTAAACTTCAGTTGAAATTAATAAAATTCAGTAGATTCTTATTGAGTCTACAGCATAATACCCAATTTCTTTCAACCTAAACTGAATTGTATCTGTTCATGGAAACCTGTTGGGCTTATATTTGACCTTCTTCCTCAGTTATCTTTACTGTCTGAAGTCAGCCAGGATAGTGGATACACGATCAATGTTAGAATGTTTATTAGCAGGGCTGTATCTTGTAAACAGCCCTAGAAGCTTCTTTTTTTTTTTTTTCTTTTACCTCTTTTTCATTCTTTTTCCTCTCTGTTCTTTTTCAACTTATTAAATTGCCTTTCCTGACTCTCTTTTTTCCAAGGCACTATTCTCAAATACTAGCAGTACACTCACTTTAAAGCCCATTGTGCCTTTACTCTGCTTACAGTGTCCCTCTGCTATCTACATTGACCAGACATGGCAGTCCCTACATAAAAGAATGAAAGGACCTGAGTTCAACATTGATTCTAGAAACACACAAAAGCCTGTGGCAGAACATTTTAACTTCCCTGACAATCTATCACTGACCTCAGAGTAGCTGTCGTTAAACAAAAGAACTTTAAAAGACAGCTTGAACACCACATTTCAGAACAAGACACCATCAACAGACTGGATTGTATTAGCCATGAACTCAATAAGGAGTATGAATGTATATCCCATTACCTAGACTAGTTGTTAACTCCTGGGTTATAAATACAGACCAGCTTATAAGACCGAAAGTTAAATTCAGTTGAATTCATTGTGGGAATAAGGACTTCCTGAATGGCACTGCAATAAAGACCATTACAGTTGGGCCTGAAATAGACACATGGCATTCGCTGTCAATAATTGTAGCTGGCTATCTGTTCTTTATGCTCATGAAGCACAGTAGTGATTCAAAAGATGTACCACTCCTAGGTAAGTTTCACTAAATGCCATGATTTCTATTTTATTATTATTTACAGATGTACTTCACTGAAAAGGGTTCTGGACTTCTGATCTGTTGCTTAGACCCTGTAATTTCTTTCCTGTACTACTTTTACACTGTAAAACATAAAAGTGCTGAAAGTATGTATGCATGAAAATTGGAATTAATTAAATAGAATATTTTAGGAAGAATACTACAGAAAACAAAAACCAAAACCCTCCCTAACATTAATTTGCTAGTGTTGTAATATCATGATTGCCTGTACCATCTCAGGAGCTGAGTTGTAGAGACAGACAAAAATGTGGAGGTTCACAGATGTCATTCTCAGATACTAAGGCAAAAAAGCAGCATCCCTTTTGACACCATTGACATATTACACAATTTCAAGTTTGTTAGGTCACATTGACTGACTTTGCATCTGGTCTCTAAGTTGTTGCATCTGAAAGGACAATCCTAAATCTAAGGCTTCTGAAAGTAATAGCAAATATTTGTCAAATCAGGATAGATTACATGAAGTTCACAAAAAAATGGCAATTTGTGTTTAGTTTAGTTTTGATCAAAATGGCAAGAATATTTACAAAATATATTTTTGTGACTTTTATTTCACAGGCCAGTGGTTGCTTGTCAGTATTTTATTAACAGTTATAGAGATTATTTTCTGGATAGAGTTGTTCAGCATGGACTGAATACCATTTAGCATTGCCCTTTAAATGTGACCCGTTTCTCTCCAACTGCAGTCGTATCCATTATTCATATCCAGTCCTGCAGCCTGAGAAATTCCTAAATCCCCTCTGAGAAGTCATGTCTCATGTAGAAGTGGACTGAGATTGGCATATAGAACTTCTATTATATAATATTTCTATTTTTTTTTTTTTGTTCTTTTTTGCCTTTTTATCTGAGTACAATATCTGTGGGCCTCTGCATTTTCGTGTCTAAAACTCAGCTCCTGAGATTGTATAGGCAGTCATGATATCACAATGCTAGGAAATTAACAACACGATTTTATTTTGTTTTGGGGGTTTTTTTGTTTGTTTTCTGTTGCCGTATTCTTCCTAAAAAATTATTTCATTCCAATTTTCAGTCATACCTGCTTTCAGCACTATTATATTTTAAAGTGTAAAAGTAGTCAAGGAAAGAAGTTACAATATCTCAGGAAAGGATCAGAGGTCTCATTTGGGTAGACTATATCTGTAAATGATAAAATAAATCATTGCAATTAGTGCAACTTTCTTGGGAGTGGTATATATCCTGATTGACCACAGTGCTACACCAGCATAAACAAACTGATGAAGTCACACTAAGACTGAATCAACAGCTCTGTGTTAGATCCAATTTTGCTTTCTTACATATTGATGAAAAAACAAAGTAGGTCCCTTGGATTTATAGAAGTTTAAATGTCTGATCCTTCTACTCATTACAAGCATCATGCAATTAACTGGTTAACTGTGCAGTTACCTTAAGACCACCAACAAATGCAAAGTAGCTATCATGCCATAAAAAGCTCCAATCATCTGAGAAATATATACTAACTTTCTAAGTGCTTTTTTAATTTGTATGTGTAGCATAGCCTCCCCTGTGGCTCGGAGCCCTGTCAGCTGATGGGGCTTCCCAGCAACAGAGTTGCACCCTGTCCAGGATAGGGGAGCCCTGCCGGGGGTCCTGCAACTGAGTGGACTTTTACTTCAGCAGCTGCTGACTTTGGGTCCCAGCAGCATGGGGACCCAGAGTCCCAAGTTGTGGATGCTGGGTTCTGGAACCCAGCTGGGTCCCAGCAGTTGTGGGGGAACAGCTCCCTGGGGATATATAAAATCCCCTGGGTTTGGGGATCATGGCAGCTGTGATCCCCCAGGATCAGGGGTCTCATGAACTCCGCAGCCTGGGGCATTCTGGCATCTGCAATCTGCAGCCCCAGGGGCTTCTCACATTCCCAACCTTGGGAGATAATGGCAGCCACAATCTCCCAGGAGCCTGCACTGGCAATAAGGTGTGATGGGATCTAATAAAGTGTGATGGGATCCCATAATCATACCTCCTGCCATGCATGTATGGCATGGCAGGAGGTGCAATCATGTTGATCATACATTAGTACCTGTCATGCCTTTACCTGCATGTGTAGAGGGGGTCTTTGTATGTAACTTATAAATTTGATTATGTTTAAACAAATGGAAAATGTGGTGATACTGTATTAAATTTCTTCTTTTGCTTTTATGTGTACTATATGGTGATTTTCTTAGAATGTATGGACCCAGTCATTGGTTAATATGACTGATATCTAAATGTGAATCACTTTTGCTAATCTCCTTGTGCAGAGGGCATGAAGAAATTACTTGCTTTGTACCTCAGTTTCCAGCTAACATTACAATAAAAAATGATATCTTGTTAAAGGAAATCTTTGTAGGTAGATGGTAGGAGAGTGCTCTCTTGACCTTTGAAGTATTATTTTTCATTTTCCTATGAAAAAAAGGAACGGTAATATTTGAATATGCTAATAACACTATAAGATTGAATCTATGTATCTGCAAATTTATTTTTTCATTCAGTCATTAAGTGTGATTACATAACTTCATTGTTTGCACTCATGACACAATATTTATTATCTGTCAGAATAAGCAAGTTTAAAATGTGAGATTTCATAGTAAGGATAAAGACATTCTTATTCCAGCTGTTCATTTTCACTCTCCCTTTGAGAGATATCTCTTTGTTTACAGAAGATAAAAGGTACTAAGGATATTTTTAGAAGTCAGTTATTGAAATTCAGCCTTTTAACTAAATCATTCATACATTGAAAGGAAAACTCCAAAGATTTTTTTCAGCCCAGCAGTCTGAAAAATCGAAAGGTGAGAATTCATTTATTCACAATGACTATACAGCAAAATATATTTGGAAATCATTTTTATTTAATGTTTTCATTGATTTTCCAAAACAGTATGTCAAGAACAATGAAACATATAATGCAATAATTAGGTGTTACAAATAAATAAAAAATGAAGGAGAAAAAACAAACAAACATAAAAGTAAATATGGTACTACCAAGAAGATAAATGATGCATTCTTCATCAAGCTATATCCAGCCAAGGGGATGGTAAACTGACAGAAAGCATTTTGGGCATGTGTTTGTTCCCTAAATGATGACAGTGAATGTACGTGGCATATTTGCCACTTTCTTATTTTGGAAATGGATTCCATAAAAAAATAGGATAACTACATTTTTGCCTGTCTCCTATAAAAATCCCTACCCCTCCCACCTGAGTTCATGTAAAAAGAGGCACCTGTTATGTTTATGGCAGAACTGAAAAGTGCTTTCCAGCTGAAAAGAGTACATATTTTTTGTAGGTGCAGTACTTATACCAAAGTTATGCCTAGGAAGCATGTGTGGTTCAAAAAAGAAATATAAGTCTGTGATAGAAATTATCTGTATACATAAGACATTGGTTTCAGCATACTCTCTTTTGCAGATACACAGTCAGTTTTCTACAACCATTTACTGGACATCTATAATCTCTATTTGTATTGTGGTATTAACATTTTGGGCTGGCTTAATAAAAGGCAAGCATGCATTTGCAGATACCTATATGTGAAAGTAACAATTCTGCTATAATTGCTAGGCCTGTGTGAAGTGACTAGTATTTGCTTCAGATTCGGATTCATGAGCCCCCACCGCCCACCCACTCTCCCAGCCCCAACTCCTGGCTCTTTAAAAGAAAAAGAAAAAAAGCCCCCACTCACCGGCTGTTGCCAGGCAGGGGGAAGATCCCTGCTGTCCCCCACTGCTCTCCACTGCATGGGGGGCTCCATCATGAGTCCTCCAACCCCCACCCACTCTCCCAGCCCCCACCATGGATGCCCTAATTGGTCTCAGTGTTAGCTCTTTAAAAAAAAATAAAAGCTTGGGACTCACCGGCTCCCGCCAGGCGGGGTGGGGGGGGCGATCCTTGCTGCCCCCCACTGCCCCACACTGTCTGGGGGTTCTGCCACAAGTCCCCAGAAGCCCCGAAGGCCATTTGTGTATAGCTCTCTTTTACCCTGTGGTGAGTGCAGGCTTTTTTTATTTTATTTTATTTTATTTTATTTTTTTAAGAACTGGGAGCTGGGGTCAGGGAGGCAGGCCTGGGGGGGGCAGGCCTGGGGGGCGCTGGGAGAGCGGGAAGAGGTTGGGGGCACTCAGTGGACACTCAGGGGGCTGGGGAAGCAGGCAGGGGATGGGGCCTGGTGGGCGTCCACCCATGGTCCCCTCCCCCCTCCTTCAGGCCCCTCCCACCCCCTATTTACCAGCTCCACTCAGCAGTGAGCGGGGACTGTCTGAATCTCCAAAGCTCTCTGAATCTTTTCTGAATCAATTTGGAGAGCTTTGAATCAATTCATACTTTTTTATTGGTCTCCTGATTCAATTCAGGTTTGGAGATTCAGCCACTGAATTGGGCCGAATCTCCTCCGAATCAAATCAGCACCCAAAGCTTCGCACAGCCCTAATAATTGGGCCAACTTCTGTGCTTCCAGTTCTCTCCCCACTGTCCTTCCAAGCCCATAACCCTTTCCAGATGTCTTCTCTTACAAAAGGTTCTCTTTTCCTGGCATAACTCCCATGGTTGCCAGTTTTCTGTTTTCATGTGTTGTTTACTTAGGGTACATACAAATGTTATATTTAGAAGGATCTAACCAAGGTTATGTCCATCTAAATGTCTGGGTGTGCAGGCATTCACGGGGCTTAAATAGCCCCAAAATGGCACACTTGATTTAAAGTTAGTGAGGTGAGCTAACTTTTGATCAACTTGGTTTAATCTGATCTAAAATGGGTTAACTAGTCTAGTGAATGCCTGCACACATTCAGAGCACAGCCCAGCAGCTAGGAAAGCTCAGCCACTTACCCCAGCTTTGGGCCTCGGCTTATGCTGTTCTTGCCCCACTGACCCTGAGGAGGCTATTTTTGGTCCCTTTACTTGCCACCTTAACCACTCCTGCACCTTCCAGCCCCCACCCCAATCCTGCCATTCCTTCCCTCCTCTTCTTCCTCACCAGTTACTTACCTTGAACTGCCTGCACCACTACCAGAATTGTGAATGCCTGCATGCACACTCCAAGTTTGGAACTTGTTCCATGGATGCTTGTTTGCACTCTAAGAGGAAAATCCAAAGGCTATGGGAAGTGCTATGATGCTTTTTGACTAGATACCAGTAGCACTTTTACTACCATTATCTGTAAACTTATAAATGCATGTGTGCACACTGTTGTGTTAGAAGCACCTGTGTAATGATTTGGAGAATCAGTCTATGTTCAGGTTATAGACTGCATTTCAGATGATAGAATCATATAATATATGATTCTATGAAATTACAAATTCTGTATATGAAGTATGTCATACTGTAATCTCCATTGTCTTCTATCTTCCATCTTGGATTATATTTTTTTCGAGGGTGTTGATTTAGGAGTAATCTAGACAGATTTTGAGAAGAAATATTCATTCAGGTTTAAATGCAAGTCTAGGAATTCCAAACTGGACCCTTGGGACCAGTAGCTGAACAGGTAGTTGTTTCCAGCTCTCAAGAGGGTATGCCAAACAAACTAGAAAGTTGTTGACTTAAATGCTATATCACTAAAATGTCTTTGTTCTAAACAGTGAGCTAGTTCTTATCAAGGAGGCCTATCAAGGATTCTATGCAAGTAAGCAAAGTGTCAAAGTTTGTTAACACATGATGGAGACTGATCAGAGTCACTTAAAAAGTGAAGCAGAAATTTAAAAATGGATAGGAGCTAAGGTACTTATGAACCTTTGCCATTTTCAACAGCTTATATGCATGGATATCTGTTTGCTCCAGTAGCCCAGAGGAACAAGAGAAAAAATGCTGGCCTCTGGTGCCCAAGGGACTTCTAAGGAACTAGTTAATTGGATGGAGAGTACTGTATTCAGAAAAGTGTCATTTATCTAATAATCTGTAATATCTTCTGCTCTTTTCTTTAAGAAAAAGCAGTGGGGCATTTAAAAATTCTGCAGAAAGTCTATCTGTATTTGTTTGTCTGTTTGTATCAGTTGTCTACCAGTATCAAGAGTCTACATTGTAATTCAAATATTTTGAGCATTGAAGCTTGAGGTTATTACTCTTTATGCTTCAGTAAAGCTCAATATTGCTTCATATTATAAAAAGTAATACTTTAGCTTTGACTCACATTGTGTATTCTACTAAAAAAAATCATGTTCTCAAATACAGATCAATGTATCAGTTTAAACAATATCGCCAACCCCAAATATTAAAAGATAAAAAGTTAGGCACCAATAAAATCTAGGGATTGACCTATTATCCAGGAAAGTGTGGGGGTTAAGACTTTGCAGTTGTCAGGATTATTGTGCTAGGTGCCCTCTGTTCCTTTTCTAGCCTCCATGAATGGACCACTTTTCAGTGAAAGGTCTCTTGCTTTGCCTCAGGCTAGAATCTTATGATTATTCCATATAATTTTGATTCTAGACGCTGGTGATATAAGAAAAAAATATTAAATATAGTGAAATCTGCTACAAAAATGCAAGTAGTAGTATAATGATGATGGGTGAGCAAGCGAGAGCTGCCTGAAGGAAGGGCAGTGACCTGGAACTAGTGTAGCACCTCACCCTCTCATTCCCTATCTCTCCTATTCCCTCAGCACCCTGCAGCTTTTCTAAAGTGGCTCCAGATCTGGCTCCAGCACTGGGGAGAACACAGAATCAGTAGAGGAATGTGGTACAGAAGCAGAAGCCACCTTTTTTTTTTTCTTTTCTTTTTTCTTTTTGCAACCCAAAACATATTGTTTTGACCACTTTCTTATTGACAAAAAGAAAGTAACATCTCCCCTAGCAGCAGAGAACCTGCTGCTCCTGTGGTGTCCACTGCTGCCTCCCAAGGTGCAGTACTGGCCAGTCACATAATTCATTGCAAGAAATAACCACAATGGCTAGGTACAGACATTATACTTAATGCATGTTAAGTGCACAGAAATCACTTTAATGCCATAACAGAACAGATGTTCATGGCCCTTAAAGCACTTAAAAAATGGTGGAAGCTCCACTCTAAGTTAACCCTTGATGCACGTGGTATTAAACTAAGGTGCTTTAGGTTAGAGCACTTTTTGAATGTCTGTACCACATTCATTGCACTTCAATGTAGGACACATTCTGTTGCCATCCCAGGGCCTCCTCATTGGGCAGTTTGGTAGCCTTAGCTAAGGCTTATCAGCTCTGGGGAAACACTGGGCTGTCACAGACAGGAGAAAAAAAAGGCTCTGTGAAGCAGGGCAGGGGGTAGAAGATCAGAGCCCCCATACTATGTGAATCCTCCCTCCCCCACTAAACGTGTGCACTCTGATCTCAGTGGGCACTGGGCTGGGTTTCCATGGTACAGAGGTTCTGTTTCCTCCACTCACAGCCTGAGTTCCCAGCATGGTGAAAAGCTGGCAGGGCAGCCTTGGGCTGCAGCTTATGACTGCAATGATCAAGAGGCTGAGGTAAGGGAGGAAGGGAGTCTCCCATCCCCCCGAGGGTCCCCCCCCACTGCTTACTAGCCATGGTCTTGGGGGGGGGGGGGTTGGGCCAGGTCTGCATAGCAAAAGGGCTCCCTCCCCCATTCCCTAGCCTCTGGACAGCTGCAGCCAGAAGCTGCAGCATGGGGGCAGCCTGGTTGGATTTTCACCATGCCAGAAGCCGGGGTAGGGAGGGGAGGGAGCCCCCTGCCATGTGGACCACCCGCCTCAGGACCTGAGCCAGCAAGCTATGGGGGTGGGACTCTTGTGGCAGGGAAAGTTCCCTTCTCCTCTGGCCCTAGTTCACTGCACAGCAAAAAGCCAGCCAGGCAGCCCCACACTGCAGTTCCTGGCTATTGTTGTCAGGAAGCTAGGGTGGATTTTTATGGGAGGAAGGGAGCCCCCCTGCAACACAGATCTGATGCAGACTCCCCAAGACCTCATCCAGCAAGCTGGGGGGGGGGGGGGGCGTGGAGGGAAACTCATGGTGGGAGGGCTTTTTTCCCTCTTCACCCCAGCGTCTTGAGAGTTGCTGCCATAAGCTGCCCGGCAGACTGCACAGGGTTGCCTGGAAGACATTTTTCCCCACTTGGAACTAGGGATGAGGAGAACGGGAGCCTCTAGACAATCACCTAGCCAGGGTCGTTTGACCTCAGCATTCTTTCCTACCAATGGCAGGGGGTCAGACTTGATGATCTGCTCAGGTCCCTTCCGACACTACCAACTATGAAACAACTATGAAACTATGAAACCTGCTGGTTTTAGCCAGTGCAGGCAGGGACTGAGCCCCCCACTAAAGGGAGAATGTGTATTTAGTTCATTCCCACTCTAACTTATAGCACTTTAAGTAAAGTGTGATAGCTAGAGTGCTTCCACCAGGGGCTTTATACATGTCTGTACTTAGCTATAATTTACTGTGGATGAGTCAAAGGAACAACTCTTAGCAATTAGATAGGTTAACCAGTAGTGTATTAAAATAAGGGGTCAATTCAACCCATGTTCCAAATCCCATCTTGATTCCTTTTGACAGCTGTACAGAATTTAGATCCTTATCTGAATCTTGGTAATGACTCCTAATTTATTAAAACGTCTAAGACCAAATTCTGGAATAAAACTCACCATGTTTTGGATTTAAATTTAGAGTCATCCCAGTAAATGTACAGGCCCAGTTTCATCTCAGAGGGTGTCTCTGCCCATTACAGCCTTTGATGTTATAAAGTTTGCTAAAGGGAGACTTTCCTTTTGGATGTAAGTCACAGGGTTAGATCATCGTCAAAATTGAGCATAATTCAGGACATCACAAATTGCCTTCTGTATATAAGTAGCAAAATAATTTAGAACAACTCTAAAGTTGCTATATTACAGCTGGAACACCAGAAAAAAGTAAGCAGTAGTCCACATTAGAATATGATTTACATCTTATTGTATCCGATTGCATGACCTTAAAAAGGCGGGGGGGGGGGAAACTATTGTTCATGCTAATTATTTAGCATATCTGCATCCATCTCAGATAATTCATCTCTACTCAGGACTCCTTGTATAATTTTCTAACCGGACGCTGACACCATTAAATTCCTAGAGATGACCATCCTGTTCCATGTCCTATAAAGCTCAATGGTTTCATGCAGTTCTCAGGTAGAATTAGAAAACATTTGTTTTCTAGCTGATACAAGATTCATTTACTTACACTGACACTACTTCAGAGAAGATATTTTTGTTAGTGGTTTTTTACCATTACATTTAAAGATAGAAAAAAGAGAAAAAAATGTAGCCAACCTTGAAAGGGAGCTAAAAGAATAAAATAGTTCTCTTTGTCATTTATCTTTGAAGTGAAACCTTTGTGTAGGTAAATATGAGTCATTCTTATTTGCTGCCTCCTGAAATAAAGTGCTGGCTTTATGATAGTGTTGATATATAGCATATGAGATTTTTAAAAAAATCTGTAACATTGTCATCTTATAAAAGGTTGAGCCAGCTATGGAAGGTGAAGCAATTTTATATTAAAAGCTAAAATTGCCTTTCCTGATGTAGCTTTTAAAAAATAATAAATATTGTCATGATGTACTCTGTATTAGGCTGTGCTGTCCCTTTGCTTTATCAAACTATATTTCTATGGTACATAAGAACAGTAATGGAAAAGAATTAGAATCTTCTAAAAAGAATAAGTTTTTCTTTATGTATCAGCAGGTCATGTAGCATCACTGCTATGTTCAAGTGTCAGCCAGCATGTCCATTATTAACCATCAAGGGCTTTATAACTCAGCCATATTAAATCACATTAGAAATGCACATTATTTGTCCAAATGCACAAATGCAAATTTTGTTTAAAAAAATAAAATAAAATTAGTCTAAGACTATTGTCAGTTATTTGCTGGGGGTCAGACAGTGGCAGCAGCAGGGAAGGAAAATGCTTGCCAAAGCTGCTGAACTGCCTCGTGCTAATTCAGTTAAGGTCAGCTTTGAACCATACTTGAGTTGAAAATAATGGGCAAGACACTTCTGTCTATATTGACCATGAGTTCAAGATCAAGCAATACAAAAAGATAATGAGAAGTAAAACTCTGACAAAAATGAAACGTCCATGTCTGAAAACTGCAAAGAAAGAGGCAGTAGGAAACACTGCAAGTATTCCAGAATTTGAAGGGAATTATGGCCTCATTTAAAACTTCTCTGAGTAATTTATCCAAGTGACTAAGTTGAAGGGCCCCATTGTGTTCAATGGGACTGCACACTAGTGTCACTGTTGCTTATATGCATCTTTTTTGCAGGGTTGGAGCCTTTAATGCCAGAGTATTAAACCATTTTTTCTGCCTATCAGGTGCATCTACACATTGCCTTATAGTGATGTTGTTACTGCACTGTGCTTTAGTACTGGCTCAGTAACCACCCATACGAGTGTAATGTGGTTATTTTTAGCTGCTTCACCATAACAGCATGCTATAATGAGGGAGCAAACTGCTATGGAAAAGTAGCTGCGGGTCACGTGTAGATACCTGTGGATGCTATGTCACCATAGTGCATTGCTACAGCAACGTAGCATCACATGTAGACATGCCCATCATCATCATTGCTTCTACCAGGTTTCGAGGAGCAGAAGTTAGACTTGCTGGCCTGCAGCTTCCTGGATCCCCTCTATAGCCGTTTTTAAGATATGGGAGCTACATTGGCAGTACTCAAGTCTGCTGGTTCTAAGGCTGTTTTTAGTGACAGATTGTATATTGCAGTTAGGGATTCAGGATTTTACAATTTGCATTCCTTCAGAACCCTAGGGTAAATACCATCAGATCCTTGTGATTTGCTACTATTTATTTTATCAATGTTCTCTACAACCTCACCTATTGAAACCCCAGTTTGGGTCAGCTGCTTTAACTTGTCCCTAAAGAGGAGCAGATCTGGTAAGGGAATCTCCTTAACGTCTTCCGCAGTGAAGACAGATGCAAATAACGCATTTACAGTAGTTTCTTGCCAATTGCCCTGTTATTCTTTTAGTGCCACTTTTACATCCTGATCATCCAAAGGCCCAACTGACTCCTTGGCAAGTCTTTGGTTTGTATTTTAAAGGAAAGTTCATTGTTACCTTTTTATGTCTCTGGCAATTTTTTCCTCAAATTCTTTCTTAGCTTGTCTTATTATATTTTAATATTTGATTTTGTTTTATAGTTGATTTTGCCAGAGTTCATGCTGTTTTTTACTTTCCTCACTAGGATTTGTCTTCCATCTTTTCAAAGAAGCCTTTGGTCTCCAGTATGCATTTTTTCTGTGCTTCCAGTATGGGGTGCAGACAGAAGTGCAGCTCCCCACTGTAACAGAATGCTTTGCAGGGGTGTTTTGAGTTACAACGATCAACCTGGACCAAACAGAAGTTTACTCTGGTTCCAGCGGAGGGGAATCTGGCTTCTGGCTGGGAGCCTGCAGCTGGCTTCCCCTAGCAATGGCCCCTCCTGTCTCCCAGTGGGTCCCCATTTCAGAATGGGAGGGGGGAAATGGAAGAGTGGGAGCTTGTTCTAGGGGTTCCCAAGCCTGTGCTAGAGGGTGAGGTGGGTGAATTGGAGCCCTGCTCCCACCTTCATCAGGGGCTGAAAAAACCCAAGACTAAACTCCCTTAACTTCCTTTCCCCCCTCCCATTCTGAAAAGTGACAGGCTGGGGAGGCAGTGCAGACAGAAGTTAGAAATGGTGCTGTTTTGAAATGTCCTCACCTGACCACATGCATTGAGGGTTCAGATTTTTACCTGATAGGTCATTTTTAAAATACTCTGCAGTTGTGCACTTGTATTTGGTCACAGCTATAGACTGTTTTCTGTGGCAAGATCAGGCAAAATTTGTCTGAGCCCACCGTGTTCATAGGCAGTTCCCATGCTTCTTGCAAATTCTTCACCTCCTTAGGGACCCCCTTTAATTTCTGTTTAACTAGCTTTGTCATTTTGGTTTTGTCTCCCTTTTTAAAGGTAAAGGTTACTATGGTAGAATTTCTTGTCTTCCCTCCTGCATGGATTTCAAACCCAGTTGCATTGTGGTCACTGTTGCAAAGTGGCTCAGTAACACTTACTGTTTGCACCAAATCCTGTGCACTACTTAGGACTATGTCAAGAATAGAGTTTCCTTTTGAAGGTTCCAGGACAAATTGCTCCAGAAAGCAATCTTTTATAACGTCTAGAAATTTGATCACTGCATCCCAGCCTGAGGTGAGATTAACCTAGTCTATCTGTGGATAGTTGAAATCACTCATTATTACCGTGTTTTCTGCTTTTTCAGCCTCTTTCAACTCCCTAAGCATTTCTAGCTCACTGCTACCATTCTAGTCTGGGGGTCAGTAGTTTATCCCCAGGTGTACTTTTTCATATTGAAACACTGAATTTGTATCCACAGAGATTCTAGGGTACCTATCTTATCAGTTGAAAAATCTACCCTGTTTGATTTGATTCAGTCTTTGATATGGAGTGCTCATTCCCCCATCAATATGACCTACTCTATCATTTCTGTATAGTTTGTGTCCTGGTATTACAGCATCCCATAGCTTTTCCTCATTCCACCACATTTATGAGATACATATCATGCCAATATTGTTATTTATTGCTAAGCATTCAGTCTCCCCAGTCTTGGATCTTAGATTTCCAGCATTAGAACAAAAACACTTATGATATTTCTGGTTGCCTGGTTAGCTACTTGTGTTTGTTTGTTTTTTTTATCAGTAAATGTTTGTTCCTGTCTTCTCTGCATTTCACTCAAGTACTCCCTCCCTATTTCTTATCTCCATTGTTTCTGATTTTACCCCTTAAGGTGTAAAAACTGGAACTGTGTACCATTCCACACCTGTCAGATTTCTCCCAGTTTTTAGTTTAAAAGCTTCTCTACCACCTTTTTAGCGTCATGTGCCAGCACTTTGGTACCCTTTTGGTTCTGGTGGAGACTATCCTTCCTATGCAGGTTCCTGCAGTTTCAAAAGGTCCCAGTTCCTGATAAACCTAAATCCCTCTTCCCTACACCCTCATTTCAGGCATGCATTGAGACTCTGTAGCTCTGCCAATCTACCTGACCCTACATGTGACACTGGAAGCATTTCAGATAATGCTCCATGGAGGTAGCGTCAGGATATATTCAGCCTTGTTATTTCTTTCTATATCTCAACATATGATTGCTAATAGTTTTTATAATCCATTTTTGTTATTTTTATAACACATTTACTGTCAGTGGTAACTGTGATTTAAGAGCATTTGGACATACAGGAAGGCCTTTTCCAAGGAAGGGAAGAAATCTGTCTTTTCTGAGCACATAACCAGACAAAGTGTGGTCCATTTGCCTGACAAAATGACCTCTACTAAGACCTGGCAAGACATAGATGGGGTGGGTAAAGCTGATGCACCACTGGTCAGGACTTAGTTGCTTCTCACTGGTCAAGCAGCAGATGGCAGAGAAGGTTTTGGGACTCTGAGAACATCCCAAGAGTATGTCTCAAAGGCACACCTGACTGCATCCAGGATCTGGGTGTGTCACATATTTTATTTTCCTTAATTGTAAAGGCCATGTAAGCAAAGATGAATGCACACATGTACATACACAGAGGCATTTTGTGATATATCAGTTTTGTAGTAATAAATTCATGGTATTGAGATATGAAACAAGTCTTATGTTCTCTCTCCGTCTGTCTTCCTGTCCTGTAAGAAAGCCAATAAGCAACATTCCATCACTTAAACAGGAATGCAAGGAAAATGGCACATAATAAATTAAATCAGAATTTTTCATAGTTCTTTCTCAGCTCAATACAAAAATTGTTGTTAAACTAACCAAAGAAATGTCATAAAACATTAGAATAAATCTGCATGCATTCCTTCTCTCCTTACCCACCTACCAGCAACATTCTCATCTAGACATTAAAACTGATTGCAACAGTAAGGGGTCTTTGTGATGCTGATTATCACATTTGACCTCAAGATATTGTTTAAGCTCATTCTAGGAATCAATAAGTAACAACATGCTGTGTTGGGGAATTTGTGAAACTGTTTTTTACTGAAAAACACAAAAATGGAAGTTAGCATGTATTCTTATCTTGCAGATGTGCCAAGTAACCAGAAGGTAATTTGGGACCACTGATGGCCAAAATTTTCATGCTTCTTTTCATTTGACTTGTATTTTCAATAGCTAGTCAGCATCCATTTGTGTTAATCCTTCTACTAAAATAGGAGCATATGAAGGAGCACAAGATTGGAAGGGGTCTTTTCTTTCATTGATTGCAGTCCCCTGCTATTGGATATAACCACATCATAGCCTCAGTTTACGAAAAAAAATATATCTTAAAAATGGTTACATTTTGTGCTCCTACTTTTCTTACTGGAAGGTTATCAAATACATTCACTGCTCTGATAGTTTGGAACATTCTTCTAATTTCCAGCCTAATTTGTTCAGGCCACTGCAAACCCACTTGTTCTTGTGCCAACATCATCCTAACAGGATGTTGAGAAAACATATGAGAGTAAAGGCAAGCTCTGTAAATATCCTGAATCTGGTTTGAATTTTAGCATTCATCTTTAGGCCTGTTTTTGTACTGTGCTGTGAGAGTAAAAAGAAGTTTGAAATAAAAAAAATATATATTTAAAATTTTGTTTTTCTTATTTCTTCAGCACCAGAAACCTTATGGTATGTATGGGAGGTTTTGGGGAAGCACCTAATACAGGTGTGGGCCATTATTTCAGCTGAAGGGCTGCTTACCAAGTTTTGGCAAGGTGTGGAGGGCTCCATGGGTAGCCCTGCCCCTTAACAGGTGCCCCACCCCCTAGTCACCATCTAGGGACTGGAAGTCCCTCCCCCTAACCCCTGACCTTTGCCATCAGAAGTCCCTCCCCTTGCCCCCAGGAGTACTCCTTTCAGCAAGGGGGTTGCCATCTCAGAACCAGAAAAATACCAAATTATAGTCTGAAAATCAAACATATACTACAACACTCATTAATTTGATTTTTAAAAAATTATCCTGATTTACATGTATGTGTGTAGTGTACATAGAGGTGATTGCATAATAACTTAAAATGAAGTCTTACTATTGTATATGGGGAGGAGCGGTGGGGGCTATCGGTGGGTGGATGTAGGTTTGTGGGGGGCTGTGGGTGTCTGGGCATGTAGGGTATGGAGGAGGGTATGGGTGTGTGTGTGGGGGTTGTGGTGGGGTGGATAGGTATGGGGGTGTGGGTGTGCATGGGGTTGGGGTATGGGGGTGTATGTGAGGTGAGGGAGCATGTGGGTGTGTGTTTGGATATGTGAGGTGTGGGTGCGTATGGTGTTTGTTGGGGGATGTGAGTGTGTGGGGGGAGGGTGGCTGGGTAAGGCTGTTGCATGTGTGGAGGGGGAAGGTGGCTGGGATGTGTGAGGGGGTGTGGGTGTGGGATGTGCATGTATGGCAGTGAGGGGGGGGTACATGCGTATGGTGGGGGGGGTGGGACTTGCCCTACAAGCATACACACTCCCATCCTCCCACATTGCCCACAGCCCCTACTGTGGCAGGCAGAACCTCTGCCAACACTCCTGCCAGCCCGGGCTCTGCACTCCTGGTCCCAGGGCACCAGTGCAGACCCCATACTCCCACTGGCTGCCACTTCCCCCCTGTCTGCTACCACGGACCTTCTCCTGCCACTTCCCTACTTTCTGCCTGCTGCCACTGCCTCCCTGTCCCCTCCCCTCCTCCCCCCCCCCACTGGCTGCTCTGGCACCATGTCCCAGCTTCATGGCAAAGACCACAGGATGTAGCAGGAGCTATCAGGGGTTCTATGATGGCACAGCCCAGCCCGGCTCCTGCCACCCCACCCTAGGCCCCCTTGCTGCCCCAGATCCCGGGACACTATGAGTCCTGAAGTCTGGCAGTGCAGCCAGGAGTGCTGGAGAAGTGGCAGTGAACAGGAAAGCACAGAAATGGTGGTGGAAGGCAGGTGGCAGCAAACAATATGCAGCCATGAGTGTGGTGACAGCTGGGTGGGAGCATGGGGCCCACACTGGTGTCCTGGGGCCAGGGCCAGTGGGGGCCCAGGGCAGGGTGACAGGGGCTATGGCGTCTTTGTTGAAATCATGTCTAGATGTTTGCACACCCAGTATTGTTCATCATACTTAAAAGGATCTCAAAGCATCTCAGTGTGCTGCAGCATCCTGGTTGAGAACCAGTGCTGTAGGTGATGTGCAGGAGCTATAATGAAACTGGAAGTAGGTGGCCAGGGCATCAGTCCTGGGTCCTAATTTTGAGGTGACACAAATTTGATGACTGCTGCTCAGGGCACAGAACCTTATTATTTATACTTGTTACTCCTCTGTGCAGGAAGCCTAAGCCTAAACCTAACCTCTAGATACCAATGCAAAGTCAAACTAATGCCAGCCCTACCTAGTCCTGTGACTGATTTTAATATATAACTTTAATCATCCTATATTCTAAAAAGTGTACCTCAACTTTTGGCAGTGCAAGCCATAGGCTTTTATGTAATTATCCACTTTCAGAAGGATTTTCTGGCCTAAATTTACTTAGTAACTGTCATGTGTACTTGAAGTAGAGTGAAATGCCAGTTTACTTACCAGGTAATTTTGTATGTTATCAAATTGTTGGGTAGTAGTTACTACAGATCTGATCCAGATTGGTCCCATCCATTCCTCCACTTAAGTACTGCAACTTCTAAACTTAGTTGACTGGCACCTTAGATCGCTATACTATCAATAGAAAGAATTAGGCGATTTTGAAGAGATTAAGTAGACAGGGTTTGGTACTTTGAGAAAATGGGGAGGATTCAATTCAGAGAATTCAGAGGAACCTAGAACTAGCAAAGAGAAAACACTGAATGCAGAATATGCCCCTCTGGAGTTCAGGCTACATATTATATGCCTTTATTAACCCAAAGTACATAACCATGAACCCCTCTTCTGTGAGTAAGTATCAAAGTGATTGCTGGTACCTTTTACATATTGAACACTTACTTGGAAGATTGGAGATCCGTGTTTTAGACTCGCCTTAGCTTGATGGGACTCAAGCTCATATCTCATGCTTCCCAAGATGGTATCCTGACTCCAAGACTATGGGGTAGATGAACAATTCAGACCAATGTGCAAGAAGAGTCATATGACCAAAAAAAGAGCAAGCAAGAAGCAGTAGGATTCTATACAACAGTGCACTCAGCTAGGAAAGGTAGAGGGTGTCTTTTTATTTATTTTCCAAGGACTATTGACATACTTTGCATTTCCATCAGCTAAAAATATAAATAATCTTAGACGCAAGAATAGGAACCCTAGTATTCCTCCCTCACTGGCTCAATATCTTAGCTGCTAGGCCAAAGTCACACTTCTTCTTGCTTGTTCCTTTTCATTCTCTCAGGGCGCATGACTTGCATTCTTGGCAGCAGAGTGGGCCATCTTTTTCAACAGAAGGTATGGAAAATACCCACCCTGAGCCTGTTCTATACACTAAGCGAAGAATAGGTCACAGGTAACCAATGTGTGCAGCTTTGATTCATCCTTTAGATGACAGTGATACTCACTGCAGTATTTATTTCCTTGGCCAATATTAAAAAAAAAAAAAAGTGCTCTAGAATAAATCTATAATCTGCTTGGTTCTAGAGGCTTCAAAAAAAAAAAAAATCAGATAGGGCACTCTCTGAGGAAAAGTGAGATGCAAATTTGAGTCCCTTCAGATGTAAAAGTGTGTAAAACCTTCATCTTACTCTTCCTAGGGAACATTACTGTAGCCACTAGAATATTACACAGAAGTTGTGTAATGGCTCCATAACTACTGTCTGTCTTTCTGAACTAAGTCTAATGTTGTTTGTATGACTAAGATATGATTGAATGTATGTGTCAACTCAGACCCCTCCAGAGACATGGGTAGAATTTACATTTGCCTCCTTGATTGCAACACCGTTTAGGCATAATCTAGACACTGAGGTGCTCAGACTAGATTGCTTCTGAGCATGTTCAGAAATTCCAATGTTGGCAACTAGCACCAGACTCAATGAAGGATTGAGGAACTTGAGGGACTATGACAGGGTCTGCCCCTCCCTATGGGTGTCTGCGGTGACCTCTGGTGGTCATGTGGTCCCTGCCCCTCTGCCTCCTCAAAGTACCCTCCCTTTTTACTTTGCCTACCATGCCTTGATGTTTCTTATAGTATATCAGGAGGCTGTCCTCAGGATCCCTTAATGAGCTTCAGTTCTCCAGTTGGCTGGTATTCCCTATGCCCAGCTGCCTCAGTCTTGCCCCTAAAATGCTAAGCTGTGGCAGTTTTGGGCCTACCAGTGCCTCAGGGCATCAGCTACTTTATGGACTATATTTGTGGCCTTCATCCACCCTTATAGTCATGCCCAGGTCTTATAGATGTGACTCTTTCTCTATACACCAGCTTGTACAGGTTTTAGCTCTCTTGGCTTTGGCCCACTGGTTGTTTTATCTGTGGACTCCTAAGCCCAGGCCCACTTGCACTGGCCTGGCCCTCTCACCCTCCCCATTTCTCCCTCTTGAGGTGCACACCCTGACCCTCTCAACTATAGCCTGCCCATTCCCCTTGCTTGCCTCTCTGTAGGGCTTAAAACCCAGCTGCCACAGGAACCCTAGTACATGGCCTCCAATCCTCCCCTACAGCCATAATTTGGTCCTTCAGTGTTAAACTGAACTGCAGTGCAAATACAAGCAACTTCTTGCAAACAAAAAGTCTCTACCACTCTGGGTCAATAAAATCCTGCAAGCCCCCCTTCCCTTTGAGTTCTTACCTCCTACCTCTCATGGGTGGTTTAGGTGCCTGCTGGGCTGTCTCCTGCAGCCCCTTTCTCTCAAGAGCTCCACTCCCTATAAAACAAAGAGCCAAACTGCCTGCCTTACTTCAGGTGCTGGCCTTATATGCCAGTCAGGTGGCTCCCTAAGCAAACACAGGGGTTTGCCCTTGTGCCTAATGGCCAGAATGCCCCTATTTACTGAATCCTAACCCAGCTTCTTGTAGATTTTATTCTCAGGTGGCTTGGAAATTTGCCCCACACATCAAGCTTACTGCAGTACAGCTAGCTTTGGCTCAGCTGTCTGCCTACACAGCAAAAGGGCCTGCTGAACTTTCCCCTTAAAGTAGCAGGCCCCTTTGGCTCCCTGTTACAGGCCCCTAACACTTTTTTGAAAGGTCTAAAATGGAGGTTACTAATGAATTTTGTGGCTGCTGCAACACAGCCAATCAAGATCACTCTTTTTCTGTATTAAGAGGCCTATATGCCACTTAGCTACCTAAAATGAGGTATACAGAACCAAGCCAAATCCGGCTTTACGTCACTTACAGAGTTTTAGTTTTATAACTAACTAATAGTCACCCAATCAAGAGAGCTAAGAACATCATTGTAGTTTTGATTTTGAGGAGAATAAACTTTTGGAAATTTGCTAACAGGCCTTTAGAATAATTTCATTCACACAGTACCTGCCCTTAAATGTTTTATAAATGTCCTATTTTACATCTGCTAAACATTGACAAAGTTGTACTTCACAGCACTCAGAGTGTATGTATTTTGTTGTATGTCAGAATAGCTGCATATCAGGGTCTCAAATATATTTTTTTACAGTTTCCAGTGGTTTTCACATTTCAGCATGACTTTTACTGTTGCCAGACTTATCAGTATCAGTATCTGAAATGAAAGTTGGGGCTTCTTGTCAAAATAAAAAGTGGTATCTTGTAATATAGGTACCATTGCAATTTATTCCCATACTCATAAAAATATACTTTATCATCCTTTTCCACCTGCCTGCTTTGATAAATTCCACACAAATGACTATTTTTCTCATAATCAGTTTCAAGGAGAATGTAAATATTCATGAACTCATCTCAGCAATATTAATTTGTTCAGCTTTTATTCAAATAATAGGGAGTTTCTGAGCTTTTATTCAAATAATAGGGAGCATCTATTATAATCTTATATGCCTTTTTAACTTGACATTAGCAAATGAGATACAGGAAACATGTTTTTTTTCATTCATCTACTTAAAGAACCATAATAAATTATTACAATAAGTCATAATGATTGCACAACGATGTAGAAGGAAACAGTGTATACAAGAAGGAGTTGGAAGTCTGTGTATCCTTCTTTAATGCATGAAGAAATAAATGGGAAAAAAAATCATGAAGAAAACTTTTACCAAATTCAAATACTTGATATAAGAACACATTAGGTGGAATATCTATTAATTCTATTTTCAGTGTTTTTTGGTTGTTTGGTGTGAAATAGCCTATATATTCATATGTGTATAATAAAGTATGTTTAATAATTTTCATATACATGCACTTTGGAGTAGAAAGAAAAATAAACATATATATAGCCCAGTGAGTTTTTTCTATCTCTACTGTTATCCAGACTCATTGGTTATTATAAGATAGAAATAGATTAGAATACAGGAGCTTTATTCACTTTACCTATCAATTTGGTTTCAGCAAATCCATTTTACTAGTGTTTTCTATGCTGTATGTCATGGTCAATCAGAAGATCATGCCAGCAGCAGGGGTAGAAATCTTCATGCTCTGAAATGAAGGACATTTACTACTTGAGTTAAAGGACAATCTCTATTAACTAAGTGGAGACTAGGTCACATGTAACCATTCTGACCAGTTTTTGATTTCATCCTAGAGATCACAATGATGCTCACAGCAGCACTTATTTCTCTGGTCAATATTTTTTTTTTTAAATGGGCTCTGAAATAAATCTGTAATCTTCTTGGTGTTCAGCATTTTTGAAAGTCAGTCTATTGCTCTCTAGCTGCCTATAATTATGTTTCTGGACATAACCTGAGCTGAGGCTGAGCAGTTTATGCCACCTAGTTTCTACCTAAGTTCAGTCAGAACCCATGAACTACACATTTCACAGTCCCTCCTCCTGGAGGGACTTGAGCTGGTAAGTGTTCCCAGAGCAAGCTGAGCATGTAGATGTACCTGATGTGATTCTGAAGAAAATGTAGTGGTGGTTTCTGTCCTCCTTTTAAAACCACAAAAGTTCAGCAGCCACATTTATTATGAGGTATACAAACTTCCAGGGGTGTCAAAGATCCAGTTTCAGCTCATTCTATTTGGGAGGGATTTAAAAACATTTTTCTTCCTCTTTAGAAAGGACCCCAACAACAAGGTCTAGGTTTTTCTGGGGTATGGCTGTTCTGTTCTAACTATCTTATTAAAGCTTTTCTATTTTGTAGACATAACTGAAAGATTAATTGGACCCAGGAAAGGAAACAGGTCTGGATTACTCACCAAGCAACTCTATGAATAGTTGTTCTGGATTTCAATCCCTACTCCAAGGGAATAAAATCTGTTCATGCATTTTATGTTAACCAGTCAATAGACAAAATACAGAAAAAAATAGTAGAAACAGATTTTTTTCTGGTTAAAAAAACTGCACTGAACTTATGATCACCACCACCCAGGTGAGTGTCCTCAGTGACTATATTCACTGACACATAGTCAAGCACTCTTAAGTGTTCTCTTGCTCAATGACTATTCATTCTAAAAAAAAATGGAACAGCTTACAGTGAGATGAAGAGTGCCCCCATTCCCAACCATAATAACAGACTAGTATATCATCTGGTAGTTAAAAGATAAATGATTCAAGCTTGAATCTCCTCATCACAGGAAGGAATTGCATGTGGGTCTGCCACATCCTGGACATGTGCTGTAACCATACAGCTATTGAACAAAAGGTTGAAGGGATCACCACATTATTTATTTTTTTAATGTAACATTAGGCGCGACACTACATGCGCCCTCACCTGAATAATGGGATCTTGGGGTACCCGGTAGCCAGTAGCCCTGCCCAGCCCCCCTTGGGAAGCTGCTGCAGTGCCCCCTGAGCAGAGAGCCTCCCCTTACAATCAAGCACCCTCGCAGACAGTTCTCAAACTATTTACAAGATTTAATTATTTACAACATAACAGATAATCATTAAATAAGCACATGGATATACCGACTAATAAACCATCAAGAACTTATTTACACAGTCTCTAACTTGCACACAGTGTACTGGGGATCTCGTGTGCACTGCCCCTGGCAGGGTATCTCAGGGAGCGGGACTGTCTGTGTCCCTGCACTTGGTCTGTAGATGCTCCCTGGCACTGGCATCTGCCTCCGTGCTCCAGGAGTCTCCAGGCAGCAAGGGTCTCTGAGCAGCAAGCAGCAACTCCTCTTCTGCAGACCCTGCAAGACAGCCTCACCCTGCCTTTGACTCCCTTCCCTGGCTCTGCTGTGAACAGTGTCTCGGCTGCAAGCTGTAGCAACCCTCCTGCCCCTCACAGCATCACAGCCCTGGCAAATGCAGCCCCTCCCTGGGCTTCACCTGTCCCTGGGGCCCCTCACCCATCAGGGAAACTAGGGCAGACTCCAGCAGTCCCGGCTCTGCTGTGCTCACCCAGTCACACCGGCTGCAGTCAGGCCTCTCCTGGCTTGGAGTCTCTACACAAGCGGTCCCTGCCTGATCCTGCCGCCGCAGCCTCCCGGGCTAGAGAGAAGAACTGGATACTGTATCACACTGGATACTGTGTCACTGTCATGGCAGCTTCTGCTGCTGCTTCCACAGGGCTCTCTCAGGGGCCCTCCAAGGGACCATTGTGTTGAGACTCTGAATCTGGTCTCCAGCCTGTCCCTCAGCCCCCCTCTCTCTCTTGAGGACTGGCTGATGTAGGAAGAGGTCTGTGAGACAAGCATACCTTGGGAATAAAGGACTGTATTATGTTTAAAGACTCTGTGAACAAAGCAATAACTCTGAACGCACTAGAGACCCCTTGCACACCTAAGCACAAGTGAGGTTGTGCAGTATGTGGCACTGCAGACATGTCTGCAGTGCTACACACTGCACATTCAACTGTTCTCCATACTGCAAGGAAGCACAAAGAAAAAGGAGAGTGGTGCATGCAGTGGCAGTGTGCACCACTCAAAACCAGAGCTTGGCTGGCCAGAACCACACTCTGGTAGCTGGCCAGGCTCTAAGGGGTAGGCTTGCCATGGCTGCAGCACCAGGAGGTCCCCAGGACCCAGGTAAGTTTGATGGGGCCATCCCAGTGCTGACCCCAGCCTCTTCTACCCCACCCAGGGTAACCTGCTATGTGCCAGCAGATGTATGGCACAGGTGTTTCCCAGGGACAACTAGCGGCAGTGTAAGCTGTCCCACTGCTAGTTGTCCCTGGGGAAACAAATGTCCATGCTCGTGTGGTTGTGGCCCTAACCTAGGTGTTATTTAGGTACCCATCTTCAGCATACAATGGAAAGTGACATGTCTCTATATAGTGCTAAAGTGCCTAAACCCTGGAATTGGGAAGTATTTGAGAGGCACTCTTGCCTTCAGAATTTCCTGTTAGCTACCTTAGTTCCCCATTCTGTGTGCTGATTTTTTTAGACACCATTTTAAAAAAACCTGACTTAATGGACTATTCAAGGAGTCCAGGAATCTAACACACATTTTTGGATTTCATTCTGGGGAATCAGGCAGATATGGCAATTTTGTAGCCCCCAAGTACCTTTTTTACGACCTAGGATAAAGGACTCTTTTTATGTAGTATTTTAATGTTTATAGTCATGATGGTCCAGAGAATATGTGAGAAGGAGGATTAGTCTGGAAATCTATTTTATTAGACCAACTATATAGCTTGGAGAAATATTAAACAAGATTTGGGGCCCAAGGTGCTCTTTCTCAGATCTGGCAAAGCACCAGATACAGTCTAAGGTAAATACAAGGTAGAACAATTACTTTTATTTAAATCTATTATGTAAAAGAAAGTGATCCCTTAAGGGAAGTGGGCAGTTAAAAAACCCCACAAAACCAAACCTATGGAACAAAGAAAAGTTAACAGAAATAGTTGAAGACTAAAGGTAACATTTTGTTCTTTCCAGAACATTTAATCGGCCATTTTTGGACATCCGTAGGGCATTTGGGGCACTTATACCCAGCAGAATTCTGTTCTTGAACACATTGCCCTGCACACATGGATAACTACACACATGCCCATTATAAAAAACAAACCGAGAAAAAGAAACGTCACGTTTTCTCTCCCAAATACCTGAGTGTCTAAGACATAGGTTCCCAAACTTTTTCTTATTGCATACTCCTTTCCAGATTTACCAGATGTCCTCCTACCCCTACCATCATACATTTTATATTTTAATCCTTTAAATGCTAATTATTATTATAATGAAAATTTGTCATTACACAATTTCTCCAGCATACCTCCCAAAGATACCTTGCATACCCACAGGGGTATGCATACCACAGTTTGGGAGCTGCTGGTCTAAGACACTCGCCTGGGAGGTCAGAGGACCTGAGTTCTAGGTCCCCTCACCAGAGGGAGTTTGACCATGGGTCTCTCTCTTCCTAGCACAGCACTCTACTAACATGCAATAGATCATACATTATCCAGTCCCTTCTCTACTTTGCCTTTTCAAACTGGCTTCCTGGATAATCATGAGAGGGAGATAAGTGGGAGATATGTGGATTCAGGAGAATAAGAGAAAGCCAGTGGTGTGTGGCTTAGGGAGAAGTTGAATGCTGGTCTGAAGAGAGGTCCTAGGGTTCCAGCTGGTGCTTTTGCTCCCAGTGAGGCAGAAACTTTCCCCTGAACTACTCTCCACCATTTTTTCCAGTGACTATATTATTAGCTCAGCTTCGCAAAGGAACACATGAAAAGGACTAAATGTCCAACCTGTGATGTGGTGGTTAGAGGACTGCGCAAAAAGTGAAAGGGCCAGTAACGTATGAACAATGGCTTCTCAGGTGAGTATCCCAGCCATGAGCTATGGCACAAAACAGGGTTATGGTTACAAACTTATACATCCTCCTTTTCTGTTTCTGAGGCTTGGCCTGGTACTTGTGGGTTTCCTAAACTCCATTTTTAGGCCTCTAAGGAGCAAAAAGAGGTTAGTAGATGGGGCAGATAACATGTAATGAGCAATAAAATCATCCTGGCTGCTTACAGATGTGGGAACATGCCCTCCCTCCCCCCCCCCCCCAAAAGAGGCTTTATTTAGGGCGTTATTTAGTTCTGGGGAAGAGAAGGCTGGGGTTGGGGGGGGATTTGATAACAGTGTTCAAATACCTGAAGAGAGATGGGCTTTTCCCTCTGTAGCCATTGGAGACAAGACTAGGAGTAATGTTCTCAATTTGTAGCAGGGGAAATGCAGGCTGCAGATTAGGAGGAACTTTCTGACTATGTGGATAGTCAAAACAGTAGAACAGGTTATCTAGAGAAACTGTGGACTCCATCCTAAGAAATGTTCAGAAGTAAGTTAGACAGATACTTGTCTGGGATGGTTTAGTCAGTCACTGCATTGGCGATGTGTAGGGGGTGCACACAGATGCATGTGCACCTGCTGAGATCAGCTGTGCACCCCCTAGAAGCACCAGCCGCAAAACTAGAAATGCCAGTGGAAGCGCACTTCTGGTTTTGCCACTGGCTTGGCGATTGGCTTGGACCCTTCCCACCCTCGTCGACAATCGGCTGTGGACTCCACCCCCGCATTGGCAATCTGGTGCCCCCCAGACTTGGGAGGCACCAGTGACCCATGAGTCACTGGCACTAATTTAGTTAGTGTCTGGCTTGCAAGGGTGCTGTACTAGATGACCTTTGAGGTCCCTTCCGACTCTACTTTCCTATGCTGCTATGGTCCTGGAGTTTGTGTGTACAGAGATAGTTTAGAATATCTGTGTACAGGGCTATTTTACATCACACAGACATTTCCCAATAGTCTGCTTAAACTGCACTTTAGGAGCCTAGTGTTCCCCCTATCCTTTGCCTCTCCCCCCAAATTTAGATACCTTTTGAGAATATTCCTCTTTCAAAATTGGGATAATAACACTTCTCCATTTTGCACAATTGGAAGGGATGAAAATATGAAGACCAAAGGCACTCAGATACCATGATGAAGAGACTTATTCAAGCATCTAAGATAGAGATTACCTTCACTGACTTGCCCTTGTTTGCTGGTTCAAATTATTCTGTTGAAAGGATGGTAGATACTAGGCCTTCCTAAAGCAAAGATGTTGAGTTATGACTGTATGGTAATTATTAGGCCTGTGCAAATAGGGAGCTATTCGATTCAGATTCAGCTGATTCAGATGCCAGAGATTTGATTTGGGGATCTGAATCATTTTTCCAATTCTATTCGGCTGAATCACTTCAGAAGATTCAAAGCCGATTCAGAGATTCGGCCATAGAGTATAATGGGGAATCAATTAAATATCTATAACTTTGTTGCTTTTTGTCTGATTCAGATGAAACCTGCAGGGATGGTAGCCTCTGCTAAGAGCATGAAACCTGCAAAGCTTCAAGGTGATATGTGCAAGGGTTTCTGGGAAACTGCACCCCAAATCCTGAAAGCAAGACTCATGTCTTGTGTGTGTTAAGCCACAGTGGGGTAAAAACTGCATAGGTGGTAGATCTTGCTGAGGCCATAAAGCCTTCCAATTTTCAAGGAGATAGATGCAGAGGTTTCTGAGAAACTGCACCTCAAACTTCTGACAAGCAAAACTCATGCCATAGGTGACACTGTGTGTGTGTTAAGGTGCAGCGGGCTGAAAACTGTGGGGATGGTAGCCCCTGCTGAGGCCATGAATCCTGAAAGTCTGTCTTCCAGAAATGGAACTGGATGCTACCTCCCTGAGTCAGGTCCACAGAGAATCAGGGAGGGTGAGGGACTAAATGGCCAGGATCTTCAGAACTTAGGTGGAAAGATCTTAGGCTGCTCCCTTGTTCCATGACTTGCCTTGGCTGGGTTCAAGGGGTAGTCTCAGAGACCACACAAGGTTGTGGTGGAGGGCACTCCATTACACATGTGGCAAAGGAACTTTGTCTACTACAGTCTTTCTGACTGAAGTCAATGCTTAATGCAGGTTTGTTCTCTAAGACCCGGGCATTAGAGGTTTGGAAAGAGAACCTAGGAAGAAGGGATTATGTATGCTGCTTATGGTTATATTCAAACATAGTGGTGTACACATAAATGAAATAAGGTATACTAAAAATATACCCAGAAACCACTTCACATATTTTTCCCCCCACCAAAGAGATGCTGGCCTGCAACACCCTTATGTTCCCTGCCACACATCATAAGGGCAATGATGTTTAGAAATGTCCATTGTAAATTGAGTGGTATATATTGTGCATGCTCAATAAAAAAGAGTCCCAATTTAATTGTTAATGATACACTACCAGTTGCTTCTGGATGTTATTATGCTACAGCTCAGTTAACTATAGGCATACCAAAATTAATACTAGAACAAGGTGGATTCTCAGCTAGTAAAAACAACTGATGTATATCAACACACATAAGGTGAGAATCTAGGCTAGCTTCCCTGAAACTCATAAGTAATTATGTAACAGTATTTAGACTACTATGGAAACTAAGTATCTGCATAATCAGATAAGCATACATTTATAATCTGCTGAAAGCTGCAATGAAAAACACTATGATCTTATGAATAGACTTCATAAGTGTGTTATGAATTTCCTTAAATTCCCATCACAAATAATAACATCTGTATCTCATTGGGATCCCTATAAGGTGGTTATTTTGAGTCAAACCTTTGAGGGTAGTTTAACCAAAAAAAAGTGAATACAAAGATATTCTGCATCTGTGTTTGTGATGATAAGAAGCTATACTTAATTGTTGGCCATCTGATGGGTTTTAATTAAGATATGGTGCAGGTAATAGAAAGGAAAAACAAAGATCAGATGAATGACTGCAACTTAATACATTATGTTGTAGACAAATTAAACAATAGCTCAGATGAAGTAGAAACAGTTTACACCCAGGGAGCCCTTTTCTCCACCAGTGGCAATATGACACATGTAGACGCAATACCTAAAAACAAAGATGAAAAGAAGGAAAGAAATAATTATTTCTGTTAGTTTTGAGGGAAAAAAATCATGTTTAGTGAAATAGTCTAAATTTAATAATTACATCGTATTTTTCAACAGTTAGTATACAGCATGCTAGTTCTGGAAAAAAGGAGACTGATAAAATATCTTTCCTTGATTATTTTTGTGTGATTGTGTATTTGGAATAGACTGAGTACTGAAATTGAAAATTAGTAGCAATAAAGAAGTTAAAATAGAGCTTAGCTGTGGAACCCTAGCAATGATGAAAACTTCCTCATGCCCATATTTTAAAGTCCAGCCAAACAGGCTTGCCACCAGTGGGTTTTCCACTTCTGTCTTCCTGCAGCATTCATGCTCAGATCTAAGCACCTCTCAGATTCTTTTAGATGGATCATAGACACATAAATCTAATAGTGTGACCCTCTATGTCCATCTATTATGAGCCTGAAAGAGTGTTAGTAACTAAACTATGGGCAAAATAATTAGTAGCTAAATTATGGGCAGAAGTGCTTAGAATTCTCCTTCTCTGTATGTGCAAAAGGGGCATCAGTGTAATAGCATACATACATATAATTATTTATCTCCCTAAATAAACTTGGTATGATGATATTCAGAACATATTTGAGTGTGACCACTATTTTGGGTGATTCAATGTAATTCATTATATAAGTGAGGGAAGAACAAATGGGTTCCATGACTTTATCCCGAATGTTCACTGATACCCAAACTGAATGAAATCTTCTGTTCTAATTCATAGGCCAGTTTTCTGTCCCTTTATGACTTCCAATATGATTATGGAAATGTTCAGCCTTTCCTACAGCCTTTATGTTGGCTCCCTCCCTTTGCCTCACACTATCTCCCAGAACTGGCATTTTCAAAGTTCTTTGTTTTTTATAGAGACAGTGGTAATTATCCCATATTTGTGTGGAGGAAGCCAGGTGACTAATACACTGGGTGTGTCTACATGAGATGCATTAATAAACATTATGGGTTCATGTCTACATGTGCATGCCCTTAATGCGCATTAACTTAAGCTAATCACACGTAAATTTGACACCTGCAAGTGCAGGTGTCAAAATTTAGGTGTGATTAGTTAATGTGCATTAACACACATGTAGACACAACCCGTCAGTAACTTTAGTGATGGGTCTGCCCTTCCATTAGGGTGCCAGCCTGAGCCCAGCCCCAGGGAACATCCAGGGGTTGGAGTGCTGGACACCTAGCCTCCTAGCTCCCTCCCCCTAGAGCCACCCACTCTGGGTTTGAAGATGCAAAATATGGTATATAGTTTTCCCCTTGTGTATAGTTTTCCACTTGTAAGTGGGTTTTTTATTGTTAGGTGGGGAGGGTGGTGGAGGGGCTCTGTTGTTTGAGGTGAGAGGGAGTTCTGTTTATTGAGGGGAGTGGGGGGAAGCATCGGGGTGGGTGTTGTGAGGGTAATAAACTTTTTTTGTTTCAACCTGGTGTGTGTCCTAAGATTGGTGCTGGTGTTGGGAAGGGGCGGTGGTCAAGCAAGGCCTCCTTCAGCCAGTGCCCTGGCCCCTGCTGGCAGGTGCACATCTCTGCTGGGGCCTGAGTGGGGGAGTTGCTGGGGCCAGCAAGGCCAGCACCATGGCCAACAGGGGTGCAGGGCACTGGTTGTTACTGCCAGGGGCTGGGCTGCAGCAGCAGAGTGCTGGGCATTACTGGAAGGGGCAGAGGCTGGAACAGCCCTGGTGTGGGGAAGCAGGGTGGGCAAGGAGGGAGCCTGGTGTATGTTGCCGCTGCACTGGGCACATGGATCCTGGGCAGGGAAGCGGCTGGTCAGGGACCAGAGTTTCCCAGATGGCTGCCAGATGCTGGCAGCTGGCTCTAGTTTCAACATGACTGCCAAGTGCTGGCAGCCATGTGGCCAGAGGCTGGAGCTCCCCCCAGTGGCCACATGGGCATGTGGCAGGGTGGCAGGGATTTGGGACTAACTTTAGTGCCGAGTCGAGGGACTTGGGATTAACTTTAGTCTCCAATTTCTACACGTGTAGATACCTGCTAAAAATCAAATAACATGCATTAGTTTAATGCACATTTAAACTTAGTCTTAAACAATTAAATGTAGTTGTACTTAAATGCATGTGTAGATGTGTCCACTATCTCCTTCAAATTTTTCATTGATTGTAATAGATTTATGCCAGTTCATATTGGCAGAAGGTTGAATACAGGGTAAGGATAAATTAAAAATTATAAGAAAGAAAATGGTAGCTAGAACCAGTTGAAGAGTAATGCAACTGGATGAATCCTGGATTTTTTTATATACTTAAAAAATCATCAGAAAATTATGTATATTTATCTGATCTGTAGAAATATTTAACTCCTAGAATCCAAATTTCTTAATAAATTCCCTGTCATTGCTGAACCTCAACCACTGGGATACAGTTGTTCTTTCCAAATCTCCTTCTCTGTCACACTGGAGGTTTTGAAACTCTTATTTTTTGTACTAAAGAGATCATAAATATGTTATAGGATATGAAAGGGTTTGTGGTGTTCAGGAGGGACTAAAATGGACCCTTTTAGAGGAAAAGTCTATTGCATGGTTGTTTGGATTTGCAAAGGCATGGACAGATGACCCAGGTGATGCCTTCCAAGCCTTTTTAATTTACTACATTTCTGTCTGCCTTTCAGTAACTAAAATATTTTATATAAAACAGAAAAGAAAAGTAAAAGTAATGCTATAAACTTGAATGTATGTGCCTGCCAACTACAGTATCTTCTTCAAATGTGATGTAATCCCTTCTGTAAATGAAGTTCATAGCTGTCATGCTGATATATTGATTTGCGTAAAATATACCTCAAGGCTCTCTGGCATTCTTCCTCACCAAAAATAACAACATAGTAGGTGTAAAAAAATGCAGTAAAATTGACAATAAGTATAGCAAAAATGTGTAAGTGGAATGACACATTTAGTTTGATTGGGCTTTGCATTCAGTCTGTATAGGAAATTATGCATCTAATTATCTTTCAAAATGGCTTGTAATATAGAATGCAGTAGTCAATGTAGCTTGAAATGATGTCCTAACCACTACAGTCTAGATGGATGATTTGCTAGTTGATGTTGCTTAGAACTGGCCTTTCAGTTTGGTAATTTTTATTCCACAGTTCTGTATCTGCAGATATGCATGTTGCATGATTTATAATTTCACAGTCTTTATACACAGAGGTAGAGTACCTTATGATAAGATAGTAATTTTTACTCTGTGTTAAATAAGATTTCATCTATATGGCGGTGTATGCATGAATAGCAGACACAGATGATTTTTGCTCAGTACTCTGATATGTGAGTACACAGTGTTTATCAGTGTATCAGCAAACACTGACTAGTGTTTTGAGGAAAACATGGTACAAGGCTAAAGGCATTAGCATTCAAACCTTCTTTCTCCCTTTCCCTTTCCCTTTCCCTTTTTTTTTTCTAGGTAAGTATATATTGTGTTTTTCCTGTGAATTTATGGATATCAGTTCTCAGACCACTGTAATTCATTTGTAAGTGCACAGAAAACAATTGAAAATAGCAATATAGTATTAAGAACCTAGGTCCTTAATGTAAAATACCTTAATGTAACGGTATCGCAAGCTGTTTTGAATCTGTTACACCCCTATATTTAATGGTTGACTTGTTAGCAAAGATTGTGCTTTAATACAGCAGAATAAAAGTCATATTTTTCTATTAAACTCTTACATCAAAGCATATTGTAGTAGAATTTCAAAGGCTTATTATAGATACCAACAGGCAAATTATACACCCAGAAGATTTCTTATGCATTTAGGCAAGAGAAAAGCATAAAGGTTGGTCCTAAAATTGGCCCCATTGTGTTTTCCTGTGTTTATAATGCAATTTTAAAATATTATTTTTCACTTACATAATTCTTTTACAGCTTAGAGTTAAACCTCACAATATCACTAGGAAACAGATAATAATTATACCCATTGCAACTCAATATGAGTGTTCCCTGAATCAGAACATGGCTGCTTGTTTCAGCCCTTACAGATAAACAATTGAAACATTAAGAGATCAGAGGATAAATCCACGAATTAGGGGTATGAAACTCATGTTGTGCCCTGGGCTGAATCTGGACTACTGGACTCCTTACAGGCTGGATTTAGCCCAGAGCATGGGGTCCCAGTCCAGGACATGTGGAAGTGACTGCTCCAGCATGGGGCAGCAGTGGGGCCTTCAGCTTAGGAGATGAGGTCAAGGCAGTGGCAAAAGACAAAGTGGTCAGGGCTGTATTGCTTCTTTTTTTCCCTTGCCACTGATCATTATGTCAACTGGGGCCCAAGGACCCCAGATTTTTTAACAGGCCACTTCCCCTGGCCCTTCCCTCCAACTTCTGATTGCCTGCCACTAGCCTGATGAACTGAAGACAGCAGCTCCATGGGCCAGATGCAGCCTGCAAACCATATCTTTGGCATCCCTGCAATAAAGGATTTATAAAAGCAGTTCTCAAACTTTTTGGCTGGCAGGCCATCCAAAGCTGGATGCAGGTTGTTGCCCTGATCTGGCACTGGGCATTCACAGCAGAGCCCCATCTGGCCACGTGGAGGGGGGGAACATGCCTCAAACCCATGGTGGGGAAAAAGGTATGGCTCAGCTTCAACCCAGCCTTAAGAGAGAAGGAGGTTTAATCTGGCCCCACAGGGTGGGAGAAAGGGGGTTTAAGCCAGCCCCAACCTGGACCCAGGAGGAAAGGGGGCATGGTTCAGCCTAGGGGGAGGAATGTGGCCAGGTCTCATACAGCCATAGGGGTGGGGGTGAGAGGGTATAACCTGACCCCAACGTGTTGTGTGGGGCTCAGGGTTTGGACATTTGGCAGCAGGGAAGGGTGGCCATATTTATTGGCACTGCTCCTCTGCTGCCAAATTGCCTGGTCTGTGAGGAGGCCCACAGGCAGGATACTTGTGGTTCTATGGGCCATACTTGGCCCACAGACCAGAGGTTTAGCACCTCTGATTTAGATACTTAATATAGGGCTTAAGTCAGTGGCCACCAAGCAGTGGATCTCAATCCACTGGTAGATCTCAGAGCCTCTTGTGGTAGATCTGGGAACCTCTTGGAGTAGATCCAAGGCTAGGGTTGGGGGCTAAGTGCCTGTGTGCTTGCACACATGTGTCCCAGCCCAGCAGGTCAGTCCATGGGGGAGGGAAGGAGCGGGGGCTAGAGACCCCCCGCAATGAGGGACAATGCCACAGAGGCAGGAGCAGGGGGCCAAGAGTGGGGCCCTGGCTGGGTGGGACTTACCTGCTGGGGAGGCACGCTCCCAAATATTTTTTTTCCCTCTGCCTCAATCTGCCCCCCTTCCTTCCCCACAGACTTACCTGCTGGGAGGGGAGGAGAGGGGAGGGGGTGGCAGGACGCAGTAGATCTTGGGTTGCTTTTAAGTGCCAAATGTGATCTCCTACTTTACAAGGTTGGAGACCACTGGCTGAAGGTGAACTTGAATATCCAAGGTCAAAATTATGATTACAAACTCCTCTTCATGGTAACTTCCCAACCATTGAATGTGTATCTAGATTCATTAGATACTTTCCTATTCAATCTGAAAGTTCTCCTGGCACCTTGAGTTCTGCTTCTTCCCAGAACAGCCCTGCTTGAGCAGGTTGGCATCTATCACCTACATAACCCTATTTGGGTTACAGAGACTAGACAGAAAAATGCCAAAGATCTGGTGGGGTCCTACTCTTTGGTACACACCGTGACAGGATTGGGTTCCTCAAAGGATGTTGTGAGTATTTTCTTTTAAAATGGGGCTAATGATAATAGTTTCATGTTTGTAGTACTTACCAAGGAAGTGGGAGACATAAATTAAATTCCACCCTCAACCTCAAGATATTCTAATTCGCACCACAAGCCTCCCTGGAGAATACCACAACCTATTAACCTATTCTTGGAAATAAGAACTCCATTTCTCCCAGAGAGATGATGGGGGGTGGGCTGGGGAAGGGAAGCTGAGAAGAAAAGAAACAGTGCAGCACCATGGTGAAGTCCTTGCCTTGGATAGGAGGGACAAGGGGAAATGTTGATATTTTGTTATTCTGTTTAGTTTGAGTTAGGGGGGAAGGCTGGCTCTTGGGCTAGGATAAAGCGGGGGAAACCCTCTGCACTAAACACAGAACATTCCACTTGGATCTAAAAAGAAAGCTATTAATGTATCTGTCAAATTTGTTTATCATTCTCCTTCCCAAAAATATCAATGTGCTCATCCAAGTTTAGCATACCATGAACACCTCTGCATTAAGGTACAAAACTTTCAAAGTTCTAATTGGCTTAATTAAGAGTGCAGCAACATACAAGCTTAACATCTATTCAATTTTAAACTTTGCAAAATGAACTTTTTTCATAAGGGGAAAAGAAAATGGTGAGAAAATAATAAATTCCACAAGTTCTTTTTTTAAGACCCTAAAAACTGCAGGTGGTAAGGCTCTAAAGGAAGGTGTATTATTATTAATAATCCATCTTCAAATGCTTATTTTGTTTTTTTAATGTTATATAGTCTGCAATTATGTTATATTTAACAGATTTGAAATGTTTTGTAAAGAAAAATCTTTAAGAATATCTTTAAAAAATATGTTAAACCTCATAGCAACCCACAGGTGCTAAAATGACATCTTCTTGCCAGAATACAGAGGTAATTGCTTCTTAATTAGTAGGCTCATCATACTGATTGCATATGGACTGCAGAAAAATTGGGTAGTGGAATTCAAGATTTGATCATAACATTTTTTTTTGCTAAATGCAAGTACCTAAAAATAAAGAATTAAAGGAAACTTTGCTTGTTATACTAAGAAAAAGAATGTCATTACCCCAAGTACTGATTTAAATATTATCCTCAGTTTTGAGCATCTGATTCCTATGCAGCTGGTCAGAAAACCATAGAATCATAAAAAAACAACAAGAATAATGGGCTAGTGTGGACCTCAAATTCATCTGCTTAATGTAGGATCACTTCTCACTAAAATATCCCAGTCAAGAGTTTATCTAATTTGCTCTTAGAAACTACCAGGGATAGAGATTCAACAACTTTCTGGGTATCCTGTACCAATCACTAATCCTAGTGAGGAAATTCTTCCTAATATCAAACCAAAGTCAACCTTGATGCAGTTTAAAATGAAATATGAAATGAAAAATGGTGGTGGAGGTGCTTTAGTTAAAGCACCCCCACTGCCATTTGAGCTTTAGTTAAAGCACCCCCACTGCCATTCTTCAATGTGGGGACATGGATACACGTGATGCTCTGGGAACTTCAACCGTAAATTTTGGTAAAGATGGTCAGGAATAGTTAGCATTGATTCAACCAGAGCAAGTCCTGACTGATCACAATGAGTTCCTTCTATGACAAGGTTGAGGCTCTATAGATAAGAGGGAACAGTGAATATGAAGCATCTTGAACTTATAGGGCTTTTTACACTGTCTTCCATGACATGCTAATGAGAAAGGTAGGTCTCATTAGTAAAAAATAGAGACTAGATAAAAGCGTCTCAACGCCCATCTTGCTAGGGTCATCTGATCCCAGCAGTGTCTCCTGCCCAAGTGCAGGGGGCTGGACCAGCTGATCTGTAAGGTCCTTTCCAGCCCCTAACAACTATGACACTATGAAAAGTACTGTAATGTAGATACATAACTGGTTGGATAACTGTTCTGAATGATTACAATCAATGGCTCATTGTCTTGTTGGGAACAGGCATCAAGTGGGGTTCCTCAGGAGTCTGTCCTAAGTTTAATATTATTTAATATTTTTTATTTTTTTTTCAGATGATAGGATTTAGTGCCTACTTAAACATTTTTCAGATGATACCAAGTTGGAAGGCAGGGCTAAAATTCAGAATAATTTTAACAAATTGGAAAAATGGTTGGAAATCCGTTGTATGAAATTAAAGAAGAACAAATTCAAAGTCCGATACTAAGAAGTTAACAACTACATGCTCAATACAGGCTGGGGAGTTACTGGCTAGGCTACAATACTATAGAAAAGGACCTGGGTTGCTCTGGTTAAATCAATGCTAACTATTCCTCACCATCTTGTGTGTCTAGGTGCTTAGAAATAGGCTTCTTGATGACCTGCTTCATAATATTTTCAGGAATTAAGGTCAGACAGGGCATGTCTAAATGTGTATATTAATACAATGCAATAATCTCCGGCACTTATAATGACAGAGTTTATTGCTGCCAGGAGCTGTGTTTACATGTGTGCCTGAGATTGCAGCATGTTGAGCCAGGTGGGAGCAGCCCTAGCTCGCGAGAGGTCTGAGCGGTCAGCTTGCCAGCCTCGGGCTGCTCCCCCCAGCTCAAAGTACTGCGGAGGGGCTGACTGGGATACAAGGGCATTCTAGTTTGGGGCTAGCCAGCAGGGAACCCCTGCACTGAAGCAGCTTCATGTCCCAGCCAGCCAGGGCAGTATCTATATATGTGCTGCTACAGAGTAAAAGAACTCTACAGCAGGATATTACTTCTATTTACAAGTACTACCCTACTGTGGAGTGAATTAGTTTAATCCAGCCTAATAGGGCTGCACATATAGATGTGCAATGCTTACTGAGGAATTAAGTAGTTTACTCTGCAGTGAATGTTTTGTGTAGATGCATCTACTAATGGGCCATCTCAAAGATGATATCCAATGGTTCTGAAATTAAATCCTTCAGTTAATTCCTCCAGTACACCATAGCGCATCCTGCCTGACCCTGCTAACCTAAAGACATCCAGCTTGTCCAAGTAATCTCTAACCTGTCCTTCCACTCCTTTAGGCTGCTTATTTCTCCCTTATTTCACCACCAAATGTGACAGACTATGGGTTTTATTGTAATATTTCAAAGTTAAATGTGTTTATTGTATAAGAATGTTACATGCCTCTGTTCCCTGGCTAACTTGTACATGGGGAATGAAGGGTAATAGAGTTCTTGCTAAATCCCAGAGCTGCCTATGTATGGGACAAGGTAAGGATCATCTCCAAAGTCATTGCAGAGTCCCACTAAATCTGTCCATCAGTCAGTTGGTCTATCAGTAATATGCAGAGGTCCAGGTATGTTTCCTCCACAAACTCTGAATTAGGGCTGACACAAAAATTAGATCATTGTACATGAGAACCTTACCGTGAAACACACTCTGCTAAAACTGATGGCAGAGCATCTGTTAAAGTGTTTCCCTTGCAGGGACAGATCCTCTGCTTCAAGGTATCATGTAGGGAAATCTACTACCACCAGAATATCATTCTTCCTAGATTGGGTAGGCTTGCTAAGGTGCCCTGCAACATCCATGGCTATCTTATAGAAAGGCTTATAATAATGGACCACTTTGCTCTTATTCCCGGCCTTTTTTATCCTTTGGCAGGAATCACAGGTTAAATATAGACATTACTTGTGAGCAGCTTCAAATACAGACTGGGTTCTCAGCAGCCTCTCTGGTGCACTGGATCTAGAAAAAGGAACATCATAGTTCTATAGCTGGTTAAAGGTCTTGAGTTAGATTACTTTGTATCTGTAGTCTAATTAACTGGGCTTTCTGCAAACCTTCCCATAAAGAGCCATTTGTATACTGAATTTCCTGCCGCAGCATCGGCTGGCAGTATTTATTTCTACAGCTGCAGCAGCTCTTCAAAAGCACTGGAGGTTCATTCTGGAATCCTGCACTTGCCAGCACTTTTCACTGACAAGCCTGTACATGGGTAATGAAGGATGAATATAATTTTAAGTGCCAGAGCTGCCTATATTTGGAACAAGACTATATAGATCTCCAGCATCAACAGTGACCTCAATAACTATGTAGACACTTCAACAGGATGGCAACACCCATAAGACATCTAGAAGAGAGAGAAGAATAAACATAGCAAAGGATGGAGCAACCCAAAAACAGTGTTCTGTGATCAAAGGAGACTGAAGAGAGGAAACAAAAAAGCAGCTTAGGGCCTTATGGCTGGGAGGGTGAAAAACAACAGCTAAGCTAACTTTGGGGTTCCTAAGGGCTCATGGGCTGGACTGGAGATGGAGAAACTGCTTAACACTTTGGAGAGGAGGAGAAAAACTCTTGGGGTATCCTTAATTCCATGTGCCTTTATGGAAGAGAAGTAGTCTGTTTTACTGCTCGGAACTTCCAGGAACACTTCTCCATATCAAGAGGAAAAATCCCTCCTTGAGGAGTTGAATTGGAAGATAGCAGGGCCACGGAAAGCCAGGCAGAATCAGGAACTGAAATGTTTGGATCTCAGAGACAACAGTAACAAAGGCTTTACCCTGCTCTAAAAGTCATGTCAGAGCTGGTTTCAAGGGGTGCTCAGACCAGATGAGACTATGTGGGTATCTCAAGCAAGCACTCCCCTGGCAACTGCATGGTTAAGCTGGTAGCTGGACTTATTTATGACTACTAAAGCAAAAAAATGCAGTAAATACTTTAATCTTGTCTTGCACTGAAGTGCTTTCTACATTCAGTAAGAGACCGACACTTTCTTTGGTCTTCCTCTAACTTCTGCCATACTTGTAAAATTATTTTTAAATTGCCCTTTACATCCAAAGTCATGCTTTGGCCTTCTGATTTTCATCCTTCATGGCCATGTGGTAATCTTATACTCCTCCCCAGTAATATGACTGACTTTCTACTTTTTGTTGAATTCTTTTTTGTTTAAAGTCACTGAAGAGTTCATTCTTTAGCCAGGTCAGTCTCTAGCACTTCACACTGGAATAGCTTGCTCTTCCACCTTTTGTAAGGCCTCCTTTAAAGTACAGCCAGCTATCTGGCACTAATTTTTCCCTCTGGCTTTCTTTCCAGGGGATCCTTCCTGCCAGTCTGTTGAATTTAAATCTACTTTTCTGAAGACGAGTGTCTTTATTCTTTTACTCTTCTTTCCTCTCCTTGAACTCTTATTATTTCATGGTTACTCAGTCATGTCTGCATATGCAACTAAGATGCATGAATAAACTCTGGAGCTTATTACTACAGAGTTTATTGCTCCCAGGCACTGTGTCTTCATGTGAACCTGGGGCAACATTATGTTGAATCAGGTCAGAGCTCCCCTGGTTGGCATGGGGCCTGGTGGTCAGCCTCCCATCTTCACATTTTCAATTGTTTTTTGAGCTGCATATAAAGAAGAGCGTCTCCCTTATATGATCCCTTCACAACCAAAAGCCTTTTAAGGAAGGGACCATAGCTATGTAAAATGCTATAGTGTCATGTACATGTGGTCAAAACTGAGTATTGTTCAAAATGGAGGCATAACAGGGATTTTTACCACTATTACTTTTGACCAATGAATGAAAGTCTTCCTTGAGATGTCCTGACATCATTTAATCAGTATGTGCTAGAATAGTGATTCTCAACCAAGGGCCACAATACCTTGGGGTGTCTTGATAGCTTTTCAAGGGTTCCATAGGATGCCATACAATATTAGTACTATTAGGTGTGCAAACATATTTAGTAAATCCAGTGATTACAAAAATAATAATTTATGGAGTGAAAACATTTTGACCTATTGTGGTCTTTCTGAATTTCTTTGCAACAGAAAAATCACTCTCTTAGTTTTCTGTAGTCAAAAAAATGCGTGAAACAAGAGCTGGCATTTTCTGATGGGTACCATGAGTATGAAAAGTTTGAGAATCATTTAACTGTACATTTTAACTAATAAGCTTTAGCCCAGGGCCTTCAATCTGGATCCTACTGGAGAGTAAGATGTCCATTACTCATGTTACCACCCTACCCCATAATGTACTTAGAAATGTATATGTAGTAAAGTACTTTTCAGCCTGAGTAAGGCTATATCACCCTCATTCTGTTCTGGGTTTCGTAGGACTTGTGTTTTTTAATACTTATTTTGCTTGTCAATGGTTCTAGTATTCTTGCATAACAACGGTTAAGACATCAAAACATGCCTAAAATATTTAAGGTAGAAGTGTTTTAAAATAACATTAGATGCAGTATACGTTAGTACATCTCAACAGGGCCACATGAACCTTTTTCAAAAACTAGAATGGTTCATCTCAAAGTACATAAGGGGTTACATTATCTCTAAATGTGAAAACCAAGTACATCAATCCATTGTGTCAGTTTGTCCTGAGATATATTTTTACAGTTCACAGAACTAATTCTACACTTCCCAAGTTACATTAAAAAATGATTTTCTGTTGCCAAGTCAGTTTTACAGCTTCTTTAATGCAGTGAGGCATGTGTAACTTTTATTGTGGGTTAGCTGATTGCTTTGAGATTGTTATCAGTCTCATGTAAATTTAAGAATGCTGGTGAGTGATTGGGATTCACAACTGGAAGAGTATAAATCACACTGATTCTGTGGCAGAATGGTTGAGTATATTTTTAAAAAATCTGGGAATATTTTTGTGTTTAGATATAAAGAATCCTTAAAAATACAGGGCCCAATAATACATAAAATTATTCATGTGAGTGAGTCCACTTGAAAATCAGGAAAAACAGAGATGAAGAAGCAACCATAATTTGAAAAGGAAATGAGGGCCTAAATAAAACCTGGAGGAAAAGAAAAGGATAGATCAAATAAATATTCTGAAGCAATATCAAATTGAGAGCAAAGTGACTGGACTATATTCCATAACACTGAAATCGCTGTGAGAATGCTGAGATATCATAAAACATCACTCAGGACTTTTTATGAAACTGCTTCATACTATCACAGGCTAGTTTCTGACCTCAGAATTGCCATCATGGACAGAAGCAACACAGGAAGAATGAAAAATGAACAGGAACCACAGTAAACTTTGTTGTAACAAGTGGCTCAAGAGTCCAAACACCACAAAGTAATCTACAGGGTGACGTTATGCAAAGTCACTGACAAATTAGTTCCTTTAAAACCCAGGTGATTCTAAATATTTTCCTTTTTAATATTATTTTGTCTATAGAAACAACTCATAAGGCGTAAAATTCACGATTTGCGAAGACTTGTTCCTGCTAGATCCACCATAATTAACCACATGATTTTATGCACTGAAAACATCCCCTAAAATTATTCACTGATGCAGAAGAAGAGTGGGGCAGCATGGAACTTATATTTTCTTGAATAGTAGTCTTTTACAGATGTGAACATCTCATCATGAATCTCACCTCCTTTAACTGCTCATAAATCAATTAAAATTCACCAAGACAGGTGAACAGCTACAATCATACTGTGAAATCAATGTGATTCTTTAGGCCCCTCGCTTGAACACTGGGGCCAGACCCTATTCCACCTATTTGGCACCTAAGTGGACTTAAGTACTTGGGTACAGCTATTACATTTAGATCAGCCTAACTGATTTAGATCAGCCTATCTGTGTAGGCATCAAAGGGGTTAAATCCAACAAAAACCAGTGAGCCCCATCTAAGTTATTTCATCTGCGGAGAACTAAGAGGAGCACAGACCCAGGGTTAAGCCCAGCCACTTGTCCCAGCTGGGGCTGTGCTCTTCCTACCTCCCCTGCTCCAGCCCTGACTGGGATATTTTTAGACCCCAGACCTTCCCACCACCAAACAGACAAGTCACCCCTGACCCACCAATGTTAAACACTGGACTCTTAAATAAGAAAATGAGGGTGTTACTTCTCTCAGAACCCAGCCCAGGGAAAGGATTTTTAAGGTGGTGGGTGACTCGAAACAGGGGTTCACCTTTGGTCCAGTGCTACCCCACCGCAAAAACAAACGAGCAGACTCTTCAATTAAACTGGAAACCACAGGACTATTTCAATGATAACAGACAACAACAATACTTACAATGATTCCAAGATTATTTACAATGTTAAGTCAGAAAACTGCGAGAGAGAACAGAACAGAGTGCAGACCCTCAGTCTGAGAGCTGTAAACCATGTTGCGAGTCACACAAGCACAGACACAGAGAGCCTAGCTGACACAGACACAAAGGGCGTTTATACACATACGCCACTTCCAAGCAGACTTGATTAACTGATCCTGCTCCTCACGTGAGCTGATGCAAACTGTGCTGTGCTGCGCTGTGTGCAGTTGTATAAGCGGTGAAATGAGTGTCAGTGTACAGAAAATGACAGCGGAGCACTTTTGAACTAAAGCACTTCCAATGTGTTTTAAATCAAAAGCACACTTCTGCCATTTTCTCAGCACTGACATGCGTTTTGCTGCTGATACAACTGCAAGCACGACAACGCCAGGTGCTTTTCAAAGCTCCCGGCGCTGCAGTGCTTGCATGTATAAAAATGCCCAGAGAGCCTAGCTGTTACAGGCTCTCAGGCCCTATGCTTACAGTGAAAACTGTACAGATTCCTGCCCTTCCCAGGAGATTTCCCCCTTTCTGGGTACTCTCTCTCCTTCAATTCAGGGAATGGGTGATACATTACCACAAGAGTGTTGGCCTACTGGCATCGGTCCTGGTCTGTGATTGCACTCCCAGAAACATCACCAGGGAGTCTTATCTCTGTCTGGGATAAACGCTCACCTCCAATCGCTCCATAGACACTAGACACTCACCAAACACCCTTGATCTCATCCAGTCTCAGACTCACTAGACCTAAGTACTCTCTCTTCACACGCAGGCCTCGAACTCACAAGACTCTCTCCTCAGAGATACACAAAATCTTAGCACATCCACCAAACTCATGCAAGGTATGTACCCTTCCTCACTCCCGCAACTCTCGTGCACACAGAGCAGAGCTCAGGCCCCTGTTTAACTGCTCAAAATTGCCCCAAATTCACAATCCAATCATATCTCTAAGGTACCTGTCACTCAAAAATTCATCCAATTGGTACTTCCATCAGGCATCATGTTGAAACAAACATTACTTTTCACACTTCTGAGCCATCATTGTGGTCACCACTTTTGGTGCCAAAATCCCTATTGCTGGGTCTGTACTGCGCATGCTAATATATGTATTCAGGTCAGCCCCTCCTCGGAGGTAAAAAGTTTACTGCAGAACTTTGACCTACTGTGCATGTGCAGGTCTTCCTCTTTTAACATTACAACATCACCTTCAGATTAGGAAGACCAAGGAATGTGGCAGCACCATGCACATTACAACCAACCTCCCCCCACCACCCCTACACACACAGATCCACTAGCTTCCCCTGATCCTGCCAACCTCCCCAGACCCTCCCCCCAGACTCCCTACCCCCCCATCCCACCTGCCCCTCACCAACTCCAAGTTACTTACACTGGGTTCCCCACACAGCTCCTGTAATGAGGGAAGGGCTGTACATGCCACTCCTGAAGTATATTTATGTGGCTTAAAGCAAGCTGCATGCACATAGACTAGGTACAGTGAACAGTTTTATGCAGCCTTAGGCATGATCCTCTTCCACTCTGCTTGAGTCGCTAAAGATACATTAATACATCTATTTTTATAATGTGCTGTCAACTCAGCCTTAAGACTATGTCACAAAAAAAGCACTGCCTAATTTTTGTATTTAGTTTCCAGGGACTTGAACAGTGTGCAATTAGATCACATTTAGGCCCCTAAGTCCATTTAGATGCATAATAGGTGGAACAGGTTCCAGCTTTAGGTGAACCTTTACTTCTTTTGACCTCAACTTTTAGCTAAAATTTCAGAACCTTGCTGATTATTTCAACCAGGAGGACAGGTTGATAAAGGAGCCTGGTATTTCTTCAAAGCAATCTCTGGTATTTACAAGGAATGTATAAGAATCAATTTCTCTGAATACTGCAGGCATCTAAGAGCCAGAAACAGGTCCCAAGTACTCACAGTCCCAAGTCTATTAGCTGTCTGTCTCACCTTATATTAGGGACATCTTTGCATAGGTATTCTGAAGGTGGCCTTCTATTTTCTGCTCCTGTTTACTGTGTTTCTCCTGTCTCTTTCAAAAATAGAGAAACAAGTTATACTCCATCAGACCATAGTCCTTGTGTTTGCTACCAGTCGGCCCCCAAGCCCTTCGTTCACCTCACATACCTTCTGCTCAGCCTTGCCAAGTAGGTCTGTCTTTTGGGGAATGATCTCTGTTGTTCTGGTTATTATTAAATGAAGGGCTGTTTAACTATTCAGTATTTTTTTCTGAATGAAGGGGCAATTGATATGACTACCTATTTCAGTGGTGTTTACCTCAATCCATAACAGTGTGATAAAGATATGGTATATTCTCCAAGTGAAGGAAAAGACAATATTTTTATAACAGTGAGAATAAGATACAGTACTTTATAGTATCCCCTGTTTTAATCATCAACCGGTGTCCAAAAAAATTGCCTTGGAGAATTGGGGCCATTCTGAGATTTAACAGCTGGTTGGGTCAGGGCCTCAAAATAAAATGCAGGGAAACACTAGTGTCAGTTCACCAGACCTGTGTTATCGACAGTAGAGAATTAATGAACAAATACTGAATGTAATGTAACAGAATAAAAGGGAAAGCTTTCCCAATGGCATATCTCCTGTCAGCCATTCCTGTATTCCTTTGTCCACATGTTTTAACATATTTAAAAGAGAATTCACATGACAGAAATTCTTTAGTTGTAAATAGACTAGCTGTTAACAAGATGATGGTGACTGAGTCCTATCATCTGTATCTGCAGGAAACAGGGCAAGAGTCTTAAACTGTAACAAGGGTAAATTAGGTTGAATATTAGGATCGAGTTACTTACTATGAGGGTCATTAAGCATGAGAATAGATTACCTAGAAGGATTCTGGAATTTCCATCCTTGGAAATTTTAAAGAGAGGGTTAGACAAACATTTGGATAAGGTAGTTTAAATTGAAATAATCCTGTATCTAGCAGGGGCTTGGACTAGATTACTTCCTGAAGTTCTTTCTAGTCCTTTTATTCAATTATTCTATGAAAATGTAGTTTTCTCTAAATAAAATGTAACAACATTGCTTCTGCCATAATATTATGAGAAGATCTGAACAAGATGGCAGAGAGAGCTTGATGTCACCTATTGTGGCCAAATAATTTCCAGAAAAAAATCAGGCAGCTGAAGGACAGAACTTATCAAAATATCAATAAGCATATCTTTATCCTGGAGTTTTTCTACAAAATAAGAGTTATACATGCATTTTAAATGGCTCCACTGTGTAGAGGACCATCTAACCCAGAGAATTTCAAGATGTCTATTTACTTTTCTATTTCATTAATCATAATTTACAATCAAAATTGTCTTAAGCAAAAGTGAAGTGTAATTTTGATGTTAATTATATTATGGTAGAGCCTAGAGTCTCTAACTATAATTGGGGGCTAAGAATTGTATATTCACATATCAGGCCCATCTACCTATGCTTTAGCATGCAGCAATTAACTCCAGCACATCTCACACTAGAGTTTATTGCTCCCAGGCAATATTTACATATGCATCCAGGATCGCAGCACGTTGAGCTGAGTTGGAGCAGGCCCAGCTGCCAAGGGGGCCCTGGGGTCAGCCTGCCAGCTGGGCACTGCTCCACCTTGGCTCAGCATGCTGTGGAGGGGCTGGCTGGGCATGACTGTGCTCCAGTGTGCGCAGGCAAGCAGCCCCTGCATTGAAGCACCCTTATGCACCCACACCCTCATGCCCCAGCCAGCTCCGTCAGTGCATATACGTGCACTACCATGAAGTAAAAAACTCCGCAGCAGGATAGTACTTTTATTTATAAATAATACCCTCATGCAGAATTAATTAGCTTACTCCAGCCTAATAGCCCTGTACGTGTAGACTCTAAGATGTTTACTGCAGAGCAAATTAGTCTACTCTGCAATAAACAACTCATGCAGATATGCCCATTAAGACACAATTTATTCCTGAAAGAGTATATATTGACAATGGGAGTATCGTCCACATCTTATAGAAGGTGAATGAGATACTAGTATTAAAAGGCCAAATGCCTTGTTCAGTTTCTAGAACAGGAAGATTGTGGCAGGACCCAGGTAATTAATTTTTTGAAAATTAGGATATACAAATAAACTTGTTTTTTTCCCCGAGTAAATTTGTCTGTATTTGCATTGATATATGGTCTCTGGGCTGCCCCTGCCCCCCACCAACAATGGTTAATGCATGCAGTGCTTGATAGTACTGATTTTCCATAAACAAACCCTCATGCAGCTAAATTTAAACATGCATGAATTAGTCTGCAGAATTGGATTTCTACTTTTATTGTTTATTTATTTATATATCCATTTACTTATATTGCTGATTAACATGTTAAGCAGCTTCAACCTTATACCAGGAATACTACATATATTCCAGCTATTGATCATTGTGTGGATACATTGTAAGGCTAAGATTTATTTATAACAAAAGTCATTGATGCTTACATATATCAATAGACTACAGACATTGCTTCTTCTTTAGTAGACAAATGGGATATAGATCGGCTTTACAGGACAGGCTTTTACACATTTGCATCACTATATTAGCATACTGGGCTCCAGATATGTTATCAGAACAAAGAACTACTGTCACAGTAAATCAACCATACAAGCATTTTGTCTTTAGCAGTGACATGTGCAGCAGCTTGAGCTTCAAGTGTAAAAAGTCCATGTGTACCTTCTGCAAATATAAAACATTTCCTTTATTGACAAATTGACAAAATCTGGGAATTTGAACTCTGCAACTACCACTGTGCCCTTAGCTTGTACCATTTTGAAAAATACAGCCAAACTGTATGTTATGAATGGAATGTCAAAAAAAAACTTTATTTTTGAATGTTCAAGATATTATAGATTCAACTCTTCTCTATATTTATTGTATTTTTAGGCAGTGCTCCTGTTGGCTTCAGGGGAATATTTTTCATTGAAAAGACTTCAAAGATAGGACTTGTGAATGGCTGTATCTTACCTTTTAGATCAGGGGTGTTAAACGTACAACCTGCAGGATAAATCGGGCACGCAGAGATGCACCATCTGGCCTGCAGTGCTGCATGTGTGGCCTGCACACAGCATGGGACTGATCTTGGGCCCATGCTGCCTTTGGCAGCTGTGCTAAATTGGCCTTCCATGGTAATCCAGGGCATAGAGTCAGTTCAGTGTGGGTAACACAGGCAGGGCTCACCCAAGACTGGTGCCACATGCTGCTTGCAGTACATGGGGTTGGAGCCAGCGTGTGTGGTGCAAGGCACTTTCTTGGCTTCATACAGCATCCACACTGGACAAGCCCTGCAGGCTGGATCTGGCACATTGGGCCAGACTTTAGGCCTGATCTGGCCCAAAGACTGGACCTAAACCCCTCATTCAACCCATGGGTCCAGACTTTGACAACAGTATCTTAAGATCATTGTTAGATTGTCAGACAGTAGACTTCCAAGATGCAGTTCATATAAGCAATCAATATGCTCTTAGAACTTAGTGAACTATTAATAGTTTAAAGAAAGTGGATATTTTCAAAACTGATGCTTTAGAAAAAGTTTGTTTTTTGTTTTCATGTAGAGATTTATGTTGCTTGATAAAGCTTTTGATTCCCAGGTTTTGATTCATTTCACTAGGATGCACCTTTACCTTTCTCACTTGTATTAATTTATTCTTACTTGTTTAGGTGGAATCATTAGCAATGAAGACTGGCATATACAGTAAACCATGGATCTTTTAATAGAATTATGTACCTTAACCTTCCCTGTGATGATGAGGGTTTGTGAAAGAGCCAGGGATATAAACCGTCACATTACATAATTGTGGGATTGTGGAAATGCTCTAGCTGTTTGTTGTTACTTTGAAGGGGTCCATTTTTCCAGTCAGCTGTTTGGGACCACTATTATAACGTGTAGAAGCATTTACAGGACTGGTATCCCCAAAATATGTAGCAACTACCATCTGAACAGCAACTGGAACAGTGGACGCTCAAAATAAACAGTGGACACTATCTAGGCTGTTCTCCAGCTGAGTGAGAAGTGGTACCCTTTAAACCAAAAGCCTCAGCAATCAGCTAAATGATGATGCATCCTTAATCTGAAAAACTTCTACAAATTAACTAGGTTGCAAACCATCCTAATATGAAAAAAATCCCTGGGTTTTACTGTAATCAAATCATTATTTGTAGACTTAGAATCAAGAGAGCCAGTGCTTCCTTGCTATAGGTACCTTTAGTTTCTGAAAACCTAAGCTTAATATTTTTTATCTTACTTTAACAAGAAACCTTTAGAAACATTGTCCAGATTTCATTTTGTTTCATAGACTGGTTTCTTGTAGCCAAGTTGTTGTATTTGAGTTGATTTGTCTCAAAAAGCTATTATAGAAAAAAGTTTCCATCTACTTAAGTCACTTTAAAGGTGTTTCATGAAAAAGTCAAATTTATTTCCACCAGGGACAGCATATTCAAGAAAGTAGCCTTTTAGTATATAAGTATGCCTAAGTATGGGATTTTTAAGGGAAAGACATCTAAACAACCCTTAAACAATGTATAATCTTAAATTCTACTGATTTAGAAGTTTAATTGAAGGTTTTTATTCTTGCAGATTTTGGCCTATGGTCCTAATTTTTTCATGTATTAATATAAAAATTTTTGTCTCTCTCTTCCTCCTCTTACCGCCCCCACTCTGGCTAAATAATACACAGCTGTAGGGATCAAAAAAAACTCTTTTTACAGAATTATTGGAGCTTTTTCACTTAATTTTCCAATTTTGCCCTGGGACAATTAATGGCAATAAATCAAAATAAAGTGAAAGGCATCAGGTTGCTACACTGAGATTTGGGATAGACTCAGGAGAGACTCCGCCAGGCCTAGGGTTAGGGAGGACCAAGTGAGAGAACTCCTGGAGGGGCTGGACATGTTCAGATCTGCAGGTCCAGATGCTCTCCACCTCAAGGTGTTGAGGGAATTGGCATGGGTTATCGCAGGGCTCCTGGCACAGCTTTACGAGCACTCATGGTGCTCTGGCCAGGTGCCAGATGACTGGAAGAGGGCCAAGGTGGTCCCCATCTTCAAAAAAGGGAGGAGGGAGGACCCGGGCAACTATAGGCCCATTAGTCTTACTTCAATCCTGGGGAAGCTCTTTGAGAAGATTATCAAGGAGCACATCTGTGAAGGGTCAGCAGCGGGGATGATGCTCAAGGGCAACCAGCATGGTTTCATCAGGGGCAGGTCCTGTCATACCAACCTGATTGCCTTCTATGATCAGGTCACAAAACCACTGGATGCAGGTGTCGCGGTGGATGTAGTCTTTCTGGACTTCAGGAAGGCCTTTGACACTGTTTCCCACCCCATTTTCATTAAAAAGCTAGGTGACTGTGGCACTGATGCCTACACAATCAGATGAATTGCAAATTGGCTGAGGGGCCGCACTCAGAGAGTGGTGGTGGATGGGTCATATTCGACCTGGAGGGATGTGAGCAGTGGAGTCCCCCATGGCTCGGTCCTTGGGCCCGCACTTCATTAGTGACTTGGACGAGGGGGTGAAAAGCACCCTGTTTAAATGCATGGATGACACCAGGATTTGGGGTGAGGTGGGCACACTAGAAGGGAGGGACAGGATACAGCTGGATCTGGACAGGTTACAGGGGTGGGCAAATGAGAAAAGGATGGGATTCAATACTGACAAGTGCAGGGTGCTGCACTTGGCCAGTAAGAACCAGCAGCATACCTATAGGCTGGGGAACTCTCTTCTCAAAAGCACTGTGGCAAAAATAGATCTTGGAGTCATTATCGATTCCAAGATGAACATGGGCCGCCAATGCAAGGATACAGTCAGTAGGGCTAACCACACCTTGTCATGCATCCACACATGCATCACAAGCAGGGCCAAGGAGGTGATCCTCCCCTTCTATGTGACACTGTTCAGGCTGCAGTTGGAGCACTGTGTCCAGTTCTGGGCGCCACACTTCAGGAGGGATGTGGACAGTATTGAGAGGGTCCAGAGGAGGGCCACTCGCATGATCCAGGGACAGCAGGGCAGACCCTACGAGGAGAGGCTATGGGACCATAACCTGTTCAGCCTTCACAAGAGAAGGCTGAAAGGAGAACTGGTGGCCATCTATAAATTTACTAGTGGGGACCAGCAGCGAATGGCAGAGAACTTGTTCCCCTGAGCACCCCCCAGAGTAACAAGGAATAACACCCATAATTTGTTAGAAGTTGTTTCAGACTAGACATTAGAAGGCACTACTTCACAGTCAGGGTGGCTAGGATCTGGAACCAACTTTCAAGGGAAGTAGTGCTGGCTCCTACCTTGGGGGTCTTTAAGAGGAGGCTTGATGATTACCTAGGTGGGGTCATTTGAGTCCAGTTTTCTCTCCTACCAGGGCAAGGGGTCAGACTAGAAGATCTGCAAGGTCCCTTCTGACCCTACATCTATGAATCTATTAATCTAATATATGTACAAAATTCATAAGAGCAGAAAGAGTAATTGAATTACTTTGCTAACTTGCTTGGCCTAAACCAAAGAAAGACCTTAGTTTTTAGCAAAGTATATACTTCATTTTAGATGCATGTGACAAAAACCACACCATAGGCTGGGAGATTGGTGGGTTGTGATGAAGATTTTCTGGTGTTTATTTAATTGATATGACATGCATTATCTTTTTGAAAAGTCAAAGCTATCCTGTATAGATTGATGTCACTTCTATTACTGCATAGGTTATGTTATGTCTGTATATATCTTTGATTGGGGATATAGGTTAGTCAAGGAAAGAGAGTGAGTAAGGCTGCTAAATCTATTGTGATACTTGCAAAAGGACAATTGCCACTCCCAACACAAACAGAAGGTGGGATGGGTACCCAAGCTGTTGTCTGCTATTAATGGGAAAGACAACTGCACAATACCAAAGGCATCCAAAAAACGGCCCATCAGCCAGAGGAATGCCAAGTATCCTAGGGAGAGAAGTATCTCAAGGATATTTGGTTTTCTCTGTTTAAAAATCCAAAATTCTCTGATAAAATCCTCCAAAATGCATGTTTTTTTGCAATTAAAATGAAACACCACCATATATATAGGTATCAGTTGGACACAATATTTTATTGATATATTTGCAATTTGTAAAGCAGTGTGGAAGCCTACCAGTGCCTTGGTCATTATAATACATTTTGAACACCTATATATTTTGGGCATGTGCGCCCCCCCGCAAGATTTGTGCACCCATAGCAGGCATGGGGCTGCAGTCTGGCCAGACCAGCACAGGAAGGAGCCACCTTCATGGCCCAGTAGGTAGGACTAAGTGTGGGAAGGTGGAATGGGGTGGTAAGATGTGTTGCCACCTCCAGGAGCCCTGCACCAGCCATGCCACCAGCAGCGCAGAGTAGTGCACTGGGGTGGGATATGCTGTGTTTACCTCCTCCTGCCACCAGCCACTCATGTGCCAGGCTACCCACCCCACCACCCCTCCAGGGAACAGGTGTGGCCTGAAGGGAGTGGTGGGAGAAGTGGTGACAGGGTAGAGCCACAACCCAGCATGAGAGCGGCTGGCAGTGGGAGGAGGGGAGGGCAGTATGGCCCCAGGTCCATTACTTCTTGTGCTGTTGCTGGTGTGGCTGGAATGGGGGTACCAGTGGTGGTGGCTGCAGTGGTGGCAGCAGTAATGAGTCTCGCCACCCTGCTCTGCCCTCCAATGCCAGGTCCCACACATTGGGCCACAGAGGTGGCTCCTGTCTGTGCTGGTCTGTCCAGGCTGCAGCCCTGTGCTTGCTGTGAATGTACAAATCTGGGGGGCATGTGCCCTCCCCATGTCCCACAATGTGACACCTAAGCCCTACCAATAGGTTAGCTGCAGGGAGCTGCTGGAGCTGCTTTCCACCAGGATGTCTGCCTGCCATGTGTATGTGTGTGCATGAACATGCACATGATGCCCCCTGCCTATGACCTCCCTCCCCACACTCCCCATAGCCCCTTGCAAGCTTGAACTCTGCCAGCCTACAGTGGGAAACCCATGGTTTCCCATGTTTTTCTCCTTTAAAGGAGAAAATCTAAGCTTTTCCATGACAAATGGAAAATCCAGATCTGTGCTGCTGATTCAGAAGTAATTCAAATAATCCCAACGGGAGGTTTGCTGGCTGGGAGGTATTCTAGGGTCTGTCTATGATAGAATCAGGGTCTTTGGATGTCAGGCTTTGGGAGTTCAAGGTCCCCAGCAGTCAGAATCAGCAAGAAGACTAAACTCCAGAAATACTGGCAGGCCTTTCAGATGGCTAGTTTGTAGCTAGGTGAAAGGTAAGAAATTTTACTTGTCTTTTTATTCTGATCCTAAACTTATGGTCTTTTTTTCCTTTGTAATTCTTTTCTAGTATATGATACATCCTTTTGTTGCTTTGTCTTTTTACTGATTTCCTGTGAAAAGACTGATCTGTGAGTGTGTGATACTTCAGACTAACCCATTCTATTGAAAGGGGAACCTAATTTTTTTTTCACATCGAAAAGGTGAAGTAATCTAGAGCAACAAAGATTTCCATGCTGCAGCTGTGAGGATGGGCAAAAGAGCAGTGGAGCTGAAGCTTTCAGAGATAAGGAGTTATCCTGGTGCAAACATCAATTTGTTCCTCAGGACAAGTAATGGGACAATAGGGAGAAATGCAGGGCTTCAGGGTTAGTCTGTGGATGAGTTTGTGAAATATGATTTTTTTTTTCCTATGGACAAGAATATCTATACATTTATCAATATATTTCTCTAGGATTTATAGGTTTTTCTGTGATGGTTTAGATGTGAAGATCCTGCCTTGAGTAGGGAGCTGGAGTGGAGTACCTCTTGAGATCTCTTCCAGCCCTATTTTTCTATATAGTTATGATTTTATAAAAGGTCAAGATCAGAAGTTCATTGAAAGTCTAAGTGGCCTATTAGGTCAACATGATTATAGCACATCAGTTCCTGCATGTGAGTGGCATTCAAGGAAGTGACAGGTGCCTATACAAATGCTCTGAGGTGGGGGTTGGAGGCATTTTAATTGGAACAGCTCTTGGGAGCCTTTAATTAAAGTGCCTGCAGCGTCTTGTGTGTTCAGGGTCCCACATTTCAAAATGGCTTTGGGGAGCTTTAACTAAGGCTCATTCATTTAGTTAAAGCACCCCCCAAAGGCATTTTGAAATGTGGGGTGCTGAATACATGAGACGCTGCAGCACGCTGGAGTGTTCTGATTAGAATACTCCAGCAGACATGATTAGTGGAGCCTGCTCTGCCGTGCTCTAATTGGAATATGTCAGAGCACATGTAAAAGTGCTGACGGGCCTAGCAGTGTGATCAGTTATCTTTTGTTCCCCAGCCTAATGACCAGGAACTTTATATAAACCAGTTTCTTATACTGATTTATTCAAAGGCAATTATTTACTAAATTAACTAAATAAATACAATTCATATATAGCTGAGGCCCAAATCCATCCATTGATTACTAAAAGAAAACACTGAAAAAGTGATTAACTTCAGCATATGATTTACATTTCATGCTATTTTGAGTACACATCTGCCAAAGACCTTGACTATCTTTAGTGAAGCTATTAATGGTTTTTAAGTGAGGTAGGTGACTTGCAGGATGAGGTCTAAGGGCTTTGACTAGCTGGGATTTAAGCATCTAAAGAAGAATCCTAAATCCCCAATAGCTAATACAAATGTTTGATTCTTCAGGTAAAGATTTGAATGCATCTATGCACAGGAATTCTTCATGTCTCTTTATTTTATAAAAGAGCATATCTTTGGATGCATCTACATGTGCATTTGTTGTGGCACCAGTTTACTCGCAAGTAAATTACTCACAAATAAACAGTGTCAGGCAACCATCTAAACATGAAGGAAACTGCTAACGGATTTGCTGCCAATCTTCTCCCAATTCCCATGGCCCTGCAATGGGCCCCTGCTACCCCCAGGGGGGAGGGGAAGCTTTAGGCTTTGGCTGCAGCTGCCAGCATCCAGCAGCCTTCTACAAAAGCCAGCCCTGCTTGCTGCTCTCTAGCCAGCCACTTCCCTGGCCAGAAGCAGCATGCTCAGCACAGCAACAGCATGAGGTAGTGCTCTTCTCACCACCTCTGCCTTCCAGTGCTATGGCTGCTCCAGACCCTGCCCCTGGCAGCAATGACCAGTGCCCCAGGTTCCTGCTGGGCACCATGCTGGCCCTGCTGGCCCACCATGCTGACCACTGCCTGGCACACAGCCATCTCACCCCTCCCAGCTCCCCCATGTGCAACAACCATCTGCCAGGCCTGCTGCCGTGCACCTGCTACCTTGACCCTGCCTGCCTAGTCAAACCCCACCAGGAACGCTCTCCTGGGCCTCCAGCCCCACCACCTCTGGGCCTGCCGGGTCAGTCAGGACTGGTGGCTGCACGTCATCCAGCACACCTGGAATAATGAGCAGTGACTGGAGGCCTGCCACGTGACCCAGGCTACCTTCTAGACCTCATAGAGCAGCTTCAGCCACACCTGAAGTGGCAGAACACCAGCACGTGGCCACCTTTCTCTGCAGACACCCTCCAGGATGTGAGGTGCCCTCCAGGACATGCTGGGGGACACTGTTCCAGGTGTACAACACCCTGGTGGTGGTGGTGACAGGTTTCCATGTCCTGGGATTCTCCCACTGCATAGGGGACCTAGATGGGATGCACACATTCCCATAACCTGCCCTCCCCAGAGACTGGTTTACTACAGGTAGAGCGGCTTTCACTCCCTGGTGCTCCAGGCTGTTGTGGGCCAGTGTGGGGCCTTGACGCATGTGAGTGCCAGCTCAGCAGCAGTGCCTACAACACCTGCATTTTCAGGAACCCTGGCCTGCTGGGATTGGGAACTTCATGCCAGGGGTCTCAAAACTGTAGTTGTGTGCCATGGTGGTCCTACCCCTCCTCATTGGGGACCCTGCCTACCTGCACTTGCTCTGGCTCTTTTGGCCCTGCACTGGCCACCTTGACCCCCATCAGGCCCACTTTAACTACTGCCTGGGCCAGGCTCACACCCTGCTGGAGTGCGCCTTTGGCTGTCTCAAGGGATGCTGGCACATGCTCACCTCCCACCTCAAGTTCACCTAGGCCAACATCCCCTAGGTCTTCATCACAGTCTGTGTGATGTACAACACCTGCAAGGCCCAGTTTGTGTGCTGTATAACATCTGTGAGGCCTGGGTGGAAGAGGCACAGTGTGAGGAGGACACAGCAGCAGCAGTGGCTCCCCCAATTGAGGCCCTTAGAAAGCCAGGCACTTGCCACTGGGGGCCAAGGCACTGGGTGTTGAAGGTGCTGGCCAACCACCTCCTCCAGTACTCCATTCTATCCCACCTGTATCATCACCCACAGACCCTCTCACTCCCCCACCTGCCCATAGCATTCATTGCAGAGATGTCTCACAAGAACAAGCTTTTGATCCCCTCACATTAACAAGAGTCCTCCTCCACCCACCCTCCCCAACAAACAGCCTCTTTCCCCACTCCCTCCACAACAAACAGTCTCTCCACCACCCAACCCACCCACCAACAATTAAATACCATCTTCCCTATGAAAACTATATACAATGACCTTTGTGGGCTGTCCCAACATGGGGGGTGGGGCGTGGAATGGGGGCATCTGAGGGGCAGACCCCAGGGACAGGCAACCAGTACCCGAGCCTGTGGCCATTCCCCTGTGGTCATGCTGTGGTATGGCAAGCAGGGGGCTTGCCCAGAGGCAACGGCAGCATTTGCAACATGCAAATGAGCCCTTTGAATCCTTCAAACCTGGTATCAGATTTAAGATAAGACCATTTCCTTTAAGTGCTACTCCACTAAAGATTTATTTGTAAGCTAGAAGTATGTCATTATGCATACCATGCAGTCACAGAGAAGTAAATCATAACCCTTTTGTGCATAGGAACTAGTATAAGGAGTTGCTTTGCAAGATATCATTGTTCTATTTTATAGTTCAAATGGGATAGTTAAGTCCCTAAACTATGTCTATCTATAGTGCTGGAATCCAAGTGTTTCAGGGGAATTATTCATGTTCTGTCTAAAATATGAAATTCTCCAGCCCACTTGTAGTGCTCTTTACTGTAGATTGTAGGGTTAGAGAGATTAAATTACCTTTATATATCAGTTGCAAGACAGATACTAGGTTACCACATACTGTTCTGTTGCCCTAATATAGAAGGGTCTTGAAATACTGGCTAGGGTGCAAAAAAAGAGCCACAAAAGTAGTTACAAAATATTTTACATTGAAAGACTTCAAAAATCTCAGTCAGATCATCAAAAAGAAGCCTAGAAGATGACTTGATTACAGTGTATAAGTACCTTAATGCGAAGAAATTACCATACATAAAATTAAATCTCTTTAATCCAGGAAAGAGAGGCATAACAAGAGCCAGTGGCTGAAAGCTGAAACCAGAACAATTCAAATTAGAAACAGGGCACAAACATTTACAGTGAATATGATTGACCAGTAGAGGAAACTGCTTTGTCTAGCTCTTAAAGATTTTAAATCATTAGATACTTTGGGTGTGTAAAATCCAAGTTACTATATACTCCATACAAGGGTGACTGGGCAAGTTTTAAAAGCCTCTGATCAGAACAGATTATTTAATAATATCTTTTTCCCTTAATATCTCTGAATCAATACATTTCATTTCCTGCCATTTTTGTAAATGCATTAAACAACCTAGTGTCAAAGCTATGCATATCCTTCAGTCCTGTTACACAAATAAAAATGTAAAATGAAGGCTATTGAATGTTTGCCAAATGGAAAATGACAAAATAGTATGGAAACGTACTTTATTGTCATTCTTCAAAACTATTCCTCTGAACACTGGAGAGGGGAAAAAGGAAAATTAAAATTATGAAAAGTACTTAACAATTTCCCTTTGAGGCAGACCATCTAAGAGCTGTCATTACAGTTTATGGCAGATACAGAAGCCAAGTGACATCTCTTTTTTTTTTCCTGGTGGAACAGTATTCAGAACTCCAAAAGTTTTCAAGGAACTCGTGGATGTTAAGATATAGGTCAATGGAAGAAAAAAAAATACACCTTTTACATACCTATTTTTATAGAAGGGATATTGCAAGATGGAAGGGTAGAAACTGACCTTTATTAACCTTATAGCTTTCATAGTTATTATGAAGTACCCAGATTCTTGTTCTGATGGTATGACCTGTTATGTCAATATTCATGAAAATAATAACAAAAACCAATCAGTTACATAGATTTAATATAGTCTGCGTAAAGTAGTATCTCATATATATATGGGTTTTATACTGCCACCCACCACTGAAGTATTTGAGCATTTTCCAAGTAAAATGAATAACAATAGTGAAAATTCTAGTTTACTAAAATAATCCGTTTCTTCCATTTTGAGGGTAAAAATGTTGTGTGTTATGTTTCTTTGTTTTTAGTTAATTAGTTAATTTCTCTTTATGGGTTGTGAGGTGATAGTTGTTTAGTACATGTGGCATTGATGTATTTAGCATCACTTTATCTGCGGTAAAAAGCCTTATTTTACCTCTTTTAAATCAACTGCCTTTTAATTTCACTAAGGAATATCTTTTTTCCAGTAATAAGAGAACAGAGAAGAGAGACTATAAGTTAATTAAATTTCACTATGGCCTTCATAATTCATAATTTTGAATACCTGCTAATGTTACACCTCTCTGGGCTACATACGCCTAGTTTTAATAGTCTCTCAACACACAATCTTACTACACCTTGAATCAACTTTAACACTTTTCTTAGAACCTTTTTAATCTTAACTATGCTTAAACACTTAAACTGGACATATGAAATGAAGTTATTCCATTTTTTCAGAAGAACCACTTTATTCTATATTGCTCTTATTTGCTATTCCTTTGAAATGAATCTAATTCATGTATTTGGTTTTTTTTTAACCGCTGTGACATGCTGAGCAGATACTGTTATTACTCACCCATAAAAGTTTGTATAATAGTGAGCTTATTTTACACACAGGAGTGTTGTAAGGCTTAAGGAATGAATAATATGGAACACTTGAGAGGCTTACATACTAGGTCTCATGTACTTGTAAAATGTTAATTATTAGTATGCTCTGAGAATGCTGTTAATTCAGAAATCACCAGCATGAAGAAACTGAGATATTTTTTACCAACATTTATCTACTTTGAATTGAATTCTGTAATCAGCTCTGGATCCCACTATATGGTTAGGCCACACTAGAATTTCTGTCAGTCTTCCAGTCTGTATAACTCAAATCAAAGCAGTATCATAACCTATAACAATATTCTATCCATTATCTCCTTAAAAATCCTTAAATACCAGATTCATGGTATAATACCCAATAATTAGATTTTTTTTAAAGAAGTTCAGAGCTCTTCTTATTGTTTGAAAGGTAGTCCCACTCTGAGAAATGGAGATCAAAAAATATTAGAGTTCTGGAAATTAAGGAAACATATTAGAAATATGACTTATGAGAAGAGGTTAGTAGAACTATGATTGTCTAGAGCACAGGCGGCCAAAATTCTGCATGATTGCCACAAACAGAACAGGGATACTCTGTGTGTGGCATATGATAGATCAGGGAGTGAGCAGGGAACACAGCATCAGATACAGCAGGAAACAGAAAGCAGAGCAGGAGACCAGCCAAAAAGAGAGAATCAGAGTGACACTCAGGAATGGTATGGACCTGATTTATGGCATATCTGCTGAAAAGGTTGACCCTCACAGGTCTAGCGAAGACTGAAGAGGCATTTAATAACAGTCTTCAAATACCTGAAGGGTAATTATAAAGAAGATTAGCCAATTGCCCACCAGGAATGACGGGGGGGTGGACGGGCAGGGATGGATTGCTACCATCCACAACCTCACATCACCACCCCCCCAGGAGCCGGGGGGTGTTGGGGGGAAGCTTGCCCTACCATCCCCTCTGTCTCCCTTGGCCAGCACCCCACACTGCTGCTGCCTCCAGGGAGCAGGGCCCGGAGCGGGGTTTGAGGCCAGCAGTGCTAGCCTTTCCCCCCCTGCTCTGTCCACTCTGTCACCACCATCATGGTGGTGCTTCACATCATTTTCATTACTATTACTATGGTTACCTAAGGAGGCTGTGGAATCTGTATCCTAGGAAGTTTCAAAGAACTTGTTAGTTAAAGATCTGTCTGGGATGGTTTCGGCAGGGATGATCCTGGGCTAAAGAAGGGATTTGACTTGGTGACTTCCTGAGATCCCTTCTAGCCCTATTTTTGATGATCCTATGACTGAAAACACCATAGATGTGGTCTCAGATTAATTTCTCCGCAGAACAGACTGTAAAACTCGTCTCTTAAAGCCATATTTAGACATCTGCCTGAATTTTCAAAAGAAAAAAAGCAATCAAGAACCCCTGTTAACTTTAATAATTTTTACTTTTCAATTGAGAAAACTTGATCTGAAATTCAGTGAAAGTGAAGGCCATAAGTATGGAGTGCAATGATACTACATTTTAATTTTTGGAAGAAATTTTCCTCTTTCTCCTCCTTCTCTTAGTCTAATAGTGGGGCCTATTTAATTCTTTTTTTTTTCCTGTGAAAACTCTCTAAATTATAACTCTTAGAAGATGGTTATATATTCTTCTCTGGGTTTTTTTGTTGGGTTTTTTTTTGTTGTTTTTTTTTTCTCCATATCAATGGTGCTCTATACTGGTAGGGCAATCTATTATGCACAACTGGAGCCATAGAAGCACAGTATTTCCCATAGAGAAAATGTGCCAGTTTGTCTGCATCTGGTTATAATTATCAAAGTGTTGTAATATTCTCTCTGTAATTACTCACTCAATCTGTTATTACGAGTAAGGATGCATAATGTGTATTGCTATCCCCAAAAGAAGCAATAGTTACTTCAAAATGTCTTTGGCTTGTTTAGAACAGGAATCTTCAACTTCAGTATGGCTGGGGCCACATGAGATGTTGATGTGCAGCCCCTGGGCCATGCACACCACACAGACCATATGCTGTGGGTGTGGCCCATTGGGATCCTCCCCACCCTGCCATGTAGGCAGCACTAGTAGTGTGTAGCTCTCACTTCTGCCCACCCTCCCCCCCCGGTTCTCCCCCTGCTTTGTGGGCAATGCTTAAAGCATACAGTCCCCCTGGGCCCTTCCCCAACTCGCAGCAGTGAGAAAGGTGGCTGCAGGTGCCCATGGGCTACATGCTAGCCTCTCACAGGCAACATGAGGTCCACAGGCTGCCATTTGGACAAAACTATTCTAGAATTCATACCAGGACAAAATGAGGTTTTTCTCCATTTTATACACAATGAAAAAAGGCATAAACAATTATTTTAAAAACATTTTATTTTAAAAACATTTAAAGAACATCTCATATTTGCCACCTAAGAAACTATTACTTAATAGCTGTGAACATGAGGTTTTATCATAGCAAGTTGAGGGATTGTGATTCCATCTAGTAGTATAGGTTATTAATGCCCACACAAACTTATTAAACCATCAACATGAAGTTATGCATAAATGTTAAGAAAGAAAAACATTTCTCATTGTGTTTCTTTATTTTTACTTTATTTTGGTCAGGGAAGTGTGGAATTTTTTTGTTTGTTTTTGGTCATTTTTGGTTGTTGGCTTTGTTTTGTTTTGTTCTCTAATGAATTCCTCCTGTTGTTCGGATACCCTCACTTAACACATTTGTATACACTAGAACAAAATATATTTTACCTGGTATGCAGTGAACATTGCTTTTGGAACAGAACCCATCTTCGATATTCAGGAACAGATTTATTGTTGTGCAAAAGGTTTCTCCATAATGCTGTCTAAGGAATGAAAACTAGATTAATCTGCTGTGTAAATGCTGGTCTTGCCAGTTAAGCATTTACCAGTATAGTGTTACTCCCTGAACTTGTGTAGTAAAAAAAACCCGTGGTTTAAAATTGAATGTAGATGCTCAAAAAGTAGCACAGCTATTTTCTTACTGATACAAGCTAGCAAGTGGCTTAATTACATACAAATACCTCTCCTAATATTTTCCATGAGATTTTTTTTCTATTTATTACCCATTCATTTTCTCCTATTGCCACACAATTATGCCACATTTTCTCATATAGATTCACAATTTTGATAACTTGACTATAGTCCCTTTCTTATTAAAATTAAACTTAGTAAAGGACAAATGTTTTGCAGCCATAGTGACTATGTGGGGGGTGGGGGAGGGAGCAGGGGCAAGCAGGGGATAGAAAAATATACTGTAAACCAGGAGAACATAGTTGTCAATAATCTATTGCCTAATTATTTCAATTACATGTCCTTCAAATAGTTTTGAATTGTAGAATCATAAAAAATAGGGAAGAAGGGCTCTCAAAAAGCTATTTAGTCACTCTCTCTACCCAAAGGCAGGCAGAATCATTTATTCCTAAACTATTACTGACAGATATTTTGTCTGACTTGCTCTTAAAAGCCTTCAGGAATGGAAATTCTACAACCTCTCTTGGCAATCTATTCTTGTGTTTAATATCACTTACTAGAGATCTTTTTTTCTAATGTCAAACCTATTACCTTCCTTGTTGCAATTTAAAGCTATTTCTCCTTGTCCTATACCTAATGGGTATGGAAACAGTTTATAACTTTCATCCTTACAGTAACCTCTAACATATTTTTAAATATTTTCTGTAGATTACAGGGAGATATGAAAATAAAACTGAATTCTTTGAGTGTTTCCTTGAAATGATATATTTTGCCCTCCATTGAGTTTTTGTTGCCCTCTTCAAGTTGTTTTTTTAGTTGCTTCCCATGTTTGTTGAAGTGCAGGCCCCAAAGCTGGATCCCAGTACTCCAGGTCAGGCTTTGTGAGTTCTTCACAGCGAAAGGATTACTTCAAGTGTTTTACATATTACAATCCCACTTATACATCACAGTCTGGCATTGGCTTTATTATTTTTTTTGCACTAGTATGATATTGTTGACTCATTTTCAGTTCATGATCTACTATAATCCAAGGATCCTCTTCTCTAGAACTGCTGCTTAGCCAGTTAATCACCATTTTTAAGTTGTGCAGCTGATTATTCCTACCAAAGTATAGTAATGTGCACTTGTCCTTGTTGAATTGCTTCTCATTTATGAGATAGTTTCTCCATTTTTTTTAAATCACTTTGACTTATGACTTTCTTCTGTAAAATACTTTCATTGGCTGCCAGTTTAGTAAGTGTACTCTCTATTCTATCATCCAAGTCATCCAAGAAAATATTGAATAGGACAGACTTCTGTAGAACCATATTGCTAGAACCTTCTGATTTAAGAGTAATCCACTGCTATCTACTGTACTTTTGCAATCAGTAATTACAGTATTTATTTCTAGACCAGGGATGTCTAAGACACAATCCATGAACCAGATCAGGCCTGCAGAGCTGTTTCATCTGACCTGTTATCTGGCTCCAGTGGGCTGCTGGAAGTTGAGGGCATGGTAAAGAGGGGTGGGCACTGCTGTAGAATTTGTGGTCCAAGGACCCTAGTGGACATGGGCATCTGGGGAAGGAGAGTAAGCTGGTGCTACCATAATCTGCCCTTGCCTTCTGGTCATTTGTCTTACCTCCATGACACTTCCACCATTTTTGGGCCCCATCACCTCTGCACCCCTGCTTCCATCCCTGGGTCCCTGTTGGATCCACTGCAGCTGCTGTGAGACATAACTGCAGTCACAAGGATCTGACCCAGGTGAAGCCCTGCAGTCCAGATCCAGTTTGGGGCCTAGGGTGAGTTTGATACCCCTGCTCTAGACTTAGGTTGACTAAGATGATGTCATGTCAGAGGGTAACAACAGCTTGAGACAGGTAAAAAATTATTTTGACTTTAAAGGTGGGGAGGTGAATACCACTTGTGAGCATGTATGTTTTTCATGTGACCTTTTCTATCCTGCAGTAAGTAGAAGATAAATCAGTACTGCTAACCCTGAAATGACACAACTACTAAAACAGCATGATTTAGCTGCCAGTTAATGCAGGATAAAGTAGACAAATCTACCTCAGTTTGTTGTTTTGTCTGTCCCTACCCTAAATAAAGTCATGTCTATAAATGAAGGGTTGTTATTTGCTTAAACTCAATTAGACCTCACCCCCCTTTACAGAGCTAAGGAATACCCTACATTTTAACCTACCTGTGTAATAATAGATAACAGAGAGAGCTATAAAGGCAATCTGTTTACAAACAAATCATGAACATGATTGTTGTATGGTTCACTCTTTATGGTGCACATCATGATATCATGATACAGTCTGCACTTTAGTCAGGTATGCCAAATATATGGTCTGTGGGCTGGGTAAGCCCACAGAGCCTCTCTATCCAGCCTGCTGGGCTACCAAGGGGTGCCAGAAGTTTCAAGCATAGCATGCTGCAGAATCTGGGGCCCTTGGCTGTGCTGGGTATAAGCAATGATGGTGAGCTTGGTTTACTGCTGCCACCCATAGATTTGCAGTCCCCGATGCCTCACCACTGAAGCTATACCCTTCTGACCACCAGATTTCTCACTACAGCCAAAATCCTTGTCGTTGCTGCCACCACTGCCAAGGTGGCCACCATGGCAGGCATAGACACCAAATCCATGGGTCCTCCAGGGCTCAAGCACCCACTGAAAAATATTAGTGTGTGTTCAGGAACCACAAAGCCACTTGCAGATGTTTAAAAAAACCCACAAAAAACTTATGCTTTACTGGAAGAAGTTCTGCATTACTTCAACCCAGCTCTTCAGCATCTGTAAAGTTTGGGCACTTCAGTGGGGCTTGTTGGTGCTTTTAGCTAAAGCTGATTCAATCAGCTATTAGATAAAAGTGCCAAAAAAAGCCCCACTAAAGTGTCTGATGTTTACAGATGCTGCAAAGCTGGGTAGAGTACTGCACTGCCTCTTCTTGGTGTGTGGGGCTTGGTGCATAAACAAATTGAGTTAACAGTAAAGTGCTGAGATTTTTTTTTTCCTACAAGGACCCACTGGCAAAAAACAAAGTTGGTGCCTATAGTGGCAGGCCTCACACCTCTGGCTGGGTCCAGCTTGGAAGAAGCCCCACAGTTCAGATTCAGCCTAGGGAATCCAGTGAGTTTGACACGCCTGAATTAAGATAATTAAATTCTGCTGTTAGGACCATGTTGCGTGTTATATTCAATATGTGATAAATGTACTTAAAATGTGAGTGACCATATGTTTAAACAGTAAAACACATGCTAAGTGTGCTTATATTGTGGAGACAAAGTTTTCTAAGGGTGATATCTTTTATTGGACCAACTTTATAATTGGGATAGAGTCCTCATGCTTGAGGGAAATTTGCCTAACACCTTTAAAAGGCACATTTTCATAAGGTGACTGAACGTTAAGAGCTAAGGACTAAACATTGGTATTTGCTTTATGGCACATTATAATTTATTTGACTCATGAATTCTTTCCACATGTGAAAGGTAAGACCATCCTGTCTTTTGATAGACGTTGATCTCAGGTTATTTTCTTCGAATTGTGTCTGCTACCCCTGACAATTTCTCTCACCCCTTCAATACTGCTCTGCTTGGCTTATTTTGAATAGACGCAATGAAGAATGCCTTGCATTTGAAAGCTTATCTAACTCTATCCCACCTATACAATTACTCCAGTAAAAAATATCACCCTAAGAAATCCTTCTCTCTTGCATAATTCCTGGACCATCATGACTATAACCTCCTTCTTACACTACTCATATATTAACAAAGTTGCAACTTTTCATGCAAGAAGTATCTCCAGATCCTATTCAGTAATGCATGTTCAACTATCATCAGACTCCTACACGGAGATAGTTTGAGGTATCCCAGCATCCTCCAGCTTCCCCACACCCATTCTATGGGACAGTCTATCCACCCATCAGAACTCTACTGCCCAGGGTGGTGGTACCAACCAGCATAGGGATGGTATTGGTCCTAAGGAAACACACCTACTCACCCTCCAGGGGGTGTGAGCCCATTCACATGGTATCACCCTGAACATCCATTGACACCCTCAAGGTCCACTGAGGACTACCACTTTGGCTTGAGTGATCTGATGCAAAGAACCATCACCTAGCTTTGTAAAGTGAACCAGACCAGAAAATGTCCTCCTCAGACCCCAGTGGGTGGCCTTGAACTGGCTTTGTGGTGAGGTGCTAGACCTCATTATGAACTGGGGTACGAAGAGAACCATTGTCTCCATTGCCAAGGGCATGTAGACATGCCAACAGCGAAGGTAGTTTATGAGCACATTGTACCCTAAGTGGTAGCTTGAATTGCTACCATCCAGCCTGGCTGCAGATCTGTACTAAAAGCAAGTATATGAAGCTGAAGTAAATCAAGGGCAGAAACACAGAGAATGCCTCAGGCACTTCAAGGAGCATGGTTCCCTACTGCAAGAAACTATCCAGAATCCTCAAGGTGGACCATACTTTTGCTCCCTGCCACTCTGTACACTGTATACTTGGTAGGTTGGTACAGTACAATGTCAACAAAAATGGCAATGGAGTTGCCTCTCTGCTGCCTGCTATCAAAATGGCCATGGAGGAGCATGAGGATGCCTGCTCTGTGGACTTGTTCCCCAGACAGGTCTTGACACTAACCCTAGCCTAGGATGCCCAAGATGAGGACAGCTCATCAAAGAGGCAGAAATAAACAACACCACATCAGCCATTGTTAAATTGACTGCTCCTCTGGGGTCTGGAGGTCTGGGGTCTTCAGGGTGTCCCATGGCTTAAGGGTGACTTGGCGCTCTGGGGTGCCTCATGGTTTGGGAGTGTCTCTGGGCTTTGGGTGTGGTAAATGGCTCAGGGAAGGAGCTAAGTGCAGCAGTGGATGCAGGTTTCCTGCTGCCCCTTCAGTTTACCAGAGAGGGGGCATTGTGTTGTGCATAGTGCAGAGGAGGTGAGAATTGGTGGCACACCTGTGCTTGGCCCACAACAATTCTACATAGGTCAAAGGCCAGGTTATGGCTTGATGGGCAAAGTAAGGTGCTTGATGCCTGGGCCAGTTACAGTGCTCAATGGCCAAGGTAAGGGTTAAGTAATACATGACAAATGCTGTCTAGAAACCTGAGCCACCCACTGCCTCCCCCAGAATGCTATATATAGCAACAGCAACTCCCAGCCTATCTTCCACCCCCTTGCCCCATACCACCATACCTACCAACAACAGCCCTCAACCTGCCTCCTCCCCCTCCCTCTGCCTTTCTGGATATTCCACATGCACTGGGTACATCAGTGGGCTTCAGGGGCCACCTTTCCCCTTTTCTATGGATATCCGTTACTGACTTTTTTATTCCATGCACCAGTACCTAGTTGTGGGCTCAACAGAGCTACCAGCCACATGACCAGGGGACAGCCCCAGGACAGCTTTTTGGGGCAACAAACTACAATCAAAGGACATATCCCCATATGCAGGAGTGTGTGGTTACCATGGCAAAAATAGAAGCAACATACATTTGTGCCATTGCTCTTTGCTGCTGCACTTGCCGTGCACATGGGATTGATGTAAGGAAAATTGTCCAAGGTGAGGTAGGGAAGGCTGGGGCTAGCACATGTGTTAGCTCCAGAAGCCTTACCTGGGGTCTTGGGGGCTTCCCAGGGCAACAGTGGCTGTGATCCATCTGCTCAGAGCAGGCCAATAGCCAGAGCATGGCTCTGGCCAGCCAGGAGCCAGTTTTTGGAAGCACAAACCGCTGCCACATGCACCACACCTCTTTTTTTAGTGGCAGCTTGCTTTTTTTTGATAAAGGGATCTCCCAGTGTCAAAAAAAAAAAAAATAAAACCTTTGGTGCTGCAAATCAGCAGCACAGTGAACACTTGCACATACATTGCATGTGGTTGGCTGCACCTCAAACTGCTTTGAGGCACCAGAAACTGCACATGCATGCTTATGGGGATGTGCTGAAAAGCTTTATTTAGGTACCCCTAAGACTGAGCAGAGGGATGGTAGAGGGGTTTGCAGCCCCAAGATGAGGGGAAGGCTAGACTAAAATGTGGCCCAAACCCAACCGTGGGATCCCTACCCCCTCAAAGGCACTGTAGGTATGGCCAATGACAGTCTTGTACTCTTCTTTTTGGGTGCCAAGTGAAGATGGATCTGGAGCCAAGGAACACTCATCTTTCAGTTGATGACAGAGGTGGCTACTCAGGATAGTAGTCCCTCCATCACCATAGGAATACAAGTGCAGCCAAGTGGCAGCCAAGGTTGTGGTCCTTTGGGATTCCAGGTTCCCTTCACAGTTTGGGGTCACAGCAAAAATGGTCTTGAAGCATTTTGGCAGGCTGTGGAACAGGACATTATCCTTAAGGAGAAAGCTTGTGGGGGGAAACTGATCCTAGTTCTGGGCTTAAATGATCATAGCTTTCACTGTTGGGATGTCTGGCAGAACTATGAAGTCATAACACAGGAATAGGAAAGTTTTCAGAGCCTCAGGCACATTGTATGGACTTGCCAGTCCCAGTGGAGAACAGTCATAATAAGCAATTCTTTTCCATGGCTCTAGGGTATCTGCTGGCATGACTACTCACAAAAGCAGCAATACATACCTTGTAGGATTGCCCCCGAAAGCTCAAAGAACTCCACTATGCATTGATGGGACACTCTTGTCAGGGAGATATGAGACCAGTGGTGTCTCGAGGCAGAGATTGATAAGTTACTGGGGTTGGGAGGACTCTGTAATGCGTGATGCCTGTCCACCCTGAAAACCTCCAGAGAGAGGGGAAGGGACAGGAAGTAGCTGAGGATGGGCAGTTGAGAGGAGGCATGCTCATAGTGATGCAGTTATTGAGTTCCTTAGAGCCATCTGCTCAGACTTGGGGAGGCATAGGTGGTGGATGCTTCCATGTCACAGAACTCCTAGGCAACTTGTCCGATAGCAAACAGACCTGTATACAAGGGACTTGGGTGAAATCCAAAACCATCCCATAGCACACTTTGTGCAATTGCACATTTAGCACAGTTTGCACAATGTTAAGCATTTTAAGCTCATCACGTGTTTCTGAGAAGTTATTTGTCTTTCACTACTTATCTCAAAGTTCAAGGCACACTCCCAAGGACTGCCAGCATGCCTTTAGGCACCCAATCCAGCATGATCTAGCAGCTGCTCAGCTGAGAATTAAAGAACTGCTTCCTCGGGTCCGGCTGGCCAATGTATGGCTTCTTGAGCCAGGAGAGCCGTGGATAGGCCAGATACCCAGTGATTATCAAGGGGGAATGGAAATCCATGATGGAAGCATTGTGGGTGACCCCCCCCCCCCGCCCACTCCATTGTCTCCAGGAAAATAGAATTCCTGCATATGTAGCCATCATGTACCTGGCCTAACCACCCAACAGTATGTTAGTGAAGTGCTTCTGATGGTCCATGATGGCCTACAGTATAATTGAAAAGAACCTCTTAAGGTTTATGTAATCCAGAGCACAGTGAGCAGTACATAGAATGGGTCTGTTGGTCCCATTAATGGGCCCCATGAAGTTCAGAAAGCCCATTTGTTTAAACCTAGCAGTGACCTCCTACAGGTCCCTGAGCCAAATAAAGCAAGCCCCCAGTCTCTCAAGTATGGTGTTGCATACTCTGTGCACAACTATCATTGCCATTGTCTGCCCCATGCTGAAATGGCTGGTGATGGAACAGAGGTTGTTGGTGCCTACCAGTTTCCAAATCATTAGAGCCACACATCTCTTGGTGGACATTGGGTGCCAAAGCCCAATGTCACTACATTGCGGAGGGAGGGGAAGGAAGACCAGTGTAGTGCAAAGGTGAATAAATGTGCTACAGAACATCTTAAAGTTCCATCATTAGTGTTTGTCATCCCAGATTTTGAATGTTAGCTGTGTCAACCAGTCCAAGAAACATGTAGTGTCTTGCAGCAATGATATGGCATCTGATACTGGGCCAGCAGTTCTGCAACTTGCATGGGGTCATTGTGTGACTTCTCCAAGTGCCCATGGCAGCATCATGGTCCTTAAAGTAGTGCCTCACAAGAGACAAGTTCTTGTGTCTCTGAAGTATGGACTGTCTATGGATTACATTAGCAAGGATTTGCTCAGTTCTGCTACTTTTCATCTCTGGAAGCTGCTGGAGATCCGATGCCAACTGGAATAATCAGGCAAAAAAATGTCTTAACCATACATCAGACAATCAACAGTTTCATTTGCAATGTTGGAAAATATAGGAAAGAGCCACCCCAGCAAAGCATGTTGGGATGCCTGCTCACTGGCCTTGTAACAGCAGAGCATGAGCTGTGCATGGTTAGAGAGTGTAGTAAATATTACTGTGCAGCTGCTCAGAATATGTTCTAACTTTAATCCTGCAAAACACTCCACAGATTAAATACCTACAAAATGACTCATGCAACAAGGTCCTTTGTTGTGTTGGTGCAGTTTCTCCTGAGAATGGAAGGGAAATGGAAATGAAAGCAGAATTTAATCCATTCTAAGAGAACGGAGATGATAAGATCATGGGACTTAATGAAAATATGGAAGCTACGTTGTGCATATCTGGAAAACAAATGCTAATCATAGGGAGGGAAATCTTGCTGGAAATTAGTCATATGGGCAATCAATTTTTCTTAGCAACATTCCAGGGATGCTTCTGTTAAATGGATAATAAAAGTGACCTAGATCTTTAAGAATTCTTCATTTAATTATGTACAGGAGACTTTTTGCACCATTTAAGAAGATGTAGCAGTAACCATAAATAAACTGCTGCCTCTTCAGTATTTTAATCAGTCTTATATCTCTGAATAAGAAGTCTACAGAATTTATGTAATAATAACTGGTTTATATATTTAACCCCTGGCTTCTTATGTAATAGGAACTTTCATTTATGAAAAAAAAAACCCATGATATACAACAAATTTGTACTCATGAGTTATATGGTTCTCTCTACATTTAAACTTGATAATCTAAACAGTCTCTTAAAAATCTAAGGGTGTTTTAGATTGCAGGGTCGGGGGGGCGATTTAAATAGAGCAGCTCTGAGGAGCTACTCTAATTAAAATGCCAGGAGCATCTTGTGTATTTAGCATCTCACACTTCAAAATGTGTTTCAACACCATTTTGAAACATGGGGACGCTGAATACACATGATGCTGAGGCTGCTGGAGCATTCTAATTAGAATGCTCCAGCAGACTCGATTAATCTATTGGGCAGACTAATCTAATCTAATTAGAACTCCTCAGAGCAGATGTCAGGCACATGTATAGGTGCCCTAAGATTTTCCTATACAGTGAAAAATGGTTAATTGAATTATCACAATTTATCACATAAAATTCAAGTAATTGTTCTGCATTTGGGAACAAGATATAAGATTGTCCACAGTGCAAACCTCATCTCTAACCCTTGTGCCAACCTACAGAGTGTTCTTCCCTTGTGTACCTTCTTTCTGACCTCTTAATCTGCAATTACTTTTTCCTACTATCTCCCACTGCTTTTTTTTATCCCATTGCAACCTTATTTTAATCATTCTGAAGCATCTAGAACAAACAATAGCTGGAGTACAGGGATGTTCAAAATCCAGGTCTTCCTATAACTTAAGATTCTTAAGGAAAGCTTTCTTATTAAACACTACCTCAGTATCACTGTTTCCCAGATTTATGGCTTCCTGTGCACTCTGATAGGTCTTCCCCTGCATATCTAGCCTGTGCAATGAAGGAGGAACAGGTCCTTTAAGGGAAGGGGAAAAAGCCATGCTATTGTGCAATTAAATAAATTATCATAAAGTATATAGCTCCAATAATGTGTCCAATGGGCAACAAATGGATACATATGTTACATAACCAAATTCTACACTGGTAATATCAGTTTCATGTACCTGTTTCATAGAAATTGTTGATATTATTAAAATAAGAAATGACCCCCTAAACTAATAGGGATGAACCTTCTGGCAATAAATAATGAAGACCTCAGCAACCCTGTTCTTTAGGCTTACTTACCATTGTCTTTGTTGACTACCTATTGATGAGATACCAGATAAATACTATTAGACTATCTAAGATTATTTCTTAGACAGACAAACTATGCTATGTATTTCACAAACAAATAAAAATAAATAAAATAGTTGTGGGCAGTGCTACATGGGGTCAATTAGAAAATACAAGGCACATAATTTTATCCTAAATTTTGACCCACTGTGGATGTCAGGAACTTCCATTCTTTTGGGATCCAGAAATTATAATCTTCCCCTACATTCAATTACATACTCATATTATTTCCACTGAGTTGGTTTCCTAGGAATATGTGGGTATTTTTGTTCTGTTTTGTTCAGCTGCTTTTAAAATCTGGTCTATATTACCTTCTCCAGGGACTTACAGACTAAACATAAAAGAAAATATTGGAGTGTGCATATAAGGAAAGGGAGGGATAAAGGGCATGAAGGCATAGAATGCTTGTTCCAGTCTCTCAGAGACATCTAAAACGAACAATATGGGTGCCCATACATATCACAGGGTTCAATCGTCATTAAATTAAATAGGCTTATAAAATTTACAGTTATTTATTTTGGAGTGTTGCATCAGTGTTTGCATGTACTAGGTTTTCGAACAAATTAAGCCTGGTCCCTGGACAGCACTACAAGAGAGTGGAACAGTCCCACTCTGCCCCCTGCCCTCCTGGCCTGGGGCCCCCCACTCCACGCCTTGCCCCACAGTTGTGGGAACAGGGAGCCAGCACATGGCACAAAGGGGGAAAAAAAAGTGGAAGCAATTCAAAAGCAGCAGCAATTCAAAGTGGTGAACTACAAAAAAGTTGCAGCACCATCTAGACAAAGAGGCTCATTACATGTCTTTGAGTGCCTTTGCGTTTGCATGCAATGAATCTATGGATGCACTGCTTTAATTCCCAGCAAGCTGAACTAAACAATGTCCGAGGAATTTTAGTTTAATACACAAGAAATACTTTTAAAGTGCCTGGAAATCCCACGCATGCAAACAGTCATGCCATTGTAGCTCAAAAAGGACAAAAAACATGGCCTGTACAAATTCCCATAGCTCTGTAGTTGGAGCCCCATTCTAGACTGATAATAAAGGCAATCCACAATCTGTCTACCTGGTCATTTGGGCTAGGAATTCAAAGCTAGACAGAAGTTATACTGAATGTATACCTCCCTTGTATGCTATTTGTAGGGCCTTGCTTAAATCACAAGCCCAGCTCAATAGTTCAATAATACTATGACCTGATCATGGTGCAGGATGCCATTTTAATGCCCAATTCTTGCTCCTCCCCACCATGCCTCCTGACTGGCTGAATGGGCAGGTTTAGGGCCAGATGGGTGGGGGCTTCCAGGCTTCCATGCAATTAATCTGTCCCAAGTGCAGAACTTTGAATTTGTCCTTGCTGAATCTCAGCTGTTTGGCTGCAGACCAGATTTCTCTGGTCTATTTCATTCTGAACCCCAAATCACTCTTTAGACAGTAACTATACTCAACTTGGTGTCATCCTAAAAAATCCTAAAATTAGCTAAGTGTACACTCCCATCCTTCAAATCGTGTAACTCATAAGTAATTAATTAAGATATTAAACAATACTAGACCCAGAATGGAGTCCTGGGAAACTCCACTAGACATTGAGCCGTCAATGACTACTCATTAAGCATGATCATCCAACCAGTTATGTATCCAACTTAAGCGACCCTCTCGCAGCACAAAAGTGGAAAGTGATTTCGGAGTCATAGTGGACTCCAAGATGAACATGAATCATCAATATGACAAAATCTTCAGCAAAGCTAACCGCACTTTGTCATGCATAAACAGATGCACAACAAATATAACCAAGGAGGTGATACTTCTCCTCTGTGAGGCATTGGTCAGACTGCAGTTGGAGTACTGCATCCAGTTTTGGGTGCCATAATTCAAGAAGGATGTTGAAAGACTTGAGAGGGTCCAGAGGAGGGTCACTTGTATGGTTAGAGGCTTACAAGAAAAGCCCTATAAGGAGAGACTGAAGGACCTGGACCTCTTCAGCCTCCACAAGAGAAGGCTGAGAAGTGATCTTGTGGCTGCCTACAAATTCATTAGGGGGACACAGCAAGGGATTGGAGATGCTCTGTTCACCAGGGTGCCTCTTGGGGTAGCAAGGAACAATGGTCACAAACTAACAGAGAGCAGATTTAGGCTAGATATCAGGAAAAAAATTCTTCACGGTAAGGGTGACTAAAATTTGTAATGGATTTCCAAGGATGGTGGTGCTCTCCCCTACCTTGGGGGTCCTTAAGAGAAGGCTGGATATGCATCTGGCTGGGGTCATCTGACCCCAGCACTCTTTCCTGCCTAGGCAGGGGGTTGGCCATGATGATCTTAATTAAACTTGCTAAATGGGTACTTTGCATCAGTTTTTCACCAGTCCCAAGGGACACCCCTGCCCATTATGGGATGGGAAGGCCTGGGTGAGGAAGATTCCTTACCCTCCATCAATTTTAACCTTGTCAAGGAACACTTTGAGAGCCTGGATACCTTCAAGTCGGTCAGCTCTGACAGCTTACACACTAGGGTACTCAGGGAGTGGCAAGCATCATAGCTCCGCCCCTGGCATGGATCTTCGAGAACTCCTGGTGCTCTGGTCAAGTGCCTGAAGATTGGAAGAAGGCCAATGTGGTACCTATCTTCAAGAAAGGGAGGAAAGTGGATCCTGCAAACTACGGGCCCATCAGCCTGACCTCTATCCCAGGGAAGGTCTTAGAAAAGATTATCAAAGAGGCCATTCTTAACAGAGTGGCAAATGGCAACATCCTGAGGTATGGTCAGCATGGGATTGTTGCAGGTAGGTCTTACTAGACCAATATTATTTCCTTTTATGACCAGGTAACCTATCACCTGGACAAGGAAGAGGAGATTGATGTCATATATCTCGACTTCAAAAAAGTCTTCGATCTGCTGTCCCATGATCACCTCTTAGCAAAACTGGCCAACTGTGGCCTTGGGTAGACTATGATCCACTAGCTGGAGAATTGACTCCATGGTTGGACCCAGAGGGTGGTAGTTGATGGAAGTCAATTATCGTGGTGTGCTGTGACCAATGGGGTCCCTCAAGGCTCTGTCCTTGGACCTATATTATTTAACGTCTTCATTAATAATGTGGACATTGGGGTCAGAAGTGGATTGGCCAAGTTCGCCAATGACACCAAACTTTGGGGGTAAAGCATCCATACCTGATGGGGCAATCCAGGCAGATCTTTACAAGCTCAGGAAATGGCCGGATGAGAACCTGATGGTCTTTAACACTGAAAAGAGCAAGGTTCTCCACCTTGGGAAGAAAAACCCGTAGCATGCTTATAGGCTCGGCAGTGCTACACTGGCTAGCACTATGGACGAAAGGGACTTGGGGTCATGACTGACCACAAGATGAACATGGGCCCTCAATGTGATGATGCTGCTAGTAAAGTGAGCAAAATGCTTGCTTGCATCTATAGATGTTTCTCAAGCAAATCCCAGGATGTCATTATCCCATTGTACTTGGCCTTGGTGAGGCCGCAGCTGGAGTAGTGCATCCAGTTTTGTGCTCCACAATTCAAAAAGGATGTGGAGAAGCTTGAGAGAGTCCATAGCAGAGCCATGTGCATGATCAGAGGTCAGGAAAACAGACCTTATGATGACTGGCTGAGAGCTATGGGACTCTTCAGCCTGGAAAAGTGCAGGCTCAGGGGTGATCTGATGGCCACCTATAAGTTTATAAGGGGTGCTCACCAGGATCTGGGGAAATGTTTGTTCACCATAGCACCCCAAGGGATGACAAGTTCGAATGCTCATAAACCTCTCCAAGACTGTTTCAGACTGGACATAAGAAAGAACTTCTTTCCTGTCCGAGCCCATAAGGTCTGGATAAACTGCCGCCAGAGATGGTTCAAGAACCTACTTTGAATGACTTCAAGAGAAATTCGGATGTTTATCTTGCTGGGATCCTATGACCCCTGCTGACTTCCTGTCCCTGGGGCATGGGGCTGGACTTGATGATCTTCCAAGGTTCCTTCCAGCCCTAATGTCTATGAAATCAATGAAATCTGTTGAGGTCCCCTCTGACCCTAGCATCTGTGTATCTATGAGCTTGCAGGGTTTTAATTATTTTATATTTCCTTAGCTTGTTAATGAGAGACAGTGTCAAAAGCCTTGCTAAAGTCAAGGTGTATCTCATCTATTGCCCTCCCCACCATCCATAGAATCTGTCATCTTATAGAAGGAAATCAGGTTGGTGAGGCATGACTTACTCTTGGTGAATCCATGCTGGCTCTTCTTGATCACCTTGTTCTGAACTAGGTGCTTCACACTGGGTTCCTTGTGGTTCTTCCTCATGATCTTTCCAGGTATCAAGGTCTGGCTAACTATTTTGTTGTTCCAGATTCTCCTTCTTACCTTTCTTGAGAATGGGCATTATATTTGTCCTTTTCCAATTATCCAGGATCTTACCTGACCTCCATGAATTCTGAAAGAGGATAGCCAATGACTCTGAAATTACCTTATTCAATTCCTTCAGTACCTCAGGTCCATCCTATATGGTCCTGGCATCTTAAAAACATTTAGATTCTCTAACCTGTTCTTCTACTACCCTAGGCCATTTTGTCTTTTTTCCTATCTTTGCTGCCAAAGGCACTCATAATCTGATAGCTGCCTCTTTTTGAAGACTGAAGTAAAACAAAAAAAAAAGCATTGAATACTTTAGCCTTTTCTGCATCATCCATAATTAGATTGCCTTCTGTATTCCATAAGGGACCTATGGTTTCTATGGTCTCCCTCTTATTGTTTTCATACATGTAGAATCCCTCCTCTGCAGGCTGCATGTCAAATTGTGCTTTGGGTTTCCTAATTTTTTCCTACATGCCTGTGAGATACTCTAATATTTTTCTCTGTTACTGTGATCAAGTATCCAAGTTTGATATGTTTCCTTTTTGAATTTTGACTCATTGAAAAGATTGCTGTCTAGCGAGGCTAGTCTCCTGTTGACTTTCTATTTTTCTTTCACATTGGGATAACTTATTCCCACATCTTTAAGAAGGACTCCATAAATTATAGTCATTCTCTTGGACTCCTTTTTCCCTCAGACTTGCCACCCAAGGAATCCTGCCCACCAGTACCCTGAGTTTGTTAAAGTCTGCTTTTCTGAAGTGCAATGTCCTTATTCTCTTGCTTTCCTTTTTTCTTCCCTTTATGATCTTGAAGTCTCTTATTTCATGCTCACTGTCACCCAAGTTGCCTTCTACCTTCACATTTCAATTACTTCCTCCCTGTTTGTGAGCAAGTAAGTCTAAAAGATCTTCTGATTTAGTTGCAATTGGTATCAAAAACTTGTCCCTGACACACTCCAGAAATTCTCTGAACATCTTTTGAATTGTTGTATTTCCCTCTCAGCAGATATCCCAATAATTAAAATCCCCCTTGAGTACCAATGTGATTTGGAAGCTTCTGTCTGTTGTTTAATCACCAGAAAACCTATAGACTGGGGGATGACATCAGCAGCACAGAGGCAGAAAGAGATCTCAGAGCTGTTGTTGACTCCAAGATGAATATGAGTCGTCAATGTGACGAAGTAATTAGCAGAGTTAACTACACTTTGTCTTGCATTAGTAGGTATCACAAACAGGTCCAGGGAGGTGATACTTCCCCTGTATGTGGCACTGGTCAGGCCACAGCTGGAGTATTGCATCCAATTCTGGGCACTGCAATTCAAGAGGGATGTGGGCAACCTTGAGAGGGTCCAGAGGAGGGCTACTCATATGATTAGAAGCCTACAGTGAAGGCCCTGAGGGAAGGTTGAGGAACCTAGACCTTTTCAGCCTCAGCAAGAGAAAGCTGAGGGGGGATCTTGTGGCAGTATACAAACAAACCAGGAGGAGTGGGGGGCAGGCTGTGGGCAGCAGGGAATAAAAGATGCTCTGTTTACCAGTGTAGCCCTTGGAATAACCAACAATGGCCACAAGCTGATAGAAAGTAGATTTAAGTTGGACATCAGAATGAACTTCTTCATGGTTAGGGTTGCCAGAATCTGGAATGGGTTTCCAAGGGAGGTGGTGCTCTCCCCTACCGTGGGGGTCTTCAGGCATGTGACCCTGCACCTGGCTAGGGTCACATGACCCCAGAATTTTTTCCTGCCATGGGCAGGGGGTCAGACTCAATGATCCATGGAGGTACCTTTTGACCATAGCATCTATGAATCTATGAATCTATGAAAAGACTATGTGGACCCAGAATTTGAAAACAGTTTCTTATTGAAATGGTGGTAGCTAGAGAGGGGTATAGAAAAACCTTCAGTCTTGAAGTTGCTTTATATAAAAAAAATTGAGCCAACTATAAAACAGTACATGAAAAGTGTCCCAAAAACAGTATCTGAAATTATAATTTATATGGATAATCACTGAGTATCAAAGAAAGTTAAGACAATGGCATTTTGTTCTCATGACACAATGGTTAAAAACTGAAAAGTATCCTAATGTCTTTGTCCTGCAAATAGCTCTACTCCTTTGACCAGAGGCTTAGCAAGCTCTTTCAGCACCCAGGGCAGAGGTGGTGGTAACAGTGGAAAAGATGTGGACCACTGGAGAGCAGGGTGCAGGGGAGGAGAGTGGAAGAGGGAGGGAGGAGTCTTACCTCCCTGGCGCTCCTCCTTCGTATGACAGCTGTTATATTTGTGGCTGCCACTGTAGCAGCACAGGCTCCAAGTGCTGTTGCTTTGGGACAGACCTGTTCACTTTCCATCCCCACAAGGGAAGGCTTTGCCTTGGGGCTTAACCCCCACCCTCATAGATGCGCTACTGCCACTGATTTCAGTTAGAAACTGCATGCAGTTATACCCACTTGTAAGAGTTGGCCTTGAACATGTGGCTACAATAATCATAGGACATATTTTTAAACTATTTTGGCCTGCGCCAAGCAGCTAGTATTTGCCTCGGATTCAGATTCAGCCAATTAGGGGGGCAGTGATTTGATTCAGTGATTTGAATCACTCTCCTGAATCAATTCGGCCAAATCTGATTCGGAGATTCTGCTGTCCCTGAATTGGCCAAACCTCTGAATCAAGCAGGCCCCATCCCCTGCCTGCTCACCTAGCCCCATCAATGGCTGCCCCACCTGGCCCCAGCCTCCTGGATCTTTCAAAAAAAAAAAGCCTGGCAGTCACCAGCTGCTGCCAGGGTGGGGTGGGGGTGATACCCACTGCCCCACACTATGTGGGGGGATCTGTCACAAGTCCCCCTCTCCCACCCCCCTCCCAGGCCCAGCCCCCCAGCTCTTTAAAAAAAAAAGAAGCCCCCACTCATCAGCTGCTGCTAGGCAGGGGGATGGCCCCCAGTGCCCTCTACTGCTCTACACTGTGTGTGGGGCTCTGCCACAAGCTCCCACCCCCTGTCCACTCTCCCATCCTTCCCCAATGGCTGTCCCACCTGGCCCCAGCTCCCAGCTCTTAAAAAAAAAAGGAGCCCCACACTCACCAGCCCCTGCCAGGCAGGATAATGATCCCCACTGCCTTCCACTGCCCTACACTGTTTGGGGGGATTCTGCCACAAGCTTCCAGGGGCCCAGATGGCCACTGCAGCAACTGGTGAGTGCAGGGCTGCAGCAGCCAGGAGCTGGGTCCAGGCACAGCAGCTATCGACAGGGCTGCAAGAGTGGGCAGGAGATGAGGGCTCATGGCAGAGCCCCCCACACAGGGCAGGGCATTGGGGGGCAGCAGGGATTGCCCCCCAACCTGGCAGCAACTGGTGAGTGGGGGAACCAGGAGCTGCAGTGGGGTAGGACAGGCATTGATGGGGCTGGGAGAGTGAGCAGAGATTGGGGAGTGCTCAGTGGGGCTGGGGGAGCAGGCAGGGGATGAACATGGTCCCCTCCTCCTTCCTCCAGCCCCTGCCCTGCACTTACCGGCACGGAGTCCGGTTCCAATTCCCTGTGGTAGCAAGCAGGGACTGCCTGAATCTCCAAAGCTCTCAAAATCTTTTCCAAAGCAATTCAGACCTTTTTATTGGTCTCCTGATCCAATTCAGATTCAGAGATTTGGCTGCCGAATCAGGTTGAATCTCTTCTGAATCAAATCAGCACCCAAAGCTTTGCACAGGCCTAATTTTTATTAATAATTCTTAGCATAATTCCTTTTTGGACTTCTTTCATATTTCCCTCTTGGCCCTTATGCCCCCCACTAGAGAGTATTGTACCTATCTTCTTTTTGAAGCAGCATAATTATGTCAATTAAGATTAATATCTAGGCAGATCATTTTAGAATTTTACAATTCTACAGAAACAGTTCATTATAGCATATTAACAAAGACTTAGAAATAACTACTGAAGAGTTAAGAGGATAAAATTTCATTCACATATTTTCTCCTTTTTATTGTAATACACTATACACCATTCACAAACATACTCCCTTTTGTACTTGCTTATTTTCTCTCTCTCTCGGTCAGCAAAAGTTAATTATGCTCTATTATACACTGTTGCCAAGTACAACTACAGAATTGATAAAAGAGAGCTATACAAAAAAGAAAAACATTTTTGTTTATGTTACTTTAAGGAGGTTAAAAAACATTCTCAACCTCTCAACCCCCAACATTTCATTTCCCATAGCTGTTTGTAAAATATTTGCTATACTGAATGTGCTTAATAAATATAAGTGCAGTATTAAATGTTATAAAAGCTCTATAAATGTATAGCAATACATAATGTTTATGAGGAAAATCTTGAACAAAAAAGGCACTATTCATCTTGGATTTATGTCCACCATTCCTTTAATTTTCGAGTCAAGGATTTTTGTGGGTGATATTTTTTATTATTCAACTGTATGGTTGGGTAAAGTTAGACAGCCTTTCAAATACAAGATGTCCTTTATCATGCCTGAGGAAAGAAGCAGGCACAAAGATGATTAAAAACACTGGATAGGTCTGGGAGATTGGAGAAGGGAGAAATTCTCAGGGGTAGCAGACAAACAATTAACAGAAGAAAAGAAGTTTGATTGATGGGAGATTAAGATCTATCAAAAGGGAGGAGGCTCGTTATCACTTATAGTGAAGTAAGATTTTCAGGAATCAGGTAGATTACAGCATGACATAAAGTCAATATCAGTGTTCAGTCCTTGGTTCTTAGTGTCCAGCCACCTTATGAATTTTTGTTCCCAAAGCCACCTTTTACAGGAGTTTTGGTAGATTTCCCTTGAGAACGAGGGTAGTGAGGTCAGAAAAGGAATGGATTTTCTGTGAAAAATATGGCCATAATGGCATTCATGTGTCTGTACTTTATATTTTTTTTCTGTTAATATTCATTCTGGTGTGTAATTGCTATTTAGTTTCATCCAAGTAATTAGCATTTATTGTAACTGAAGCAATGAAATATGCGTTCAAATGTTTATCATATGCAGCAAACATTGTAACATATATTGGACACATCTACATGTGCACATTTACTGTGCAGTAACCAAAAATTATTGATCAGTAACAAAAAATTACTGTGCAGTACAGGTGCATGTTTACATGTGAACTCCTGTACTGTGCAGTAACTATAGCAGCTTATGCCAACTTGGGCATAGATCTGCTACTTGAATAATACAGATAGCAAATTTATGCCCAATTAGTTACTGTGCAGTAACATCTGTGTAGTTATGTTACTACCCCCAGGACTATAGCCTTCATGTGGGAGCTGACCCCCATTCTGGCTCCTCAGTAGCCCACGCCTGCACCCCACCCTGACATCTCTGGTAACGCATCACTGGAGGATGGGACCTCAAGCCTTGAGCGCCCCACCCTGCACTCCTTCCCAGTTGTTGCTTCCACTGGCAGTCTGGGGAGCCCTGGCCAGCAGCTGCTTTGGCTTTGGCCCGACCCCACAGCTGCCTATGAGGTGCAGCCTGCCATGCTACCACCAGCTGCCAGCAGCACCAGCTCCCAGCCCACTAGAGGCCTTGGACACCGGGCAGAGCCAGATGCCACCTGAGAGGGAGCCCCATGCTAAGCCAACAGCCTCGCCAGCCCTGGACCTATGGTAAGTCCCACACTGGGGAGCGGGCCCAAATGGTCAGTCAACAGTTATACTCATGTATGCTAATAACAGATGTAACAGTTGCACCTACCTTATTGAGATTTGTTGATTGTCTGGGCTTATTCTGTTAGTTGCATTGTGCAACAGATGCTTTTTGAGGAGCCCTAAGGCCATGTAAAGATCCTCTGTGCTCCATAGCTTCCATGTGAAAGATACAAAGCACTTAATATCTTTAAAAAACATCTTGAAGGATATGAAGGGATCCTGAGCCTCACAACATGGATCACTGCTACCTCTACATTGCCGTGGAGAAACATGGAACGTTCTCATTAATTACCTAATTTGTAGGTAAAACACATGCAGTCATACAGTTAATTGTCTAAGTATGACTTCATAGCAGCTGCATTTATCAACAAAAGTTGACCTTCAGAACAATTAAATGGTTAAGTATGATAATATAGAAGTAACAGTTATTCAGTTATGTTTCTTACCTGCTGTGAATTAGTGGGAATTTCTGTATCAGTAAACTCTATGAGCTAAAGTCTGCCACCCCAACTTACAGTGAGGATCTTATTTCGTATAGAACTCTTAGGTTCAAAAGTGTGCACATGCAAGGGTGTGCATTTCCCATGGGACAAATAGCAGCAGCATATATAGCACATATTTGTGCCACTGCTATTTGTCCCCAGGCACACTCCTGCACATGGGCTCTGATGTGCAACAAAGGGACCCAGGTGGGGTTGGGGAGGCTGAGGTCACCACCTCTGCAGCCCCAGCAGCTTTACCTGGGGTACTGGAGGCCTCCTGAAGCAGTAGCGGAGCCAAGCCAGCTGCTCAGAGCTTGGCCGGCAACCAGAGCATGATGCTGGCTCTCCTGATTCCAGTTTCTGGTGGTGCACACTGCTGCCATGTGCACCATGCTGCTTTTTTTAGTAGTGCTTTTTTTTTTTTTTATTACATTGGGTTCTCTGGGTGTCAAGAAACCCACACTGAGCTGCAAATTAGCAGCATGGTACATGACTGCACATGCACTCTGTGTGGTTTGCAGTGCCTCAAGTGGCTTTGAGGCACCACAAAACACACATGCGCGCTCAAGGGATTGAAGTGTGGTTACTGGCAGAGAAAGCTACTATTCATTATAGGGATAGCAGAATATGGTCATGTGCACTTATTTTATTGTAATTGTATCCGTTGTCTCTGGTATATGCAATATTTGCTTCAGAAAATCATGCGAACCTAGTTTTAAAAAGTCTTGAATTATGTATTTTTAACTGCTGTAATGTTTCAAGCACTTCAATGCAAAGAGCTGTACAGTAAAAGCACAGATTTCTAAAGATATGGACTAAATAAAAATTGCTGCAATTATTAGTTACTTCACTGCTGCTCAGTGGTAACAATGATCTAGTCCTCTGGTACTGTACACTTGTTTGCGATTCTTCATTCTTTTTAAGTTATCAAAGATATATCTGTTTAATACATAAATCTGTTTTTTGCTAATGCAGGAAATGCCTTCATATTATTTTCTTATGAGATCTTTCTGTGATAAAATAAATATTGGAAACATTATTAACAGAAACCTGCACTGATTGATTCAATGTTGTCCTGAGAGTTAAGCTGATAAATATTTGTTTCCACATGTATTTGGGAATTGTATTTCAAAGAAGATAATACAGATGAAAATAAATTCTACTGCATATAGCAATTGTGCTGTAAATGACATAAGCTGTGAAATTAACATGATGTGGATCCCACATTTTTTTCTGGTTGTAACCTAATTCTTTTGCTACCATTAATATATGTGAAGAGGATGACAAGTACAGCAGAACTCTAAGCTGATTTATACCTTGTGCTGTCCTTCTACAGTCAGTGGAATAAATTCTGATATTGTCAGTCCTGGGTAAACACAAAAAGTAATTTTATTAGTAGAGATTCCAGATAGATTTCACAAAAGTAAATAAAAATTAATTCAATTTACAGAGGTAACAAAATCTGGTCCAAGAGGATTGCATGGTCCAAGAAGAGATCTGCTCCTTCATTGTAGGAGCAAAACTTACTTACAGTATTTACATTTTGTTTATGTATTAAACAATGAAGGTGTTTATATCTGTTTGAAATAAGGAAGAAACCTATAACTTGCACCTGTGAAAAAGGTCACTTCTTAGCAATTTAGTCTTCTCCAGTGGGTTGAAGTAATACTCTTTTAAAGCAAAAGGGTTTCAATTCAAACATAATTAACAATATAGGATAGTAGGAAGTGTTTCTTGTGGATTGATCTTTCAGAATGATTGGATTAATTTAATCATAACAGTCTCAGAATACATTTGAAAACTTCATAAAATGAAAACATTTAGCATATAAGACAATAAGAACTTTATTTTAATAGGGCTTGGTATCTAATTGGCAAAAAAATGTATACATAAAAGTGTTCAATTAATAAAGTTGGAATTCTTTATTTTTATATGATCTCTTTCTTAGTGTCTCTCCTCTCACAGGCTTTGGAGACCTATAACCATCTTAGCTAAAGCCTTCCACCTCGTCCTATCCTGCACATACTCCTTCCACCTTGTCATGTCTTTTCCTGCTCCTTCCCGTTGTTGCTCTGGTATATTTCAAGGTCTGATACCTCTGCCTCAGCTTCCAAAATCTGCTTCGTGTGCCTTTGCTGACAAATTCTTCCAATAACCCACTTCATTCTTTGCACTCTTATCTTGCTCAAGACAGCAGGTATTTGGAAAGGTCTACAGACTCTTGATTTTCTTAAGGTTTCTTGAGATTTTTCTTGATGCCATTATTTTATCCAGTCTCAACAGGCATCTATTAGCATTATAAGTTCTTACCTTGATTTTCCAGTTATTTATTTGTCCTCAGTGTTCCTAAATATTTAAATTTCTACCTTTTTCCACATTCCCAAATATTTACATTTCTACCTTTTTCCACATTGTCATTGCCTATTCTTATCTTCCAGTGATCTTGAGATTTTTTTATGGATGTAATCATGTATTTAGTCTTGCTGACATTTCTAGCAAGCCCAGCTTCTTTGATAGTGGACTGTATGATCACTGTATTCTTTTGTATTGTTTTTATTTCCTCTCCTACTAGGCAGATATCTTCTGCATTTGCAAATAACTGGTGCAGTCTGTTCAGCTGCAGAAGTTTCCCTTTTTCTTCAGCAGCTCTTATGTTCTTCTCAAGCACTGAGTTGAAAACCACTAGTGACAGTACGCCCTCCCTCCCTCCCTCCCCCTTCCCTCTTTGAGCCTGCTATTATGTCTTCTAGCATTCCCTCAATTCTCATATAACTTCTTGATCCTTCAATGCACATCTTTGTAAGGTAACAGCTTGTTGGGAAACCCCACCATGACTGAATATAGTGATTCTCTTCTAATACTATCATAAGCTTTGATGAAGTCTATATAAACTTGTACATGTTTTGCAGCATCCCAGAGCTGTATCTCCAAGAGTGAAGGCTCTACTTTTTCAATTTCATTACCTTGTTCAAACAGGTCTTTTACATTTTTAATTGATTTTCTCTTCAATTTCAACAATTTTTTGTTTTAGGTATTCTCATTTCTTTCTCCTGATTAATTGCTTCATTTCTCTTCAGTATTCTTATTATCTTCCTCTCTTGGCCTACACTGAATTTTGTTCTACTTCTATTTTAGCCTGTGCTCTTATTCATATTGCTTGTTTGCATTCTCCATCAAACCAGTCTATCTTTTTCTTTCTCAGTCTTACTCATATCTTACAATATGACGTAGAGGTACATTTTATTACTCCTTATAATAAAGTACAGTGCAACTGGTATTCTAACTACAATCAAAGGTGGTTGTTTTTTTTTCTTTTTGTTTGCCCCTGCCCATCAGATTCTAGTAAGTTACCCTAGTGTAGGACTTCATTTTATGCATGTTTTCCTTTTACACTAGTCTAACTATATTGTGCATCTACATGTGGAACTTCATGACAGCTACTATAGTGGTATATTTAACACTATATTTCGTCCAAGTATCAGCAGCTCTTTGGTCTCTGATAAGGGAGCAGGCTTTACAGTGACACGCTACTTCAGATTTGCTTTCCTTATATCTGTGTCTGTGTGTGTGTGTGTGTGCGCGCACGCGCGTGTGTGTGCGCGCACGTGTGCATTCATAGATTCATAGATATTAGGGGCTGTAAGGGACCTCTTAAGATCATCAGATCCAGCCCCCTGCGCTTGGGCAGGAAAGACTGCTGGGGTCAGATGACCCCAATAAGGTAAGCATCCAGGCGTTTGTGAAGAGATCCAGAGTAAGTGTTGTACCACTGGGGGGGGGGGGGGGGGGAGGGAGTCTATTCCAAACCCTGGACACTTGAGTTGTAAAAAAGTTTTTCCTTATATTTAATCTAAAGCAGTCTTCTACCAATTTATGACTATTAGGCCTAGTCTTCCCCTGAGAATCCCTGGTGAATAGACATTCTCCCAGTCCCAGATCTGTACCTTTATATATTTATAGGCTGCCACCAAGGCCCCTCTGATTCGTCTTGTCTCCAGGCTGAACAGATCCATGTCTCTCAGCCTCTCATCATATGTCCTGATCTCCATACCGCTAACCATATATGTAGCCCTCCTTTGGACTCTCAATATATATAAATAAAAGTATCTAGGAAATTTGGCCATCTCCAGTTTGTCCAATATCCAGAAAGGTATATTAGCAGTACCTAAATAAATAGAATGCATGAGAACATGTTCTTTTTTTGTGTGCTATAATGAGCAAAATGAATTTTTTTTTGTTTTAAAGGCTTACACACACACACACACACACACACACACACATAATTTCTGTTAATAAATAACCAGGTTGTAGCTGTATTGCTCTAGCGGCAAAAGGAATCAGAACTCATGGTAGAAGTGATACCTTTTATTAGACCAACTAAATTTAGGCAAAAACATTTCTTTAATTGCAAGGTTTCAGGCATAAGCACCCTTTTTCATCTATAGGAGAAAATATTGTACAAGTTCTCCTGGGTAGAAATGAAAGTTCATATTTCATGTACCCACAGAGGGTCTGATGGGCACTCAAAGCATCAATACCCAAGGTGAATCACCCTCTCTTACACACCTACAACTTGATGACTTTAAGAATAGAATGGGAGGTTCCTTGGGGGAGGAATTGTCTTTCGCCCTCAGGCTAACTGGGTGCAGTAGTGAGGAACCTGGGTCTCCACCTCCCCTACACCCCATCCACTCACCAGCTGACTTGCAGCCACTGTACCAGTCTGTGTTTGGTCAAACTCAGTATTGACTGGCCTTATTAATGTCCTGTATTGGGTATAGGCTTGTTCCCCCAAGCTGGGGTAATATCCTGTGCCACTGGTCCAACTAGGCAGATATGGCCATACCCCTTTACAGAGGCAGAGTTTGTTATCACCAGCTCTCCTTGCTGGGTCACTCGGGGCCTGCCAAGATACCCTCTCCTGGGTTAACCCTCTCTCAATGTACGCTATAATCTTCAAAACAAAATAAAAATCAGAACTTAAACACTCTCTGGTGTCACAAGTCTTGACAGTCAGGGTTTTGGGACTCACGTGTCCACTATAATGTGCGTGGACTCATTCCTGGGGTGGGTCCCAGCAGTCCCCTCTGGGTGGTCTGTTGTTGGTGTTGCTGCAGGGGACTGCTCCCTGCCTTCTCCTGCACCTCTCAGTGCAGACTCTCCCTGCATCTTCAGCAGCTCCAACCAGGTCTACAGGGATGCAGTCTGCCACCTGTGCTGCCCCTGCCTCGATGCCAGTGCCTAGGGCTTGCCGGTGCCCTGGATGCCTTTTTATGATGTCAGTGAAAGCATGATTTCCCATAGGCAGGGAGAGCATGCTTTTAAAATGTGCTGGAGACACTGTGGGCATCTCTGCTTCTCTAGGTTGAGCTGCTGCAGGAGAGACAAGTAGCCCTTCAGCCTGGTCTGGGCTAAACTCCCTCTTTGCTCAAGGTTCATTAGGTGTGAAATCCCCTTGCTCCTGGAGTCTCTGGGTGCCAAGTCACCCAGCGTGGAGACATTTCATAGGAGAGTTGAAGGTGTGAAGTTGAAGGAGAGTTGAATTTTATCACACCTTCAATTCTCCTATGAAATATGAACTTTAATTTCTACCCAGAAATTTCTACCCAGTTACAAGAAATCCCCCGGGGGTTACAAGAAATAATGGCCACAAGCTAGCAGAGAGCAGATTTAGACTGGACATTAGGAAGAACTTCTTCACAGTTAGAGTGGCCAAGGTCTGGAACGGGCTCCCGAGGGAGGTGGTGCTCTCCCCTACCCTGGGGGTCTTCAAGAGGAGGTTAGATAGGCATCTAGCTGGGGTCATCTAGACCCAGCAGTCCTTCCTGCCTATGCAGGTGGTTGGACTCAATGATCTATTGAGGTCCCTTCCAACCCTAGAATCTATGAATCTATGAATCTAAACTTGTACAGTCTTTTCTCCTATGGCTGAAGAAGGGTGTTTGTATCTGAAAGCTTGCAATTAAAGATTTTTTTAAAAATCTTTTTGCAAACATCTAGTTGGTTTAATAAAAAATGTCACCTCTACCACAAGTTCTGATTCCCGTGAACAAATAAATCATTTTCACAAGTTTGGGATTCATATAAAACGTTCCATGTTTACATTTACAAAATAAGATTTTGGAAAGGAGTAAAATTGTAGTGATATCATTGATGTTAGAAAGAAGCATCTATGTATATTGAAACCAACTGGAATTTTTATTAGAGTCCAACTAAACCTATGGTTTTATCATGAAACCAGAAAAAATGTGAGAAGGGAGTTTAAATCTTAATTCACAAAAACATAAATCAAAATCTTTCTTCCTAGGATATGTCACAGTAAGGGACCACAAAGTTGGTATTTCACAATTCAAAAATTTACCTGGTTCACAGAGTTTTGAAATCCTTCTCTCTCAATTCTAATTAAAGAACATCTCTTGCCTTCTATGTAAAAATCTTCTTAGAATTAATCACATTGCTTTGCCATTATACTAATATGTAGACATTGACCTAAGCTATCAAGGGTACTGCTGTCAAGAAGACAGATAGTAAATTTCCTTAACTGCCTTTTTTGACTTATTTGTTAACATCTTGGGCAGAGATTCATGCTCTTTGGATCATCAGACAGATAGATGGTCTGTTATCTCAGATATATGTAGTTGTCACTGTTTTAAATCAAATTACTGAACCCTCCTATCCACTAGCCTTAGCATATCTACCCTGGGTCTCACATGTTAACTTTGACATTTGAGAGATTTGGCATATACTGAGATATAGTCATGCCATTATTGATGTGATAAGAAAATTGGGCTTCAAACAGGACAAAAGACCATAAAAATCTTCCTTTACTTCCTTGTTTGTGTTACAAATGGAAAACTGAGGGATACAGAGGCTAAGTATTTTCCCAAGGTGACACAGAAAGTCCCTAGCAGAATAAACAATTGAATCTAGGTGTCAAGTACAGGTAGTATAAAATTTTCTATCCATAGAGTAAGTTTCTCTAACCTTCTCTTTAGTCCAGTGTTTATTTATAGAAGATGGATGAGCCTCTACAGGACCAAGAATTTTTCTTCCCAACATAGGCAACAACTTGGTAATCACAGTAATTACTGAATCACTCCTGGGAGAGTTTTTTTCTTGAGAGAGGAAAATGTCTGTATACATTATTTTCTGAAAGAAGCCACAACATAATCCTCTAGGATCCCTGGATGCTTTTCTCCTTCTCTTTCCCAGGAAGATATTGTGTTTCTCACTAGACTCTCCTGCTCTAGCCAAATAGGGATCAGAACACAAGCTGTAGAACAAACTGACATTGTGCTGCAAGGAGACACGGGCTGATCCTGAGCAGTCTTGGTTAGCCAATCAGGGATGCCCTGTGTAGTGCTGCCATTCTGTCTCCAGGGATACTGAGGGAGCCTGCAGAACACACTGACATGTATAGAAAGGGGCCCTCTAGTGGATGTCAGCACTGCAAGTTTTCTGTTCTTTCATCGCTCATTATTTAAAAGTCTGTTCAGGTGTCTCTGGGTAAATTTTTCTACCAAGAGAACAAACCTGGGGGAATTCTTCCAGATCATTTGAATGTGTATATGCGACATACGCTTAAATTACAGATACTTAGATTCAATCCTTTGCTTTGCCTAATTAAAGTCAACAGTTCAAACTTGAATTTCCTATATTTCAAGTTCCTATATCCAGGTTCATGCTCCTACTCTGAATCAATCATCAGAACCTTGTACTGGGACTCCCATTTTAAAAATTGCTACTATAGCTACTATAGCCTGGGTTTTGGAGCACTGTTCTGGAAGGTAGTACATATAACTTTATGAATGTATATCCCCTGAGTCTAAAGAAAGGCCAGGATCTAGGTTTCCAATGTCCAGAGGAAGTCCTCCAAACACTGCACACTTCTGTTAGCAACCTAATTTTAAAAGAAAGCAGCAATGACCTTATCATATATTGGGACCAAATCTTGTTGGGTAATGTTAAAATAGAGCATGTCTATTGAATCTGGCTTTTCAAAGTTCTTAGCCATCTCTCCACATGGTTTCTGGATCCTAACTGGGTTTAGGTCAGGTACCTAGCTGCTAAGAGAAGGGCTAGTATGCACATAAAGAAACAGTGGGTCCATAAGATGTTTAGGTGTTTCTGGGGTTTGGGGACTGAAATTTTAGACCTGGGTACCTAAACTCTACCTAAGTCCTAAATAAGGCATAAACGTCTTTTTTTATATATATTTGTGTCTATTGTATGGAATATTTTTACTTAATGTATCTATGGCAGTTTGTATATTATTTTCCATTAAATTATATATGTTATTAGTGTGTGGGCGGGGTCACATCTGGGCCCTTTTCATCGCTCTGCACACAGGCTGTGGCCGGCAGCCCGGGCAGGCCGGGTCGGAGAGGGTGGGTGCCGAGCTAGAATTAGGCACAGACACGTAACGGTTGATTTTAAGATTGTTTACTTACACCGAGATGGTCGCGGTGCAGGCTGAGAACTTGCTTGAGTTGCGGTTACAACAGAAAACACGAACACACGTGGACTTTGCTAGGCTCCACGCAGACAGAACTGGAACAATCACATGGAGTTTGCTAGGCTCCACGCAGACAGAACTCCGGATGTCCAGGACAAGCGCGCATAGAACTCGTCAATACATCTTATAGTAGGCTCCGTTCGAAGATGGGAAGAGGTGGGCGGTGGATCAGGCTGCCAAACTCCTCTGAGCAACACACAGGGTTTCTATTACCCTGCCGCGCACACCCAGAGTCCCCACGAGATGGATGCGGAGTCCTCTTCAGCTTGGGCAGAAACTGCTCAAGCCTCTTATACGGCTAGCAGGCCAATCGCTAGCCGCCACGTGTGAATAATTTAGCACTAGCCAATTGCGGGGCACGAATTTGCATACGACGAGCGGGAACTCCTTTGCACCGTGCATTTCTGTGTTGCAAAGAGAAATGCACCCTGCAAAGACAGCTGCAAAGTGGCGGGAAAACTCCTTTGCACGCAGGTTCTCTGTGCAGCAGAACTCCTCCGTGCAACGAAGCGGTATACCCACGGGGATAATTCTTAGTGCCGAAGAACACACAAAAAAAAATCAGACCTTTGGGTCATGACATCTCCCCTTGCTGAAGGCACAATAGAATTATACTTCAAACCTATCATCCGGGTTATTCATAGCTCTGTCAATGGTTCGCAAAACTAAACGAGCATAAACAAAATCAGTCAACAATAAAAGTTCGTCCTCAAGGGATCGAATCAAATAATAACCGACACACACACATATACATAAAATTACATTCATAACAAAAAACTGAACAATCATGACTTCGGTGGGCGTCATGGTGGAATCGCGCGTCAGGCCTTCATTCCTTTCGGTGATGTTGTCCCTCTCGGGGCCTCTCTCCACCATGCACTCCAAATCCCTGATCTGTAAAAGAACTCTCTTAAAATGGTTATTCACTACTATTTACAAAATCACACAGGACCGCACGATAATGCACTCGATTAAACTTATCATCACTATTAAATACAGATATGTAAACACGATTCTATACTGGACAGCTCTTTCTTTTCACACTCAGCAACTCGACGAAATCATCGAGGAGCTGTCATTGCCTTCTTCTAGATAGTGAAAACCTAACTCGTAGGCGAGCCGCCATTGTCCTGCGTCTCCCAAAATCCGAAGCTGTCTCTTATTAAGTCCAGAACGCTGCAGGAGGAATCCAAACATGTATCGCTCCTCTTGCGTTCTCTGGCGTAATACTGGACGCTCGGATTCACGGTGTTTCGTGTTCTGAGCCTCAGTCAGGCATTGACATTCCCGATCGCTGGACAGTCTTGGCTCCATGAGGACGCGCAGTCTTGACAACTGATGAAGGAGACTACTCACAGGATGATCGACCAGCGGGTTCAGCACAATCCGCAAAACCACGATGTTTCTTTGCCCGTAAACCTTAAGACAACTATCTATGCTGTCGAGGGTCACTCGAACGGTTCCAGGGTCTCGCAGGTGACGGTGAGGCCATGGTCACATTCGTTGGAGCGGTGTTAGTCCCAACGTGCATTCTCTTGGGTTCCAGGCGCAATACGAAACTCCGATAATAGCCAGTACAAGCTGTTCTGCACCGGTGTGCTCTGGTTGTCCGTCATGCCATGCGTGGGCCTTCTGTTCGATCACTCCTGCCACAAGCGCTGGAATCGGAATAGGCCAGTGGACACTAAACGCCACCATGTCGATGTTGGTGACATGTCCCCTACTCCATGAAGTTTGTCTCACTAAGAACCTTGCTTCTTCCTGGTCCAGGAGGTCGGACCCAAGTTCCACGACCAGACGTCCCAACCACACAGCCAGAGTTTCTTCGGGTCGGATCCTGGATTCCCTACACAAATTCTGCAGTTCGGCTGTGGAACGAGCATAATAGGTGGTAGCATGAACTGCACTCTGCGGACCGATGACTGGGCTGCTTGATATTGCAGGCTGATCAATTTCTTCGCGAGTTGTTGTTGTTGTTGCTGTTTCTGCCGGAGCTGTAGTCATTGTTACAGTGGGGGTTGCTGTTGTTTCAGGCGGGAGGGGCAGATGCACTCCTCCGCTTGACTCCCCCTCCCTTTGGCAGAGGGGCGTGGTCGATAGAATCGACGCTGCGTCGCTGGGCAGAGTTACCGGCCGAACCGTCACGGGCTCTTCCGAAGCTCCATCCCTCTTTTCCGGCTTCTCCACGCAGTCTTCCCTCTGCTCGGCGCCATCTTGTCGGGGCAGTTTAAGATCCCCTTTCTCAGCCGCTTCTCCGACCGCCTGAACGGCCATACGCAGCTGGGTCTTTAAGCTTAAAGTTTCACTCATCAGATCAGTCATAGTCTGAAAAGTTGCATTTAGTTCTCCCCCCTTGTCACACCGTAGGACCACTCTCTCATTTACGGCGCGGTCCTCCGTCTCTGGGTCTTCGCGGAGCTGGGACGGACGCTCACGACCCCTTAGTCCTGGTATTACCATGCAAGGGGAAAGCCATCTGATCGGCATCGGCTCTCCCATCTCCCGGACACACCATGAACAATGGACACACTCCCGGGTGGGGGTCGGGCTTACTGCGCTCGCCGGGTCAACTTCGGCAAGGATTACAGCATCAAGGGGCCTATACAGGACCCGCTCATCACCCATGATACACCCAAACGCCGCGGGGTGAAGATACACTTCTTTCCCTTCCAGGGCTCCGACTTCTGGAGTTCCCTCTTCTCCCTTTAGTGAAAGGTGTCCACGGACACATCTCCTGCCCGTTCCGCCCGCCTGCTGGTACGCGACGTGCGCCTCCAGTTCTGAGATGCTTGCTACGCTGCATCTCCCACTTCTCCAAGGGCAGTTCTCAACTAATTCTAACTCTAGCGAGCCCTCCTGATCCCATCCTCGTCGCCATGTGCGGGCGGGCTCAGACCCCGGGCCCTTTTCGTCGCTCTGCACACAGGCTGTGGCCGGCAGCCCGGGCAGGCCGGGTCGGAGAGGGCGGGCACCAAGCTAGAATTAGGCACAGACACGTAACGGTTGATTTTAAGATTGTTTACTTACACCGAGACGGTCGCGGTGCAGGCTGAGAACTTGCTTGAGTTGCGGTTACAACAGAAAACACGAACACACGTGGAGTTTGCTAGGCTCCACGCAGACAGAACTGGAACAATCACATGGAGTTTGCTAGGCTCCACGCAGACAGAACTCCGGATGTCCAGGACAAGCGCGCATAGAACTCGTCGATACGTCTTATAGAAGGCTCCGTTCGAAGATGGGAAGAGGTGGGCAGTGGATCAGGCTGCCAAACTCCTCTGAGCAACACACAGGGTTTCTATTACCCTGCCGCGCACACCCAGAGTCCCCACGAGATGGATGCGGAGTCCTCTTCGGCTTGGGCGGAAACTGCTCAAGCCTCTTATACGGCTAGCAGGCCAATCGCTAGCCGCCACGTGTGAATAATTTAGCACTAGCTAATTGCGGGGCACGAATTTGCATACTACGAGCGGGAACTCCTTTGCACCGTGCATTTCTGTGTTGCAAAGAAAATGCATCCTGCAAAGACAGCTGCAAAGTGGCGGGAAAACTCCTTTGCACGCAGGTTCTCTGTGCAGCAGAACTCCTCCGTGCAATGAAGGTGTAAACCCACGGGGATAATTCTTAGTGCCGAAGCGCACACAAAAAAAATCAGACCTTTGGGTCATGACAATTAGTTGTAAATCAAAGGTCATGTAATGCAGGTTCTGTTAAGTGCAGTGAATGTTAAATAAAATAGATATGAGCCTAATTAAAAGAGTTTATTTGAAAAGATTTTTGTATTTGTATCCTTTACGTTAGTACAGCAATGGTTATTATGTAGAATTGAAATGATTCAGAATATATCAGTTTATTACTGTTGTTGTGGCTATATTTGACATATGTCAAGGTGAAAGATTGTCATTACCTTTCTATGTAAATGAAAGCATTCTGTGATCGGTCCTTTACTTAGATCAAATATACTGCATTGCATGGACAAGACAATGTAGATAGCTTTAATCCTTCTGGTTTTAATTTATTAAATTCCTATTAATTAGAAGGCTGCCTAAGACTTCTGGGTCTGTTCCAGTCAGTGTTTTGGTCCTTGTTGTAAATAGCATTGGATAAATAACTACTGAAGAAAAGCAGGCACTGAGATAACATCTATAATTGATTTAAGATATATTCCATGTGAAATCTATTTACACTGTACACTTTCATTTTATAGGCTTTTCCAGAGGAGAAAAAATATTCATCACTGCTGAATTTTATACTGCAAGGCAAGGTTAAAATGATTGTGATTACTGAGAAGGTTATTTCTCTACACTTGAGGGAGAAAAACACCCAACAGCTAAGAACTACTGACGTCTAGCTTGCTATTTTCAAATGTATAAAAGATTTTAAAATTAGGTTTAGTTTTAGAGACATGGTGTAACTCAATGGAGTCTTTCTGTTTGACCTAATATTTCCCTCCTTTACATTTTTAGCTATTTTTCATATTATTTTCAATTGTTTCAAATTTTCTGTTTTGTAGAAAAGATGCAAAAATCACTGCTCTTCCTCACATTATTCTGTGGAATCATTCTCAGTGAAATTCTCCCTAGAGCAATGTCTAAACACCACTCAGTTCCCTGAAATATGAGTTAAGTGGGACATACAGGGATTTTCATAAGCCTTCTGCGGTATATGAAACCCAGGCACTGTGAGCTCCATTTAGCCAAACAAAGGAATTCAATACACAAATATCTGGGGAAAGACACCATTATAAAATTTAAGATGAACATGTATGTTTAAAATAGGGGTATAGGTTGTAGTCATGTTGGTTTAAGGACATAAGTAGCAAGATTCTTTGGATAAATCCAGTATCTTTTATTAGACCAACTTAAATAATTGGAAAAATTCTTCTTTGCAAGCTTTCAGGTGCAAGTACCCTTCATCAGGCTGAGGAAGTGTCTGCAGTTGGTTGCTTCCTCAGCCTGACAAAGGGTACTTGTAATTGAAAGCTTGCAAAGAAGCTATGCACACATACAGACTATCATAGATTCATAGATTCATAGATGCTAGGGTCAGAAGGGACCTCAACAGATCATCGAGTGTGAAACCCTGCCTAGGCAGGAAAGAGTGCTGGGGTCAGATGACCCCAGCCAGATGCCTATTCAGCCTTCTCTTAAAGACCCCCAAGGTAGGGGAGAGCACCACCACCCTTGGAAACCCATTACAAATTTTGGCCACCCTTACTGTGAAGAGGTTTTTTCCTGATAACTAGCTAAAATCTGCTCTCTGTCAGTTTGTGACCATTGTTCCTTGTTACACCATGGGGCGCCCTGGTGAACAGAGCATATCTGATCCCTTGCTGTGTCCCCCTAATGAATTTGTAGACAGCCACAAGATCACTTCTCAGCCTTCTCTTGCAGAGGCTAAAGAGGTCCAGGTCCCTCAGTCTCTCCTTATAGGGCTTGGCCTGTAAGCCCCTAACCATATGAGTAGCTCTCCTCTGGACCCTCTCGAGTCTATTAACATCCTTCTTGAAGTTCAGCACCCAAAACTGGATGCAGTACTCCAACCGCGGTCTGACCAATGCCTCATAGAGGGGAAGTATCACCTCCTTGGTTCTATTTGTCATACATCTTCTGATGCATAATAAAGTGCGGTTAGCTTTGCTGATGATTTTGTCACACTGATGATTCATGTTTATCTTGGAGTCCACTATGACTCCGAGATCCCCTTCTGCTTCTGTGCTGCTGAGAGGGTCACTTCTCAACAAGTAGGTGTGCTGTATTTTTGCACCCTACATACAGCACTCTGCACTTGTCCTTGTTGTACTGCATCCTATTGTGTACTGCCCACTTTTCTAACCTGTCCAGGTCTGTCTGCAATCATTTCCTACCCTCTAGAGTGTTCACTTCACCCCACAATTTAGTATCATTTGCAAACATGGACAGAATACACTTCACACCCACATCCAAGTCACTGATGAAGATATTGAAGAGTACAGGTCCAAGGACTGGACCCTGCAGGACCCCACTACCCACACCCTTCCAGGTCGATTCTGACCCATCTACTACCACTCTCTGGGTGCAACCGCTAAACCAATTTGCCACCCACCAGAGTGTGTAAACATCTATGTCACAGCCTCTTATTTTATTTATGAGAATAGGATGAGATACCGTATCAAAGGTCTTGTTAAAGTCCACAAAAATGACATCCACCTCTACTCCTGCATCTAAGCATTTTGTGACCCTGTCATGAAATTAAACCAGATTGGTCAGGCATGATCTACCTGCTACAAATCCATGCTGGTTGCCCTGCTGCATTATTTTGCCTGCTGGACTTCCACAAATATGATCCTTCATAATCTTTCCAAAGAGCTTTCCAAGGATGGAGGTGAGGCTGACTGGCCTATAATTACTCGGATCCTCCTTCTTCCCCTTCTTGAAAATAGGGACCACAGTGGTCCTTTTTCAGTCCTCCAGGACCTGACCCAAGTGCCAGGAGCACTCAAACAACCATGCCAGTGGTTCTGCTACGACACCGGCCAATTCCTTTGGTACTCTCGGATGTAGCTCATCCAGGCCTGCTGACTTAAACACATCCAGTCCATTCAAATTCTGCACCAAATCAGCATCGACAGTTGGTGGGCTGGTGTCCCTCTGATGCCCATCTAAGAACCCATTAGGAGACTTAATTTGAGCCCTGTTCAGGAACACTGAGGCAACCCCCCCTGTCTGTCACTAATTGCTCCTTGTTGTTCAGTAGAGGTCCTATGCTATCTTTCCTTTTACTCCCTACATACCTAAAAAAAGCCTTTTTGTTTTCTTTAATTTGTGTTGCTAGCATCAGCTCTGTAGTTGGTTTGGCTTTTCTAACTGCCTCCCTGCAAGTGTGGGCCAAGTAGGTATGCTCCTCCTTGGTAGCTTCCCCCTGATTTCACCACCAATGTGCCTTCTTTTTTGCCCTTAGGCTCCCTTGGATTTCCCTGTTTAGCCAAGGAAGCTTTTTGGCTCCTTTCCCCCTTTTCCCTTGTACTGGGATAGTCTCCCTCTGCGCCCGAAGGATCATTTTCTTTAGAAACAACCACCCTTCCTGGACTCCCATCTCACCAATACTCTTATCCTGCAGTGTGTCATTAATGTTATTATCTGCAAGCATAAGTGCGAGTTCTTCCTGCTTGTTCCCCATGCTCCTAGCACTAGTATAGAGGCACTTGAGCCCTTCAAATGGCACCTTTGGTGCCCCTCCCTGCCATTTTGATGCCCAAAGGGCCCCTTGGTACTTACCTGGGGTGTACTGCTGCATGTCTCACAGTTTGTAGGTTCTAGACTCTCTCCATCTTCTGCCTCCCCATCCCCCATCATACTTAGTTTAAAGCCTGATTTAGGAGGTCAGCCAACCATCATGAAACTCTTTAGTTTAACACCAGATCTCTAAGTGTTATTTATATAATTAACTACTTGCAAAGAAAAGAAGGAGATGTAAATATTTAGGGAGAGGGGATGCACTGAAGTGATGGCTAAGGCTAAAGTACTAGCAAAAGCAAATAATTCATAATTAAATGTGGGTTTGTGTAAACATAAAAAAGAAAAAAAAAACAGTGGAAGTTTAGCAGTTTAGTTTGAGTGGTTAGAAACCCTGTCAGCAGAAGGCAATACAAGTATTACACAGCCTGGCTGGTGCTCTGCAGACCTGTGATGCTGACAGTTCTCAGCCAGGGGGCCCCAGTGCATACATCCAGCATGCTTTGTAAGCTTCCCTTTCTGCTTTAAGACAGCTAACACCATCCATGGGCCTGGGGCAGGGCTGACTGCCTGGCCACCCCCCAATATCCATGGCATCCCCACTTTCCATCAGCTGTCAGGCTTTCAAACAGACCCAGAGCACGTCTGCTAGACCTGTAAAAAGCAGCTAGTATATGCTTCGGATCCGGCCAATTCAGGGGACAGTGATTCAATTTGATTATTTGAATCACTATCCAGGTTTGATTCGGCCTAATCTGATTCGGAAATTTGGCTTCTGCCAAATCTTTGAATCTCCAAATCAGCCAGGCCAGGCCCATCCCCCACCCAGTCTCCCAGCCTGGCAATGGCTGCCCCACCCACCCCAGCTCCCATCACTTGTTAAAAAAAAAGCCCCAACTCAGCAGGGGCTGCTGGGTGGGGGGTGGGGTATTCCCTGCTGTCCCACACTGCCCCGCACTGCATGGGGGGGCTCTGTATGAGCCCCTTAAGGCCCCGCTCACTCCCCCAACCCTGCACAGGTGCCCCACCTGGGCCAGCTCCAGCCCTTTAAGAAAAAAAAAACCTGAAAAAAACCCCAGACTCACCAGTCCTGCCAATGGCAGGCGATCCCTGCTGCTTGTCATTGCTCCACACCACATGGGGGGCTCTGCATGAGCACCCCAAAGCCCCGAGGCTGCCACAGGGGTAACGAGTCCTGGATCTTTTCTTGTTTTGTTTTTTTTCTTAAATGGCCAGAGCTGGCCTGGGTAGGGCACTCACAGAGGGAATGGAGGAGTGAGAGGGGTGTTGCGGGGCTTGTGCAGAGCCCCCCATGCAGCGTAGGGCAGTGGGAGGCATTGGGGATTGCCCCCTGCCTGCCAGTACCTAGTAAGCACCGGGGCTTTTATTTAAAGTACTGAACTGGGGAGGGCAGGAAAGCCATGGGGGGATGGGAGAGTGGGCAGGGGTTGGGGGGCCTAGCAGGGGTCCCCCCATGGTCCCCTCCCATTTCCCCCAGCCCCACCTCTCCCGCCCCTAGTACTTACCAGCTCAGAGTCAGCTGCAGCTCCCTGCTGCAGCCACCAGGGACTGCCCAAGTCATCAAAGCTCTCTGAATATTTTCCAAAGATTCAGAAAGCTTTGAATCAATTTGGATCTTTAAATAGGTCCCCTGATTCTATTTGGATTTGGAGATTTGGTCACTGAATCAAGCCCAATCTCCTCTGAACCAAATCACCACCTGAAGCTTCACACAGCCCTTATGTCTGCTGTCTTTTCAAGCCTGTCAGTCTCACCTCCAGCAGCCTGCTATGGATCCTTTCTCCTCTGCCACCAGACAATGGCTCCAGTTCCAACACCCATCAGATGAGTTTGGTCAGGGTCAGATGATGGCATGTAGGGTGCTGGGGGGTTGGGTACTGATGGGTTGGAGCTAGATACTGGTGGGTTGAGTGCTGCTGTGGGGCAAGGTGTCAGTGGACTCTGCTCCAAGTAGGGTCTGTGTTTATGCTGTTGGGATATGGAGGTAGGGTCTGACATCCACAGTGGTGGGGCTTTGCCCACAGTGTCTTTGGGGATGCCAGTATCATGGCTTTTATTGGAGAGTGGACTGTCACTGTGACCAGATCCCCAGACCTCTAGCTTCAGTGGTGTAATCTCATGCACAACACACAATGTCCAGACACGGACAATCTCTCTCTCTCTCTCTCTCTCTCTCTCTCTCCCTGCAGAGGTATGGGTCCAGGCAGAGAAGGAGTGGTCTGGTCTGCCATTTCTGTTTTAGCAGAAACTGCTTGAAGGAAATGTAATGTTTGTACATACTCAGTAACTGTCCAGTCTCAACTGTAATAACATACCTACATCATATATTTTAAAGGTTTTGTGTTAATGTATGATCTTACACATCATAAGCCTGAGTGTCCACTGCCTTGTGAAGTCATCTATACCTGTGAATAGTGTATGTGATTGCTAACAAAAAGGTGTAGTTGCATTGACTTTGCATAAGTGCAATTGAATATGCAAGTTTCAGGCACCAAGTTTTGTTTGTGGTAAGTTTAAATTGAGTTACAGAGGCCTCTCAAAGTGTATTCAGTAAGCTTTATTAGGATCACAAAGATGACATATAAACAGATTGATAAAATCATAGAGAAGTAGGGCTGGAAGGGATCTCTAGAAGTCATCTAGTCCAACCTGCTATCAGAGAAAGGATCATACTCTCCTATGCAATCTATAATTTAAACTCTATGTAAGATTATCATAAACTCAGATGAAACATAGACCTAATACCCTATCCTGGAACAGGTAAAGCAGGGGAACCCTGGTAGCCAATGGCCTGCTTCTATGAAAAGTTGTCAATATATGCTCAAGAAATCCCAGGTAGAGACACATGTTCCATGCTACAGAGGAATGGAAAAAAACCCACAGTCTATACTAATATAACCATGGGGTAAAAGTTCTTCCTGACCTCAAATATGGCAATTGGTCTGACTCTAAGTGGAGCGGCAAGACCCTCTAGGAACCTCTGGCTTTGCTCCCAAAAGGAACATTAGCACATTCCAGTTAAAGTCGCAGCCTTGCCTGTTGCAAACACCCACTTAAAATCACCCTGAAACAAGCAGTAGACATGGGGGCAACCAGCAAATTCCAGAACCATGGAAAATACCCATAGTAGAATATAAGTATCACTGTGCTTCAATCATCCCAACCAATGGATGTTCAGCCTCTTCTTGAACACCTCCAGTGATACAGTCCATAGTTTCTTAGGCAGTATATTCTACTGCCTCAGTGTTGTAACAATGAAGATTTATTTTTTTCCAGGTAGCCTATCTAAACTTATTTTGCTGCAACTTCATGCCATTGGTCTATGTCCTCCTCTCTGCAACAAAAGTGAAAAGGTGCTTTCCTTCTTCTTTATGGCATCTCATCAAGTATTTGAAGACTGCTATCAAGTTGCCCCTTAAGCATCATTTCCACAAGCTGAATGTTCCTAGTTCCTTCAGCCTCTAGTCATATGACTTGCCTTCCAAGCCCTTGATGATCTTTGTTGTCCACTGCATCTCTCTAACTTCTCCACATCCTTTTTAAAATGTGGCACCCAGAACTGCACATAGTACTCCAGATGAGGCCTAAAGAATGCCAAGTAGAGAGGCACTATCACCTCCTATATCTTGCACCTAATACTTCTATTGAAGCATCCCAAAACCACCTTCACCATGTATGTGGCTGCATCAAATTGCAGATTCATGATTCTATGATCTACCAAGATTTCCAAGCCCTTTTCCATAGTGCTGCCATCCAGCCAGGTATAACCTATTTTATATTAGTTCTGATTACTCCTCCTGAGGTCTAGCATCTGCCCAGCTTTCCAATCTGTTGAGATCCTTCTGAATTGTGCTTATATCATTCAATGTGTTCACTATACGTATGTTTCATATTGTCTGAAAACTTGCTCAAAAACATTCTATGACAGAATCCAAGTAATTAATAAACACATTGATGAGCACTAGGTCTAGGGGACTCCACTCAAAACGCCATTCTGAGACAGACCCATTAATAGTTACCCTTTGCTTGTGGCAATTGAGCCAGTTATCTATTCATCTTAGAATAGTATTGTCTAGCCCACATTTCTCCAATTTGTTTATGAAATGGTTGTGTGGGACCTTGTCAAAAGCCTTGCTGAAGTCCAGATACACTATATCCACAGTATTCCCTTCATCCACCCAAATAGTTACTTTGTCAAAGAAGGAGATAAAGTTGTTTTGACACAATTTATTTTTTCATAAATCAGTTCATGTTGCTTGTTATTAGCCGTTCCTTCTCCAGATCCTTGCAAAAAGCCAGGATATCCTCCAGTAACTTCTGAAGTATCGAGGTGAAGCTAACTGGTTTGTAGTTCCCCAGGTCCTCTTTCTTGCCTTTTTAAAAGAATACTTCCAGTCCTCTGGTACCTGGCCTGCCTCCCACAACTTCATGAAGATCATTGCCAAGGGCTCCAAGAACTTCTCTGCCAGTTCTTTTAGAACCCTTGAATGAAGCTCATCCAGTCCCACTAACTTGAATTCATTCAGACACAACACAAGTTCTCTGACTGTCTCATTTTTTTCTAAACTCCTTCCTCATTTTGTCCCCTTCCTCATCCAGATAATCCTTATTAGGTGTGTGGCTGTTCCTTAATCTTTTTTGTGGAGACTAAGGCAAAGTATCTGTTGCATAGATCCACCTCCTTTGTGTCTTCTGGTATGTATTCCTAACACAGGTTAGGAACCAGCTTGACATTTTATGTTTAGTTGTATTGTTCTTCCAGCAGATATCCAGATATTGATATCACTCATCAGTACCGTCCCATAGCTTTTGTGTAGATGTCACCTGCTTGAAGAGTGCCTCATCCACATCCTCTTCCTGATTTGGTGTCCTATAATAAATCCCTACCATTACTTCAGTGTTGTATCTTTCACCTTTCATCTTCATCCAAATGCATTCTGCTTTGGTGTCTTCTTCCTCCTGAACCAGGGACCAAGTGTATGTATTTTTTACAAAAGTCAACACCCCAACTTTTACTCCCAATCCTGTCCTTCAAAAACAGAGTGTAGCCCTCAGTGTTGACATTCCAGTCATAAGATCTGCCCCACCAGGTCTCTGTGATGACAATCAGATGATAATTCTTTTCACAGGCTGCAACATCTAGCTTATCCTGTATATTCCCCATATTTCTTGCATTTGTATACATGTAATGGATGTATTTTGCATTTTGATCTACTTGCTTCCCTTTTCCATGACTTATTGCAGTCCTGTAGCTCACTGGCCCTTTCTCAGAGTTGGTGCCTCTTCAAGTCCTTTCTCCTCTGGACTGCACTCTGTTGCTGGAGGGTCTTGATCACCATCCCTCAGGGAACCTAGTTTAAAGCCCTTTAGAATCTTATGAGATGGAGACTACTAGTCTTAAATGTCAATGTCTTTAACTTTGGTTATTTGCACTCTTTCCATCTATGATATTTGTTTATAACATTTTGAGTATAACACTACTGGCAACTGAGGTATCCAATGAATAATAGAAGACAGAAGAGCTTTCTTGCATTAGATGGCTTATTTCCAAATGAGATGCATGTCTTTAGATAATTTCAAAAAGGTCTTGTTAATATGATCCTTATTATAAAGTTGTGTTCTGAATATTGCAGTTGAGGATTAATTGCTGTTTTCATTCTGAAGACAATTTTAATTTTCACTATCCTGAAATAAGCCAGATTTTAAACTGAATGTAATTTTGTTGGAGGGGCAATCTTTAATAAATGATATCATCCTGTCTTAATTGTAGTAGATTTTAGGTAGCTTCAGATTCTGTTTTTAATGTAATTTAATAGAAAACATATTTCTTATGAGTCATTATTATGAAAAATATACTTAATGCATATCCAAAGTAATAGTGCATGAATGACTTCTGGATATATACGATAGATCCACATCTTGTGTTATTGTAAAGATCTGAATATCACTGCTCAACTGGAGGTTACACAAGGTTACATTAGGTTTCATAACTTTGCCAAGAATAGAGAGAGAGTTTGTCATGTTAGTCTAAAGTCAGGCAGAAGGCAAAACAGAGATAAACCTTATTGACTAACTGAATAAGACATTCCTAAGTATTCATAAGAAAGAGCAAGATCTCCTTACTCATGAAAGCTTATGCATCTCTAAATCAGTGAGTTTATAAGGTGCATCTCTACATTTCCTTTTCCCAGTAATGTAATGTTCCTTCATGCTGGGTGTCTACATATGCATTTATACTGGCTTAAATTCACTGAACAGTAAATTGCTACACAGTAAGTGGGAATAGGCTGGGATCTGCATGTGCAGGCACTAAAGTGCATTAATGCTGTATGTGGACTGACTTGGAGCTAAAGTTAGTCCCAAGTCAGTCCCCACACACAGTGTTACTGTGCAGTATGTAATCAGGTATAAATGTGATACTTGCATGATGCAGGTATAACATTTATGCCCAAGTCGGCATAAGCTGCCATATTTACTGTGCAGTATGGGTTTACACAGGCAGAAGCATGCCCGTATTGTGCAGTAATTTTGGTTACTGCACAGTAAATGCACATGTGTAGATGCACCCACAGACACTGAAATTCCTTAGCTATATTTTTAATTTGGTACAACATTATTTATTTATAGTGCTAGGAGTATGCATTGTTTCCTACAGATATCAAATCTTATTATAATTTCCTTAAGATCTTGTCTTCAGAAAGCATCCATATATTTTAGACAATAAGATGTATACAAATAAGAATAGAACAACTGAATAACTAAAATGAAATATGCAGAATCCCAAGGGAGAAACTATCTCCTTACATTCAATAATCATCTTCATTTCCTTGTATCATTAAAAATACAATAGAACATATTGAAAAAGAGGTTCATTTATTACAAATGAAAATGTTTTGCCAATTTTAAGTTTGATCAGTTTTACTTCAAAAGCACCGCATATTTTGGGTACGTAAAATATTGGTTGATTAACTGACAATGTACTGTATTAACATGGGGAAAAAGGCCCTTCATGTTGTTATCAATTATGAGGCAGTGGGGCAAGGACAGGCAGCTACTGCAGGTTTGGCTCTGGCTTTGGCTTTGGCTCCAGCTCTGGCCCTACCCTCACCTTCAGTCCTGGGTCAGTGCCAGAGCTGCAGCTGCTGCCTGCCTCCCACCACCTGTGCACTCCCTGCCTTTCCCTTCCAGAGCCTTGGGCCCCATCACCATTTCCTCTTTGCCCCCCATTACCCTGCACTGCTTGTGTCCCCCCTGTTGCTATGTGTCCCACCCTCCTATGCCATGTCTTCCCTCCAGAGCCTCTGTGCCCTCTTTCCTGTCCCTCTTCTTCCCCCCTTACCCTTGCTCCAATGCCACAGCAGCCTGAAGTTGTGTCCCCACTACATCCTGAGGCACAAAGTATGGCCCTAGCCTGGCCCTGTTGCAGCAGTGCCAGCTCCATCCTGCTGTTGTTGGGCTGGGCTGGGGCTATGCTATGCACCCCAGACTTTGCTGGGGTTGGAACCTGCTGGCACCAGAACAAGGATAAGGAGTCAGGGAGGGACAGGGAGGGCAAAGGAGAGGAGGGGCAGCCGTGTGGGGAAAGAGACCCTGATGAGGGGATATAGGGGGAAGGGGAGGCAGTAGAAACAAGGAAGGAGGGGAGAGGCCCAAGGCTGTAGGGGCAGGCAGAAGTATGGGTAATGGTGGGGGGGGACGGTCAAGTGGCAAGGGGTAATTTGCCTACCCCCTCCCACTGCCTCCCCCATGCCACCCATCTCCTACCTCCTGCTCTCCTACTTCCTGTCTCCCACTGCCTAATGCCTAGCACCTTCCCTCTATAGAATGTAATTATTGGAGGGTCTTGAATTAATCCCTGAAAACACTGCTAGATGACCCTCCAATAATTAGATTCACTACATGAAAAAAGTAACAAATGTATATATTTTGCATGTATAGAATCTAATTAATGGGGGATTATCTTAAATTCAGGATCCTCTTGGATTTGGGCAAAAATGGTATTAAGTCTGAAGCACATCATGAAATGTCACTAATCAGAAGCAAGAACCAGAATTGTGCAGTTTAAATTCACTTGTTCTTGGATCTACTTCTCCCTTTGAAGTCAATAGATAAGGCCCTGAATGCTTCAATGGGAGGAATATTAGGCCTGGGCTGAGTGCTCCTGGGTGCGTGTAATCATTCAGTTCAAATTGCTGAAATTCGGCTTTCTTCTGCAAGCTGGAATTTCATCTGATTGTGGACCATGCATACATTCTCTGTTTCAGGTTGGAGCAATGCACACTGCCTGTTCTGGTGATGGTAGACATCTGGGGGCCCCTCAGAATGAATCCAAGGCTGCACCGCAGGCTCCCACAGCTGACCAAAATTACTGAAGGCAGCTAAGTGTGCTAGGCAGCCTTGATTGGATTCCCACCACAGAAGACCACCTCCCCCTCCCAAAATACCACCTGTCACTCCTGCACCCCTCTCTCTGCTCAGCTACTTCAAGTGAGAGACTCAGGGCACTCCTACCTTATGAAGCTCCCACCCCAAGGCAGCCATGGATAGATGCAGAGCAATCCCCCAACAGAACATCATGGGCGACTGGTGCTTCCTGAGTCTGGGGGGTGGGACACCAGCGAACAATCACTGACTGGGGAGTCCCCCAGTGGCTGATCAGTGATGGGGGGGGGGCAGAGGCCAATCGCCAACCCCGGAAACGCCAGTGGAAAAACCGTAAGTGCCACCAGCACTTCTCTCAGCACCCCCACTTCCTGGCCAGCAAGGGCCAATCTCAGTGGGGGCACATGTCTCCCAGTGCCTCCCCTATGCATCCCATAGGCCCCTCATCTCCTCTTCACTCCGAGTCTGCCAGGAAGAGACTTAGAGTAAATGGGGGCTCCCTGGGTATCTGCCTTCCCTCCCAACTGCAGAGTCTCCTGAGGCATTTAAGTGGCTGGCTGGAAAGTGGAGTTCCCCAGGGCATGAACTGCATTCCCCAGGGCATACAACTGTTGAGCATTCCCTGGCCAATCATGCTACCTCTAAGTCTTGGAGTCTCCCAGGGCATTTAATAGCCATCCAGGGAGTGAGTCTCCTCAGACATGTAGCTGCCAGGAGCAAGCCAGCCCTCATCCCTGGAGTCTCCTGAAACATTTAAATAGCCAGATAGGGAGTGTCCAGCAAATACATGCCCAGAGAGAGTCTGGGGGAGAGGAGCAGGGAGTATGTCTGGCTGGAGAATGCCTGGCCATTTAAATGCCCTCAGAGACTCTAAAGCTTGGAAACAGCATGGCTGGCTAGGAAACTCCTATCAGCTGCATGCCTTGGGAAACTCCACTCTGCAGCTGACCATCTAAGTGCCTGAGGAGACTCTGATGCTGGCAGGAATTTGGCCACTTACAGAGTATGAGTACCTGGCTAGCTGCATGGTCTGGGAGACTCTGGGGCTGAGAGGGTGGAGCACAAATGGCCAGGGAAATGAATTTTCCAGAGCATATAGAGTCTGGGCACTCCTGGACAGCTGTGTTCCATCCAGCCCTGGACTCTCTCAGGGCATATAACTTTGTGTCTGTGTCTGGCCCCTCTAGGGTGGAGGGTAGGTTAGTGATTCTGAGTCTTATTGGGGCTGGGATCCAGGCAATCTGAGTACCAGAGAGGGCAAGTTTTAGTGGATCTGGACCCAGATCCACCAGACCCCTTCCCCTTTGGTAGCCAAACTGATCAGATCCCTCTCCAGCTGGACCAGGGGCCCCTGACCTTTCCCCATGCCCCCCCCCCCCTCCACACACACCAGAAGTACATGGCCTGGGCTCTCAGGTAGGCTATCAGTTGGGGGAAGGGGCAGAGGCCAGCATGGCTGGGCTGTGTCCATGTGGGGAGGAGGTGTGGTAGGAGTCTCTGGGACTGTGCAGTGGTGGCGAGCAAGTCAGTATTTCATGGGTGAGGGAATAATGGAACTTGGGGAATGTAAGGCTAGAGTTATGTCATGAGTCCTATGATGCCAGGTCATGGGTCACAGCAACAGTGGGGGAGCCTTTCCCCACAGACACCCAGGGCTGCATCCCCTTCAACACAGCCAGAGTTGGGTCTCTGGCCATGGATGGGATAGGGGGAGGTGGCTTTGGCCACAGTACAGTTTGGTCTGTGCTCCCTCCATCTTGGCAAGAGCCCCAGTTCTGGCCATGGCAGTGGGGCTTTTCTTGCAGGCAGCTGAGGCTGTGTCCCCTCCACTACAGCCAGTGCTGTTGGCTAACAATGGTTTGAGTGACTGGTTCCCTGCAGGCAGCTAGGGTTGTGCTCCATACACAAGCCTGGCTGCAGCGGAGGGGCTTTGGCTGTGGCATAGCTTGGTTTGTACCCCCTCTCCTATCGTCAGAGCCTTATCTCTGGGCGTGCTGGTGGTTGGGGGTGGTTTCCCTATGGGCAGCTGGGATCCATTGCAAGCAGGTGGCTTTCCCCCACCAGATCACGGTTGGCAGGCTGACAGTTTCATAGGGCTGTTGAGAGGGGCTGGACTTTCTGAGTCCTCAGCTGTCAGAGGACCAAGCTGCCAGAGCTTTGTTTGTTGTGACTTAGGCTGCAGCAAAAGAGTGTAGCCCAAGTCACAAAATATCTCCCTGGAGAGAAGCAGGGGAGTGGACAGGAGGTGGGATGGGAAGAAGTGGGATGGGAACAGGGCATACTTCCCCCTCCTTATCCAATGTGCTAGAGATTTCCACTGCATTGGCCATTCTTTAACCATTTGAAGTCCTGTGAATTCTTATACTTAGAGCATTTCACCTAATGGAACTACGATTCAATCAGTTGAAACACTAAGCTTGTATGTACCCTCTGACAATCACATTCCTGGACAGTTTGTGAAAGAAACTGATACCTACATGTTTTCATTCAAATCTTTTGGCAATTTAAAAGTTATAATGTAATATTCTGAAACTTACACACACATTCTTAGAATAATAATCAGGGGGTGTCACTGGATGCTTGCAATGCCATTTGTAGTAATATTGCCACTAAAATTGCCAAAGTTTGGGCTGCAGCTGTTCACAAGGCAAGTAAAGGAAGTTAGTAGGAAACTCTGCTTGACAAATTTCCAGCAGTGGCCATTACACTGTACTTGACATTTTACAGTTAATTGTTCCTTCTTCAATAGAAAAAAAATGTGTATTGTATGAAGAAACTCCCTGCTCTTTCACCTTTTTGGCTCCTGCTGCTGCCTATTGGGCTGGTATTGATTGTTTACCAATGTAAGTCTGCAAGTGTTATCCTTCAGTAAGATTTCAGTTAGCATAAGCTATCCAGACCCATGTATTTTCCTGGATCTGAAATGTGTAGTACTGAGCAGTACGATCTGCATTTAACAAAATCCCCTTCATCCAACAATATGAGTATTGTATTTAATATGCTAAAAATAAAAATTAATAGTTATTAGTAAAATTCCAGATCAAAACTATCAAATAAAACTCATGGATTCTTTAAATACTTAATTAAATAGTTGGGCTTAGATTTTAAAAAATAATTCAGACTTCCCTGTAGAATTTTAATGATCAGGTATTCCACAGTCTATAGATAGAGAGATATGCATGCATGCATGCACGTACATAGGTACGTATGCATGCACACGTATGCACATGTGCATGCACACAGACACACAGCTGTAAGCTCGGCATACCTATTTTCTTAAACTAGGTGTACTCATGTTTTGTGATTACAAATGATGTAAAACACATGGAATCTACATGTAATTTATTAATATTTGTATTTGTATTGTTATAATTGTCCTCATAAGGCATCTAGGATGTCATTGTGCTGGGTGCTGTGAAAGCCTAACAAAAAGAAAGTCTCAGCTCCAGAACAGAATCTGCCCTCAGTCTGTATACACAGCCATGCTGTTAGCAATGAGCTACATTAGGCTTAGTTGTAAGGGCTCTTAATTCCGTTATGACTAACAGAAATGTGTCTATTTTTATGTGGTGAATTAGCCACATTGTTTCATTATGGAACTTTTCAGCAAAATCCTAAGGTGGCCATAACAAAAAGGAGAAAATGGAAAAAATTGCAAATTTAAAAAACAAAACCAGAAAGAAGTATAGGCATCACTTTGAAACCCCAAACAACTCTAGGGCCACATCCAGATGTACGTGGATATTTGGTTCCCCAGAGACAATTAGCAAAGGCCCACCTTGAGCTGCCACTAGTTGTCCATGGGGAACACCTATGCCACGTGCACTCTGGCACACACAAAGTTACTTCAGGTGGGGTAGAGGAGGCTGGGGCCAGCATGTCCAGATGAGCATGGCTGTATGGTATGTGGTGCTGCAGACGTGTCTATACTATATATGTCTATACACCATGTACTATACACCTGTGCTAATCTGGACATGGTCCAGGTATCCTCATTTTAACTCAGATTACTAAAATGATGTTTTAGTAATTATTTGTGTTTTCATAGAATAGCTTGAATTTTCTGCATTACTTCCGATTTGTACTGACTAACTTACAGGACAGGGAAGCAGATGCCGTGACTAAGTAAACATAGCAGTTACCATGACAGAAGTGACACTGTCATCCTGACCTAACTTGCCATTAAAAAAGCTTTATCTTACAGGAAGGAAAAACGTCATCACCCCCATGGTACTTAAGCTCTCACAGAGAGTTCACTGGTCTGCTGAAGTAAACTTTGTGTCATTTCTGCATTGTTGCTGATTGCCTGCTCTCTTTAAGCATCCCACATAGCCTGGGGTTTAACTTGGCAGCTCACAGAAATCTCTACAAAATTGGCTCAGCTCTTTTCTATCACACTTATCCATTCACATATATCATTCTTGATATGCCAAAGATCACATATCTAATTAAAGACAAAACCACAATGAAAAATAAAAGAATAACACAATGAATTAAATGACAAAAAAATTCTTGATCATTTATTTTTCCCAGGTAGCATATCAAAAATTATAATCAATGTCAGGTCTATGAGGAAAAAAAATCCCCAATGATACATTCAAGAAATAATTCTTATTCACTGGACCTTGGAGCAAGCCAAAAGAGAGAATAGGAAACATCTCAACTGCTGCTCCTTCAAACCACGTTTTCAGGTTTCACGGTTTGTAGAGAATATGAAGGGTTTGTAGAATATGTGAAGGTAATAGCTTAAGTGAGACAAGTAGTTTTAGCCAAGGGAAGGATACTGAAGTAATGTGCTAACAGCCATATAAACTAGAGGATTTTGATGTCATAGCAAAGCACAGCACACAGCACAAGTCAAACAACAGTGCTGCAGTAGGAAGAAGCTGCCTTCCTTTACTATTATTAGTGATACCTGACTCGGGGAAACCTATATGGCCTATGGCTGAATCTCCAAATCGGCCCCAAATCTCTCTAAATCAATTTGGAGGCTTCCAATTCAATTCAGACCTCTTAATGGGTCTCCTGATTCAATTCAAATGTAGAGATTTGGCTGCCAAATCAGGCCAGATCTCCTCCAAATTGAATTGGCTACCAAAGCTTCACGCAGCCCTAATCATTAGGCCATCTATTCTGACATCTTGGGTATGTCTACAAAAGATGCTAACAGCATGGTAGCCTAATAATACTGCACGGTAGCACGTCACAGCACAAACAATGCTGATACACTACTGCACGGTATTATTAAGTTACTGCACAGTAGCATCACTTAAAAGGCATTTGCTGGTGTTACTGCACATTTATTTAGTACTTGATTGCACAAGTACTAAATTAAATGCACTGTAACCACTGCACATTAGTGAACATGTAGAAGTGCCCCTTATGTATTATAGGCTAGGATATATCATATATTTAACCCTAAAGAGTTCAGTTACTGAAATATCCTAAACTATATGCTACAAAATGAAAACAGGAAAAGTCAAGGTATCACCAGTGATGTAAGCAGATCCCAGGAGGTGAAATATGTGGGATGTCACAGAAAATGGCAGGACACTTTGTGGATTTTTGTTAATGTAACACGACAGAGAATTCCTTTCTGGCAAATAATATGATCCTGAGATTGTGAGCAGAACACTGAGGCCGGGTACCAAAGAAAGAGGATGAATATCTGTTCCACCTCAAAGCACTAGTTGACCCTGTCTATTTCCCATCTCCAGATGGAAGAAATTCCTGATGCTTCAGAGATGCACGTGCACACACACTAGCTTGGCTTTATATATTCCAATTTTGCATGCAGCAAAAACTAAACCTTTCGTAACTCAGCAGCTGACTTGCTGAAGCTCTCCAGAAGAGAAAGTTTCCCAGTGGCTAAGTACAGCTACACTACAGCATTTCCATCCATGGTGGAACTGAGGGCTAACCATTTTGTTTAACCAGCTGTGAGGGTTAACCGTATTATTTTAAAACATAGTACATTTTGACAAAATTATTAGTAGTTTTCTAGGGTCTTACTTGGCAAAAAGTTAAATAACGGTAAAGTTAAATTAATAAAATAAATTAAATAAAGTTTAATAAATAAAAAATTGAAACAGTCACAGAGCAGTCAGATGTGGAAAAGATAAGATCCTCCAGAGCAGGAAATGTAATAGCTGTCAGAGAGTCTGAAGCTTTACTTTACTCAGAATCCCATTCAGAAGATTATGCCAAGTCAGTTGGTGATAAATCAAGAAATAAGGACAGCTTCAAGGATAGAGATTTTAAAGAGATTAGATACAGGAAGTTTAGGAATATTGGGTAGCCATCCTTCAGCTGAAAGTTGCATGGGTATTTTATTCTCTGTAAAGAAAAGTTGATGTTACAGAACTGACCAAATTTTAACTTTAGCTTTCTATTTCTAGTAATACAAGTTTGCACGATTAGTTTAATAAACAAAGGCTTTCAACAACAAGAATTGCTATATTTACCCAAATCCAAGACAACCCTGAATTTAAGACAACTCCCCAATAATTATATTCTATACATGGAATATGTATATATTTGTTATAATTTTCCATGTATAGAATATAATTATTGGGGAGTTGTCTTAAATTCATCTCTACCACCACTACATCTAGGAAAGCAGTGGTAGAGGGGTAGGCAGTATGGGAAAGGCAGTAAAAGGGCAGGCAGGCAGTGGGGAACTGGCATTAGGGAGTCATATAGTATGGAGGCAGTGAAGGGAAGGCAGTGGGGGAGGCAAAGGGGTAGCTTGAATCCCCCTTGTGCTTGCCCCACCTGCAGCTTCTGCAGCCCACCTGCAGCCTTTACCCCACACTGCCTCATACTCAATTCCAAGATAGGCTTTTTTCTTGTAATAAAAACCTATGATAACTCATGTGCTTTGCTCAGCCAAGCCTGTTTGATCAGAGTCTCTGACATAGCTGCAGACTCTTTATGTAGGCAATAGGCATGGGTAGCCAAGGCCTGAAGAGGCAACAAATTTATATCTATTCAACTGGCCTTCACATTGGTATAAAAACACAATGCACCTAAATCACGGTAACTTTTCCCAATCTGGTGAAGAGTGAATCCTTGAAAAGAATCAAGGTACCAATGATATAAGAGGGCTTCAACTGCTTTTCATTTCTTTCTGATCACTAAAAAAGAAGCTTGTTCAGTGTTTCCAGAACTTTCTCTCTCTGTCTTTTGGGGCTACTTTTGTTTATAGATATACAGTCAGTAATTCAATCCTTTTTCTTTTTAAATACATGGTTTTGGGACAGCAGAGGAAAGGGTAACTGTTGTGTAAAGTCATGAAAGCAGGAAGGCTGCAATAAAACTCTTCATGTGATTATGCTTGAGGTTTGGTTTGCTTTGGGAATGGATGGTGTTCACTGGAACATATCTGTATGTGTGAGAAAATCCTGTTTGTCGTTATGCTGTTTTACTCTGTGCTTCCTGGCTTTTGTGCATTTGAAATTACTTTCCCTTAAGGACCTGAAGTCTTTTTTTAGTAAGTGTTTATTATGATGGATAAATATTTTGTATGGGTGTCTCTTGCATGTGTTTAAGAAAAAGAAAGTAGAAAGACAGGCTCTCTTAATTTATTACCTCTGAGTTAATGATGCATTCACTAAGTATGTTGATTAACAGAATACAAATAACATTTTTCTTCCCCTGGCAAGCACACTACTGAAATGTTTTTTGTAACTGGTTTACTGATTATCAAATGATGTATTGGGATAAAATCTGTCCATGAGATCAGAGAAACTGTTTAGTTTCTTTAGTGCAGGGAAACTGTTTAGCATTACACCACAAGTAATTTGGTCCTATGATAATCCTAAATGTAGAATCATTTCAGTGCAAGAGATTCTGCATCTGCAGAGTTATGATGTAGGTGCTTTCATGTCGCATCTCTTTCCTACTTTTCTAGATAAGGATCTGGCCACACAATTCTGCTCAGTTTAGGGGTTTGGAAAGTACTGCTAAAATGAAATTATGTAGACATTTAGGTTTAAATCCAATTCACTTTTATGTGTCTAAATGGTCCTTACATAGTTCAATAACTACTATTGTTGGCACTCATGCACAGTGTGGATTCCATGTAGGTACACTCACCCCATGCTTCCCTACTGTGCATATTTAAGAAGTTGTCAAGGTGCCTGGGCAGAGCAGAATTATCTGGATACTCACATCATGCTAGCAGGTAAGTCCTGAAAAATAAAGTCTAGATTTTTTTTGACACCAGCAAAGAAAGGGCCTTTTACATTTTAGTCCAATAGCCTAAGGGTTAGGCCACTTACCCTAGAAACAGAAGAGTCCAATTCTAGATCTACACTCACCCAAAGAGTATCTGAACTTCAGTTGTCTGCTCCTAGCAAAGGGCTCTAACCTCTACACTATGGGGTAGGCTTTGCCTAAAGCATTCCAGAGGTATGTTTGCTTGCTTTGCTTTTTTATATTTAATTTAAGGAAAAACCTACATTTGTAGTAAAAGAAAATAATCATTAATTTGTAATAGATGAAAATTGAAACATAGGGGTACTAAAAAGGAAAAAGAAAATCTGTATGACAGAAAAAAAACATTATTTGAATATTATTTCTTTTAAAAAGTTCTGGGCTTTTTAGCTATGCTATTTCATTTCATAATAAACATATTTTTCATGGGATTGCAAAATAATTTTCTAATGGTTAAAGTTTTCCAACACTAATTGTTGGAAGTTTGAAAGTTAGGTGCCCAATTTACTAAATAATTGCATTAGACATGTCATTAATCATGTGGCTTGTATAATTATGGTGCAAGTTTTAAAAATGCAGGATACTAAAAACAGTATATTGTAACATCTAATTTACACTTAGATTGATGCACACACAAACAGACACACACACGTATTTCACTTCAGTGCATTTTTATGCAGTTTGCTTATTGCACTTCTAACAGTCAACATATGGAGATCCTTTGGTCCATTTCCCTATAAACAACCCTTGAACATAAGGCACATGCCCTTACTATCCATTAGAGGAACATAATGGGGGGTTATTGTGTTTTGTTTTGGTTTTGGTTTTTGCTACAACATGGAGATGCTTATGCTCGCCAGTCCTCTTACTCTTGCTTGAATCTGATGCAAAGTGTTGGGGTTTCTTTTCAGCCAGCTAAGTTTATCCAGTTCATTGCTATTTATTTTTTAATATAAAACTCTTCTGAAGTGAATGTTTTTCACACTTGGTTAACCACAGATCCTGTTGAGAATAAAATGAAAAAAAGCAGTGATTTTTCTGGCAAAATGATTAATTATCTGCAGTCATTTTACACCCATTATAAAATAAGAATTCTGTGAGTGAGATCAGTAGAAATAAGCCCCCAAACAGACATTTTTTACTAAAACTTCTCAGTGATTCCTGAAGTGTCAATGGGAGTTCAGGGTGCACAGGACTCAGGGTACTTGTAACATTTAACTATCAGTTACAGTAGGTCAAAATAATTAAATTGGTATGGTAAGTAATGTAGGATTGACTTAGAATTCTTGTAGTATCTCTTTATATTTCTCTGATAAGGACAGAATATAAGGACTGTCATAAGCATTGATATTATTTTCATTTTTGGTTTCTTGAATGAAATTATCATATAATTATAATACCATGTTATATTCAAGCATGATATATCATTTCCTTCCATACATTTGCATTTTTCCATACAGGAAAAACAGTATAGTTGCAGTTTTTAAAGTGTTTTTACATACATTTTATGTTGTAAACTAAACAAAAAATATGCAGCAGGAAATGCTAACTTCCATGTGCCCTGTTTATCACATTTATCACTAAGTATGTAATAATTCTTTATTACCAAGAGCTTCACTTGGAAGTCTATTAAGCCAGTGCCTGATCTAGCAGAAACCTTACCACATAGCTTCCATGCCCTAAGCCCCACTCACTGCTTTACGAGACTTACTAGGGACTTACATGAACCCTGAGCAGTCAACATTGTTAATTGTGTCACTGTGAAAGTCATGATCTAGTTAAAAATTCACCAGGCATGGTCTGATGAATATGTTCAGAACAATTAGAAATAGAAGGATTTGCCTGCCTGACATATGCTTATACATAATAATAGCCACTATGATTATAATAATACTGTAGATGTCAAATTGACCAAAACCTGTATTAAGCACAGTTCAGTTGTATCTTTCAGAGTAATTCAGTGCCCTCTCTCTGAGTCTTGGCTACAGAGCTAATGGTAGATTTGATCAACTTTAATGAAGCCTAGTCTTAGAGAAATTAGGGTTTGATCCAAACACCATATGTATCAATGGAGAATCCTCTGTTGACTTCAGTAGGGTTTGTATCTGGCAGTTGAAGAGCAATCTCTGCACCAAAACCTATCTGGCTTACCTAAGGACATCCATCATCTCTGTGAGCTTCTAAGTGCTGGGTTCTACAAATTGTCTGGTCTTAAGCAAGCCAGCTGGCAACATCTAACACTACCTGAATGTGCCTCACAGTCCTTTTAAAGTCTGTATGGCTGTGGGAACAGGAAGACAGATTTCAAAGTATTCTGGCTTGGATCCCTGAATGTTCTGTACCATCAATTATATGGAATTTTCGGCCCTCTGGAAACCTCCAGTAATTGGGACTGCACTGCTCTTTGCCCTTCTAGAAGATATTTGAGTCTAACACGCTAGTCTGGTTTTATCAAACAGTTTTAAAAGTACATTTGTGAACCTAGGGGAAAAATATGAACTGCAGGAAAATGCAAGTTGGAAATACTATACTAGCTGAGTAGGAAATTAGTGAATGACCCATGTTTTCAAATGACCATGACACTGATTTTGAGTCTGCTCTGAAGGATAACACTGGTTTCAGGGTGAATATTTGTGCCCTTCAGCATAATGCTAGATCACTGGTATAAATATAATAGATATAAATAGAAATAATTTTGACCAATAAATTACCAGTCATATTTCCTATAGCACCTGGCTGTTCTTTGGAGGGACAAAGTGTGGCTTGCCTAATCCAGTTTTACTTGTGTGATCTGACACGATCACAGGACAAGTTGTTATAACTGTAAGTTATATGAAGTGAGCAGATCCTTGGAGAGTAAGTTATTTCACTCAAACAACACATTCTTTCTTTGTACAATATTAGCTTCAGACTATTTTCTACTATTTAAAATGAATACCTTTAATTTTAGTTTTTAGGCTACATTTTTAAAGTGTTCAACATTTTCTGTCAAGCCCCCTCTGTTACAAACTGTATTTTTGGTCCTATTTTTTATTTTGTTTTTTAACAAATCATAACATTTAGGTGCAAGAGGAAACAAAAGCAAAACTATAAGTGCAGAGGGAGAAAATATAGCAGCAGTGTTGTGAAAGAAAATGGGTATAGATTGAAGTCAGTATTTGCAATGTAAAATAATTTAAGTGTAAATAGTAAATTGTTTTAAGGTTGTATTCTAAAGCAATATAAGATAAAATGAAAGCTATAAAATGTAAGATTCCAATAGTAATGAAAAACAAAACGAGTTATTCCCATAGAAAAAAGACTCCTAACATAAATCTGAGCAAATAAGTAGTAACCTGGAGCATATATATGTCCAAACACAGGCCTCAGTCCATTGGCATAATCCACTTGGATCATCCTAATCTGGTGTACTATTGACTTCATAAAGAGTTCAGGATCAGAAATCATCATCTTTCACACAATTCCTAGACCATCACAGTTACAATATCACTCTAACACTACCATCAATGCATACAGCATAACATTGGCTTTCCAATGAAACCATATATTCCATTTAAGTGAAATAAACACAAGAAAATCTGCATGACACCCTATAAACTCCTTATTCCATGATGGGGTTCATGAAAGCAATGCTCTTCCCTTGAGCAGGTAGTTAGACTGGATGATTTCCTACGTATTTTCCAGCCCTACTTTTTTGTGACTCTGTAGATCTATCCAGTCACTTCGTAAAATAGATAGTCCCATGTGTTTTCTAGACTTAGAGTAGAAATGATCATACAGCATTAGATATGGTATAGTAACCATGGACAAAAGTTGATTTTTCTAGCATCTACCTGAGTAGAAACTGAATACAATTTATTATGCAGAACCAAGTACCACGTTTTCCAACACAAGGTTGGTTTTCTGGTTTTTTTTTGTTTTTTACTTGACAGTCTTTAAACATTTTACTGACATGTGTTTTTACTGATATATGTTTTACATAATGGGTGCATCTACACACACAATGAATGTGAAGCAATAAACACCAGAGCAATTTGAGCTGGACTAAACTACTCCCTGGCATGGCGTCCACCTGGGACAGCAGCAATTTGAGCCAGGGTAGAGCAAGCCCAAGCTGGCACGGGGCATGGGAGGTCAGTCCCAAGATCTGTGTGGTGGCATCAGGCAGTGTGGGGGCTGCCTGGGGCACAAGGGTGCCACAACTGTGGAACCATATGGCTAGTCAGGAAGCAGGAGTCTATCCCCTTGCTGCCTCTGTTGACCGGGTGTAAATTGCACCCGCAGTCAGAGCTCCACATGTGTTTCAGAGCAGTGAATTACTCTATCATAGGATAGTAGTGTCCCTGGCAGTACTATCTTATGGAGGAGTTAATTTGTTTTTTGCTCCCTAATACTGGTGCACATGTAGACAGTGGGCACATTTACATGTTCATTAATGCACCTTTGCTACTGTGCATTAAGTTTAGTACCTCTAATATGAGGTACTAGATAAAAGTGCAGTAGCTGTGCTAATGAACAGTAGCAAATTCAAACTTGTTTGTGATGCTTAATGTTCAGTAGAGTAATTCTATTGTGCATTAGCACATTAGCATGGTTTTTGTCTTGATGTACTAATGCACAGTAGAACAGTCCACTGAGCATTAAGGCATCTTGTGTAGATGCACCCAGTGACACTTTCTGAGGAGCTAATTAGTTTACTCAGAAGTAAAGTGCACATGTAGGTACACCCAATGTAAATGTAACTCTTATACCAGGCCCAAGTTACAAGGCATGGGCTCAAATTTAGGGATTTAGCAACAACGATAGTAAAAAAAATGGTTAAAAGTCTGATTCTCAGTAAGGTTTGCAGTAAAAATAAATAAACAAATACATAAATAAACAAAACTTTAAAAATTGGGTTGGCAACCCTGATTGATTATAGCAATGGTCTTACATGTTGCCTCCACCCCAAGGTGCCCCCTATTCACTCCCATACCCCAATTCCTCCAACTACATCCCACACCACACTGTTGCCACTATCCCACATTCCAGCCTTCTTTATCCCCACTGGCCATGATCCCCTCCACCTCAGCATAGACCCCCAAAGAATTCTAGCTGTGACCCATAAGTACTACCAGCAGCTGAAAGGACATAGCCTCAGCAGGAACAGGGACATATGGCTTAGAGAAGAGTCTACAAACCCTGAAAGTAGACTTCCTAAGGTGCAGCAATCTAGTGTAGATACCACATGATACTAGTATGCCCCATCTATATCCTGCAGCTTCTTTCCACCTATGAAGCTTCAAAATGTTCTGGTTGCTTAGTGTTCTTATGTGTGGTTCAATTTTTTCTTTTGTTTTGTTTGTTTGTTTACAGATTTTAGGGGCAGGCATTTTTAACTCACCTTTTTTTTTTTTTTTTACTCACTGTCCATAAATTTACATGTCTGGGCACCCTGTCCATCACAGATCATCCAGGTACCTGGATAAAGCTGTTTTGGGATGCTTTGACTTACACCAAGAAATGAACTGGTCTAGAACTTAAAGCCATATTTGTGTCATTTTTGTTTGCTCCTCTTGCAAAAAAGAACTGTACCAGAGAATATGGCACATTCTATGTGACATTGAGAAAGAAGAATCTCCATGCATTTTGAAAACACTGCAGTTTCTTATTTTTTTGTTGTTGTTCTTTTCTACATGAATGAAGGTACTGAAATCTAGCATAGGTTACTGAATAAAGTCACGGAAAAGAAGAAGGGAAGATGGATGTTCTTAGGAACATAATATAGATTTCATAAACATAAGGGCTGGAAGGGGCCTCTCAAAATCATCAGGTCCAAACATCACTTCTCTCTGCTTCTATTTGCATCCCTATGCTTTGTCTGCCTTGTATATTTCCACTGTAGATTTGTTCAAGACACATGGTCTCAAACAGATAGTCACAGTGTTTAGATGAGTTTCTGATCTTGATTGGGTTTACAATACAAAAATATTATAATTTAACATCTATAAAACTCTCAAGATCTAAGACAATTTCCTGCTCTTGTTTAATAATGGCAGCAAGGGTTGTCTTCTGTAGGATGTTTTCATTATATTTTTCATAGAACCTTTTGATCACTGATTTATTTTTGGGCAGAAGTGAAAATAGCTGGGAGAGTCTTGAAGACAGGAAGAAACAGTAGATGATAGAGTATAGGTGTAAAATGGAGGAAAAATAAAAGAGATCCCTGATCATCCCTTGAATATGGCCTGTAACTTCAATGTAGTTATGAGACAGTTATTTTTTATTAATATTGTTACTACTAAGTATTGAGCCAGTCAAATAATTTTGTCTTGTAGTAAGTAACCTCTTTTAGGTGTTCAGCATAATAAATAGATATATATTAATAAGCATAATTACATGATAATTACATAATAATAACAGCATAGCTAAAACATCCAAAATATGGATTCTAAAAATATTTTGGATAATGGTTAGTACTTTGTTATGTAGATAATTTTCCTGTTATATTTATTATTCATGATAACAGGTATAAAATATTAGCATAACCTAATTACTGTCTTATGGAGCATATTCTAATTTTAAATTATCCAGCCTCATCAAACAGCTTCAGTGGATGTGTGGAACAGTAACACTTCTAATAAGCGTTTTGTGAATAAATGGAGAAAAGGAACATGGATATAGAAAAGCTAAGATTTGAGACTTTTAGAAAGCAATAAAGGCTAATTACATAAGTCCCTCAGATAGATCGAGGCTGACAAGGTTCTTTGGGTGAATCTGATATCTTTTATTAGACCAACTTAAATAGTTGGAAAAAAAATTAGCAAGCCTTTGGGTTTAAAAACCCTTCATCAGGGCTGAGGAAGCCTCTGCAGTTGATCTGTGCTCTTCCAGAGGCATGGCAAACTCCCACAGGCAGCAATGGTGCTGTCAGTGGTTGGAGCGTGGTGATGGAAGCCGTGAGCTCCCGCAGGCAGCCGCGGTACTGTTGGTGGTGGGGGAGAGGGTGGTGAGGGTCGCAAGTGCCAGCCAGTTGTCATGGCAAGTGCCAGGCAGTGGTCAACGTCCAGCCGCAGATGCTGCCGGCAGCATCAGCGGCAGCCAGTGGCAATCAGCAACCACCCACAGATGCCACTTATAGTGTCAGTGGTGAGGGGTTTGGCAAGTGGTGACTGCCCTCAGGTGCTGCCAGCAGTGTCGGAGGCACCTATTTGCAGGGGGTGCACCACCAAGCTTGCACCTTCCTGCACCCCTTTGCAATGGTCCCAAGGGATTATAACTCCCCTCCAACAACCCCCCCTCCCCCCGATTTTCCCCCACTGACTGATTATTAGACAGCAGAATCTGAGATTCTGGCTGTGATTGTGGTGGCGGGGGAGTATTGGCTCTGGGCAGCTGGTCACCATGGCTGGAGCTGGGGCTCTGACTGTATGGGTGTGGGGTGGGGCGGGGACGGCTTTGGTTGTGGACAGTTGGTGGTGTGCACTGCTGACAACATGGCAGCTCCTGCACTGAAGCACCCTTGTCTCTCAGCCAGTCTCATCAGTGTCTACACCTACATTGTGGCAGAGTAAATCACTCTGCTGTAAAATATCACTTGTATTAGCAAGTAGCACAGTTCTAACCTACAGTGGAGATAGATAGTTTACTCCGGCCTAGTAGCTCTGCACATGTAGACTGGTGCTGCTTTACTGCAGAGTTAATTAGGCAACTCATGTAGATGAGATTATGCAATAAATATCTCATGTAGCTGTGCCCACTGAGACTGAAACAGTTTGATCCAAGTATTGTTACATAGGACAAACAGAAATTTTCTATTTTATTCCTTCCTCACCTTCTGTCCTGTCCTTCTGTCTCACCCCTTAATGCCTGACCCTCTTCAATATCAGTCAGCCTTCACCTTTGATACATAATTTCCTAAAATATCTATTCAATTCCCAACTCTTCATCAGCATCTACTGAATGTAGCTATTTGTATCAGTAAAGACTTCATGTTAATTGGCTTGAAAAGACCTTCATAATGAAATAGTCTGACCTCTTATATAAAAACAGACCAAAGAACCTCAGCCATACAGCCCATGTCTTCTGTTTGAGTTAGACCATATTTTTTAGAAATAAAGTCCATTGGAGCTTTTATATGATAGGGAATTTTCCTAGGCCTTTTTCCAGTAGTTAAAAATGTGTGCCTTATTTTCAGACTCAATTTATCTAGCTTTAGCCTCCAAACATATTGATCTTGTTATATTAGTTCTGCTAAGGAGAACTTAATCAGGCATTGTTTCCCCATGGTACTTGTGGAACATGATCATATCACTGTTTGACCTCTTCTTGGATAAGCTAAATGGACTGGAATTCTTGAGTCTGTCAATATAAGACACATTTCATCAGTCTTGAATCTTTCTTGTATTTCTTTAAAGAAAGTTTCCCATCTTTTCATATCCTTTTTATGTTTCTTGTGTCAACATGAAAACTGTATACAGCATTGCCATAATGATCTCACAGATGCAATGTGCATAGGTAACAGTATCCTCCTTTTCTTTCTTAATGTCTTTAATAAACACCCAGGCTAGGGATGGAAGTTAGACATAAACTTGTTTAAGTGATAAGAAACTGGTTTAAATCAGTAGCATAATGTTATAGAGTGACAAGCAGAGCGAGGGGTTTGAGACCCCTGCCCTGAGGGTGGAAATGTAGCAGGGGGAGCCCAAAGACCCAGAAAGACATTCCAGAAAAATGGCCTGGGAAAACTTACCCGGTGCAGGTGGAGTGGCAGGAAATGGGGAGCAGTGGGCAGTGCTGTCCATGTGCTTCATTAGCAAACTGTCTGTGCAGCTGGGATGGAGCAGAGGCATGATTTCATCAGCTGGCATGAGACAGGGAGCAGCAGCAGCATGACAGTTGTGTGCTTCTGGCTGGCATGTCTGGCCATGCTACAGCCTTGGGATGCTAGAGACAGCCTAGAAGAGGGTTCTGGCTCCTGAGGGACCGATGCCTGGCATCAAAAAAGAGAGTGGGGCCAAGGGTCCGAGAGCCCAGCCTACCTAAGAGACGCATGAGTGGGAGGAAAACCACAGCCTTTTTACTTTTTATTTTGTTTATTACTCCTGAGGTCTAGGATAAACACCAGAACCCTTTGAGACCTGTGCCAAGGCTGAGAGGCCAGGAGCTCTTAGAGACTCCAGGGTAGAAGACTATTTTGGCTGGGCCGGCTAGCCCATTCAACCCAGGAAAATGGCCTCAGGGAGCAAGACTATTTCCCCACATTCTTTCATTTTTGCAGGCCAAGTGTGACAGAGAGGAATAGGCCATTCACCAGTGAGCCTACAGCCACTGCACAAGTCAACCAATCCAGCAGGTACCTACAAGAGGCCCGATTTGGGTGACACTGAACACCAGAATGTGGAAGAGCCAAGATAATTGGCTGCATGGCCAGATGCCATCGAGTAGGCACATGGAAGGAGTGTAGAGGATGTATAGTCCCAAGGACGTCCATACAGAGGGCCTCCAAGTGAGTCCAGGTCAAGCAGGAACCTCTCTCATCTACTCCTAAGAACAAGACATGGTGGACAAACAATGGGGGCTTTCCTTTGGAGACAGCACCCAGCAGACGTTAGTGCTGGAAAAAGATAAAGCCCGAATAAAGAGCACTGGCCCCAACCTGCTCGGGAGCAGCTGCTTGAGCTTAGACAGGCACACATAACATAAGTTCAGTGCACATAAAACAGTTTAAAAATGGCCAAAACTGGTTTAAGATAAATCTGATTGAATGTAGTATGATACTTAGCTGATTTGGGTAAAATCAGTTTATGGAACTTCTGTTTCCTGGTTTAAGTTAAATCAGAGTCCCCCAGCATCCCAGCATACTTTTCAATCCTGGGCTGGGCTGGGCTGGGTTGTCTGCTTGAGAGAGCAGGGCTGGGTCCATCCCTCTCCTACATAGCCAGAGATCCAGCTGACTGAGAAGGAGGTGGAGACTGTAGGCACAGCAGTATTTGCCTGGCTTCCCCCTGTTCCACCCTCCCTTCGCTCACTGCTGAAGCAGTGATCCCTCCTCTCCCACAGCAGGGACCCCAGCAGCATGGACCCCAGTTGGCATCTGACTATGCCACCCCCATGCTAGCTAATGCTGAGAGGTGTCTGTGTGCGTGTCTCCAATTTTCCCGGAACAAAGGCAGACAGAACAGTTTCTGCTTAGGGCTTTTTCGAACTAATCAACAGGTCAGCTGTTAATGTCCCTCTGTTCATCCTTATAAATGCCTTGGGAACAGCTGTTTAAGAAGAGTTTGAACTAATGATAGGGAGGCTTTTTCTTTCTCGGTGGGCTGATAAGCTTTGTGTTCTAAGCTCTCTGCTGGCTCCTGGCTTGCTTCAAAGGCTGCAATCTGACAGCGTTCAAGAGGGGATAGAGAGAGGTGTGAGAAATGACCTGGTTGGCAAGGCATGGGACCTGTAAGTGCCATCAGTTTGCTGCAGACAGTATGAAGAAGCAGGGAGAGGGAGATTGAAAAGCTCAGTACTATCAACAGATGCATGCATTCCACACAAACAGTCCCCACACACACACTTTGCCTCCGAGTGCTAGCCAGGGGCTGGGGTCTGACAACACTCCCCACCCTTTGAACAGCAAATGGGGGAAAGCCTGGTGAGGACTGCTTCCCCATCCCCCTCTAGGCACACCCTTGCTGGGGACTGTGCAGGCCAGGGTAGGGTTTAAACCCCTCCCTAAGTGTATCATCCTGCCAGGGCCTGACAATGACCGTCCCCCCCCCCCCCCCTTTCCACTCAGCACTGTAAAGGGCTATTCTAGTGCCCCCGAGCTTTAATCCTGAGCCACTGCAGGCATGTCCCTGCATTTTCTGAATCAAAAGTGAATGTCTATCCTCTTGCAAATCAGTTCAATCTCTGCAGGTTAGACTAACCTGCAAAGATTGAATCAATTCAGGGTTGGGCTTTTTGAATGTGTGTCCCTAGCCCCAAGTTCTGTATTCATCCTATCAGTAACAATACTGTACTTGGAGCTCAAATTCATCCAGTTACCCCTCATACTATCTTACCATAAGCCCTATGTCCTTTTCAGCATTCTAGTCCTCAATGTCTTGTATAAGTAAGGTCTATGTTCTCTATTGCTAGCTATAGCACTTTGGATTTTCCTATATTTAAAATACAGATTATCCAAATGAGCTTGCCTAGTCCAAGATGGCCTCTCTCTCCATCGTTATTTATTGTTCTGGCAGTTTTTGTCCTATCTGAAAACAACATACATCTAATGATTTTATATTTTCTCCCTGATTGTTGGGCCAAGAGTAGATATTTGAAAGGTTCCCCTTGAAACATCACTGTTGAATGATAATTCTTTATTCATAATTGCTTTGTATTATATATGCATATTTTGCTTCTAATGCATTTAGTTCAAGCTTTGCAGGTTTTGCCTAATATATTAATCATAAGGTTGTGCCAGATTCTTTACAGAATTGTAAATATGATAAGTCAGCAATACTCCTGATAGCAAATTTTTAATTTCATAAAATGTCAGATTAGTTTAACAAGACCTATTTTCCATCAACTATGTTATTTTAATCAATTATGTTACTATCATGAAATTCTTGCCTGATATGGGACTCTAAGTATTTTCATTATTTTAATTGGGACTGATGTCTTGCTAATTATAATGTATGTAAATAGTTACATATAATGGGTGTGTATAGATGTGTGTGTGTGTGTGTGTGTGTGTAACTGGAGTCATCAGCTTATATTTTGAAATAGTGTCATGGTAGATAGATAGATAGATAGATAGATAGATAGATAGATAGATAGATAGATAGATAGATATTTCATTTTAACGTTGATGGTTTGGAGAGCTGCTTGGCCAATTTTCTTAATATTCTTTTCTTAAAATTCTTGGGAACAAGATTTATGGGACTAAAGATTTACAAACATTTCACTATTGTAATTTTTGTTTACTATTCTGATGTTCCCTATTGCTGATAAAATACAACATCTTCCACTGTAAAACAGGAATACTTCATAAATTAAATATCTTGGAATTTACAATTTACTTTGGCTTCACTTTATGATTCTCTAAGGACTAAATTCTTTTTTTTTTTTTTTTTTGCTTTATTTACCTAAATTGCATTTATGTGCGAATAGGGAAGTATTTGATTTGGATTCAGCTGATTCAGAAGACAGTAATTCAATTCAGAGATTCAGATCACTGTCCTGAATAGATTTGGCTGAATCAGCTTTGGAAGATTTGGCACTCATTCAGAGAGATTTGGTGATTCAAATCGGCTGGGGAGAGGCAGGCACAGCTGTGTGGCTCCTTCGATTGTGCCTGCCTCTCCCTGGGTGGGGGGAGCTGTGGGAGAAGTCCCCATGGCTGCCCTTCCTGGCCCCATCCCCTACCCGGCCCCAGCTTAAAAAAAAAAAGCCCCGCACCGTACTGCTGCAGGAGTGGTGACTGAGGCCTCTGAGAGCTCATGCCAGAGGCCCCCCCACCCCATGCAGCATGGGGCAGTGGGGATCGTGCTCTCCACTTGGCACGCATGCGGCAGCTGCCCCATAGTGCAGGTGCAGCATGGCTCAGCAGGGTGTGGCACACTGCCTGGGAGCTGGGGGCACTGGAGCTGAGTGCTACAGGGCTCTGGCTGACTGCTGGAGCTTCCCCAGCTCCCAGGCAGCACACAACGCCCTGCTGAGCTGCACTGCACCTGTGCCATGCCACGTGGGTACCAGTTGGGGGCTGGGGTGATTGTTGTGGCCTCCCTTGGCCCCAAGCTGCATGGGGGGACTCTGCTACGAGTGGCCAGAGGCCCCAGTCACCACTGCCAGAGCCAGTGAGTACAGGGAATATTTTTCTTTTTTTCATTTTTAAGTGCTGGGAGGCTGGGCCGGACAGAGGATGGGGCCAGGCAGGGCAGTCATGGGGGCTTCTCCCATGGCTCCCCCAGCTGTGCCTGCCTCTGGCCTATTGGGGGATGCCACAGGAGCTATGCCCTACTGCCTCTTGCCCAGCTAGTGCAGGGTGTGAGGCAGGTGTGGCTTGCTCTGGATGGCAGCAGGGCATTCCGTGCCTCCCTGCACCAGCTGGCAAGCAGCAGCAGGGCAGAGCCCCTGCTCCCAGCACTGCCATGCCCACATCCTGCACACCTCAGCCAACCTCCCTGAGTAACATGCGTCCTGCCCTGGCTGGCCAGCTTGTCCCAGTCCCAGCCCCAATCCCTCCCCCATGCCCCTTCCCTCCCTCCTCCCCCAACCCCAAAAGATTTACCAGCTGGAGGCAGCTGTCAGCTGCTTGTTTAGTCTATGGCAGAATCTCTGAATCAGCTGAATCTTTTCCGAATCTTTTTCTGAATCAATTTGGATGCTTTGAATCGATTTGGAGCTTTTACTTGGTCTCCCGATTCAATTTGGATTTGGAGATTCAGTCCCTGAATCGGGCTGAATCTTCTCCGAATTGAATCAGCTACTGAAGCTTCACACAGCCCTAGTATATAGCTACAGAACTGCAGTTGAGGACTTTGTCACTCAGTTCTGTAAGAGAAACCCTGTGCAGGCCTACTGAGCATGGTCATTAAGGTTGTAATACAGATGGAGAGATGCCAACTGAAATGGAATTTCCTAGGTATGCATGTAACACCAGATAAATCTCAAAACTGTAGGCATAGAAAAACTTATGTAGAGGGTGTTATACACCAGACAAAGAAGACTTTCCATTTTTTTAGTCTAACGGTCTAGTGGTTAGGGCACTTGGCCTGGGTTCTTTCCCCTCCCTGCCTCACCCAAACTGCATTTTAACCTTCACCTCTTGCTTCTCAGGAAAAGTGTCCTATTGACCAGATGGTGCACTAATATTTACCACATCCCTCTTTCTGGTTGAAGCTAACCCACTATGCCTTGCTTTTAATATTCATTGGATAACCAGCAGTAGAAATTTCTTTCCCCACTGGAAGCAGGAACCAAAGATAAAACCCAGAGTCTCGACCCTTCAAGGAGTTCATTCTTTGGCATACTCTCTTTCTCCTGGCTCCCTATCTCCTTCTCCCTCTCGTCTGTCTATTAGGCCAGCTTTAGAAGGGGCTGGAGGAGAATCTGGGTCATGGCTAGCCCATGATCTAGAACTTAATGTACTGTGCTGGGTCCAAAACTCTTCTAGTTGATGGGGAGCAAGGTCTTCCACTTCCTGCTGATATTAGGAGGGTTATTATCATTGTCTTCCTCTCCCATTTCACAGATATGAACTCAGAATGATTCTGTTTCATCACAGGGGAAAACAGAATCCTAAACTATCTGCAAATATCAAGAACTACAGTTAGTTAGTTAGGCCAGGTACAGACATTACATTTTTACCAATATAGGTGATCAGAAACCCATCTATACCCATAACAGAACAAAGGTTCAGAACAGAAAACCAGTCTATACCAGTAACAAAAATAGTGTAACCCACTCTAAGTCCCCTGCATCACCAAAGGGCAAATGTGTGTTCTGTTCACTACCAATCTAAACTATGTCACTTACAGAAAAATATGTAATTCTACCTTTGTCTTTCTGAATGTCTGCACCTAGCCCAACTGAGTAGGATTTAGCTCAAAATGTTTTTAATCCTGTTTTGAAAAAGGAAAAAGAAAGTTCACAACCCTAGATCTATTGCACAATGTATTTATGTATGCTTATCTTCAGTCAGAAGTCAGGGTAGATTTGAATATTTTATAGACTACCTTAATCAGAGATTTCAGTGCCTTACTGATCTTAATTTAAATTGTACTCCTTTTTAATTAGATTTTACCTGTATGGTACTAGACAAATGTAGAAAATTCATTTAACCAAAAGCCAAATGTTTTTCTTTATGAACTCCTTGGAGTTCACAAGAAATACTAAGTTTGTTTTGTCTGACACTGATACTACCTAGAAAAATGACCAGTGGCACATATAGGAAGGTGTCAAAGTGTCCTATGCTACAAGCATTTGACAAAAATGGATTATGCTGAGATTTTAACAGATTGACAACATCTTATCTTATTGGTGCACACAGGCTTCTTGAAGGCAGAAAAGGCAATTTACCCTCTACTGTGACTGTTTATTTGCTTTTTAATTGGCTTGGACTAGTTTTGTAGAAGAAATCATTAAATCATAGTTGAATAGAAAGGATATGCAGGCTGGATGAGCGCATCTGTGTTGGTAATTTCTGAGTAAATAAATTACACCTATTCAAACACAGTATCTAACACCTATTTAAAACCAATCTAAACCTACAATTATATTCTAGGTCAGTGACTTTTTAAACAGTTTTACATGGTTTAGATTACTTTGATTATCAAAGTATTATTTATGTTTGTCTTCATCTTCATGCCATTGATACTGATGTACTGAAAACAAATGTTGCCTTCAGGGGAAGAGATGTAGCTTTTTAAGCAAAACTCCTTTTTTTATTTCCCTGGATAAAAAACATAACTTTTCATTCTTCCTGTTTGAAGCAAGGCTGTTTGAAATGCAACCACTTAAATTTTCCTGAAATATATGCTCATAATCTGAGTGTAGCCATACGAATCTACAGTATAAATTATATTTTTACACACACATGCACACGCACAAGCACACACACACATCCAAACCTACTGAAAGAAACAGAAGCATTTCCAATGAGTTCACTACACCATTTCCTCATACAATATATTACCCCCCCCCCCCCCCCCCCCGTAATCTCAACTAAGGAAAATGTGAAGGAATGCAAAGGGAATATGCTAGAAGCCTTGGTATCTCATGAAACATGTTAGATGCATACCGTAGATTAAAGTCTCTCTGCTTAGCATGAATCTCAAACTATGTAGCCTATAGGAGCTCAGATACAGTGAAATATGTTAAATGGAGGTAAAGTAAATGCAGCTTCCTTTGGAAAAAAAAGTAAAGAAATAATCAAATTTCAAATTATATAGACATTTTTAGTATTTCTAATGCTACTTTAATTGATGCTGTCCATTGCTGGTATTTGGACTTTTTTCTTCTGATTTCTTTTATTGTAAAATATGTCTTAATAAGCATTGTCAAAACCAAACAAAATCAGATGGGTTTACATACAAGCAGCTTTAGATTCAATAGGCTGCATCTCATGCATAAACATCCAGTACAGTAAAATATAAGATGTCTTAGGGTCAGAAGTTCATTGCCAATGTTTTTAGCATTTAACCTTCTTAATTTTTCTTGTGAAACCTCAAATGAAATCCAAACTCAAGGAAAAGCAATATCATTCTGAACCCCAATCTTTCTTTAATTTAGCTGTAAATGTGGGATTTTCAAGGGCACCTAGGGAATTAGGTGCAAAAGTCCTATTTAAGATCAATGTTGATTAGCTGCCTTAACTCCACTGGATATCTTTAAAACACTTTGCCCAAGTTAATTAAGCAGTAGCAGCCTCCTACCTGTGTATTCTTCATTTGTTGGTAGTGAAAGAGACACCACAGTTCATGCTACTAAATGTCTGCCTATTTGTAAATTGCACTCAAGCTCTTTACCCAACAGCTCACTTCCTGACACTTAGAAAGAGCAAGCCTAAGTCAGCAAAATGTAATAAAATTAGTTTCCACCTACTGCATCCATAATCAATCCCATTATACTTTGACACTTAAAGTAGGAGAGAGGATACCGGTGGAAAGCTGACATGATAAAAGGAATGACCTGTGCTACTACTGTATTTAACGGGCACACACAATGCTCACAAATCTTACTTTTGAAATGTTCTTGAATCCTGGCAACATGCCCACTGTCTCCCAAAAAGGAAGGAAATAATATTATGCAACTCAATTTTATGTTAAACTTGTTTATTAAAATCAAATCCAAAATATTCTTTGACCTGCTGCCTAAGCAACATTTTAAATCCAAAAATGCTATTAATGTAATTGCTTCAATAACATAGAAAACATTATGTTAAAAAAATGTTAAAAGTCTGATAGGAATCAGTTTTGGGGGGTGGGTGTAGGGGTCGGGGTAAGCTCCACTGACCAGCAGAGACTGTAGCCTGCATACATTTGTCAAACTTTTAAAAAATGATGGCACTATAGATTTCATTTTCTCTTAAAATGGCAAAACAAGCTTAAGACATTTTAAAAAATAAGATATTGAATTGAATATAAAAATATGTTTATAACATGATAAAGTGCATTTCACCCTGGATCTCCCTTCAAACCCAACCCAGGTGAATAGTAATCAAAATTTCTTTTTCTTAGGGCCTTGTTACATGTTCATTTTGGGAGGCTCCTGAAGCTTTTAACCCCTGGATTCTGCACAGGTTAACACCTCTTAGTGCAGGTGTTAGCAACGCCCGGCATGCGTATCAAGTATGGCACGCAAGGCCATTTTGCTCAGCATATCACCGCCAGCCTGGGCTCTAAGCAGCTGCTGCCAGCCACAGAGCCCAGGCTGCTCCCAGCAAGTAGCTGGGAGGCTGCAAGCCCTGCTGCAAGCAGACCAGGCTCCATGGGCCGGCTGCAGCTGGGAGGCTGCAAACAGCTGCTCCAGGCTCCACCATGTCAGCACTCTGTCACCTTGCAAGGTAGACATTGTGTTTTTTTCAGCACTCTGGCCAAATAACTTTGCCTACCCCTGTCTTCGTGTTTTAATGCAATTGTTATGTGGCTCAAAATTATACCAGTTCAGGGGAGGATTATCCCTTGATATGCATAACCCAGCTCTTGTTCCATTAAGGTATGGCCACTCCCCACAGATGTGCCACTCAAGTTGAATGTGTGACTGCAAGATAGCACTAAACCAATCAACATTTGTGCAGCCCAGTGTAATATGTAGCAAGGCCCTTACACTTGTTACTTAGGGCCAGACCTGGTTTCTCCTTGTAACCGCAGGTTCTTGTACACATGCAAAGTCTGGAATCCAGCATAGCTATCCTGCTGGGCAGCCAAGGGAACATATGTGGGATTAGGAGACACCAAACAAGCCAAGGGTAAGTGGGTTTAGTGAGATGGTACTGCCCTGGAAAGGAGGGGCCTCTCAGTAATAGTTTGAGCCTCTGCTCTTCATGGGGCAGAAGCCATTCTACTGCTTTTTCATTCATGCCAGGTACAGACATTACACTTTTACTAGTATTAGTGATTGGAAGCTAGTCTATACCTATAATGGAACAGAAGTTCTACACAGATAAACTGGTTTAAAAATGGGGGAACCCAGTCTAAGGTTTGCTCCCCCCACACCAAAGGGTGAATGTGTGTTCTGCTCACTACTTATCCAAACTATGCTGGTTACAGAAAAATGTGTAACTTAGATCAGCTCCACCTTGGGCTTTTAGAATGTCTGTACCTAGCTTCAGTTAATATTAACTGCAAACTACAGAGAGACAGCTTTAAGGGAGAAGCTACAGAACATGCTACAGAAATTATTAGTTCATGGTCTCCTGGTTCCAGCACTTTGCTAGGGAGAAGATGAAGTAAGTTCTTTGTAAGACCAGTGGTGATATCTTTTATTAGACCCTGGCATGCATGCCAAGCATAGCACAGAAGGCCATTTTGCTCAGCACACCACCACCAGCCTGGGCTCTAAGCAGCTGCTGCCAGCCACGGATCCCAGGCTGCTCCCAGCAGGTGGCTGGGAGGCTGCAAGCCCCGCTACAAGCAGACTGGGCTCCGTGGGCCGGCTGTAGCTGGGAGGCTGGAAGCAGCTGCTCTGGGCTCCAGCATGTCAGCACTCTGGCACCTTCCGAGATAGACATTGTGTTTTTTTTGGCACTTTGGCCAAAAAACACTGCCTACCCCTGTATTAAACCAACTAAATATTTGCACACAAAAAAGAATCTTTATTTGCAAGCTTTCAGGCTCACTTGCCGTTCCTCAGGTAAATGAGAATGCACAGATTGTAACATTTCTCCAAGTTAGAAATGAAACTTGGTACTGCATTTAGTTGGTCTAATAAAAGATACCACCTCTGCCAAGAGTTCTGCATTTTTTTCCTGTAGACCAGCATGGCTAAAAACTGTATCTTTTTTAGAACAGCAATGAGCATAGTGTGACCACTAGCTTATTGGGCTAAAAGGTAGGAAGGCCCTACAACTTCAACTTTTCTTCCAGCAGGCATGTACATAAGACAATCCTTTTTTGCCACAAGTGGAAATAGAATCCCAAAGTTTGTGCCTACATACATACCCCTTAAGTGGATGAAGGATAAATAGGATTTAACCCTTAATGGCCTATATGCAGGGAACAGTTTGTCTCAGTTCATTTTTTATGGAAGGTGCACATTCTGAACAATGTAATGTCCCAGTTGTAACCCTCATTGACAGTATCCATATGCATGGATACAGAAATCCCTTTCCATTTCCTAAAGGATGCATCCAGAACAGGGTTAAGACCCATTATTTGGATATATGTGACATGTTCTTGTGCCTGTCTTGTGGGGCACAGTCTCTAGATATGTCTATCAACATTTTTTCACTCAGAATTCTATTCACTTTGTAAGAGAACTAGATATAGCCATGTGCTACAGACCTTCAGGAGAATGACAATGAAAACCCACTTAACTCACTGTCAAGCTACATTACTTGAAGAAAATAATATATTTGAGAAACTTTAACTAGCCATATCTGTTATGAAACAAACATCGTAGCAAAGGTGAGACTTCAGAGACTACTTTATACACATAGGGTGCTGCATCACTTTTCATTGATAAGACACGCTCCTTGTCCTACTCTCCATAATTGTTGCCTAGATCTACAGATTTTTATTGAAAAGAAGAGTTAAAAAAAATTGGCTGCCCAAAGTTGTGGGCAAAGAGGTGAAGTTCAAAAGCCTACAGGCAAAGTGAAAGGGACATGATGGGGAATCATACAAGAATATTCAGAGCTTTCTACGTCTTTCAGAACAAAGTAAAATGAAGGGAAATAAAAAGGTAAGCTCATATTAGTTAAACAGGGTAAGACATATATGAAAGAGCTATACAAATATGAGAGAACAGAAAACATAGGACCAATTGAAAATGAATGAGATACCATAAATGCTGATTTGAAAGGGTAGGATGTCAAACTTTTTTTATAGGCAGACAAGGTTCTTTGGGGTTCTTAGAAAGCCTTTTGGGTTTAAAAACCCTTTGTTGGGATGAGGAAGCCTCAGCAGTTGGTGTGTGCTCTTCTTGGATGGAATGAATAGTAAAGAAGTCAGAGGCTGGTATGCATGCAAGATACCTGTGGGGGCACATTTCTCACAACCCCCTCCCCCCCCCCCCCAAAAAAAAACCCCAAACTCTCTCTCCAGTCTCTCAGTTCTAATCCTCAAAGGGAACTTACAAAACACTTTTTACAGATAAGCCTATGAACTTCACTTCATCAACCTCCTTGATACAAAAAAACAATGGACTAAATATAGACATTGGATTTATGACACATTATAACCTGCCTGACTTCTGACTCCCCAGGTACCTCTCCACTAATTTACCCACTACATTCATCCCCCTTCTCTCTTCCCCACCCCCACCAGCATGTCTTTCATCTATTGACTTCTCATTTTATATCTTCACTGACTGCCTATCTTACATGCACACCAGCTCAACCTCTGGTTTCTTTACTATTCATTCCATCCAGGAAAAGTGCACACACACCAACTGCAGAAACTTTCTCAGCTTGATGAAGGGTTTTTAAACCCAAAAGCTTGCTAAGAAAATTGTTTTCCAATTATTTAAGTTGATCTAATAAAGTATATCAGATTCACCCAAAGAACCTTGTTTGCCTCTGTCCTTAGCCCAACACAGCTACAACCTAGACCCCTGTAAACTTTTTTATAACATTCATCTTGAGCAGAAATAATGTGTTGAAAAGATAAGGAAATGAAGATCCTGTAAACATTACCGTTCAAAAAGAAGAGAGAAAAAATGAGAAAATAATGGGATACTTATACATATATCTATTTATTGGTATGTTTGACAGGCCCCGGGAAGAAAGGAAATTAATTTACCAAACAGAGCCCTAATGGACAGGTATATAAAACAGATTATTTTGCTGTTGAGTCTTTCTTCTATGAAAATAAGTGGAGTTATTTTGGCAGATTAGAATTAGATATTCTACTTTTAAAAGCTTTTACTTAATTTGTGGAGATTTGTTTTATGTGGTGTATGTGCATTTAAAGGTGTATGTATACTAAGGGAGATGCAACAAAAAAAACCAAACAAAAAGCAAAAAAGCCCAACACCAACCTTGTCACGTTAAGAATCATCTCAGATGTAGAACCTGTATATTCTTTCAGAGAAAAACATTGTTAACTGGAGGTAACTTTAATAATGTTACTTACATCAGGTTGTCTAATTGTATATATGAATCCACACTTTGTAGATAGGAAGAGCTCTAATCACAATACAAGAAAGGCCTGCGTTTCTATCATTATATATCATTAACTTGCACTTGAACAAGGTTGTCATGCAATAAGAATTTGAATGAAAATTTTTCTCCCATCATAATTTCACACTGTAATGCCAGCAAGATAGACTCATAATGGGCTCCCTATAGGCACGTACAGAAATCATTTTGTCATGGTAATCTCACCTTGTAACTGCATAGCAAGCAGTTGGTCTCCCCAGTCTTGCATTAAGCTGTCATATCATTGCTAAAATTCTCTCTTCCAGGAAATGGAGACAGTACATCTCAAATGTTGTGAAAAATAACCCATGCTCAATAATTCTCTAAAAGCAGATTACTTTGCCATTTATGAATTAGTAATTTTGTTTCGTCTGCAATAAATTATAGATTGGCCATTTTCCCCTGTTTGTTTAAGTTTTATAAAGGAATTATAAGAGCACCTTATCACCTCCCACTTTGTATATTACAGGGGGATGCCTAGGTATCTGAGGCCTTGTTACATGGTAATCTGGGGTGGCTTCTGGAGCTCTTGACCCTCTAGAATGTCCACACCTTAACACTTGAAACTAGTTTTAAGCACTTGTTATGTGGTCCAAATTTATGCTACTGCAGAACAGGATTAACTCTGATCCATGCTATCCGGCTCCTGTTACACTAAGGTACAGCCACTCTTGGCTACACCTTAATGTAAACACCTCCCCACCACCTCCCTGTTGGCCTGGATTGAGCCCACTTCCCCTGCTCTCCAAAACACTCCAGGCCCCTGCTCACTGCCCCACACCCTGCTCCCTGCTTACTTGTGGCTTCCCTGCCAGCTCTACTGGGACAGACAGTGTGGACAACCACAAGTAATGCCCCAGGGGTGGGGGCAGGGAAGGCAAGAGGGAGGGGGGCACCTTGAGGGACATGGGGGAACTGGGAAAGCCCAACAGACCAGAGGGGAAGCCCAGAATGGGGGGGGGGGGGTATTCTTATTTTTCAGTCCTCCAGGCCCCTGCTGGCTTGAAGTGTGACCACTCAAAACTTGAGTTTGCACTAACACCCATCAGCATTTGTGCAGCTCACAGCATAAGGTATAACAAAGCCCTGAATGAGCACTTTTTAGACCTATACTGCTTTTCAAGTCCTTCTAGTTACAACATCTCAGAAAAGGATTATTTCCTCAATAATGTTTCTTAATCTTTACAGGATTAAGATTGGGCTCAGCTGCTCTTTGCCATTGGCAAAGTCAAGGGATTTTGACCTTTCAATTATTCTAGGCACTCATACCCAAATATCGTTTTATGGCTCCATCTTGATATTGGTGCTAAATAGCTGGGAATCTGGGCTAAGAATGAATCCACCCTTCTGCAGTCACAAAGAACCCCCCCCCCCCCCCCACATTTCTTGGTATTATTGAGTTACAGGACATATTTATTTTAAAAGGAAATGCCCTAAATTTAGTCATTTTTAGGTGGAAAGCAAATGTATATTTGTCTGTCCAAGTAAAGAAACATTATCAATAAGATAAAATCCCATTGGAAATCATAAAAAGTATATTTTGGCTGCTGTGAAGGTTTCTAAAATGTGTAAAGGAGATAAAATGATGATGATGATGATGATAAGATTATTATATCATAATTCAGGCTTTATTTCAATTTACCTACTTCAGTTATACAAATTAAGCTCCTACCCTGTGCTTTTAGGACTTTTACATCATCTAGATCTAAAATAGCTATATTAAGTGAAAAAACTAGATAGCTATAACATCCACACTTTGTCATCGTTGTATCAATATTACCTTCTACTCTGGGCGTTCAAGTTTAATAGCCATCTGCTATCTCTCATCTTACACTTACATTATAAATTCTTTTGCATAAGGATGGTGTCTTTCTTACATCTTTGTTTAGTGCTTAACACAGTAAGACTGGATCTCTAGGTGGTAGGGGAACACAAGTACAATGTACAATGAAGATGTACATTTTCCATGCCAATATAAACTAGCAAAAGAAGCATAAGAACTGCCCATCAACCCTTTCCCCAAATTCCTCAGAAAGAATGATGAGTCTTTGAGTGTATTCTATTAACAACTCTGGAAGATTATAACTGCTCAATGGAACAGACTTCAGTCCTTTTTTCTGGTCCAGGCTCCACCCCTCTGAGCTGAGCCTTTGAGTTCCCACTTTTATGAGCATCAGTGCTGACTCAGTGGGTGCTCCAGGGCTCAAGCACCCACTAAAAAAATTAATGGGTGCTCAGCATCCATAAGCCATGGCTGTTTTCTTTTTGCAGATGTTAAAAAAAAAGTGCTTTGCCAGAAGAAGCAGCGCATTACTTCAACCCAGCTCTGCAGCATCTGTAAAGTTTGGGAACTTCAGTGGGGCTTTTTGGACTTTTAGCTAAAGCTAATTCAATCAACTATTAGATAAGAGCACCAAAAAAGCCCCAGTAAAGTACCCAATCATTACAGGCAGCGTAGAGTGGCGTGGAAGTAATACGTTGCCCCTACCTAGCATGCGTGGAGCTCAGTGCGGGAGTGTACTGAGTATAAGTACAAGACGCTCTGGGTATTTTAATTAGAGCACTCTTCGGACCACTCTAATTAAAGCACCCCCTCACACACATTCCAAGATCATGTGTATAAATGCCCATAGGCATCAGCATCTTCCACCTGCCTTCCTGCCTTTTCTCTGCTCAGGATATGGGTAGCCATCCCAAACAAAAATGCAGTCCAGGAACACTGTCATTTTAATATCATCTCCCTCACTGCACCACAGTTTGTTCCCTGGTGGCGCAGAGTCACTGCTGTCAGCAGTCCCTCCCAGGTTCACAGCACTTCAGGTATTGCAGCTTTTGCTGCTACCTTTAACTGTCGTTTGCTCCATGGAAGATGCAGCTCTCTCCCAAGGAGCATCTGATCATAGTCTGAGGGAGCCTCTGTGGGCATGTCCAGACAAGTGTGCACATGCCTTTTGCCCCGCCTCAAACCCCTTTGAGGTGGGGTAACAGGCATGTGTGGGAATGAAAAAATGCAGCATGGGGAGAAAATTAGATCCCTGGATATCCAGGGGTCTAAAAAAGTCGAAGTTTAAAAAGCGGGGCAGGGCACAGTCTGGGACCACGCCCTGAGGCAACCAGAGGCTGGGTCCTCCACAGAGATGCTCTGGCATCTCTTCCAGTGCAACTCTATGGTTGGCCCCTCACTCTGGTCCTGAAACACGCAGCCAGCCAGACTGTGTTTCAGCACCAGGGCTCCAGTACTGGTGAGTAAGGGGTCAGGGGGCTGGAGGAGGAGAAAGGAGACCATGGGGGGACCCCAACAGCCCCGCCCACTCCCCCAGCCCCCCAAACCCTTCTGTGGCTGGCCCCTCCCCCCACCAGCCCCCCCAAAGCCCCCTCCCCCTGCCATGGCTGGCCCTTCCCCTCACCAGCACCCCCCAAGACCCACGACCCATGCCCTGGCCAGCCCCTCCCCCTGCCAGCCCTCCTGAGACCCCTGACCCTGACCTGGCTGGCCCCTTTCCCCACCATTGGCGGGGTTTTAGAAGCTGGTGCGGGATTGGGCCAGGTGGGGCAACAATTGGGGAGCTAGGATATGGCACGTGGGCCTTGCAGGAGGGGTGGTGGCCCCTGCAAGGGCAATTTGGCCCCTGTTGGGGGGGACGTACCCCTTGTGTGGGGGCCGAACCCCCTGTTGGGGGGCTGAACCCTGTTGGGGGGGCTGAACCCCTTGTGTTGGTGCTGAACCCCCTTTTGGGGGGGCTGAACCCCTTGTGTGGGGGCTGCCATACTGCTGCAGTGGGTAGAGGGTGCAGGGAACTATCAGGGCTGCTTCAGCAGTCCAGCTGGCACAAAGGGTAGTGTCCCCAGGTACCAACTGGCTGGGCCCCAGAAGCTCCTGAAAGCTAGTAGCCCTGAGCTACTTGCCAGGGTGGCTTTTTATACTGCTGGGGCCAGGACAGGGCAGCTTTTTATACTGCTGGGGACAGCACAGATGCTGGCCCCGAGCTCTAGCTCCCCCTGGCTGCAGATCTGCGAGGAGCCAGGCAGGGTTATTTTGCCCCAGGTGGCATAATTTGCTCCACACCAAAATGCATGTCAGAGCACATGCAGTGAAGCAAAAAGCCCCAGCTCAAATTTGCACCACTTCTATTTGAGCTGCTGTAAGCACATGTGTTTGCATGTGTGGACACACCCCTAATGGGTCTGTGGCACTGAAGCCATTGGTGCTTCCACTGCCTGACACACAAGAATTTTCCTCAAATTCTTTAATGCTCTTGTGGCTTCCCATCCTAACCACAGCCAATTCCTCTGTCACCTGGCCTTCAGCCATATTTACATGTCTGAGAGACTTTTTCAGACACCCGATTATCTGCCTGTCAGGCATAACTAATTTCCCTATGAACAAACTCTACCTGTTTTGGCCCTGTGTCCTCTTAAAGGGCCAGTATGCCTAATCCATTGATAAGAGATTATTCTCTATGTACCTCTTGTTTCAGTCTCCATATCTCCTCCTCTCTATCCATTAGCAGGGTTAGAGTTCCCTGTTACAAAGATCAATACAAAACCTACTGCCAAGACTTTGGACATAGCAGGGAGAGCGTTCTGCAGATTAGAACACACAAACTTTAGTGCTTCAATTAATTTACCACCATTCAGGAGAAAGTAATACAACTGAAAATTGTAATATGGTCCATTGAAAATTATGAGTCTGTTATTTAATTGCACTTGCAGGCAAATTCTGGTCAGAATAATAAAAAGGGTACAGGGCCTTATTTATAACAATATAAAAGGACATATTTTTGAGATCTTATTATAGAAATCCTTGTATTGCATTTGTAGAAGAGGTTTAATGAAATCCTCAAATCATGAGAATAACATAGATTTGCTGATTTCCCCCAGAGGATATAAAAGGAAAACACAAACACTAGTAATTGTCTTTAAAACCACAGCCACAACAGTAATGAAATATAATCACTTGCTCTGCATTGCTACCCCTCAGCCAACACTGACCTAATAATCATAAAACTAAAAGATGTGTTTCATGACCCCTGAATTTCATGAAGATATGATCCAAAACTGTAGTTCCCAAACCTTTCTAAAACTGTAGGGGTGAAGGAAAGAAGAGAAGATGTTCCATGACATCACACTCCAAGCACATGAAGTTGATAGCACTTACTGTCATATGAGTCTAATGTTAAGGACAGGAAAAGCAGCTACATTTTGTTTGCATTTGTTCTGAATAATGGTGTTACCATCAATCCAGCTGAAGCAACATAGTACTTATTTGTCTCATGGATAGATAGATTGATAGAAAGCCTAAAAGAGAATGCAGAGAATCCCGTTCCGCTCATCTTGCCAGGATTTCAGGTTTAGATTTCCAATCTCATGTAATTTTCAGATGTTGAAGGTACAGTGTTTCCTGTGCTAAGTTTTCATTTTTTAAATTCTTAAAGTGTCATTTCAGTGCTGATTAACACACACTTAAGAGTCACCCTTAATAACGAAGAACTTTTATCTTAGGCCAGAATTTCAGGGATTTGTTAAGAACAATGGGTGTACAGCACAATGGCAAATAGTGGTATTCTAATTATAATTATAATCCAAAATTTGGAAAGGTTAAATTAACTCTTTATTCAACAGGTTTTAAAAGAACATGGTCTATAAGGGTCAAAATGAATATTCATGTCCCAAGTCAAATACTACATCAAACTGAACTGTTTAGAATTCATATTCATACCTAGTCTGCATGCTGTTTTCCAATTTTGGGCTGTATTTTTTTCCTTGGGTAAAAATTTTGTTCTGAATACCTTATTTATTAGGACAGCTCATTTAAACAGTCTTATAACTCCAAAGTTTAGTTGAAAGTTTAAACAGTTGTGGACTATTAATATACTGTTGAATTATTTAAAATAAATTAACAGTGCTTCATGTCCCCTGAGATATTTATCTAGAAAAAATCCCAGCAGTATTCTTGTTATCTATTTGCTGGGCAGCCAGCATATGGTAGTTAACCCTTGAATGGAAACATTCCCAACTAGTTATAAGTTTTTTTGTTGGACTCCAGCTGTAAAACTGAAATTTCCAATACCTTTATTTTATTGTGCTTCTTTTGTGGTGAATTAAACAATTTTTGATTGCTTAATTTTATTTTAAAAATTGCAATCCCCTCTCCACCCAGATGAAAAAATAATTCTGATAAATTATTTCTAAGTAGAACAAAACAGGCCACAATAGAAAAAAATAAGTTCCGCATTCATCTCTGTAAAATTATCATCTCTGGTATCTTTGCACCTGGGAAGAATTTGGACATATTCTCTTACATTTATGTGTACCTCAAAAGTTTCTCCTTTTAGCCAAATTGTAGGCCCTGGAGATGGGAGATGAGGAATTCAGAAAGGGTTCAGTAGGTTCACAATTATAAATTAAGCAGCAGTAAACATCGAATTGACTAGAGTAACAGGTATTCTCAACTGGAACAGAGCTTCTTTTGCTGGCATCTGGAGCCTTTTTTCAATGGGAGGTACCCAGATGCTGTTTATGCATCCTTAATTTTAATGTGGCTTTATAAAATAGCCTGAAATGATGGCATGTTCTCAGAAAGGCAGCTAGTAATATAAAAAAAATATCTCAACTCATTCTTAACATGAATGGAAAGAACCATTCTGAAGCATTCCATCTTTAAATAAACATTGCACAAGACGTCTTAAAAATGGAATGGGTTGAAAGAAAAGCCCAAACAAATGTTCACAGAAGCATAGGGAAAATCAGCTTCAGGTTGTGTAATTTGCATAGAACCAACCTGCCAAGGGGCATGTTTTTTTATTCATGTCCAAATCATAGTTTACATGACTAGAATCATCAGATGTGGTTCATTCTGCATCCTTTGCTAAAAGGATAATTTGTAGAAGGACTTTAAAAAGTTGTATACTATGTACCCTATGCTAATGTTCTGAATTCCTGTTTGAATCCACTCTACAGTTTTTTGACTGGTGCTAAGGACCATTTAGTATCTTGCACAACAGATCTTCACTTGTAGGGGAAACTTACCTGAGGAGCAGAATCAACAACCTCAGCTTTTGTTCTGACCCTTTATGATTTTTCAGGTATTCTGTGCCCAAATATTTGAGTTTCCCATTGGACATAGTATTCTGAAAGGATACTGCGGGCTTTTGGGTTATTAGGTGGAGGATTTGTGTCAAGACTCTGGGTCTGACTTTTAAAAATATTTGCACACACATTTATTTCAATAAAAACTACATACCTACATACCTTTTAGAATCTGGTCCTTGGGGCTTTTGTACTAGTCTCCATTATGCTGATAATAGTCCAGATAACTACCTGTTTTGATCAAAAGGCAAAATGTGTATGCTGTGGATATATGCAGGTGGAATTCTGCACCTGCATTGAGGAGCATTGAAGTTGGTGGGGCTTTGTATGGACACAGATGTCTTCCTGCACACTATCTTCTGTAGGACTGGAATCATAATTGTTTTTGTTTACTTGTCTATTTTTGCACAGATTAAATTGAAAGAATATTAAAGCTGAAGAAACAAGCACTCAAAAATTTTGGAAATGTTGAAAGTAAGTTAGACAGATCATCCTTAATTCCCCTACCCCTTGTTTGTATTTGTTATGATTTGGCCTTAAGAACATAATTACATTTTTTTAATACTATCTTTGCCTAAAATATACACAGTTGGTTCCTGGTAAGAGTAAATGTGCCCGCATACGCACTTCAATTTATGGAGTCATAGACTCAGATACTCTTCTTTGGCAATCCCTCACAGTCGAGAATTATTATCTTCCATGACTGTCTTATTTTGGGGTCCAAAAATGGATAATGAGGGCAATCTAGGATCAACAGACTCTGCAGCAACTCTAACATTTGTTTCTGTGTGGGATGGGTTGCTTCAGATTCTTGATTTGGTCCATGACATGCTGTATCTGCCACTCCCACTTTTCTGTCTTCTGTTGTCATCATAAGGTTTCAGGATACTGAGACCCTTTCAGCAGACTCTTCCTTCATTTGGGGCAGTCCTGAGTGATAGTCTCTCGTAAGTTGATGCTGATGTTGCATTTTTTTCAAGTTGGCCTTGAGGACATCCTTGAAGTGCTTTCTCTGCCCTCCTCTTGATCATATACCTTGTCCAAACTGGGAGAATAAAACTTGCTTTGGGAATCTGGAGTCAGACATCCAGATGATGTGGCTGGCCCAGTAAATTTGATGTCATATGATAATTGACTCAGTGCTCATGTTGTCTGCTTGTGTGAGGACACTAACATTGCTGCATCTCTCTGCCCACTGGATATGAAGGATCTTCTGAAGGCAGAGTAGGTGACAATTCTCCAGTGACTTGAGGTGTCTTGTGTAGGTTGTCCACATATCAGCAATGTATAGTAAAGTGGGGATCACAATTGCTTGATAAACCATGAGCTTGGTTTTGGATCTGATGTTGCAGTCTTTGAACACCCATTTCATCAGGCATCTGAAGGCTGAAATTTGTACATTTGAAGCAATGTTGGATTTCTTCATTGATTTCAGGTTTCTGCAAGAGATGGCTTCTGAGTATAGGTTGTCTCTATACTCAAGTCCTCAACAGCAAAGCAGGAAAAAGAAGATGTTAGAATTGCAACAGCTTTGAAGGTGGAAGCTGGTATGCAGCAGCTTCTTCACGATAAAAGTAATCAGGCACAGGTGTCTTCCATGAAAACAGCTTTTCTGGCACATTTTTCAAGTTCTCTGGAGACCAGCTACTGAAAATGGGAGCAGGACTGTGAGGTCTAGAAGCTCCTGGTCATGAACTGGCATAAGACAGCAGTTACAAGAAGGTTGTCTAGCACATGAATGAGGCAGGAATGTGATCTAGCAACAGTGACTATGATTGAGCAGCCTTCTTTAGAATCAGCTCTGCTCACCCCACACGGGGAGAAGGCTATAAAAAGTGCCCTAAGCATAGTCTGATCATCATTTTCTTGACTGGATAACCATGTCCAAGGGATTCACTTTTACTGTGTTCAGAATCAACTGAAACACAACATCCATTTTAGGACCTGGAACATCAGGACTCTCATGGACAATCCTAATAGTGAACACCCAGCATGCAACCCCACAATCCTGGCTTGAGATCTCAGGCAACACTAGATCAATTTTGCTGTACTGAGCAAGACCCGGTGAGTGGGAGATAGGCAAATAAAAGAATATGGGCACAGCTATTGCTTTTTCTAGAAGGGTAAACAGGAAGGAGAATGGCAGCTTCACAGAGTTGGTTCTTTTATCAAGAATGAACTCATAAACCGACTCAGTAAGCTTCCTATTGGAATTACTGAGTGGCTCCATTTTAAGCTGGCGTGGAGCTAATTTGCCACTGTCATCAGAGTGTATGCTCCCAACTCTTGACACCATTGATGAAACTATGGAGTAATTCCATGCCAGCCCTGATCAGATCTTTCTGATGTTCTAGAGGAAGACAGGCTTATTCTTCTCAGTGATTTCAGTGCCAGACTTGGAATGGACTCCAACATCTGGATCAGAAGTGTCAGCAAGGAAGGAGTCAAAAAGGTCAACTCCCACTCCTCTTGACCAAATGGAGGGAACATGCACTCACCATCACCAACACTCTGTTCTGCCAGAAAAATAGGCACAAGGCATCATGGCAACACCTGTACTCTAACTTTTGGCACCTGATTGACAATATTATTCAGATACTATCAGTATACTGGCAGCTTACAGCTTTATTCATATTTATAATCAATAATGGAGCCCCTTTAAGATTTAAACTGGGTTTTAACAAAGAGTAGATATTTTCTTTCCTTCAGCATATTTTTTGCTGTGATAACCCACAATGCCATTTCATGTGTGTGTATATGTGTGTGCACACCAAGCACAAATATAATTTTGATCCCTGGAAAAGACTGTTTCTTTTTGTGCCTGAACATGTTGTTAACAGAAATCCAGGAGTGAGAGCTCCAACATAATATAATATAATATGAACATTCTGTAGTGAGCAATTTTGTAGTATCTCATTAATATTGTATACCATAACAATTCATTTCCACAGATTTAAAAGGTATAGAGAAATCCTAAGTAATTTAGTAAAAAGGTGTAATGAGTATATTTGCATATAATAGTTGCAGTACAAAATACACAAATCTATGCAAAACTAATACCATGCATAGAAAAAAACTTAATCTAATACAAATGACTTCCTACTTTCAAATAATGTAGTATGCTTGTGGATAAGGTAATAAAACACTTTGCTGAACTTGCTGCTACTCTTGACTTTAATAATCATATAACTGCACTCATTGGAATTAGTGAAGATTACATAGCCTGGTTTCTGTGTAGACTGCTTAAAGAAAGAGCCACGAATAGCATAAATAAACATAGATACTGAATTTATCCTTACTGAAAAAAAATGTTGTTAGATTTTGTGTACTTCGACATGTATGCCAGCAGTTCTATAGAAAGGTAGAAAACCTTTTCTGGCTGTAAATCAGAATGACCCAACTTGGATTAGAAGCAAGCAGGCTCTAGGACCTGCCTGGAGCCACCACTTCTTCCTGTAGTAGCATAGGGAGAGGACTGGCAGCCTAAACCCACAGCTAAGCTGCCAAACACCACGGAAGTCCCACATCCACTGACTGGATCCAATGGCACTGCAAGTTGGATCTAGCCTATGGGCCATAGGTTACAAACCTCTGACAGGCTCATTATGGGATGCATGAGCTAGATGGACCATTGGTCTGACCCAGCGTGGCATGTCTTACATTATGTTCTTATGCTCTCTCTCATATAATGATGATTTGAGAACATCATAGAAAGTGGAGCAGCTTCAATAAGAGGGCTCAAGGAATCCACCTCCCTCACCTTGAAAATAGCTTGGTGGTTTGGTCACGTTTCTGAAGGTGGGAGATCTGGTTTCAAATAACCTCAGACAAAGAAAATATTTAAATTTGGCCCTCCCACATCTAGTGTGAGTCTGAGAATCCCTGGGTAATTGGGAAAAGAGAAGATACTACAAATTTTTCCTCCACTGTTTGAAAGCGCAATCTGCTGGATGTGCCTTGAGAATGCTGATGAGATCTTGCTCCCAAGGTGAGACTGGAAAATGAAGACCTACTTTGTAAACTGTGATGGAAGTAAGACATAAGCCAAGACTTAGGTAGTTCTGGGTATTCTATCTATAGAAAATCAGGCAACTAGGGGATTAAGATACTTCCAAGTTTTGGAAAGGGCTTCAGAGTTTTGCCATTTAAAGTGACAGTTACCCTTTTGTAAATGTAGTTCATGATCCTTGCTCCACTAATGTACAGTCTAATAGCCACATTTGGAACATAACTGTTGTCTGTGAATAATGCATGTGAGTAGTCTCATTAAAGACAAAACAATAATTCATATGAACACTAGTACTTTTGTACGTAAGTGTTTGCAGAAGAGCCAAAGTAGTCACTAAAATGACTGGTGCATTTAGTACTCCCATTTTAAAGGATATATCTTTACATTCTTGTCCTGCAGCAGGTATGTGCAGTGGGACTTTGTAGGCATACAAGACTCTGCTGCTCTCTAACCACTGAGGATCAGAGATATAGTCATTCCATCATTCCTTTTTATTAGCCTATTTGTGCTCATTTACTTCTATTTGCCTTTTGTTTTATAGTTGTTTAACTTATAGCTGTTTGCTCTTTGATTGCTGCTCATGCTGTAACCCTCAGTTCAAGTTAATTTAACTCTCTGACTCCCATTCCTAATCTTCACTTGACTCTTTTCTGTTTTCAGTGCCTTTTTGGTTTTCTTCAATACTTCTTTTTTTTTTTTAATGCCCTTGCTATGCACTTAAATATTTTATTTATTCTGTTTTTAACTTATACTGATCTGTAGTGATTTCACACTTGAATGTATATTCTAATTTATATTTATTACTCTGTACTTATGTATTAGAGTTATTTTAATTAATGTGAAGTGTATATTAAAATCATTTAGTAAATTTAGACTTCCCCATAATTTTTTTTCCTCCAAATCCAATACGTTTCACTTGATCTCTAAGTAGTTAAATCCAGTTAACACATCAACACACACCCAAATCCCCAAATGCCAACAATGGCTAACATTATCAAATCCTGAAGTATTGCTACTACTGCTTTTCTTTTCCTTCCTGAGAGAGAACCTTTTAGAAGCCAGTCCCTTAGGAGGTTTTCAAAGGAGTGATGGATGGTATATAGCTGAGATCTTCTTAGGAAAAAGCAGAGCAAACATCCACATATCCCTATATTCATCATATTAACTGTTTAGGAAAGAAAATTAATGAGGGGAACAAAGATAGGGGAGAAAGCCTAAGGAGCTCAGAATGAAAACAGTGCATGGGAGATGAGAATATGGATGGGAGGAAAATAACATAATTTAATTTTATCCACTCCCAAAATACCAAGTTGTTTTTAAGCAGAAATTTCTACATCTCAATCCAAGTATAACAAACTTAAGCCTGATTATCACACATTATGAGGATAGTTAAATTAAAAAGAGAACATTTAATTTCATCTGAACATTTTAATAAGTCTTCCAAACATGTAGTAGTAGCTTAGGGGGTTCTTCTCTATCTAACTTTTTAAGATGAAAATATTCATAGGCCAAGGATCCTCTTGCTACTTTTCAGTTCTGAAAGGGAGAGGAACAGGAGGTGCTGATGAGATGCAGTCTTAAAAACCCTTCCATGCATTACATGAACCAAGCAAAGTGGTCATTAAGGGTGTTTATTGATGTTCTGGGATGCTGCTGAAAAATGGTAGTGGGGGCACTTTAAAGCTCATTGAACAAGCTTTAGTTAGAGTGCCCCCACCACCATTTTTCAGCACAGAGACACTGATACATGAGATGCTGGAGGCTGCTGGAGCATGGTAATTACCATGCTCCAGCGGACTCGATTGTTTGAGTCTGCTCCAATGCTCTGTAATCAGAGCAGCCTCCCTGCATGTGTATAGGCACCCTAAGACACTGGTTACAGCAAGTCAGTTATATATATCATTGTTAGCAGCCCCAAATGTTGAGGAGGAAAAAAAAAAGTCCTTTTCTCTCTAATGAGATCTGAAGCCCTTAGATGCAAAAATGTCATTCGGTTCCAACCAAAAATAAGCATAGCGACTGGAAGCAAAGTAAAGTCAAAAAAGATATCATTTCAATGACTACTTCTCACTTGGAGAACCCAATGATTCTTTTTGGTTCAAAGCAGTACTTTCCACCAAATTATCTTTTGAATGGGATTTGGCTCAAAATTTACATCTTATCATTTATTCTTTCCTTTCCAAATATATTTGTGAAATCTGTTTTTTGTATGCTGTGTATGCACATTACATAAAGCACTGGGTATATGCAGACATTACACTTAACTCAAAGTAACTAGGATTAGGTCTATCTCAATGCCTATCTGTGTAGACATCTGAGGGATTTAAATTGGGCCCTAAATGATGGCCTGATCTAAGTTAGTTCATCTGAGCAGGTGAACTTACTAAGATCAGGAACGGTTTAGCCCAATCTACCAAATATCTGCACATGTTTGAAGTCTAGCCCAGGGCTGGGATAGTCCCGCCACTAGCCACAGCTCCAGGGTTATGCTTTTCCTACCCCCTCCCAATCAGGCTATTTTTATTCCCCCTCCCTCCCCCGCAAGCCACCCTGATTCTGGATGGACAACCACCCCCACAGACCCACCAACCCCCACCCCCACAGACACTCCAGCCCCTCACAATCCCACCAACCCCCCCCAAACTTGCCAACTCTCTCTGCAAACCCACTCGTCTCCCCAATCCTACCAGTCCCTTTTCCCACCCCAAGTTACTTACACCTGGCTCCTGTTGTGGCTCCTGCCACAGGCAAACATTGCAGATACTGCTCCTAATCTATAATCATGCAGTTTAAAGCCACATGATCTTAAACTGGGTTTTTGCAAACATTTGCACATACTCACTAAAATTTGGTTGATATTTTGCTTTGACTCTAGGAAACTAGGAAACATTTTATCTATCTTATGAGTCATATAGAATAAAATTATTGGTATTTATTGGGGGAAAAATACTTCTCATACTCCAGATGTACCTTTGGGGTTAGCTGTAAAATAAATTGGGTAAAATTCTATTTCCCTGTGCATGTTTAAGTAGCAAGTTTCTAGCTCTTACCTCACTGTTTTTGCCCCCTGTTTTATGCAATGGATTCAGTATGTTGTGCATATACATAGCTGTGCATGCATGCACATTCTAGAAAAAAATGGGGGGAATAGAGGTGGAAGATAGCTTTCTTAGAGTTTAGCCCCAATACCTGAGTGACTAGGGCACTCACCCATGGAGCAAGAGACATGAGTTATAAGCACCCTTGTCCAGAATAAATTTGAACCCATATCTCTCCTAGCACAATGCTTACACCACTGGTCAGGAATTAATCTCTGCAACACTTCTTGAAGCTGAGTCTCTACCCTTTCCATTTACTAAACTGAATGAAGGACAGTGGGGAGTTTCAAACCCATCAGGAGCAAGGACCCACGCTAGAATCCAAGGCCTGATCCCTTTCAGACTAGCATCCATTTCACTAAACTACATATTATTAATATTGCTAGCTTCTACCTGCCCCCTTACAGCTTCCCAGGTGGCCAGCCTGAAATGAAGCCCATAAAGAGCTAAACCTATATAATTTGGTATAAATAAGTTTCCTGTATAATTATAATCAATATCTATAATTTTTTTTAAACTGCTGCACACACAGGTGGACAGAGAAAAAAAATTGCATGGCTGTGTACATGTGTGTCCCCCACCCCAGCTGGAAAGTCTGTGGGGGAAGGGGGGGGAGGGGAAAGGGCCTTGGAGGGGGAGGGAGTGGGGCTGGGGCTAGGGCTGGGACTGAGCAGGGATCAGGAGGGAGTGGAGTGAAGCCAGGCCCAGTGCATCCATGTGGATGCCTCTTCTCCTGTGTCTGAGGTCATTGCCAGGCACCAGCACCACCCACACCAATGAATCTGCCACACCCCAACCCTTCCTTGGTCCTGGGTGCCTCTCCGCATTGCTCCTGGCCCTGGCCCCTCACCACCCAGGGGCAGCCCGGAGGCAGAGTGGTGTCATCCTCGGCTGCACCACCGGGCCAGAGAGGACAGAGCCTCCAGGACCCCTGTGTCCACCCTTCCCCATTCTGGGTCAGCCCAAAGAAGAGCTCAGTGCAACTCCAGCCGTAGCCCACAGTGGCAATGGCAGCCTGATCTGCCCCACGCAGATCCAGAGGCACACACCCCCATGCCTCCCAGGGTTTGCATAGCAGCAGGAGCTGTGCCCCCTGGATGCTCGTGGCTTAGTCCCATGCCCTGCTAGCTGTATAGTGCCTGCTCCTTCCTTAGCCCCAGTCCCAGCCCCAGCCCCATTCCCTCCCCAACCCTGCTGCAGCCGCTGGAAGCCCTTGGCTGAACTGCCTTACAGCCCTACCACTGCTAAGCCCTGCTAGCCCTGCTCCTTCCACTGCCTATGGGTGCACATCCACAAGGATTGCTACCTACACATATGTGGTATTTTTGGCACTCATACAGCTATAGCACTATCACTCAGAGTCTTAGACACACATTCCACCCATCAGACAATTTATAAACTAAATATACATCCATGTAAGTTGGTATTAATTACCAATTATGTGAGTAGATTTTTTATAAATTACATTTTCATAGATGAAACTGACAGAGGAGCAAGATTCTTACTCCCTCCCCCCCCCCCCCCCGCCCCACTTTCCCTTTGAATTAAATGAGATTTCTATACCTAAAGTAGCAACTACTTCCATGTTTGGGGTTTTTTTTTTAAAGAATATCCATTTGTAGTTTTAATCCACTTTAGTTATGGACTGTTTTTACTTTCTGCAAATGTTTTTGGGGAAAAATGCTTACTGACAGAAATATTCTCAACATCAGAGAACTGTATGCAATTTTTGAATAGTTGTAGAAAGTGATATTTGAATTCAGTAATTTATGTTTCATATCAGACTGATTTATACCCAGTCAAGAAATACAAAGCTCCCAATGACCAATGTGCCTAGTTAAAACTCACCTAGTTAAAACTCACCCATTGTCAATAAAATTTTCACTTAAAATCAAGCAAAAGAGAAACAATTATTTGGAACCAGATAAGGATATTCTTTTGATACAGAATAAAATCGCTTTCCTTAGTAGTCCCATGGGCGACCTGACAGAACAAAAGTCTATTTCTCATGGAAAGGGAACAAGATTCTCATTCTAGATAAATAACTTGCCAAAAATATATCCAATCAGATCTACTCACACTGTTTTTTGTCTGTTTCAGATTTCATGCTGCTTATGCTCTAAAAATTTTAAAATAACATAAATCATATGTCTAAAAAAACTGTACAAAAAATAAAATAGAGGAACATAGGACTAGGAAGAACTGCTATCAAAAACAGCCACCTCATATAATCTTCTAAATACTACAGTCAGTTATAAAACTGCTTAAATTTTTACTCCCATACTCCTATCGGAAAGACTCCAGAAATTCACTGATGATTAGATTGTCTTCAAATTTCCAGTCAAAATTGATTCATGACCAGTTTTTACCCATTTGTTCTCATGCCAACATTGTTCTTGAGTTGAAATAATTCTTCTCCTTCCTTGATGTTAACATGTTGGATATACTATAGAGAATAATCATACTCCCTCTCAGCCTTCATAAACTAAATAAGCCAGACTCCTTAGTTTCCTCTTCTGTGATATGATCTCCCTTTCTCTAATCATCTTTATAGTCATTTTTGTACCTGTTCCAGCAAATATTTACCATGCTATGGAATATGCTAGACAAGTTATACAATTAACCTAAACACACCCACACACCCACACACAGAATTATATTTCTGTTTTTATTTTCTCTTTTGTAATTGGGCTCTGCTATTTTCTTCTTTTTTATCAATATTTGCTTCTTGAAAATATTGCTTCTTTCCTTTGCATCATTATCTAACCTCTTCTGCAGACAAAAGTATGATTCTTTTATTCTCAGGGAGGCTTTTAATAAAACAAAATAATGATTTTGCTTTGGAGACAAGATATATAAAGAAAAGTGATCCCCAGTGAAAAGAGTTCACATATCATTGCGGGAGGCATATAGAGTTCAATATCAAGGTAGCAACATAGTTTTCACTATGTAACTTATTTATAGTAGGTTCTGATATTATCTGCTTTACTAATGGGATTAGTAGTACTGAAATTCCTTATGAATGAGCTTTCGGGTTCAAAAACCCTTCGTCAGGCTAAGGATGCTGCAGCAGTTGGTGTGTGCTCTTACTGGATGGAATGAAAAGTAAACAAGCCAGGGGCTGGGCTGGGAAGTCAGTTGCCAGGCAGATTATAATGTATCAAAAATCCAATGTCTATGTTTAGTCCCTGATCTCTAGTATCCAGCAGGTTGATGAAATGGAGCTCATAGGCTCGTCTCTGGGATGTGTTGTGTAAATTTCCCTTGAGGATCAGGACTGAGAGATTGGAGAGAGAGTGGCCCTCCTGCGAGAAATGTGCCCCCGCCGGTAATTGGGTGTTTCTGTCTTTGATGGATTTCCGGTGTGCATTCATTCTAGTGAGCAGTTGTTGTCTGGTCTCTCCTACATATCTTCCATGAGGGCATTTGGTGCATTGGATGAGGTATACTACATTCCTGGAGGTGCAGCTGTAAGATCCTGGGATGCTGATGGCTCTGTTGTGGGGTGTAGTAATAGTGGAGGTGGTGGAGATGTGGGGGCAGGTTTTGCATTTCTTATCATGGCACGGTCTGGATCCTTTTGGTGTGTTCTGGGGTTGAGGAAGTTTGCTTCTGGTGATGAGGTTGGCGAGGTTTGGTGCTTGTCTGAAGGCTAGGATGGGTGGCTCTGGAAAGATTTTTTTAAAAATAGGGTCTTTTTCTAATATGCAGTGCAATTTTTTGAGGATTTTCCGTATAGGTTCAAGGGATGGGTGATAGGTCATAACCAGCGGTGTGCGATTTGTGGGTGTTTTTCTTCTGTACTGCAGCAGTTCTTCACGTGGTATCCAGGTGGCTCTTTCAAACGTGTGATCTACCTCTCTGGGCGAGTGTCCTTGCTGGGTGAAAGCCTTTTTAAGATTGGTGAGGTGACAATCCCGGGTGTTCCACCAGAAATTCAACAGTCACCATCCCTCCATCCGACTTTCTTTAGAATACTCCAGCACCAACATCCCCTTTTTAGACACAATGATCAGTATCCAGAAGGGTAAAATACAGACCACAGTATACAAGAAACCCACAGACCAACACACATATCTGCACAGAACCAGCAATCACCCGAAACACACCAAAAAAGCTGTGATATACAGCCAAGCCCTCAGATACCACTGCATCTGTACTGAAGAGAACACCCGGGATTGCCAGAAGAGACTGCAACACTAAATATCTGTTTCTGATACATTATTTTAATCTAGAATAAATTTTGAAAGCTTTACCTACTTACTACTTTGACATAAAGCTTCTGAAATCTGAATGAAAATTCCAATGTAGTTGATAAGCTTCCCAGACCAGACTTATATTCAGTGGGTAAGTCTACATGTGCCTATTAATGTGACGCAATAAGCTCTGGAACTTATTGCCCAAGAGCTTATTGCTGCCAGGCGTATGTCTGTATGTGTGCCCAGGATTGCAGCACATTGAGCCAGTTTGGAGCTGCCCCAGCTGGCAGGTGGCCATGGGAGTCAGTCTGCCAGCCCAGGGATGCTCCTTACAGTTCAACTTGCTTCAGAGGGGCTGGCTATGACATGAGGGTGCTTTGGCATGGGGCTCACCAGTAGGCAGTCCCGGCACTGAAGCATCCTCATGCGCTAGCTATCCAGGGCAGCATCTACATGTGCACTGCTGCAGAATTTTTTACTCCACAGCAGCATATACTTGTATTTACTCCACCTAATAGTATTTGTATTTACATATATATATATTTATATTTGTAAATACAAATACTATCCTACTGCAGAGTAAATTAGTTTACTCCTGCCTAATAGGAGCACATGTGTACTGTCAAAGTGTCATTCTACTTACTCTCCTGACTACTCACTCTATCCCAGGCCTGTCATGTGAATATTTTGTGGCTCTGTGGGGAAACAGATCCTTCAGATTATGTTCTAGTACCATTATTAGGACGTGATAACAAATGAAGCTGACTTCTGACCCTGTTCTGTCCCATGCAGCTGTAACTTCAACCACTGCTGCTTCCATTCCAGTAGTCCTTTGCCTCCATTTCATTGCCCATCTTTAATGAGCACCCCAGGCTCATGGCCTGGTTGTTCACTCTTAGTTATGCTACTGTTCTATTCAGTAGAAGGGGGAATAAGATTGGCTTCCCAAAACACAAGACCTATATGGTATTGAGAAATACAGAAAAGATATACAATATTGTGTGTCACATATATGTACCTGTATGTTATTTATATAAAACAAATCTAGATTTTAACATGGAAAAGTGATTGTTAGGTCACCTTTGATAACTTTATAAATCATTAATTCCAGTATTAGGCATAACGTTTATTCCGCATCTTCTGTTGAAGCAGTAATGCAGAATTTTTATCTGGGGTTTTCTTTCGTTTGGATTATAAAGTATTAACAGGAGTTTCCTTTTATGGTAACATTTGTCTCCTGATGAAAATAAAAAGTAATTACACTTTGAAACATGAATGTTTCAAGTTCTTCTATTTCTTTGTCATGTCTCCAGTCCAAACTTTCTATATGGTCTGCTCCCAATATTCTGTACAGGTCACTGCTTCTGGTATTGGTATTGACCAGTCTTTTGGGGTACATTGTGGTGCTACATGGCACTTTAGGAAATGATCTATGGTTTGCTTCTCTTGACAAACACATTGGTTGGTTGTGTAGAGGCCACATGATTTCATGAGAAAATTGCATTTGCTGAGACCCACACTCAGTTTGTTCAGGCTCTGCCATGTATGTCATTTATAATTGGAGCTGGGTGCTAACTCCTAACTGGTGGTAATTCCTCACAGGTTCCATTCAACAGCTTTTGTTGCCTAGTTTTTACCATTGTTTTTGCCAGGGGGTAGTTCTAACTAATTCTGGTGATGTATGGTCAATGGTATAGTAGAATACAAAAACTATTCTCGATGAGAGATGATGGTGCGCTGGTTGATGTTCATAAAGTGAGTGGCAGTCTGACTCTTGTAACTGCTGGTCAATGTTGCCTGCTACTTTCCTCCTGATGTAAGGGGGCGCTATGCCAGATAGTGCGTATAGGCAGGGAACAGGGCTAGGTTTTAGGCAGTCTGTTATAATTCTGCATTTATCATTTACAACAGGGGCAATATGTTTACTGTTATTTAAGCATTCCCAGGCATATTTAACCACAGAGAAACAAGATGCTATGGCAGTAGTGTGTAGGGTGGATGGATATGGTCCCCACTTAGAATTTGTGAGTTTACACAGAATATTGTTTTGTGTATTGACTTTGGCTTTGGTATTTAAGATGTGCTTTCACATATGAAATGTTTCAACTGAACTGACTATATGTATGTGTCTTAATAACATTTTAACTATATATACGAATGGCTTATTATTTCAAGTAATTCTATATTCATGAGGAGAGATTCTTGCAAATAACTTACCATTCTACAAATCACTTCCCTGTGGATTTTATTTCTGTTACATGAGTTGGCACTTTTTTTATTATTCTGGATGAAACATGACATTAAGTGAGATAATAATGGCTAGAATTATTAATTAAAACTAAAGTAATACTAAAAGTAAAGCCTGAATAAAGACCTATCAGTTGTAAATTCTGAGAACCAAGAATACAATGAGTTAGTTGCAAGAATAAAAAGAAAAAATACTTGCTGATAAAACTGTGTCCTTGGTAACTAATTTAATAAACTACACTGTATTTTCCTACACCATGCTAGAAAATGAAGTTTTTTCAGTTACTGATTTCTCCATTAAAATAACTGAAGTAAGCTAATTATGTCTGTTTTATTTTCATATTTCAGATGTAGATTTTTGAGTTTTGGGGAAATCAAACTGTAGCCAATCTCTCTCTCATAAATAAAGGCAATATCAAAAATGCATTGAGAATCGTATAATTGTTTTACCTCCTTTTCTGTAATAATAGAAAGCCAATGTCTTCTAATTCAACATCTGGAGTATTGCTTGTGACAATAATATTTTTTTATTCTTTCTGAGGTATAATGAATTCAGCCACAGAGAGCAACATATTATGGCCAATTTTTGTCGGAATATTCATTTGATAAAATTAAAAATCCTCTTACTATAAAAGAAAAAAATCCCTACAATTAATTCAATAATAAAAACTATTTGTGAATAGTGAAGTAAAATATGTGAATACAAAGAGAAACACATTTCAGTTTTGTGTTAGGCCTGTCTGGATATAACAGAAATCACATTCTATTTTGTAATGCCAGGCTTTTCACCCAGAGAAAACTATTCCCCCAACATGACACAGCAGTATTTAAGAAACAACATTGATAATTGGAAGTATAGACCAGAGGAAGACTCTGCTGGTATAGCTATACCATTCTTCAGTATTAGAAAATTGTTCCTAATATGAGTAGAGCTTATATCAGCAAAACTGTGCATCCCATCCCCAAGTGAAACACCAGAAACTCGGTAGTTATATTGAAATTAGGGACTTTTGCTGGCACAGTTATGTCTGTCACTAATCATGACACCCCTTGTTTGTGCAGCTTGAATGACAAAAGTCTGAGATGTAGATATCGTCTAACATCAAAATCTGTAACTCTCCAATCCTCTTTCAATGCCCAAATAGTATCTCTATACTCATATTGGCAGCATACACATTTATGCTATGTAACATTTTGTTCTATTAAATCATGTAATGTACCTTCTCCAATTACACAGAGTTATTGTTCAAGCTTTCATATCTATTTTATTGCTCTTATGGTGTGCTTATCCCCAGTTTTCTATGGAACAGTTAAACATTTTCAGTGCAAACCTTGGCTTTAGAGTGTTCTTGTCATATTGTAAAAGAGTCATTTTCTTTTCTATATATCTCTCTGTACAGATCCTATGCTTATTATGAAACCACCATAGCTTTCTATGCTGGCATTGCTTGATTATATTTCTAAAGCCGGATAATGGAAAACGTGTATATAATCACCTCAATTTAAACTATGCAATTTGTTACCATATAGCTAACAGCATCATTAAAACATAGTTTGACTAAGCATTTATTTTTAAAGTGTAATTATAATAAACTAATTAAAAATAGATATGTGTACTTCATTCTCTCTCACACAGAACTATCAGATCAATTTAGCGGTAATTTGGGATATCTTAGTATTCATAACAAATACTTTTCCCATCTTCATCTATATAAAACTAATCAGGATGATTTTGGAAATAATTCATTCATGTTAAAACTGTACCAGTTGTGTAGAGAATATGCAAGCATTCAGATATATTTATATGCTTATATGCAATTTTTTTTTTTAATAAATGTACTTCCTCTGTATACAAGCAGGACATTAATAGTGTATAAATGTATTAGAATTGTAGCAACATTATTTAAATAAAAATGCACTACTTCTTTCTGCCTTGATTTAAGAAGAAAGCAGGGAGAGACTTACTTTGACTTATGTTCTTCCACTACATTTAAATAGCTAATTGATTTTAGAGCAAGAGGTGCCATTTGTTGGCATGCTGATCAGCAATGAATAAACATGATCAAAGTACATAATATTATACTGAAAAAGAATAATCTACTTCAAGAGAAACAAATTAAGATAAATACAAATTACTTTGCATTTAAATTGTTTTCTGTCTGCAGGACAAATTCTCTCAAAGATGTGGTAGAGCAAAACCCCTGACAAATAAAATCTATTAATATATTTCCCTTTCAAAATCTTTCAGAGTGAATGATGCATACTATGCGCATGAAAGGCCCAGTTCTATTTCCCTTTACATGCCCAAATGGCATCTGTGCAGTGGCCTAGCTGCAGTTTTGGGCATTTATACACAGTTTGCAATTCTTGTCCACCAAAATAGATTTGTAATTCATGTGTACCATCTAAAACAAAAGGGATGCGAAGGATGAAGCCTCACCAATCATTTTGCCCAGTAACCTAAAAGGAATATTTTTAGGCAGTTTGCTCAGAAACTGGGATACCCTGGTTCTGGTGTCACGCAGAAAGAACTAGAATCTCTCTCCTCCTGCTTTCCAGCAGAAGAACACAACTGCACAGTGCTCTAAGCCCCAGGCAACAGGTTAGGTACTCACCAAGCCATACACAGTCTGCCTCCTCTGCTCCCCTGTGGGCCAAGTTCAAGAGAGGGCTGGAGAGGCACCTGGATAATACCTAACCTGGGCCCTGGTGGTTAGCCAATGTTGCTGGGAAACAGAAAATGCAGATCTTTAGGCATGTAAAGTGAAAAAGTTTTAGCCCTAGAAGGTTCTGTATAGTACTAGTGAAAGCTGCCTCTCCTTAACTCTTAGGCTAGGGACAGACATTCAAAAAGCATGAATTGATTCCATCTTTGCAAATTAGTCTAATCTGCCTAGATTAAATTGGTTTGCAACTGTACAAACCTTCCCTCTGGACTGAGGAAATGCAGGAACATGCCTGCAGTGGCTCAGGCTAGAAGCCAGGGGGCATTAGAGCAGCCTTCCCTTCCCTTCCACAGAGCTAAATTGAGGGGGGCATGGCCAGGCCCCAGCAGGCCTCTGATTAGGGAGGGGTGTGAATCTCTACCCTGCCTCCAGTCCCAGGCTTCCCCCCGACCGGTGCTCAAGGAGCAGGGGTGTTGCCAGCCTGCAGCCCTGGTCTAGCACTCTCAGGCAAGGTGTGGGGGGGAGGTGCAATGCACACATCTCTTGATGATACCTAGCTTTTCACTCTCCCTCCCTGCTTCTGTATACTGTCTGCAGCAAACTGACAGGCAAGCAAGCTGGGTGGAGAGGAGGAGCTGGTAACAGTGTTCATCACCCTTATCTCTGTATTTATTGCCCCCTTAAGAAAACAACAGAGAGATATTACCAGCTGTCTGTTGATTCAGCAAAGACCCAGTATGTGGTCTGCTGGCTAATACACAGACACCACAGGAAAGGCAGAGGGGAGTGGGGAATTTGTGCTTAGCAAAGAGTGGTGAGGGGGAAGAAGGAGAGCAAATAGCTCTTCTCAAAAATTTCCAAGGAAGGACATTAAGCTACTGTTGATTAGTTCCAAAAAGCCTGTCTGCCTTTGTCTCTCTTACAGCACAGACTGCAGCCAGCATGTGGTGTGCTAGCTAATCCGGGGGTGTCTGCTAAAGCTAATCCGGGGGGGGTATAATCCGTGTTTAGCACAGAGAAGCCAGGCAGATGCAGAGGGGAGGGGCCAGCCCTGTTGTGGAGCAGACAGCCCTGCCCAGCCCAGAGAGCATGCTGGGTTGCTGATGGTATCTGTTTTATCTTAAACCAGCAAGGGTCTGGGACAGACATTGCATAAATTGGTTTGAGCCAAATCAGTTAAGTCTGATACTACATTCAAACAGGTTTGTCTCAAAGTGGTTTCAGCCGTTTTAAAACTGGTTTATCTGCACTGAACATCTGTTCTGTTACAGGTTTAAACCCGTTTCTGATCACTTAAACTGGATTATGTGTAATGTCTGTCCCTAGTCTTAAGGTCACAATGTATGTTACCAAGAGTGGCCCTAAACATATACCACATATACAGTAACATGCAGCATGCTATATAAACCCTTCCTATATCAGCAAGTTTCATAAAATACTTTGTTCCTATTTTGCTGCTACAGCATGTTCACCCTAAATTGCAGATAACTTCAAATTGACTCAGACAAATGCTGGATACTTTTAAGTGATTTTTATGACAGGAAATCATGGCCAACATTTTGATTTTTGGCTGTAGGTTGAGTAGCAGGAGACTCTAGACCACTGAGATCTACTATTGAAAAGTGCGATGTTATAGCTAGGCGTTACTTATTTACTGGCATACATCTCTCTTCTAAGAGTGAAATGAATAACTTAGAAGTATTTATTATTTTAGTCTTGTAACTAATTTCAAAGGTACTGCTTTTGGGGAAGAGATTCAGGTATCCCCTTTGCTAAAAACCTGAAGATTAGAAGGTGTTTTGCAAATTTGTTTTTCTTATAGTAAATTGCTTTTGTTTGTACATGTTAACTGTCCCAACATTTAGAAAAATGCAGGTGGTTTGGGTAACTGCCAGCTTAACTTCAGGGCACAGGCATGGGACAACATTTTCAAATGCTTTCATTAATTATCATTGCTTCCTTTTAGTGGACACTTTTGAGAATATTGGCCTATCCTATTGCCCTGAAGTGTTAGGTTGGAAGTTAACCTAAACCATCTGGATTTCTCTAAAAGGACGAAAAATTAACAAATAAAGAAAATAAAAGATCAACCTGCCCTCCCAAAAACCAGAACACATCACCACCCTAAAGATCCCACCATATCTAAGAAAAAAAATACTTGCAAAATAATTTTTCAATTTTTGTCTGTCAGACACATGTTTGTATTTGACTACAACATAAACATTTTTTGTCTCAAACCTGTAAAATCGAGTGATGTTGTTTTTTTTTTCCAAAGTTATCAACTAATTTCAGGATGTTTACTTAGAATTTATTTTGAAATTTTTTCTGTGTTCTATATTAATGTAAAATGAAACAAACAAAAATGTGCCAACTTTTATTTAAACTAAGGTCCCTTTACACTGTTACATGAGTGTAATTCAAATACAACCTCAGTTTTCTTGCAACTGATTAGAAACATTTTATTGTGAAATTGTTTCCTTATTTCCTTGGTTAGTACATATTAGCCAGTAAGTGGGTTAGCTTTATTCTAGTTTTGAACAGTGATAACAGGCTTAAAATCTCATAGGGTTTTGTTGTGTTGTTCGATAGATTGATCAAACTGAACTTTTGACTTCTGTTTCCTGTAATACTTCTGGACTAAATGATAAGACAGTTTAATGCCTCACCACTGTATAAGCTATCCACTTCACCCAGTCAGTGTGGTCTTTTTGATCTGCAGTGGGTATGATAGGAGCTCAGTTTAAGCTTGACTAGTTCAAAGCTTATTCAAGTGTATCCCATGTATAAGCCTCATTTTTCTATACCTTGGGAGAATTCAGTAAGGTCTTTTGAGTCTGAAGAGGGTTAAGATTATATCCTAGATCTGGAAGGATATCTCACATGTCTTAAAAGTTATAATTTTTATATGAAATAAAATATACTAGATGTAGTGGGTACTGTGTATTCTACTATAAAAAATACCCATCGAGGTCTTATATTATTTTAAATGCTGTATTGTAAAAACAAAGTATTTCTGGATGGATTATTTTCCTTTCTGGGTACCAGGAACCAGTCCATCGGGCCCTCACTTGACATTGCAGAGTTTGATTTATGTCTGGTTGAAAAAAAAAATAATTTGCTAATGATTTGATTTTAGGATTTCATTATTCTGTAGCAACCCCTGTTAAACTTATTCCACATGTCTTGTGATTTCATACTACCACCCTCATGATGGTAACTATTTAGGCATAGCAATGCAGAATTGGGCTATAGCAGTGTTTGGGGTACTATCCTAATATTTGGAATTTTTTGGTCCAAATCTCTTTTCCTTTCAGATTTTCCTTTGCATCTTTATGCGAGTCACTAGGGTCCATACGTTTAAAGGAATTTAGCAGGCCTGTGTGAATAAGGAAATGTTTGATTTGAATTTGGATTTGGCCAATTCGGAGGACAGTGATTTGATTTAGAGATTTGGATCACTGTCTCAAATCAATTTAGCTGAATCGGCTTCAGAAGATTCAGCAATGATTTGGAGATTCAGAGATTCAACCATAGACTATAATGGGGAATCACTGAAATACTTATAACTTTGTCATTTTATGGTTGACTCAGATAAAAAATGCAGGAATGGTAGCCCCTTCTTGGGGTATGAAGCCTGCCATGTTTCAAGGGGATAGGTACAGGAGTTTCTAGGAAACTGCATCTCAAACTGCTGAAAGCTAAACTCATGTCATGTGTGTATGTTAAGACAGATTTGGATGAAAACACAAGGGATGGTAGCCCCTTCTGAGATCATGAGGCTTGCCTTGTTTCAAGGAGGTAGGTGCAGGGGTTTCTGGGAAACTGCACCTCAGGCTGCTCACAAGCAAAACTTGTAACATGTGTGACACTGTGTGTGTGTTAAGGCATGCCCTCACTAGCACTGGGGCCTCTATACAATATGAAAGTGTGCCCCAATGAGGCCTACTCCTCCCCTACAGGCTCAGTCCAGTCTACCACTTTAAATAACAACAGGTAATGACTTAGTAAGCAGCATAGTAGCACTAGCAGCATCTCAGGCAGCCAAACCATCACAGAGCCTCTCTTCTTTAGCAGCTGCCAGAGAACTTTCCCTGCGAGCCCCAGCCCTGGGGCTTAGATGTGCCCAGGACCCTGCCCGCTTCTGGTCAGTTGACCAGGGACAGTTGCTAGGGGTGTTGGTATCAGGACATGCCACTGGCAGACAACGTTATTTGGGTCAATCTGGTATCTTTTAGACCAACTGAATAAATAGAGAAATATATCTTAGCAAACTTTTGGGTTGAAAAACCCTTCATCAGGCTGAGGAAGCACCTGCAGTTGGTGTGTCTGTTGCTATTCCTGGATGGAAGGAATAGTACAGAAGCCAGAGGCTGGCATGCAATGCAGGCAAGAAAGACAGTCAGTGCAAATGGAAATGGAGGAGTCAGGGGATGAGACAGACAGGCTAGGGTAGGGGTGGAAGGGGGATATAGCCGATAAAAGTGGACAGGTATCTAGCAGAGTGGCAGGGGAAACAGCTCAAAAATCTGACCCTAAAAGTTACTCAGCTGCTACCTAAAACAGGTGGTGCCTAACTCTATGAATTTAAAATTCTGTAGGAGGCCAGAATTGCACCTGTGTACTTGGCTCAATTCTGAGCATACATCTAAGGCTGGAAATATTAGGTATTCTTCCCCTTAGAGACTTGGTCAAGTGGGCACTCTCAGAGTTTGCTTATCACATGTAGTTTTGAGTTAAGTGTTTGAGGATGGGATTTTAGGCCACCCCTGTCATCAGTATTTCCTATCATCAAATCTCTGGTGATTTTGTATGGAGCATGTTAACTTTAGGTGGCTGCTTAAATTGCCTGCTGGCTGGTTGGGACCATATTCTGAAGCGCTTATTTATACCCCTTTAATGTACAAGAGAATGTTCAGGGGTCTACTTGGAGTCCAAGCACTAAAAAGTAAGTCATTGCAGTGTCTGAGTTATAAGACTAAAACAAGTGTAACACTTGAAAGATTTCCAAGTTATATAGACCTGGAAACGTTTAAAAAAGGTAGCATTTCAGCTGATGCATACCTAAGGCACCTAAGTCCTTTCTTAGATCTACCATCTAGTGCAAAACTGACAGTTGTGACTCCTAAGGTAAAACTTCTATAGGATGCTGCCAGTCATTAAATCTGGTATCACAGGAAGACTGATTTTTTTTCACTGACAGAATTCTATATGCTTGTTGTATAAATATTGTAGGACAGAAAAGATAGGGTATGCTTTCAAGCTCTGCAATCATAACCTGGATTTATATGGACAAATTAGATTGAAATCACCAAGCTGAGATTGACTTCTTAACTTAGATACATACAAGTGTTTCTGTGGACCTAACTCTGATAATTGGGTGAAAAGGTATATAGTTTTGATCATGTTTTAGAAAAAGAAAAGTCACACATTTCAATAGTTTTGCTACTATAAAACATAAGTATTAACAATTAAATGTATAATTTAGACACCAGGAAGAGAATTTTCTTACCTTTGTGCACATAAACGGGAGTTATTCATCCATGTGAGTGACTTTTTGGCATTTATGCATTATTTTAGATTATTTTCCCTCCACTAGGAGGGAAGTGTGAATGTATAAGTTTGAATGTGTATACTGAACATACACAGTCACCTACACACTACCTGGGGAACTCTGGAGCTCTGCAGTTACACACAAACATGCAATGTATGTGCATAAGTAAAAAAAAATGTAGTTGGACAAAAGCCTATGCCATGTACGTATTTGACAGTGGAAGATCCATTCTTATTTTAGCTCCAGTAGCTAACTGGTTAGAATACTTTCCCAACTTCTAGGCTTCCCTCATCTAGGGTTAACATATAAGTCTTTGACTTTACAGCACTAAGCTCAAAGCACCATGCCACACAACAGGATAGCAACTGTCCAAACTCCTCTCCAGTATGCTCTCTGAATCCCTCCTGGGCAACCAAGAGAGGGAGACTTGTAGAGCCAGGAGGAAAAGTACTAGTTAGAGAGGTTTGAGCTCAGCAAGTTGGTGTCCTGGAAGAGAGAAGGTTCTGTGACTTGCATAGACACTTGCTTCCCAATAGGTTAGAAACTTTCCATCTTCTTTCTGTACAAAGATTATTAAATGTGCAGTGTAGGGGATCAGCTTCTAGAGGGGACTGGGTAAAGGCAACTTTGTGGTATGGCCCGGTGATCATAGCAGTCTTCAAAAAGATACAGGTTCAAGCCATCTCTAAGTGAGGTGGGCCTAGAAGTTGGTTCCCTTGCTTCCCTGATGAGTCCCCTAACCATGCACCCAATAAGACAAAAACAGAAAAGGAACATTATTTTCTCCTTTCCAGGACTTAGACGTGTAAGTAGTTGTATATCTGCTCTGGGCCAGCATATAGCATACTATAAGCAGTAACTGCATGTGTAAGAGAATTGCAAACTGTGCATAAATGCCGTTTAGGCATAAAATGAGTAATGGAATTCCACCCAAGAGCTCCAAATTTAATCTTTTTAAACAATGAGATTACATACACTTTGCAAGTATACAGATTATACAGAAACCTTAGTATTCTTCCTGATTTTTTCAAAGTCAAATTACAGCAACAGAATTATGAGCTGTAATCATTCTGCTTTACATAGAACACCTGGCTCTACCTGCTTTCAAAGGAGTTTAAATGAATATTATCACTTTGCCCAACCACATAGTTTGTGCTCAGTTGTGAAGAATAGGCATCTAAGGCCAGAATGTGAAATATATTCATACATAAACAGTTTAATTAAGTCTCCAAAAATAGTATAAATCCAAATTCAGCCTGAGTTTACTGCTTTGGTGCTTTGTAAATAGCTACTTGGAATTCTAGTTTCTTGCATCAGGCTCTGGTTTTTCCTCCCATTTTTTATTTATTTTGATACATACAAACTTGTCACAAAAAAATATGATTATAACAATTTCAATACTCCATAAAACCATGAAAGAAAACCTCCCTAGTCAATTCCCCATTTAAAAAAAAAGAAAAAGAAAAAAAAAGAAGAATCATAGGTATGAAGCAGACCTTCTGGTGTACTTCTAAAAGGCTACAGAAAAATTCCAGAGAGGTGACTAGTGACTCCAGGGGTAAAGCTTTGCTTTGAGCCTCATGATCTAACAGTTTACAGACATGAAACCCAGTTGATCTCTGCTGTCAATGTCACAGGCAATCTCCAAGCCACCCAGGACCAATCCATTAAAGAAGAAAATCTAAATAAAATAAATGCAATTGTAAATAAACTGGTTGTCACATTTTAGGGACTGGTCCACAAAACACATTTCTCATGGTTCTTGTTCTCTAAATATATCCCCTCCTGATCCCCTATGGGTGCTTATCTTGCTGGGGTTGTAGCACGTGGTTGGAACTTTAAATAATTAAGTTGAATCTAGTTTAGAATATTTCAATATGAATTTAATGATTTGATCTTTGTCTTTTAGACAGTAGCTGCTTGACTCCATTTTGTAGTGATCCTGGCTTGACACAAGTGAATGAACTTTTTATGCCCTGTGTATGTGAGAGGTATGGGTGAAGTGGTGAGTGAAAAGTGAATGGGAGTTTTGCATGAAAACAAGGAGAGAGGATGTAACTATTTATGTAAGCAACAAGGCACCAGCTTTGTACATTACCAGCCAGTAAACTAACTAACAAACAGCTGAAGATTCCCTTTGAAGCCCAGGGACACAAAGGAGATAACAAAAGAAGGAATGCTGCCACGTGGGCAACAAGAACACTTCAAGGATAAGACCCATTTTTACAACTGGCATGACCTCGAGTTGAGATAAGAAGATGGATGCAAAACAACTGTTAAAACACAGAATAAGCATGGAAAAACCCCAAGATGTTGAACAAAGCAAGCAAAACCCTACAAAAGGGAAACCCAAATGATGCCAAGTGGGTGAACTTTCTGTGTTCCTTTCCAGAGCACAGAAGTATCTGCTTTCATTCTGCTCCAGCTGCTGTCTTCTACCACCACCATCAACATCATCATCTCATCTACTCAATGAGCACGGGATTGGCCACCCTGTGCTAACATTGAGCAACTATTACTGGTAACTATATCTGGCATCTGTTTGTATGCATGGAATGGTTGTTTTGTGTGTGTGCGTGTGTGTTTATGTGTGATGATGTATATGATGATTTGTGTGTGTCTATATAAATGGTGTGTCTGAACCTCCATGTCTAATTTATGTAACTAACATCTTGCCTTATCCCCCTGTATAAAGTCTCGTTCATGATTTGAGCAATTGGCAATTTGTGTAACAGGGTGATCTGACTCCAGCTGACTTCCTGCCCCTTGGGCAGCAGGCTGGACCTGAGGATCTTACAAGGTCCCTTCCAGCCCTAATGTCTATGAAATCTATGAAATCACTATGGATGGTGCCAAGCTGAACATAGAGTGAGTGAATATATAGTGCGTAAGCTGATTTTTTGAGATACTGAGCTAAACTCTACTTCACCTATTAGGTGCCTAAATGGCCTTTGCTCTACCACATGGTTGGGAAAATGCAGTCCTATTCCGCCCTCTCACATCCCTGAAAAACTGTTAATACAAGAGGTATGTGGGTCATCCTCCTCCTCCCTGCTTTTGTGTGATGTAGTCAATGCTCAAATGACAGTGTCACAAAAATAGATCCTTTAATGAATTTTCTGGGATTCCAACAGGACAGAATAGGATCACAGTTGTGTTTCTAAATTCACTTAGGCCTAATACATAAAGTAGGAACTCACTTCTTTGTTCCTTTTGGACTGACTGGGCATAAGTACAACTGTATGTCTGTCCTTATTGTTACACTGTGGAAGTGGGCCTGAAATGATAATGCTAGAATAATTATGGTTGCCAGTCTTAAAGAAATAAATTTGAAAGGACATACTAACCATAATGTAGGCTGAAAGCTACCAGCACAAAAAAAAGATAATGGAAACTATTGCTCCAGCTTTTATTTCTCATATTTGTAATGATCAAAGCTTGAAGAACTGAACTCAACACTCCATGAGTAGCTCATCCTTTTCTTTTCATTTAAGAGGCTTAAATATGAGGGAGGGTCACAAGATCAGGTACCTGAAATAGTATATGAGCCAGGAGAAATGAGAAGTGGTGGAGAGGAAATTGCTTCTCCCACTGAGTGCTTCTGATTCTTTATGCCCTGTCAGAGTTATTGGATATAAGGTTTGAAGGCCTGGCAGGGGAAGCCAGGTTCCAGTTGGAAAATTGGTACTGACCTGGGGGCCTGTGCTGACAGTCAACTGACTGTTGGCACCAGAACTTGGAGCGTGGGGCTGCCCCAGTCCAGTATCAAAGATGTCCACCTGCAGGTTAGAGCCTGGGGCTGTCTATGGCTGATTCTGACAAACAACTGATTGTTAGCCCCACAGAGCTCTGGTTTGTGGATATGCTACATGTTCAATTTAAGATGCCATACAAATCAGCCATAAAAATGTTATCATATGTGGAACAGTTTTATAGCTAGCTTGCCATTTTATGGTGTCCTAAATTGAGCTTAGATGTAGCACCCTTATGCTGTAATTAACATGTTTGGTTTACATAGATGTACATGTAGAATGGCCCTGATTCTTTGGCCCTTGGAGACAGCATTATAATAAATCACAAGAACCTTTGTGAATAGTACTTTGTGGTATTGATCTGGATTTGTTTTAGTCCCTTTTCCCTTAACATCTGAAGAAAATTCATTGCTTGGTGTATTATCTTCTCTGGTAATATCAGCCTCTAGTTCCAAACAAATAAGAGCAGACCCCTAGACCATGGGACCACATGAAGCAATATAAAAAAGAAGACAGAAGAATGAAAAAAAATAAAATCCTAACTTATTTTTAAGGTAAAATATCTACTATTATTCCACTACTCAAGAAACAGTGGACTTTTAAAAATACCCTTTCATTTAACATAATAAAATAGATTAAACCATGTTTTAAATACAGAAAATATTCCAGTTTAAGCAAACGTGGCATTTGGCAATTTAATTTTGCTTTTAGTGTTTTAGAAATGCAGGAAAGTCTTGAAGTGTTAGGAACAAAAATATTCCTTGGTCTATGAGGTTTGGCAATTAGAATCACAGCTAAAGAAAATACTGTCTCAAAGAAACAGAAGGCCTGCTTCTAATCTATTTTACATCCTTTTGACGATTGTATAAGGATATTCCAGTGAATTTCAGTGGCATTTCTCTGATTTACAGTGGTGTATGTGAAAAAAGAATCAGGTTCATTTTTACCTTAGTAACTTTTGAGAAATGCAAGCTTTCTTGTCATTTTGTATATCACAAAATACCACAGTCAGTTATACAGAAAACAGGAGTCAATAATGCCCATAAAGTAACAAAATTACAAGTAAAATTGTTATTGTAGAGCAAATATATTGTAATTTCAAAGTTCATTTATACAAAGAGAGGAAACTGAAGGCGTTAACAGAGATGTTGAAATAAATGTTTCTTCTACTAAAATATTTTATTTCAAGGTGATGGTGAATGTGGGACCAGTTACATTATCTAACAACAGATCAACAAGTTGGAGGAGGTTTAAAAGTTCTCTTCTACAATTCAGAAATGCACTACTTCTTGTCTATTTGATTTGTTTAATACTGCCTTTTCATACTTTGATTTGACAGCATTAGATTTTTTGGAATCATATCCACACTAGAAATTTTTGCCAACACAATAATGTTTTTTAGGAGTTTTATTTTTTATTGTACTTATTTTAGGTGTAGAAGCCCTAATGTTGACCTTGTTAAGCAGCAAAGAGGAAAAAAAAATGCTTTTGCTGATATAACTTACTTTATTCAGGGAATTCATTCTTATAGACAAAACCTTTTGCAAACTTCCACATTAAATACTCACTGGATGCATCTACACATGAAATTAATGCAACACAATAAACTCTGGCAATATTGCACCAGAGTTTATTGCTTCTGGGTGCAGCATTTACACATGCGCCTAGGACCACAACACATTGAGCTGGGGTGTAACAGTGCCAGCTGGCAGGAAGTCTGGGGGAGTAGCCTGGGGTTGCTTCAACCCAGTTGAGTGTGCCTTGGAGGGATTGGCTAGGGCACAAGGGTGTACTAGTGTAGGGCTAGTTGTTAGGCACCTCCCACACTAAAGCACCCTCATGCCCCAGCCTGCATCATCATCATCTACAGGTGTGTTGCTGTGCACTAAATAATGCAGCTGCAGCTGCAGAATAGTGTGTACTTGTATTTACAAGTATTAACTTATGGTGAAGTTAGTTTCCTGTGGCCTAATAGGGGTGCAAGTGTAGATGCTGAAACTTTACTGCAGAACTAATTAGGAAGTTCTACAGTAAAATGTCTTGTGTAGATCTGTCAACTTAGTAGTAGTTAAAATTATGTAAACTATTGTGTAGGCTCTGTTGTTTACATTATATTGGGTTTGCATACAATAATATGGGACACTGAAATAAGCTTGTATTCTTACTGAAAAATAAATTATCAGACAGCTTTTTACACTGGTTTGACTATATGTGATGGAGTCCATAATCTCCCTCTGGTACTGGCAAAAAAAAATGTTTAACTAAGCAAATGATTTTGCCCAGTCAGGATATGAGGCTAAAGAGAAATGGAACCAGAGAAGAGTCAGGGTCCATTAGGCTTCAAGTGAGTTGGGAAGATGGTCACTCTTGTTTTGCTGCCAGGCACAGGCAAACACCCCCCTCTCCCCACCCTAATACTCTGGGACCCTGTAGCTGCAAGCCAAGAAAGCCTTGAAGCACATCAAATGCCCATGGCCTGGGTACCGGCCGGCAGTAGCCAAGCTGCAGAGATCACAGGGTTGCCTCTGTGTAGGCCCAGTCCTGATGTTCTGCCCCCTGCCAGTTCCTGCTCGGGGGAGGGTCCATGCTGGGGTCTGGCTGGCAGGATGCCTGTTTGGGATATGGTGTTTGGGAGCCAGATTCAAGCTCCATGGTGTTGTGCCTGAGTGTGGGGGTCTGCCTGACTGGGTATGTGGGAGCCAATCAGGCTCCATGGGGCTATGCCCAAACACAGAGGCTTTCCTGGGCTCAGTGCCAGGTGTGCATGTATATTGTGGGGTGCTTCATGACAGGGTACAGGAGCACAGCCTGGGGATGTGAGTGCCCAGGACCTGGGTATCCTATAGGGGACACAGATGCCTCTCCTCCACTCCCTCCCCCACTGCCTGCTGGTGGGTGACAGATGGCCAGAGGCAGGAGTCAGGGATAAGGAGAGGGTCTTCACTGATGCAGCTCTGGGAAAGCTGAGGGATGAGGCCTACTGGGTGATCAGCCAGATTAGCCAAGCACAGGCTGAGTGCTAGCATGCTTCTGTGCAAGGTGGGGGCTGGTTGCAGGGGGCCACAAAGGAGGCTGGGATGCCTTGAATCAATAGGGTATCTGGTACAGAAGTTCAATTCACTGGTCTAACCTAAATTGATTAGATTTGAGTGCATGTCAAACCAGGTCTACCTTAGATTGGGTTGTGCCATTTTTAGACCAGTCTATACGTACTAAACTTCTGTACGGTTACAGGTTTAGATCAATTTCCAATCACTTAGACCAGTTTATGTGAAATGTCTGTACCTGGCCTAGGAGTAGTCTTTACAATTCTATCTTATTCCATATATGATATCCCTGTAGCTGTACAGAATTGATTAATCTCATGCTTTTGGTTTTGAGTGTTTTTGGTGTTGGTTTATGTCTATTAGTAAATCACCTGAGGTTGCATAAAGTAGCAGTTTTGAAGCTATGACAGTTCATGCCAGCTGAAACTCTGCATCTGGAAGGTATTTAAGTAGTTAAGCCTTTTAATAAACAAAACACAGAATGTCTATGAAATATTGAATTAAAGCTAAAACTGTTTAAACAAAAATTATTTTTCCTGGTGTGAATAAAAGTCTTCTCTTGTCACAAATCATTTGCTAGTATTTTTCATTGATCTGAAAAGTATATTTTCAAAGGGGCAAAATTTCACCTTTATTAGCCAGGTTAGCTGCAGTTTTCAAATGAAACATACTCTTGGTTGACTGCTGCTTGCCAGCCCACAGACACTGCAGAAAACAAAAGCTACTAATGCAAAATCTGGAGGAACTAGAAGCATGAACAACTCCACTTCAATCTAAATGCAAAGAATCATAAAAATTAAAGATGGAAAAGACCTCAAGTCATTTATTCCAGTCCTTTGATTATATGGGATTTTTTTTGCCCTCTTCTCCAGATTTTCTACTGATAGTGCTAGTTTAAACTTCAATGGGCTTCTGTAAAATGATGGATTTCCATCTCATCTGTTGTAGATTATTTCTTAAACTAATTAGTCACAGTGCTGAGAGATCTTTTACTTGCAACTCTGTATAGATTTTCCATTTAACATCCTTCTATCACTCTTACTTACACACCCTTGATGTTTATACTTATTAAACAGTGGGTGTATTATAATCCTAGCCTAACCATTTTAACCTTTGTTTAGCAAATCCTTCTATCTTTTCTCCTAAATCAAGTGTTTCAGTCCCTTGATTATTTTTTCATGCTTCTCTGAGTTCCCAGCAACTGGTAAATATTTTTCTGTTAATAACCCCCCCCCCCCCCCCCCAAACCTGTGTTAGCCTGTTTTACTACCACAGTCTTTGCCAATTCAGGTACAGATTATTGTCCATTGTCACCTAAGTCCTTGCTCATTTATGTTTTAATAATTTTCCCATAGTAGCTAACTACATACTGTAATTCCAAGATGATTCTCATTTTGTATGCTTTGGCTGTATCCACATGAGCAGGGATGTGCACTTGCAGCAGTACAAATAGTGGCACACATTTGTGTACACATTTGTGCCACTACTTTGTGTCACATTTGTGCCACTACTTTGCCTGCCCCTGCACATGTGCTTTATTGAGGGACACATTGCCCTCTACCCATGCCCAGCTCCTCCCTGCCCCAGGCATGCTGCTCTGACCAGTCTCCATGTGCTGTGGCTGGCTGGGGCAGATGGGGCTAGTGGGCAGGCAGCTGCTGTGCTGAGGGACCCTGCACTCTAGCCACCTGGGAAGCAGCACATGGATCCAAGGGAGCAGGAACCCCTGGGCTGGGTGGTCCCCTGTCTCCACATGCCTTAGCACAAGGGCTCCACTGTAGAGCCCCTGCTCAAGCCCAAGGCTGCTTGCTCCTCCATCTCTATGTGCTGCAGAACCTGCTTGAGGTTCTTACAGCCTGCCTTGTGCTCAAAGCCTGCCTTGAGATGGGGAAGCAAACAGTCCTGGGTTGCTTGCTTCCCTATCTCTCCATTTGTCCTGGTGTGTGCTATTTTGGTGTTCTATGTGCTGTTTTGTTTTTTTGTGTTTTTTTTTTTTGGGGGGGGGGGTTGCTACATCCCAGTAGCAAGCTTTGCCCCCATGCTGCAAATTAGCAGCGCTGCACATGGTTTAATGTGCAATGCGTGTGTAGTTTTTGGTGTCATAAAGAGGCTTGTGCCTGCATATGTGGATGCAGCCTACATGTGTGGATGCAGCCCTTATCTGTATTGCCAACTGCAGCAGGTTGTTACTCATTTAGCCAGCCTTCCCCCACTTTCCTTCCTCAAACTAAACAAAATATCAAAACATCAGCAACTTCCCCTCTCCTCCCATTATCTAGGGCAAGGGCTTCACTGTAGTGCTTTAGTGTTGCCTTTCTTTTCAGCTTTCTTTCCTTCCTAATGCCATCTCTCCGGGAGCTGTAGTTTCCTTCTGGGCCAGACAATTATCCCTGTCAACTGGTCCAAAACTCTTTGGCAAGCAGGCTATTAGCAGGAGCTCCAGCCCCTGAGCTATGTACCTTGTTACACCACCCTATCCTTTACCACTGTTAAAAAGGTTGGAAATGTTCAGGTAGCCTGTAATCTCCAAACATCACTGATGAAGAAAGAAATAGGGCAATAGCTTCCACATCATTGTCTGAAAGGGTGACTTTATGAAAAAGTTTCAACATAGGAGTCAGGAATGCTGATAACTTTACCTTTCGATAACCTTTCTGCCAAGTGCTTATGAAAGGAACTAGTATGTCAAAGGGCTTCTTCCACACACATTCCTGTAGGAGAATGACCATCTCCAGGAATCTTCCTCCTACCTTCAGTTGTTCCCTGCCAGCAGGCTATCCTCCCTTTCTTACCATCACACAGAACAGGAGAAAGTAAAGTGCTTCAGGTAAGCCTGAAGATGATGTGAACAGTAAATAGCAGCAAATGACAAGCTTCTTATTTATGCTTAGTGTCTTAGAGCAGGTTCGTAATTGGGGCATATGTGATAGCCAATCTTTAATTTACAAGAAAGCAGCAATATAGACTAAACACAAGTGGACCTGAGAAAAATAACATAAATGAATCAAATCAGCATAATCTAATAAACAAAAGGAGAAACTGCATAAAACAACAAACAGTCATGGCATTGCTCTTTTCTCCTCCTTTGAGAGGGGACTTTTTAAACAGCTCTTGAGAAGTCAGCATATCTATAAAATGGAAGAATAGAAGACTCCAACCTGTCGTGAACAATCTAACCTTTTGAACATTTATTCTGCCATCTGAAGCATGTTGGATTTATCTAGATACCTGAACAATGAGGTATTTAGGAACAGTTTTACAAAGCAATCAGACATAGATAAAGCTTTAATATAACATATTTGCTCCTTAAGAAGGCAGCATAAATTGTCTTGGAAAATGATATTTTTATCTGGAGAAGAAATCTCTGAGTTGGCAATGTCTATAATTTCAGCAAGTTGTTTTGAAAAAAAATTCTAGTATACTCAATTTTAGCACTTCAGCATTGCCATTATGCATACCTGGGACAAATTAGCTAAAAACCTGAATTTCTGAACAAAGGAGTTTTGATTTTTTTAAAAAGATAAGTATCTAGTAACTTTTCTGGCAACTTAAGTTCTTCAAAGCTCCTGTTTTATAATATATTACAGTAACTAGCCAATTGGGGAACATATAAACTTGTGCTAATTTATGTGTATGTTTAATTTAATTATCAATAATTCAGTGTAATTTGCTCTGCCCCTCAATTTCCATTTTCATAATGTTGAATTGTATACATTTTGTGAATTCTGATTTGTGTTTAATCTGCAAAAGAGCAGTTTACACACCTGTAGTGGATAAGAGGTTAATGTGTCCAAAGAAAACTGCTAATCACCCTGTACCCGCCTCCGCTTTAGTAGGTGTTCTCGCGCCGCCTTCGCTCAAGCCCTAGATCTTGAGGGCCCTGGGCTTACAGGTGGGCTCCGGAGGCTACCCCTGCTGAAGTCAGGAGGACCCCTGAACTCGCCTGCCACGACTTTGAATGTAACCTCAGTGGGGGGTCCTTCCTTGGGGTAGCCACCAGAGTTGGCGTGGTCCCCAGCGGGCAGTCTTGGGGGTCTGTCCTCCCCTACCCCAGCCACTTGCCACCTGTAGTTCCACCTTTTCTTGGCTTCCCCGATGTCCTAGGCCTGCTGGTGTCTCACCCCCAACCTGCCAGCCATCCGTACAGGTCTTCGGCTCAATGTGGCGTCTGCTGGGGTCGCCAGCCCAGACTTTCCACCTCAGCTCCTTCCTTAATCTGGCTGCTCATTCCGGCACTGGCTCTGCTGCTTCCAAAGTGGCCGGTTCCTTCACCAGCTCTTCTGCCTGCAGTGCAGCCGGTTCCTCCACCGGCTCTGCTGCTCAGGATGCCACCGGTTCCTTGCCCAGCTCTGCTGCCTGCAACGCAGCCAGTTTCCTCACTGGCTCTGCTGCTCCAGACGCCACCGGTTCCTTCACCGGCTCTGCTGCTTGCAATGCAGTCAATTTCCTCCTGAGCTTTGCTGCCCCACACGCTGCCGGTTCCTCCTCCAGCTCTGCTGCCTGCAACGCAGTCAGTTTCTCCTCCAGCTCTGCTGCTCCCTACGCCGCCGGTTCCTCCGCCGGTTCTGCTGCCTACAATGCAGCCGGCTTTCTCACCGATGCCGCCGACAGCATCGGAGCCGGTCCCACCGTCAGCGCTGCTGCTGGTTGTGTTGACAGCTTTCTCGGAGCCTGCCCTGGCTCCGCCCCTTGCTCTTGCTGCAGCCGAGAGCGGCGGCTGATCTCCTCCACACTGGAGTTCCCACCCATGGTCTCTCCTCACCAACCGCCCCGCTGCCTCGGCGGGGCCGCTTTTTGTTTCTTCCGGGAGGCGTCCTCCACCCCCGCTGCTCTGCCACAGATGGATAAACACCTGGCTGATCACCCGTGCTGGCGTCCTCGGCATATACACCTCCCCCGGCTCTTCCAGCTCTGCAGGAGGTAAGTCGGACTCCTTGCTGCCCCGGGGTTCCTTTGGCGTCCCAGCTCCCCTGAGACACACCCATATTTTTCACATAGTTTGAAGCTCATTGTACCCCTTTATTATTCTGGGAAATTGTTTCTAAGTATTTAATTGTATTCTTCTTTTAATTTTGTGTAGCACAAACAGTTAAGAAATATAGGACAGTTCTATACAACCTCCCTGCTGACACCAAGACTATCACCATGCAGAGTAACCTGTTTCTTGATCCTTGCCTCCACCCAAGTCCATTAGTTAGGAGTAGGGGATCCTGAATAAGTGTTTGAATAGATTGAGGGCCTGAGAACAGTACTAAGGAACATAATCAAGGACCCTTTAGAGCCATCTGCTCTGTCTGATAGCTGGTTTTAAATGTGGGTAGAGATGGTGGAGTGAGTGGGTAACACCACCAGTTCTTCCTCTTCCTCTCCTCAAAGGCAACTACAGGCATTTCTTGGAAACAATGTAGGTATGTCTATATAGAGTGTGAGAATAAGGGTTTGAGCCTTTATTTGCTGTACACATACACAATTCCCATTAATTTTGGCAACACTGGTTTCCAGGTAATCAACATAGAAGCAAAATATGAAGTTAACAGTGTGCTATTCTCTTTCCTGGGGTGTATTACAGAACTTATATTAGCATCAAATTTCTTCCTTTGAAAATTTTTGAACTCTCAAAATGTGAACATGAAATAGAAGGGTTTGGGTGAATTACCTTGTCTGCCATCAATGGGCCTCCCCCCCCCCCCCCGCCTTAGTCAGCCTATACAAATTAAAAACAGGTGAATTGTCCCTGGGTTTTATAAGTGGAAGGGAACTGGGCTGGGTAGATCTAGCTTTGCTAGGTTTATGACAATGTTGCAGCTTGAATAAGCCTATCTGAACTCTATTTAAACTATTTAGACATACTCAACAACTGCAGACCTCAGTATCAGCTGTGTAATCTGCCTGGGAATCTAGCTAAGTACTAATACAGCCAGGCTACACTAAGATCCAAGATGCTGTGGTTACCCAGTCAATGGTAGCTCAGTAAGCTTCTTTAAAATTAGGTCAGGTATACTACCCTTTCAGCTGTAGTATAAAGAAACACACAGTGGGACAATGCTATTTTTATGGCATTGTTCCTCTCACCTGAGAAGCATTCCAGCAAGTTCTGTTGGTAGTCCCTTCACAGTTATGGGAATCTGAGCACAAGTTCAGAGGAGAAAAGGTGTGAAGTTATGGAAGAACTACTGTATGTGACATGCTGCCCTACATGAAGGCCATGGCTACCTTAGCCCAGAGGTTCTTAATTTCAGTTCATGAAGGACTGCTAGTTTATAGACTGGCCAAATTGGAGGATCATATGGCACTGGCTATTCTTGTTTCTAGCTGTTACATCACATTCACAGTTATCTGAAAGTATGTGAATTCTTAATTTTATTTGATATAAAAGCAAAGTCTGTGGGAATTAACATAATCTCTTTTCCAAAATGGCGGATGGCAGGGTGACTGATAAATGAAATACTTTCTATAATGGATCATTCCCTGCATTATTAAGACAATTAAAAAAACCTGTGTTTTAGCACATAGGTATGCAATTAGAAACGGTTCATAGATTTCATAGACATTCGGGCTGGAAGGGACCTCAGAGGATCATCAAGGCCAGCCCTCTGCCCCAGGGGCAGGAATTCAGCAGGGAGCATAGGATCCCAGCAAGATAAACATCGAAATGTTTCTTGAAGGCTTTCAAAGTGGGTGCTTGAACCACCTCCAGCAGCAGTCTATTCCAAACCATGGGAGTTTGGACAGCAAAGAAGTTCTTTCTTATGTGCAGCCTGAATCAGTCGCAGTGGAGTTTGTGACAATTCGATCTTATAATCCCTTAGGACACTATGGTGAACAGATGTTCCCCCAGATCCTGGTGAACACCCCTGATAAAATTTATAAGTGGCCACCAGATCACCCCTGAGCCTGCACTTTTCCAGGCTGAAGTGTCCCATGGCTCTCAGCCTCTCGTCATAAGGTCTGTTTTCCTGACCTCTGATCATGCGTGTGGCTCTCCTCTGCACTCTCACAAGTTTCTCCACATTCTATTTGAATTGTGGAGCCCAAAACTGGACACAGTACTCCAGCTGTGGCCTCACCAAGGCTGAGTACAATGGGAGAATGACGTCCTGGGATTTGCTTGAGAAGTGTCTATGAATGCAAGCCAGTGTTTTGCTCGCTTTACTAGCCGCAGCATCACATTGAAGGCTCATGTTCATCTTGTGGTCAATCATGACCCCCCAAGTCCTTTTTATCTGTAGTGCTAAACAGCATAGCACTTCTGAGCCTATAAGCATGCATCAGGTTTTTTTCTCCAAGGAGGAGAACCTTGCATTTTTTGGTGTTAAACACCATCAGGTTCTCGTCCGCCCATTTCATGAGCCTGTCAAGATCTGCTTGGATCACCCTCCTGTCCTCATGTGTGGATATTTTACCCCAGAGTTTGTTGTCATCATCGAACTTGGCCAGCCCACTTTTGACACCAATGTTTACATCATTGATGAAAATGTTAAAAAGTATAGGCCCTGGGACAGAGCCTTCAGGGACCCCTCTGGTCACCGCGCACCATGACGATTGACTTCCATCAACTACCACCCTCTGGGTCCTGCTGTGGAGCCAACTCCTCAGCCAGCAAATCATGGTGAGGTCGAGGCCACAGTTAGCCAGTTTTGCCAAGAGGTGATCATGGGATATCAGATCAAAGACTTTTTTAAAGTCAAGATATACGACATTAATCTCTTCCCCCTTGTCCAGGTGATAGGTCACCTGGTCATAAAAGGAAATGGGGTTGGTCAAGCAAGACCTACCCACAACAAACCCATGCTGGGGATCCCTCAGGATATTTCCATCAGGTAGTATGTTAAGGATGGCCTCTGTGATCATCTTTTTGCAAGACCTTCCCCAGGATAGAGGTCAGGCTGATGGTCCTGTAGTTTGACAGATGTACTTTCCTCCCTTTCTTGAAGATAGGCATGACATTGGCCTTCTTCCAATCTTTGGGCACTTAACCAGAGCACCAGGAATTCTGAAAGATCCATGCCAGGTGCTGAACTATGATGCTAGCCAGCTCCTTCACTACCCTTGGGTGTAAACTATCAGGGCCAACTGACTTGAAGGTATCCAGCCTCTCAAGGTGTTCCTTCATAAGGTCAGCTTCAATGGAGGATAAAGAATCTCCCCCACCCGGGCATCCCTGACCTACAGTGGGCAGGGGTGTCCCATGGGACTGGTGAAAAACTGACGCAAAGTACCCATTTAATAGGTTGGCTTTTTCCTGGGTGTCAGTTGTCAGTTGTCCCATCTGGTTTAGCAGGGGTACAATGTTGCCCTTGCTTTTCCTCTGGCTCCCCACATGTCTAAAAACAGACTTTTTATTGTCCTTGATATTTGTAGCTAGCTGGAGTTCCATCACAGCCTTGGCTTTCCTGGTTTGCTCTCTGCAGGTCTGGACAAGAGCAGAGTATTCCTCTTTGGTGGTGGATCCATTCCTCCATCCTTTGTAGGTCTTCCTTTTAAGATGCAGGAGGTCCACTAGTTCCCTGGAGGGCCAAGGGGGATGCTGTGCCCTTTTGATGCCTGTCCTTCAAGATGGAATAGACTTTGCTTGCACATCCAGGATTGCTCCCTTGAGGAGAAACAACTCATCCTGAACTCCCCTCCCCTTTAGGTTGTGGCCCTTTAGGGCCTCACTGACAAGCCTCCTTAGCTTATCAAAGTCAGCTTTCCTAAAGTTGAGGACTTCTGTATTACTGACTCACTTGCCAGCTTTACAGCAGATATTGAAGGTTATGGTCGCTTATGGTCACTGTCACCCAGCTTCCCTTCAATCATTAGGTCACTGATTAGGTTGTCCCTGTTTGCCAGTACCAGGTTGAGCAGTGATTTACCTCTTGCTGGCCCGTTGACTTCCTGAATCAGATAGAGATCATCCACGCACAAGAGAAAGGTTTGCAACTGCTGAAATTTGGCTGAGCACTCCTCCCATGAGATGTCTGAGTAGTTAAAGTCTCCCATGACAACCATACACTGGGAGTGTGCGGCCTCAGCCAATTCCCTGGCAAACTCCTGGTCAAGGTCTTGACCCTGGGTAGGGGGTCTGTAGCGGACTCTGATAGTATCCCCTGTGCCATTTTCCCCATAGATTTTAACTCAGAGGGTCTCAAGTCTTCCACCGTGGGTGCCACTGTCAGCTTGCAGGGATGCATAGCTTTCCTTGACAGAGAGAGCTGCATCCCCACCCCTTTTGTCTGCCCGATCCCTCCTGTACAGGGTAAAGCCATCTATACCTGTGGTCCAGTCATGGGTGGTGTCCCGCCAGGTCTCCATTGTCCCTATGACCCATAATTATTTAATTATTTGTATTTAGCAGGAGGACAAGTTCCTCCTGTTTATTCCCCAGGCTCCTTGCATTTGTGTATAGACAGGCAAGTGTCCCCTTGGGGGCCCTGGCCCTGCCTACAGTTTGTTCCAGGGCTGGGGCAGGTCGGTTCCCTTAAGTGCTTTGGCCTGTTGGCTTTCAAGGGTTGCTCTGTGGGCCAGAAGTGGCAGTAGTCCCCACATCACCCAGCGGGCTTAGTTTAAAGGCCAGTGGAGAAGGTCAGCCAGTCTGGCTGAGAAGAGAGTCCTCCCCAGTGGAGAGAGGTGGAGGCCATCCTTTCTCAGCAGCTCACTGCCTATCTCACCAATGAGCAGACTGTGGTCATGGAAGTCAAAGCCTTCCCGATGACACCAGTGCCACAGCCTTTGGTTTACTACCTGGATCCTCCTCTCCCTCCTCAGCCCATAGCCTGAGACTGGGAGGATTGAAGAAAACACCACCTGTGCCCCCAGACCTTTTAGCCCCACTCCCAAATCCCTGTAGCACTTCATGACCCAGCTGGGAGTGCTCCAAGCCATGTCATCAGTGCCCACATGAATAAGGAGCATAGGGTAGTGGTCAGTGGGCTGGAGGAGCTTAGGGATCTTCTTCACAATGTCTAGGATATGGGCTCCCGGGAAACAGCAAACTTCCCAGGCTAAGGGGTCAGGGTGGCAGATTACCCCTTCAGTCCCCCTCAGAATGGAGTCTCCCATGACAAACACTTTGCGTTTTCTCTTGGGGAGAGTGGGGGCAGTAGCTACAGTAGAGCCTGTGTTGCCTGAGGGAGCTGGAAACTCAGCAGGCTCTGCTGGGGTTGCAAGAGGTTCATACCTGTTCAAAGGTCCAGTGGGGCAGGTGCCTGGGTGCAGTGGGCCATGGGGCCCTTGACCACCTTGTTCCAACCCCTGGGCTGGACAGTAAGGGACGTCCTCGAGTTCTTTGAGTCCTCCCTTATCCTGGAGGGAGACCGTGGTCTACCTCCGTCTGCTGAGGAGAAGGGCCTGGCAGTAGGAGTCGATCTCCTGCTCACAGTCCCTGATAGCATGCAGTCTCTGGACTGCAGCCTGGAGCTCCTCCAGCTGGTGCACCAGAGACCCCAGTAGGGAGCAGAACTCACAAGGGGAGGTGGCCATGCTCCCAGACCCCAGAGCCTGAAAAAGTGACAGAAAGCCCCTGCAGCTGAGAGCCAGAGGCTTCATCAGTGTGGGGCCCAGAACCATGGGCTCTGTCTGGGTGGAAGCCTCTGAGGTGCCAGAGGGGGAGGCTGCAGACCCCAAGGGGACCCTCAGGGTACAGCATGTGCCCATCTGTGTCATGCTGTTCATGCACTAGCTACAGCTGGGACTGTCTACCCTAGGGGGCTCACACAGGGCCGCAGGCTCTCCTGCTCGCCCTCCTGTGGGAATTCCCACACTAACTCATGTGCCAGGCCCAGGAGCATTCCCGTTTGCGTGGCCTGTTTGTGAGGCTCCGATCGTGTGGCTCCCTGGAGGGCTGGAAGAATTAGGAGCTGGGGTCAGTGTGGCCCTCCCTGCCTCCAACTCAGAGGGTTCTCAGCTGGCTAAGGTGGCTAAATCCCTGCCTCCATGGGCCCCTGCTTACCTGTGGGCAGGCCGGGCTTGGTTCATGAAAGAAACATGGTTTTTATTCATTTGAATAGTTAAAAGCAAAAGAATTGAGTTAAGAAGAGATAAGAATAAAGCTAAAAGTGAAGGAAGAACATAGCTTTCTGAATTACTGGAGCCTCCCTTCTTTGTGAGATCTGCCTCATTAGGATACTCACTTCCTGTCTCTTCAGTGGCTCTGTAAATCTCTGAGGGGAAAAGTAAAAGTAAATTCTCTGAAAGATATTTGATCCTATATTCAAAGCTCAGGCAGCTACAGATTCATTAGTCTGATGTCAGTTGTCTACAAGGCTTTAGTTAAATTTTGAAGGAAAAAATAATTAAACAGGTGGAATTGAATGAAAAATTAAATGGAATTTAACACACATTTGCCAGAAGTAAATCATGTTGGATGTATCCAATACCTTTCTTTGATAAGATTGCTGATTTTCTAAACATAGGGAGTACAATAGATCTAATTTATCTGGACATTAGCATTTGATATGGTGCCTACAGGAAATTATTCTTTCAACTTGAGAAGGTGGGGATTAGTAGAAGAATGGTAAAGTGCTCAAGAAATTGGCTAAAGAGCAAATAACAATAAATTGCATTGAAAAGGAAATTGGGCTGATTATTAGAAACATATCTTCAGAATCAGTCTTGGGACTGATTTCATTTAATACTGTAGTTGAATTTAATGATCTTGGCACAAAATAGAGGAGTATGCTAAAGGAATTTTTGATGACAGAAAGGAAACATTTTCACTGTGGAGCAAGGTTAGAATATGGAATATGTGAAAAAATGTGATGAGCTTGAGAACTGAAGTTACAACCTGAAATATGAAAAATGCTACTTGGTTGTCTTTTTAATTTGTGTGTGTTTTTAAATTACTTTGTAAGTTATGTACAACTTGGTTTTACTTACTAGCATAAATAGATACCTTCTGAGAGACTTACTGAAATAGTAGTGCATAAAACGTAAACGAAATATTTCACTACATTTAGTTGTCCTTGGAACATAAATACAAAAAAGAATTTTTCGCCCTTTAAGTAATTACTCAAGTGCATGGTGAAAGTAATTAAACCAGAAAATAAAGCTACATGTGAGCTTTATGGTGGAACATTTTCATTTTATAGGAAAGTATTATTTTTTTCTTACTTGATTAACACTGAAGGTATGGGATATTGTGATTTTTTTTCTTTTCTTTTTTTAATCAAGTAGAAAAAAGGTTCATTTGTCTTCTGTAGGTTTATAACAGTGATATTTTAAATTGTCGCTGATAAACTCAGGAGTTGAAAATACATTTACTTTTCTACAGGCTTTGCAGTACACACAAATTACTAATATACTTTGTATCTATTTACTTCATGTAATGCTTTAAAAATCTATTAATTTAAACAGGCAATTATCATTAAAATTGTTTTGCATCTGAACTAGAATATTCAAGTAGAAAGTCCAGTGGCCACTCAGGCCTCAGATTATTTTTTAATTAAGTCTATTTAATTATGTTGACTATGAATATACTGAACACCTTCCTAGCAATCCAACGTATTTCCGACACATTGTTTCCTGAAGATGTGGTTCAGTATATTTACTTGCTGTTTCCACAGGATTCATTTTTCTCCTTTGGACTGTATTTCTTCACAAATGAAAGAACAAGATTATGAAAAAAATGCTCATTTTTAAGAATTTTATAACAATTTAAAAGTAAGAGTCTATAATATACTCTGTACATTTGAAACTTACAAGCATGAATGTATATCCTGCAGAATGCAAAGACCCAGAATGTGGTTTCTTCAAGAGGAAGCCAGAGAATTCATAATTTCTATTGCCAGTAAAATAGTGAAGCTAATATAAGGTTCTGCTGTTACGTATATTGGTGCAAATCTTTAAAAACATTGGCCAAGTAACTTGCCAAATGTTTTCAAGACCAGGAGTAGAATATATACTTGCTGAGCTTCTGCTGCAATGGAATATATTGAATTATTATCAGTGTTTAATTATTTTAATTGGGCAAAAGTTTCTGGAATAAATGTTTAATGCAGAAGTACACATAAAAAGGAGAGAACCTATTTTATTCTTTTTCTTCTTTTAGGTTTTTCAGGTCAGTACTATGAAATAGAAGTGAATAACTGTGATTCTGCACCCTGCTTGAATGGTGCTGTCTGTCAGAATGATGTCAACAGATATGATTGTTTCTGTCCTGATGGTAAGTTGTTCAAAATAATATATTGTTATCATAAGTGACAATTTGCAAAAAATGCCTGAAGATTCTGAGGCTGCCTTGACAAACTTCAAAGTAAGTGTTATAACTTCTCCCTTGTCAAGGTACATTATTTACTTCTGAGGTCTTATTTGCATCTGGGTACATCAAGATGACAAAACAAATGCTCATAAAAAAGATGACAACAGTTACATATGGAAGCATTATTTAAGTATATATCCATGAATCTAGCACTACTAGAATTACAGTAATAAAAACAAATGTTTAGTACCCCAACTTTATAGAAGATGGATCAAAAAACTAAAATGCATTAGGGAAACATTGGGTGTGGATATATAAGCATGTACTTTGTAGCCTGAGGACTTAAGTATAACATGTAAAATTATAATAGAGATAATAATTCCCCTTTGACTTCCAGTATTTTGGAGTCCATTCATATCCTTTAAGAAAAGCTGTTTTGTTCTTTATCGTATTCTTCTTATTATTTTTCAATGTAAACTACTGAACATGAACAAAACTGATTGCTGACAAAACCACTCATAAGAATTTTTTTTTCTGAATTTAGAGTGATTTTTCACAGAGCCTTTTATCAATTGTTTCTGTTTGGAATATTTATAGGATAACTTGATAGATCTTAGAGGAACAGAATCAATTTTATGATTTGTAATTTTGGAAGATGACGTAATGTAGCCCATTTTTTAATGTCCAACTTAAAGAATAAGATAGGGTTGACTACAGAAGTTTTAGTTTTCAGAGACATTACAGAATACTATAGGCATTATAATGCTTATGCTATTTCTACTATCATATGAGATTCCCTAAAACATATTTTATTAAAAGTGTAGTTTCCAGTATTAGTTAATTTAAGTTAGAAAACAAGATAGTTATTGAAGATCCGTTGTAAATTAAGTTTATAAAGGATCATGTTACTGTTTACCTTACTTAATCTCATATCATTTGGATTAGAAAAATAAACCTTGGCATTCACATTGATAATTTTGTGACTTGGTAGTTACCTGTGAGACATGGATCTGATTAAACTCTGATTGCAAATGGGAACTGTTACTGTATACATTATTAAGGAACTCAGGGTAATTGCAAAGTTTTATGACTTAGGGATCAGTGGAAATTGGTTCCATGGTCAGTTTGAGAAATTATTAGAATATGCGTTGCGCTGAGGGTGCTGATAGCTTAACATTAGTCATGGTCTTCCTGCAGCCATGGCCTGTGACAGCACTAATGATAGTCATTTTGTAGCGTGACCATGCATTAGAATACATTTACAAGAGCATGAAATGTCAGATATTATAGTAGAGATTCTTCAGCAGTTTCTTGTAAAAGAAACCTTTCCCTTCTCCTACAAGTTAGAATTAGCTTAAACTCAGTTCCACACATTCACTGTTCTATAGAAAACACATAATATTAGAAAATGTTGAGAAACAGAATTGGCACTGGTAGAGCTTTTAAAATTTTATGACCAAAATAATTTCATAAATTCATTTAATTAAAAATGTTCTTTAACATATGTACTCATATGTTACCTAGTTCTTAAGAGACCATTATGGAAAAAAAAAAGCTAAAACTGGATTAAGGTAAACCCCCAATCCTATTTTTGTGATGCGTTTAAAATGCATTTGGAGGTCAAAAGTAGTGATTTACTAATGACAATAGAAAAGTCTTTCAGAAAGTACTCACTATAAAAACATATGGTATTTTGTGTTTATTTTTATAAAGTAATTTGATAACCATTGATACAGTAAACGTGCACGCACAATGATTTGTTATTTAAACAGCAAACGTGCACACACAAGTTCCCCCCCTTCCCCACCACACTCTCTCTCTCTCTCTCTCTCTCTCTCTCTCGGTGTTCAAAAATAAAAGGCACAGGTATAGATTAATAATACACAGCTCTTTGTTTTTCCAACCAAGGATTTGAAGGTCTGAACTGTGAAATCAACTTTGATGAGTGCACTTATGGCTTCTGTAAAAGCAATTCAACTTGTTTAGACCTCATTGTGGACTACATTTGTATTTGTCCTCTAGGCTTCACTGGTAAGATTTATTTATAAACTTGAATGAGATAATAAATATTTAAATCCTCTATTATCTGGTCAAAAATTAAAAGTAAATAAAATGTTCTTGATTGCATTTTATTCATTGTTTTGGTACTAATGAAAACCAATTCATCTCATTGCAATGTCCTCTTATATCCATTGTCTATCTTAATCTCTTTCCCAGATGCTAGAAGTGCTGATATGAATACTGTTCTGTTAAAAAAGAGTAAGCAAAAAAGTATATCTTGCACATAGAAAATATTTTGAAAATATCTCATCTGTTTTATTTAGCTAAGTCTCATTTCAAAGTTTACTCAGGCAAGCAATGACAGCTATATGGAGTGATGTTTATCTCTATGATTTTCTTTTGTGTGATTTGGATAACAATGAGAATGAGTGTGTGTTTTAGGCAAAGCACAGTTTGCTTCAAGTGGGATATGAATGATTCTCATGATAACAGCTTGCAAATTGCAAATTTGTTTCTATATAAAATAGAATTAAGAAAACTAGCAAATAGTACTTGCATGAGAGGTCAGTCCTGTTCATGACCCTTTTGGAGCCAGAATCCTCTAGGGAAACTAATAAAGCGTTCTCCACAAGGACATAATAACTAATATGTTCCAACCCCTAACCTTGTGGCATATTGATTTTTGAGCTGCTGTTTTAGAAAGGCAAAAAAAGAGTGCTACTGCTCTAGCAGTGAGGGATAATGAGAGGGCAAACAGTAATAGCAGAAAGTGACAGTCTTCATGTGTTAACAAATCTGAGAGAAGACATACTTACATACCAACAGTGTTGGACTTGATATAAATAATGTGCATAAGGATGTAGGTAGTGGCAAACAGATCTAGCTTAATGCCTGTGGAGTACAGGGATAAGAAAAAGAGAAGAATATGTGGAGAAAGAGGAAAGTCAATGGTTTTGGGCAAGCAACTGAGAGCCAGCTCTATGAAAATGAATGGTTTCAGTCAGAGGATGATGCTATTTACAAGTAGGGACAAAAGGTGGAATTCTATTTCTTCTGGAACTTACGCATCCTGATGTGGTCATCCACATGGCATTCTTTGTCACATTGGGTGCATCTACACGTGCTATTAGGGGTCAGCAGTAAACTGCAGAACTCTGGTTTATTGCTCCAAGGTTTATCAACCACTTACTGCTCTGTGGTTTATTGTTCCCAGGAAGCTCCTAGGCATGTAGTTTACATGTGTGCCTGGAGCGCACCACATTAAGCTAGGTTGCAGCACCCCCTGGCTGGCAGAGGGCCTTGGGGTCAGCCTGCCAGCCTGGGACTGCTCCAACTGGGCTCAGTTTGCTGCAGAGGAGCTGGCTGGGGCACAAGGTGCTTTAGTATGGGTCTAGCTGGCAGGCAGCCCCTGCACTGAAGCACCCTTGTGCCCGAGCCAGTTGGCTCAGCATCTGCCAATGTGCTGCTATTCATGAGAACTCCACAGCAGGGTAGGGCTTATATTTATAATTCCTACCCTACTGCAGAGTTCATTAGTTTCATGCGTCCTAATAGGGGCACATATGTAGACACTGAGCTGTTTACTATGCAGTTAATTAGGCAATTGTGCAGTAAACATCTCATGTAGACATGCACATTAAACCTAGGGACAGACATTACACATAAACCAGTTTAAGTGATCAGAAACTGGTTTAAACCTGTAACATAACAGATGTTCAGTGCAAATAAACGAGTTTCAAAATAACTGAAGCCTGTTTTAGATAAACCTGGTTGAATGTAGTATCAAACTTAAGTGAGTTGGCTCAAATTGGTTTACACAATGTCTGCACCAGACCCCTTCCTCGTTTAAGTTAAATCAGAGTCCCCCGGCATCCTGGCATGCTCTCTGGGCTGGCAGGGGCTGTCTGCTCCACAGCAGGGTTGGCCCCTCCCCTTTGCATCTGCCTGGCTGCACCTCAGCACAGATTTGCAGGCACAGCAGGGTCTGCTAGCTTCTGCATGTCCCCCTCTACTCCCCCCACTTGCAGTTTAAGCAGAGATCCCTTCCTCCTCTCTGCCACAGCAGAGACTGCAACCACCATGTGGTGTGCTAGCTAATGCCAAGAGGTGTCTGTGTTTGTCTCTCTCTCCAATTTCATTTGGATGGACAGACAGAACAGTGACCGCTTAGGGCTTTTAGAGCTAATCAACAGATTAGCTGGTAAGCTGTTTGCGAAATTTGAAGTAATGTAGAGAGAGACTATTGTTTTACTAATCAGATGATAAAGACTGTTATCAGCTTCTCCCTTCCCTCCGTCCCTCCCCCAGGTGGCTTACTTGCCTGTCAGTTTGCTGCAGACAATATGATGAGGCAAGGAAGGAGATTGAAAAGCTCAATATCATCAACAGATGCATGCACTATGCACACCCTGCCTTGCCTCAGAGTGCTAGCCTGGGGCTGGTGGCTGGCAACACTCCTGCCACTTGAGCAGCCAGTGGGGAAAAGCCTGGGACCATGCAGGCAGACCTCCCTAATGAGAGAGTCCTGTGTAGGACTGTCCATGCCCTCCTCAGATCAGCTCCCTGCAGCTCCCCAGCTTCTAGCTTGAGCCACTTTAGGCATGCACCTGAATTTCCTCAGTACAGAGAGTATGTCTGTCCAGTTTCAAGTCAGTTAAACTAATCTGCAAAGATTGACTCAATTCAGGATCAGGCTTTTTGAATGTCTGTCCCTAGCCCTTGTCCCAAGAAATCAGTTACGTAACAGGTTGGTATTCTTATTGTGAGCACATAGTCTTATGAACCTATGCATGACTACACAGTCACATCAACTGATCATGTGCGGTAGTAGAAGGGACCTGTATGCACATCCCAGAAATGGAATCATCCAAAACCAATGACTGTCAGGCTTAACCTCATTTGGGATGCTGGAGATCCTGGGGTCTAGATTCCATTCAACCAGAGGCAATCGGAATCTGGGTGGCTCTGCCATTCCTGCACATATCTCTAACCACTGCTCCATGGATAAGCCATTATTCACTCATTTTTCTGGTGTTCCTTATGGAATCTTTATCATTGTACTTAATATTTACTTACGCTAGTACATCTGGTTCACCTAACATTAAATTAAAATTGGGGAGTTGGATTACAAAAAATCCTATTTAGATTCCATATTATACATTAATTTAAGGGATAATATTCGAGTGAATTGTTGTATGTGCATGCTTGCCCGTGTACAAAAAATACACAACCCACTACTGAGTTCGATAAAATAATAGATATTCAATTATGGTTCAACAATACCACTTTTCCAATCAACTAGAAATTAGTCAAAGAGCTTTGTTTACAAAAAAATAGGACAGCATAATTCTCTGACGGTTTCTCATTTGAAAATATTATGCATGATTTGTTTAATTAGAAGGTAAAGTGTAACAGTTAGACTCATCTGGGCAAAAATGTGTATGTTCTCCAAGGAAGAACAAAATAAGTTGAAATGGGACTTATTATGTCTTTTTATCATAGCTTCATGGAAAACACTGAGATTATTTTTCCTATTATTGTTTATCCCCATTAAATTTGAAAATATATTTTTTTTTAATTATTGTTGACATTTATATAATGGAATGATATATCTCAACATAATATATTTAAAATCTGAGATTTTTTTCAGGTAAACTAGAACATACTGAAGGTTTTCAGTTGTGACCTTTTAACAGAGAAACCCACCTGTTTGGTTGTATTTTATAGGGAGCTGTTTATTAACTCAAAACCCTAAGGCAAGTATTTATTAGGAAAGTGCAAGCTGTGGGTAAGATACAGAGAGAGAGGTACAGACTGATTAATAACTTGCCCAGGCCACAAAGGAAGTCCATGGAAGAAGTACAGACTTGAATCTAGATTTCCTATTGGTAAAATAAGATGACATGGCTAAGTGCCATGTCTAAGTGACACTTGCATAGCTGTATAACTTATTCTTTTGGCACTTATGCTCACATTGGATTCTACATAGCTATGCTCATCTTACATTTCCTTGCACTCTGTAGGCAGTACTCTAGTTACATTGATGCCTGAAGGGAATAGAATTGCTTAGGCATACACATAATGTTGAGTAAAGTCCCAAACTGTAGTTACAGAAAAATCATAACTATCATGTGATGGCTGAAAGCAATGGGGCTTCATAACTTCACCATGGGCTATTCATTTAAAACCTCCAGCCCAACTCTTGAAGCAGGCACAATATAAAGCTATGAGAGGAAGATATGTGTAGCCAATACAAGATGAACAAGCCTAAGGAATGATGGTTCAGTGAACCTGGCACTCTGGTGTAGTGCCCAAAGACTGGAAGAAGACCAATGTGGTGCCTATCTTCGAGAAAGGGAGGAAAGTGGATCCGGCAAACTATAGGCCCATCAGCCTGACTTCTATCCTGGGGAAGATCTTAGAAAAGTTTATTAAAGAGGCCATCCTTAATGGACTGGCCGAAGCCAACATCCTGAGGGATAGCCAGCACAACTTTGTTGAGGATAGGTCTTGCTTCACCAATCTCAATTCCTTTTATGATCAGGTCACCTAGCACCTGGACAAGGGAGAAGAGATTGATGTCATATATCTTGACTTCAAAAAAAGCCTTCGATCTGGTATCCCATGATCACCTTTTGGCGAAACTGGCCAATTGTGGCCTTGGGTCCACCATGATCCGCTGGCTGGGAAATTGGCTCCATGCTTGGACCCAGAGGGTGGTAATTGGTGGGAGTCAATCGTCATGGTGCCCCAAGGCTCTGTCCTTGGACCCATATTGTTCAATATCTTCATTAATGATGTGGACATTGGAGTCAGAAGCGGACTGGCCAAGTTCACTGATCACACCAAACTTTACAGCAAAGCATCCACACCAGATGACAGGAGGGCAATCCAGGCTGACCTGGAACAGAAAATGGGCGGACGAGAACCTGATGGTGTTTAACACTGAAAAATGCAAGGTTCTCCACCTTGGGAGGAAAAACCTGCAGCATGCTTATAGGCTCAGCAGTGCTACACTGGCTAGTACTACGGAAGAAAGAGACTTGGGGGTCATCATTGACCACGAGATGAACATGAGCCTGCAATGCAATGCTGCAGCTAGTAAAATGACCAAAAAACGCTTGCATCCATAGCTGCTTCTCAAGCAAATCCCGGGACATCGTTCTCCCATGCTACTCGGCCTTGGTGAGGCTGGAGCTAGAGTACTGTGTCCAGTTTTGGACTCCACAATTCAAAAAGGATGTGGAGAAGCTTGAGAGAGTCCAGAGAAGAGCCATGCACATGATCAGAGGTCAGGAAAACAGACGTTACTATGACAGGCTGAGATCTATGAGGCTCTTTATCCTGGAAAAGCGCAGGCTCAGAGGTGATCTGATGGCTGCCTATAAGTTTATAAGGGGTGCTCACCAGGAACTGGGGGAACGTTTGTTCACCAGAATGCCCCAAAAGATGCCAAGGTCGAATGGTTATAAACTCCTCCAAGACTGTTTCAGGCTGGACATAAGGAAGACCTTCTTTACTATCTGATCCCCCAGGGCCTGGAATAGCCTGCCACCAGGTGTGGTTCAATCACCTACTTCCAACACCTTCAAGAGAAATTTGGATGTTTATCTTGCTAGGATCCTATGATCCCTGCTGACTTCTTGCCCGTCGGGTGGGGGGCTGGACTCAATCTTCTGCGCTCCCTTCTAGCCCTAATGTCTATGAAATCTATGAAATGGATGCTGCTTTGAAAAAGAGAGGTGCTGGGTCAAGCACTTGCCCCATTTTATCTCATTAATATTAACTGTTCAGAAAAGCCTTCTAAATGATTTAATGGACAGCTGTGCTCTCTTCCTATCATCCCTGTATTCTACCAAGATTGTGAAGGGATGACAATCTTAGAAATTATTTACTTAGATAACACCAAATTGGAACTGCAAATCCTATGTTCACATGACTCATTTCAAACCAATCTGAATCAGTACCGATGTGCATATCAGAGTTCTTGAAAGTCTTCTAAACAGTGACTTGAAAAAAAAATTATATACAGACTTGATTATATATTATACTCCACTTAAGTATAAGACTTCCCTCTTAAGTCTCTTGATTATGGCCCAAGTAGGGACTTAAGTAACCTCCAGTATAACTTACAGGAGATGAGAGTATACTCTAAGGGTATGTACAGACATTACATTTAACTAGGGTTAAGTCAATCTAAGTGCTGATCTGTACAGATGTTTCAGGACATTAGATCAGGCAAAAAGATTGCCTGATCTAATTTAGTTCACATGAGTGGGTGCACTAAGTTAAATTGGGAATGGGTTAGCCCAATGTACTGAACATCTGTACACATTTGGAGCACAGCACTGTAGCTAGGAAATTCCAGCCTCTCACACAAGCCCCAGGACTACATTTTTCCTATCCTCTCTCCCTACTCTGACCAGCCTGTACAAGCTTCAGTCACTGATTCAATTCAGAAGAGATTCAACCCAATTCAGCTGCCAAATCTCCAAATCCAAATTGCATCACTAGACCCTTTAATCTCTCTGAATAGAATTGGAATCCTCCAAATAGATTTGGAGACAATCATTGATTTGGACATAGACACAGCCTTAAATGTTTTTTTCTATATACCTCAAGGTACCAGGTGGTTTGAGAAAACTGAGATGGGGGGTGGCAGGTGGAGCATCCCACAGGAGTGTGGTGGAAGGTCCCCAGTGCACTCGGTGACAGAACGAGAAATGGACTAGAAGCACTTCACGTCCACCACGGAGCGCACAGGGGACACCCTCCCTCCCCTTGGCTCAGCAACTGGTGCCTCTTGGGTCTGGGGTGGCACCTGGGGTCCCCTTGTGGCCAATCAACAAGCTGGGAGGGTGTGGGGGGTCTTCTGCTGAGCAGGCGGGAGGGCCCCCATGCTCCTGTGGGATACTCCATCTGCCCCACCATCTCAGCATTCACAAGTTGCACCTGGTACCTCAAGGTATATAGTACAATATTTAAAGCTGTGTCTATGGCCGAATTGCTGATTCTCTGAATTGGCATTGAATCTTCAGATTCAGATTCAGCTGAATCGAATTGGGACAGTGATCCGAATCAACAAATTGAATCACTGTCCTCCGAATCAGCTGAATCTGAATCTGAATCAAGTACGGCCTGCTTCACACACCCCTACTGTGCATGCCATACCCAATTTACAATCATGTGGCTCGAAGTAAGTTGTCTGATCACAGATCAGGTATTAGTGCAGCACCAAGCAGCTGATGAATTCATTGATGCATGAACTGAGGATCTGGTTCACTATGCTCAGTTTATTTGCTTTTAAATCTTCCTTTTTACATTTCTTAAAGTTTCTTTGTTTCTGTTACACTTTGGATTTCTTATCAATTTTGTTTGTAGCTCACCTGAGAATCTGTAAATAGGTGAAAACTGAAAAAAATGGCTGAATTTATTTTTGACTTTTGGATTCAAAAGAGCAATTTCACCTTATTTTGCTAGGAAACAAGTGTGAGATTTTTTTTTTTTTTTTTTTTGTAATTAGAAACAATAAATGTCTGAAATCTTTTTGTTTGTTTTCTTTGTTTGTTTGATGTTTTTAATATGCCATACAGTGCCAACTGTATCTTTGCTGCCAGAAATGAAATGTATTTGTAAAAGTAGCTCACTTTTTTGTATACATCACACCTTTATACAATATTTAATTTGTTTAACTATCAGCTATTTTAGATGAAAATCCCTAACTTTACAGCTGTCAAGGAAAAATAAAATACAGTGTTCCCAACCTGGAAAAGTTAAATTATGTAGTTGTCACTTGGACTATGAAGTAGCTTTCTGCTTTCGTAAACCCAAAATGATTTATAGTTTTAATGTTTCATTTTCTTTTCTGTCAGACAAAAACTGTTCAATGGACATTGATGAATGTGCTTTCAAGCCCTGCAAAAATGGAGGCTATTGCCAGGATTTGATTGGTGAATTTTACTGTAGCTGTTTGCCAGGTAGGTAGTCAGGTGGTACGTTGGTGAAAAATATAGAATGTTTTTAAAAGATAACTTCTTTTGTCTTAAATACACATATGATTTAGGATATAGATGTTCTTTGCCTAAGTAAAGAGAAAGGACTTGGATAAGCACTGTAGTGAACAATGTATGATTATTATGTAGGTTGGAACTTCTCTTTTTAGGAATTTGCTTAAAGAACATTTAGGTTGAAGGGGTATATTGTAAATTACTGAATAAAGTATTGAATAAAAATATGAAAATATCACTACTTCACACCAGAATCTTTGGGGAATTCAGCCATTCACATGCTTTAGACATGATAACTTTCTGATGATCTTACATAAATGTGAAATGATTTTGTTTCCTACTTTTGTACTTCCTGAAATGTTTTTTTTTTTTTCAAATTTCTTATGAGTAAGTAAGGAAAGAAAGAGTGCAAGTTACATGTCATAGAGGTTCTGGGGATGTGAAGAACTTTATAGAAGCTATTAGTAATTTTGAATTGAGGTCACTGACAATGTCAAAACAAGTTATTTCCTGCAGTCTAGCAACAGAAACACTATTTACTAAATTTGTATGATCTTGTAAGCATATAAAAATTGACATATATCAGTATAATTTTTCTGTACTGAACTTGATTTGTCACTGTAGATTAATTTCTCAAAGCTTTAATCTAATATATTTTAATACAATATGCTAATCTAGATATACCAGACTTATATAGCATGACTAATTCACAAAATATACTTTGTTGTGCTACTTATACTGTAGATTGACAAGTCACTATTGGATTGAAGAAATAGTAGTTCAGATATAATGATGTAGGGGTAATTTTCCAATTGTAATTATTTTGTTTTGTTAGGTCATTTACTGGCTTGTTCATATTTCATAGTTTCATAGTTAGTAGGGTCAGAAGGGACCTGAGGAGATCATCTAGGCCGACTGCCTGCCGTGGCAGGAAAGAATACTGGGGTCAAACGACCCTGGCCAGATGTTCTTCCAGCCTGCTTTTAAAGACCTCCAGGGTAAAAGCCAGCACCACTTCTTTTGGAAGTTGGTTCCAGGTCCTAGCCACCCTGACAGTGAAATAGCTCTTCCTAATGTCTAGCCTGAAACTACCCTCCGCTAGCTTGTGTCCTTTGTTTCTTGTGACTCCTGGGATTGCTTGGGGGAACAGGGACTCTCCCAATGCCTGCTGGCCCCCCTTGACTAGTTTGTAGACTGCCACTAGATCCCCTCTTAGCCTTCTTTTTTGGAGGCTGGACAGGTTCAGGCCCCTCAGCCTATCCTCATAGGGCCTGCCCTGCTGACCCCTGATCATGTGGGTGGCCCTCCTTTGGACCCTCTCCATATTGGCCACATCCCTCCTGAAGTGCGATGCCCAGAACTGGATGCAGTAGTCCAGCTGTGGCCTGACCAGTGTCACATAAAGGGGGAGGATCGCTTCCTTGGACTTGCTTGAGATGCATCAGTGGTTGCACGACAAGGTATGGTTGGCCTTCCTGACCGCGTCCCCACACTGTCGGCCCATGTTCAATGTGGCATCAATGATGACTCCAAGATCCTTTTCTGTCTTAACACTGGCGAGAAGGGAGTTCCCTAGCCTGTAGGTGTGCCGCTGATTCTTCCTCCCCAGGTGCACTACCCTGTACTTGTCAGTGTTGAACCGCATCCTGTTCTCTTTGGCCCACCCCTGTAACCTGTCTAGATCCATTTGCAGCCTGTTCCTTCCTACTAGCATACCCACTTCCCCCCACATCTTAGTGTCATCTGTGAACTTGAACAGGGTGCTTTCTACCCCCTCGCCCAAGTCACTGATGAAGATGTTGAATAGTGCGGGCCCGAGGACCAAGCCCTGGGGAACCCCACTGCCCACATCCCTCCAGGTCGAATAAGAGCTGTCCACCACCACCATCTGGTTGCAGCACTCCAGCCAGTTAGTGACCCATCTGACCGTGTAGGCATCAACACCACTGTCTCCAAGTTTCTTACTGAGAATGGGGTGAGAGACCGTGACAAAGGCCTTCCTGAAGTCCAGAAAGACTATATCCACTGCGACACCTGCATCCAAGGACTTGGTGACCTGGTCATAGAAGGTCACCAGGTTGTTTTGACAAGACCTGCCCCTAATGAACCCATGCTGGTTGCCCCTGAGCATAACCTCCCCTGCTGGCCCTTCCTGGACATGTGCCAGGATAATTATTTCGAAAAGCTTCCCCAGGACCGAGGTAAGACTCACGGGCCTATAGTTTCCTGGGTCCTCCTTCCTCCCTTTTTTGAAGATGGCCCTTTGAAAAGGGCCACATTGGCCCTTTTCCAGTCCTCCGGCACATCGCCCAAGCACCATGAGTGCTCGTAGAGCTGTGCCAGAGGTCCCGCAATGACCTCTGCTAGTTCCTTCAGCACTCTGGGGTGGAGATCATCAGGACCTGCGGATTTAAATACATCTAGTCCCCCCAGAAGTTCCCTGACAAGGTCCTTATTAAACCTAGGCCTGGGTGTGCCACCCACAGGGCCCTCAGGGGGGCCAGTGGGGGAGATATCCGGGTCCCTCCTCAGAAATACGGAGGCAAAGAAATTGTTGAATATGTCAGCTTTACTGTCAGGTGAGATGACCAGATTTCCTAGTGTGTCCTGCAGAGGCCCCACGTTACTTGGCACCTTCTTTCCCCCTCCTATGTATTTGAAAAAGGACTTCTTGTTGTCCTTGATCTGGGTCGCTAGTCCCAGCTCCATTTCCACCTTGGCCTTCCTGACCGCCCCCCTACATTCCCTAGCTACCAAGGTATAGTCCTCTCTTGTGATGGCCCCTTCCTTCCAACGGGTGTACGCCTCCTTTTTTTTTTTTTGGAGACGTTCCCAGATGCTTTTGGTGAGCCATGGGGGAGTTTGCGCCCTCTTACCCCCTTTGATTCATGTAGGGATTACTTCCCTTTGAGCTTGGAGGATCGTCTCCTTAAGGAGCGACCACTCCTCCTGGACACTCAACTCCCTCCATCTCTGGGACCTCTGCTTCCCCCACTAGTTTTCTTACCTCATTAAAGTCCACCCTCCTGAAGTTGAGGGCTGCTGCCTTGCTGGAGGCTTTTGCCACCTTGCGCTAGATGGTGAATTCCAGCAGACGATAATCGCTATTGCCCAGGTGGTCAAGCACCCGCAGACCCTGTACCACATCATCGCCCGTGGCCAGGACCAAATCCAACAAGGCATCTCCTCTGGTGGGGCTGTGTACCTTCTAGGATAGATGGAGGTCCTGTATGTCAGTTAAGAACCTGCATGAGCAGTCAGACCTGGCTGTCTGCTCCTCCCAGCAGATGTCTGGCAAGTTTAGGTCACCCATGATGACCCCATCTTTGGACCTAACTATCTCCATGAGCTGACTTAAGAATTCCTGGTCTTGATCTTCTCCTTGGTTGGGTGGTCTGTAGTAGATGCCCACCGTTAAGTCCCTTTCTCCCCGACCCCCTTGTACTCTAACCCAGAGCACTTCTGTTTGCTCCTCCTCCGACCCAGTGATACACATTGTGGATGTGTGTTGCTCCTTGACATAGAGCACCACACGCCCACCCTTCCTTCCTGTCCTATCTTTCCTGTAGAGTTCCTTTGTGTTGTTAGCAATCTAAGTCAATAAAATAGGTGTAACATGAAAGAGAACAAGCTTATATTTGGATAGAAAAATCTGTTGTATGTTTTAGTAGGAAACTATTCCAATAACTAACTGTAGAAAGGATTTAAGCATTTTAAATATGCATCTTTGAGCTATTTCCATGTGGAAGTATGGAGAGAATCTCTGCATTTTCACTGGAAGTTTCATGGGGAAAGTATTACTGAATTATTTTAGGTTATTTAATAACTTTGAGGGTACCATCTACATTGTGATAATGGTACAGAATTTGAATGCATTTTATTTGTAAAAATAACAGAGCAGTCACAGAACACTCAAAATGCATATTCAGCTGCTTATCCACCATGATCCAAAGTCTTTTCCAAAATTATATATCCCAGTCCCCAATCTTATAAGTCAAAGATGTACTCTTTATGTAATGACCTTCAGTTCCATCATATTGAAATACATATAGGGGAAATCTACATATTCACTTTACTGTGGAGTTGACTGATTAGCAGGGCTGTGTGAATAGCGAAGTATTCAATTCAGATTCAGCTGATTCACAGGACAGTAATTTGATTTAGGAATTTGGATCACTGTCCTAAATCAATTTGGCTGAATCAGCTTTGGAAGATTCGGCGCTGATTTGGAGAGATTTGGTGATTCAGCCAGAGACAATAATGGGGAATCTCTGAAATACCTATAACTTTGTCATTTTTTTGGCAGATTTCAATGACAACATCAGGGATAGTAGCCCCTTATGAGGGCATGAAGCCTGCCAAGCTTCAAGGGGATAGGTGCAGGGATTTCTGGGAAACTGCACCTGAAACTGCTGAAAGCAAAACTCATGTCATTTGTGTGTGTTAATGCAGATTTAGATGAAAGCAGCAGGGATGGTAGCCCCTTCTGAGGACATGAAACCTGCCAGGTTTCAAAGAGATAGGTGCAGGGGTTTCAGGGAAACTGCACCTCAAGCTTCTGAAAGCAAATCTCATTACATGTATGACTTTGTATGTGTGTTAAGGCACAGCAGGATGAAACCAGCAGGGATGGTAGCCTGTAACAGGGGGCCTTCCTGATGCCAGTTAGATCTCCACCCTCCCACCTATCTGTAGGCCAACCACCCATCCCTCTTTTTCTTGCCACACCTTGATGGAAAACTAATTCAGATGTTTCCCGGGTGGGAGGCTGCTGATTTGGTGTCTTGGGATGACATCCATTCTGCAGCTTTGTATCTCCCCTTACACTGAGGCCCATGCCTCACACATTTCATCCTTCACCCCCTCCAGCTGTGGTCTCCTATCTGGGACCTATGGCTCCCCTTTAGGCCCTGGCCCTGCCTTCAGGCTAGTTGGAATCTCAAGCTTCTTGTTCTGGGCATTCCTCATGGTGGTCCCCTGGCCCTTTGAACCCTCTTTTGGTCCTGGCCCCAGCCTGGATCAGTTGAGGGTAACTCTGATATCTTTTATTAGATTAACTGAATAGTTGGATAAATATATCTTAGCAAGCTTTCAGGTTTAAAAAACCTTCATCAGGCGTAGGAAGCATCTGCAGTAGGTGTGTATATGCTCTTTCTTGATGGAATGAATAGTGAAGAAGCCACAGGCTGGTATGCATGCAAGAAAGCCAGTGAGTGAAAATGTAAGTAGAGGTGTCAGAAGGTGATGGACAGGCTGGGGGTAGGGGGAGAGGAATGTAGCAGGTAAAAGTGGAGAGGTACCTGGGGAGTCAGACGTCAGGGAGATTATAGTGTGTTATAAATGCAATGGCTATATTGAGCCCATGAGTTTTTGTATCCAGGAGGTTGATGAAGTGAAGTTCATAGGCTAGGCTCTGAAACGTGGTGTGTAAATTCAAAAAAGCACTGAAACTCACTAACCTCATCAGCAGAAGCCAACTTCTTGCAGCCCAAAACACACCAAATGGATCCAGACCATGCCATCACAAGAAATGCAAAACCTGCCAACATACTAACCCAATCTATTACAGACAAGAATACCCAACCTACCTGTGGGGCCACACTTCTCACAAGAAAGCTACTCTGTTTCCAATCTCTCAGGCCTGATCCTCAAAGGGAATTTACGAACCACTTTTCACAGACGAGCCTATGAACTTCACTTTATCAACCTCCTAGATGCAGAAATCCATGGACTCAATATAGACATTGGATTTATGATACACAACAACCTGCCTGACATCTGACTCCCCAGGTCCCTCTCCACTTTTAACTGCTACATTCCCTCCTCCCCCAGCCTGTCCTTCACTCCCTGACACCTCAGTTTACATTTTCACTGACTGGCTTTCTTGCCTGCATTTCATACCAGCCTCTGGATTTTTCACTATTCATTCCATCCAGGAAGAGCAGGGGGGCTTCCTAGTGTGGGTGAGATCTCATTCCGCCCACCTGTTTCTGGGCCAACTGCTTGCCCCTCTCTTTCCTGCCATGATTTAATGGAAAACCAATTCAGATGTTTATCAGGCAGGAGGCTGCCCATTTAGGCCCCTGATGTCTAGGGGTGACATGCATCTGTTCTTCAGCTCCATTTCTCCCCTAACACTGTGGCTCATGCCTCTCAGGTGGCATCCCAGGCAGCTGAGCTCACCTGGAACCTCACAACTCCACTGCAACCAGCAAGCATAAGGACTGTCAAAGATCTTACAGGTCTGGACTTTCCCTAGCCAGAACTGAGCATGTGTGTGGTGGCTGGAGATTATAAGGTACCTCCTACCCACCTCACCGTGGAGGTCTGTGGTCCTGGCATTTCTTGGGGGCTGCCACACCACTGGCAGTCCCACCAGGCCTCCTGACTCTGGTAGGCTGCAGTTTTAGGTCATGCCGAGGACCTGGGGTCTCCGCCTTCCCCTTAGCCCCAGCTCATACCTCCAAGTTCATCATAGCATGGGAGCTCAAAAGGGAAATATTCTTCCCCTGCTGGCTGGTGATGAAGTGAGTGCTGCCTCCAGCTCTGAGAGTGGGGCATTAAATGGTAAAAAAAAACCCCCAAAAACAACAACAACAAAATGGAAATAGGTGTGGATGGAGTGAGGAGGGTGGCACTCATTCCATCTGCAGATGGAGCTTGGAGAACCCCAGCAGCAGGAGGTTCACCTTGAGGAACACCAGCTACTCCGCCAAACCAGGATCCAAGGAGGTGTGGTGGGGTGTCACTATATCCCCAGCAATGCTGAACACCCTCTCACTTGGAACACTGGTTGGTGGACAAGACAGGTGTTCCTGGGCAACTGTGCCCAGATCATGCCACATCTGCCTGTGGGATGCCCAATAGGCCAAGAGGTCAAAGTCCAGCAGTTCCATCTCCTCAGTGAGATAAGTAACCACTGAAGCCTTGGCACTACCAGCCTGAGGCTGTCTAGTGCTTCTGGACCCCAACATTGAAGCCATGCCCTTGGCCCACATTGGCAGTGGCTGGTATGGAAGAAACTGGCTGGTGCTGGGAGTGCTGGCACAGGAAAGTGGATCCCTGTCTTTCACATCCCCTTGCCTCTGCCCTTCTGCATCCCTGACTCTGTACACCAGCACTCCTGTCCATTGATCAAGGGTTTTGGTGTTGCACATGCTCCCCTTCACCTTTAGGTAACACATGCCCACCAGCACATGGACCACACTGGACCACAACATATCCAGCCATTTTTAATGCCATCCTTCAGCTGGTTCACCAGTGCCTGGACCTCTGGTGAAAGCAGCTTGCCCCAGCCAGGAACACTGATCCCCTGGAACTTCTTCATTCAGTTCTGAAACTCCTTGACTATGAGGATCACCTGGCTAAGGACAGCATTGCCAGCACTGAGGGTCTCAGTGTCCTCAAGGAATGGCTTGAGGACCACCAAGATCTGGGAGATGGTATCCTACTCCACTTTGTTAAGGGGGCCACTAATCCCAATCTCCCTGAAAGGCGGCCATCTCATGGATAGCCTTGTGTTGCTCCATCAGCCTTTCCAGCATCAGGTATGTGGAGTTCCACTGAGTCTCCACATCCTGCATGATTTTGTGCTGTGGGATGCTCAGCTGTCTCTGTTTCTCCCACAGCATCTTGCCTTCCTTGATGCTGAGGTGGAATTAGCCTGCCACCTTCTTGCATTTTGAAATCAGCTGGGTGGTAGTGAAGGTGCCATCAACGGCAGCCCTGTCCCCATCCAAGGCATCCCTGACTATGAGGTAGAACTTGAGTGCCACACAGTGGATGCAAACAAAGTTGGCATCATGGACTGTCTTGACCATATTGGCCCTGTTGTCCGTGAGCATGAGCCTGCAGGTGAGATTGCCCTTCCCAACAAGTTGCCACTGCACCATATGGTTCATGACCATCATGATCTCCCTTGCCCTTGCCGTAGGATTCATCTATCACCTCCACTTGAAGAAGAGACCTCCAGTGCCCTGACTGATCACACCGGTGCCCTGTGTTGGAGAGGCAGACATAATCTCCACCCTGGCTGCTCCAGATGTCCAAGGTGAAGTGCAGAGCTACCTGCAGACCTGCTTTGCACTGCTCCTCCTTCAAGTACTCCCTGCATGCCTCATAATCAGGCTTCAGGAGCAGCAAGAGATGTGCAGGTGCAAGCCTGCTGCACCCCTGCTCCCCGAAGCCTCCCAAAAAAGTCCCCAGCAGCTGTGGAGTACCCTGCCAACCCCCAGCACAGTCGGAGGCAAGCAGGGTCTGTGGTGGGAGGGGGTTAATCTCAGGCAGTGGATAGGAAGAGGCTGAGTGGAGCCGAGGAGGGTCTTGCTTTGCCCTGGCTCCTACTTGGCCCAGCCCCACATGGAGCCACATGACCGGAGCCTCATGAACAGGCTGCCCAAACAGGCACGCTTGTCTGCCCACCACATGAGTTAGCACGGATTTTGCGCAGGAGGGTGAGAGAGCCCAAGGCCCTGCCTTTGTGCCCTAGGGAAGGCAGTCCAATCTGTAGCCAGCCTCCCAGTGGCATCATGAGGATGGGCACATGCCACAACCCAAGGGTCCCCTTGGGTTCTGCGGCCTCCCCCTCTGGCACCTCAGAGGTCTCCACCCAGATAGAGCCCATGGTTCTGAGCTCCATGCAGACAGAGCTTCTGGCTCTCGGCTGCAGGGGCTACTTGTCCCTTTTTGAGGCTCTAGGGTCTGGGAACATGGCCACATCCCCTTGTGAGGTCTGCTCCCTTTTAGGGTCTCTGGTGCACCAGCTGGAGGAGCTCCAGGCCACAGTCTAGAGACTGCCTGCCATCAGGGATGGAAAGCAGGAGATAGACTCCTACTGACAGGCCCTTCTTCCCCTGGAGGCGGTGGGTAGACCAAGGTCTCCTTCCAGGAAAATGGAGGAATCGGGGACCTCCCATTCTGTCAAGCCAAGGGGATGAAACAAGGTGGTCAAGGGCCCCAAGGCCCACCAAACCAAGGTCCCCACCTCGCTGGAGCTTTGCAACAAGTATGAACCTCTTGCAGCCCCAGCAGAGCCTGCCAGGCTGTCTGATCCCGTAGGCAACAAAGACTCAACTGTAGCTACCATCCCTTCTCTCCTTAAGACAAAACACAAAGTGTTTGTTGTGAGAGACTCCATCCTGAGTGGGACTGAAGGGGCAATCTGCTGCCCTGAACCATTAGCCTGGGAAGTCTGCTGCTTGCCGGGAGCCCGTATCTGAGACATCACAGAGAGGATCCCAGAGCCCAGCCCACTGACCACTACCCTATGCTCATTATCCATGTGGACACAAATGACACGGCTCGGAGCACTCCCAGCCATGTCGTGAAATGCTACAGGGATTTGGGAGTGGGGCTTAAGGGGTTGGGGATGCAGGTGGTGTTTTCCTTGATCCTCCCAGTTTCACGCTATGGGCTGAGGAGGGAGAGGAGTATGGAGCTAGTGAACCAAAGACTGGCGCTGGTGTCATTGGGAAGGCTTCAGCTTCCATGACCACAGTCCGCTTTTTGGTGAGAGAGGCAGCGAGCTGCTGGGAAGGGATGGCCTGCACCTCTCTCTGCTGGGGAGGAGGCTCTTCTCAGCCAGACTGGCTGACCTGCTCCACTGGGCTTTAAACTAAGCCCACCAAGGGACAAGGGGACTATTGCCACTGCTGGCCCACTGAGCAACCCTTGCAAAGCCAGCAGGCCAAGGCACTTAAGGGAGACCACTCCTACCCCAGACCTGGAGACCTGGAGCAATTTGTAGGTAAGGCCAGGGACCCCAAGGGGACACTTGCAGGCCTGCACACAAATGCTAGGAGCTTGGGGAATAAACAGGAGGAACTTGTCTTCCTGCTAAACACAAATACTTATGATGTAATAGGGATAATGGAGACCTAGTGGGGCTCCACCCATATCTGGACCACAGGTATAGATGGCTATACCCCATGCAGGAGAGATTGAGTGGATAGAAGGGGTGGGGGTGTAGCTCTCTCTGTCAAGGAAAACTATACATCCCTGCAAGCCAGGGTGGATGACCAGAGACTCTCTGGGTTAAAATCCACGGTGAACATGGCACCAGGGACACAATGGTAAGAGTTTACTACAGACCTCCTAGCCAGGATCAAGAGCTCAACCAGGAATTCACCAAGGAACTGACTTAGGCTGCATGCTCCCAGTGCATGGTTGTCATGCGAGACTTCAACTACTGAGAAATCTGATTGGAAGAGCACTCGGCCAAATCTGAATGGTCGCAAAGCTTCCTCATGTGTGTGTATGAGCTCTATCTGACTTGAGAAGTCTATGGACGGATGAGAGGCAAAGCACTGCTTGACCTGGTACTGGCAATGGGGGATGACTTAGTCAGTCACCTAATGATCAAAGGGAAGCTGGGAAACAGTGACCATGAGCTGATCACTGTCACCATCCACCGTAAAGCTGGCAACTCAGTCAGTAATACAGAAGTCCTCAACTTCAAGAAAGCTGACTTTGAAAAGCTAAGGAGGCTTGTCAGTGAGGCCCTAAGGAACCATGACCCAAAGGGGAGGGGAGTTCAAGAAGAGTGGTTGCTCCTCAAGGAAGCAATCCTGGATGCAGAAGCTAAATCTATTCCATTTCGGAGGAAAAGCAGCAAAAGGGCACAGCAGCCCCCTTGGCTCTGCAGGGAACTAGCGGACCTCCTGCATCTAAAAAGAAATACCTACAAAGGATGGAGGATGGAATCTACCTCCCAGGAGGAATATTCTGCACTGATCTGGACCTGCAGGGAGCGAACCAGGAAAGCCAAGGCTGTGAAGGAATTCCAAATAGCTACAAGTATCTTGGACAATAAAAAGCCCTTCCTTAGATATGTGGGGAACCAGGGGAAAAGCAAGGGAAACATTGGACCCCTACTAAACCAGATGGGACAACTGACAATCAGTGCCCCGGAAAAAGCCAACTTGCTAAATGGGTACTTTGCATCAGTTTTTCACCAGTCCCAAGGGACACCCCTGCCCATTACGGGATGGGAAGGCCTGGATGAGGGAGATTCCTTACCCTCCAGTAATACTGACCTTGTGAAGGAACAGCTTGAGAGCCTGGATACCTTCAAGTGAGCCGGTCCTGAGAGCTTACACCCCAGGGTACTCAAGGAGCCAGCAAGCATCATAGTTCAGCCCCTGGCATGGATCTTCACGAACTCCCGGTGCTCTGGTGAAATGCCTGAAGACTAGAAAAAGGCCAATGTGGTGCCTATCTTCAAGAAAGGGAGGAAAGTGGATCCAGCAAATTACAGGCCCATAAGCCTGACCTCTATCCTGGGGAAGGTCTTATCAGAGATTTTCAGAGAGGCCATTCTTAACAGACTGGCCAATGGCAACATCCTGAGGGATAGCCAGCATGGGTTTGTTGCGGGTAGGTCTTGCTTAACCAATCTTATTTCCTTTTATGACCAGGTGACCTATCACCTGGACAAGGGAGAGGAGATTGATATCATATATCTTGACTTAAAAAAATTCTTTGATCTGCTGTCCCATCATCACCTCTTAGCAAAACTGACCAACTGTGGTCTTGGGTTCACCATGATCCACTGGCTGGGGAATTGGCTCCGTGGTCAGACCTAGAGGGTGGTGGTTGATGGAAGTCAATCATCATGGTACGCTATCACCAGTGGGGTCCCTTAAGGCTCTGTCTTTGGACCTATACTATTTAACATCTTCATTAATGATGTGGACATTGGAGTCAGAAGCAGACTAGGCGAGTTTGCCAATGACACCAAACTTTGGGGTAAAGCATCCACACCTGAGGACAGGAGGGTGATCCAGGCTGACCTTGACAGGCTCAGCAAATGGTTGGATGAGAACCTGATGGTGTTTAACACTGAAAAATGCAAGGTCCTCCACCTTGGGAATAAAAATCTGCAGAATGCTTATAGACTCATCAGCGCTATGCTTGCTAGCAATACAGATGAAAGGGACTTCCCATGGACGCTGCTATTAAAGTGAGCAAAACACTGGCTTGCATCTATAGATGTTTCTCAAGCAAATCCCAGGATGTCATTATCCCATTGTACTCGGCCTTGGTGAGGCCGCAGCTGGAGTACTGCATCCAGTTTTGGACTCCACAATTCAAAAAGGATGTGGAGAAGCTTGAGAAAGTCCAGAGAAGAGCCACACACATGATCAGAGGTCAGGAAAACAGACCTTACTATGACAGGCTGAGATCTATGAGGCTGTTTAGCCTGGAAAAGTGCAGGCTCAGGGGTGATCTGATGGCTGCCTATAAGTTTATAAGGGGTGCTCACCAGGATCTGGGGGAACATTTGTTCACCAGAATGCCCTAAGGGATGCCAAGGTTGAATGGTCATAAACTCCTCCAAGATTGTTTCAGGCTGGACATTAGGAAGAACTTCTTTACTGTCTGAGCCCCCAGGGCCTGTAATAGCATGCCACCAGATGTGGTTCAATCACCTACTTCGAACGCCTTCAAGAGAAATTTGGATGTTTAACTTGCTGGGATCCCATGACCCCTGCTGACTTCCTGCCCCTGGCACAGGGGGCTGGACTCAATGATCTTCTGAGGTCCCTTCCAGCCCTAATGTCTATGAAATCTATTAAATCTATACAGGGAGGGCACCACCATCCTGATAAAGGTGGTCCATGCGGGCACTTAGTAAGATGGGCCACAAGTGCCATGGGCCGCCTTAACTCTGACCCATGCAAGGCCACCTTAACCCTGGCCGCTCAACTAAGGAGAAGGGCTGCCCATCCAGAGCAGGCATCTCCCCAATGCTCTGAGTGAACTTGCTCGCCTTTGCAATGCACCCCACTTTGTGGCTTTCCCCCACCAGTCCAGTGTGGCCTGCCTCTGCTTCTTTGGGATTGGGGCTTTGGAGCGGGGGGGGGAATTCCCTTTGGGCATGCTCCCACTGGTTTCAGGATGAGGAGGAGCAAGGGCAAGGGGGTCTGCCTCCTGAGAAGCAGCAGCATTGCTGTGGTGGTGAAGTGTTTCATGTCCTCACCCCGACTGATCTGCTTTCAGCAGTGCTGGCAGATAGCATACTTGGGATCATCTGCCACTTCAAAGTGATCCCAAACTACCCGCCTCCGCTTCAAGGTTGAGGGTTTGGATCCTGCCTTATCCCTCTCCTAAGCAGACATAGGCACAATACAGAGTAAGCTGAGCTGCCTGCCCCCAGAACCTCCTCTGAGGTCCCTTCTGGGGAATGAGACCTAGCCCTAGGGAAACTTTGAGGAATGTGGAGCACAAACTCATATTCCCCTTCATTCCCCAGAATTTCTTTACTAGGGCGCTCAGCTCCCCTGGTTCCAGATCCAGCTCCTCCTCTGGTACTGGGTGGCTCACAATGGGAGATGAAATCATAGTGGAGAAGACTGCTGTGCTGGTTCTGGTGGCAGGGACAAGTAGTGCTCCCACTGGCAGCAAAAGACTCATCACTGCCAGGAAAGAGGATGTATCTATGCAGGGGGGGGCGGTGGCTTGCAGCTCTCCCCCTACCCTCTCTAGCCCCTCTCCCTCCCCTGCCAGAGGACCTGGCACCTGTCTTTCCAGCACACTTCATATTAATCTTTGCTGTGCTGGAACATGTGTGTGTGTGCACACAACTGTAATATCTCTTCTTCTCTCTGTGTGTATAGCTAACTAATATATCTTCTTCTTCTCTGTTTACTGTATGTGTGTGTGTGTAATGTGTGTTCTTTTCCTGCACAATGATCGATCACACTGCCAGGGAAAACACAGCTTTCTTTTTAAAAAGTGTGGGGTGGAAAAAAATAAAAAGAACAAATAGGAGATTTTGGGGGAAGAATAAGTTGAAAGAAATTGATTAGATAGGGATAAGTAGAGGGATTTTAGGCATGGGTAATTAGTAAGCTCCAATCCTTTCCAAGAAGAAAGACTAACAGGAGACTGACTAGAAAGCCAAGCCAGTTTAGCAGTACCTTTTACATGGTGTTGCTTAGGCAGGAGCAGCTCACAAAAGGCACAGAAAGCCTGCAGACAAAGGCTTATATGATGTTTCTATGTCTCTCCCTCAGAGCACTGTGATTGGAAGGGGACTCAGGGAAAGATCACAGTCACTGGCCAGTCTTCCCTCCCCCCCACCCCGCTTCCCCTCCCTCTTCTCAGTTTCTGTTCCTCTGCAAGACTGCTTTCCAAATCTCCGAATCTGCAAATCTTTTTCTGAAACTTTTCCAAATTGATTTGGAGGGGTTTTTTTTTCCTTCCAATTTGTTTTGGATTCAGTGATTCGGCCTCCAAGTCAGGCCGAATCTTCTCCGAATCGAATTGGTGACCAAAACATCACACACCCCTACTAATTAGCTCTGCAGTAAAGTGTCTACATGTGCAGCTTTATTAGGCTGAAGTAAAATAATTAACTCTGCCACAGAATAGTACGGCCCAACATAAGTAATATCCTATCGTGGAGTTATTTAGTGTGCTGTAATGCACATGAAGATGGTGACCAGAGCTGGCTGGGGCACAAGGATGCTATAGTGTGGAGGCTTCTTGGTAGCTAGTCCCACACTGTAACACCCTTGTGCCCCAACCAGTCCCTCCACAGCACATTGAGCTAGGATGGAGCCATTCTGGGCTAGCAGGCTGACCCTCTGGATCCCCTGGAAGATGAGACTGCACTGCCCCAGTGCATTATACTGTGGTTTTGGGTATATGTATAAATGCTGTACCTAGGAACAATACATTCTGGCATGAACTGTTCCAATGTTTACTCACATGTACTGTTTTTATCTGATTTACTAGGTTCTGTAACAACAAATTGTCCTTCTCATCATTTACCACTGTTTCAGCTTTTGCATCATCTGCCTACTTTATTAATAATTAACTTTGTTTTTTCCACTGATTAAAAGAAATAAATTAAATGGGTATGTCTAAGAACTGTCCTTGTACAACCTCCCTGGGAATGGAGCTGCTTTATGATTTATGATTACATCTTGAGTTAGCCAGTTTTAATCCATTTAATATGTGCCATGTTGCTTTTGTATCATTCTTTTTTTCTATCAAAATGTCATGTAGTATCAAGTCAAAAAGCATGTACAAGTCTGTGTATATTAGTCAATGTGCTTCCTTTAGCTACCAAATTTAAAATATCTTTAAAAAAATACCATCTTAGTTTGGCATGATTTATTTCCATAAATCTATGTAGATTGCATTTGATCTTTATTAGTAGAGTAGCTAGTGGGTGTCCCATTATTTTGTTCAGGAATTATATCAGGCTGATAAACTTCTTACTATTCAAGTGAATCTCACTTAGATTTTGCAAATATTGGTAGAATATTGGCTTTCTTTCCCTATCTCCAGGATTTCTCCAGTATTCCACTGTTGTTGAAAGTCAGGATTAATGCTGTCTGAGGCTTCTTGGTCAACTCTTTTAAAGGTCTTGGATATTAGTTATGTGTATCTGCTGGTTCAGTATTGATCTACCAGTGTAGATCTACCAAGAATATCTTCCTACTCCTTCTTGTTGCTCCACATTCTAGGGAACTGCTCTCCATTCTGTAAATATGGCTTGTATTCCTTGTTTCAACATGTATCTATATTTTTGCTTTTGGCTGTATTAAAATGTATTTTGTTTTAACTTAACCAAATTGCTCTGTATGACTGACTTATCCTCACTGTTTAGTATTTTGGATCACATGCACATTTTATCTCTTTGTGGATGTGTCTACATAGCCTAAGACTCTTTCATACCTCCAAAATTCTCAATTCTTTTACAAAATTGACATCAGTGAGTCAGGACCCCACCCCACCTTTCATATTACCCATTATGATGTGGTCTACAATAGAGTTGGTTTATGCTGGGTAAATATCTTTTGTGCTACAAAATTATCATCTATTATGTTTGGAAACTCCTAAGTGTGTTTTACTAGGACTTCATGAAAACTCCAGCATGTCTCCCAAATTGAAGTCCCTGTAAATATTTGTTTTTATTTCTATGCATTATATATGAGTACATGAGGTATAACTCATCCTGTTCTTTGGCTTGATTTTTGGTACTCTACAACAGAACCACACCAATAACCCCTACTTGAATATATTTCTGAGCTTATTGGTGCATTTACATTCAAGTTCCTGTTCTTTTGAGATATCAGTAGCCTTAAAAGGGTAATGATCTCTTTAAATAGAGAGCCATCTTCTCCCTTTCTTACCTACTCTGTTCTTTTCCTTGAACAATTTATAACAAGTACTTTTTTATAATTCCAGTCATGCAGTCATCCTACCAGGTTTCAGCAAAGCCAGTTGTAACAAATTTCTTCTCACTAAGGATCACTTCCAATTTCTCTTCCTCACTTATTATCTAGATTCCTAGCATTGGTATAAAAGCAATGGAAATATTTTTTTGCCATTTTCCATGCTAAAATTCGTTATAGCAATTACATACGTTTACTTCTATTGTATTCTCTTAGTCTTTTTATCTCTGGTAGTAACAATCTCACCATCCTGATTTGCCTACAGCTGTATAGGATGTTGCCTTGTTTTCTGGCTTCTGGCAGCTTCAGACTCTCAGGCCTCCTCTCTGATTTACACTTTCTCTGGTGCTGTGATGCACAGTTCATTTCTTTCTTGAATTTAGTGTTAATTCCTGAACCAGTTTGGTCAAGTGCCCCATCTTCTGTGATGCTCTCTATTTCCTCTTTTTGTCTCGCCAAACCACTGATCTTTTTTTCCAGTTTATCCACTAACATGTACCTCATGCAGAGGAAATGTCTTATTGCTTAAGGCAGAAAAAAGAATAGTACAATTGGAGGTCATAGTCACTATTTTCCTATTTTCACTTATGGCAATAAGTATCAAATGGAGTGCCCCAGAGGTCGGTCCTAGGGCTGGTTTTATTCATTGTCTTCATCAACAACCTGGAAGATGGCACAGAGTGCACCCTGAGCAAGTTGCAGATGACTCCAAGCTGGGGGGAGTAGTAGATACACGGGAGGGTAGGGCTAGGATTCAGAGTGACCTAGACAAATTGAAGGATTGGGCCAAAAGAAACCTCATGAGGTGCAGGACAAGTATGAAGTCCTGCACTTAGGAAGGAACAATCCGATGCACCAGTATAGGCTGGGGGCTGACTGGCTGGGCAGCAGCTCTGCAAAAAAGGACCTGGGGTTTAAAGTGGACAATAAGCTGCATATGAGCCAGCAGTGTACCTTAGTTGCCAAGAAGGCTAATGGCACACTAGGCTGCATTGGTAGGTGTGTTGCCAGCAGGCTGAAGAAAGTGATTATTCCCCTCTATTCAACACTGGTGAGGCCACATCTAGAGTTCTCTTTTCAGTTTTGGGCCCCAGAAAGGAAGTGGACAAATTAGAAAAAATCCAGTGGAGGGCAGCAAAAATGGTGAGGGGTCTGGGTCACATGACTTCTGAGAAGAGTCTGAGGGAACTGGGCTTATTTAGTCTAGAGAAGAGAAGACTGGGAGGGGATTTAATAGCAGCCTTCAACTACCTGAATGGGGGTTTGAAAGAGAATGGAGTCAAACTATTCTCAGTGATGGCAGATGACATAACAAGGAGCAATGTTCTCAAGTCTCAGCAACGGAAGTTTAGGTTAGATATCAGGATGAATTTTCTCATTAGGAGGGTAGTAAAACACTGGAAAAGGTTACCTAGAGAGGTGATGAAATGTCCATCCTTGGAAGTTTTCAAGATCTGGCTAGACAAAGCTTTGGTTGGGATGATCAAATTGGGGATGATCCTGCTTTGAGCAGGGTGTTGCACTAGATAACCTCTTGAGGTCCCTTCCAACCCTAATTTTTATGATTCTATAGAATTGTATATGAATCATAGAATCATAGAAGTAGGGTCGGAAGGGACCTTGTAGATCTTCAAGTCTGACCCCCTGCCTGGGCAGGAGCAAAACTGGGCTCAAATGACCCCAGCCAGGTAGGCATCGAGCCGCTTCATAAAGACCCCCTTTATGGAAAGACTGCCTCAAGTAACTCCCCTCTGAGCTCCTTGTAACACTCTCCTATATGCTGCACCTTGTCACCTGCTTGGAAGTTCTCTTATACTCTATATTCACCTCCATCCCCTTGCTCACATAGGGACATTTACCCACTCAGAGACTAAATAATAGGGCTGACCAGAGACTCCAGAGTCTCAGCTATACAGCCTTTACTGATGCAAAAGAGAGGTTTTTCACCAATTCAGGTTTCCACATCTCTAACATACCATTGTAATGAAGAAAACAAAGAAAAATTAAACAAACACCCTACTGCTTCTAGTTCTAGTCCAGATAAGCTGTAGTGACTGGAACTATAGTCCTTATCTAAGGCCCACTGAAGTTAATCCACACAATCTCATTGTGTGCTCATCATTTTATGTTAAGTGAGCCAGGTTTATATGCATAAAGATTTTTTTAACCTAATGGTGCCCTTTAGATTTTTTAAGATTTAGAACATTTCGATTTTGTCAGCAACTTTTCTATTACCATGGTAGTTTCATTAAAATTGAATTCTTATATTTTGACATTTCAGTTTGGTTTTACCTTGTAAACTGCAGTGCTTGTGGCTATATTTTATTACTATTTTCATGCTGGATAAACAGAAATGTTATGCCTTGTTTTGCTAAGCAATATTTTTTGTTGTGTGCACTCCAACCTTAGTATGAGTACAAAAATATCTGCCTGATTTAACGTTCTGAAACACTAAGTCATGTGCATGAATGCATCATTTACAATGACAGTTTTAGAATATAGACACCTATGCATACATGCACATGATATGTTAATATGCTTAATGGTTCCCCTGTAATAAGTACTATTTGCTTAAAATAAAGGACAAAAAATAATTATATGGATACATAGTAACATAGTAATCTCTGAAATTGTCTTTTAATGCAGAAGCTTGTAACCAGTGGTCCACAGGCCAGATTTGGCCTGTGGAACCACTGGATCCACAGATGTGGGTGGCAGGAGGCTTTGGCTATCTCAAAGCCACCACAGGAACAACTGTGGCAGCAGGATCTCTCCCCATGCTTCCAGAGACAAACAGCAGTGGCAGTCAGGTCCTAGCAACCTCCTGTCCTTCCCTGCCTTTTACCTGAAATAGGTCATGCTGGTTTATAACCAGAAAAAAGTTGCATTTAAATTTAGTTCATCCTGCCTTAATGCACGTTGGTTTTGAAAGACCAATCAACTTCACTTCTAAGAGAAGACTCTAGATACGTTAGTAAACTGATAACAATTAGTAATCATAAAGACTGAAGTGTGAAGTCTTTGCTTCATCCTTTGTGCACTTCTGAAAAAAAAAATACTGTGAAGCAAAAGTCAGTATGCAACATGAACCCACCCTAGTGTTCTGTAAGGGTTTGCTTTTAAGTCTGAGAGAGCCCAATTATATCCATAGTCTTTCAACTGACTTTGGAAGGTATGTTAACTTTCATTTTGAACTTCTTGAGCTTATTTAGTGGGGGGGAAAAGGAAAAAAAAAAATCAGGAGTATTTCCCCTCAGTTCCAAATCTCATTTTTTTTCTGCACTAGCTGTTTCAATGGCATAGCTAGTAAAAAAATCAAAACTCTTTCAAAAAGAGAATGGTTATTTTTTTCCTATGCTTTTAAATATCTTCACATTATTCTGAAATTTAGTACTTCTTTTTTTCAAAAAATCACCATAGGATCTATAATGGAAAAAGAGAACTGGGAAAATAATGTGCAATATGGAAAATGTCTTGCAATGAGAGAATGGAACTCAGTGCATTTCATTATTTAAGAGAAGGGGTGACTTTCTATATATTTTGTATAAAGCACTCCAGTGATTTTGACTGGGAATTCTACACATTAATGACAAAAGACTAGAAGAGACAGACTAGCTCAACCTAGGCAAAAATATTGGATAATGCTGTTCAAAAATTTAAGTGTCATCCTAAACCCAATTAGATTGCTTGTCCTCACTATTCCTGCTGGACGGCTGTTCCAGAGCTGCATACCTTTAATAGTTAGAAATTTCTTCCTAATTTTCAGCCTAAGTTTATTCATGACCACTTTAAACTCATTTGTTCTTGTGCTGGCGTTCTCTTTCAGTTTAACTAACTAGCTTTCCTCATTCCCTGTTGTTTAAATTTCCTGCAGCATATCTAAAGACACCAATCATATCCCTTCTCAGCCTTTGTTTTGCCTAACTAAATAAGCCTAGCTCTTTTAGGCATGTGCATGGTTTTGGTGCTGCTAGTCATGGGCAGACCATGGTAAATAACTCTGTGGGGAGAGGAGCTGGCGAGATCAGATGCAGTTCATGGCTCCATGATTGGGTCTGGTAGGCCTGAGGCGGCTGGTGGGTTTTCAGAGGAAGGGGGCCAGTGGGGTCAGTCAGGAGTTACCCAGTTGAGGGTGGGGGGAGCTAGATGTGGTGGTACAAGCAGCATAGCCCCAGTGCTGAGATGAGTGGTTGGGTTTTCCCAGACTAGGGGCTGTGTTGTAAATGTGTTCAGGCATTCATTAGACCAGATCAATCCATTTTAGATCAGATTAATGTAGGTTCATATAAAGTTAGTTCACCTCTTGAGTTGAACTAAATTTAGATTGTGTATGCCCTGTGGATGCCTGTATGCTCAGCCATTAGACAGACCTAATCTTGTTTAGGTCAATTTAAAAGTAATACTTCTACATAACTCTTACTCTCATCACATAGGAGAGGTTCTCTGCCCCCCAATCATCCTAGTAGCCCTTCTATACATTTATCCTATTTTGTGTGAAACTTTCTTGAACATAGTTAACACCAGGATGCTATATAATATTCAAAATGGGGTGTCAATGAAAAGTAAATTGTATCTTCAGTGAATGTTTAGTACTTTTTTTTAAGCTACACTAATCTTCAAATAAAATTAAAGCTTGAGTTCAGTGACTCTGGCTCAAGTGTTTTCTTTGTTTATCTTTCACCCTAAAAGTGTCAGTGAGCAAATTAATTTAGGCATTAATGGAAAATAGAAAAGTCTCTTCTTGAATTCCATTATGTTTATTCTATCTTTCATAAAAATGCAAAACCATAACATAATTAATTTTCTAGTGCTAATGTTTCCATAGCTATGAGCCCGTGTTAAATATTAGTACAACTATTAGTAGATGGAGTATTAATAGAACCTTTTCTTATTATCTTGGGTCATAGACTTCATTCTTCTGCCTTCAGAACTCCATAACTCTGGAGATCCATAACTCCACAATCTCTGGATCAGTTAGAACAGTCTTGGAACAAAAAATAAATTGTATCATTGGCATATCAGCATAAAAGAGCTGTGCTCCACCACATCTTCATTTTATGTGAAACTTCACAATATTCTGGAAATTCTCCACCCTTGTGTCTTTCCTCCTCTTGATTGACTTGCCTACTGAGGTGGCTAACACTAGACGTGGCTCTATTTTATTTCATGAATGATGTTACTGAGGAATTCCTTTCAGTAAGGATTCTCTTCCGGTTGTTTGTGCATGGAATATATTTTGTGCAGATTGGCAGAACAGTGCACATCAGCTGAAATGGACTGACAAATATGCACATATTGTTTGTTGGGAATTGTTTATCCCATCAATGGAAATCAATGGAGCTTTGGTACTGACTTACTTCAGAGGAAAAGCAGGCCCTGCATATTTTTTGAGGTAGCAATCTTGTTGCAGTTATGATTTACTGACTGGCTTTCTATCCCCATAGTCTCTAATTTTACATCAAATTGAGACTAAGCACAAAAACCCTTTGTAGCCTTTTATAGTCTTTTGTAATGTTGAATAAAGAAGAATGTTTTATTTATCAAAACTCCAAAGGATATTCTCCTTTCCTATGTATTCTATCAAACCTTAAATCCATTGTATGCTTCTTTCCCATTCCAATTTGTGTATCAGCAGGACACTGCCATCATTATACCTACCAATTCTGAATGCATAAATACTAATTTTCTCAGTGGGATTAGTGCATGATTAGTACACAATTGCTAAAGAACAGTGATTTTGAAGCAGAAAATTCTGCCATTTGAGAAGCCTGGCTTGATGAATTCAAGTTTGCGGTTTTGGCTTAGCCTAATAAGGTGAAACAAAGGTGTTGTCATTTGATTAGGGCTAAAACTCACAAAAAGTATATATCACAAAAAGTATATAACTTTATAACAGAGGCCTTATTAGTAGGGCCTCTGTTATAAAGTTTATTGCACCATGATATAAGAATGTTCTATATTATTTCAACACTTTTTGACATCCCCTTATATGGCCCCACTTCATCCTAAGTAATGTTTTTACTTAAAGAACAGGCGTGGGTAAGAGGGAAGGCATAATGTGTTTTAATAGAGAATCGTGGATTAGATGTGAGAGAAAGTTTTCTACCATTTCTAATGGATGTCTCTCTCTCTCTCTCTCTCTCCATCTAATTTTTCACAGAAGGGACCCATCTAAAACTTGGTTTGCTTAGTATTACATTACAAACCCATGACTGACTTGCACAGCTCACTGTCAGTGGGTGCATCTATGCATGCAATTAATGTAACTGAATATACTCTGCCTTAACTGAGGCAGAGTAAACTAATCCTATGTCACTGTCTACACATGCACTTAAGAGCAGTAGTTTGTTGCGCTGCTAAATACCACTTGTATGTGACAGGACTATTCAGCAGCACCCTAAATTATTCTACTGTGCCCTAATTTCTGTGCATGGGTAGACAGTGATGTTTTACTGTGCAGCAAATTAGTCTGCTGTGCAGTAAAGTGTCTCATGTAGACACACCCACTGTCTCACAATATTCAGTATGAAAATTCTGTTTTTAATGCATTTACATTCCTCCTAGTTCTACTCTCATGTGTAATTTGAAAACCAATCTCTTTCCTTCATCCCAGAATATACTTCTCAGATCTATACAGTGAAAGATAGTGTGCATAATTTGCCTCACTTAAAGGCGATAAAGGGGAGATCACCTGCTTACATGTCATCATGTCACTCTGTCATCCTTGTTCAAAAGAAGATGTGTTTGCATCCAGATAGATGAAGGACTGTACTGTATGTTGCTGGTTATTATACTAAAGTAAAATTACCTGAAATGAAATCTATTGAAAGCTATGATCCCATATGTGCAGATCAGCTTTGTTGTCAATTCTCAATGGCTACAGAAAGACAACGTTTCAGGTACAAAGGCTCTGTTGAATACATAATGCCAGAAAACTGGACAGAAACCACTGACTACTGGATCTGCTGCAGGAGCATGGGTCATACTGATAGCTCCTGTGATCTGTCATACTTTAGAACAAACCCAACGGACTATTCTTCAAAGCAAAAATTAGTCCTGGGAAAATAATTAGGGAAGAACTCCAACTACCGTTGGATTCCAGCCCCAGAACTGGGATGAACCACATAAGCAGATACTCTGTCTCCTAGTATTTCCAACCTCTGAATATATATGAACCATTAATATATCTCATTTTAATTTTCATATAATTAATTTATCTTCATAAATTAGTACCTCTAGCCCCTAGTCATTTTTCCCTGTCAGTATCTTACTGATAATGGCCACCTGGCCATGAACAGACCTTCTATGTGGTTAAAGCAGCGCAGTAAGAAGCAATTTTATTTCCACTTGCTTGAGAATGTTTCTAAAAACAGCTAAAGAATGCATGGATTTCTTTTTTACTGCACCACAGTATCACATTGCAAACTGATGACTGATGTTCTGCCCACTATCACCCCATGTCTCTTTGTGCATTACTATATTACAAGTTTTCTGTAGGGCCTCCTTTCACAAAGCAAGACTGCTTGAGTGCCCCTTATTTAGGATTTATAGACTGATTTTTTTTTCCTTCAAAGTGCAAAATAAGTAGTTTTACTTAGTAAACTCCTTCCTCTTGAAGACAAATGGTCACATATTAAGATGTTCTGTACCTGTGATTATCACAGTTTTAAAGTGTACATAATCAGCAGAAAAAAAAATCAACTTTTAAAATCAGACAAGACTATACAAGTACTACTTCCTAGCATAAGGTCCTATCAAGCTTCAGCAAAAATAATATTAAAATAGAGATTCACTAGGATATTCTTTGATTTACATAATTTTGTCAATATTTTAAAGTTTACCTTAAATAGCATGCTGTGTTGTCTTGCATATTCTTGACTGAGCCATTTTCCCAGCTCAGCATAAAGGATGCAGAACTAGTCATTTTACAAGGAGCAGGAGACAAAATGTTTTCCAGGATATATATATAAAGGTTGGTTACTTGCAGATATATTCCTTTATGCAAAGTATAGGCATGGACAGTGAAGCTCTACTAGTCAACGGTGTATGGCTTTTAAAAAATTATAAAGAATATATCAAAACTGTTAGTAAATTGTTTCAAAGGCTATTCTCCCTTACTGTTAAAATATTGTTTCTCAGTTTTAGCCTAAATGTGTATAGTTTCAACTTTCAGCAATGCAATATTGCTCTACTTTTATTGGCAAGTTTCACAAGCCCATGCATCAAATTGCTGTTCCCCATATAGGGTCTTATAGCATAATATTCACCCTCAACTCTTCTTTGATAACCTTGATTGATTGAACTCTGCTCTACTGCAATATTTAGGGCATAGCAGATTGTTAGTTCAACCATGGAGAAAGTGAATGAAGTTCATTAAAATATTCCATGGGAAAGGTGCAAAAGAACTATCAATTCATACAGGACTCATATAATAGAAATAAGAATTTTATCCTTCCCATTAGATCTTTGGAAACCTGCAAAAAGTAAATATTGAGGGGAATATATAGCTGAGAGATTCTCAGTGAAAAGAAAAGGCTGGCCATCCTCCAATTTGTTTCAGATACCCTTGTGCTACTTTGACATCTAACCATCATCACAGTATTGGCAAAAATCCCAGCCTGAGAGATGTGAGACTGTATTATATCAACCTTTCCCTTCTTTCTGTCCATGACTATCTTTTTTTTTTTTGTCTTCTCAGTTTCTTTCTCTCTCTTCCCCTCCCTCTCTTCCTTGCTTCTCCCCCCCACCAAATCTGTAAACCAACTGTGATGCACTACAATGTCACAATGGGATGAGATGGCTCAGCCATCTCTGTATCTGTTTTGTCAAGGTGATAAGAAGTTCAACATCCTTCTTATTAATTATCTCTGTTGGCCATGCATATAACCATATATCATTTTGCTTTCCTTATCAATTTTTTATAACTCCACACTTCCAATTTCTCTTCGTTGCTATCAGCTTTCCCGTTTTCCCACTTGTTTATTCACCTTTACACCTGCCACCTCCTTCCTAAGCCAGACTGTTTTTTCAACCAGTTTAGCCTTCTTTCTCAAATGTGGGATTGTTGTTTTTTTTGAAGATCTAGTAAAATGTTTTTAAATGGTTTCTAATTTTAAACTGTATTTTTCAATTTAAATTCTGTATCCCCTCTGAATTGGCTCATAATTGTTTTCAGCTTTGGAAAATTAGTCTTTTTAAAAGCACCAAATTGTACTAGGCTGACTTAGACAGTGACAGATTCCTTACAGCTAAAACTAAGAGAAGAACAGTACGAAACCAAAATAAATTAATAGCTTTCATTTTGTTTTTTTCTCATTCGGTTTAGTTCTTCAATATGTTTGGTGTATGTTTAAAGCATGGCTAAGTACAGACATTCAAAAAGCCCAAAGTCAGAATTGATCAAACTTATGCGGATTTCTGTAAGTGGCATAGGTTTATTTGGGAGCAAACAGAATACATGTTCACCCTTTGTTTGTGGGGGTGAGGCCAGCAGGTTGGGGGCATTCCTGCACACCTCCCAATGGACTCCCCGGGCTTCCAGAGACTGCCAAGCACAGCCAAGCATCTGGGCCACCCCTAATTGGCTGCTGGGTATGGGGGAGCATGCCTTCCTGCCCCCTTCGTTGTCAACCACCGGCATGTCAGCTGCAGTTAGGCAGCACGAGTCCTCATGCTTGCCTACCCGCAGCATCCCTTTCATGCTCCCTGGAGCTGTGCCTGCTCATGGGAGGCATGACAGTCCCTCTGTAGGCTCCCACACACCCACACAGGGATCCCCATGCCACTCACAGTTAGGCACAGTCCCAGTAAGCCCAACCAGGTTTCAGAGCATGGCCAAGTACCCCTTCACCCTCTTCCCTCATCATCAGCCACTGTTCTGACTCAGCTCTGTGAGAGAAAGAGTAGTCCCAGGGAGAGAGTAAAGTAGGGGTAGGGCCAGCTGGGTGCTCAGCCAAAGCAGCAGAGCATGGGGTAGGTGGTAGTGAACCTCCCTAGAAGGGAGGGCTAGCAGTGGGGCTGCAAAGGTACCTTGGATGCCAGCAGACAGTGACCTAATATGAATCAATTGGGATCTGGTACAGAAGTTAGATTCTCTGGTCTAACCTAAATTGATTAAGTTGGAATGCATATCAGTCCAGGTTTATCTTAGACTATGTTCTGCCATTTTAAACTAGTCTGTGTTCTGAACTTCTGTACTGTTATGGTTTTAGATTGGTTTCTGAGCACTTATACCAGTAAAAGTGTAATGTCTGTACCTGGCCCATATATTCTTGGAACAAAGTATATTTATTCATATCTTTCTTTAGTTTGTACCATTAGTAACTTTCAACATAGCCTGTAAAGAGGTCATTATTGTCAGCTATTTTTGCATAGTCAGTTCTGGGTATATCATTATTTGTACTTTTGGAAATGTTATTTTACAAAGGTGGGTTCTCTCAGCATTTATTATACCTGCACAGTACGGTATGGCACATCAATCTAAATCATGGCACATTTTGAAAACTCTTACGGCTCTATAAAGGCAGTTAAAACGATAATAGCCAGATCAAGGCAACAGGGGCAAGTTTGATAATAGAGAATTGGATGCTCTGAATAACCTTTTTGTGTGTTTTATATAGGTTATAGTCTTTTTGAACATATATATCTCATTCTGTATTAAAGTAATTCTCGCCATGAGTATCAGCTTCTTTTATTCACACACATTTCAGTTCCCCAGGTAGCATAGAATTATATTGACTTCTTTGCTTACAAAACTAAAAGCTGTAAATGTCAAAGCCACAAAAAGAGAAGCTTAGCTTGGTGACCATGCTTTCTTTATACTTTTAGCGATATATTTTTGGTGCGGTTATAATGTGACACCCATTTCCTCAAGCTTTTAAATATACATAGAAACAGGAAGCAGACAATAGTAAAACATAGTGTATTGATCATATTAAAGTGATTCAATTCCAGAGAATCTGTGATTTTATCTCTAGTATTTTTTCCATTATATTCAGTAATACCTTTATCAATTTTTTGGATTGTTTACTGTGAAAATCACAATTTGTATAAGAAAATTTACACATTTACATGTTTACCTACAAAATGTTATTATCAAATATAATAAAACTGATATATTTGAGGGACACATCCATTACAGCTTAATCTGAGGGGCAAAAAAATAAGAAACCATGTTGAGTTAATACTAATACTATCTGGATATTACAGGTTTATTCTGTAATGGGCAGATAATTTGTATAATTAGAAAGAAACATATTAATGAAGTATTTGCCTAAGTTTTTTACATATTTACTGTGAGATTTATTTCTACAATGGTTCTGTCAGATTTTGAAAAAAATTACAAGAACATAATAGTGATAGTGCTGATTCAGACTAATATTTAATTGTTTGAATATTGTTTTATGTTTATATAAATATTGATTTAATTAGCTTATTTTTCCTCCAGCAAAAGAAAATTCTTCACTTAGGCCCACATCTTGTTGTTGGATTTTTTTTTTTTTATTTTAACTTCTGAGAAAAAGAAAACATTTTTTCTAGATGTTGTTACCTTTTTTGTCTTTGGGGAGGAAAATATTAAATGTGTTTTCCCTCTCCAAAATGTAAAAATAAGTAAATAAAGTAATTTTCTATTTTCCTACTCAAATCTAAAGAAAAAGCATGTTGGGGTTTTTTTAATGAAATGAAACAAAATATGTTTGTTTACAAGTATTTTTCACAGTTAAGATATATTTTTCACAGATAGGATATATTTCTGGAAAATAAATTGTTACTGAGATATTACTCTAATCCCTCGTGTAGTGTTGTTAATTCAAGTGACATTTTGCATATATTAGTAAAATACAACTTTTGTTCCACAATGCCCATAATCTAAATATGATAAGAAAGAAGACAAATTCTTAGGAGAACAGTTCAGGAAAGAGAAGGTAAAGAGTTTAATGCCTATGAGAAGAGAGTCAGAATGATTACCTTCACTCTCCCTCTCTTGAAGTACCCCTGAAGCCAGACCTGGTGTGGTTTCTTAAGAAACAACCTCGAGCTTGAGACCCTTGCCTTTCTTTGCCCCTGGCTTTCCTGGTAATCTGTAGCTCATGGACGGTTCCTCTGAATGGAGGATTTTTCTGCTTCAAAATGAGGTGTGGGGGAAGAGGGGGAGAGGCATGAGCATGCCCACACAACACAGAAGATCCACTCCAAACAAATGGGTTTATTGTACCACTCCACCCGTGTTCCTCCTTAGACATCACCTCTCCTCCCTCTTTCTCTCCCTAGCTATCTAAGGGCACTTTTCTTCATGCGCCAGGTCTGGTGGCAGAGGGGATGGCACTTCAATTAGAGCAGCTGCAAGAGCCTCTCTAATTAAAGCACCGCCACGTCTCCTATATCAGCATCCCCACACTTAAAAATAATGGTGGGGGTGCTTGAACTAAAGCTGGTTTGTTGAGCTTTGGTTCGAGTGCCCTGCTACCATTATTAAGCATGGAGATGCTGATACACAAGATGCAAGAGGCTGCTGGAGCACAACAATTGCCACTATCCAGCAGATTCAATTAATTGATTAACTGAGCGGAATTCCAGCCCATTTAAGCAGCCTTTGCACTTGTGTACAGGCACCCTAAGAGCCTCAGTCTCCCTGCTCAGGCACAGTCAGTCACCCTCTCAATAAAACTATTATGAAATGCTGGTCACCCAATAAAATTGAAGATAATGCCATGGGGAACCAAACAGGAAGCAATCTCTGGGATCTACTGCTAGGCCCAGGAATGTTCCCCACCAGTATTGCAAGCTAGAAATCAGTCTATTTGACCTCTTTGGTAACATCAATGTGACAAAAAATGCTAAGTGGACTGAGTACTATCCTGCATTTCTTGGGGGGAACTTTAACTTTTTGGTGGGGGAGGGGGCTCAGTTTGAGCATGTTCTGCTGTAAGTAGTTGCGTAAATGGTTTCATAAGTAAAGCATCAATGGGCACATCCATACATGCAAGTATGTGTGCTTGCAGCAGTTCAAATAGAAGCGGTGCAAATTTGAGCCGGGGCTTTTTGCCTTACCATATGTGCTTGGAATACACTTTGTTGTAGAGCAAATTGTGCGACTTGAGGCAAAATAACCCTGCCTGGCTCCTCCCAGATCTGCAGCCAGGAGGAACTAAAGCCCGGGGCCAGCACCTGTGCTGTCCCCAGCAGTATATATATCTGCCCTGTCCTGGCCCCAGCAGTACAAAAAGCTGCCTTGTCAAGTAGCTCAGGGCTACTCGCTCTCAGTAGGTTCTGATGCCCATCCAATTACCTGGTGACACTACCCCTTGTGCCAGCTTCACTGCTAAAGCAGCCCAGAGAGTTCCCTGAATCCTTTACCCACTGCCACATAGATTTCATAGATGTTAGGACTGGAAGGGACCTCAAAGATCATCAAGTCCAGCCCCCTGCCTCAGGGGCAGAAAGTCAACTAGGGTCAAAGGATCCCAGCAAGATAAGCATCCAAGTGTTTCTTGAATAAGTCCAGAGTAGGTGCCTGCACCACTTCTGGAGAGAGTCTATTCCAGGTCTTGGAGGCTTGGACAGTAAAGAATTTTCTTCTTATATCCAGCCTAAAACAGTCTTGGAGTAGTTTATGACCGTTGGTCCTTGTTTTTCCTTGGATGCTCTGGTGAACAGACATTCTCTCAGATCCTGATGTACACCCATTATGTACTTATAAACAGCCACCAGGTCCCCCCTGAGCCTGCACTTTTCCAGGCTGAAGAGTCCCATTGCTCTCAGCCTTTCTTCATAAGGCCTATTATCTTGCCCTCTGATCATGCATGTGGCCCTTTACTGGACTCTTTCAAGCTTCTTGACATCCTTCTTGAATTGTGGAGCCCAGAATTGGATGCAGTTCTCCAGCTGCGGCCTCACCAAGGCCGAGTACAGTGGGAGGATGACATCCTGAGATTTACTTGACAAGCATCTATGGATGCAAGCCAGAGTTTTGTTTGCTTTACCAGCTGCAACAGTGCGCTGGTGGCTCGTGATCATCTTGTGGTCAATCATGACCCCCAAGTCTCTTTCAGCAGTGGTGCTAGCAAGTGTAGCCCTTCCAAGCCTATAAGTATGCTGGGTTTTTTTTTCCCCCCGAGATGGAGTACCTTACATTTATCGGTATTGAACATAATCAGATTTGTATCTTACCACTTACTACAGTCATCCAAGTCAGCCTGGATCACTAGCCTGTCCTCAGGTGTGGACACTATGCCCCAAAGTTTAGTGTCATCGGTGAACTTGGCCAGTGCGCTTCTGATACCAATGTCCACATCGTTGATAAAGATATTAAAGAAAACCAGTCCAAGGACAGAGCCTTGGGAAATGCCACTGATCATGGAGCATCATAATGATTTGCTGCCATTTGCTACTCTCTGTGTCTGACCTCGGAGCCAATTTCCCACCCATCAGACTGTGGTGTAGCTGAAGCCACAGTTGGCCAATTTTTCCATGAGGAGGTTGTGGGATACCAGATCAAAGGCTTTTTTAAAGTCCAGATACATGAAATCAATTTCTTCTCCCTTGTCCAGGTGATATGTCACGTGGTCATAGAAGGAGATGAGATTGGTCAGGGAAGACCTACTCATGACAAACCCATGCTGGCTATCCCTCAGGATGTTGCCCTCAGCCAGCTTATCCAGAAGGGTCTCCTTGATAATTTTCACCAGAATCTTACCGGGGATTGAGTTCAAGCTGATTGGTCTGTAATTCCCGGGATCTACTTTCCACCCTTTCTTGAAGATGGGTACCATGTTGGCCTTCTTACAGTCTTCAGGTACTTTACCTGAGTGCCACGAGTTTTCTAATATTTTTTGCCAATGGTTGGCTATGACTCCTGCCAGCTCCTTGAGTACTGTAGGGTGTAATCTGTCAGGACCAGCTGACTTGAGGTTGTCCAGCCTCTCAAGGTAATCCTTTACTAGATCAACACCAATGCTGGGTATAAATATGCCTTCACCCTGGCTGTTCCACATCTTCCTAGGCAAGGAAGTCCCATTGGGCTGATGAAAGACCAATGCAGAGTACCCATTGAGTAGATTGGCCTTTTCCTGGGTGTCGGTTATCAGCTGTCCCATTTGGTTCAGCAGGACTACAATGTTACCCTTGCTTTTTTTCCAACTCCCTACATATCTAAAAAGGACTTTTTGTTACCCATGATATGTGAAGCCAGATGGAGCTCAGTTGCAGCCTTGGCTTTCCTGATCCGCACCCTGCAGGTATGGACCAGTGCTGAGTATGCCCCTTGTTTGTAATTCCAGCCTTCCATCCTTTATAAGTATCTCTTTTGAGGTGTAGGTGGTCCTCAAGTTCCTTGAAGAGCCAAGGGGATTGCTGTGCCCTATTGCTACCCTCCCTCTGAGATGGGATGGCCATCCCTTGTGCTGTCAGGACTGCTCCCAGTCTGGTACTCTGGTAGTGGGTGCTGCTGCCTGGCTATGACCTACTACACACATGCCAGACCCAGATGTAGACTGCACAGCCAGTAGAGGCATCTGCCTCTCTGGGCCAGCTGCCAGTGGGCTGTGGGTGCAGAGTTGGCTTCTGTGTGGCACTACTGCCAGGTGTGCCTCTGCCCAGCCATCTGGGCAGCTATCACCTGGAAGATGTTCCAGGTGTGGTGGTCTGCTTTGAATTGTCAAAGCATGTGCTCATGGGCCCAATTGGAGGAGGTCAGCCACAGCAAGTTGATTCCAAAGTGCTAGCTCTGAGCAGGCAGGATCCTACCACTGGCCTCCCTAGCAGACTTTCTGGTGTTTCCTATTGGAAAACTGAAAAATCCCTGATAAAAAAATCCCAAAGTCACTCTGTAAAATATGCCAAAATCCATGTTCCTCCAATATTAAAACAAAAGACCACTATAAAGAGAGAGACAGAGAGACAGTGATCAGTTGGGCAATGATTTATTGATATATCTACAGTGTTAAAGCAATTTGGAAGACTACTAGTGTCTTTATCATAATAATAAAGTGAACTCTTAATACATGTTTCAAGAATTCATGAATACATGAATATATATTTTGCTGCCCCCTAACAGGGGCTACAGCCCTCCCATCATGGGATACAGCCTCCCACAGGGGCTACAACCCCCACTCTGGGGTAACAGCCCCCCACAGGTGCAACAGCCTCCTCCCTGCAGAGACCACATGCCCCACCCCAGCCCTCCGATTGCTGCCCCACCTGGCCCCATCCCCCGCTGGTTGCTGCAGCCCCCCGATGGCTGCCCCACCCAGCCCCCCCCCATTCTCCCAAGCCCCGCCACTGGCTGACCCACCTAGCCACATCCCCACTTGCACCACCAGGCCCCCATGGCTCCACTTCCAACCCCAGACACCGGCACTTGAAAAAAAAGAGAAAACTAAAAGAAAAAAGAAAGAGAGAAAAAAGCCTCTACTCACCCTAGAAGCACAAGCTGTGGGGGTTCCAGGGCCTCCTGACACACCCCACCCCCCACCCAGCAGCACAGGGCAGCAGGGCCCAGGCTGGGGCTGCTGGGGCTGTCACCCTGCCCTGCACTGCATGGGTGGGGCCCCAGTGATCCAGATGCCAGCTGGAACTGCTGGTAAGTGCTGGGGTTTTTTGTTTGTTAGTTTTTTATTGTGTGGATGCTGGGGGGGGGCAGGGATTGGGGGCCTCAGGGGGATGGGGAGGATGGGGCCAGGCAGGGCAGGGATTGGGTGGGGCCATGGGGTAGGAGGGGAATGGAGCCAGGCAGGAAAGGCATCAGGAGGCCTGAGGGACAGGGAGGGGATGGGGCTAGGCGGAGAAGGGATTGGGGGTGCTCAGGGTGAAGTTGGGGGGTGGGGCCAGGCAGGGAATGGATTGGGGGGGCTTGGGGGTCAGGTGGGGGTTGGGGCCAGGCAGGGAAGGGATCAGGGGGCTAAGGGTGTGGGTTGGGCCACCAGAGGTCCCCCCTATAGTCCCCTCCCCCTCCTCCAGCCCCTCCAACCCCTTACTTACCGACACTGGAGCCCTGCTGCTGGCACGGGCAGGCAGCAGCTGGCATGGGCAGACAGCACACTTAAGCACCAGGGCAAGAGCCAACCACAGAGATGCTCTAGTAGCCAGATCATCTCTGTGGAGGATCCAGCCTCCAGTTGCTTCAGGGCACCATGCCCTGCCCTGCTTTTTTTGGCTCCCCTTTTTTTTTTTTTTTTGACCCCTGGATATGTAGGGGTCTAATTTTGTGTCTGCGCTGCAAACTTGCAGCAGTGGAAAACTTTTCCTGTTCCTGTACATGCCTCTTGCAGCATGTCAAAGGGGGTTGAGATGCTGCAAGAGGCATGTGTGGGCTCATCTGGATTCGCCCAATGTGTCCTTTTTCACCCAGGGGGAAGGTAGTAGTCTGGATCTGCCAGCAGGCTACAAAAACTGCTTCCTGCTTGGTTCCTCTTGACATTGTGTTTAATTTTAGTGGGACTGTGTTGACTACAGTTGACTATCATCTGTGTGTTGACTACTACCATTTTGTAACAGTTGTGTTGTGAGTGTGGCTGACTATGTCTGAGGAGAAAGAAAGAAAGAGGGCCTATTACAAATTAATTTTTGGTGTCTCTTGGAGCTCTTAACCCCTGAATTGTCCAGACTTTAACACCTGAAACTAGTTTGAAGCATATTTTAGGCAACTTAAGCCATTCCAGGAGAGGTTTATCTCTGATCTGTGTTACCCAGCTCTTGTTACATTAATGTGCGTTTACTCCCTTCAGGTGACCCACCAAGTTTCAGTCTTCCAGCACCCCAGGATACAGTATCCTCTCCCCAACTCTCCTGTTCTATGTGAACAAACTTTCCACCCCTGGGGGTGGTTCTGGCATCCTGCCCCTAGGGTTATGACTTTCCCACCCCCAGGGGTGCAACACCATTCAAACAGCTTGTAGAGCCCATGCCAGCTAGCTGGTTTTCAGGAAACAGACAAATCCAGGAGTGGGGTCAAAGTGGGGGAAGGGGAAACAAGGTAGAGGACAGGATTGGGTTCTCTTGAGCTGGGTCTTTCTCAGTGGTGATGCATAGGGTGTGCTCACGGGTACACATGCACTCCCTGAGAGAACCGGCACACCCCCTGTCAGACTGTGCTCACCATTTAGGTGATGGGAAGAGGGGCAGGTGGGATCACTGGTGCCCCCCTGCAAGCACTGGCTGGGGAGCAAGGCCACCAGAAAATGTGGCTGTACCATTTCTGGAAGTGGCTGTGGGACTTCCAGGTGCTTTTTGGTGAGTGAGATTGCCCACGGGGGGACCTCCCTCCCAGCTAGTGCAATTGACCCCCGCACCCCCCCCCCCCGTGGTCAGTGTGATAGGCCAGAGGGGGACCCTGCCCTGGTCGCTGACTGGGTGTCAGGGGGGGCATATGCTCAGGAGACACCAGTCGCCTGTGATCTTTCTTCCAGCAATGGCAAGGTTTCAAAGCAGATCATTGAAACTTTTCATGTACTAATAATATGGGCAAATTCAAAATAGTGATCTGTCAAATATTGCATTACCCCATAACAACCACCCCGCCAAGCCAGTAAATATTTCTATGCAATGTCCTAGGTTTTCTAAGGTTTTAACAGCCAAACTGACTTGTTTCTCAGCATAGAAAGAAGTATAAGGGCACTAAGTGAATGGTACAGAAATGATTCTTTGGCCTTAATATTAAATTATTATTATAAAGATCTGTTAAAAGCTTTATAGACATATTTTACAATTCACCAGATTTATGTGTTTGCCTGGAGGAGTGAATTTCTCTAAACACTCACAAATCTCTCACTTGCTCATTCGTATATTTGGCAGTTCAATGCTTTTCTTGTTACATGAGCCATTAATTCTACAGTATGTTGCCATATTTAAATATCTCAGATGTATCCCGTGTTACCACTTAGTCCACAGAGAAGATGAATTAGAATTAGTCTGTTAACAAATAAGAAGCAATTGTTATTATTTGACTGCCTTAGAACAAAAGGAATGATTCCCTACTTAAAGAGGCAATGAGCAGGTAAAATAAATTTGATGGATTAAAATATTGTAAAGTTAATAGAGACCTGGCCACAACATGTAATCTAGAACCTGGTCTTAGAAGCCAAGGCTCGCTCTTCTGTGTGAGGGAAGAGTTAGGTGGTGTATAATGAGATTCAGACAGAGGCAGAGCACCTTCTAGAGTTAGCCCAAATGAAATGCTTAGGACATTATGGGTGATATTCTATTATTTTTCTGATCACGTAGAGATGTGTAGACAACAACAGTGCACATGTAGATAGTGACAGAGCTGGCTGGGGCACAAGGGTACATCAGTATGGGGGCTGCCTGCCAGCTAGCCCCATGCTGAAGCACCCGCATGCCCCAACCAGGCCCTTGGCAGCATGTGGAGCCCAGTTGGATCAGTCCTGGCCAGCAAGGGGACCTGGGTGTTAGCCTGCCAGCCCATGCTCTAACATGTTCAAATGGCACGCAGGAGCACAAACCTCCAGAGCAATAAGCTCCAAAGTGCATTCATGTGCATTATTAGATGTGTAGACACCCCGTCTGCTTTTTATACAAATAAACCCTATGTCTTATGTCTTGTAATACCATGTTGACTTATTTTTCCTTGAAATTGTTTAGGGGAAGAGTCATATCCCTATTACGTTCAAATATTAATTATTTTATTTTTTGGCTAGAACAAGAGCATTGAGCTGTATTTTTTTTTCTTCCAGATGAATAATCTGCTTTATTGTGTTTGGGAGATGCCACTGGCCTAACACACAAAGTCAGCTATTACATACCCATGTACTAGCAATGCTGGGGGGGGGGGGGTGTTCTTTCTGATTCTAACTGATTTCTGATCCTCAGGCTGAGGCAGAAGTGCTTGTTCAGATCACTATTTACATAGAGCAACAATCACTAAAAATCAGGCATCACCTTTAGTTTTTAAAGCATTTACTGGAAAGGCCAATTTATATTTTAAGTGTGCAGTGTGAATTTCACTACATCAGGGGGAAAAAAAGAGCACATCAAATACTTATTTCTCTTGTTGCATAGCATTTATTTTATAAAATATCAAAGTAGCATGGACAGAATGCTCCTCTATAGGAGAAGAGTGTTTCCTGGAAAACAGGTTGTTTGGGTTTGTTTGTTTTTTTCTCAGCTGAAGTTTTTGCCAGTTTTTAGGTCTTCTAGGCATGCTTCATCATGTCATGTCATATTGCTCTGAATGCTGATGTGATGCAACATAAAAGGATATGGTGAAGCAAACCAAGAGCAGTTTGCTAGATGTCTTCTGTTCATCTGAATATTATGCATATGGTTATTAGATGATATTTTAAAAATTACTGTTTAAGAATTAGAAGATATAAACTAGAAGATGGTGACAAATTACTTGTTTACAATTAAAACTATACATATGTTATGATACACCCCTGCTTCTTAGTGTGACATGATCATTGATGATGATCTGGAAAAAAACACAAATCCTGACCTCTTTAGAGCCTCTTTGATGAGATTAAAATGGATAGCTGCTATTATTTCAGAAGAGTTATTTGGCTATACAGTTTTGGAGTTGTAACATACTGCCGGATCCTGTTCTTCTACATCACATCACAAATTGCTAAGATATGGAATGACACACTGTAAGGCAACAAACACATTCAAATAAAAATAAACCACCTTATTTCAGTGTAGCTTATGAGTATAGAGTTCCAGTGGTAAGCTGGAGTTTGACTGCTGTACTACAGACATGAACTATAGTAACCACAAGTCTCCATTTGCATTTCTGTGGGCATATTATATATCTGTTCCTGCTTGCACCTTTGCCCTCCAGGGCTGATCTATTTCTCAATGGAATTTGTGAAAAAGCAATACTGTTTTTGTACAGAACATTATTAGGCCCTCTGTGCCCATTAGACTAGGCTTGAAAGATTTTCAAAGAAAAAAAAAAGATGTATAGAGGCTCTATTAAATTGGCTAGTTGAACAATCTTTTTTGAGGTCTGAAAGTTTCTAAGGCAGTTGGCATGGTCTTTCAGGTCAAGCTGTTAGGAAATATTAGAGAAATTGTGGGTCTATAAACCTCATTGGCTAAAAGAGAAGGGGGAAGTAAAAATTAAGAAGAAAAAAACAAGACAAGGTCATACTGTAGTTACAAAAATAGGTTCTTTACAAAACAAGAGAAAAGACTAATGAAGCTGATATAGAATCCTACCTTTAAAAGAATGCTTTAATTCTTTGAGTACCCATATTTGTTATAAAATGGTTTGCTTATTGAATGTAATATTATTTTACTTTTTTGCTTTTTAAAAAAAAAGTATCATTTATTTAATTATGTAAAGATGTTCATGAACATTTTGAACATTGATGATATCTAATGTGTCACACTGGATGTGGCTACATGAGATACTTAATGCCCATTGGATTAATTCTACTGCGCATTAGTGCAGCTGACAAAAATCATGCTAATGTGCAGTAGATTCAGTCCAATGGGCATTAAACATCACACAAAAAGTGTTCATCTGTGCTAATGTGCAGTAGCACTGATTACGAAGCATTAAGTTAATGCCTATTATAACAGGTACTAAACTTAATGAGCCATAATTATGGTGCATTAATGAATGCATAAACACTCCCATCCTATCTCACTTTTTTCTTCCCCACCCATTCATCCATGTGGTAGTCCCTAGCTATAATACCTAGATCCAACATGCATATACCATAGTATCATTATATTTGTCACTTTCTTATTGGATTATATGTGTAGCATGGGATCAAAACCATGCAGGTAATTAATGGCTGCTATAAGTAAAAGTTAAGTTAATATTAAGCCAACTACTTAAGACAGCTCCCTATTACAGGCAAAGTGAGAATCTGGCTTAATTTTTGTTAAAGTGAACATGCATACACTAAGGCAAATTAAAGATTTAAAAAAATGAAGTAATTTATTTATATAACAAACAGAGAATGGGAATGAGGTCAGATTAGGAGAATGGGCAAATCAACCCAGTCCCATCCCACCTGTCCCTCCCCACATCCCGACATACTTCCTCAGTTCTCAGCACTGTTGAACACTTACTTCCTTGGTTCCCAGAACTGTTCACTAACTTCAGATCAGGTGTGCCATTTTTATGGTGATTTAAGCTCTATAAATGCCTTCATGCCCAGCCATTTAGATTGATCTAACCAAGGGCAGTTTGCATGTCTGGCATGTTAAGAGAAAAGACTGCTCAGAAAGCAGCTTACAGGTGTAGTAGGGGCAAACTAGGGCATCATCTGACCAGGAGGGCCCATGTTTGAACCATATAAGCCCAGGATCTGCACTGTCCAGGTAGTTTACCTCTGAATGCCACAAGGATAGGAACTTCTGGCAGCAGGACTCTTGAGATAGCTGTTGAGCTGGTGTAAGCAGCACTGAGTGTGGGAACAAAGCCTGAGCCCAGGAAGGACTGAGAAGAAAGTACTTGGGCCCAGGGGTCTGGAGCCCAGGAGGGCTGAGCATTAGCATTGCCAAAGGAACCTAAATGTCTCAACTGCCCTAGGAGTGGAGCCAGCATCTCAGGGGCTTGAAAGTCAGGGACCACAGCTGGAGACTGAGAGGACTAAGGAGCCCATAGCCCAAGAAAAGTGAGGACTAGGGCTGACAGCTCTCATAACCCAGGGATGGGCATGTGTTAGCAGATCATCTGCAAAGCATGGGAGTGGGTACTGGGGAGGATGGAGCCCACAAAATTAGCCCTTAAGGCAATGACCATGGGCACCTGTGGTCATAAGAGTATGGACCTGGCTTGGAAAGCCCTGGAGCAGCTTCCCTTTCATCAAAAGTTAATAACATCAAGGCATGGTGAGTGAGTAAAGGTGAGGGGCGTATAGAGAGCCAGGTTGGCAAAGGTTGAGTGGCCACCAGGGGGCATCAGGACCACCCTGGGATGAGCACTTACTGCACTAAGGTCAACGTAAATGTAATGCTTATATATACACTTACACTAGAGTGACCATTGGTTCTGTTTTATACTGGACCATCCTGTTTTTAAACCCTTTGTCCCCTGTCCATTTCTAAATGAGGAACAGACCACAAAAATCCTGTTTTTTTCAGTTCTTTGGTGGAAATATATGTCAATCATTTGTCCTCATGTGTCTATTAGCTGTGTCTAGAGGTAGGGTAATGTACAGCCAAGAGGAGCAGAGTTCCAGCCAGGGAGGGAGGGAGGGAAGTGGCCTCTTTGGGGTGCCCTTTCCTCTTTCTGCTGATTGGCGAAGGGGTCAGGTGGCCCCACCCCTCAATGTGGCAGCCCCACCCCATCAGTGCTGATTGGCCGAGGGGTGCTGTGTTTCACCAAAGAGATGTCCTTTATTCTGGGGATGTGCCAGTGGCCAACCTATCTTAGACTACAAAGCCACCTACTGTGCTCTGTAGCTATGTGGAAGCTTATGATTCCATACTGCAAAGAAGGGGGATTACATGAATTGCATGAGTACCAGAAAAGATATTTACCTTACCAAAAAAACTGCTATTTGGGCATGTAAAGAGAAATAGAATTCTTCCCTATTTTTCTCAGAATATACCTAGTTATTTGATTCATATGATGCATCATGCTAACATAGTTGTCCTGATGCACTCCTATCATATGCCTACTCATTTGTTCACCTGAAGCACGCTGCTGCTTATACCAACATAGGGGGTTTATTTCATTTTATTTTTTATTATGTAATACACTGTCACTATAGGGATTTTTGTAGCTTTGAGTAGCTCTCAGCAGCCAAACACCTGACAAGCTATCACTACAGTTTCCAAAATACCTATTCCCATGAAATTTTAGGGAATTACAGCTCTTCAGTCAGAGCTTTTAGGTGTAAATGTATTTAGTACATTAAACAGATATAAGATAAATTAGACAAGTAGTCCTTGGAGGAGAAACCAGAGCCCAGGCCTTCTTTTCTCATGTGAATTGCCAAGCCACTAGACTACTGAGCCACAGCTCCTATTGTACTCTCTTTTTTCTGTCTTAATGAATCAATTATTTTCTACAAAGCAACACAACTCTACAATAGGATGGGCATACAGTGTACCATATCCCAGATCTATCTTTTTGTCTGTAGCCTGGTAGTTAGAATATTCTCCTGGGAGGTGGGATATGGAAGTTTGTACTCTCTTGGACTAAGGAGGGCATTAATCCCCTGTCTTCCAAGGTGAGTGGTCTAAGCCCTAAATTATGTAAAGGTTTAGCTGTTCATACTATGTTCAAAAAGGGTGTCCTCTATTTGGAAGTATGATTATAGGCATATGGGAGATGATTCTAGATAGGGAATTGTGAGTAGGTGGCTGCCCCTTACCCAAAATCAGACACCTGACAAGGATGGGATTTCCAGACACAACTTTGTTGTCAGTATTTTCTGTTGCTCAGTGAGAGGCATTTCTCTATTAAGCATGCTGGCTGTTTTGGATCCTATACACAGGCACCTAACCCTACACGTATGCTGCATAAAGGAGCTGAGGCATTATACATGGATACATGGGGCCTGGATTCCATTCTGGGAGCTAGGTGCCTAAAATATTCTTTTTTCTCTCTCTCTTTTTTTTTTTTTAGGAGTTAAATCATAGTCTCCTTAAAAATTTTGAGTAGGTTTAGCATTCAAGGATGGCTAACAATTAAAGTGGAAGGATCTAAGTGATGGCCCAAATTTTCCCTGTGGCTTTTTTCAGTGTTTGCATCAAATTCTGATATGGTTCAAAAACCTTCATCCCTGTTTTGATTTTCTAGCCCAAATCTTGAATCTCTTTACTGTATCTCTTTAATTTTATTTTTCCTAATGTTAGATGTAATAGTTGCTCGCAGAAGTGAATGAATGCATGTCAAATCCTTGTGTGACCCAGACAATAGCCTTTATTGAAAGGCTTTAATAAAAAGTTTCAGATACATGTGGCAGACTTACCTGATTGAGCTCCAGTGTGGTAAGGGGGTTTATATGGGTCTACCTGTCTTCATTACTTATATATGTTTAATGCCTATTATCTGAACTTACCTGTATTGTTGCCTGTGTATGTCTATTGTATTGCTACCTCATCTTACCTTTGTTTATCTAAGTTGATGCTTATATGTGTTTATTGTGTTGATGCCTTGACTTACCTGTTCCAGGGTGATAATTTTAATCTGTGCAGGGGGGTTAATTATTGCCTATGCTGTGAATCCCTGGTTCTATGTTTTGCTTTCCCTTGAAGTGGTGCAATTTTAATTGCTGGTTATTGTGTAAGGTGTAATTCTAATCTAAATATTTAATGTCTGTTATTTATATTTATCTTGTATAGCAATACATGTGTACATAGTTAAGTGCTTTCTCCCAGCCTGGCTGTATAGAGAAAAGAGGAAACTGCTCCCCGGTGGCAGGCCCTTCTCACAGCACTCTTGCCTGACCACCCCATTCCTTCCACTTGCAGACAGGGCACACCCCTGGGTACATATATACGCTACATATATATCTGCCATATAGTATATAAGAAAGATTGTATTGAAATTCCCATAAATCATTGTATAGATGGACTATATCAGAATGGATCACAATGTGAGGATCTTCTGGGAGAGTTTGTGAAACAGTCTGACTGGTAAGAATCACTTTCGTCATGAAGCATTTGGATCTGTCAAAAAGAAATGTTTGAAGAATGTAAATGGGGAGGCTCTGACAAATACTTTTAAATACCGTAGTGTGAAACGTATATTACCATCACTTATAAAGTACCTTTCAACACGGTGAAATATACAGGCAGCTGCTGATTTGTTTTCCATAGGGAGTTAATATGATTTTAAGTATTATTGCAGACTCAGTTTTGTTTACAAATATGCTGAACAATCAAACTATATAATGTTAGATTTGTGGCCCCAAACACTATTTTTGTAGGGTAGCATAAATTGTTTGGCATTTTGTTTATGTAAGAAATTAGGTCTCATAAGTAAGTAGTTAGTTTTCATTTTCTGTGGAAAAGGACCTGGGGTTACAGTGGACAATAAGCTGAATATGAGCCAGCAGTGTGCCCTTGTTGCCAGGAAGGCTATTGGCATACTGGGCTGTATTGGTAGGAATGCTGCCAGTAGGTCAAGGGAAGTGATTATTCCTCTCTACTCAGCACTGGTGAGGCTACATCTGGAGTACTGTGTCCAGGTTTGGGCCCCCCAGTACAGAAAGGATTTGGACAAGTTGGAGAGAGTCCAGTGGAGGGCAACAAAAATGGTTAGGGGGCATGGGCACAGGACTTATGAGGAGAGACTGAGGGAACTGGACTTATTTACTGTGCAGAAGGGAAGATTGAGTGGGGATTTGATAGCAGCCTTTTACTACCCGAAGGGTGGTTTAAAAGCAGATGGAGCTAGATTGCTCTCAGTGTTGACAGATGACAGAACAAGGAGCAATGGTCTCAAGTTGCAGCAAGGAAAGTTTATGTTGTATATTAGGAAAAACTCTCTCACAAGGAGGGTGGTGAAGCACTGGAATGAGTTACCCAGAGAGCTGGTGGAAGCTTCATCCTTGGAGGTTTTTAAGGCCCAAATAGACAAAGCCCTGGCTGGAATGATCTAGTTGCGCATGGTACCTTTGTTCGAGTCCAGGATTCACTGCCATAAAAAGGGACAGGTTGAACAATTGTACTATAATGCTGGTTTCTAAGGTTTCTTTAGATTTCCTTGATGCCATTATTTAATGCAGGCTACACAGGCATATATTAGCACTGTAAGTTCTTGCCTTGGCTTCTTCAGTTATTTGATTGCCCTCAGTATTCCTAAGTATCTAAATTTTTCTTCCATTTTCATGCTGCCATTCCCAATCCTAATCTTCCTGTGGTTTTCAGATTATTTCTGGATGTTATTATGTCTTGCTGATGTTTATGGCAAGCCAAACTTCAGAATTTAACTCTATAATTCCTGTATTCTTTTGAACTGTTTCCATTTCCTCTCCTTCTAGGGAAATACCATCTGCATACAAAAATACCTGGTGCAGTCTGTTCATCTGCAAACCTTTTCCTTCTTCAGTGGCACTTATGACCTTCTCAAGCATCAATCAGAAAAGCATCAGTGACAGTTTGATTCTGTCAGTGATTTTTATTAGGTCAGGCTATTTTCATAGCATTCCTCAATTCTTACATAACTGCTTGATCTTAGGAAAATTCTTGAAAGATTTTTTTTTTTTGGCAATAATCTAGTTGGTCTAATAAAAGATATTACCTCTACCACAAGTTCTGATTCCTTTTGCCAATATGGCTAAAACCTGAATACCTGATCTTAGTAAGGCAAGATTCTTTGGGTAGAGGTGGTATCTTTTATTAGATCAACTGAGTAGTTAGAAAAAAATTCTATGCAAGCTTTTGGGTGCAATCACCCTTCTTCGGGCATAGGAAGTCTCTGCTGTTCTAAGACTCCAAAGAATGAAAGAAGCTCAAAGTGTGATGGGATGTCAGTGAGAATGTATATAGCTGGAAATTAGGAAAACAAAAGGTAGAGCAGGGAAGGGAGCGGGGAAACAAGGGAGAAGGTAAGTAACGGAGACTTTACAGTAGCAGTTTTTCAAGGTAGAAAAGAGGCTGTCTGTGAAAAAGTAAATAGCTGGAAATTAGGTAGAAAAGGATGGGAAGGGAAGGAAGAGGGGGAAAAGAAAAGGGTACAGGGTCAAGTCCGGTAGGTACCTGGTGAATCAGATGTCAGACAGGTTGTAATGTGTTATAAATCCAATGTCTATACTGAGTCCATGATCTTAATAAAGCATATCAGTTTTCTGGGAACTCCAAAACCCACTATAATTTACTATAATTTGTTGTCAGCAATTCTTTGTTTGAGGAGGATCTTTACCATGACTCATTGACAGGTCTTGAGGTGACTTAAGAGTCCAATCCTTGAGCCACAGATCCATCCACAGAAAGTACAGGTCTTTCCACAGGGGGGAGAGGTCATAGGCTGGGATTTTCTCCTTTTCTTTCCTCTACTTTCTCTTCTGTGATTTGAAGGCAAGACACGTTACCATGAAGCAGGCTAACAGCTGGTTGAGGTGGTGGTACACCTCAGTTAACAGCCAGATCCTCCCAGCTCTTGAGGTTGGTGTCTGTTTTCTTGAACTATGCTTTCATTATGTACTTGTAGCATTTTGGTCACTGCAAGATCTCAGACAGCAACTTATCTGGGAATAGAGCACTTGTTTGGGGAGTTAAGAGGTGGGCATATGCATGTAATGTCCAGTCCAGCAAAGTTGGTGGTTGAGGATAACCAACTCAATGCTTGTAACATGGACTTCAGCAAGGATGCTGATGTTTGTGTGATCTTATTTGATATGAAGGATTTTCTAGAGGGATTTTGGATGCTACACCTCCACACACTTGACATGAAAATGGTTGGTCACCCATGTTTCATATCCATAGAGGAGAGTGTTGATGATGACTATGTTGTAGACCTGGACCTTAGTGTCTTTCCAGATATTTTGCTGCTGACTACAGTTACTCTCTTCTAATACTGTAATAAACTTTGACGAAGGTTATGTAATATTGATGTATACCTTTCACAACTCCCCATTTCTTTTCCAGAAATAATTTCATTTAAAATATCTGATCACAAGATGGTCTATCTTTCTCTAACCCATGCTGGTAAACTCTCACAATTTCATGTGCATATGGGAGCAGTCACCTTGGCAGCAGTTGAGGAACCAAAAAAAAAAAAAAAATTGTACATTGTGTATTAAAAGAGATACCCCAATAGTTGTTATACTTTCTTTCATTACCCTTCTTGAAAATGGGGCGTGTTATTGCCTTCTTCCATCACTTGGACATTTGTTCCCCTCTCCAGACTTTTTTATTCATTTTGTGAAAGTGCTTTAATGCTTCAAATCCAAATTTCAGGTATTTGGCTGTCTATCTCTGGTGCCTTATCATTTAGGAACTTTTTAACAGGGATCTGTATCTCCTTTAGTAAAGGTTCTACTATTTCAAATTTAGCAGTCTGATATTCAGCAACTCTTCCCTCATTTCATACCCTACATTTATAAATTCTTCAAAATAGTCTTTCTAAACTTCAGGATTTATTGTCATGCTGTCATCAGATTTCCAATTTTTGTCATATACCACTGTCACCCTTGGCTGGTAGCCTTTCCTCCATTCATCAGTTCCTTAAACAGGTCTCTCACATTTTTTATTATCTTTTCTCTTCCATTTCAGCAACTTTCTATTTTACACATTCTCATTTCTTTTTTCCTCAGATCTTGATTCATATTGTTTCCCAAGCTTGGCAGGGTTAAACCAGGAAGTCAACCCTGCCTTCTACAGTAGGCCACAACTAGGTTTAGACCTCTAGTTTTTCTCACAATGTAATTGTTAAGTAGTAACAAATTCAGGGTCCAGGCCCATCTCTCTGCATCTCTACTGGAAAGTGAAATGGGGCACTTTTCACTGGAGCTGGGGCAGTCCCAGAAAATTCTACAAGCACTATTCTATTTTGCATATTGTGCAAGTGGATATATATGTATGTATGTGTGTATATATATGTTATTCCCACTTTAAAGAAGCCCATGTTATAACTATGACTATAACAAAAACATCTGAAGTTTGAAGCATGGTGTGTATAAGTATATGTCTAGATAGATATCAGCTGAGAGGCTTAGATTCTGACTGTACATACATAATTAGCTCTTGATTGTTAAATGACTGTACCCTCATTAAAATAGCACTGTTAGTTGAAATGAAAATAAATGTCTTTGGTAGTAAGAAAAGCATGTATCTTTGAATTGGTGGATTGACCAAGATCGTTAGAAATTGTCTTTAAGTCTGCACTTGGAAAAATAGATATGCTGCACATGCATGTGCAGATAGAGTCTAGTTAATTATGGAGACTGTAGTAGCAGTTGAGGGCACTCAGGACACTATATATTCCTGGTTACCTGTGCATTGCTCAGCTCAAGAAAGTAATGGAGGTCTGTAGCTAAAACTGTCAGTTTCTTCTCTCCATTAAAAAGAAGCTCCTTATTTATTTTTTTACACACACACACACACACACACACACACACACACACACACACACACACACTGTATTAAATAATAAATGTGAGTGTGTGTTTATAAATAGTTTTTATGAAATGTCCTCTGCTAAAATCCTGTATTAATCTAAGAACTCTGAAAATGATAATCAAGAAAGCCCTTATTTGTGGAGTCCTACAAGAATCAATACTGTTCTTTTCATTGCTACTAGAAGTGTTTCATAAGACCTCTTGGAGAAGTTGAGACTCCATAAAATTCTTGCCAACAGTGTGCTAGTAGCACTCAATTTAACTTCATATTTGTGATTATTAGCTGCAACCATACATCTTTGTAAGTTGCATTATACTGAATATTTTGTAAAGCATGTGCAATCTTTTGGATTAAAGTGGTTAAACTACAAAACATGATGCCATAGAATAAATATAAAAGAATTGAACAAAGAGCTACTTGAGAAAACAAAAAAGAACATGTCTGGCATCTCAGTTGTGTTTGTTGTCTGATCCTATCTGCATTTTGCTCTAATATTAATTAATATTTGGCTTTTTTCTTTTGGTAGGATATACTGGTCAGTTTTGTGAAGTGATTATGGATGATTGCCTTTCACAACCTTGTGGACCCCAAAGCATCTGTAAAGATGAATTAGATGGCTATCTCTGTTTCTGTGCACCTGGTTTTATAGGTGAATTCAAACCTGACCGTATTTCAAATGTAATATGTAATAAAAAGAAAAAAAAAAGTTTATGCAGTAGTACACTATTTCTCCTTCAAGTACCACATCACAGAATTTGTTGGGCATGTGTTGGTTAAAACTTTTTAAGGTGATATTAACCAAAGAAAACAAGGTAATTCAGACCTAATAATAGACCAATTTAGCACTATTAGACTGATTTAGGTGAAAGCAGCTTCTTACTGGTACATAGGCCTACTCAGGTACACAAACTACCAACTTCAGGAGAGTATTTCCACTTCAATAACTGTTGCTCAGTCTCAATTTAGATATTGTGTCTCTGTACATCTGCACTTTAATCAAGACGTATGATTGCAGCTCAGAGAGAGATATGCAAGCTAGCTTTAAACTAGCTGTCTCAGATACCAAGAACAGTGAAGCCAAAGCAACATAGACTTCAGCTTTCTGAATACATACTGAGGTCCCAGGCAGCTTTATACAGCAGGTTCTGAGCTATCATGGCTAAAATGTTATCAGAAACATTACTAGAAAATTAAAGTTAATCCAGATATGTCTACCTGAACAGCAGTCACAGCTCCAGAATGGAATGTAAACATACTCTAAACCCATTCCCTTTCTTGGTACAAATTCAGATAATCCCAACTTTGATTGCCATAAATAATTATAGAATCAAAGAGAGTCTTTGGTTAGTCTGGGGAAGAGAAGATTGTGGTGGGAGTTGATAAGTCTTCAAATACCTGACAGGCAGTTATAGAGAGAATGGACTTTTCTCTCTGTGCCTGTATGGGACACGACTAGGAGCAATGACCTCAACCTGCTGCGGAAGAAGTTTAGGTTGGACATTAAGTGAAACTTTCTGACTATGTAAGTGGTCAGGTATTGCAACAGGCTACTTAGAGGAGTTGTGGAATCTCTGTCCCTGGAAGTGTTCGAGAGCAGGTTGGACAGACACTTGGCTGGGATGGCTTAGTCAGGGATAATCCCACCTTGAACAGGGGCCTGGACTAGATGACCTTATGAGGTCCCTTCCAGCCTTATTTTCCTATGGTCCTAGTAGAACTCTTATAACTAAGATCTAAAAGTCAAAAAAGGGTTGCTCTTCCACAACGATCAAACCTTGCTTCTGCATAGACGTAGAGCCTTCATTGGGCCCTGATGTGTGTGTCCTTAAATATACATTATAGATAAGTAAAGTAGAAAAAATAAGGTGCATGCTGAGATTTTTAGCCTTAAGTTGTTAAAAAATCCAAGACAACCACTTGATGTTGTTTGGGGATTATTTGTTTTGTTTTCATAAAAATGCACAAATATAAAACAAAGTGTTTTGTTTTGTTTTTTACAAATCATGCTTTGGAACTATTTTAGTTCATTGTGTAAATACATGACATTTTACATTTCCCCAAATTAAATTTAGTCAATAATCCATGCTAGTCCTGAGGGAATTGTTACACACTATCTGTAAGCATTATTGACTGTTATTTAGAACTGATTGCTATCCTATCGATTGCACTGGGCTGAATTTATGCTAAAATGAGCAGAGATAGGGAATTCCAATATTTTACTGTACTCTAAGGCAGAAACGATGAATGCAAGTGATGGAAGAAATGGATCTTTAGAAGCATTTAACCATTACAAAATACTTGGGTATCTTTCAAATATGGTGACTGATAACGTAAATGAATAATTAAATTACTATAATACATATTTAAGTTACTGTTCTTAAAAAGTTTGAATCCAGACTTCTAGAGTATGGGTTGTTTGCATTTATCACTTACAGAGTAAAGTATCCACACCATTTCATGTTACCATATATTAAAGTAGTTCAGCTGTATTCAACTACAATGCATTTGCATTATTTTTTTCTGCTTATGCAGGGGGTCGGACTCGATGATCTATTGAGGTCCCTTCCGACCCTAACATCTATGAATCTATGAATTATATAACAGGAAACGGGAATAGTCTCTTCAATTTACATTAATTTTGTGGAGACCCTTACACCAATTCTGCATATTTCTGCCTGCAATAACCTTGGCTTCTGATTTTCTGAATAATGTAGGAAACTTCTTAAAGGCAGAATCTTTGTAGTTATTTTTAAAAAGTCAATGACAGTGAGGTTTAGAAAAAAAATGTTAACTAGTATGATCTCACAGATATATGCAAATAAATACATCCAAAGATTCCCAGAACATTAAGAATGAGCATCTCTTGCTTTTGATTATATAATTTACAGAGGTGTTTTTTCTATACCACCATCTTCCACCTCTCATCAAATGAACTTGAATATCTCTTTAGAATATAAATTTCAAAGGAAAAAAAAGGCCACGCACACAACATCCCCTCCCTCCCACCCTTTAAAATAACTTTAAACCTTTTGTTTGAAATATTTGGTAAATTTTCGTATATGACCTCTAAAGTTCTGTATCATAAACATTTAAAAAGATCTTCATAATGCATGGCCAAAAATGTAATCAAAATCTACCAGTACCTGCTTAGGGAACAAAATCTGATAATGGTGTTTATAATTTCGTGACCTTCAACATGTATAGAAACTGAAAAAATTAAAATTACCCTGCCCCTTTTCTCACTCCCTTTCGCCCTCCCCCCAGAAAGAAGTTTTAACTTCAAACAACAAGGTGCGATGATAACAATGTTTCTTTCTGGCCTTATATCTTTGAATCATATATTGCCTTTTATATATTGGAGAAACTCATGATTGCCCCTCAGACAATACTGAGACTTCTTTTTGGGTCAGTAAACCCCCAAGAGATACTAGAAGATGCTTATAAGATAACACTATAGATGTATCTAGTTCTTGTCTTCAAGCAAAAAAAGTGAAGTCTCTGAAGACAATTTGAGGTTCATTGGTAAAACTTCTCTGTACATAACCTTGGTTATTTGATTTTGTTGTTGCTGCTTGCACCAGTGACTCACCAATGACATGTTTCTAATGAAGTGAATCCTTCACTTATTTCCAGGTAATAACTGTGAGATTGAGGTGGATGAATGTCTGAGTGACCCCTGTCACAACAGTGCCACTTGTGTTGATCATCTCAATGCTTTCAGCTGCCTCTGCTATGATGGATTTCAAGGTAATAAAGAATTTGCAGAACATTTCTACTTCTAAAAGCTCAAAAATGGTATTACTCCATATGTATAAAGTTAAAACGTAGGCAGAAAGTGTGTGTGTGTGTGTGTGTGTGTGTGTGTGTGTGTGTGTGTGTGTGTGTGTGTAAAAATTTTAACTTCCACTGGGGTTTAAAAAAATTAAGTTTAGCATGAATACATTCTCAACAATGTCACCTTGCTGTACCTTCATAGTTTTGTAAAAACAGGCATTTACTGATGGCTGGGAGTTTAGGAGTTATAAATGGACCAGCTGGAAGCAATGACATTTAGCATATAACATTCACTATTTTCCTTCAAAGGTATGAATCTGCTGGCAGTTTTGATGTAATTGGGTATAAACGTAAAACAGACTTGTTGGGACAGATTGCTTTACACTCAGAGCCTATGTACAATTATTATTGCTTGTGTAGTGACTTAGACTGGATAGCATAATGAAGTTATTCTACTCTTTTAATTTATATTTGGGGATTGGAAATAAATATATTGGCTATATTAAAAAGACTTCAATATTGCAGACCTTTACATTTGCATTATATTTGCATGCCATTTATTGTTACATTTGTTTTAACACCATTGATTTGGGAAAAATCCTAGTCATTAACTGCCAGTTGCAGCCAAAACCGATGCAGTTGATGCTGTTATTTTTCAGAATAGTTTAAAATTTTCAAAGTTCTTTAAATTGCTGTCATTTTTCATTTTATGTTATTTAAATGATAAGACATTAATTTTGAAAATAAATATTAGTCATACAACATGTGTTATACTTTAATTGCCTATGTTGATAATTACCTATAGTTAATTATACTCTAGATTAACCTTTTTGTGTACATCAAATTTCTTTCTCCATTATGTCAGACTTGGCTTCCTGCCTTATCAAGAACAGAAGGAAGATTTCCTTTTAAGTCATAGTAAATGCAGTCTATTATATTTCAATGTCATTTGCGTTCTACTCTTTTTATATTGATATAAATTTATAAGGAAATTGCCTGACTTAAGTCATAAGAATCAATTCAGTGACAGTGAAGATTTTTTTTTTTTTTTGGTTTTGGAAAATTGATGAGTATCTCAAAGAGTAAAATATTGTCATACTAATTTAGAAATACAAGCTCAAGATGTAACATTTTTGAAAGCAGTTCCTAAGTAGGCCAATTATTAATTTTAAATAAATGCATTTATTTATAATTTTCTTTTCCCCTATGCGGTTTCATTAATTCATAGGAACAACCTGTGAAATCAATGTAAATGAATGTCACTCATCACCCTGTACCCACAATGCAACCTGTATAGACTTTATCAATGGATATGAATGCATCTGTCTACCTGGCTTCACAGGTGAGTAGGATCAACAGAGAATCATGTTTTCTATGATAAGGTAGCCCACAAGGTATGCATTAAGATGTTACTGACTAATTTGCTACTGCTTCCTTCTTGTTGCTCTTTATCTGTCTTAGCATAATGTTTAATTTGCATTCCAACAAACTGGAACACCGATTCCATCTGTAAACTAAAGAGCACAAGATAAATTAGGTCACATCTAAACAGGCTTTGAATGCTTCCACACCTAAGGAAGATTAGTCTGTTTAGTAATTCAGAAAGTAGTTGTTGCATGTTTACGGTAAGGTAAAATAAATGGACTCAGACACTTATGTATGTGGGGTCCTTATTTGGCTGATTTATACTTATTTCTCATCACAAAGGGCTTACGATTCTTGAAGTACAAATTGAAGCATTATAAATTGGCATCTGCTTGTCTTACTAAATCTTCAAATCTTTTATTATCTCTTCAAGGTGCAAGATGTGAAACAGATATAGACGAGTGTGCTTCATTTCCCTGCAAGAATGGAGCCACCTGCATTGACCAACCTGGTAATTACTTCTGCCAATGTGTGGCTCCATTTAAAGGTAATGAACACCAAGGGAGAGGGAAAAGCAAACATAATTAACTTTAGAAAGCATTTCTGTCAGTTGTCTGAACTCATTTCACTCTTCCAATAGCATTATTAGTTCTTCATTTTCTCAAACAGAGCTTTTAAAGTGACCAGCCAATTATCCCTTAGGCTGCCACTAATGTGAAATGAACTTTGTTTATGCATTTACTTAAGAAGTATAGTTATTAATCAGAGTGAATATTATAAAATCACTTTGCTAACAAAACCATATTTTATGCAAAAGAGAAAAAGAGGTACATATGGCTATTAAGCAGCCTTGATGAACTTCAGTCAGTTTTTCTGCATTTGATTTTTTTACTCTAATTATAACTCTAATTTAGTGACATTCTTTATATTATTTTTTGAGTGCCAGAATGACAATTTTTACTTATTTTGGAATCCATGACTTGTTTGTTCCTGTTTTCTGTTGAGGTTTTTAATGAGAATGCATTTAACAGACTCTTGTGGTAGTCTTTTTGATGGAAGTATTTTTTAATTACTCATTGATAAAAAAAAGGCGGACAAACTGTACAGTATTTTTGAGCAAATCTAATTTAAGTGGAAGCATTAGTTAAAGATGAATATTGGTTTGCAAATAAAGATAAATAACATTTTCCCACCTACAGTTCAGTATAACAGTTCATATAAGAGGTTGTTAGAATAATAATTTAAAAAAAACATTCTTGATTAGTTAAGAAAGCATTCTTCCCCCCCCCTTTGGGGAATATGGTTGCAGAAAATTCATCATTCATGAGAGACAGTTGAGTGTGATGTTTGTCTTATTATTTTAGTTAATGGTCAAAACCTTCTGTGTAGTCTGTCACTTTTATTAGTTTTAATATATGGACTGAATCTATATTACAATATAATGTGATGTAATCTAAAGTACCAATAGATTTTGATAGCCTGTCCTCACTGTAATTCCATAGTTAGTTCTTCTAAGAAGGAGAAGCCTTTCCAGTAAAGTGTAGGTTATACTAATCACAAGGCATATTCAACTAGGGTCCCTTCAGAGGAAGTCAGGTTTGGAGAAGATTTCAATATGCAATAAATTGCATTTGCCTAAATAAATAAGCAAATATTTAAGAGAGTTCAGCTCTTGTTTTATCACTGGTATGAAGTTCTCAGACTTTCAAAATGCCCAAAACCCAGCAGCTGCTGGTGCTTTTCATGGGAGAATGAGTACTTTTCACATTTTGACCACTACAACTATGTTCTTTTAAATGCTAATTGAGTTCTATTGAAAATGTAGCCTTCATACAGGGATCATGCAAGATGCTGAGGACCTTCAATTTTTAATGAATGGAACTGAAGTTGATCTTCGAATTATAGAGTCATAGAAAATTAGGGTTGGAAGGGACTGCAAATGGTCATCTAGTCCAATACCCTGCTCAAAGCAGGACCATCCCCAACTAAATCATTCCAGCCAAGGCTTAGTTGAACCAGGCCTTAAAAACCACCAAGGATGGAGATTCCACACCTAGATAACCCATTCTAGTGCTTCACCACCCTCCTAGTGGGAAAGTTTTTCTTAATATCCAACCTAATCCTCCCTTGCTGCAACTTGAGACTATTGATCCTTCTTCTGTCAACTGTTACCAGTGACAATAGCTTACTTCATCCTCTTTGGAACCACCCTTCAGGTAATTAAAGGCTGCTATCAAATCCCTGCTCAGTCTTCTCTTCTGCATGCTAAATAACCCCAGTTTCCTCAGTCTCTCCTCATAAGTTATGTGTCCTATCCCCCTAACCATTTTTGTTTCCCTTCATTGGATTCTCTCCAACATGTTCACATCCTTTCTGTAGTAGGGGGCACAAAACTGGACACAGTACTCCAGATGTGACCTCACCAGTGCCAAACAGAGGGATAAAGATCTGCTGGGAATAGAGGGGAAGAATTATTTCCCTTGATCTGCTGGCAACATTCCTACTAGTGCAGCCCAGTATACCATTAGCCTTCTTGGCAACAAGGCCATACTATTGGCTCATATTCATTTTATTGTCCACTGTGAGCCCCACATCCTTTTCTGCTAGTTAGTCAGTTTGTCACCAGCCTATACTAGCATTCCTCCATCCTAAGTGCAGTAATTTGCACTTGTCCTTGTTGAATCTCATGAGATTTCTTTTGACCCAATTCTCTAATTTGTCTAGGTCACTCTGAATGCTAGCCCTAACCCCCAGTATAGCTACTGCTCCCGCCAGCTTGATGTTATCTGTGAATTTGCTGAAAGTGCAATCCATTCCAGCTTCCCAGTCATTGATGAAGATATTGAACAAAACCAGCGCCAGGACCAGCCCCTGGGGCACTCCACTTTATACAGCTGCCAACTAGACATTGAGCCATTGCTCTTGTTCAGCACTTCACAGGATTGATTTCTTGCATTGATTTACCTTGTTTTTATGCTCATTGAAATGAAAGGACACACACACACACATACAGAGGAACATCTGTGGCTGTATGCAGCCATTTAAATAACCTGGGAGAATCTTCCCCAATTTGTTTTCCCAGTAGAAAAAAAAAAAAAAACTTACTTGGAGAGCTCTGTGCAGACATTCAAGCTGAGGAGCAGATAGCCTGTGATACTGGCAATGGCCTGTCAACTGGCTCTGGAGCACCAAGTGCTGCAGTCTGAGCAGGGAGTGTGAGGTCTGTCAGGTCAGTGGAGGGGAGGAGGTGCAGGGTCTTTAGAGCTAGTGATGGGGGGTGGAGGGTGTGCCAGGCCAGTGAAGTGGGGTGAGGAGGTCTGTGCTTGCCCCATACACAGTCTTCCAGCCCTGAATTCTCTGTGCCATGTTCCAGCTCAGTTGTGGACAGACAGGGTGCTTCCCAGTACAAAGTGCTGCACTCTGAGGGGGTGGGGAGAGGGGGAGATGCTGGGATCAGCTGGGTCCAGTTGATCTGGGGGTGGGGTGCCTCAGTTCTGCTCTGATCTGAGTATACTCTGAGCTGTCGAAGTTCACAGCAAGGTTGGCTGTGGCTGAAAAAGATGGAACAGAAAAGCCAGGAGCAGAACACACTGTCTAAGTGCTTAAACACTGGGTTTTTACAGCCCAAAGCACTTAGGGGGCACGTTCTGCTCCCTACTTGGCTGAGATTGACACTCTATCCCTGGACCCGTGTGTGTGTTTGGGGGGCAGTGGTGGGGGTGTGGATACATAGACAACTACACTGGGATTTCTGAGGACTTCTCTCCTGCTTTTTAGTGACTGGTACCTCTACAGACATTTGGTCTCCTGAGAAATATTCACCTGGGAGCCATTTCACTTGGGTTGTTCTTGAGTTATTTTTTCTCCCAGAATAGCCATTTTTGCTGTGGGGGAAAAAATCATGAATGCCTCTGGGGAAGCAGCAGCTCTCCTAGGAGAACCTGAATGTCTGTATGTAGCCTATATTTCAGTCACACAGGATCTGTTTCTTTTAGTACTAGTCATGGCATATGTGCGTGTCAACTGAGAAATTTCCAATAATTCAAATACAATAAAAGCCATTAGATATTTTACTGCTAATTTGACAAGACTCAGTATGGCTACCACCAGAACAGTTATTTGTCATGAATAATCCATCTTGCAAAAATGTATTATTAAAAAAGTAAACAAACTAAAACACACCAATTATACAACAAAACAGCAAAAATGAACTTTTAAAATTTAGGCTATTAGTTTTAAGCATACATAATAAGTATATAATGTGCAGTTTTTAGGTTACGTTCTCAATCATTCTATTGAATTGAATGTAAGAACAACTTTGGAGCAGTACTGTTTTGACTTCATAGCATTCTGCCAACTGAAGCTGCACATCTATTCCTATCTGAATTTGTGTCAGATCCTTCTACTTGGTGCCTGTTCACACTTTTACATTCTGAAAAAAACCCCTAAATAAGAGTCTGTCCAGGAAAATTCCAGAGAATGGAAAACCATCCTCACCCAAGCCTTATCCCTTGGTTTTCTCTCTCATTTAAGGGCCTCGTTACATGGTAATTTTGGACAATTTCTAGAACTTTTAACACCTAGATTGTCTGCACATTAACATCTGAAACTAATTTTAAGCATTTGTTAGGCAACTCAAAGTTATGCCATTCCAGGGCAGGATTATCTCTGATCCATGCTATCTAGACTGTGTTACACTAAGATGTAGCCAGTTTAGGCTACACCTTATTATAACCACCTCATTCTCCCTGTCTCTCCTGCTGGAACAGATCAGTCCCACTTCCCCTTTCCCGTCCTCCTCAGCATACCAGATCACCAATCACTGTGCCCCTGCCCACATTTACTTATGTATGCCCATGCTGTCTAACCTGGGGGAGCAGGCAGGGAAGGGTTAACCCGCTTGCTAGGTGGGCCACTAGCACTGCTACCACTGTTGCTGTCTAGGCAGGCTCAGCCCAGAGAACAGAAGCAGCCCAGCAGTGGTGGCCACGAGGCAGGTTAACTTTTCCTGACCTGCTGCCCTGTGACAGACATCCACAAGTAAGCATGGGGGAGGGGAGTTAAGATCCCCAGGGGTGGGGGGAAAGAGCCTGGGGGAGCGGGGGGACCCAGGGGCAGGGGGAAGTCTGGAATGGGAATGGGGAGGGATTCTTACCTTTCAGTCCTCCAGACCCCTGCTGGCCTGAAGTGTAACTGCTCTGAATTTAAGCTAGCAGTAACACCAATCAACAGTTGTGTAGCTCATGCTGTAACAAGGTAAATTAAAAAAAGATACATGCTCTACCTTCATCTTTTACCTTCTTTCTTTCCATCTTCCCATTCTCTTGTGCGTATTTAAGAGTATTTGTGGGCAGGAAATTTGAGACATTCTAAATGAGATGCTTCTGTACAATAGCTCCTGTAATTTTTATGTTTTCCATGTATTCATTTAGGGCTTTCCTAGAAATATTGAGGAACACTTTAAAGAGTTTACAAAACCTGTAATGTGATTCTTTCTTGGATACTTTAACATTAGCTACCCTAACAACTTATGGGCCTAATTCACTAATAGCCTGAAGTCATTTTACATTGGCTTCTCTAGCGTAAAAGGGGACAAAAAGCCGCCAGTGGAGCCCCAGTGGAGCTCCCCTGACAGATGGTGCAGACTATGGTTTTTCCCAGACACTCTACTAGTTTATTGGGCTCACTGAGACTGAACTGGCCATCTTTAATTTACCCTAGACCTTATCTTATGCTAAGCTTTAGCACACTAGTGAATTGAGGACAGTTATTCCAATTGTTCAGGCCTCAGAAAAAAAAGCTTATAAATATAAAAAGCCCTTCAGCCCTTAATATGTCTCCAGTGTGATATCAAGGTCATAAAAATGGGAATCTCCCTTTTCAATGGTACAGGGTCATAGTTCTCCTGCAGGTAAGTAAAATGTTGGACTTCAAAATCCAGATTTTTTTTCATCTAGAAAAGAAATGCACTGGCTGAGGACCCAGAATCCTTACTTTTGAGCTATGATTCATTTATGTAGCAGAAACTTGAAGGGGAAAAGAATAACATATTTTCACTGTTGTTTTAATATGGTGGATCTGTAGGAATGTTAGAATGAGCCCTAGGATTTAATGATGACAGCATTACAGACAAGAGAAATTACCCACTTATGTAGTAAATGCATATATCATACAACTTTCCGATTCATCACATGGATATCAACACAGTATATACAGTGCATATTTGTCAGTGTTTTCTTACTGGGAAATATTTCCTAATACTTTACCCAAAAGTAGAAAATTCACATTTCAACTTACTTCAGCCTAAAGCCACAATAAAGAAAAATTTCCTTTTATTGTCCCTTTTATTTGCCATTTTTACTTGCTCTCATTTATACTATGTAATCCCCTTGAGTAGTATAAATCATTCAAGCACTATGTTATAGCCTAAATCTAGATATTTGACTATTTGCTTTCTATCATATAACTCAGAATATATGACATAATCCATCTGTTCATAAACTGTTAACTTGAGAACATTGGTAGCTGCATCCAAGTTCAAGTCTATGAATTAAAACTAATACTCTATTGGCATGAAGCCTTTTTTATCCTTAAATTGCAACATTGAAGATTTCTGTTCTGTAAAGCATTTTATCAGAAATGCATTGTGAATTTTGGTGCTCAGCTAACTGCTTTTCAATTGTATTCACGGCTGAAGAAAATAGTTGAGTTGTAGGTAAACTAGGTCTACATTGGAGGAAGGCAGTTGTTACTTGGAAGTGGGAATAAGGTTAAATGTAGAAGTGGTGAGTGCTGATCTCATAATTATTCAAATGAGGGTGTTAATCCTCCCAGAGACCAGGCCAGTAAAAGAATGGTGGGGCCTCAACTATCATTAAGTCTAAGCTTACAGCCGAGCTCTAACTTAACACATTAATGACACAGGCACGTGATGAAAGGGTAACAACAACTATATAAAACAGTGAATCTCAATATAAACAACAACAATGCAATACTATCAAGAATAACAACCCAATACCTATTCAAGAGAAGGTGCTAGAGAGCATATGCAGCCTCTCATCTTCAGCCAACAGTTGCTGCAGCAGCACCACTTTCACACAAATCATCTTTAGCAGCACCACAGCGGTCTCTGTCCCCCAGCCCCTCACTCTGCATTCACACAAGGCAAGCGCAAACATGCTGACAGACTCAGACATGCAGAGGAGATCTTGGCCTCCCACACCCTCACTCATTCAATCTCTGTGGGATTGTCACTTACGCTGGGTCCTTGCAGGCTATCGGCCTCCTGGCTCGTTCAGCCTCAGACACCCCAGTTGTGCAGCCACACTAATCCAAATCACAAAGTCCTTGTGGGCTCTGGTGCAGTCCCTGGTGCACTCACAGGTGCAGCCTCAGGCATACATGCACCACATAAGTACAACTGTCCACAACTCTCAAATCACACTCTCCCTCAACCATTTGCCCACTCACCCCCCAAACCTTTTTATAACCTGCAATTACACCACCTCTGTCAATCATCCTTTGAGCCAATCATCCTCACAGAGTGTGTCTACATGGTCATTAGTGTGTCTTAGATCCTGCACATTTAGTTTAGTACTTCCTTAATAAAGAACTAACTAAATGCACAGTAACTGAAGTTGCTGTGAAGTAGTGCCAGCACACAGTTTTTTAGTGATGTTTACTGCACAGGAGCCTAACAACACCGAGCAGTAGGTTATTAGCACAGTTTTTGCTGTGACACACTACTACTCGCTGTTATTAGGCCAAGTAGCAGAAATACCTTGTGTAGATGAACCCACAGAGGTGCTGTCAATCATCAATCAATCATCCACTCTCCAATCAAATCACTGATCACACCTGGGAAGGTGACAGCTACTCACTACCATTTTTGAGCCAAATCAAGTTACATAACTTGGACCCAACTGGGCACACACAAGCATAAAAACTGGGTCATTATATTATAGTAGGTCAAAGGTTCACGGTCTCTGTAACCTTCCACCCTTTGGACCCACTGAGCATGTGCAATGCTTAGGCAAACTGCCCAACATTATACAAATTACTTAACTCTGCATAAAAACACTAGACAAGACAGGAGACATTCCAACTTGTGGCCTGAAAATGGTAACTCAAAAAAATGCATAGCCACCATTGTGGTCAGTTTAAAAACTTACGAATATTTCACAGTAAGATATCTTCTTCATTATTAAGCAAACCTTTCAATGCTGGTATAAGGCTGATTCCATTACAATATCCTAATAAAGGAGTTACTATAATCATTCTTCTATTATAATATTGATTCTAGACTTGTAGCACTTCTATAATAGAATCACAATGACTGAAGAATTGATATTCAATGGTTTTGTAGAGAATTCAGTGAGAGAACCACACTCTGAATCTGTATTTCATGTACAGGCATTAACTGTTTAATGGAGAGTGGAGTTAGAGATTCACTGTCTTTGTGGTGAAATACTGACCTGTGCAATTAAATTAAAATGTATATATGAACCTAGAATGTCACAAGAAGTGTTAGAGTCCACATTGCCTCATTTTGTCTGTAGTTACCTTACTGTTCCTGTGGAATATAGTAAACAGTGCACAGATGTGTATTCCCTTTATAGAGAAAAAGATGAACATAGAACTGATAAGGGGCCACACACAGGATCAGGAAGAATTTCAAGTTCTATTAAATTACAGGAAAGGATGTAACTAATGCTTCTCCAAAAGTAACAAGAACTTTCAGTCCATCCTTTCCATGCCCTGTAAAGCCCCCATAACTATCCTAGTAACTTTAGTATCAAAATAAATAAAACTTGTAGTATGCCACACTACAGAGGAAGGTAAAAAAAACCCCAGCCCCCAAAAACAACCCCCAATCCAAGCCCCCAAACAAAGATAAAAACAAATTAAACACAGTCTTTAAAAAATGCTGACTCACCCCAGATTTACCAGTCACACTATCCGTGAATGTGTGGCAATGATCACCAGCCAGCACCTATTTCTAGCCATGGTTAATGTCCAGGACTTCAAAGGAAAAAAACCCAACCCCATCCCACTCAGAAACCAAGTAATTAAGAGAAGGGTCAAAAAAAGATTTTCTCCTACAGATTTATTGTAGGTATCTGGAATAAATCGCTGAAAAATATGTACAGTACAATGCAGTGTCATAAATAATGAAGGCTTTCAAATATTCAAGAGGCAAAAAAGTGAGCAAGTGAGGCAAACTTATTCAGGGATCAGGGATATCCACTGTGGCCTTATAGACAGACAGAATGCTCTGTAACCTGAACTAAAGCACATTTACAGCACACAGACTCAGGGACCCTGGATTACTGCAAGCCTATCACCCCAATTCAGAACTATTCTAATACTCAACTTCCCACTAGCATAGGGAAAGCTACATCTCATCTTAAGACCATTTTCTGTAGTGTCAACCTCTGCCTCCAAATCATGCCCTCATTTTCTACACTGTTAAGGAGTTCTACACTTGCAAACACTTTCTACATATGCACACAAATCTCAAGGTGATCATAATTTCTTGAGTCCCTTCATAAAGGTAGATAATACTTGAAGCATCATATCACATACTCTAATTACTACCTCAAAACACCCTTATTTATCATACTGTTCCCTCTATATATTTATCAAGCTTGATTGGGCAGCAACTTGTATCTCTTTCCTCCGCTACTGAATTTAGAAGGCTACTTTGCAGTAGCACTCGACTGGTTAGGAGAATAATCTTGGTATTGATAGTAAAAAAACATAACCTTTAATTTTCAATAGAGGTGGAAAATCTAGAGGAGAAAAAGATACCTACATTTTTATGCCCAATGGCAACTTAACATTCTTTACAAACGTCACCCTATTCTTCTTTGCTACACTTCAGACTTTGGCCGGTCTGGATTATAAATTTTCCTATAACTTTTTTAAGGCACTAACAATAAAACGTGCCTGTTTTATTTACTGTTCAGGCAGATCCTGGACTTTTCCATCTATGCGCTGTGGGCTACATTTGTTTAGCTTTTCTTCATGTCATGAATAGTCTCATTGTAACAAAGGTGTGTATATGACAGCACCCTGAAATTTCATTGAATGAGCTCTTTAACCAATAATCTTTTAATCCTTAAATTCCATCTGAACATCTCAAGTCCAAAAACACTTTTCTGATTTCCCTCTCTTAGACCTATGTGCTGTGTTCAGTTTGTTACATACAAGTGATAACTGCACTAACTTTGCATGAACGGCATAACAAATTGTGTTTCAGGGATTGCCCACTCCCCAAGGTAGGTCTTTAAACACTAATGTAATATAAACATAAATAAATAAATATTATATAAACACTAATTTTACATTAATTAAATTAATAAATGCTAATTCAATATAAATATCACATTCTGAGGTGATAAAATGCAGCAATAATGTAAATGCCATACTGCACAACTACCATATGTCTTTTTTTTCCTATGATGATATGCATTTTTACATTCAAGAACATGCATTTACAGTCCTGAGAATATTACTATTTCATAAAGTCTATCTGGCAAGCAGGAAACGTAACACTGAAAGCAGAAACAACATAAAGCCAAATGTACCAGTCAGTTTCTGTTTGGGGTTGTAATTTTCATATAGTCCTACACAATTCATAGATGGTAGTAAAATTTCATGGAACTTAAAATTCTTCTGCTGGAAAGGAGCTCTGTAGACCCTACTGTAGGAATAGAATGCCATGCCTCCCAGTTTCAGTACAGTACTAAAGCAATGTAACCATTAAGTGGCAGGTGGACATTGACTGATCCACGTGTTTGTTTTTTAAAAATGTGTGCTTCTTTTGCTATCCCTCCATCTGTGCATGTAAGACTTGGGGGCCTCTCATCCCTTTTGGTTGCACAGTAGTTTTATTTAGCCTTCAGAGTTATAGGAGCCTACTATATCTCCTAGTATTGGAGATATATTACTATATATCAACACAATTCCTGATTAGGGCCTGATTTTTTCTGGTCTCTGCTTAGTTTACAAAAGGAACAGGGGAATGCTGAGACTTGCCATTCCATTAGTAATTTTAAGAGAGACAGAGAGGACACAGTCATGTCTTTTAGGCTAAATACAGATAGTCAAAACACCTATGGCTGAATTGAGTCAATTTTTGGAGAGTAACCTAAATTGCATAGATTGAACTGACAAGCAAGTGAACAGAAATTCACTTTTAATTCCAGAAATGCAGCCACATGCCTCCAGTAGCCCAGAACAGAAGCAGGGGGCCCTATAGCATACCTGCCTGCTCAAATGGAGCAGACAGCTTAGGGCAAAGCTAGCCTGCACACCCTGTGAAAGCAGGGTTTGTGGGGGAGGTACAAGGCATTCTGGGATGCTGGGGGACTTGGAGTTAACTTGAATCTGGATGGATCTGGGACAGAAGTTCAATAAAGCAATTTAACCTAATCAGTTAAGTCTGATACTACATCCATCTAGGTTTATCTTAAATCAGTTTCAGCCTTTTTGAAAGTGGTTTATGTGCACTGAACTCTGTTGTGTTACAAATTTGAACTGGTTTCCGATCTCTGAAACCAGTTTATGTATCATTTCTGACCCTAGCCCTAGTACCAAAGAGATATAAATACACACCCTCCCCAGTAAAAGAATGACAAACTATGTAGCCAGTGTGTTCACCCTGTATCTGAAGTTTCTCTGGGAGCCATATTCCAACTCCTGAAGGCATGATGTTTCCAAGTGCTCCCCCTGGGATATTGCAACTACCACTGTAATTACTCCTGTAGATACTTAGGATCCCCTAAAGCATCTTTTGATATTTACAAGCCACATAATTTCATTGATACAAATTCATACTTGCTGGCCATTAAAATCAAATTGAACATATGACTGAAATGGAATCAAGGACTTAGCTATGCCTATTACAAACTGGGCCATGCTGAAGGCACTGCAAAACTGTTATTCCCTCAATGTAAGGAATGATGTTTTCCAGAGTACCCCAGAATGACAAAGTAAAATGGCTACTGCCAGTTTTAAGGACATGTGAGATCTGCCTTTTTGGTTAGTCAGTGAAGGGGGTGATGAAGGAGCTTCATCCTTTCTCACCTTGGGTTAACTAACAAAGGGCTATAAGCCCAAAGACAGCAATTTTGCTCAGCTCTATCAGATGTAGGCATGAGATAGGCACACTGTTGCTCATAGTGTACATGGGGTCCAGGAAGGTGATGGTGAAAATATATATGCTAAATTTATGGCTTCAACCAGTAAATTGTGGGATGGCACATGAGGTGGGGACAAACAAAATGATTGAGACTTCCCAGGGATTGGGCCAGCTTTGGCATCCACTTACCCATATTGTTTATATCAGGAAAAAGGAGGTATAATATATTCCTGTTGGGTTGAGGTTTGCCTTATTTGATATTTAGCAGCTTTGTATTGTAGAGTGAATATTTTTTTCTAAGAAAAGAAGAAGTTGTTTGCTTGCTTTCAAGAATTGACACACAGAAAAATATCCTTTGATACAAATTAGTGTATAACTCATTACTGTTGGTCTATATACTGCTAATAGGAACACCCTTTTTAATCAAATATATGTAATTGTGAAGGAAAATTGAAATTCAGTTCTGAGGAAATGTCTGCTTATTTGTTGCAGCCTTAATGACACATGTCTCCAAATGTGTTGCAATTAAGATTAAAGCAAAAATGGTAATTAGCCATTAAACATGTTGCAAAAGAAAGTAAACCAACAAGAAAGATAAGTCAGCAAAAAAAATGCTTAAGTCTGTTGAAAAGTTAGAATAATAATGGCATTTTCAGCATAGGACACTGTGTTATGGGAAGTGCTAATTAGAAAACAGATTATAAGTAAAAAATTTAAGTGCTCATCAAGGCAAAAGACTAGAGTACAGATAATGGAACAATTACTTTTTCACTGTTCACAGACCATAGCTCAGTCTTTCCTGTGCCAAGGCCCAGTGCAGAAACCCAGCTTTTGCAGGACCAAAATGCCTCAATTATGACTCTGCTGGAACATGAAAGGAGTTAATAGCAGTTTGTATCCTTTTTGCTACTTTCTTGACACTAAACAAACAAATTTACATTTTTTAGAGGCAAAATGAATGAATTCCTTTATGGAGAGTTTCAGCTTTGATGCAGCACATGTATTTTATCTAATTATTATTTAATGCAAGATGGAAGCAGGGATCAGAACCTAGGTCTTCCTTTTCCCAGGGCAGTGTCCTCCTCACTGGGACACATGTTCAACAAGAAGAATGAAGGTTGTTTTTGGTTTCACCTAATACAATGCCTAGTGATTAGGGCTATTTGTGGATTCTAAACTCTTCTGGTTGGGGAGGGCCTACAACCTAGTTTTCCATTTCCTAAATAAGTGCCCTAACTACCAGCTTATGGGTTCCAAAAGGTAGAAACAGTGCCAAGTGCTTATTTGAGGTGGACTAGGATTAGATCTCTTGTCTCAGTCTCTTCAGTCAGTCACTTTTATTCTCCCCTAGAGAAGAAGAATTACAGATTTATTTGATCTCAGTGTTCTCCCCAGCTAAGCAATAGCCAGTTCTCTGCATTTTCCATATACATCCACAGTACCTACTTCTGCAGCCAAATGTCCAGATTCCCATGCCCACCAGCACCTGTTCTTTGACAGCTGGTTTTGATTTCTTCCTCCTCTATTTTCATGCTTGTCAGATTGCTTGTGCCAGCCTTCTGCTTTCTCTCCTCTTAGCCTAGCTTCTGTCCCCCATTCAAATCACTCAGTTCCTTCTACTATGCTCCCTATATGCCAGCAGAAGAATTATTCAGTGTATAAGAAAGAAAGATTTCCCACTCTCATTATAGTACCTTATTCTACCTACTTGCAAACAAATAGGATCAGCGACTGCAAAGAAAATCTACCTGGGTGTGTCTACGTTAATGTGCTTTTCCTAATGCACATTACATTTAGTACTTTAAATCTGAGGTACTAAATAAATGTGCATTAGGTTGTGCTAATGTGTAGTAATGTAATTGCATGCTTTTTTTAATAACATTTAATGCACAGTTGCCTATTCTACTGTGCATTAGCATATTAGTATGGTTTTTGCCACACTGCTTTAATGTGCACTAGAATAGGCTACTGCACATTAAAATGTCTTGTGTAGATGAGCCCCCTGACTACCTGTATCACTAAGTTGAAGGCAAGCTGTTTTTTGCAGGGATGGTTCACGCTCATTTTAACTGGACCTAGTAGCTATAAATGGAGCCAGTTCAGTCCAGGCAAACATGGAGGTTGACAGATGAGGGGGAGCACATCTTAGGGGATCTTAGCACCTTCTAGAAATTTAGCTGCTAAAATCAAAGAGGTTTCTACTACGTGTATATCAACTGTATTTTTTAAAAGCTTATAACTTGGCCAAATTTGGGTGGATTTTTTTTCAGGGAAGGAAAAAGTGCATCCTTGGCACAAAGAGAATTCACTACCAAGTATCAGGAATGGCAGAACCACTTCAGCTGGGGGAGAAGGGGAAAAAACCAACAACAAAAACTTATAACAGGCTACTAAGGCTATTAAAGAAAATGTCAGCCCTACCAGTTAGAGTTTTGGAAGGTTTTAAGCATCTGAAAATGGTAATATCTTGTGGAAAACTTTAGGCAACTATGGGTGACATTATCATCCCTAAAAATGACTGAAATTATATCAGTTTCACTGGATAAACTCTATGAAACCTGTGTGGATATTACAAGTGGAAAAAAATCCTCTTAGGTAATTTACATATTGGGCGTATCTACACATGCATGTACACCAGCTTAAATTCACTGCACAATAAGTTACTGTGTGGTAAGTGGGAATAGGCTGGCTTCTACACATACAGGTGCTAAAGCACATTAGCCTTGTGTGTGTAGAATGACTTGGGACTAAAGCTTTTCCCAAGTCAGTCTATACACACAATGTTACTGTGCGGTAAGGTGTTGACACATGCATTACTGTGCAATAACTAATTGGGTATAAATTTGATACCTGCATGATGCAGTTGTATACCTGCTTGATGAAGTTGCCATAAGTCACCATATTTAATGTGCAGTACAGACATGCATATGTAGATGCGCACCTGTACTGTGCAGTAATTTTCCTTACTGTACAATATATTTGCATATGTAGATGCACCTATTTTGTAGCATATGAAGGTTACAAAGTCCAGCAGAAGAAGAGGTAAATTTCATCAGATGAATCCAGCCCTAGGTAGTAAAGACAAATCATTTGAATTACATTTTACTGAACCCTTATGTATAATCAATGATAAGGTCTTAAAGCCATAGGAAAGAAAAGAATAAACATTTTCCTTCAATGTTTGTAAAAAGCAAATCCAGGAAATACTTTGAACAGCTGTTATTTTCCTTATAAATCATGTTTTTGAGGCACACTAAAGTGTGCTTTGAGCCAACATGAAATATAGAAATGTGGGGGAATATCTCCATTACTCAACAATTTTTAGCTTATTGCATGGATTTCTGCTTATTATTTTAGAAAATACTTTCTACATAAGTAATACATTAAACATATGTTCTCTCTCTGTTTTTACAGAAATTTATTCAGGTATGAAACAGTAATACTTTATTTTGTTGTGTTTTTCAGTTTAAGTCTGTGATGTGAGATTGTTTCATGATTCTATTTGGCATGGTTGCATGGTCTTCTGTTCCTTATTGATTTGAGATAATACATTTTCTACTTGGAAAGTGCTAAGTACTACTCCTCAAACATATTCTTGTTTAAAATATATATATACTGAATTTCATTGTTTACAGCCTGCACAACTCACTAAAAAGCCTATTCAGACTATTTTACATAGACTATAAAAAATTACAAAACTGAACCTTCATGGAAATTGAAGCCAGAACTTGCATTTCACAATGTTTCCATTGTTGCTTTATGCTATGCTATAAATCTGGACCGAAAGAAAAAGCTTGTTAGTGTTTTTTAAACAGGGAGAGCAATACTTCGCTAGTTTCCAACTGAAATCAATTTATGCATGTATCTACAGGTATATCTTTTTCAATTCAGTTCTATGATACTTCTGGCTTTAACCTACATGTACTAGCCTTTAATCACCCCAGCTGTGGATTTGTGCCATGAAATAGATGAAACTAATCATCTGGCTGATAGAAAAGAAGAAACGCTTAGAGGTATGCCTAACATTTTTCAAGGTCATGAAAAATGACACTATGGAAGCAAAGTGATGAAAGTTAATTCCCAGGACTTTAATATTTAGAAATATTATATATACATAGATGAACTAGCTGAATACTAATTACCTGTTATTCTAGGATTTACTATTGGTGATATGTTTATGGAAAGTTATTATTCATCGAATCATAGGAAATTAGGGATGGATGGGACCTCAGGAGGACATTTAGTCCAACCCACTGCTCAAAGCAGGACCATCCGCAGCTGGACCAGACCAGCCAAAGCATTGTCTACCCAGGTCTCCAAGAATGGAAATGCCACAACCTCTCTGGGTAACCTGTTCTAGTACTTTACTACCCTCCTTGTGAAAAAGTTTTACCTCATATCTAACCTAATCTTCCCTTGCTGCAATTTGAGACTGTTGCTCCTTGTTCTGTCATCTGCCACCACTTAAAACAGTTTAGTTCCATCCTCTTTGGTACCACCCTTCAGGTAGTTAAAGGCTGATGTTAAATACCCCCACGGTCTTCTCTCCACTCCTCATAAATCACGTTCTCCAGCCATCTAATCATTTGTGTTGCCCTATGTTGGGTTCTGTCCAATTTGTCCACATCCTTTCTGTAGTGGGGGCCCAAAACTGGACACAGTACTCCAGACGTGGCTTCACCAGTGCTGAATGGAAGGGAAGAATCACTTTCCTTGATCTGCTGGTAAGGACCCTGCTAATGCAGCCCAGTATGTTGTAGAGAAAGCTAACAGCAAGGGCCCACTGTTGGCTCATATTCAGCTTATTGTCCACTGTAACCCCCACGTCATAGAATGCAGAGCTGTTGCTTAGCCAGTGAGTTCCCAGCCTGTAACTGTGCATGGGATTGTCCTAAGTGCAGGACTTTGCACTTCGGCTCATTGAACCTCATGAGATTTCTTTTGGTCCAATCCTCCAATTTGTTTAGTGGGCTCTTAGACTACATAGAGTTTGATTAGTAAACAATTTTTGGTCCATTTTGGCATTTAAAATAAAGTAATTACAACCAAATAGTTTCAAAAAGTTGGCCATGGAAAAATATTTTCCCAGAAATCCTGGATTTTTTTTTTCAAGTAGCCATTTAACCAAAGCTGTATAGGAGTTTACATCTTCAATGACTTAAAAGAACCCAACTAATTGGCATTGTAGAATGAAATACTCTACATAAATTCAATCTGATTATATTTATTCTGGAAAACATTATAATGTAACTTTGAAATAACTTTTTAAACTTTGCTGTTAGGAGTTCAATTGCAGGAATAGAAAGAGGCATCTAATTTTCTGGCACACAAATTCTAATAAGAAAAATTATGATTAACTACAAACATAGTACACATTTCAGAGGAACTAAAGTTACCATTGACAAGGTGCATACATTATTAGGGTTTTTTCCTATATATTCAGTCTCAGTTAAGTGCCTTTTCAAACAATAAAGAAGGTGTATCTGTGGCCTGAGTCCTACCAAAGCGATTATAAAAAAAATCCATTTAGATGATGGTCATTCCACAGGAAAAAAAAAAAAAATGAAATAATATTTATCTGTCAGTAAAGCTTAATGAGATGGAAGGACATTTTGTGATGATGGTGTTGGCTTGTTTTATCTATCACGCTTTAGAGAGACTATTAAGTTATGAGGTAGTTCATACATTCATATAATGGGATCTCTGCATTTGGCATTTCTCCTGAAAAATAAAAAGATAGGCTGCCTCCCTCTTCTCTCTTTGGTGCCATTCTTTTACTGCTGCTGTTTTACTAATTTCAAATAAGTAAGAAGCCATTCATTGTATTATCTCTTTTAAAACTGAAATTGGAGCCATATCAAAGTGGAAGTTGAAAGGCAAAAGGGACTTTCACTTTGGATGTGTATCAAACTGCAAATGTAGAGGGAGGTAAAGAATGATTAAAAACAAAAAACTCAATGACTCTCTGAAAATGTATGTCAGAACCATTTGTTCTCTTCCCGATTTATTATTTAGTAGTATCAATGTTGTAGTAGCACTTACAGTATTCTGATTACATGTGAAATGCAGAGAAAGACACAGCTGTGTTACCAAAATGTGCACAATGTAAAAAAAGCACTCTCTATTGCCAAGAAATTGTAGCATATATTAGGGTAACAAATATTGGTAAAGTGACTATTGTAGACAGCTAAGTCCATATCTAGACATCTAAATGAAAGCTGATTTTGAAAATTACTGATCACCAGTAGCATCTGTTGACTCAACATGGTTTCTCACATATTGGTTTTCATGGTTTTACACATACAGACATTACACTTTTACTCATACAGATGATTGGAAACCAGTCTATACCCATAACAGAAAAGAAATTCGGCACATACAGAATGGTTTAAAATTGGCAGATCCTGGTCTAAGATTTGCCACCCCCAGCAAAGGGTGAATGTTAGCTGCTTATATAAACTATGCTGCTTACAGAAAACAGTGTAACTTAGATTGATTCTACTTTGGGCCTTTTGCATGTCTGTATCCAGCCATTATCTACATAGAAAAATTGCACCAAGCATAACACAGGAATGGAAAGATGTGGTAGTTTTACGTATCAGGTGAACATTCAATTTCACTTGAAGAGCGAATAAGGGAATTGACTGTAGTCAGCAAGTTTGATAGATGCTCAGCAACTCTGAAAATTAATGTAATAATCATGGAAATTATTTTTAGAACATTCTGTTTTGATCACCCAGATATGTGACTCCTAGTTATGTTTGGTTGCAATCCAAATTGTCCAGATTCTAGTTAAATTCCTGCAGGGGGCTGCATGGTGCATTAGGGTGAGATTACACATTAGTTAGCAGGTGCTAATTCTATGGAATGTTAGTATGTGTTAAAGTTAACAAGTGCTAGTAATCAACAGGGATCCTGGTTTTTCCAGATTAAAAAAAAACCCCTCAATTTTCAGTTTAAAAAAACAACCCCAATACACATTTTTGCGATTAAAATGAAATACCACTATATGTATATACCTACATATTAGTAGTGTTTCATTTAAATCATGGGAAAATATGGATTTGGGGTTAGTTTTTTTTACCTGAAAATTGGGGATTTTTTTTTTTAAATCAGTGAAAACCAGGATCCCTAGTGATCAGTCACATGTTCACAATTAATACCCGTTCTACTGTGCACTGCCCAGACCTGCTTTTAGAGGGCTAATGAGTAGGGACTGATCTAGGGGCTGCAAGTCTGCTCAATTTGTACCCCACTCACCATCTCTGTAACCACAGTACAGGGTGGAAGGGAGGGGCACTTTGCAATTTGGATCACCCCCTCCAACTGTGGAACTGCACTGTTGTCCCCAATTTGCCCCTGTATTCACCCTCCTGATTGCCTCCTCCCAATCTGGACCCCCAAATCACTGCCCTGCCACCTTAATTAGCCTTAAAACAGTGGTGGTGGTTCCCCCTCCATGCCCATTTGGGCGTTCTGCAGCCTGCACTAGCCCCACATACCCTGAAACGGCTGCCTCTGGGCTCAGCAGCTGCCTGGCAGCTCCTTGCTCCCCCTAGCCCTCAGTCAGTTGCAGGACATGGTAAGGACCAAGTCTTGGTGCAGAGGGTCAGCATGGTCTGCAAGGAACCCAGGAGCAGGTAGGGAAAGAACATCTCTCCCACCTCTGCCACTCACAAGCTGATTGGGTTGGCAGGGCAGTGATCTGGGGGTGGAAGAGTAGATAGAGCAATTTGGAGGACAGCTCCTTCCCCACCTGTTTCCCTCCTTCCCCTGCCATTTCTCTTTTTCCCCCTCCATTCCTGACTCCTGTTGCCGCTCCCCCCCCCCCCCTTCTGTGGTGTTTGACTTTTTTTTCCTCTTCCTCCTTGGACGCTTCAGACCAGTCTTGCTTGGAGCTGCATGGGGAGATCCTGAGTGTAAGACTTCCTGGTTTCCTATCTCTCTTCTTTTCTGACTCCCACCTGTGTAAAGGTCTCTTGCTTCTATGCATCTCCCTTTCTGATGGGGTGTTTTTTTTTTTCATTTTTGCAGTGTTTTTTCTTCTCTTTCTCTGCTCTCTATCCCCTCCCCCTTTACTTCTGGTTTCTTTGTCTGCAAGTTGCTATTTCACAGCTTTTTTCTTACTGTTTCTTTTTCTTTTTTTCTTTCTTTCTCTCTTTTTTCATTCCTTTTTATCTTTCTGCCATGGGGTGTTATCTTATTTATCTCTTGTCTTTCGAGGGGTGCAAATTATCCCCTTCTCTCTTTTTCTTTTTTTTCTCTCTCTTAACTCTCCTTTTCCTCCCCCTTCCCTCCCCACTTTGGGCACACTCCCACCCCTCTTGCTTTTATGGTTGCATTCCCAGACACTTATCTCTGTAGTTAATATACACAAGTTTTGGGGTTTTTTTTCATTCTCTTAGTTTTAGCTTCGGGATTAACCCTGTCCTAGCAGGAATGGCCACTCCTACACCCGGCGGCTGGCATGAGAATGCCTCTCAGGACCTCCCCCTTAACCATGACTTAAGGGTTCACACCCCTTCCTATCTCAGGGTCAAGGTCTGCATAGGAGCCCTAGCTGGTCTCCTGGGACAGCGTAACATATGTTACATGGGTTGTGTTAACACAGTCCCATTGATTTACCTGAGCACTTCCACCCTGGTCAACAGGGTGTGCATGGAGGGCTTGGACATTGCAGCCATAAACAATCTTGTCATGCCCCTAGATACCTAGGCTGTGAGGGTGCTGATTTTCAATGCCCCCCTGCATGTGTCTGGCCGGGAGCTGGCCAAGGGACTCAGGTGCTATAGGGTTCCTATGAGTTCCTTTTGATGACTGATGATTGGAAGCAAGGACCCAAAGTTCAAGCATGTCATCTTTTTGAAGGCAGGTTTTCATGCCCCTCAGGGAGGCCCCTCAGTCTCTGCCTTGCTCCTTGAACCTCAATCTCGACAAGTGGAGGTTTGTGATTTATTTTTCCTTGGAGGAGACCATGTGTTTCCAGTGTGGTAGCTCTCCCCACCTAGTACCCCAGTGCCCATGGGGGAAGTGGATGGAACATCAGTAACTGCAGTGGTGCCGACAGATGTTGCATCAACTTCTGGGACACAGGCCCCACTCAGTGAGGCTGGGACCTCTACCCAACTTCCTTTCACCCCTGTTCCATCTGTGGGGGCTGGGGTCTCCGGCGTGAGAGCACCATCCAGCAGGGGGGCTGGGACTACTACCCAGCCCTCTCCCCTACCCATTCCACCTACGGTGCCCACCCCCCCGGTACAGAGGCCCAACCAAGTGCAGGGGCTGATGCCTCCACTTGCCCCCTGCCTGCCCCGACCACCCTGGCCGAGGCACATGGGGGGGGGGCAGTGACTATAGTGCCAAGGCCCTGTCAGATGATGGGGCTCAGGCCTCGTCCTGGCTGCCCTCCACCATGGCCTTGTCTAAGAAGAAGAACAAAGAGAGCAAGGTGAAGGGGGCCTCTCAGGACAGTCCATCCCCACTGGGACCTTCCTTGGCCAGTGCTGGGGGTGGGGGTGGGGGGGTCCCTGCTGGAGAGCCTGACTCCACTTTGGCCATCATGCCAGCAACCTGTTGCAGATGGATGGGGATGGCTTGGAGGTGTGGGAGGCAATGGTAGGGGTCACCAACCCCTCACCTGTCTCCTAGCTTCTGGACTTGGGTGCCAGTAAAAGTGATTCAGAATGCCTCACTTCTGGAGGCCCGACCCAGAGGAGTGGCAGAAGAGTCTGCTGACCTCTTGGGCACATCCCAGCCTACCAAATTGGATGAGGAAGCTAGTGAGATGGAGATCCAGCTTTCTGACTGTCACAAGTGACCTCAAGAGCAGGATGTCTTTTCTCTCCCCAAGAATGCAGGGATTGCTCTCCTACAGCCAGTCCTCAACCTGGCTGATGAGAAGAGGCTTATTTGTCTAGACATTGAGGGTGTAGATACTGCATTTGTGGTAAGATTCCACCTGGGGTGTAGCCTTGCTGTGTTTCTGTCAGAAATGTCCAGCCCAAGTTGGAGACCCCCACTGGGTCAGCCCCAACTATGGGGGTCTCCTGGACTTTTTGAAGCAGACCAAAGGACGGAAGAATGTAGTGGGATGCATCACCCAGTGGTGCACAGATCCTAAACCTGCCAGAGCTAGGCTGCCAGAGCTGTAGCCTGACTTATGTAATAGGATCTAGGCACTTGGCAGATGGTTTACCATCTGGAGACACTCACACAGCAGGCAAGAGATGAGTGGGGCTGTGGGGGGGACCCTGGAGTACAGTAGGGAATGATAGGCCTTCCCCGACCTGTCTCTGCTGTTTTGCTCTACTCTTGGGTGCTCGCTGTCTCACCTACACTTTACCTCACTCTCTCTCCCATACCCACACCCATGGCAGCCACGACTATTGGCACGTTTAACATCAACAGCTGTTGAGATCCAGTGAAATGGGAGGCCGTCCTGGAGCTCCTGTGCCAGAAATGGCTGGTCATCACCTTCCGAGGGGACACATTCCAATGGGCTCAACCAGGTGGCTTGGCATGCTGCCTGGCAAGGCCACTTGTTCCTGAGCCATGGCACCAACCTTAGCACTGGGGTCACGATTCTTCTATCACCACAACTACAGCACGATATTGCAATGGCGTAGGAGGTCACCCCAGTCACCTGCTGACTGTCTGCATCACCATAGCACAACAGTACCTGCTACTCAATGTCTATGCACTCACTTATGGCCAGGAAAGGGTCACTTTCTTTGAGACCTTAGCTACCCTTCTGCATGATGCTAGAGAGGATGAGGACCTGCTCCTCGTAGATGGGGACTTTAACTGCACCGTTCCCACCTTGTTAGACTGCATGGGGCCTGAGCCTTACCTGCCCTCAGCCCGCAAGCTGCAGTCTGCCCTGGAGACTGCAGGCCTCACTGACATCTGGTGAGCCCTGCATCCTGATGCATGCCAGTACACCTGGGCCAGGATGAGTGCTGGTGTAGATGTCCTGAGTTTCAAAGGGTCAGCGTAAAGAAGCCTCCAAGGGTACCCTTGCAGATGATGCCCATAATAGCCGAACCATTTGCACATATAGCTCTGGATGCGATAGGTCCACTCCCAAGAAGTGCAGAAGGGCATCAGTTCGTATTACTGCTGATCAATTATGTGACCAGATACCTGGAGGCAGTTCCATTAAGGGCCATCACAAGTCTGAAAGTGGCGGAGGAATTGTTGAAATGGATTTCGAGGGTAGGACTGCCTTGTGAAATTGTTACTGACCAGGGCATGAACTTCATGTCCCACGTGAGGAAGGATTGTTCCAGGTTCTGCATATAAAATATTTGTATATGGCGATTTATCATTCCCAGACCAATGGCCTGGTGGAGCATTTTAAATGGGACATTGAAAGCTATGTTGAGGAGATGCACTCAGGAGGACCCTTGACAATGGAATCTACTTATCCCACCATTATTGTTGTTTGCAATTAGAAAGGCACCCCAAGCTTCACTAGGCACTGTTTGTGTTAGTATATGGGCATACCTCACAGTGCTTATTAGGTGTTGTTCATGAGGAATGGGAAAAGAGGGGAGATGAAGAGACAACTCCTTCCCAGTATGTGACAATTCTGAGAGAACAACTTACGATGGTGCATCAGTTGGCAGGTGACCATGTAAAGGAGCTGCAAATAAAGTAAAAAAAAATGCAGTATGATCAAGGAACTAAAGAACAATAATTTTAGGTTGGGCAAAGAGTGTTAGTCCTGTTACCTAGTTCAACCAGTACGTTTCTGACTTGTTGGCAAGGACCTAACAGATTATATGCCACGTTGGCCCAGTAGATTACAAAGTGTCACGATCAGGGCATCAGATGGATAGGAAGATATTTCATATTATCCTGTTGAAGTTATGGTAAGAGCCTAAAGGATTGTTGGCCACTCCTATTCCAGAGAAAGAGAGGTTTGGAAGGTAATTAGGAGATATGGGGGCAAGCAGATTAGATGCAGGGGTGGTTGTGATAGGGTCTGAGTTGACAGATATGCAGCTAAAACAAGTCCTAGAGAAATATGCTGAGGTGTTCAGTGAGATCCCAGAGAGAAAAAAGGATGCAGTATATGGGATTAAAACACTAGAAGGGGCCACTGTGCGGGAAAGGTGGAGAAGGCTACCACACCACCGTTATCAGGTGGTAAAAGATGAGATAAAATGCTCCAACAAGAGATAATTAAGACCTCCAGAAGTCTGTGGAGAAGCCCTAGTGACTGTCCCCAAAACAGATAGGACGCTCTGTTTGTGTATAGATTTCCATAAAATTAACACCGTCACTCAGTTTGATGCATTTCCCATTCCACAGATTGGGGAATTATTAGAAAGACTAGGAAAGGCAGAGTTTCTCTCTATCTTGGATTTTGCCAAGGGATATTGGCAAATCCCTGTAAAACCAAAGGATCAGGCCAAAATGGCATTCAGAACACCATGGGGACTTTATGAGTTCTGTAGAATGCCCTTCAGCCTAAATGGGGCAGCTGCAATGTTTCAAAGGTTGCAGATTGACTGCTAGCCCCACATCATGAATATGTGGCTGACTATATTGTCAACATAGTCATATATACTAAAACCTGGGAGCAATACTTGGCAGCTGTCCAGGCAGTGTTGCAGGAGTTAAAACAATTGGGATTGAAGGTTAACCCAAAGAAGTGCGCATTGAGGCAACACAAAATGGATTATTTGGGTTTTTGTGTGGGGCAAAGGCAGATTAAACTGTTAGTTGACAAAGCTGAAGTAATTAAAAGTTACAAGGTTCCTCAAACTAAGGAGCAGATGAGTGCATTTTTAGGTTTAGTGGGATATTACAGGAGGTTTATTCCAAAATTTGCAGAATTAGCAGTCTCACATACTAAACATAATTAAGGGCAAGGGGAATAGCCCAATAAAATGGACAGAGATACAACAATGAGCCTTTGAGGCAGTTAAGAAGGCCTTATGTAAGGATGTTATACTGCCCTTCATTCTTCAGGTAGATGCACTGTGGCAGGCGTTAGGGGCTGTGCTTTCCCAAAGGATCGAGAGACCAGAAAGACCAATAGCCTACACCAGTAGGAGATTAAAACAGCCATGAATGAAGGTACACTGGTGTAGAGAGGGAGTGTTTAGCTGTGAAATAGAGTATACAGTAGTTTCAATATTATTTATTAGGGCATGAGTTTATAGTTATGTTATAATGGATCATGCACCATTGAAATGGCTGAAATCCACCAAAATGGCCAATGCCCATGTAACACAATGGGCTTTGGCCTTGCAGCTATTTCAGTTTACAGTTGAATATTGACCAGGTAAAGATAATGCGGTGGCTGATTTTCTCTCTCATTGCCATTCAAGGGAGCCCCCCAAAACACAGCTATGTCAGGAGTGCAAGTGACAGCCCAGGAACAAAACTCCCCTTATGAGCAAAGAAGAGCACCTAATGGCATCTTAAGCAGAGGGAGGGGGGAGGAATATGTGAAGGAGTGAGAGAGAGTAAACAGAGCCCCTGGGGTACTTTATGTACCAGGCAGCTGAGGCTAAGGGAGGAAGGGTGGCTGGCAGTGGCAGAGAGGGAAAATGAAGGTAAGCAGTGTGAGCAAGTGGAGACCAGAAGAGGAAAAGGAACCACAGCAACACCTCAAGAGCAGTCTCTCACTCTGGATTGGAGGAGGGAAGCTGCCAGGAGGTATTTCTAGCCCCGGAGAGGGGCATAGAGGATCTGTTTCCTGCATTCTGCTGAGAGGAGCAGCTGAGAATTCTTGCAAGCAGGTACTGCTGACCCTGTCAGAGAAACACTGTGGGAGTGACCAAAAGAAGGAGGCATGTCTACACGAGGATTTTGAAAAGTACTAAAATGGAGTAGCTGCTGAGGATCCTGGAGGGAAGCAAGGGGGACTTACTTCTCAGGTTAGATCCTCCCTGGTGGGGCTTTGCTTTGCTCGGGAGAGAAAGATCCTACCAGGGACTGTGTATGCTCATCAGTAGACTATGTGGATCTGTAATGAGCAGAATTAGATTGATTGGGGTTTTTTATTTATTTATTTTTTTAATATGAGAGATTAATCCCAAGGTAAAGGGGACACGGACTGACTCTAAAGAGAGACCAAAACAGTTGCGTTTGGTGTGTTTGGACACAGTATAAGGCCATCCCCTGGATGGGGTGTATGTTAGACTATGACTATGGTCATCTAGGTGGCAGGCTACAGGGGGAAGAGCATTAGAGAATCGGACAGCATCAAACCAAGCTGAAGAGAAATTTCAAATTCTATCTGGAGTGGCTAGGGTGGGGTAAAGGGGAGGTTTGGAGCCTCACAGAAGACAGAGATCGAGACCTGAAGGATCATCTTGGGGTATCGCCTCCTATTAACATTGTACCACAGTCATGGCAGATGAGAAAAGTAAGATCAGTCTCCTAGCAGCCTGGATGACCCGAGATAAAGCTCCATCCTGTCACCAGCTGTAGGTAAACAAACTCTCAGCAGTAGCAGTAAGCCCTACAATACCTACAGTCGTCACAATTAGTATACTAGATCCTGTTTCCATATCACACTGTGAAAGAAGTCAGCTGAACTTTCATTGCAAAGAAGTCATGCTGTAATGTACATTAGCTACCATCACCTATTAGAACAGAGATTATCTTTCCCTCTGTATTTAAAAAAATGTGAATATTTTTGCATATGTGCAGACAAGACAAGGAACTGAAAGAGCTTTACTCAAGTGTATCCTTCAATATCTTACTTCAAAAACCTTTTGATGTTTATCCATTCAGGTAAAAATATGCCCAGAAATATTTTCAAAAACTCAGAGAAAGGGACCCTTCTTAAGACAAAGAAATAAAATAAGTTTTGATATTCTGGGAATTATATTCCTATCTACAGACCTTTTAAGGATGAATATTTTAGAGGGATTATTAGATGTATTGTTGGAGCAGTTTAGCAAAAAAAAAGTGTTAAAGTAAAATGTAGAAGTATCCTAATAGTGTATAATGCCTACCAGTTTTAGGGTGTACCTTTTTTTTTGTCACAACCCAACATTGTGATTTTCTGTTTGTGTGTGCTTCAGCACTGCTAAATTATTTTTCCCAATGAATTGCAGCTTCCTTGCACGGTGGAGTTCTCTGCTGCAGAAGAGAACCCCGGTGCAACGGAGAATTTCCCGCCAATTTGTAGCTTTCTTTGCATGGTACATTTCTTTTGCATCTCAGAGATGCACGGTGCAAGGAGTTCCCGCCATTGGTATGAAGATTCGTGCCACATTATTCGCCGACTCTAAATTATGCACACGTGGCGGCTAGTGATTGGCTTGCTAGCTGTATAAAGAGCTTGAGTGGTTTCTGCCCAAGTTGGAGGACTCCACGAACATCAGGAGGAGGAGACTTCACGCTGTGTGAAGATCTCTAAGCGCTGTGGACCCTTACGGACCCAACGCATTTCTTAAGAAGGCAACAGAGGTCTAAACAGCCTCTGGCCTCTCCCCATCGCCGAGCGCAATCCTAGACGTATCCCTTTTCCTGTATACTAAATATTCGAACCCGCAGAGCTTTAACAACTCCGGGGCCAAAGAACCGGACCAAACCCACGAAGCTTCAGCAACTCCAGGGGAAAGAAATTACCGAACCCATGGAGCTTCACAACTCCGGGGCTAGAACAAATTTGTCGTAGTCCTCCAACGAGGATTTAAGCAGAGCTGCGCCTGGATGCTGACCAGCCTACACCACTACCACCACTGGTGTAAGTAAACTATCTTTGAATCAACCACTAAGCGTCCTTGACTAATTCTAGTTCGCCCCCCGGTCTTCTCCGGCCCCGCGTGCCCGGGCTGCTGGCCACAGCCTGCGTGCGCAAAGACGGGCCCGACTCGCTCCCGGCCCGCACATTTGTGTGTTAAAATCATGATAATAGTTAACAAAGAAAATTGTTCACAAAAGAGTAAGCCATTTATATTTATCAGGTCAAGAATGGAATTGTTTCTGTTTAATTATATTGTGTTGTCCAAATACTGAAAAAACCCTCTTTTTTTAATCCTACAACATATATGTAGCACAGAGAGCAAAACTTGTATTTTACAGAGTTTAAAATAATTCAGAGGGTTGGAAACAAGAGAATCTTCACACCCTGCTTTCCACTGAGTCCTCAAAATGATTCTGTTGGAAAAAAAATTAGCAAGTTAGTGCAACTTAGACAAACAATTTCTTATAATGAGGAAGAGCTGGACAGCTCCAAAAATATCTTCTTGGGTGCAATGGTGGTTATGTTACAAGCAAAATATTAGATATTATAATGAACAAAATAGAAAATATCACTGAAACAGTCCAATAAATAAATTGATGGTATGGCCTTATTGTGAATTCAGCAGTAATTTTGGTCACCCACATTTCAGAAAAGATACAGCAGATATGGCTATAGTCAAGAGAAGGGCACTTAATTACTAGAGAAACACAAAGAATTTCATATGAAAAAAGAGACTGAAGATGTTAGCACTGCTTAGAAAAGAGACAAATAGGAAATAAGGTGATGGTAGTATAGAAATAAAATATGGTGTATATCAGATAAATTTTAATTGTGGTCCTTGAGCTCTTATCTAAAGCCAAAACATTTAAAACTGATAAAAGTAAATATTAATCCATGGAACTCAATGCCACATGTTATTGAGAACAATAATTTTAAGAAATAATTTAGCAAATAATGTACAGAGATTACACTGGATAAAAATGTATAAGAAATGTAATCTTTGCTGTTTCAAGACAAAGCAAGCATTTTTATCTCAGGGTTAGGAAGAAACTTTCCTTTTAGGATTATTATTCCATAATTGTCTGCTCTGATGATCCCTGGAACTTTCTCTGAAACATATTGACCATAACTGAACAAATCATTTGGAATCCAGACAGAATCTTGTATGTAGAAAGACTTGCATACCTCTTTACAGGATACATCTCTGGGTTGTTTTTTTTTTTTTCCCCCCACTTATACAGAGACCAACAAGGATTTGGTGACATTTTTGTTTATCAAAGACTTTGCATGTGATTAAAAAGTGTACATTAGCCTTTTTCTGCATGGATGTGAACTGTGCCTAGCATCAACAGACAGTTGTAGAACTGATGAGATCTTTTTATGCTATGCTGTTTTAATGGCATTTAGCACTGGGCAAAGTATAGCTGGCCTTGGTAGGATCATCCACCAAAAAAAGCTTTTTTCAGTGGTAGAGAAATACATAATGTTTCCTGTGGTGGGCCAGTAGGGGGTGCTCCTGCATTGAGCCACCCACCACACTGTGCCCTTCCAGGCTCCGAGTGCCTCCCTGGGGGCGCCTCACATATGGCCGACCCCCTTCCTGGAGCATACCCGCTAGCCTGGGGTAAAAACTGCCACCACCCAGGGCTGGGCTTTATTCTGGCTCTGTGCACCCTGGGAAACACAGGCCTAGTAGCCCTCAAGGGTGCTCGACTCACTTCAATCACTTGGGGGTGCTTCTCTCAGTCGGAAGCACAAGTAGTGGTCTCCCTTAATCAGCCGAACCAAGGGGACCCCAAGGCATAATCTAGACCCACTCCCAATAAGTCTCCCATACTAGGTACAAGGGAGAACTTTATTGGTTACAAGGGGTAGGGTTGCAATAGGATACAGGGTAGAGCAATATCAGAGAAATCTCATAGAGCAAACTGGCATGGCTGGGTAGCCTTTGATCACACATCTGAGTTACTGCAAGCTATATATCTAGTTAGATCTCAGATAGCTTACCTACAAGTATCATCTGGAGGCTGGTGGAGATTCAGTTTGGAGGCAGGTAGTTCATTGATCATGAGTTTTGAGAGAGAAAGACAGACACCAAGTTTCAGATGGTTCGGTTCGGCTCTTCTCTCTCTCTCTGAGTCTTCCTCATGGCTGCTGCCCCTTCCTCCTGGGCAGTCCTTAACTTATATAGCCCTTATGACCTCATTTACCTGGTCCAATGGAGGCCTATTGGCTGTCAGCCAACCAATTTGAAACATATCACTAGTTGCTGGGCAGACTGGCAATTCCTAGCTCCCCAGGTACCCCAAGCCCCTCACCGTGGTATGTGATGCCAGTCACACAGGCAGAGGGAGCAGGTTTCCTCTCTCCCTTAGGAATGTACCCAGCTCAGTTTACCTAAAGAGATAGGGTAAGGTGTGTATCCTCTGCAGGGCCCATCTTAATCAAATTGTCACAGAGCAGAGTTTTTGGGAAGAAACAGAGGTGGCCTTCTGCCAATTTCCCATGCCATCTTTTTTGTCTTTTGCCAATACATATACTGAATTTACTTCAGTCTAAGATGCGTTTTTTACCCTACATATAAAAGCCCCTTGTCTTAGATTTCAGCACAAGCAGAGACAAGGGCCATGACTATGGCTCAGGTTCTGGGTCAGAGTTAGAAATACAGCTGCTGACTTTCCTGCCATCTACACCCCACAACCTCTGCTCCATCTCACTATTGCTCTCTACCAGTGTTTATCTTCCTCTTTCAGCTCTGGCTCCTGCTGAGGCCTCAGTCCCAGCCTTTTCTAATCATCCATGACATTGCCCAACCTCCATGGGTTCTCAAAGAGGGTAGCTAATGGCTTTGAAATTACCTCAGTTAATTCTTTCACTATTACAGGGTGCATCTCATCTGGCCCTGCCGACTTAAAAGCATCTATTTTGTTTTAGTAATCCCTAACCTTCTACAACTACTACTTACTCTTGCTACTTTATTCTCCTGTTCTAGGTTGTTTCCTTCTCCATCTTTGCTGCCAACTATTTTTATCATCTGGTAGTTACCCCTATTTGTGAAGACTGAAGTTAAAAAAGGAGTAAATACTTGAGCCTTCTCTGCATCATCCATGACTAGGGAGCTTCATAAATCAAGTTTTTAATGTTTTTCATTTCACTGCTGGCCCCCACCCTCTAAATTCTTCCGTATTTAAAACTGCAGTTTTGCTTTCCTGGTGATCAGCAGAAAGCAGTCCACCTAGCGAGAGGAAGTGGTAAAATGAAAAACATTAAAGGAGCCATTGCAGGGAGCACTTGCAGCATGATTTACAGAGATCCCCATCTCTGACCAGATTGCTTTCCATATTTCTTAAGGGAGCTATGGTTTCTTTGCTCTTCCTCTTAGTTTTGATATACTTGTAGAATCCTTTTCTCTTTGCATTCTATATCCTTTGTCAGCTTCATCTCAAATCATGCCTTGGCCTTCCTAAGTTTCTTCCTGCAAGCTTGTGTGATTTTGTACTTTTCCCTTATACTGTGACCAAATTTCTACTTTTTGTATGATTCGTTTTTGAGTTTAAACCTTACTAAGGTGTTTCTGTCTAGCTAGGCTGGTCTTCTGTTTCATTTCCTATTGTTCTGTCAATATTATAGCTTTTCTTTGGTAGGCAATTCAAAAAGGGACCAGATCAGGATTAGGGAGCCATACAGTTAATTTGTCTTTAACACTGAGAGAGAGATTCAATCTGCCTAATTGTTTTGAAAATAAAGCTGAGATTTGTGTTTACAGTCCCGATGAAAGGAAGAGGAATTCTGCCTGGATGTGATCAAAGAAGCAATCAAGGATACCCATGACTGGTTATAAAAATGATTGGACTGCCTTAGAATCATAGAAAAGTAGGGCTAAAAGGGACCTTCCAAATTCATGCAGTCCAACCATCTGCCAGAGCCAGGATCAGTTCTTATCTAAAACATCCCATTCAAGTCCATTTTCTAACTTATTAATACCTATTAGTAAAACTATTCAGTAAACACTGATGCAACTACAAAGTATAACACCCTAGCCTGCCACAGGTAAAGTGTGAGGAGGAAGAAAGGGGTACTAATGGCCAGTGTCCTGCTGTTGTAAGATTGTAAATATATGCTCAAGAGATCCCAAGAGGGCCATGCCCCCACCCTGCCACCATTACAGAGAAAGGCAAACTCCCTACACAGTCTGTACCAAGCTGATTATGGGGTAAAATTCCTTCCTGACCCCAAATATGGTGATCATTCTGACCCCTGGGCAGAGAGATAAGATCTCCTAGTGAGGAATTGGGTTTGAATCCCAGCAAGAGCATTAAAACATCCCAGCCAAAATCCCCAACCTTGGCTGCAGTCAACACCCCATGTTTCTGAGGAAGAACTCTCCCTCCACCCCCAACACACACAGCAACACGGGGTGGGGGCCGAATCCTTCCTGGCCCCATGTAGCAACCAGTAAGGCCCAGAGGCTTTCAATCTCCACTTGAAACTTCCTACCATTCTGACATAATACCCTTATAATTACCCTTTGTTTGTGGCTATCAAGGCAGTTGTCTACCCACCTTATAATAGTTTTGTGTAGCCCATATTTTTCCTTTTTTATGAGAGAGTTTTTTTGTGGGAAGCCTTGTAAGAAACCTTGCTGAAGTGCAGATACATTATATCTAATTAATTAAAATCTACCAAAAGCTCTCTGTTTCTTTTGTAAAATCATCCCATAGCCTGTCCACTTCAATATCCAAATAATCCTTATTGGGTGGCTGGTTGTAGATTAAGTTCTTTTTGTGTGAAGACTGAGGTAAAGTAGCTACTGAATAATTCTGCCCTCTTTGCTTCTTCTATTAAGAGTTTGCTCTGGCTATTTAATAGAGTGACAATAAATGGAAAGGTGAAGCTTCAGCTGATTTGTGTATCATAATTGTGTATTTGATTGTCCTTTCTCCAAAAACAAGAATAATTTCACAAAAATAGACTAAATGCAGTCCAAATATCTAAAACTGAATTTACTTTGACCCAAAAAAGTACTAGGGTGTATCTTGTTATTAATATTATTCCACTAAAACATTTTTAGCTTTATTTCATATTTTGTTAATTCTGAAGGATTTGCATGATCTAAGTAGCAAGTTCCCTCTGGGAACACAATGATTCTGTATTCAGGTCTAAAACACACCAGGAAGAAGGGAAAGCCTTGCACTTGTAAAGCCACTTCAGTAATCATAGCTAGATAGAAGCATAAGAATGAATATACATATATATATTTGGTATGCCTCTCTATCTAGATTTTTTTTCTATATCTATATTTTTCAATACATTTTTACATAATTGTCTAAGCATGTAACTGGCTCACTGATTACTATATATTAAAATGAAGTAAAATGTACCAATGCCGCATTAAAGAGCATCACTGATATTTCTGCCATCCCTAAATTGAATTATGTTAAACGGGGTTTGGCACAATGTGCGTCTTTGTCAAGCTCTGAGAATAATTGTCTGAAACAATGCATCTGGAAAGAAATACCAAGTCTACAATACTTTTTAATAAGTCCCACCATGATGGTGTGCCCAGCAGTATAAATTATACTAGTGTCAATGCAGAGAAAGCTTCAGAATACAGTTATACATAGTAGTAACTTAAAGAGAGGTTAGCAAGAAGCTCACCAATCAGGTAAACTTTGAGAACCAGTGAACAGGCAACCAATGAGCAGCAATCCCAGATGCAATGGGCCAGTTGTAATATTCAATTAGGCATTACATTTACTGAAGAGAAGAAAGAGAGTGATAAATGGATTCACACACAAAAAACAGATAACGTGTGGAAAGAAACTGTCAGCTTGTGAATTGTTATGAAACTTAAAAGTAATTATTTTCAGTTCACTGAATGTTCAGGTTTTGGAATCAATCTATTAACAAAGCATATGTTGTCTGTGATAGACTTTTAATAACTTTTAAAAATATGTATTTTAGGGGACAAAGATACAAAGATATTCAAATAATGTTACATTTTAAATATTGAAATGCTACCACCAGTATATAAGAAAACCTGATCAGAAGTGTATTTTCTGTATTTGTAAGACTGTAAAGCAAAGAAATATCTGTGGTTACATTGTAAACAAGGGATTGTAAAGTATTACTGTGAGCTTCCGACTGAAAGACATTAACTAGGGATCTAAAGAAAATCTAGCTGATAATAGGCAGCAGCTGCAGTGATTGGTTCATTAGTTAAACACTAACAGCTTTGACTCTTTTTCAGGTTCTAACTGTGAATTTAGGCCTTGTGAGGCCAGCAATCCCTGTGAGAATGGAGCTGTGTGCATAGAAGAGATGGATTTGGACACCTTTCCCCTTGGATTCCAGTGCCAATGTACAAAGGGCTTTGCAGGTCCACGATGCGAGATCAATGTCAATGAGTGCAGCTCTAACCCCTGCCTCCATGGATACTGCTATGACAGTGAGTTCAGCCTGGTTACTCACTTTAATGTGGAGTAGTCCTACTGCTGAATCTAATGTAGCAACTGAGTTGCTCTGGGGAGAGAAGTAGATAATTTACTGAAATGTTGCCTGTCTGGAGCTCCACAGAGCCAGGGCCAAGAGAATTCTCTTTTTGCCAGAATGTCTCAGCTCCTGGCAGAAAGGTTTATGTTTCCATGGGTCACAGTTGCAACTAATGAGAAATTTTAATGAGATTTGAGTTGTCTCTTCTGATGCCTAAATTAGCCAAATACATCTTGGGTAGTGCATTTGACAAAGGGCTAATTTTCAGGTGCTGAAAACAACTCCACAGAGCAATGAAACTGTGTATGTAATAATTTCAACAAATCTGAGTGATAGTAAATATCACAGTGATGCAAAATGGAGTACCTGTTCACCAATAATAGTCTCTAGAATGATAAATACAATCAGAAGAGTATTTGTGAGACTTAGCAGCCTTGGCAGGGGATGCAGGTTTTATGTCCCCCACCCCCTGAACACCATGGGACCCTACTGCTGCTAATGGCAAGGTACAGGCTGCTGCTTCAGTGCTCACTCCCTTCATTCAGCTGCTGCTGCTACAGCATAGGCTTCCTCAGGGGCCACCATTCTGATTCCCCTCCAAAATCAGCACCCAGGACTCCTGCCCTGCTAGCTCACCTCTAGTTATATTACTGATACAGCCATTTTGGGTGTCTCTCTCTCTCTCTCTTACCTGTAGCTGTAATTCATATTTCTTCATTAGACCTTAGTGGCAAGTTGCTGAACTACTATGCTATGTTTTAGTATTATCAAGTTAAATAAAGTAGCTCTCAGAACTTCTAAGCTACTTTCATGGGTCTCTAGTACAATTACTTACTACCCATCTGCTTTCAATGACTGGTAAACAAAAGCAAAGGTGGACATTTCCCTTTTGACAGCATTTTCCATAGTATCCTATAGTTGAAATTTTCAAAGCATTCTTAGGGCTTTTAGACATGCAATTCTCACTAATTTCAGTGAAAATTGGACATATAAATCTTCTAGGCTAGGCAGCTTTGAAAATCTCTAACTAAAAGTGCAATAGTGAGTGAAAGAGTTTCTGTATCCTCTCTGTATTCCAAGAGCATGAGAACAGACCTTTACCATTTCAGTTAATGAAGAAAAAGGTAGTTAGGCATGTTAGTCTGAAGCAAGGCAGGGTGGCACTTGTTACATGTGTTGGCAGGAAAAAGCGTGTGTGTGTGTGTGTTGGCAAAAAAGAGTCCATTACCCACATATGAGTAGTTCTGATTCCTAAAATGAAGGATAATATTGTGTTCACATGGCAAGTTAAACTGATAAGGCTCAGTCTTACTCCAGCTGAAGTCAGTGGATGGGTTTTGAGTGACTCCAATACAAATGCAGTTGGTCTTTTAGAATGAAATTCACTTGGGACCTAGAAACAGGACATTTATATCGGTGTAGCTTGCCTTTATACCTGTACATAAAAATTGGTGTGTATTGGTGCACAAAACTAATGTAAGTTGTATTAGAATTAATGTGTTGCAGAGGGCCTAGAAAAGGAGTCTCTACACCTTATATGATTAGACAGTGATATTTAGAGTGCTGCTGTGCAATAGGGCTTTACCATTCTTTGCATCTCTCAAAGTGGTTGTGGTGCTAAACGGACTATCAGACAAGATACTGTTGTGGAAAGACCTGTGAGATTATACCGTAGACACTCATTAGCCCCTGGGCTTATGTGAGAGGGGGCTGTGCTCTGAATATATACAGACATTCAGTGTGCTGTAATTTTGTGGCAGTGAAAAGATGCAATTTACTTACACACACACCCCCCCCCCACTCTTTTTGCCTGAAGACTGATTAAAACCCTAGAAAGTACTCTGTAGATAAATAGAAGTGGTTATATTAATAACAAATGCCTAGATATGTCTGCATAGCACAATGCTATACCATGTAGAGATTTACAGGATTAATCCAAGTCTTTTCATTCATTGTTCAGATCTCTCTTAATGACTGATTTCTGGTAGTAGTAAAGTTGGTGTTACCAGAAGCAATATAGTTGCATTAGCATGGCACTTTACCTGGGATGAAAGCCCACCTGAGAAACAGGGGGCACATCTACACAAGTTGCTAAATGCACAGTACACTAATTTCACTGTGCATTAGCACGTCATGGCAAAAGCTGTGCTTTTGCACTAATGCTCAGTAGAATTAGAATACCATGCATTAGTGTCACTTAAAAGGCATACACCAGTGCTACTGCACAGTAGTGCCAGTTACTGTGCATTTACTTAGCGACTGTTGTTATTAGTACTAAACTTAATGTTTTGTAACTATGTTGCATAATGCAGTTGTAGACGTGTGCAGGTTGCATTGGACGAGGTGGGTACTATGTTGCCATAGCTAGGCTGCTACCTTGTGTGTGTGTGTGTGGATAAGTAGCATGTGTGTATAAAATTGTGTACAGTTAGTCCCTGTTGTTGCAAATGCTTAACACACACATCTCCAGGTACCCACAATGCCACTGGATTCTGACTTTCACTAAGACAGGGTGACACCTTGGAGACTAATCAGTTAGAGAGGTATGAGCTTTTATAACATGCTTACAGACATTTGCCACACCCATTCTATGATTACATGGCTTACCTTAAGCTGTGTGACCATGGATCAGGAGCAACATGTGCAGGTATTTGCTGGCGCTAGGAGCCTTGCTGCGAACCTTGTACAAGTAATTTGGGATGGGCAGGATTGGGGGCATTAGCGGGTCTGTGGGTAGGGAAAGGGGTGGTGAGATCAGAGGGTCTACGGGGAGGGTTGTCTGTCTGGAGGTTGAGGGGACAAAGGGATAAAAAGCCAAACCAGAGTTGGGGGAGGAAAGTGCAGGAAGAATATAACTCCAGGGCTGGGGTAAGCAGCTGACCTTTCCCAGCCCTGGGGCTGTGCACTGAATGTGTGCAGACATTCAATAGATCAGGCTTACCTGTTCCCAGTCTGAGTTGGTTCACCTGTGTGTTTGAACTAATTTAGATCGGGCCTGCCCTTTATGGCCCACTTTAAACCCCTAAATATTGGAACAGATGCCACATTTAGTTCAGCCTAACAAAAATGCCCATCTAGATGTCACAACTAATGTGTCAACCAATGTGACAACTAAACTCTTACTAGGAGGGTAGTAAAATACTGGAACAGATTACCCAGAGAAGTGGTGGAAGCTCCATCCTTGAGTGGTTTCAAAACCTTGTTAGACAAAACTTTGGCTGGAATGATCTAGTTGGGAGCACAGGGTTGGACTGGATGACCTCCTGAGGTCCCTTCACACACTAAATTTCTATGGTTCTATGATCTGTATGTACACATAGATAACAACCTATTTCACTGGATTCAGAATAGAGTGATCTTTTGATGAGTGAAGCTCAATAGCATTGACACCATCCTTCTTACTGCTTGCTTGTATAGAGGACAAAGATAAAGACCAGTGGAGAAGTTCAGTCCACACCACTTCTGAACTCTGCTTTGTACTGTTATCTATATATCTACTACCTAGCTGAATCATATGAATACCATAGATTTCAATACTGGAATACAACAGATTGACTTAATTTCCTTCTTTAACAGTTTCAACTTACTAAATATCAGTAATAACAAACAATGATCATTATCTATTTCTTTTCAAAAGCAATAGAAACTTCTTTCCAAACAACGTGTTAACACATCAGCATGGATTTATGTATAATTTAGATTTGTCTTGATTATAAATATAGCTTATGTAAAATCTGTATTTTGTGCAAGTCGCAAGAAACCTGAGCAGTGTGTGTATCTGTGTTATATTAAACTTCTGGAATATAATAATATTGAGCCAGATCTGCAGATGGTATAAATCAGCTCTGCTGACTTGAGAGTATTTGTGCAAATTTATACCGGTTGAGAATCTAATTGAGAATGTCTACACACATAATTGCATAAAACTTTCTCTCTCTTTTTGAGTTTATGAAACAATTTTAAGTTTTAACAAGTTTTATGCATCCCATGTATTTAGATATGGGAGTGAGCTAATTGACTTCACATTTTATTTAGCATACTAATTTAACTCCTAGCCTATTTTCATTTATGTTTTATTTACTGCATATTGGATCAGTCAGATTTATAAACATGAACTCGGATGAGAAACAGAATGGAAGTAAAATTTCTCATGCTAACAAAGTGCCAATTCTTTTCTGGTTATCTTGTCTTTTTGTAATGCCTTTGGGCTTGACTTGTACTCCTCAGTGGTCTCAGTTCCACCGTACTGTGTACAAAATCATGACTGTGGAAACCCAGGAGTCAGAGAAAGCTAAACATTTCCTAGAAGATGAAAAATGCTGTTGCCACAAAGGACCCAAAGCATTTAATGAGAGTAATAGCAGCTACATGTACAGAGACAGAGTGACAGCATAGATTACATGGTAAATCTTAGAGATAATGAAGAAACCAGGGACCTATTTGAGGTTATAATAAATCCAGGCCTGTAAGAACTGCAATTACTGCTGTCACTGGTTCCTTGTATAGATGTAGCACTCCAAAGATACTGCTCTCTTTACATTATTAATGATGAAAAAGAAGGATTCTGAACATTAGCTTGTGAAGATTACAGTGCAATATGAAACTGCATCAGAAGTGAAATTTCAGTACTTCAGCAAGTTTTACAGAAGTTGCTTGTTTCACCATTTAAAGTGCCTTATTGTTGTGACATAACAGAAGTGTGCAGCTTTATAGCACTTTAAAAATGGGTACAGCACTTTAAGTTAACCTTTGTTAAATGAGATATTAAGTTTAAAGTGCTGTATTTTACAGCACTTTCGCAAACTACATCTACAGCACTTTAAATAAATTTTGTACACTGGTCAAATTTCTGACAATTCTGCCAGTATCCCATGGGCTTTAGCAGGTGCTGCCCAGCCCCGTGGCAGACATGGAACCCATTACCTGCTAAGAAGGATGAAAGGGACATGCCACAGATGAAAGGTTTGCATACGTGCACACGCATGCATGTGCACACATGTATGTGTGTGCACACACACACGCACACCCTGAGGCCATGTGTGGTTGGGGAGGGGGGGACCAGATGCTTGGGTGCCCCATGTGTGGGGCATGCACGCGCACACACGTTGAAAGTCTGCATTGCTGGGGACCAGATACTTGGAGCCGGGCTGTCAGTGTGGGTGAGATCTGCCTTCTCTACTGGTCTGCTGGTGTCTGCAGTCTGTTGTAGCCCCAGGAGGCTGTGGAGTTCCCCTGCCTCCTAATATAGAAAGTGCAGGGAGGATCAGAGGCCTCCTTATCAAACACTGCAATTCTGTCGTGTTTAAGAGCACTGTAACTCTTGAGTGCCATAAAAAGTGCTCTAAATTACAGCACTATAAAATGTCCATGGAGCACTTGTATACATAGTGTTTTAGTGTGAGGTAGTCCTCACTTAAAAAAAAAACAAACCCAAAACACTTCATATATTTACTTGAATTCAGTTTTTAGGTAAAAATACCCAATATTCTCATAGATGGACTTACCCATCATGCTTATGATGGGCGGCTATTATCCCTTTGCCTATTTCTGAAAAAAAAGCATATAATTTAGATGATTTTTTTTATTTCAAAATATAAAAAAATAAGATAATATACATTACAAGACAACTGATTTCAAAAGTGTTGGCTATGTTTTTCCACACTTATGTAGCATTGTACTTTTTAAAGCCAGTCTAAAATACCATTCAGGAATTGTCTATGATGGTTATAACATTGCTTGACAAATGTTGTTGTAAATGTATAGCTAAAACCCTAAATGAGCATCACAGTGCTGAAATACTTTGTTTGTAATTGCAGTTGTTGACAGCTTCTATTGTTTGTGCAATCCTGGATATGCAGGGCCAAAGTGTGACCAGGACATCGATGACTGTATTATCAATGCTTGTGACCACAATTCTACATGCATGGATCTACATCTGGTTAGTACACAATTCAAAAGTTGTTATACTTGCTTAGATATATTTGTTGAATAGGTGAGGCTGTGTTATAACATGATTTGAATCCACATTAAGCTGTGCACTTAGACAAGAGTTTTATAATTAAGATTTCCACAGATAAGTTTTTATTTTTGATAATATTGGCAAAGAATGAAGAAGACTGGTTTTATTTTTTAAAAGCAGTCACTGATTTAATTGTGTGTGTGTGTGTGTGTGTGTGTGTGTACGTGTGCGCACGCACACACACACACACACACACACACACACACACACACACACACACACACACATCAGTTTAGGATGTGACACATGGAGAGATGGAGTAGCTACACTACCAGAAGAACTTCTTCACCAGTGCATGGTGCATATCCATTAGGGATATGCACAGGTGCTACCACAGGTATGCTAGCACCACCACAGCAGCAGAAGCCCCTATATAATAACTTTTATGCAGAAATTTGGGAGAGTATTTGAAAAAGGGGAAGTGAATTATAAATTCATTATAATATAATGAATAACTGGTTACTTCTTAGGATTATATGAATGTGCATCGTTTGGTTCCATGGTACCACAAAGGTGGAGGTAAAGGAAATTTAGAAACCTGACACCGTCCCTCTTTCAAACACTTTCCTGATTGTCTGTAGAAATGTTATTTAGGTGGTTTTGCTGCTATGGTGGTGCTAGCATATCTGTGCCAGCCGATTTCCTAATGGAAATGCATCATGCACTGAAGGAATTTTTCTGCTAGTGTAGTTACACCATCTCTCCACATGTCACAAAGTAAACTGATTAAAATCCTCTTTTAGCATATCAGGGTTTTGTTTGCATAGCTTCTTCATCGAGGAAGAAGTAGTCTGTTCAGAATTTGAATGTATATAGCTCTGTCAGCAAAACTTTGTTGTGTAAACAAGATTTTGGAAATTCTGGTTTTCAAGTACCAGTTGGTCACTGGAGTACCACCCATCACTGTTTTCTTAATCTGAAGGTGAAATTTAAGAGTACAACGAGTTAATGCCAAAAGCTGGGAAAAGGAAAAGGCTCCTTCTGTAAATAATATACATCCTAGAATCTGTTCTTAGATCCTTCATAAGATTCCTTTATTTACAATGAATCAGGTAGGACCTGATTCTGATGACACAAGTCAATGGAAATTTTGCCATTTACTTAAATAGGAGCAGCACTGTTATATTATTCTCCCTATCGCTCAGGTTCTTCGTCTTTAAAAGTGTGATAACACTTAGCTGTCTAAGGGGTTTTTAGTTACTTTTAAAGTATATTTGATATTCCTGAATGAAAAAGGCTTGAAGGGGAATACACTAAGTATAGTCTTTGTTGTTTACTGATGCTGATGATGCTACAGATGCAATGTTTGAACTAGAACTCATCAATACACTTTTAAATCCTTCTGCTTTTTCACATATTAGTAAAACTAGAATATGTAAACAGCTCTGCAAAACGTTTCCTAAGTATAACATTCACAGTTTACATTTTCTTAAAACTTAGATGTGTTATTTGTTGGAGATTTTCTGCCTCTTAAGAATTGCCTAGGTGTGGATAATGACCTCATTGATAATGCCTGATCACAAAAATGTTGGGCATTAACTCTTACCCTTGTCTGAAAATGCTTATTTAGTAGCTTTATTTTACTGCTGAGTAGGCCAGGTGAACTCAATGGGATTTGTCACATGCATAAAGTGAAGCATAGATCAGGGCTTAATTCATTATTAAGAATTGTTAATATAATTTTTAAAATATGCATGCTTCTACTTAGGAAGTGCCCCCTATTCTCTGCCATCAACTCAACCCCTCAATATTAAATTTAAAATAACAGGCAAACAAATGAATAAAACAAAACAGAAAAAGAAGACTCCAAATAAAAAAAAAAAAAAGGGGGGGGGGGATAACTACAATACTCTGAGAAAATGTATTCTTTCTGTTTAGGCTTTTCTCTTTCCCTCCTCACATTTCTCTCTAGTTAAATGTATGACAGACACAGCAATTTATATAAATTAAGATTTTATAATTAACTTTTGATTATGTAATTATTTTCATTTTCCTCAAATTATTTTTAATCCTACAATGTTTTGTTGATAAATACCAACTGTGCAGGGAGGGGGAGGGAGGGGAATGTAAATTCACTAATGGGGGAAAAATACAACGGTTCTATTAAATAAAAAACACAAATTAATAACCTGTTTCTCAAATATAAAAAGTCAACACTTGGGGCAAAGTGGAATTTTTGCAATTTCACTTTTTACAGTAGGTTTCACTCCAATCTTTTGTCTGTTCCTGTATCCTTTTTGCCAAGGTGTTTGCTTTTTCAGCTGCTAGCTTAATTTTGTACACACACGCACACTATTGTTGATCAGCCACCTGTTGTAACTTACTTCATCCTACTGAGAGACAGCTAGCATCATAGTGTTGAGGACACCATTGCAAGATTTTAGAAGGGCACTTTGTGCCTGAGACTATCTAACTATTCTCCCAACTGTAGAGTTGGTCCAATAAAAGATGCAACTGAAGTGCCCTTTGTTTCTCACATACTTCTTAGACCACCTTGAATCAACAACATTTTGACTGTACTATTAAGATTTACAAAGTTACTTTATAATCACCAGGACAGGGAGCACTAGATACTCAAAACATGCTCACACAGAAGCATGTTGTATCACAGCTGTGAAATATTGTTTGATCCATTTAAATGCTCCAAGTATAGTTCACAAATACAATATTTTATTGGGTCAATAAAATATAAATGCTATATTTTATACAAAATGGAAATAGAAATAGGAGTGCTTAAAAAGGTTTCCAAGCAACAGGATCATTTTGGGCCCAATTAGAAATAGAAATATAGCTTGTTTTATAAATAAATAAATCAATAAACATAACTCTTCCACATACCCACAAAATATGAAACAATTTCTATTCACACAGCTTCCACTGAATTTTATATCTCTTGGGAGCACCTTAAGTCTCTGTCTTAGCTTTCTTTTAATCAATAAAGAATACAAACCTTTGTGCTAACTCCAAGATTATCATTGGTCCAGTATAGACACCCAATTGCAATGGAAACTACCCATAAAGAAGTGATTAGTCACTTTAATATACAACATTGCATTGTGGATTTGCTTTTTTTTATTTTTTTTTTCCATGTGCTTTATTTCCTTTGTTTTCTTCCCTCATTTGTGTTTCTTCTCATCCTACAGAATATACATATTTGTTGTCTTCTCTGTTACGGACTTGCACTCTTTTGTGTTAAATGGACTGTGACACAGATAGGTTTAATGCTTTTCAGAAAAGCTGGCATTAAAAATACGTGACTAGTGGAAAATAAATACAAAAAGTTTGAGTTTAATGTCAAGGTGTTGTTTTAGTTTTAAAGTTTGCTCATGATCAAACCATTGATTCTCTCATAAAACTTAGCCATTGTTCTCCCAGCATGATATCACCATAAATCCTTGAAACAAACACCTTCAAAATGTATATTGTGATGTGTCAATATGGTTATATTCTTTACTAGCAAATTGCCTGTCAAGAATAACAGGAAGGCAGGGACAAAAGCATGCATCCAGTCCCCCTGCCTTCAGGTCTAGGTCCAGGCCTGTTCCCTTTCCCTCTCCCCCCACCGGTTCGGGTTTGGGCCTATTCCCCTGCTCCCAGGCCCATTCTACCCCTCCCCCACGCTGCACCTCTAAAGGAGCCGCTGGGCTCCAATTGTCCCATGACCTGGTCTGACCAGGGTCCCAGTCACCATGAATGGGGCCCTGGCTAGGCCAGGTCATGGGGCAATCAGAGCCCTGCGGCTCATCCAGGGGCACTGCCCATGGCCCCCCAGTCTGTGCATGGGACGAGGGTGGGCAGCAGCTGTGAGCTGTGTTCAGCCTCTGCTCCTAGCCTTGCTGTCACTGCATTGACAGTGGTGAGGCACCATGTGCCTTGCTGCCCAGTCTTCCCAGTGGCGGGACTCTCATGGCGCTGCACCACACCACTGTCAAAGCAATGGCAGTGAGGCACAGAGCAGAGGCTGGGCACAGTCAACAGCTGCAGCCCGCCCTTGCCCCATGCATAGACTGGTGGGGGCCACGTGCCCCCCTTCTCCATGGCTCCCCAGTGCCACGTTCCTAGAGGAGCCACCAGGCTCCGATTGCCCTATGGCCCAGCCCGGCCAGGGGTGCAACATGTGGTAGCCAAATGGGAGACACATGCCCCCCTCTGGCCCTATGTGCCCCCACAACCACCACCTCCCACCACTCCACCCCATGCTGCCTCCTAGTAAGGGGGGGAAGCTTGCAGAATGGCAACTGTAGTTGCCACCCCTTGTAAGGCACTGCCCCCCATGCTGCTCCCCCCCTCTAGCCATGTGCAACCACCCTCCCCAACCTTCCCTCCCTGCTCCCCCTCCCTGGGTGGAGGTGGTCGGAGGCCAGGGAGCAGGGCAGGTGGTCAGGGGCATGATGCGGCAGGGTGAGGTGGGGTGCACTGCTGCAGGGCTGCACAGCACATTGCACCCACTCCCCTCCTCTCCCTCCCTGCCACCTCCTGCTCTCTGCTGGCTGTGGTCTGGGGACGCACTGCAGAGTGCTTCCCAACAATAGGCAGAAGGGAGTGGAGCAGGCTTGGTGTAGTGTGCCACATGGCAGTGCCATGCGGCCATGGCCCACGACAGGGAGCATGTTGTGCCCTGTGGCAGGAAGCACCCCATGGCAGGCAGAGCGCCATTCCCCCAACCACCTTGCCCATTTCATGGCCCCCGTCTGCCTCTGCCTGTCTGTCTGTCTGTAATGCTCCAGGCTAGCTAATCGCAGCCCACCCTGTGGGCGGCGCATGTGCAGTTGGACTAGAGTATTATGGATGGACAGACAGACAGACAAAGGCTTTGATTATATTAGAATTCTAGAAAGATAAAAATCTGTTACCAATTTTCACTACAAGTCTGTGCTTTAAGTTCTTTCATTTTATAATAATGTAATTGTTGGCGGAAAAAAAAAACTGGAAGCAAGTACAAGTTCAGTGCATAATTACAGTATGTAGGCTGTGATTAGATGTATAGTTAATTTCAGAACATTATTATTTTAAATAGTGAAGAACTGTTAGCATTTATTCCTTAGTTTGTGAAACAAATAATTTTGTATTAATATTGAATTTTTGGATCAGTCTTGTAATCTATATTGACCTTGAATTTAAATTTCATATTTTTCTAAACTTTTGATTAATCAGTGTAATTGGAAAGGGGGAGAGAAATCCATGCGCACACAAAAAATATGGGCTTAAAGTACTTTCTCTGTGTTTTCCACTGAAAAAGGTACTACATGACACTGAAATTCTAATCCTTAGGACCAACAGCTGAAGCATGGCAAGCTCATTTTCATTAAATAGCTTCTGAAAAAGTAAGCCCCTGATTTACCTGGCTTTTAGTCCAAGTAGAGCCTTGGGGCTAGATACAGAAATAGACATGCCATTGTAAGGCAATGATTTGGAATAATTAACTTACAGAATTCAAGTACCTAGTGACATATTCAGCTCCAAGTTAGGCAACCTGGCTCATAATACAATATAAAGGGAGAGTTAGGCACATAGGAACAGCATTCAGAGAAATCAACAATCTGAGTATGGGGTTGAGTTGACTAATCAGATTGGTAGCTGTCTTAGGTGTCTTGTAGTAGACCACAGAAAGGGGTAACTATTACTCATGATTCTTTTCTATGTCTGATTCAAACTATGGACTTACACTTGACATTAGGCATGATGTCTTAGGGTTGTTTTCTTTTTCTTCACCTCTTCTTCAATGGTAGAAATCTGTATGCATCCCATTTTATCCAACAGTCAACTGTTTAGGCAGGTCACTTACCTCAGCATGCCCATTAACCTTGAGCTTAGGGCACCCCTCTGGCATTGGGAAACCTGGTTTGACAGTGGACTCTGCATGCCTATAAGCTTAGGCAGGACCTCAGCAAGGATTTAGAGGCTCTCAATATAACCATCTCAACCAAAATTAACTCATGAAAAGTGATCCTAGATTTCTCTGTTTAAAAATCACAAATTCTCTGATATAAAAACCTCAACATCCATGATTAAAATCTTAATCTATTGACCTTGCACTTAAGTGTCATATTTTAGAAACTATATATATGTCTGTATCAATTGAACACAGTGTTTTATTGATATATTTACAATTTTAAAGCCATTTGGATGCCTACCACTGCTTCAAGCACTATAATAAAAGAAATTCTAAGTAACTATACATTTTGGTATTTGATTTTGTTTTCTTTACTTTTTTCATGGAAAATCAGCTCTCCCTGCCCCCTTCACTCACCAGGATGCAGGTGCAGGCCCCCCACCACCCCCAGCCCTGTTGGAGGGAGCCCCCAGATGCTAGGGCTATGGAGCCAGGGACCCAGGTCCACAGCCCTCTTCCCCCACAGCTGTGCCCACATCCTGGCTGCCCATGGGTGGCATAGGCTCCTACAGTGGAGTGGAGCTCAGAGCCCAGCTCCCCATCCTCTGAGTGACACAGTCCAAGCAGAGTTCGTGGGTGGGGCAGATGCAGGCTGCCTACTGTGGGCTTGGTCCCTTTGCCCGCCAGCCCTCCCCCAGGGCCTCCATGGCCCAGCAGGCACGACCCAGTGTGGCAGGGCAGGGCAGAGCAGTACCAGGCTGGGAAACTCAGTGCCAGTTCTGGGAGATCCACACTGCCCTGGTGAGGTGCCCCCTACCAGCCTGGTAGCAGTGCAGGGCACAGCTCCATGCCACTGCCCCTGCTACTGCTGGGCAGGCAGGGGGCACCTTGCCAAGGCAGAGCAGAACTTGCAGTGGCAAGGAACTTCCCTGCCCAGCCCTGCTCTGCCCTGCCACATGTGTCCTGCCTGCTGGGCTGCGGAGGCCCTGGGGGGAGGGCAGCAGGATGGTGAGCCCTGCTGCCCAAGCTTGCAGTGACCAGCCTGCCCCCAACCTGTGCACAGATCTAGGGGACACATGTGCCCCATGCCCACCTGGGAGTGCACGGAATGGTGGAGAGTTAGCCTGCCCTCCCTGGATGCAACCGTGCATTCCAGCCCTGGGCCTCAAGCTTTACACACCACCCAGCTAGGCAGCAGCCCTAGCCCCCGTGCTGCCCAACTCCCACTGTCTCTCCTTCCCTATAAGGGCCTCAATCCCATCTGCCCCTCTGCCAAATATATCTGTGGGGAGCTGCTTTCCAGGCTGCCTGGTGGCCATGTGCATTTGTGAGTGTGCAGATGCACATGGCACCCCCACTTGTCTGACCTACCTTTTGTTACTTAAAATTGCCAATAGCTCAAATTAAGAGTGAGACCTTAAAAAGAGGGATTAGGCAAAATGCTGTGTTTATTGATTACATGAAGCAGACACATAAGCTTGGACATGCCAGTCATACAAACACATACACAAACATGCATACAAACAAACATAGACAGACATACAGACAAAACCACTCCAGTAAAATGTTATGGTTACCAGCAGATGTTACTCAATATTAGCACTGGATGGCTGGGTCCAGGCTTACTGAGGATATGAGAGGGCTGTGGTCTGGGGGTGTGCCTGTGCTCCACGAGGTAGCAGAGAGTGGATTCCCTGTCTTGGCTTGTCTGCATCTCACTTTTATAGGGATTTCAAGTCTTTGTTCAGCATTGGGGTTTTTCCATGATCAGTTTTTAATTAGAGGTTGTTTCTTCTGGTTCTCTCAACTTGAGGTTGTGCGTGCCGGGTCTAACCCCGGGTTGCTTTCATCGCTCTGCACACGGGCTGTGGCCAGCAGCCCGGGCAGGCCGGATCGGAGAGGGCGGGCGCCGAGCTAGAATTAGGCACAGACACGTAACGGTTGATTTTAAGATTATTTTACTTACACCGAGATGGTCGTGGTGTAGGCTGAGAACTTGCTTGAGTTGCGGTTACAACAAAAAACACGAACACACGTGGAGGTTGCAAGGCTCCACGCAGACAAACTCCGGATGTCCAGGACAAGGGCGCATTAAACTCGTCGTTACGTCTTATAATAGGCTCCGTTCGAAGACGGGAAGAGGTGGGCGGTGGATCAGGCCGCCAAACTCCTCTGAGCGACACACAGGGTTTCTATTACCCTGCTGCGCACACCCAGAGTCCCCACGAGATGGATGCGGAGTCCTCTTCGGCTTGGGCGGAAACTGCTCAAGTCTCTTATACGGCTAGCAGGCCAATCACTAGCCGCCAAGTGTGAATAATTTGGAACTAGCCAATTGTGGGGCACGAATTTGCATACGACGAGCGGGAAACCTTTGCACCATGCATTTCTGTGCTGCAAAGGAAATGCACCCTGCAAAGATCGCTGCAAAGTGGCGGGAACACTTCCCTGCACGCGGGTTCTCTGCGCAGCAGAACTCCTCCGTGCAACAAAGCGGTATACCCACGGGGATAATTCTTAGTGCCGAAGCACACACAAAAAAATCAGACCTTTGGGTCATGACAGAGGTTATTCCAGTAAAGTTGGTTATCTCTGCCTTGAAGCATTATGTAGTCAATACCTTTGCGTTGAAGCATTGTGTAGTTCAAATAGAAAAATATGCAAAATTCTTTCTTCTTGCACCTGATTACAGATGAGTTCTTCAGCCATCTATTAATTAGCATAATTAGTTTACTGTCTGGTAACTCATACATTGGTGCCTTGTTGCACAATCAGTTAAACCTTCTTCTGTTTTCATACAAATAGTCACCATTCTTTTACTATTCACCCTCTCACCAAGACACTCGTGTACACAGGGCATACAAAGTTTATCTAGTTGTGTCAAGCTGGGAACAAGCACAAAATGGAGTTTTAGTTGTTCATACAATCATAGAGGTTGATCAATTAATACTATTATCATTTAAACATAATAACTAATATTCAAAAATTCACCTACACCTTCTCTCACTCCCCCCAGCCCCTTTCAGGCTGGAATTCTACCAGCCTGCAGAAAGCTCTTTGCAAAAATGAAAAGTCCATGTTTTCCTCATTCAAAAGGGAAAATCCCTGGATTTTTTTTCCCCATTTTTCTGTGAGAAATGGAAAACCTGGATCCCTGCTTATGTATAGATATGCCTTCACAGTTTACCATATATGATGCACAAAGAAATGAAAAATTAAAATAGAATGGGAATGCCATTGAGGAAAAGAAGCTAACACATACCACAACCATTTGGGATATTCCCAGGAGAAAGCAAAAGGCTGTCTTAACAACTCATGTACCATCACCAGATAACATAAATCAGAAAAAAGGTTGTCAGTACATCTAATAATATCAGTCTAGATTTGTAGCCCATCGATCTAGCTAGTGTTTTTATTCAGTTCCAAAGCCTGATTGTAAGGATATTGCAAGAAAATAGATGCTACTGAAGTTGTTGTATCACCAGCAAACTTTTCTGCGTTAATTACCTATCCTGAAAAGGAACTATTAGAGAACATTGTACAAATTGTGAATGATTAGATAGTGCATAGACTGAGTGATGTTTGTTTTACAGAAAGGGGAAGTACTTGTCCATTGGTTTGTAAAATGGAACTACGTCTTGTGGTTATGTGTCATCTAGATAAAATTCAGCTGTATGGTCAGGGTGCTGCATGAACGCAATAGAAAATCTGAAATCTGAGACTGGTTGAAAGGCAGGTGATCCTGTCATTGTGCAAAGAGAGGCAAGCAACCTGACATATGACAATACAGAGATATCACTGGATGAAATGCTTTAGGTTGGGTATGTCTATTAATAACCAAATAAAATATAACAAATAATAATATATATATACAGAAGTACAAGTTCTGAGCTACAAAAGTATAAAAAGTAGCCAAAAAATAATACAATGTATAGTCCTATTTGTGAAGCTCCATTTTTCCTTTCTAGGGGTCAGTATTTTATTTAGCCCCTGAGTGGGCTCCCATAAATGAACACTTGGAAAGGGAAGCACTGAAAGATTGTAGATGAAAAGATATATGATTGTATAATGAACTCTCTTATGAGGTGATCTACAGAATGGCGAGTTGAATTGTTAATCCAATTTAAGCTTAAGCATGCCAAGGCCCAGTACTAAGCCTCAACACATTTTCAAAATCAGGCCAAACAATTATATAGTACATTTTACAAGCCACAGATATTGTCTATGATAGCTGAACCATAACAGATTAGGAAATGCTAAATCAGAGTAGTTTGAAAGATGTGCTATAAAATTCAAAGAAATGGAGAAAATAAGGATGTTTGGCCTCTAATTGGGGATATTTAATTATTTGGACATTAAATTATTATTATTTGGACATTACTTTTTCTGGGTTGGGGCTCTAAAGCCAGAGTTGCACGGATTGGTTTGCCAATCCCTACATAAAACCCTGATTAAAATAGTTGCAGGACTCACTTAAATTAATCAAGATATTCAAAAAGTTGTACAGAACCTGGATTTTTTTGTATTTGAATGGCTCACAATCCTTCTAATTCTCAGCAGGTTACCAGAGCTACTCAGCTTCTTACTGCAGCTTTTACTTCAAAAGACACCACTTTTCCACTCAACTGGAGCACAGCAGTAGTTTCTTACAGCTGATTGGAGAAGCATTGTCCTCTGAAATAAAAGCCACAGCAAGTAACTGGCGCATCTCAGTGGTCTCATGAGGCTATTTGTTGCAGCTATATACTTCCACCTAGCTTGCAAACTCTCACCTATTCTTGACACTAAAAATCCAACCCTAACAAATATCAGGGTTCTAGTATATAAGATGGACATCGTTTTGATAATTTAATTTTACCACTGCTGTAGATAGGACATGTGACAACATCCAGTGCTTAGGGATAGTTATATAAAGAAGACAACAGATAGATAACAGTTTTCATGTATGCCATAGATTTTTGAAGAAAAAAATAACCATCTTTTAAAGAGCAGCAAGTATTAAGTATACCCACTGGATAATCATTCAACAGGAACTTGCAGCTCTCATAAAGTAAACATAGGCAGAAGAATGACAAATTCATCACATTAGTACACTGAAGACCAATGAGTAGGTCAGGGCAGTTAATAATCATATTGTGCACTGTCCACATGAGATTATTTGGCATTTTTATTTCTTTTTGTGCTTGAGGAAAATACATTTTTGGTGTTCATTCTAGCTGTGCTACATACACACTTTTAGTTCCCTTTAAAACATAAACTCAGATTCTACTTAGCTTCTGCACCTTCTGCCATTTAATCCATAGCAAATGGTCTTGGATCCTGGAACACATACTTAAATCCCAGCCTCCTCAGTAAAATATTATAAAGAAACTCAGCCTCAACAGCTTCCATTTCTTATCCAGTAATAGCTAATGAGTTGACTGAATTTTGAATGGTGATCAGATAGACCTAGGTATCAATAAAGAGGCTACAAAATTCACCAGGACTCAAAATTCTCTAAAAATGGTGGGGCAATGAGACAAGCAGCTTTAGAGTTGGAATGAATGGAGTTGGTAATGGCTAGATAGGAAGAACAAGAGTGGGGTGGATGCCCAGAGTTACAGAAAAGATTGGGTAGGAAAAGGTTAGAAGGGATGGATGAAAAAAAAACTCTCTCTCAGGGTGAGGAAGTGATTGAAGCAGTGCACTGATCCATATAGAGGATAACATCGATATACGTGTAAAATAGCAACTCCATTGAAATAAATGAGTTAATGGTCACATCACCCAGTAGTAGTATAACAAAGCATCTCTCCAAGAAGAAGGCTTCATGACGAAACAAAGTTCTAAGCAATGCCCCAGATTATATAGGTGCCAATTAATCAAGATATGTGACTTAAAGCAAGCGAATAATTTAATGAATGTCAATGGAACTATTTAAATGCTTAACTTTATTTAACTTGCTAAATTGCTCATATTCCAACACAATGCACTAATTCCACAAGAGAGCTGTAAGGCAGCTAGAACTCATTGAAATCATTCTGAGCAACCACAGTACGAGCCCAGTTTTAGAACTAATACAAATTACGTTAACCTACAATTTCGAACTTTCATCCCTGAAAACTGGATTAGAAGAAGGCAAGTGTTTTCTTTTCTCATGGGAGTTAAAATATAGAGCAGGGAGAGGATGCTTACTACCCTTTCTACTGTTTTAGAAATACATGGATCAATTTTACTCCTATCAAAGATTGAAATTTTACATGCTCGTCTTTTACATTAGAGTAAGTCCAGTTAGGACACATTTGAATGTTCAAAATTAGATGTGTCATGAAAAATAGAAATTTTATATTAATATAAATATGGATGAGATTCATTTTTACCTTGGGCCCCTCTACACTTTACATTTATGCTGTGATTAACACGGTAAGGTGCCATAAATGCATACAATTTACGGCTCCATAAAAGGAAACAAGGAGTAAAAATGTTCTTCATTCCCTGAGGACTAAACATCTACAATCCTCTAACTACTACACACAACTTCAAATATGCTTCACAGCTATGCAAAAGAGCTTCAGGGAAAATTAGATATCATCTGCTTCACCTAATCTACTCCAAAAGAGACCAACTCAGGAAGGAAATCACCACATACTACAACAACTTAAAAGACAGAAATCCAATCATCTTCCCTAATAATATACAATGGATACAAAGAGACTACAAAAAAACTTTCTACAACATTCAACCTACATAAAAAGAAGAAATGGAACAAATTACTCCAAGAACAAATTCCTCAGCCACAAAACAGCCATCAGAGGAACAACACCAACACCTTACAAAATTCCAACCTGAGACTTGATAAAACTGCAAGCAGCAACCAACCCACAAATATTATCGATCTCTCCACACACACGCTTACCAAAACTGAAAAATCTTTCCTTTCTAAAGGCCTAAATTTCTGTCCAGAAAAATACCCTAATAAAATACTTCAATGTGGAGAACTGGAAGAATTCTTCTGACACCTCCGCTTCAAGGAATATTTCCACGACCAAACTGAATCCACTCCCAACAACAACTCATCCTCTGACAACATTCAGGAAAAGTTCAACCCCCAAAACCCAAAAAACCATCAGATTGTCCACCTGACCATGGACAAAACCCTAACCTTGACCGCTACATTGACTACTTCAGGGAAAGAATGAACAATGAAATAATCAGCAACACACGCCACCATAATGACCTCTCTCTACCAGAGAAAAAAGTCATAGAATCTCTAAGATCTAACCACCAAATAGTAATAAAACAAGCAGATAAAGGAGGAGCCATAGTCATCCTAAACCATGAAGACTACATAAAGGGAGTCAACAGACAAGTCTCTGACACCACCTACTACAAAGAACTACAAGAAGATCCTACTTCCCTTTTTACCAAGAAACTCAATAATACCATCAAATCATTTCCATCAGGAATAAAGAAAAACTACAGAGCTTGATCCTCCCACTACCTAACCCGGAGACTTTTTACATGCTCCCTAAAATCCACAAACAAGGGAACCCTGGAAGACCTATCATACGTAACCATGGGACCCTAACTGAGGAAATATCAGGTTTCATTGAATCGATCCTAAAACCACTCGTCATCCACAGAGCAAGTTTTGTCCAAGACGCTACAGACTTTCTACGGAAACTTGAAAACATAGATCACCTTCCCAGCAAGAACAAGTTTAAAACTCAGAATACAGACCCAAAGATATTACTGACCTTATTCACTTCATCCTCACACACAACAATTTCACTTTTAATAACCAATACTTCCTGCAGACAGCAGGAACAGCTATGGGCACCAAAATGGCCCCATAGTATGCCAACCTTTTTATGAGCCACCTGGAAGACCTCCTCAAGAACTGCACCATCAAACCCTTGCTATACTTAAGATATATTGATGACATCTTCATCATTTGGACTGAAAACCTACAATTTCTGATTGTTGAATTTCTGATGGAACTCAATCGCCATCCCTCCATCCAACTTTCTCTAGAATACTCCAGCACCAACATCTCCTTTTTAGACATGATGATCAGTATCCAGAATGATAAAATACAGACCATGTTATACAAGAAACCCACAGACCAAAAACCTGCATGGAACCAGTAATCACCCTAAACACGCCAAAAACGCTGTGATATACAGCCAAGCCCTCAGATACCACCGAATTTGCACTGAAGAGAACACCCAGGATTGCCACCTCACCAATCTTAAAAAGGCTTTCACGCTACAAGGACACTCCTCCAGAAAGAGAGAGATTGCACGTTTGAAAGAGCCACCTGGATACCATGTGAAGAACTGCTGCAGTACAGAAGAAACCCCCCCCACAAATTGCACACCTCCGGTTATGACATATCACCCTTCCCTCGAACCCAGAGGGAAAATCCTCAAACAATTGCAACCCATACTGGAAAGAGGCCCTATTCTTAAAAAAGATCTTCCCAGAGCCACCCATCCTAGCCTGCAAACAAGCACCAAACCTCGCTAACCTCATCACCAGAAGCAAACTTCCTCAGGCCCAGAACACACCCAATGGATCCAGACCGTGCCATGACAAGAAATGCAAAACCTGCCAACACATCTCTACCACCCCCACAATCACTACACCCCACAACAGAGCCATCAGCATTCCCAAATCTTACAGTTGCACCTCCAGAAATGTAATATATCTCATCCAATGCACCAAATGCCCTGATGGAAAATATGTAGGAGAGACCAATCAAGAACTATGCACCAGTATGAATGCTCACCATAAATCTATCAAAGACAGAAATACCCAACTACCTGTGGGGACACATTTCTCGCAAGAAAACCACTCTCTCTCTAATCTCTCAGTCCTGGTCCTCAAAGGAAACTTACAAAACACTTCCCAGAGACAAGCCTATGAACTCCACTTCATCAACCTCCTGCATACTAAAAATCATGGACTAAATATAGACATTGGATTTATGACACATTATAACCTGCCTGACATCTGACTCCCCTGGTATCTCTACACTATTCATCCCCCTTCTCTACCCCCTCCCCCACCACCACCAGCCTGTCTCTCACCCACTGACTCCTCAATCTACATTTTCACTGACTACCTGTCTTGTATGCATACCAGCCCAGCCTCTGGCTGCTTTACTTTTCATTCCATCCAGGAAGAGCACACACCAACTGCTGAAACTTTCTTAGCCTGATGAAGGGTTTTTGACCCCAAAAGCTTGCTTAATAATTTTTTTTCCAACTATTTAAGTTGGTCTAATAAAAGATATCAGAGTCACCCAAAGAACCTTGTCTGCATATAACAGAACTTTTTATGGGTGGTTTATATGGGGGTTATATTTATCATGTGACCAGGACTGGCAATCAGCTAATTTTCAGCCCCGGGGCTCAGATTGCACCAGGATCTAGAATGACCCCAGGATTAACAATCAGGAGTGTGATGAATTGCACCCTAAGGAACTTTGTGTATAATATCAAGCTGGGGAATGTATAGTACTACTGCAGAGTAGGGCTAGGATTCAGTGACCTGAACAAATTGGAGGGTTTGGTGAAAAGAAATCTCATGAGGTTCAACAAGGAAAAGTGCAGAGTCCTGCAGTTAGGATCAAAGAATTCTATGCACCACTACAGGCGTGGGACCAACTGGCTAAGCAGCAACTTTACAGAAAAGGACCTGGGGGTTACAGTAGACAGTAAGCTAAATGTGAGTCAATAATGTGCCCTTGCTGCCAAGAAGACTAACAGCATACTAGGCTACATGAATTGGAGCTTTGCCAGCAGATCAAGAAAAGTAATTCTTCTGTTGTATTCTTCACTGGTGAGACCTCATCAGGAATACTGTGTCCAGTTTCTGGCCCCCCACTATAGAAAGCATGTGGACAAGTTGGAGAGGGTCCAGCAGAGAGCCATGAAAATGGTGTGGGGGCTGGGGCACATGACTTCTGAGGAGAGGCTGAGGGAACTAGCCTAATTAGTCTGCAGAAGAGAAAACTGATGGGGGATTTGACAGCAGCCTTCAACTACCTGATGGAGTTAGACTGTTCTCAGTGGTGATAGATGGCAGAACAAGGACCAATCGTCTCAACTTGCATCAAAGGAGATCTAGGTTGGATATTAGGAAAAAATGTCTCACTAGGAAGATGGTAAAGTACTGGAATGGGTTACCTAGTGAGGTGATGGAATCTCCATCCTTGGAGGTTTCTAAGGCCTGGCTAAAGAAAGCCTTGGCTGGGATGATCTAGTTGAGGATGGTCCTGCTTTGGGCAGGGAGTTGGACTAGATGACCTCTTGAGGTTCCTTCCAACTCTAATTTTTTATAATTGTATGAGTCTGTGATCAGCTGCTTGTCTCTCCCAGCCTTAGGCTGTGAGGGGGAGAAAGGAACTGAAGTAAATCCTACTATGGATTTGAAAACCTGCACCCATCAGCTCTAGCCAGGTTGCTGGGGATCAAAAGCTTCCAGTAGGGGGAGCCAAAGGGCTTTAAACACCATGCCTGGCAGGAATGGGCTGGCAGGAAAGGGGTTTAAAGTCCCTGGAAGAACGCCTTTAGTTTCCTCCTGTGGGTAGCCTCTAATTCCCCATGCCCAGCAGCTCAGGAGGGGTCAGCTGATTTTCTGCCCTGACAGCCCTGTGTGAACCTGACCCAAGGCTCTCTGAGATCAGGGCCAACAACCAATTATGTGCACTACTGAACTTTGTCCTAGGCAATTTTTTTTGGTGAAAATTTAGGGTCATAGGAAAGTCAGCCTGGAAGAGATCTCTCAAAGTCATCTAATCCAGCCTCCTGCTCAAGGCAAGACTGTCTCTGGCTAAACCAGCCCAGCCTAGTGTCTGTCTAATTTGTTCTTAAAATTTTCTGAGGATAGAAATTCCACAATTTATCTAGGTATCCCATTCTAATGTTTGGCCATGCCCAAAATAAGGAAACTCCTTTTAATCTCCAACCTAAATTTCTCCTGATGCAGTTTGAGGCTGTTGCTCCTTGTCCTGTTCCCTATGGTCATAGAGAAAAGCCCATCTGCATCATCTCTATAATCATCCTTCAGGTATTTGAAGACTGTTATCAAATCCCTCCTCAGTCCTTTCTTATCCAGACTAATAACCTGAGCTCTTTGAACCTTTCCTTTTATGTCTTGCTTCCCAATATGCTAAACTGTTGGGCTGTGTTGCAATCCTTTGAAACTGTCCACAGCCTTCTTCAAGTGTGGTGCCTCAGACTGGACATAGTACTCCAAGGGAGGTTTCACTAATTCTACAAAGAGTGGAAGGAATCACTTTTCTTGATTTGTGAGTGACACTCCTGTTAATACAACACAGTATGCTTTTGACTTTTTGCCAACAAGAGCATACTGTCAGCTCATATTCAGCTTATGGTCCATTTTAACCCCCTGTCCTTTTCTGCAACACTTCAGCCAAGCCAGCTATTCTCCAGTTGGTATTTGTGCATGAAATTATTCTATTCCAAGTGCAGGACTTAATATCTGTACTTATTGAATCTCATCTGATTGATTTTCCAGTTATCCAGGTAAATCTGGATACTAGCACCACCCTGCAGAGTGCGAGGTCTACAAATTTGGTTTTATCCATACATTTGCTAAGTGTATATTAAAACCTATGATTCAAATAATGAATTAAGATGTGAATAGGATAGACCCCTGGGAAACCCCTTTTGATACCTTTTCCCAATTGGATATTGAGACGTTGATGACTACTCATTGAGCATGAATATTCAACTAGTTATATTATGCACCTTAAAATACTAACATCCAGTTTGTATTTCATTAGCTTGTGAATAGAATATTATGGGAGACAGTGTTAATAAAAGCCTTGCTAAATCAAGGTATATTGTGTCCACTACTATCCCTGCATGCATTGAGCCTGACACCTTATCATAGAAGGAAACTAAGTTATTCGGACAATACTTGCTCTTGGTGAATCCATGCTAGCTATCCCTGATCACCTTGTTCTCCTCTAGAAACTTCATAATAGATTCCTCAAGGACTTGCTCTTTTTAGGCATTGTGGCCACGCTGTCCACTCTGTCATTCCACAGATCCTTATCCTTCCCTTTCATGAAGGATAAGGAAATGAGCAATATATTTGCCATTTACCAGCCATTCAGCCCTTCTTTTCACTTTTTTCAGTCATTCAGGACCTAAGCTGATGGCTCTGAAATTGCCTCAGCCGATTCTTTCAGTACCGTGGGGCACACCCCATCCAATCCTGGTGACTTGAAAACATTTAGCTTGTCTAAGTAAAACCTCACCTTTTCTTATAATATTATTGGCTGCTTGTCTCCTTCCCTATTTTTGCTGCCAATTGTGGTCACTATAGGGTATCTGACTCTATTTGTGAAAAGTGAAGTAAAAAAGGAATTAAACACTTCAGACTTCTCAGCATTATTCAGAACCAGATACACCTTCCACATTCCAGAAGTGAACTATGGGTTTGCTGGTCTTCCTCTTATTTTTTGTATACTTGTAGAAACCCCTTTTCCCCCTCTTATCTCCCTTGCCAGCTTCGTTTTGAAATCATGCCTTGTCTTTCATAATTTTTTGCCCACATACCCATGGGATACACTTATGCTCTTCTTTTGTATTGTGACCAAATTTCTTCAATTTTATAGGATTTTTTTTTGAGGTTCAGCTCACTGAAGTGATCTTGCCAGACTGGTCTTGTGTTGCACTGCTCATTCTTTTATTGTCTGAACTCAATTGCCTGGGATAGCTTCATCCTTTGCCCTTAATGTGATCCCCTGAAACTACAGTCAGCTATCTTGGAGTCCTTTTCCCCTCAGACTTGCTTCCCAAGGACCCTGCCCTCTAGTTCTACTGTCTTTTCTGAAATCCAATTATTCTGCTGCTTTCCTTTCTTCTTTCCCTTAGGGCCTTAAGTTCTATCATTTCATGTTCACTGTCACCCAAGTTACCTTCCACCTTTACGTTCTCAATCAATTCCACCCTGTTTATGGGCAACAAATTGAGAGGAGCTTTCTCCCTTGTTGGGCTCTCTACCATCTGAGTCAGAATGTTATCCACAATAAATGTCCTCCCAGAAGATATCCCAATAATTAAATTCCCCAAAATGAATCAGGTCATGCAGTTAGGAAGTTTCTGCCAGTTGTTTAAAGAAGGCCTCATCCACCTCCACCTCCTTTTTCTTGGTGGTCTGTAGTAGACACCCTCCTAGCCATCCTCCCTGCTGCTCTTCCCTCTAATCTTTTCCCAGAGGATTTCCATAGGCCTTTTTTCCACTTTGTACTGCAAGTCAAAAAATGTGTCTGTGGGACACCCATCCTGTTTTTTGTTTCCCTACCTATCCTTCTCAAACATGCTGTATACATCCATGAACATACATCCAGTCATGTAAACTATTTCACCATATCTCTGTAATCTGAATTTCATCCTAATTCTCGGTTTTGTACTAGGACCTCTATTTCTTCCTATTTATTCCCCATGATTCTCACATTAGTGTATAAACATTTCACATACCTAACTTATGGTCCTATACTCTGGTAAGGCTTCCACTATTGCTTCCATTTACTAATTCTTTTATGCAGGTCCCCTAGATCTTTACTTTGCCCTAGTAAATTCAGGCTAGATATCAGGAGGATTCAGGCTAGATATCAGGAGGCACTACTTCAGTCAGGGCGGCTAGGAGCTGGAACCAACTTCCAAGGGAAGTGGTGCTCACCCCTACCCTAGGGGTCTTCAAAAGGAGGCTAGACAGCCACCTATCTGGGGTCATTTGACCCCAGCATCCTTTCCTGCCCATGGCTGGGGGTCGGACTAAATGATCTGCTAAGGTCCCTTCTGACCCTACCAACTATGAAACTAGGTTTTATTCTCTATCCCTCAGTGAAACTAATTTAAAACCCTCTGCAGTAAGTTAGTAACTTTGTATGCAAAGACACTCTTCCCTCTCTCTGTTAGATAGACTTCATCTTTTTTTCTTTTTTCAACAGTCCACATTAGGTGCCCAAAGAATCTCGGATACCTAAGAGAGGTTAGAATTTCTCTGATTTTTACCTTGGACTCTAAATTCCACTAAGGTCCCATTTTATGTTTTTAGTTCTTTTGTGAATTTTACCTTTAGTCTCATTGTCTGTAAATTAAGATAATATTTTCTGACCTCACCTCACAACACTGTTGTAAGGCTAAATGCCAGGTACTAAAAAATCACCATAAAAGTGGCAGGATATATGCCTAAGATTAATATTATTGAAGTCCTGCTGCCAGTTTTTTTTTTTTTCAGGTATTAGACAAAATTGATACAAATATGAGAGAGAGTTATGGCTTTCAAGAGTGTATAGATTTCCTTGGGATCATGCATTATATATATATTTTTTTTTATATATATATATTTTAAGTATTACCTTATTTAAAAAAAAAAATCTCCACTCTTTCACTTGTAACTTTGCCAAACTTTAATGATTCGAACAGATATTTTCCTAACAGGCATCTGCTACAGACTTCTTTTTCTTTTTCCTTTTGCTTAAACTTATCCAAAAACAATTAAATATTTCAACTGCCTTGAGCAGACTGGAAATTTGACAAAACCCTTTGTATTAGGTATGAGCCACTTCCACTCCCATTTCTAAAACTTGGCCACATGCTAAGCCATTCAAAAATAGCAGTCTGCACACACTTGATAGAAACTTAGATTTTGACAGTGCTTCCAATAAGACATAGTCTATAAATCCACCAGTGCTTCCAGAGATTGCTTCCCAGTTCCCACCTGGGAATGCTTTGGCCCCAGGCTGAAAGTTATTGCAGTCACTACAGTGGGCTTTGTCATGTCTGGACAAATGAATTGAAAACAGATTATAGTCTCTCCTGCATTCTCAATAACACCTGTGCTAGCCCAAGTGGCATGAGGACAAAATTTGCCTGGTTTGACTCCAGTGAGGACAGAGCTCAGAGCTGTGGGGAAGCAAGAAAAAATATTTGGGCAAAGATGAAGACCAAGACTGGGAGTTGGTATGTGAGGAAGAGTAGGACTCATTGAGGGAAGGGCCTGAAATTTGTGCCAGAGGTGGGGGATAACCCTGACTATCCATCTCAGTCCCATTCTCCTAATTTTGCTATTTACCAGCTCTTATTCTGCCACTGCTTGTCTCTAACCCACCAGTTCCTTTGTCACCAATTTCTCACACACTCAATCTGTCTCTCCCATGACCCAACCTTAAATAACCCCCCCAAACCTAACTATATACTGCCTCTCCTCCAGCCAATTTCAGTTCCATCTTCTGCAGCTCTTTTCCAAGCTATTTTACCCATCAGTCCTGGTTCATTCCCTGCATATACCTCTGGCACCTCCCCCACATAGGGAGAGTTTGGGGAAGAAAGAAGTTCTCACGAGCAAAGTTAGGAACAAAACTCATTAAAATCTGATTTTTAAAAAGCTTAAATTTATACCATTTTCCTGTTATTAGAATTTTAACAAGTTTTGAACATTAAACCATTTATTTGTTTTCTTGTTAAATAACTGGTCATTTCATTCAAATGGGAGCTGCCGTGTCATTCTAGAGAACTAAAAAGCATTGCTTGGTTGTATATTAGTTAGTCCATCTGAATCTTTTGGCTTTGAAATCCTGGACAAAAAATTTCATTTCTAGGGCATGAATGTCAGTTTGTCACTGATAAACTGATGGCCGGCGGGAGCTGGAGATGAAATAAATACATAAGACCAAACATTCCATTCCCTCCTTCTGCACGAGTATTAAAATTGCTCAGGAGAAAATATAAGGGGCTCAGAGGATATGAAATCACTGGCTTGTTAGACCTGGGAATCAGCACTCAAGCTGTGAAGCTTATCTGACATGTTGTTACTCCAATTGGTACCACCATAGAGGAACCTGGAAGTGATGTGATTTAAAGGTCCAACCTTTTGCCTCAGGCATCTTGATGTAGGTAAAGATGAAGAGGACCAGTTGCACAGTAGAGATGATGATGATATATGGGTTGCAGAGTTGCTTAGTATAATGGAAGCCCATGCCCTTAATAAGGTTTGCAATCCAGCATGAGAAACCAGAACTGGCAAATGGATGACAATGGGTTACGTTTGCATTGGGAAAGGGATTAAAGTAGTCCACTGGTCCACATATAAGCTAATAACCTACTGTTGCTATGTAAATGATGTCAGAAGTGTACAATGTGGATCTTAAGGATCTAACCCTGCTAATAATCAATATGATGTCACATGATATAATTTACTGGGTTAAAAAAAAACCTAGAAAATTATACCCTCAAATTATATTAAAGGAACTTTTTTCTGAGGTTGCAAAATCAAGCACTAGAAAAGTAGAAGAAGCCTTAATGAATGTTACTTGAGTAACTTTAATTTGTCCTCTTTGTGCTTGTGAATTATTATTTAGTCTTTACTTACATGTTCACATAATGTTTTTTTTTTTTCCTACAAGACCCCTGCCTCATTTAATATTCTCTTTAATGAACAGCTGTTCAGTATTTTTGGGTTTTTTTTCTCATTGTTTGTATCTCTCCAAGCTTACATATATTAGACTCATTATAATGAACACCCATGGGACTAGGAAAGAAGGTTCATTAAGAGAATGTTTGCCTTAAATAGGCTTAGACAATTGGCTGCACCATAATTATAAAAATAATTGGTTCCTTCTGTTGTTAAATGTAGGTATTTTTATATTAAGTTGTACCATACTGCGCACTGTTCCAAACTGCTCTGAAGATAAGTATTGTTAATTTCTTCATGGGCTATGATGCTTCTCATTCTAAAATAATATTTTTTTTACAGATTAATATCTGTAATGTTTTCACAACAACTGCCTGTGTGGAATGCATATTATAGTCATCACTTGGCAGAGAGGGAATAATTCAATAAAATTAAAGTCCAAAGTATTTGTTGATTTTTTTGAATGCACGATTTGAAATCCCCAGGACCCAATTTTCCATAGAGCCTATATATTGTACAGCCCATTCTTTGTTCAAAGCATAGGTTCCATTGCTTTTATTTGCTGGTCTGAGTTGGGCACCCAGAAAACGACCAGTTATTACCCACCCACCTCTAAAGCCTTGACTAACATTGTATTGAAACTCTTTATTAGAGGCAGGGATAGAATTCAGATCTCTGAAGCAGCATGCAAATACCTTACCTAAGAGATTAAACCCAAATTAAGGATTACATGGACAACCTTAATTCTAACATTTCTTAACTTTTGAGTTCTTGACTTTGCACCCTTAATATTTGGGGGTGGGGTATATTAAATATCTATTTTTTTTAATAACAGACCTGTAAGACAATCACATTATAAATGCATTGCAGTCTAATCAGCTAGTTTTATATCTATAATTGAATAAGAGTAATATTTTTTTTCATTTAGAGTTTTGGATATGTGTTGCATATGCATTATGGCAATTTAAAAACACTCAGCAGTGGCCTAATTTTGCCCCCACTGAAGTTAATGGTAAAATATGTCAATGAGCGTATTTTAGTCCCACCATTTAGCCATTTGTGTGTTTTAACAACTATTTGACCTATGTTACTCTTATCTATACAATCTTCCTCAGCTTTCATACAATATATTTGTACTCATCTAGTATCAACAGCATTTAAAACAAGTTATTTTTTCATAAGCATTCTATAAAAAAACCCCAGAATCTAAACTGCATCTAACTCCAGTTTCTCGTGAGACAGACACTCCTCTTCCCCAAGTACTTCCCCTAGCATAGGGAGAGTTAAGAAAATAAGAAACTAGGTGGAAGTTATTTTTGTGTGAAGGAAGAAATTTTTCCCATGCTATGAGATTTCAAACGAAAAGTTTTTGTGCTAAGCTGTATTGAATGATTATAAACCCTTCTACAAGGACTTCATAAATGGAAAAGTACCTGACCCTTATCTTTAGAGGCACTGCTGGGTGCTGTTATAATAAACTGATAATCAAACATCAAACACAATGAAGTCTTGTGATAATCCTTCCCCTGCAATATAAATCATTGACCCCATCCTCCCAGCTGTGCCAATTACGGTACTATGGCCAGCAGGGAGTTTGCAATTTTGGCACCCTGACAGGGGAGGACAGTTGACTACTCTTTTGCTGAAGTTTAGGAACCCTATTAGCCTTATCAATACTTTAGTGCTCTTAGGTGATTTGTCTGATTCTTCTTTGGTCCTCTTTTTTGAATGGCTTTATCAGAAATGACATCAAGAGTTTAGACATTATATCATGGATTGGTAGTGCAGGCTGGAGCGACCTGACAGAGGACTTTTTGACTGAAATTAAGACATGAAGTTTGACTTTGAGTTAGAAGGCAGAGAAGTTAAGATGGGATAAGGAAAAGATAACTAAAGATAAGCAAGTTATTTTTCACTTTGAGATGGATGTGTTCAACTCTGGACAGTTAGAAAACTGGTGTCTTTAGAGCAGGGATGTCAAAATCCTCCAGGCATGCAGGCCAGCTGAGAGTTGCTGAATGCCTACAGACTGAATCGGACCATGCAGGAGTCAGCAAACACAGCCAATCTGGTGGGATGTCGCTTGCAGCACGTTCCATGCCAGCCCCTTTGACACGTGCAATGCCCTGGCCTCTCCCAGGGGCTCACTGTGTGCTGGTTTTGGCATGGGATCAGTCCAAGACCTATGGCCTGAATCATAGGGCTCCACGGGCTACATCCTATGGTTGACAGTCCTGCTCCTAAGCAATTTAAAACAAGATATAGTTCAATGCTAAAAGACCCAAAATAATGTAAAGTAGCAAAGAGCAACATGAACAATGATCTTCATATACAGCTTATAAAGTATTTTATATGTCTAAGAAGAAAATCATATTTATACACAGGGCATTGGTTTGAGATAATTACATTCACATTTACTAAAGCAAATACCACTTCTCACCTAAATGGGACTTCATATGGAGAAAGAGCAGAATGGAATATCATAATTTGGTCCATAGGCAGCAATGACATCCTTTTTTTATAGATATATTGATTGTTTAAAATTCCAATTAAAATTAATAGAAGCCATGAGTGTAGAGAAAATCCAGGCATGAGATTTCTACTCTTAGACCATTTCAATAAATAAAAAGTGAAGATTTTGTTTTAGACAGAGACATTAAAAGAAATGTGTGTAGACATAGGAACATCATTCTACAACTAAAATCCAACTCTTGCTGCTGTTTAAGATGTACATTTTTTTCCCAATCTTAAAAAACTTTTCTTAATGTGTGATTGGCAAAAATTGTGTTGGAAAGTTCACACTATGACCTTTTTTGTTTCACATTGTGTAACTAAGACTTGTATTTTAAGTTATGTATTAACATTTATCACGTTAGAAATACTGGGAATATTAAGTCTGATCTGTTATCATTTGTTGGAATTAGTTCAGCAGTTGGTTAGAAGGTATCTGGCAGGTGCTAGAACCCAGGATTCCTTCAGCCTCCTAGGTTGCACTGCTTTAAAAAAACCATACTCCCTCTTGTCTGCTTTCCTTCTTGGCTGTCTATAGGGATAGTATGGAGTGGGCCCCAAATGGGCATTAGTACTCACAAAAAATAAATAAAAAAATTCCAGTCCCATGCACCAAAGGGCAGATATACATCTAGAACAGAGTCTGTCTAAAAAGCACTCTTCGAAGAATTATGGTTGCTGTAGAGTAAGCAAACTTTGTCCTTCCAAACATTAATGATCGGTGCTTGAGATATTAATAAAAATCCCAACTAGTAAAGAATCTAAGAAGCACTTCTACCACTTCCTCATACTTTCCTATTTTCATTTGTCCTTCAGTCACCATGAAACAGTTTCAAAAGAAAAGGCATACATTTCTTGTAGCTATGGTTAGTTAAAATTATTAATTTAAATGTGTTATTTTGTCTTTAACACTGTCTTTTATCTGTCATTGTGCTGGGCTGCCCCTTCATCTAGTTTTCCTAAGGCTCTCACAATCTTCTCTAGACATTTGCTGACCTAAAGTCATCTGCAATTTTTTTTTCCCATTTGCCTCTTCACTCCTTTTTTCAAATCATTTTTATATATTAAACTATTAACCTTTTGCCATGTTGTAATAAATGGTCAATTTTAATCTTTTCTTTGTTTCCCCTCTCTCATCCACTATAATATTTACCATTCACCCTGTGACTGCTTATTTTCATTAATAGGTTCTAGTGAAAGACTTTATCAAAAGGTCTGGGAAAGCTCTAATAAATTGTGCTAGCTGGTTCTGCCTTGACCACTATATAAATCATGGGAGCACAGTCTTCCTTTATAAAAGGTATTTAAAAGGGTATTGCAAAATGGCCAGTAGACACATACGATAGATTCAGACAAGAATACACAAGAACAAGAATTACAATAATTTTGAGCTGGAAGTCTGGAACCTTGAGTCATAATACTGCCAGTGAAAAATATGGTTGCTTATATTTTAAGCAGGAGATTCTGCTTCGGGAGTTTTTTGGTAGCTAATGGATTGTTGACATTACTACCTGAATGACTTGCTGGAGCTGTTTTGACAAAATATACACAATAAGCTACCTAGTAACTTTCACAGACTTGCTGTTTAACAGGCATTATAAACTATTCTTTATAAACCACATTTATGAAGACACAAATTAACCATTGTCCAGTAAACACTATCATATGTCAGTTTTGTTGAAAATTATTTTCAACAGAAATGCAAGTATCCAATTGGGGGGGGGGGGGGTTGTTTTTTTTCTTGAAAAGGATTGTTCCAATGAAACAATAGAGATATGGAAGTCAAGTTTCTAGATCTGTTCTCTTGAATAATGTATGAACGTCTCACTGAATTATATCAGCCTAATTATTTATTATTTCTATACTTCAATTTACTGATGTGTAAGATGCCAACCTTATTATGAGAAATCGCATCGAAAATAGGCTACTTGCCCAGTTCAAGTCCACAATCATTTTGGGGGAGTTCAAATTAAGGGAGCATCCAGTTGTTCAGTGTGTCTTTTGTTCATTTGTGTCTACTAATTAACATTTATTCAGCTAAATGATCCCTGTGCAAAATTTTTTGGCCACCTCATATTTTGTTTTTCTTATAACCCAAGTAAAATGTCACTCTAACTGAAGTTATTTCTGTTCCATTCATTTTCCTTGACTAGCAGCTAACGTGAGGGGAAAAAAGAGAAAAGATAGACATAACTGAATAGTTGTAGAGTATCTGTAGCAGGTTCAGCATTGTGATACTGAGTCTGATGCCCCAGCAGTCAGCTCAGTCTTCTGTGCCAGCTGGCCTTTTAGCTCTTTCTCCTTTATCCTCCTGGCTGCACCTTTGTTGTTATACATTTGGAAGGCGGCTCTCAAGTGCTAGAGTATCACCCTAGGTGCATTCCTCCGACCTGCTCATCTTAGGATGGCAGCTCTGGCCCAACTGGTAATTGTTTTCACAGAACCTGCTGGTCCCTGCAGGCTTCTCTTCTTTGCTTTTTTAAGACCTATCTATGCCCACCAAACTCTAGCCCTCCTGTCTGTAACCGAGTCCCCAGTTGCTCTGCTAGACCCACTCCTCAGTTTCCTGGTCTTGGCAAGCTCACATAACTGATGTCAGTCTCAGGGCTTCTTCCCCACAGTTAGCATCCATCTTTTGAGCTTCAGTCCCTGTAAGAACTGAGTCATTGGTGGTCTGGACTACTGGTTAGGCAACTGGGGCAATATACCAAACCACAGGCCAGGTCAGGTGGTCAATCATCAAAGACCAAGTTATCAGATCCAGAAGAAAGTCCAGGGGTAGTCCAAATCATAAGCTGAGTCCAAGTTCTGAGTCAGAAACTAGTGAAAAGTCCAGACAAGCCAGGAGATAAAGTTGAAGTCAAAGTATGCCAAGCTTTAGAACCAGATTCAGCATATACCAGGCAGAAAAGAAATCAGGATAAACCAAGATTTAGCACATGAGTGACCAGATCTAAGGGGAATATCCAAAAGACCAAAGTCCAGGCATAGAGTTGGTCAGGGTGAAGACACCTAGGCATATAGGATCAGAGAGACTTTATTGTTGTTGTTATTACAAAAACTATATCAAACTAGCCTGTATAAAACTATGCCTTTGGGGGGCACATTGGATGTTGCCTATGTCAAAAGGAGGACCCTGTCCTACATTCACCATGTGGACTCACAATTCCAAAATACATATCTGATTGTTTCCTGATTGTAGAATGCTTCCCACAGGTACCATGGAGACCTGTCCATGTGCCCCATGTAATGTGTCACTCTTGCCACTAAACCCTGCCTTGCCATCATCTGCCCCAAATCTGCATGACTCCCAGTCAGTAACCTGGCTGTGACCCCTTCCTACACTGGCATAGATAAGGACCAGAGCATCATGGCAACCACATCTCTCACCCTTACCACCCCCATCAATTTTTTGTGGGACATAAAAACACTAAGATCTACTGTCTCCAACCAGCATTTAAAACAAACAACTCCATCTGCCTGTAATGCAGTGAGGGCTGCTACGCCCAGGGATAGGATGACAGGAACTTATAAATACAATATTTCTGTGAAAACAGACTGCATAGTACCAGATACAACTCCCTGCTTTGTGCTCCCCTCCTCTGCTGCTGCTCTGCAATATACACTCAAGTGCCGCATCTAGACGAGCCTGCACGTACCTCTTGCAGCGTCTCAAACCCTTTTGAGATGCTGCAAGAGGCACATGCAGGAACAGGAAAAGTTTCCCCCCCACTGCAAGTTTGCAGCACAGGGGCAAAATTAGACCCATGGATATCCAGGGGTCCAAAGAAAATGGAGCTAAAAAAAGCAGGGCAGGGCAGGGCACAGTCTCGTGTCATGCCCTGATGTAACCAAAGGCTGGATCCTCTACAGAGACACTCTGACTGCCAGAGCATCTCTGTGGTTGGCCCTCATCTTGGTGCTGAAGCACGCTGCTTGAGGAAGGAGGGGACTATGGGGTGGGACCCCTTCTGGCCCTGCCCACTCCCCCAGCCTTGCCACTCCCTTCCCCAACTGGCCCCACCCTCTGCATGGCCCCCAAGCACCCTGATCCCTTCCTTGCATGGCCCCACCCCCTGCCTGCCCCATCCCACCCAGGCCCCTGAGGCCCCTGATCCCTGCCCCCCCCCCAGCATTCCCACAATAAAAAAGCCCAACCCCTGCCCCCCCGGCACTTACCGGCAGTTCCACCTGCCGTCTGGGTCACTGGGTCCTACCCATACAATGAAGGGCAGGGTGACAGCCCCAGTAGCCCCAGCCTGGGGCCTGCTGCCCCCCACTGCCCTTTGATGCCTACTGGGAGGGGCTCTGCCAGGAGGCACCAGAGTTCTCACAGCCCCTGCTTCTAGGGTGAGTAGAGATTATTTTTTTTAATCCTGGAGTTGGGGGAGCAGCCATGGGGGCTTGGGGGTGCAAGTAGGGGATGGGGCAGCCATCAGGGGGGCTGCAGCAGCCGGTGGAGGATGGGGCCAGATGGGGCAGCAATTGGGGGGCTGGGGTGGGGTACGTGTGCCCTGCAGGGGAGGTGTTAGCCCCTGCAGGGGTCATTTGGCTCCTGTTAGGAGGGCTGTGGTGCTTGTGGGGGGGCCATAGCCCTTGTTGTGGGGCAGCAAAATATATATTCATGTGTTCATGAATTCATGAAACATGTATTTAGAGTTTACTTTATTATTAGGATAGAGACACTGGTAGTCTTCCAAATTGCTTTAACATTGCAGATAGATCAATAAAACATTGCCCAACTGATCACTGTCTCTCTGTCTCACTCTCTCTTTCTCTCTGTTTATAGTGGTCTTTTGTTTTAATTGTGGAGGAACATGGATTTAGGGATATTTTACAGAGTGACTGTGGGATTTTGTTATCAGGGATTTTTCAGTTTTCCAATAGGAAACACCAGAATTCCTGGTAGGAAGGCCAGTGGCAAGGCCCTGCCTGCTCAGAGCTGTCACCTTGGACCCAGCTGGCTGTGGCTGACCTCCTGGCCAAATGGGGCCAGGAGGACATGCTTTGACTGTTCAAAGCAGGCCGCCACACCCGGAACATCTTCTGGGCCATCTTCCGGTGGCTAAGTAGAGGCACACATGGCAGTAGTGCCTCACAGAGGCCAACTCTGCAGCCACAGCCCACTGGCAGCTGTCCCAGGGAGGCAGATGCCTCTACTGGCTGTGCAGTCCCCATCCAGGTCTGGCAGTTGTGCAGCAGCCCTCACTGCCATACTGCTGCAGTGCGTAGAGGGTTCAGGGAACTCTCCCCCTGGTTGCAGATCCAGGAGGAGTCAGGAAGGGGTATTTTGCCCCAAGTGGCACAAGTTGCTCCACACCAAAGTGCATGTCCAAGCACATGCACTGAGGCAAAAAGTCCTGGCATAAATTTGCACCGCTTCTATTTGAGCTGCTACAATTGCATGTGCTTGCATGTGTGGATGTGCCCAAGTACTTTGTAAAGATAAAAAGAGCAGCATCTCAGAGGGCCTAGCTCTCAGCCATTCTCCTTAAAAAGCTCAAACTGGGCCATCAGTTCCCACTTCCAACCTCTTTCTATGTTGGTGGAAAACACAGTCTTGTCCATAAAGTGATCAGCAATCAAACTGGTTTAATCACCATCACCCGGCCCTGCCAGTGACAGTGTCATTCCAACTCATTGTCCTAAAACTTGGCACACCCTGTCCCTTTACTTTTTTTTTTTTTGCAGAACATTTGCTGACATGATTGTGTTACAGGTTACCTCCAACATTTTAATGGTATCTGTGGCCACCTGCACCATCAGATCTTCCAGGCCACCCATGTTACCCACCACCATTACTGTGTTCTTAACTGTATTCAGATATGCTCCTGCTGCTTCCCTGTATTTCTCCATATGCATAAGTGCCCACTGTAAATATAACTTGTCTCTTGCTGCTAGAGTAATATCTTCCATGTGCAGACAACACCATCTACATTGCCCTGTACCACCCATCACTGGCACCACACCGATTACCTTTATCTCTTCTTGGACATTGAGTCAGGAGCTCCATGGCACAGATAAAAAGTGCAGGAGACATATGGCATCCCTCTTTCACTTCCACCTGTATTTTAAAACTATGGCTCAAATGCCTGCTGATTAAACTCTGATTCTCTGCTGCTCACCTTCTTGGAAAACCCATTTCTGTTAAAACTCTGAATAAAAACTGTGAGACAATCATATGCCTTCTCCAAGGCCAGGTTCATCACTGCTGTGTTGTTTCTGCTGTTTACAGTATACCATCACATCTATTATCAAGAGCATATCCCCAGTCCTCCTCCTTGGTAATGCACATGCCTGATCATGATCGCTGATCTCAGGGAGCAATTTACTCATCCTTACAACCAATGTCTTCACTAACAGCTCAAATCTACTATTAAAAGTGTAATTGGTCCCCAGTTCTTTAATACTTCCTTGCCTCCCTTTGTATTTGATAAAATCACAATGACCACATAGAAACTTCTATCTGCCAGCCTCTCCATTTAAAATCTCATTAAAAACCTTCACTAGATCCAGGCCAAGAAGACCCCAGATCCTTTCACAGAATTCCAGGGGATGCTATCTGCCCCCTTTGTATAAGTCTTTAGGTGCTTTCTTGTTTCCTTAACACCCATGTCCTATTCCAGCTTCTCCCTTTCTTCCACCACCACCTTCTTCCCACCTCCTTTCTAAACTTATTCAGTTCCTCCCCCATTCACCTCCTTTCATCTGTGTAAAAACTCATAAAACCTTTTAGCTGCTTCCAGCACCTCTTCTTGCTCTCCCCAGTGGACTTCACCCCACCCCCTCCTCGATCACAGCCTTTATTTGGGCTCTCCCAGACCTTAACCAGGTGGGAAAGTATTGGGACCAACTGTCTCTCCTCTCCACCCAGGCTAAAAACACCTTTTCTTGTGTCTTCTCTAAAAAAATGTGTCCCCAGAGCTCTCTCTGTCTCCTCCAGTTCTTCTCTTATGTTCCACCCTTATTCTGCTCACTGGTAAAACTGCTATACCTTCACTGCAGCTGAATAAAAGCTCTCCTCTTCCATTTTGTACACCTACACCCACTTAGATAAAAACAGATTCCCTTATTAAGCCCCTTCCCCACCTGCCACCAGTCTTGCACTTTCTTAAAACAACTCTATAAAGTCTGCCACACTTCATGTTCCTCTATAAAATCACTACAAATCCTCTCCTCCTCCAGCAGGTATGTATTGAATTTCCATATGCACTGCCTTTGTGTGCTTCCTTTCTCCATCTCCAACTGGCACCTAACACAAAATGGGCTATGAAGGACACAAGTTTGACCTGTTTTGTCCCAGCCTCCACCCCTGGGGTGATAAAGTCCATCCAGGACTGTGCCTTGGACCCAGCATCCATTCTTGTAAAAACACCCTGTCCCTTCCATATGTCTCTCAGATATCCATTCAGTCAGTCAGGTGGCCTAGAAAGTGGCTAGCTGATTCATTAGGGCTGCCAGTCACAGCCCTCAGGCAGGAATGACCAACTACATCATTACCCGACACAGGGCTCCCTGTTTGGGCTCCTGGCACCCCTATGTCAATGGTTCAGCGCTTCCAGTCTAGAAGCCATTGTTCTGGGCTTATTTGCTCACCTTTCACTCATTCTGAAGAGTCCTTGGCTCAGACTCAGACCACTAGCAATCTCTAGTCTGAGCACTAAGCTTGGACATGACCAAGTCCTTAGGTGTGCTTGCCTATGCTCTACTCTGCAAACTGGTGTACTCTACCTGTCCTGGAAAGGCTACTCTAGCACTCCTGGAGTGCCCTATGGAACCATTTATATTTCCCTTGGGGTGTAATTATCTGATGTCTGTTCTTCCCCAGACAGAGGGAACATGGCTCCCTTTGTAAGCACCCCTTGCAGCCTCACAGGCCTAATGTTCCCTGCCAACCAACAAATAGCGGTGCCTTCTCAGTGGCCTCCATGTTCCCCTCGTATCACAGTCAAACATAAAAAAAAAAAAAAATCTGTCAGTTTAACACCAACGAAACTAAGCCCAGCTGGGTACCTATGTCTATCCCTTTCCACTGGCTCCCACCAGCTCCTCAGGATACCTTATTTGTTCATGGTTCCTTCAGTCTGCAGCCTACTCTCCCTTTCATGCACAGGGCCAGAATGTGCCATAAGCTCAGGATCTGGGGTTACTCATTATCATAATCAACTTGCTAGAACTCAGCTGGAACTCCCTCAGCTCTGCTATAGGACTACAATCTCTCTCTCTAGCTTTGTAGATAATACTCTTGCCTTCCTATTTCCCACTCTCTCCCTTCTGCCTATAGCTCCATGTAAATAACAGGTGTTAAGTGTCACAGCAACTTAAAATCATAGACAGGTAGCACAGTTCTAATGTACTGTATGATTATATTATATTGTATATGAGTTCTGCTTTTTAATTAATTAGATTCAAATAAATGTCATGCTATTGAGACTCTTAAAACAATTATTTGTTGTGGCAACTAAGGTAAAAGGTACTGAATTCTTTCAGCCAGTGTATTTTTTTTTCTTTGATTGATGCTGCCGAAAGGCACTTCCTCTAATCTGTCCTAATGATATCATCCGACTCTGTACATACAACATACCCTACATTTTCAAAGTTATGCTAAAAGTGTCACTCATGTAACTGCTAGAGGAGTGCATGAGTATTTGATATTTACCTCGCAGAGTTAATTCCTATTATGTAGGCAAATTCTTGAATAATACATCAAGGTGCCTTTATCTTACTCGGTGCTTGAATTTTACTCACCTAAATTGAAGAAAAAAGCTTTCATTGGTTCTTAAGATTAATATTGGAACACTATTTCTTTGACACCTAAAATGTTTTCTGTTTTATTAGTTTTAGTGGTGGTATTTCCTAGTAAACCATATGAAATAAATAGGGGAAAATGGCAGAAAATTAACATGAAAATTTACCAGATCACAAGATCATGCTAAGAGGATAGAAGAAACTTCTCAAGGTCATGTAGTCCAGCCCCCTGATCAAGGTAGGATCATCCCTGTCAACATGCTCTTAAAAATTTCCAAGGATGGAGATTCCACAGTTTTACTAGGGAGCCTTCCACAACACTTGACTATACATATGACCAAACAATCCTCCTAATCTCCAATCTAAACTTTCTCTGCTGCAGCATGAGACCATTGACCCTAGTCTGTTCTTTCTTTCTCCATCAACTCTATAATTTCTTTTCAGGCATTTGAAGACTGTTATTGAAACCCCTTTCAGTCTTCTCTTCTCCAGACTAAATAACTGTAGTTCTTTCAGCCTTTCTTCATAAATCTTGCTTAAAAAAACAGAAGAACCACTTTTCTTGACTTGAGAATAACATTCCTATCAATAAAAGCCAGTATGCTGCTAGCTCTTCTTGCAAAAAGAGCTACATTGTTGGCTCCTATTCAGCTTATTGTCATAACTCCCAGGTCCTCCTCTACAGCACTGCAGCCTAACCAGTCATTCCCCAGTCTGTATTTGTCCATTCACTTATTCTGTCCCAAGTGAAGGTAAAAATTACCTGTATTTTAATATACAGGTAATGATGTACATTACCACCTCCTTTTTTTTTTTTTCTAGCTATCCTTCCCAAACAAGTTATACCCATCAATGACCATACTCCAGTCCTGTGAACTATCCCACCAGGCAGAGATGCTAAGTACTTTGGGGTCCAAGGACCCCCTTGGGAAGAGGCCTGTCACCTGAAGTGCAGAAAACTTTTTACATGTCCATCATCTTAGCCCTCCCCCACCCCCAGCAAAAATAAAAGTCAGCACCTATGCCCCCAGGTCTCCATAATCCAAGTTGCATCTTAATTTTGTGGTTGTATTAGGGCCTCCAATTCTTGTTTGCTCCCCATGCTTCTTGCATTAGTATATTAATGCTTCATGTATCTAACTAATTGCCCTATCTTTTCCTTGTGACAACTGCTAAATATGCAATTGCTTCTCCTTGCTAAATTTTTGTCCCGGTTCCTTGGCTCTTTACTTACACCCAGGCTTTTGCTTCCAGCCAGCCCTTGGTGAACCTAGATCACAGATTAACAGAGGAAATAACAGAAGATTAATTTGGCAGCCTTGAAATACTACCCATTTTTGACACATCAGGTTATTCATGATTAATAGGAAAAACATACCTACCTTTACTGACATAGATATAGACACAAACATGCACCCATGCACCCACCTATGTGTGTGCACGTGGACACACACACACACACACACACACACACACACACACACACACACACACACACAATTTCCTGTCATTGAATTCCTGCCAAAATTGATTAATCCATGATATATCTAAACAAATAAAGTTATTCTGATATGTGTGATTCAGTATAAAGTGCAGAACATAGCTAGGCCATAGAAATGTTTTAAGAGCTACTCATAGTATAGTGTGACTTTTTCCAGCAGTGTTAATTTGTTTCTCAGTTTGCATGGTGTAAGTAGAAACTTAGACAAAATGATATCTAACTTGGTCCCATCACCATCAAGAGGAGCATCTAGTTGTCATGTAAAATAACAAAGAAATAGATATATTTTAAGGTTCCTGTTAGTCTTGGGGAAGGGGAAAGAGGGTAGATATTGGTATTCTCTCAGATTTAAGACTGTTATCTCACATTGAACAAGAATAACACAGATGACAATGAAGGGAAGAGGTAAAATCTAATGGGTAGAAAAGGATGATAGAAGAGATATTGAGAAAAATAGAGGATTAAGACATGTGGAAAAGGGAGAGAGAATATAGAGGAAGACTTCTGCTCACATTTTACAACAGAGAAAATTAGAATGACTCCCTTGGTGTCAACAAAGTCATAGAAGATGGAAACAGGTGCAAATTCAAAGTCAAGTCCTTTATGGCTCCTGCCCAGTTTTTATAATGGTACTCAGGACAAAGCCTTTATTTTCTCTCTTGATACGTGCTATTACTATTCCTTCATGCTGAGTTTTGAGCTCATTTCTCTTTTCTACATTTGGCATTTGTGTTGAGACAGAGCAGCTGAGAACAGGGGATTGTAGTAGAAATACCTGTTCAGCTGGTCTGTGTTAGCAACTATATTACTTGCTTCTTGGCTTTCTGGACCATCAAGGTCTCTAGCTTCTCTCATAATTTGTCCCCATGTCTTTCTCTTAAGGGCATAATTTTTTCCCCATTGTTGAAAATATAGTAACAGGAAATACATATTTTTTCTTTTTCTTGTATAATAATAGAAAGATATATCAAAAACATGATTCACAATTAATACCATTAGTTAAATTAACACTATGATTTAAAACCTGGAATGAACAGGTGACACTATTATACTTCATTGCCCTTATGTAGAAACAACTATTACAACATAACTAAAGAACATATGTTCACAGCCAGGAGAATCTGGGAATGTTGCCTAGGTGATCTATCACTTCAGATTCTGGAAAGTAAAAGTGCCAGCCTCTTCACTTTGCCCTTCCTGTCTTTCACTCATGCTCACACATGGAGAATTCATGGTCTCCAGTGCTGCAAGAACTTTGTGCACAAAACTATTATCTACTACATCACTGGGGAATGGAGACTAAAGCTCTGAGGTAAGTGAGGAAGTGGAAGACCTGGAGGAAAAGTAAGCAGGAGGGGGCACCAGGGGAGGTGTTCTCATACATCTTGAGAAATCAGGGTGTCACAGGCCAGCTGCGCACTGTGAGTGTATCAGTTCTATCGCAGGCCAACTGGGCACTGCGAGAGTATCAGCCACTGGGCTGTTTGGTTCAGTTTCGGATCAAGGAGGCAAAGTTGGGAGTGAAGCGAAGGCAAATTTATTATAGCTTACACACACAACAGTTAACAGAAAGATAAATGTGATAAGCAGATAATGCAGTTTAAAGAGTTAATCGTAAATAATAACAACAGATAATAACAACAGATAGATGGATCAATTCTGTCACAAGCCAACTGGGCACTGCGAGGGTATCAGCCACTGGGCTGTTCAAATCAACAGATAGGCAGACATGGGTTGGCAACTTATCGATAGTCCCTCAGTGCCAGGTGCACACCAAGTGATTCCAGCAAAGTCAGGTGTCCCAGTTCGACGCTGTCAGAGGGATTACCGGGGAAGATCCCTTGATCCTCACTCACACCAGGAGTCCGGGATCTGGAGTCTGGGCTTTGAACAGCAATGACCGTTCTGTTCCCTCCTTCCTGCTGGTCACCTGACGCATGTGCTTTTTACACCTAGTCTTATGCTAATCTGTTGGTTTTAGAGCCACTCACAATCTTGCCCTATAGCTGTTACCCTATGGGATTGAAAGTTGTTAAAAATTATCATAAAAGTTTACTACCTAGATTTGGGATTATCCAATAAGCAAATTACAACGCAGCACCTTTAGGTTCAAAATTGACATCACTCTGCCTAAGCTCAACACCTTTAGGTTTCTCTAAATATGCTTTCTTGGGACGTGCTTTCCTTGAATGTGTTGGGTGTACCAGGCGGTTGGATCCAGTTTTTCTTGTCAAGGCTGAACCCTGAGCAAAAACCATTAGGTCAGCTAATCTTGCAGCTACAACTTCACCTTTGGTACCCAGTAAGTTCCACGATTAATACGAACAGTTAGTTTTATCATTTTGGTTAAACTTATGACAGACAAGTTACATTTGCAGGTTACAAACTTACAAGCTTTATATTAGCTAATATTACCTGTTAGGAAAAATACCAAATACCTCCAAGAAGCACATATTTATTGCTTATTAATCCCCCTGGTTCTGGCCATCACACAGGGTAATCAACTAATTACCTCAGGTGCTTGTACACAAATGCATGGAGCCTGGGAAACAAGCCGGAAAAAATGGAAGTCCTTGCACCATCAGGGAACTATGATGTGATTGGATTAACAGAGACATGGTGGGATAGCTCGCATGATTGGAACAGTGTCATAGATGGGTATAAGCTATTCAGGAAGGACAGGTAGGGGAGGAGAGGAGGAGGAGTTGTACTGTATGTAAAAGAGCCATATGATATCTCAGAGCTCCAGTATGAACCTGGAGATAGGCCTGTTGAGAGTCTCTGGGTTAGGGTCAGAGGGGAGAGCATCATGGGTGATGTCATGGTGGGGGTCTGCTATAGAGAAACTGGGGGATGAGAATGTCTTGAAACAGCTACCGGAAGTTTCCTGATCAGAGGCCCTGGTTCTCATGGGGGACTTCAATCACCTTGACATTTGCTGGGAGGGCAGTACAATAGTGTGCAGGCAATCCAGGAATTTTTGGGGACAACTTCTTGGTGCAAGTGCTGCAGTGGCCAACTAGGGGCCGATCTCTTCTTGATCTACTGCTTACAAACAGGGAAAAATTGGTGGTGAATGTAGTAGTGGATGGCAACTTGGGTAGTAGGGACCACAAGATGATTGAGTTCAGGATCCTGAGGAAAGAAAGGATGGAGAGAAGCAGAGTAAGGACCCTGGACTTCAGAAAAGCAGACTTTGACTCACTCGGGGAACTCACGGGCAGAATCCCATGGGAATCTAGTCTGAGGGGGAAAGGAATCCAGGAGAACTGGCTATACTTTAAAGAAGCCTTACTGAAAGTGCAAGAATAGATCATCCTGGATGATTGCAAAAGGGCACACATAATGCCCATATTTAAGAAAGGGAAAAAGGAGGATCCAGGAAACTACAGATTAGTAAGCCTCACAGTCCCTGGAAAAATCATGAAGAAGATCCTCAAATAATCCATTTCTAATCACTTGGAGGGTAAAAAGATCATTAGGAACAGTGAGCATAGATTCACCAAGGGCAACTCATGCCTGAACAACCTGATAGCCTTCTATGATGACATGACTGGCTGTGTGGATATGGGGAGACCAGTGAATGTGGTGTACCTTTATTTTAGTAAGGCTTTTGATATGGTTTCACACAACATTCTCCCAGGGAAGATAAGGAATTATGGGCTGGATGAATGGACTGTAAGGTGGATATAAAACTGGCTGGAGCATCAGGCTCAGACAGTAGTAATCCATGGCTCGATGTCTAATTGGCAAGTGATATCAAGAGGCATGCCCCAGGGGTCAGTCCTGGAGCCACTTTTGTTCAATGTATTTATCAACAACCTGGAAGATGGCAGAGAGTGCACACTTAGCAAATTTGCAGATGGTACTAAGATGAGGGGAGTAGTAGATATGCTAGAAGGTAGGGCTAGAATTCAGAGTGACCTAGACAAATTGGAGGATTGGGCAAAAAGAAATCTCATGAGGTTCAATAAGGAGAAGTGCAAAGTCCTGCACTTAGGATGAAACAATCCCAGGCACAAGTACAGGTTGGGGATGACTGGCTTGGCAGCAGCTCTGAAGAACAGGACCGGGAGGTTAGAGGGAAAAATAAGCTGAATATAAGCCACCATTGTGCCCTTGTTGCCAACAAGGCTAATGGCATACAGGGCTGCATTGGTAGGGTTTTTGTCTGCACGTCAAGGGGAGTGATTATTCCTCTCTATTCAGCACTGGTAAGGCCACATCCGGAGTACTGTGTTCAGTTTTGGGCCCCCCAGTACAGAAAGAAAGTGTACAAATGGGAGAGAGTCCAGAGGAAAATGGTGAGGGGGCTGAGGGACATGACTTTTGAGGGAAGACTGAGGGAATTGGGCTTATTTAGTTTAGAGAAGAGGAGACTGAGAGGGGACTTAATAGCAGCCTTCCACTACCTGAACGGGGGTTTGAAAGAGGATGGAGCTAGACTTCTCAGTGGTGTTAGATGACAGAACAAGGAAGAATGGTTTCAAGTTGCAGCAAGGGAAGGTTAGGTTAGATATTAGGAAGAATTTTCTCACTAGGAGAGTATTAAAACACTGGAACAGGTTGCCCAGAGAGGTGGAGGAATTTCCATGCTTGGAGGTTTTCAAAACCCGACTAGATAAATCTTTGGCTGGGATGATCTAGTTGGGAAAGGTCCTGCTTTGAGCAAGGGGTTGGACTAGATGACCTCCTGGGATCACTTCCGACCCTAACTTCCTATGATTCTATGAAGTCCACATGTGGAAGCTTCCAGAATAAGGAATAGGGGGTGTTTGGACGTGCCAGGGGTGTTTACTTTGATTTAATTCTCTCTGAGTTGAAGCGGTGGGTCTTTAAAAACATTGCTTCAATTTACAGTGACATAAACCCCTGTGGAATGTACACAAGGGCCAGCCCAACCCTTACCTGCCTCTCTGGTGGTGGGGAAGGGAAGGCAAGCTGTCGGCAGGCTGAGCAGTCCCTGAGCTGTGTGTGTGTGTGTGCATGTGTGTGTGTGGGTGTGGCTGGTGCTTCTGTCCATGGCAGCAGTGGAGCCCCCCAGGTGGCACCTGCCTGAAAGCACCTGGTTTGAGTGGTCCCAGAGGGCATGACAGCTGAAGGGAATGGGGGTTTGAAAGAGCCCAGTGCTGCAGGGAAGCACCAGGCCCCTGTGCAGCTCAGGCAGGCAGGCAGGCTCCAGGAAGGAAAAAAAAAAAAAAAAGATCAGGCTTGCCACTTTTTTTTTCTTTTTTCTTCAGTGGATCCTGCCTGCACAGGCCCTGAGATGCATGGAGCCCAGTGCTTCCCTCCATGACAAACTAAACCACTTCGGAGATGGTTTATTTTGCTGCATCCCAATTTCATTTAACATCCATTATGCCACTGGATGTTACATGCAAACAGCCCACCATTAAAGCACACTGCACCGCCAACACGTGAAAACAGCTGTACCATTAAAGAGGTGCAAAAGGGCATTAAGCCACTTTAAAAGCCAGGTTTGTGGTGTGTACAAATAGCCAGAGATCCTAGATGGACAGGCATCGGCAAGTGGCAAGAGAGCAACCAGAAGCTGTGCTGTCTTCTTTGTATTGTACAAAACATGCAATTGTTAAAAAAAAAAAAAAAAATCTATCATATCCACATTTTTATTTTGTTTTCTGAAATATTTTTTAGAAATATGTTTTCCCTATTAGATATTGAAGCGGCACTCTGATGTGTAAGTGTTGAAGTATGGTCCTGTTATACCTGGCCCAATTTTTGAAAAACTGGTCACATAAAAGGTTCATAGATTCATAGATTCATAGATGTTAGGGTCGGAAGGGACCTCAATAGATCATCGAGTCCGACCCCCTGCATAAGCAGGAAAGAGTGCTGGGTCTAGATGACCCCAGCTAGATACTCATCTAACCTCCTCTTGAAGACCCCCAGGGTAGGGGAGAGCACCACCTCCCTTGGGAGCCCGTTCCAGACCTTGGCCACTCGAACTGGGAAGAAGTTCTTCCTAATGTCCAATCTAAATCTGCTGTCTGCTAGCTTGTGGCCATTGTTTCTTGTAACCCCCGGGGGTGCCTTGATGAATAAATACTCACCAATTCCCTTCTGTGCCCCCGTGATGAACTTATAGGCAGCCACAAGGTCGTCTCTCAACCTTCTCCTGCGGAGGCTGAAAAGGTCCAGGTTCTCAAGTCTCTCCTTGTAGGGCTTGGTCTGCAGGCCTTTGACCATACGAGTTGCCCTTCCCTGGACCCTCTCCAGGTTATCCGCATCCTTCTTGAAGTGTGGCGCCCAGAATTGCATGCAGTACTCCAACTGCGGTCTGACCAGCGCCCGATAGAGGGGAAGTATCACCTCTTTGGATCTATTCGTCATGCATCTGCTGATGCACGTTAAAGTGCCGTTGGCTTTTTTGATGGCTTCGTCACACTGCCGACTCATGTTCATCTTGGAGTCCACTAGGACTCCAAGATCCCTTTCCGCCTCTGTGCCACCCAGCAGGTCATTCCCTAGGCTGTAGGTGTGCTGGACATTTTTCCTCCCTTGGTGCAGCACTTTGCATTTCTCCTTGTTGAACTGTATCCTGTTGTTTTCTGCCCACTTGTCCAACCTGTCCAGGTCTGCTTGCAGCTGTTCCCTGCCCTCCGGCGTGTCCACATCTCCCCATAGCTTTGTGTCATCTGCAAACTTGGACACAGTACATTTGACTCCCTCGTCCAAGTCACTGATGAAGACATTAAAGAGTATCGGTCCAAGGACCAAGCCCTGTGGGACCCCACTGCCCACACTCTTCCAGGTCGAGACCGACCCATCCACCATGACTCTCTGGGTGCGACCCTCTAGCCAATTCGCCACCCACCGGACTGTGTAGTCATCCACGTCACAGCCTCTTAACTTGTTCACCAGTATGGGGTGGGATACCGTATCGAAGGACTTCCTGAAGTCTAAGTATACGACATCCACCCCTCCTCCTGTGTCCAGGCGTTTCATAACCTGGTCATAGAAAGAGACTAGATTGGTCAGGCACTATCTGCCTGCCACAAACCCATGCTGGTTTCCCCTCAGCATAATTTGTCCTGCCGGGCTCTCACAAATGTGAGGCTTGATAATTTTTTCAAAGACTTTACCAAGGATGGAGGTGAGACTGACTGGCCTATAGTTGCCCGGGTCCTCCTTCCTCCCCTTTTTGAAAGTGGGGACCACGTTAGCCCTTTTCCAGTCCTCCGGGACTTGACCCGTGCACCACGAGCGTTCGAATATTCCCGCCAGTGGCTCTGCAATGACGTCGGCCAGTGCCTTCAGCACCCTTGGATGGAGCTCATCCGGGCCTGCCGACTTAAAGGCATCCAGTTCTTTCAAGTGACTCTGCACCATCTCAGGGTCTACGCATAGAAGTCTGGTGCCTGGCTGCTGCCTCTCTACAACCCCAGTGAGAGACTTGTCGTGTCCCTCACTTAGGAACACTGAGGCAAAGAACTCATTGAGGAGTTCAGCCTTGTCCCCCCTGTCTGTCACCAATTGTTTCTGCCCATTTAGCAGGGGTCCTAATCCTCCCTGGGCCTTCCTTTTACTCCCTATATATCTAAAAAACAATTTCTTGTTGTCTTTTACTTGGGTTGCCATCCTCAGCTCCATGGTAGCTTTGGCCTGTCTAACTGCCTCCCTGCAAGCACGAGCAGAGGAGGTATATTCATCTTTAGTGATCTCACCCTGTTTCCACTTTTTATGTGCTCCCCTTTTGTCCCTTAGGCTGCCCTGGATTTCTCTGGTCAGCCAGGGAAGCCTCCTGGCCCCTTTCCCTCTTTTGCCTCGCTCAGGGATCGTCTTGCTTTGTGCCCGAAGGATCGTTTCCTTAAGGCACAGCCACCCTTCTTGGGCTCCCATCCCTTCAAAACTCCTACTCTGCAGTGCGTCCTTGACTAATCGCCTGAGTTCATTGAGATCAGCTTTCCTAAAGTCTAGCACTTTCACCCTACTAGTTACCTTACCCACTCGACGTCTTATGTTGAATTCTATTATTAGGTGATCACTGTCCCCCAAATGGCTACCGATCTGGAGGTCCCCTACCATGTCATCCCCCATTGCCAATACCAGATCCAGTATGTCATTCCCCCTAGTGGGACCATGTACCTCCTGAGTCAGGTGGAGGTCCTGTACACAGGTTAGAAATCTGCGTGAGCGGTGGGACTTTGCTGTCTGCATCTTCTAGCAGATGTCCGGGTAGTTTAGGTCCCCCAAGACTACTGCCTCTTTAGCTTTTATGGTCTCCCAGAGTTGCCTCAGGAGCCCCGCATCTATTTCTTCCCCTTGATGTGGGGTTCTGTAGCAGGTATATGGGTCCTGTCCCTCCTTGCTGCTGTTTGTGACTTGGTCTTAAAGATAATACATAATGCATTAAGAAGCAGCTTCCTTGATGGTTTTCAGTGAATCAAGCTAGGTATATAAATTTACAATTAAAAACTTAAGGGATATCTATACTTATGTTCAGGGTGTCCAGGATATATCACCGTTATGAATACCTTATCTACCTCTTCCCTTTCCAGCTATATCATACCCAGAAGTGAAGTGGTAAAGTTACTTTGAGGAATCTCCTGCCACTTCTTTTGAGATCTCAGTTTTTAGCATGTTCAAAAGCAAAAGTAGAGATTGCCTTTGGATAAATCATTTATTTTGCACATATGTAAGAAGTGGATGTGGATGCCACATCACTTAGCACATACATAGGAGGTAAGCTTGGGAGTGATGGAAAAGCTGCATAGACCCATCCTTAGATACCTAAGTGCCACTTAGATGCCTTATACCTGATCCACTACATATTGTAGCAGGTTCGTGGGCACTGGGGTGAATGTGATGCCCCCTGGTGATCATGCATTCCCTGTCTGGCTCAGGCTGTAATGCAGCCCTCCCTTATTCATTTGACCACCACACCTTGTTCTTATTAGAGATAGTGAAAGGAAGGTTGCTCATGGGCTGTTAGAGAGAGCCTGAGTCTGTGTAAGTCACTACTGGGCCCCTCCTCTGTACCTCCTTCACCTGAGCTTGGCCCTCAAACCTAATAGGCCCTTCTCAGCTTTCCTATGCCTTTCCAGGGGACCTGTGGCCTTAAAGGTAGATTGTGTGGCTCCATTCCTCCCCTATGCCATGTTCCAAGCCTTGCAGGTGTACTATTATGCACTGTTTAGGGGTCTTCGCCTTATCAGCCTTTTTCCTCTATGCTCTCATTGGGCCTTTTTGCCTGAGCTCATGGTACAGGACCCAACTTCTAGGCTCCAGCCTCTCTGTTTGAGGGCTCCTGATCCTCTCAGTAGCTGGTGGTCCTCCCTCTTGAACTTTTTGGCTGCTCCTGGTCCCTGACCCCAATCCTAGGCCAGTTGGGACCACCTAGCATCCTTACCTGTGAGTCTCTGTCTAAAGCTCCTCTTGGGCTTGCCTTGAGCCTGCCCCAGGAGAGCTCAAGGCTAAGCCACCAGGGTAACTTTGAAACAGAATACCTATGCGTTTTTGCAGATGCCCAAACTCTCTTGACTTAGCATAAAATAGGAACGTCTGCCTGCACAAATGGCTGTTCTCTCTGCCCCAGGCATCTTTCTCTAGTTCACAGACCAGCAAAGTCACTTGCCAGTTTCAGTGTGATCTCAGGAGCCTTGCTGCTTAGTTGCCAGGAGCTCCTCTTTACCCAGGGCTAGACTGCCTGACCATCTGAATCATTGGGCTTATATAGCTCTAGCCCAGCTCTCTGCTGGTCAAATTACTCTCCCATTATCTCCTGCCTCTCTGGCTGCTTGCCCTCTTAAAGAGCAGGTGCACCCCAGTGCCCTGCTACTCTTATATAGAGAATATGCATAAAAATGTGTGTGTATATTCTATATAAATAAAATATATAGAAGATATATAAATATAAAAGATATAAAACTATATATCTTTAAATATAAAGAGATATATATGTTTTTAACACAGGAAAAAAAAGTATTTTTTTTTGTTTTTATTATAATGTGCATGATATATAAACAGTTTATTACATTGTATTGGGTTATGTGGTATCATATCTGTTTCAGATTCCAGAAGTCCTCCATTAAGAAGATGTAGGATATAGTCTTGCTTCTTAAGATATAACATAGCAAATGAGAGTGTTCAGAAAAAGGTGGGAAACGTATATTTATGCTAGATGTACAAGTTAATCACTTGAGGCTTGTTTGTTTGTTTGTTTTAATACAGAATAAGCCATGAACTAGTAACTTCCTAGAAACCAGCTTAAATCCTTTAGTGTCCTTTTTCATCATTTTACAGTTTTAAAGGTTTTGTTTCAGCAAAATAAATAAACATACAAAGTAGGATGGCAGAGGGTGGTTATTGTTTCAGAACCTGAATCCAGCTCAAGAATCCACCTATAGAACTCAAATATCAAGTAATTGGCAGTGCCTCCTGACTTTGTATCTCTTTTACATCACCACCTGAACCATGTATCTATCAAGACAATATTGACACTGACATATGCATTAGGCCTGACACACAGTAAAGCTGTATGACAGCATACTGATAGCCAGTTACCTTTAAAAGCAAACGCACACATTTCTCCTGATGTGTGTCAGCAGAGTATTAAGTTATATTCAGGATTGCAGCTTTTTATGGTTGGAACTAGCTATGTAAGTCTGCTTCTGTTCATAAAGATGTTATGAATGAGGATAATCCAATTTACCTTCTGTATCTTGCCTTTTAATGCCTAATACAATTACTGGTATCTTTCTGAAAAGTGGATGTGCATAGAGTCTTACTTGCTAGCTCCTTAATTTAGGTGAAAGGGCATCAGATGCTCTGTTTTCGACCAGTCAAAGTTAAGCAACTTCAATTATTTTGCACCTGCTGGGTGACTATTTTATGGGCCAGTGCTTTTTCATTGGGCACAAAACCATGGGAACATATGGTCAAAAATCTAGGCAATTGGTGCACTGTCACATAATTTGAGTGTCCAGGTTGACTAATGAGGGACAAACTTTCAGCCAGAAAATTCCAAGCTGCTGTCCATACTGAGTTGCAAGCTGTGGTTTCAGATGAGTTACTCCTAATTCATTCCTTGAGCAAGGTACTTTAAGCAAAAACCTATGATCATCGTAATCCGTTTAGGAGGCTTTGGTTCACTGTTGTAGTCAGGTAAAACTGAAGCAAGGTAGAATAAAGGATTTCCCTACCTTCCCCCTTAACCTTCTTTGAACCAATTCCTACAATCTGCACACTGAATAGCCCTTCACATGAGAAGTCCAAAAGATATCAGGTCGACTTTATTAAGCCTCCATGGCATTGACTTTAGGGAGGTTCTATCCAATGACAACGTTTCTATTTAAAGAAGAAGATTATGGAAATATTGCCTTAGTCATTGGTGTTCCGCCCATGGCCAAATCCAGCCCATGGAACCATGTCATCCAGGGTCAAATCTGGCATGCAGGGCTGGATACATAGCCTAACCTGGTGTATCAGGCTGCAGCCACATACTGGACCAGTCACACACACTAAGCTCAGTCCCTGGCTGAGTTAGCCCCATGTACTGATTCAGGCCCTGGTCCTGGTCCTACACACCAGATTTGGCCTCTGGCCTGAATCTGGCCCACACCACGTATCTGGCCCATGAGGCCAAAAGTTTAGGCACTGCTGATCTAAAGTTATCTGTGTGTACCATCAGTAAATTAGAGCCACCAGAAGTGCCTCCTGCCCAACCCCACAACTTCTACCTCAAAGTACTCTTTTTGAGTGATGGGTTTGCTGTCTTGGAACCAGGAAAAAAATAAATCATATACTAAAAATAAAAAAAAAAACTTCTATAACATATTTTAATTGTATTTCAAAAAATATTTTGTCCTAATTTACTTGTGTTTGCATAATATATATAGAGGTGATTGAATAATAGCTCAAAATAAAATTTTACTCTTGTACATTGTATGTGGGGGGGGGGTGTGTGTGGGATTTATGGGGGGTGTATATATGGGCTTTGTGAATGGGGTGTGGGTGTGTGTGGGTGAGTTTTAGTGGGGTTTGTGGGGGGTATGGGGGGGTATAGGTAGGTGTGGGGATTGTGTAGAGGGTGGGGTTTGTGGGGAAGTGTGCAGTTTTTTTGGGGGGGGTGCGCCCCCCCCCCCATGGCTCATAGCCTCCACCAGCAGCAGCAGCAGGTGGCAGGCTCTCAGAGCACTCCTGGCCTGCTGTAGGCAGAGCCCCCCACTGGCATGCAGCTCTGCTAAATCCTAGCAGCTGCACATGGCAGCATAGAGTCCACCCAGCTCAACCTGTTGGCATGCACCTTTGACCCAGACTGGGCTGGTTCTGTGCCAGCATGTGGGGCTCCTAGCACTGCAGGTAGGAGCCATGTGCCATTAAGCCAGGCCAGGCTGGGCTGGCTCCATGCCTCCACATAGAGCTTCCAGTGCTTCAGTGGAGCATCACACATGGAGACACACAGCCTGCACAGCCCAATGGCATGCTGACCAGAAGTCATGGGGAGTTGTGCACCATTGGGCTAGGTGGGCTCTGTGCTGCTACATGTGGCTCCCCACTGGAGTGCTGGAAGCCCCACATGGAGGCATGGAGCTGGCCCCGGCCAGCCTGATAGCACACAGCTCCTGCCTATAGTGCCAGGAACCCTGCGTGCTGTCACAGATTGAGGCTGGTTTGGATTGAAGGTGCATGCCATTAAGCTGATCTGGGCTGGCTCCAGGCCACTACATGCAGCTCCCAGGATTCATGTGGAGCTGCATGCTACCAGAAGGCTCTGCCTGCAGCAGGCCAGGAGCACTCCAAGGGCCTGATGCTGCTGCTGACAGCAGGGGCTGGGTACTATACCAACCCAAAACCCTCCCCCGCCTTCAAACAGGAGCTCCCCTCCCCATTCTCCAACTGTCTGGTCATGCACCATCATTCTCAGTGTTTCCACATGGGGCTCCAATATAGGGTGCTGGGAGTCCCATGGAGGTGGAGGCACAGAGTCCACCTATTCCTATGGCATGCAACCTCTGAAAGCCCACCTCCATCAACTTTCAGAGAAGCAGCCATGGACCAGTAATAATTGTTTATTCAAGGGGCCCTAGGCGCTGGATAGAGTGGCCTGGTGGGCTGATCTGGCCCATGGACCATGTTTTCTCCACTTCTGGTATAGCCTAATTCCTCTGAAACAACCCTTCCATTATGAATAATTTTTGACAACATACAAATTCATAATTAAAAACAGAATCATTATTGAGTAGAACTGTACATATTAGAACATGTTTAAAAGTTAGAAAAATGTTAGGGCCAGCAGAAATACTCCTTCCTTCTCCTTTCCATCCTAATAAATTACAGTTCTTCTCTGCATTCCCTGTATTCCTATTGAATATACCTGAATCAAGACTGAGCAAAACCTGAGTAAAGAATTTAAGATTTCACCTTATATATATATAAAAAAAAAATCATTAAAAATTAAGAACCTTGTATATTTCTAGAAAAATACAATTTACTGTAGTTACATTGTTTGGCAATTAAAAATACATAAATAAAAAACTTTGCATGCCTGGGTCTCACTGAGCCCAAGTCTAGTTGAAATTCACTTTTAAAACATGACATTTAAGCTTCTAAATCATTTAGTTTTGGGGTTTTTTTAAATACCCACTGCAGTTTAATTTATTAAATTAATGTGTACTTTTTAAAAGTTTTTTTTCCTGACAGTTGATTAAGTCCACAGTCTGAGGCAGGTATAGTGGTTATTTCATTTTACTGGTCAAGAGATTCTGTAGTACAGCCTAAGTAACCTCTTTGGGCAAGTTTGTGAGAAGGAAGAGCAGGATGGCACCCTGGGATGCTGACGCACATTCAGCTCCCCACTGTAACTCATGAAACTTTGCAGGAAGGGCCATAGGTTACAGCTATCCCTGAGACCCAACAGATGCTTGCTGTTGGGTCCCGGGGATTGGGAGTTTAGAGTGCTTGCATTTTTGCAGCCACTCTCCCCCTAGTCCTGCCTCTCCCCTCTCCAAGCCCCCATGCTGAGGGGAGGGAGTTCATTCTGGGGGTTGTCCAGATGGGTGGTAGATTGGAGCTTCCAGATGGGTGGTGGATTTGTGGTGGATGGTGTGGGTGGAGTGGAGCCCCCAATGTCTTCAATCTACACACCCCACCCTTCAGCACCAGCTGGGCACCCCCTGGACAGAGCTCCCTCCACTCCCCTTCCTCCCTAACATTCCAAAGACAGTGCAGGGCGCAGAGCTCAGTTGCATCCACTGAGCTCTGCTCCCAGCCATGCTGACAAATATTAATGAAGACACTCCTCTTTGGAACACCTTCATCTGAACCTCATATAATAAGAATTCAGAATGTTGCCCAATTGGGCATTTTTGAAGCGCTCTGCAACCATACACATGTCAGTGCATGTCTGTAGAGCACTGTCCGTGCCTGATAGCGCAACAAACTGTCGTATCTTTCAGCATCACTCCCATGTCTGTCAGCATCCTTAAAGACTAATTCAGAGAACCATAAGCTTTCCTAGGCAACAGTCTACTTTATCAGATGCTACAAATGGACTGCAAAGAACAGGGATGCTAAATAGACAGCAAAACATTGATTTTACCTACAAAGGATAGGGATAAAGAGTGGAAACAATACAAGGAAGAGGCACTGCTGAGAGAGGCAATGGCGAGTCAAAGAGATCAAAAGGGATCAACAAAGCAGTTAACTCATTGAGGGACACAAGGTTATAAAACTAGTCCATGTAATGGGATAAGAATCTAGAGTCTCTGTTGAGAACATACTTAACACTAGGGTCATGCGAAACACCATTGATTTGTTTTGACATCCATTTTGATGTTTTGCCCATAGGCTATAATGGGGAATCATGAAAATGTCTAAAACTTTGTCATTTCTTGCCCAATTTGGATGATAATTGCAGGAATGGTAGCTCCTTTTGAGGGCATGAAGCCTGCCAAGCTTCAAGGAGATAGGTGCAGAGGTTTCTGGGAAGCTGTGTCTCAAACTGTTCAAAGCAAAACTTGAAACACTTTCCAGCACCAACAGTCTCCTGTCATCTGGCGTGCAGATCAGGGGGCCTGCATCCCCAGGAGGGTTGTGCCATAATCCTCCCAGGGGTGCGGGCCCCCAGATCTGTGCTGGATGACAGGAGGCTGCTGCTGCCATCTGGGACAGATGCTGGGCACAGCCTGCACCCAGCGCTGGGGAAGACTGTTGCTGCCACTGGTCCCAGACAGTAACGACAGCCTCCTGTCATCCAGCACGCAGATCCAGAACCCGCACCAATGTAAAGAGTTCAGCAGTGCTGGGAAGGCAGGTTGAGCTCTGTGGGGCTGGTGGAGCCAATCAGAGTACAGCCCTGGCTCTCCCCACCCCTCGCTGCAAGGCTTCACTCTGACCAGCTCCACAGCCCTATGAAGCTCAGCCCAGCAGTGGGAGGTGGAGTATAGTCCAGGGGTGGGAGGTGGAAAGAGCCAGGGCTGCGCTCCACCTCCCACCACCGAGCTGAGCTCCATGAGGCTGCAGAGCTGCTCGGAGCACAGCCCTGGATCTCCCCTGCCTCCCACCACTGGGCTGCTTTGAAACTGAAAACTTTTTGAAACTTTCAAAATGTTTTGAGTGCCCTCATTTAATTTCGCAGCTGTTGCAAAACTTTTTGTTTCATTTTGATTTCACTGTTTCGAGCTCAAAACATGTCAAAACAGCATCAAAACTAAACTTGGCGAAATTTTGCACAGCCCTACTTAACACAAGCCTTTGCAGAGCAAGCATTTACAGGCTTAAAAACTAACATTAGACCCACATGTCTATGGCAAGAAACAGATTTAATTTCAATTTATTTGAAAAATTGAGAAGAAACCAAAGGAATGCAAAAGAATAAGATGAAATAAAGGTTTATATACATATCTGAAAAAAACCAAATACATAGTTGAGTCTCACTTTGCAAACAGCAGTATATGCATTCAGATTTGTAGGAAATGGACTAAATATATTACTGTATTTAGTCAAATCAAATCAGGAAGTCCCCTCTCCCCACCTCTCCCTCTCCACTGTCAGTCATCATGAGAGTAAAAATGTCTTGTCTTGGATTCAAGTACCAGTTGAGCAGGTGGCTGCTGTGGCTCCAGGTCCAAACTTGTGCCTTTGGTTATGATCGAGTGTAGTACTACTTAAAAATTAACATAAGAAAAAGCATCTTCCATTACAAACTCTCCTTTTTTACAGAAAAAAGCATGTGGAACAATCTTATGCACATATACAGGGAATAACATGAATTATTTTAATTAAATGGCTTTTGTATATAATTTATTCCACAAAGTTCTGATTCTAATGAGAAAAATAGTAGCATCTGCCTCTTGTGTACATTTTTTAAACAGAACATATCATTGCATTTTAATCTGATTATTATTTCTAAAATATAGTCAGCATCCTGTTCTCTTTATAAAACTGAGGCCTCCTCATTTATTATTGAGTACAATGACTGCATATAATCCAGAATAGTGCTTATGCTGGCGTTTTGTACTTATCTGCAAACAAATATTCTTTATTCTTGTTCATGGTGTGCATGTTTAATAAAATATCAAAACAGGAAGATGCTCTGGTGCACTCCATTATCTCCTGATTTCTCAATGTACAGAATGCTGAAAAGCTGTGCTTTGTTTCTTTCACCCATATTAGCTTTTAGAAGATTACACACACATTATGCAAATGAAACTACAAGCAGGTTACAGCACTTGAAACCATTTTTTTAGGTTTAAAAATGCTCGCTCATGCCAAAAGTTGAAAGCAGTGAGATTTTCTAGCTACATTTTCTGTCGTTCAGCTGCAAGCAATTAATAAAATAAAAAAGACGTATTTACAACCACATCCAAACATAATCTGTACCTATTTTTGTTAGTTTCTCAAACTTTTCAAATCTATAAAAAATAGACCTAGTTTTGCACTTGGTTCGAACCTTGACAACTTTTCATTAATAATAATAGATGATGGCAACAGCTCCTTTTTGGCTGCAGATTCTTTTCTGTGATGTCAATCCTGGAGCTGACATGTTGGGGGGAATAAACTATGTCCTTTTCAGCACTGCAGTAATTTTTTTCCTTTTTACTGCAAGAATGGAGGAAGAGAAGGAAGCATTCCATTTTCCATCTGAGAAAGTGCATTACTATGCTTAAACCTTAGTCTTATGTGGGAAGGTGATATAAATCTATTGGTTCCTAATATATAAATATTAATTCCCTAATAATAATTATAATACTAATTAATAATAATTTACTAATAATCCCTAATAATGTGGGGGAAAAAACAATTCTAGGGGACACTAACTAAATAAACTACTTTAATCATAGGGGTTTCCGGAACTAGACTTTTAATAGCAATAGCACATATCAAGAGTTTAAGATATAATCTATTCTGAGTGTTTACTGATAGAGAACATTTATGACCAGTTTCTTACTGACATTATTCAAATTTATCTGAGTGATCATGGTAGGTCATACAAAGTGAAGAAATAGTGAGAATAGCAATGGAGAGAGAACCCATGTTCCTTTGTTTTGTTTTTAAGTGAAACAAAAGTGGAATAAGTAGTTTGGTAGACTTGTCCACCTAATGTGAAATTTGAAGCTCCTGTTTTCCTCGAGCAAACATCCTGCCATTCAGAAGTAGAACCTCATTACACTAATAAGAGATGAGCATCAGGAAAGCACAAGAGAGAGAGTTAGAGATGGACCTTGCAAGTTAGAGAGATACACTTGATAACATCCACTCCTTCGGCAAATGCAATTGAGACAGAAAAAGTTATGACTCATATTAAACATTTCTGATAGTGTAAGAACTATTAAAATAAAAGTCTTTAAATTTGCTTCCCTCAGAGAGAGAGAGGGAGAGAGAGAGAGAGAGAAAACACTTCTCTTTTTTCTCTCATGAGAGGAAAAAAATGATCGAACATAAGGAACTATTAACCTCTACCTAGCCAAAGATAAATGATACCATCTGAAATTGAAATCCCCATCTTCCTGTTAATATTCATATAAGTGGATTACCTAGTACGTTGGTTTCTAAAGGTGGGCCTTGCTCCCCCAGGAGTTCTTGTGCCAGTCCTCCCAAATCAAACACAGTTATAAACAGCAAATAAACAAACAAAACCAAGCCCTTCTGCCCATCCCAGGCACTAAAAGGGAACCTGTTTGTTCTGGTCCCTAGCAGAGCAGCCTGGCCTCTTCTTATAGCAAGCTGTTGTGCTCACAGTTCGCTTGTTTCCTTCTTCCCTGATTACTCTTCACAGCAGTTTAAAGGCTCATAACAGGACATGTCAAATTGTTGCTGATTTACTGCAGTATATCAACCACCACTAAAACTCTTAATCTTGTATTAAGGAAAAAAGGAAGAAAAATAGTTCAAGCTATTCAAGCAACATATTTGTAAGATGCTAAGAACAGAGTGAGAACTTCCTTTGAAAGTTCACGCCTCTCTGAACCCATCTCTAGGAGTGCATACACACATACTAAGTCAACTTAAAATAAGGTGACGTAACTAGGTCAACTTAAGTAAGCCAACTTAAGTTAAGCCATGTCAAAGCGTACATACATACCGCTCCTTGACATGGTGGCAGCCATCTTGTGAGCTAAGCTGATTTAACTAATGTGATGCAAGATAATATACCTCAGAGGTGTGTTAACTTGTGCCGCATTTAAGTCAACTCTCCTCCACATCTATGTGTACACTCTGACAGTTAAGTCAACTTTAAAATGTTAAGTCAGCTTAACTGTGAATGCACCCTACATACACGTGTATTCACCCTAAGGTGCCAGACTACCCTACCTTCTGCAAGGAGAGAGAATGGAATCCATGAGTCCTCAAAGGTGGAGAAACAGGTATCTTTATACAAATGGGAAGAAAGGTCATAGATCTTTCAGGGTTTCCCCTCTTTCAGGTTGTGAATTTTTGTAAGGAGGGGAGAACATTATCTGAGCTAAGGGCTGGCTAGAATGTTTCAGGACATTATATCACCTGTCTCACTTGCAGTTCAACAGTACCCCATATTTCTCAGATTAGTATTAAACCATGGTGAATCTTTTTGTTTGTTCTGTTCATTGCTGTTTTTACAACTCAAAGGACATTTCCCTCACAGCCTGGTTGGGTCAGAGTCTGAGGACAGAGGGGAATGGGGGAAACTTACCTGATTCAAGGACTTAAAGTCCCTGGTTGCTATTCCCATGGCATGAGCAGCCCAATCTACTGGGTTGAAGGAGGAGAAGCTAGGAGAAGTGATGCAGTCACTCTTGTAGTGCTGGTCACTGCTCCGGACTCCCCTTTATAAAATTCTGGATCTGCTTATGCAGGCCAAATACAAAGTTGAAAAAAAAAAAAAAGAAATATAAGTTTAAAAATAAAAATGTGTGAAATTTTAAGGATTCAAACTTGAAGTCAAATAATCATTGAACCTTATGAAGTCTGATGCTTCTTAGGGTTGCATGGGGTTGAAATGTCTTTGGAGCAAGCTGCCTTGCTAGTTATTCGATGCTCTCAGACAATGGTAAGAATGGTATTCTTAGTCATTTTTACTGATTGAAGACTATCTGTGAAAAGCAAAAAATGTAGTATTGCAAATACCTCTTAGATGTGGATTTGTTACAGCTTTGCTTTAGGTAAAAATTCAAGCCAGCTCTTGCTCTGTGAGAAAGGTAGCCTATACTATAATTGCTTTACTACTTCTTGCGTCTTCAGGGTAAATAGTTACTTATGTTAATGACTGGTACAGGCAATCTGGTGCAGAGTGTTATGTCTAACATGCCAGTTTCCAGAGAGTTCTTCTAGAACACCACAGTAACTTCATAGCTTTGCTCTTATCTAAGGTCTAGGACCATACTGAAAACTTGAGCAAGCTTCTAGGTGCACTGAGTTCTTGTCTGTATTTCTACAAAATTTAAATTTGTTTATGACCTTTAACTATTCATTGAACAATCAAATTGTATGTCAAACCAGATTCACTGATCAAAGGCTGCTACTCAAAGGTCTCTCACTATCTGGACTAGTTATTTGGTTTATTTTGCACATACAGCTTCAGGCTATTATTTTCCATTAGTTTTTATTATTCTTTGGTACCTATCACATTGAAGCCAAATTCTTTGACATATTTCCTGACTAACCATTTAAAACAGAGAAGAGAATTCTATAAATATTCTTGTAAACTCTTTCAAGAATAACATACAATATTGCATTTCACATTTTAAAAACAGAAACTTCCACTCCATCAACTGTCAACATCTCAATCAAACATGCTAAAAATGACCAAAAGTGTCATAGATTACCTACTACATCTTTTTCCTCTTCTCAGGAAACGTAATTATCTAGAATGGTCATCCTGAGAAATGAAGGCCACATTCACTGAACTGATAGTGTACAAAAAATGTCCATTGCACTGCCATTTTGCTTGAATTACATAATGCATGAACCACCTCGGGGAAATAATAAGCCTGGATTTCACTCCTGAAATCACAGATAACAAGGCTTCTGGTTTTAGTATGTGTTCATGTCAACTGGGACCTGGACAGGGACAATTAACTGCAAAAAAGTCACTAAGCAATACTTTTGAAAAATTCTGGAGAATTCTATCACTAGTCATATGAATCAACCAAATTTACCAATGCTACACATTCAAGAAAGTAATATACTTTACAAAGCATTATTCAACAGCATTTACCATTAAAGAATAATACATGACTATAAATTCATCAGAGTACTGATTTCTTTTGTACAAGGTGCTACACAAGAGCTCCTAATCATAGATAGGACATATAGGCTACATCCAGATGAGCACAGTAGGGCTGTGTGAAATTTTGTTGACTGTTTTGTTTCAGTGCTGTTTAGACTCATTTCAAAGTCAAAACACCAAAATCTAAACAAAACAAAGGGCTTTGAAACAGCCACCAAATGAAATGAGGGCAGTCAAAACATTTTGAAAGCTTTGAAACATTTCAAGTTTCAAAGCTCAAGCTGGGCGTGCCTGCAGGGAAACAGAAAGTAAGGAGAGGGAAGAGGGGGGAAGGACATCTCTGATATTGGCTGTAGCTGGCCAGTGACTGTGATCCTTCTCTGAGGTCCCTTCCAATCCCAGTGCTCTTGGGGAGGGATGGAAAAACAGCATAAAAGACAGCATTGTTTGAACAGGCCTGCTTTCTGCTTTGGGGTCAGTTACTGAGCTATCTTCCAGAAGCTCAGCAGCATTAGACAACAAGGGCCACTCCCATTGGTTTCCTACTTGATAGCCTAGCAAGTGGGATTCCACAATACCTTTTGCTTTCTTTTTATACCCTTTTATTTGATTATTATATTCATTGATTGATTCCTTTCAATTTTATAATTATATTGCATATTATAATATATAATTTATATAGGAAGACACATATATACATTTATATATTTTTATGAAAACAAGACACTATGAAACATATGCATGAAGCATGGTGCATGCTTCAGCACCACGAAATGTGCTGGAAAGGCAGCTGGCAAGCCTTCAGGGAGGGGCAGAAAGGGGGGTAGAGGGAGAGGTGTAAGTTCTGCCCACCCCCCAAACTGAGACTCACCCTCTTTCCTACAACTAACAGGGACGAGGCTTCCACTAGTACAAGCAGCAAGGAGAGGGAGCAGTGCCACTGCCTGTACCTGAGTCTACATCCTCTCCAAGAGCACCTGCCATAACCCACCCCCACCACCGCCACCATGACAAGAAGCAGAAGCACCAGCGTGACAGACCCCCATTTCACTTCCCATGCTGAGCCTTCCAGTGCCAGAGGAAGAGCTGGAGCTGGAGCTGGATCTAAGTGCCCTAGCAAGGGAAATTCTGGGGAAGGAGGGGGAATCATCTGAGTTTGTTCTCCACACTCCTCAAATTTCCCCTCAAGACAGGTCTCCTTCCCCAGAAGGAACTTCAAAGGAGTCTGAGGTAGAGAGTGCGTAGGCAAGTGGCTCAGCTGAGTCCGCTTCTCCTGTTGCTGTGCCTCTGCCTGCTGAGGAGGGGGAAATTGCAGCATCCACACATGCACCCTCACCCTAGAAGTGAGCAGGTAGTTTGGTCTGGGATCAGTTTGAACTGGCAGATGATCCCACATATGCTATCTGCCTGCACTGCTGAGCCAAAATTAGCTGGAGCAAGGGAACAAAATCCATGAGCACCATAGGGATGCCGATGCATCTTCACAGGCACCACCCCCTTACACTTGCTCCTCTGCAGCCTGACACACCAGCGGGAGCGTGTCCAAAGGGAAGTTCCCCTCTCACTCTAAGGCCCCCGTCCCCTAAAGCAGATGGAGGCCACGCTGGAACAGCAGGTGAAAGGTGGACAGAAACAGGGGTGCATTGCAAGGGCAAGCAAGATCATGCAGAGCATTGGGGAGATGCTTGATGTGGATGGCCAGCCCTTCTTCTTAGTTAAGTGGCCAGGTTTCAGGTGGCTCATGTTGCTCATGGCCCCATCCTACCAAGTGCCCGCAAGCATCACCTTCAACAGGATGGTGGTGTCCTCCCTTTATGAGGCATGCAAGGGGTATTTGAGAGAGGAGCTGCACAAGGTAGGTCCACAAGTTGTCTTACACTTCACCTTGGACATCTGGAACAGCCGGGGATGCATACCTCTCCATCACAGGGCACTGGTGCAACCAGTCAGGCCATCAGTGGGTTCTCCTTCAAGCTGAGGTGATGGATGAGTCCCACATGGCAAACAAGATCATGGGGGCCATGAACCACTTGGTGCAGGGGTGCCTTATTGGGCAGGGTGAGCTCACCCACAGGTTCATGGTCACTGACAAAAGGGACGAATATGGTCAAGGTGGTCCATGATGCCAACTTTGTTGGCATCTGCTGTGTGGCACACACGTTCCACTTTGTAGTCAGGAACACCTTGGGAGGAGGACAGGGCTGTCGGTGATGGCACTGGCACCACCAGCAAGCTTATTCCAAATACAGGAAGGTAGCAGGCTACTTCCACTGGAGCATCAGGTGGGGGCAAAATTCTGTGGGATAAACATGCAGAGCTGAACATCTTGCACCACAAAATCATGCAGGATATGGAGACTTGGTGGAACTCCACATAGCTGATGCTCAAGAGGCTTCTGGAACAACAGAAGGCCATCCATGAGATGGCCTTGCTCCGGGAGATTGGGATCAGTGGCCCCCCTTAACAAAGCTGAGTGGGATACCATCTCCCAGATCTTGGTGGTCCTCGAGCCCTTCCTCGAGGCCACTGAGACCCTCAGCACTGGTGATGTCCTCCTTATCCAGGTGATTCCTGTAGTGAGGGAACTTCAAAGCCAAATGGAGAGCTTCCAGGGGATCAGTGCTCCTGGCTGGGGCAGGCCGCTGTCACCAGATGTCCAAGCACTGGTGGAGTGGCTGAAGGAGGGCATCAGGAAAAAGCTTGATCCCTTGTGGTCCAGTACAGTCCACGTGCTGGCTGCCATGTGTGACCTGAAGGTGAAGAGCAGCATATGCATCATCCAAATCGTGAATCAGTGTATGGAGGTGCTGGTGAAGAGAGTCAAAAAGGCACAAAAGCAGAGGTGGGGGGATGTGGAAGAGTGGAATCCACTGTCCCATGCTAGCATGCCATCCACCAGCCAGTCTCTTCCTCCACCACAGGTGCTGCCAATGTGGGCCAAGGGCATGGCTTCCATGGTGGGGTCCAGAGGCACCAGACCCCACCATCAGGCCTGGATGGCCACCTATCTCACTGAGGATGTGGAGCTGCTGCTGTATGACCCCTTGGCCTGCTGTGCAAGCCACAGACAGATGTGTCCGGCTCTGTCCATGGTTGCCCAGGAACACCTGTCCTGTCCACCAAGCAGTGTTCCAAGCAAGAGGGTATTCAGCATTGCTTGGGATGTAGTGATGCCCCATCACACCTGCTTGGATCCTGGTTTGATGGAGCAGCTGGTATTCCTCAAGGTGAACCTCCCACTGCTAGGGTTCCCCAAGCTCCAGGTGCAGATGGAGTGAATGCCACCCTCCTCACTCTGTCTGCACCTATTTCCTTTCTTCATTAAAAAAGCAAAACAAACAAAAACATTTAATGCCCTGCTCTCAGAGCTGGAGGAGGCACTCAGTGCATCACCAGCCAACAGGGGAATAATATGTCCCTGCTGAGCTCCTGTGCCAGGATGAACTTGAAGGTATGGACTGGGGCTATGGGGAAGGAGGAGGCCCCAGGTCCTGGGCATGACCACTAAAAATGCACTCTGTCAGGGTAGGGAGGCCTGGTGGGACTGCTGGCAGCCCAGCAGCCCCAGGAAATGAAAGGACCAAGGATCCCCATGGTGAAAGGTGTGTAGGAGGTGCCATAACCTCCAGCCACCACATGCATGCACACAGTCCTGGCTGGGGAAAGCCCAGACCTGTCAAGTCTTTGACAGACCTAGGGCTTGCTGGTTGCAGTGGAGGTGTGAGGTTCCAGATGAGCTCAGCTTAGCTGCCTGGGATGCCAGCTTTCAGGCTGAAAAACCCTTTGTGCGGCTGAGGAAGCAACTGTAGTTGGTGTGTGTGCTGTTCCTGGATGGAAGGAATAGTAAAGAAATCAGAGGCTGGTATGCCATGCAGGCAAGAAATCCAGTCAGTTAAAATGGAAATGGAAGTGACAGGTTGGGGTGGAGGGGGAAGGGGCATGTAGCAGTGCAGGTAAATGTGGAGAGGTGCCTGGGGAGTCAGATGTCTAACAGGCTGTAGTATGTCAGAATTCCAATGTCTATATTGAGTCCTTGAGTTTCTTTACCTAGCATGTTGATGAAGTTGTGGGTAGTAATTGATGGAAGTCACTCATCGTGGTGTCCTGTGACCAGTGGGGTCTCCCAAGGTTCTGTCCTTGGACCCATACTGTTCAACATCTTCATTAATGATGTGGACACTGGAGTCAGAAGCAGACTGGCCAAGTTCGCCAATGACACCAAACTTTGGGGCAAATCATCCACACCAGAAGACAGGCGGGTGATCCAGGCTGACCTGGACAGGCTCAGCAAGTGGGCGGACGAGAATCTGATGGTGTTCAACGCCGATAAATGCAAGGTTCTCCACCTTGGGGAAAAAAAAAACCCCGCAGCATCCTTATAGGCTCGGCAGTGCTATGTTGGCTAGCACTATGGAAAAAAGAGACTTGGGGGTCATCATTGACCACAAGATGAACATGAGCCTGCAGTGCGATGCTGCGGCTAGTAAAGTGACCAAAACGCTGGCTTGCATCCATAGATGCTTCTCAAGCAAATCCCGGGATGTCATTCTCCCCTTGTACTCGGCCTTAGTGAGGCCGCAGCTGGAGTACTTGTCCAGTTTTGGGCTCCACAATTCAAAAAGGATGTGGAGAAGCTTGAGAGAGTCCAGAGAAGAGCCACGTGCATGATCAGAGGTCAGGGAGGCAGACCCTACGATGACAGGCTGAGAGCCCTGGGGCTGTTTAGCCTGGAAAAGCGCAGGCTCAGGGGTGATCTGATAGCCACTTATAAGTTTATCAGGGGTGTTCACCAGTATCTGGGGGAACGTTTGTTCACCAGAGCGCCCCAAGGGATGACGAGGTCGAATGGTCACAAACTACTTCAAGATCGTTTCAGGCTGGACATAAGGAAGAATTTCTTTACTGTCCGAGCCCCCAAGGTCTGGAACAGCCTGCCACCGGAGGTGGTTCAAGCGCCTTCATTGAACACCTTCAAGATGAAACTGGATGCTTATCTTGCTGGGATCCTATGACCCCAGCTGACTTCCTGCCCTTTGGGCAGGGGGCTGGACTCGATGCTCTTCCAAGGTCCCTTCCAGCCCTAATGTCTATGAAATCTATGAAGTGTAGTTCATAGGCTCATCTGTGAAAAGTGTTTTCTAAATTACCTTTGAGGATCAGGCCTGAGAGATTGGAGACAGGTGGTCTTCTGTTGTTGTCTTTGATAGATTTTCGGTGTGTGCTCATTCTGGTGCGTGGTTGTTTCTTGGTATCTCCATGTATTTTCCATCAGGGCACCAAGTGTATTGTATTGTAAAGCTACCTCCATACTGGAGATATTGTTGACAGGTTTTGCGTGACTTGTCACAGCATGGACTGGATCCATTCAGTTTTGGGCTGTAGGAAGTTGGCTTCTGGTGATGAGTTTAACGAGGTTCAGGGCTTGTTTGAATTTCCAAAACACTTTTCACAGACGTGTCTACGAACTGCACTTCATCAGCCTCCTGGGTACAAAAACTCATCAACTTAATTGTGGTGGAACAGACTGAGGCTGTAGGGGAATAGGAGGAAGCCTCATTGGGGAACACTACCATGTCATGTAGAGGTCCCAGCACCAGTGACACTTCATAGGTTTTGCTTGTCAGCAGCTTGAGGTGCAGTTTCCCAGAAACCCTTGCACCTCTTTGAAACACTTCATGCCCTCACAAGGGGCTACCTATACCTGCTGTTTTCATCCAAATCTGCCAAAAAATGACAAAGTTATAGGCAGTTTCATGCTTCCCCATTATAGCCTATAGGCAAAATGTTGAAACAGTGAAACAGTTTTGACAAAACAAAATGGAACAGTACTTTCGAAACAATACAAAACTCAGAACAAAACACTGTCCCATCATAATGGTGAAACAGAAGTTAAAACAAAATGGTGCTGTTTCGCACAGCCCTATGACACAGCCATGTGGTAAGTGGTGCCAGAGATACATCTGCAGTGCCAGTGTTCTGTTGTTCTCTGTACTGCAAGGGAACAGTTCAGAGGGGTGGGTTTTGACCTCTGGATATCCAGGGGTCAAAAAAACCTGCAAAAGAAAAAGTGGATTAGTGCACATGGTGGCAGCATGAACTGCCCAAATCCAGAGCCTGGCTGGCCAGAGCTGTACTCTGCTGCCAGCCAGGCTCTGCACAGCAGTATCACCGCTGCTGCAGCCCCAGGAGGTCCCCAGGACCCCAAGTAGGGCTGCTGAGCCAGCCTCCCCTACCCCACCTGGGGTAACTTACCAGAGTGCATGTGGATGTTTGGTTCCCCAGGGACAACTAGTGATGGTGCAAGGTACACCGCCACTACTGGTCCCCAAGGACCATCTGAACATGGTCCTACGGTTATTGCCAAACATATACATACTATTCTATTTTAATATAATTTTCCTGAGGACCCAAAATACAAACTATTTCAGTTATGGTTCTAGATATATACTAGATTTGATGAACAAAAATATTCAAGTGGGGCAGGCACATTCAGTTGCTGTTTTTTGGAAATGCAAACTTTGTATATAAAAAAGTGTCTTCTTTTGTTTATGTATGAAATGCATGGGTTTTGGTGATTCATAGAAGAAACAACAATTAAAACAACTAGATATGCTGTATTGTAGAATGAGAAATGCTCAGCAAATAATTCTAATAGGTATATTTTCAATACAAGACAGGTATGAGCCATCTGCATGCATTTATTAAGACATATTTAATATATGCAGATATAGTTTACTGTTCCTATGCAAAACAAAACTAATTAAAACTGATCAGACTTTGGCTCTAGTAGCAGATTTTAAATATGCTTTCTCAGTAAATTAGTTAATAGATTATTTAAAGTCTGGAAAAAATCAGCAAGTTCAAAATTTTCAGTTTTACCTATAAACCTTATTGCACATTTGTATGATTGAAAAAAATATATTTTTTATTATTAATTAATATATACTAAGTAATTAATGTATAGTAATTTCAGGCACAAAAATATAAGCAGCTGAAGAAAAGGAATGAATATACCATTATCTACCTATGAACATATCATAACCTGAATATATCATTAGCATTTCCAGCATACCCTATTGTTTTGAGGAAAGATGTATAAATAAGAACTGGAATTCAGTTAATATCTGAATGTCTCAGGATATTATCTGAGCTTTTGTAGATAGTCAATGAAATGGACAGTGCAACTTAACATTCAAAATGATGTGGATTTCTTGAAGTGCCTCCTTCTACATATGCAGCAAATGCTCTTCTCTGAATCATAGAAAGAACAGAAATTAGAATAGCTATGTTGAATTGTAGAGTGATAGATATTCAGTTAATAATTCTATTAATACATTATACTAGTATATTTTAAAGCAACTTTTAAGTGAATGTTCAGTTCTTTAGTGCTGATAACAAATTAGGCTTTGTCTTAACTTTTCAACACTGCTATACGCATCTCCAGTATCAAATACCAATTGTATGTCTCATTCAGTGGGCTTCCATCTTTTATCACTTCTAGCCTCTCATTTGGGAGAGAACAACACAAACATATACATATAACCTAATAACTCCCTATCCTCCTCAACACATCCTCTGAGTGCAACAGATTCATGTCAGTTTTCCGAAGCAAATGTTGATCTGGTATGACCTATTGAAGTATGTTTGACCCCAAACTAAAGACAAAGATTATGGAAACTGTAGTGATGCAGGACATATAAGCATGAATGTTAGCTATTTCCCATCTAAGGAAAATAGAAACAGCATCCATTGCTCTGCATTACTGTAGAGAATAAGTAAACAATTTACTATTCTATTAGTGCAACACAGCCTGGTTTCTATCTATGCACCTCTTGTTTACAGTCTTGGGTTATTTAAACTTTTTAACATCGCTGAAGATGAATAGGATTCCTGATTTTTTTAATCTGTGATGTTTATTTGTGATGGTATTGAAGCCTCAGTTTTCTTTGTCATATTAAAAATATAAAGGATTTTTTTTCATTCAATTAATCTTATGGTCTTCTAAGTTAATACCAAATACAATAATGATTCAAATGAGGAACATTCAAGTATTGCTATAAAACTAACATTAGAATTTTATTGTTACTACAGTGGTGCTCAATTGTTTGGCTCCTTGGGCCAGATAAGTGGTGTAAGGCTGGTCCGTGGGCCAGATTGGACCCTGCACACCAGGGTCATGCCCCACATGCCAGGACTTGCTACTGGCCTTGGCCTTGCACTGCCCCACGCACTTCTGTGCCACCCATCTTGTCTCTGCGCCACCTCACTCAGCCTGATGCAACTCCACGGAGGCCCACGTGGCATACAGAGCCATAATATCTGGTCCACGGGGCTCCATCCAGGTCCAAAAATTTGACAGCAGGAAGCGTCAATTAGCTGCCACCTCTCCTCTGCTACCGATTTTTTGGATGCAGCCCTGTGGTCCAGATAGCATGGCTTTGTGGGCTGGATCTGGCATGTGTGGGGTTGAGTATTCCTGGTTTACTATATACAGAATATCAGGTTTTAATGATTTAGATTCATGGGAGTATTGCAGTTAGGATTATTATTATTATTATTATTATTATTTTCTAGGTTTCTATGCTTTCAGTATAAAATGTTGATATTATGTTGACAAAAATGAATGCCTGAAAACCAAATTAGTATATTCCTACGCTTCTATATAATCTAGCTCTCCTACTGGAATACATCACTTAACGTAGGCAAAGAATTTTGAGACACATGATTTATCTTAAACAAAAGGCAGAAAAATTTATAAGAGGGATGGCCAGACTAAAGAATCCAGAGCATAAGGAAAACTGGGAGCATAACTGACTTGAACTGCTCCTCGCAGATAGCATCACTGTACCATCTGAGTCCATATATTTCAGATTCTAGCATAAATGTGTCTGTTTTCAGGCAATTTTTATATTACTGTCTATTTCATCAAAAAGTCAAAATTTCCCCCACAAAATTTTGATAAAATGAAAATGGAACTGTGTTAACATCTTCCAGAGAGGGATGGAACAATCAAAACAAGATTGAACCATATTTGTATGATGATAAAACTGTTTTAAGCTACAAATATGAACCATAGATTTCACAATTTGACATTTCATACTTCAGATTATTGTTGTGTGATATGAACCTTTTACATATTTGTCAGATGTTTGGCTGCCATTTTCTAGTAACTTAACATAGAATAAGGCTTAACAAAATTATTAATTCTTTACTGGAATTGCTGTGAAGGGACAAAACATGAAAATGTTCTGAAATTAAACTTTCTTACCAGCTACAGTTAATTGGATGAAGCAGTGCAGGTGTGCATGCATGGTTTATGGTATGTGGACAAGAGATTAAATACGAAACAAAGTTTGACCCTGGCAACAAGAGATTAGGTACCTTGCCTCCTGTTTGCATATATACTAGTTGCAAAAGTACTTGTGATATACATTTTGTTTAGTTTGGTCATCTCTCCTGGAGCACAAGTGGTGTTCTTATCAATCATCCCTGTGGAAGGCATGGACCCAGGCAGGGTTCATCATGTCCATCCTGGAAGTAAATGCATGGCTAAAATGGTGATGTCAATATGAAGGTTTTGGATTCTTCAATAATGGTTAATGTTCTGGGGAGGAAAACTGATATCAAGAGATGGTATGCATCTGACCAGAACTAGAAAGAGAATCTTTGGATGTCATCTGGTCAACCTGATAAGGAGGGTTTTAAACTAGGTTTCATGGGGGATGGTGAACAAAACCCTCCTGCAGCAGAGTATACAATCCAGAGGAGAAAGAATTCGAAGAACAGTCTTAACTCTGGGAAATGGCCAGAGAACCACAGGACAGCAACAAGTGGCACAAAAGTGAAGCAAGTAGGTCAAAATGCAAAATACATCCAGTATATGTATACAAATGTGAAAAGTGTGGGGAATAAACAAAATGAGCTGGAAGCTGCTGCCTGTGAAAAGAGCTATGACCTGATTAGTATCACAAATATCTGGTGGGACAAGTCTTATGACTGGAATGTCAACACTGAGGTTTACACTTTGTTTTGGAAGGTCAGGATTGAGAGAAAAGGTGGTGGTGTCAACTTGTATGTCAAAAACATATATACTTGTTCCCTGGTTCAGAAGGAAGATGATAGCAGAGCGGAATACATTTTGGTAAAGATAAAAAGTGAAAGATGCAGCACCAATATAACAGTGGGGATTTATTATAGGCTACCAAATTAGTAAAAAGAGGTGACAAATCTATTCAAAAGCTATGGGAGGGTGAAGATGAGAAACTTCAACTTTCCAGACATTTGCTAGTAGAACAATACAGTCAAATATAAAATAGTTCCTAACTTATGTGGAGGATAACTTTCTCTTGCAGCAGATGGAAGATATAAGTAAAGGATCATCTCTCTTGAATCTTGTCCTGATCAGTAAGGAAAAACTGATGAAGGATGTGAAGATGATGGGCACCTTGGGAGGAAGCAATCATGGTATGATAAAATTCCAGATCCTGAGATAGGGAAAGCAGGAGGTCAGCAAAACCAGGATGCTGCATTTCAAAAGGGTGGATTTCACCTGACTCAAGGAGTTAATAAGCATGGTGCCATAGGAGAACAGACTGATGCATAAAAGCACCCGGAAGTGCTGGGAGCTTCTAAAGAACACAGAATTGGAAAGCCAGCAAGAAACTGGTCTGACATGATGGAAGCACAAAAAGAATAACAAGACACCAATATGGCTAAACAAGGAGTTTCTAGGAATGCTCAAATGCAAAAGAAAAGCACATAGGCAATCAAAATGGGAAGATCACCAAGGAAGCATACCAGGAAATAGCAAGAACCTGTGGTGAAAAAATAAGGGAGGCAAAGGTAAAGAATGAGCTGCACCTGGCAAGGAAGGTGCAAGATAACTGGAGGGGGTTATGTAAGTATACTGGGCAGAAGAGAAAGACCAAGGAACCTGTGGCTCCACACTTTAACTAGCCAGGAGGAACTTTTAACAGAACATACAAAGAAGCAGAACTACTCAACAGCTATTTTACTTCAGTCTTCAGAAAAAAAGTTAAGCAGCAACTAGCCACCTCATAAGCATTATCTGGATAAAGAAGAGGACAAGCCAAGACATGAAATTATGAGAGATAGTCGGAGATGTTTTGCATGGCCAGATGAACTTCATCCCAAGGTACTGAAGGACCTGGTAGGCATTTCAGAGACTGGCAGTGATATTCACAGTCATGAGAGATGGGCAAGGTACCACTCTAACTGCAGTCTGGCTCCTAACTTTCAGCTAGGTAATATGATTTCATGCATTTCTCTCTCTCTCTCTCTCTCTTTCTGAAAAGGTAGGATAAAGATCCAATCATTGTTGACTGCAGGTATAAAAAAAAAATGAAGGAAGGAGGTTATACAGGAGGAGAGATAGAAAAGGCACTGCATGGGATGAGTAAGGCAGGAGCAGAATAGGAACTGTCTGGCGTGGGGCAGAAAGAAGTCAATTGGCCCAGAAACAGGCAAGAGTAAAAGGAGTAGAAAAAGAACACCAAGGGCTAAATACTGTTTCACTTTTTCTCACTTAAGTGGCACTTCTATGACTGCCTAATAGAGATTTATGGCACTTATGCACAGTTTGGATTCTATTATCACTTGTATAATTATGCTTCCCCTGTGCTTTCTTTTTTGAACATGCTCAGAAGACTCCACTCTGGTTGTGTAGGCTTTGGGAAAAAATAAAATCGCCCCGGCACACACACACAGCTGTGAAATCCTGAAAGTATAATTGCATAAAACTGACTGGCTGGCAGAAGGGGTGAAAGAAAGGGTCCTCCTACCTTTTAGCTCAATAGTCTACTGTTTATTGTACTTTTCCTGGGGGGCAGGAGACCCAGATTCTAACCATCCCTCCAACAGAAACAGCACGAATCTCACACTGCCTAGCAAAAGACTCTAACCACAGACAAAAGGCAGAATAAATTTACTTCATTAGATACAAGTAACGTACTGCTTACAAAAGCTTATGCTATGTATACCTGATTTAGTTAATCTATAAAGTGCAAATCTGTCCTGCCTAACTTGAGACTAATATGGCTATTTGCCTGTCTAAACTCCAGGCCATGAACTAGACATTACGCTAAGCACTTTTCAGTTCTTCTCTGAAACTTGACTCACTGGGCAGCCAGAAAGGGGAGATATGAGCAGCTAGGAGGAAGAAAACAATCCAAAAAAAGTGAGACTCCATGAGGTGCTGTCCTAAAAGGCCCTTGACCTTCTCCATTGTTATATTTCCCATAGGTCTGCATATATCTGAATGACCCTGTTTTGCCACACATAGAAATAGAATTTAAAAGCTACTTAGGAAAAAAAAAAACAAACCTGCATGTATGTGGCTATGTAAGTGCCATTTAGGTGTGTAAAGGTGAAACAGGATTTAGTTCTAACATTGCAAAATGCAGTGTTAAACATCCTTAAATTAGGAAAAGACTGAATTAAGGTTGTTTATGTAACCTTAATTTGCTCCTTTATAAATAGAAGTATGATACAATATAGAATTATCACATAAGTATTGCATTTTTTCTATATAGAATCCCTGGATAGATCAAGGCTTTTTAGTGCAGGAAGCCATTGTCTGCAGGACCCTGTCTCAATTGTTGAAGAAGCTTCAAGTTGAATACTGAATGAGGGAGAGGACTGAAAGAAGAGAAGGGATGATCTCATGGTTAGAGAATTTGAAGGCTGCCCTGGAAGATTATTACATCCTATTCCAGTCTCTGCCACAGAGTTCTTGTATTATCCTGGGCAAGTCAGATAAACCCAAATTTTCACAGCTGTGTACTAAATAAATGTTCTTGATTTTCTGGATGCCCTATATGAGACATATGGGGTCTGATTTGTAAAACTGCTATACAGTTACAGCTGCAATTGAAGTTGATTTGAGGTGTGCATTGGATATAAAAAGTGCTATTAGACTGTGAAGTAGCACTCTGAAAAATCAAGCCTATACAATTAGCTGACACTTTTGGCTGTAATCTCTGGGTCTCATCTGGAGAACTGAGGCACAGAGACATAAAAGTCAAAAGTGCCAGCTATTTTTTTTTTTTACTCTGTTTTCCACTAGTTGAAGTTGTATTGCTATGATACATTTTTTTTTTCTTTCTGTGCTACGTTAATACCGCAGTTAGGAATAAAATACACAAGCAAAATTTTTCAACTACTGGTCAAAATTAAGAGCTACCATATTTTTTAAGAATGACTAAGAAGTGAGAATTATTGCTGTTTCTTAAATGTTGCTTCCTGGTTGCTCCATAGCATGTTGGATAGTCTATATAACCTATGTTGGAATAGTTGATTGAATACTGAAAAAGTTATTGTCTCCAGTACCTGGAGTTTATGTAGACTTAAACTGAGAAACTGTATAACTTTTCACAAGTCTTTAACAGGTTTTTTAGTGTATTTGTTTCTCTAATATTTTTGGTACTCTGTTAAAAATGTCTCATATCTCTACAATATGTTCCGAACAGAGGGATTCAAACAATAACATCAAGAGCTCCAATGCAATAAAAGCATTAAAATATTTAAAAGGCCAGTTGGACATTAAATTTAATTTCAAATATAACAGAAGATACTTACATGTGGGATACATGGTAGTGCAGACTACCAAAATCGTATTTTTGTTTTGTTTTGTTTCTTGTTGCACAGTTCTCTGAAAGTTGTCTGTCTCTTTAATGGTCTCCCAATCTAGCAGTTTCTCCCTCACTATAAAAAAAAGGCATTTCCATTCCATGATCACTTCTTTGTCTCTACATTTATCTCAATTTGCTGTTGCTGTCTTCTCTTCTGCCACTATTTGCTTCTCTAACATTGGCCGACAAGTTTGCACCTCTGTCTTAGAATGCAGGGTCTTTTTTGTTACAAGCAAAATGTGTCCTGTTTGGTAGCACAGAGGCAGCAAACTGCCTAAATATGATAGAATATATTTAAAAGGGAGGGGAGGAGGGGTGCAATGGATTTTTTTTTTTTTTCATAACTGGCCACAAACACAGAATGTCTCCAGCCCATTCAGAGTGCATCTCGATGTAAAACAAATGGCAGGGTGCCAAGGGGCATTTAATTTCTTTCCTTCCTCTTGTTAACCCCCTGAGTTCCTGTTGATTTCCAAAGGTTCGGAAAGCCAGTTCTACCAATATTAGATACTCATAAACATACGTGTAGATACATTTTGATAGCAAATGTAATAATGAAATACCTGTTTGGTTATTTATGTTATCTGTAAAGCATACCAAGGAAATGATTAAAATAGATAAAATGTGCATTCATCTGAAAATATAACAATCTTCTTAACATTTAAAATAATTAAAAACAAAACTTTTTAAAACCTAAAGTCTTTCAGAGTCTCAAAGATGGCCAGCCTGTTAAGGAAAAGGACTTCTTATCTAGGTTTAAACTGGATTTTAAAAGAGCACTTATCTTGATTTATCTGTAGATAAGCTATTCAGCAGAACTGTAGTTCAAGGCTGAAGAGCAAATATTTTGAGGTAAACCGAGAAAGTTATACTCTATTGCCTGAATCGGTATTAAAAAGTTTACTAAATAAAGCCAACATTTTAAAAAATGTTCCTAATAGGTTCTACTCTAATTAGCATATGCCTATTTTTATCCCCTATTTAAGCTATATCTTGTCCTAACCCAGATCTAATTGGCATAAAACCACTAAATATACTCTGAGCAACCTTTTACTTTTTTTTAACCTGTCATTCTAGAATATCTTTAAATTATCCTCACTTCTTACATTCTCTTGTTTGCTTATTTCCTTTGACTCTTCTTCTCTTACCCAAACTTTGGTCAAGAGAATGCAAGCAGATGCTATATTAGGGGTCAAGCAAAGTTTCTGGGCCGAGTGCCAAAAATACGTGCAACCTCAATTTATAAGATGTTAGCATGCCAGGGCAGATGGTGGGGAAGCCATGAGGGGCCTGATCCTCACTGTGGCAGTGTAGCCCCAGCCTCTTCCCTGCTGTCTGCCCAGAGGCACATGCGCCAAGCAAAATGCCTGTGCCTGCCACACTGGCACCCGTGCCTGAGGCTGCCTACTCTTGTGCTATATCATACTACTGTTAAGCAGCCCTGCACTCTCATTTAAAACTTTCTTAAACTCAAAGTGACAGGATGAGGCTATTTAATAGCAATGGTTGCTTAATTTTCCTTTCACTTTTCAAGACTCACATTTTTGGGTTCCCACTGCATAGGGACATAAGCATAGCAGTCACAGCATCTTTATACAGGTCCAAATTTTTGTTCATCTGCTACACAATTTCCCAAATTTCCTGCCCTCATGCAGCTGTAAAAGTTCCTTTTCAGTACTATTTCCTGCTTTCTAATAGGTATTTCTCATAAATCAATAAGGATAATTTTTGTTGTGACATGATGCTCCAACTTGTTTTATTATTGCTTTATGATTCTTATATATTCTTTATTGCTTTATAATTTATAAATATAACCGCACACACAAACAAGTGGAAAGTCTCACTCTTTAACATCCAGGTGCCTCAATTAGACTCAACTATATATTTATACAAAAAAATAATTAAAATAACATTACAAGTGACATGATTTTCAAACCAGTTACCTATGTGGCCACCATGGTTTTCAACAATATTGGTGAATATAGACCATACTTCTCATATTCAGACTTTAAAAGCTCATTTTAGACATTCAGGTTTGATAAATTTACCTGAAACATCTTAATATTTTATGATTTTTGGCTTATTAATGGACATGATTATGAGGTGTAAATATAGTTAAAAATCTTCCCCTAAATCCCAACATGCTGTTTAGGGAGCACTGAAATAATTTGCACTACTCATGTTTATCCTGAAAATGTTTCCTAACTTTGGGTAGAAAGAAATGTTTTTTTTGCTAGACGGGAACATGTTATCAAAACAAGTGAATTAAGCCCCTGGTGAGTAGAATTGTTTGCACTGCAGCCCATCCATAATTAATATTCATTCAACAGATGTTCTCAAGCTTTTCTCTTTAGATATGATATAGACAACAAAAATATGCTTTGTTTTGATTCTTAGTATTTTAAAACCTTTCCCTGAAGCAACATATATAGATGGGATATGTTGACATAACTGGCTATAAAATGATTAAACTGCCCTGTTTTTTTAAAATGTGTAAATGATATTTTTAGGCAAATGTTTATTTCTCACATATTCCTTCATGTGTTTATCTTTGTTATCATTTAATACTATTTAATTCCCCTTGATTATAAATGTATGCTATTATACAATAAAAGATGTTTTCTTACCTAGTATAGCATTTATGTCATATAATCTTTTTCAGCATATTATTCAGCAAAACTGTCAATTTGTTTCTGAGGCTTTCAACTTCTAAAATGAGGAAACAGACTTGGATACTTCTTCAAAGACAAAGAAAACACCAACCAGTAATAGCACCTGTACAAATGTACTCAAAAAGACAAAAATTGACAGCAATGACTTATTTTTCATAATTCATTACAGAGCTACCAGTGTGTCTGCCTGCCAGGGTGGGAAGGAACATTTTGTGAATATGAATCCAATGAATGTAACCCAGAGCCTTGCAAAAACAACGGCACCTGCACAGATCTTTTCAACAGCTATCAGTAAGCATCTTCTTCTTCATTGTTATATGATCAGGTTCCTGCAATGACAAATCATTGCCCCCCTATATTTGGTAAATTTAAAATTACTGTATGAAGATGAACAAAAAACTTCTGTCATGCACACAGTGCTCCAAGTCCTGACATATTCATTTGATATCAGTAGCCATAATAAATTACAGATGGCAAGTGAAACAAATGAATCAATGCAAAATCCTTAGCAGGTAATCTAATCTGGAACTGAAGTTTATCAAAGGAAATATGGAATATCTTTCTACCGTATGTGCCCCTTAACTGTAGGAGATATTTTTGGGGTAAAGGCAGTGGGGGTGGAAACCATGTTACATAGAGAAGTCCCCTTTGGTTGTATCATTACTGCCACCTTGTGGATAAAGAAGATAACAAAGCCATAAAATAGCCTGTGAATTACAAGCAGGTGTATGAGAGAGTGAGTATGGATTTGACAATAGAAAGAAGTACTGTTCTCAATTCAAACTCAAATCTTTATTTTAGTTTAGCACATTGTGTGCTAATAATGGTTTTTATATGATAAAATTCTTCTGGCAATGTAAAACAATTTTCAGTCAGTTTTTCTTGCTCATTATTATGGTGTGTATGTCATCTTTTACATCAGTACTAAAATGGTCTTTCCAAAGCTGAATCTAAATTCTAAGAGAAGTAGGTGAGAATGCTGGAAAGCACAACAGATGTAAAGTACTGTATACCATTCCATTATTTCATTGCTTTTTTGCAAGCTACAGTATGCTCAATACAGTGAAAATAGCAAGACAGAGAACCTGCTACAGATTAACACATTAAACAAACATTAAGATACAGCGCACATTATATAATCAGAAGGTAAATTCAGTAGAAAGTCCTGCAGTATTCTTTTTTGGCTTTTTATGTACAGGTGAAATATGGCTTATGATTAGAGCTATGTGAATAAATGAATTGTTTTGTTTGCCGACTGAACCAAAAAATGGTAAAAAAGCCTTCAACTCGAAAAAGATTTCAGCTGACCTGAACCCCCCTCCCCCACATTCTTTGTAAACCACTTGTAAACATGAAAAGACAATTTGTAGTTAGCAAATGAACAAACATATTTTGTAACTGTTAAAATGAAATGGTTTGATTTTTCTTGGTCCTCCCCTCCACCTCCCACCCTTGTTTCAGACTGAACAGTTTTCCGAATTCGATCCAAACATTGTTAGTTTTCCTGAATATATATTTTTCAGTGAATAGACTATTCATCAAGTAGAATTTGCCCATTTTTTGTTATGGTAGTATTCCAGGTGCTTGTGCTAAGGATGTACAGCTTTAAGAGTGCCGTCCGTGAGGGGTTTTTTTTAAGTTTGTTTGCACCACGAAAAGTTTTTAAAGTAGTTTATTTGTAACTAACCTGTAGAATGAACGAAATGTAATTATTTACTTTTTTGCTATATTGGCCTTATTAGCACTGCTCTTCTGCTGTAGAGGGCCATAAACCAGTGCTGTCCCACACAACTTCCACCAAAGAAAACCCCTGATTTAAAAATAATATTTGGAGAGCATAAAACTATGAGAATATCTCCTACCTATCCTTACTGCATCTGGAGGTCTTGGGGTTGTTATCACCGGAGAAGGATAAAAATGCTACACTCAAGAAATTTTTGGTTATCACGTGGGGAAAAGACAGTTGAATGGAAACGAGAACATCCTTGAACCGCTAATGCATTTGCAGTTTAGTCAGGTCCCCCTACTGTATCCATGTGGCAAGATATAATGGTATTTCTCTTTTATTCTTGCACTGTACTCTGCTATAATAGAGATGAAGACCTCAGTTATTTAAAAGAAAATCCTTAGAAGAATACCTTCTGGAACTGGACCGTGCTAGAAAAATGTTCTTAAAATAAATGGTTCAAAGCAGGAATTCATCTGCTCCTTCAGAACTCTACCTCTTGTATGTCATAATATAATTGTGATACTAAGCATAATTATAGATCATTATAATCACAATCCGTGATAAATCTAATTTCAGTAAAAGTAATAATGCTTTTCAGACCAGATACCTGAAAATTTGACTTCCATAAGGAAACTGACCCTCAGCCAAGCGGCAGATCCAGGTAGGGTGCACTAGTGCACTTTCCCCCCCTCTGATTTCTGCTCCACCCGAAGTTTAAAACCAGCTGCTTGGCAGTAACATTTTTAGTCAAGCAGTGCTGAGAAAGTCACTTGATTTCATGGCTCTTTATAATCATCCAGAGCCTGTCTAAACTCTTCATTCAACAGGTGTTAATGACTCTCTCTTCCTTTGAATGGTCTTGATGTTCCAACAATCAAACTATTCTTTGTTCTCCTATTCCACTGTCTGTTAGCTGCTTGTGGTAATAAAGCTCCTATACCACAGCCCTACAGATTGCGTTTAACTCATTCCAAAGAAATATTTGTTTTTGCTTCAATCTTAAATTGAATAATATAGCCTTAGTAAAGGTTCTAGTTTAATTTTAACTGGAGAAAAATATGGGTTGTTTTATATGTGATGATAAACCTCACCATCTGCACCCCCCCTTTTCAAACTTCTAGGTCTGCTCATGTCCTCAGTTGTTTTTCTGCTGTTAAGAACTGGTGTGACTGTCAGGGACACTGATCAGGCAGACCATACTGGGCCCAGTACTGTCAGGGACTCTGAGCAGGCCATTCAACAGTTCTGCTGAGGCTTGGTTCCTGACACTGTTTTCTGACTTATTTCTTGACTTTGACTTTGCATTTCCCTGTGGTTCTTGGTCCTGGATCCAGAATCCAGTTTGGCTCTGTTTCATAGATTTCACAGACATTAGGGCTGGAAGGGACCTCGGAAGATCATCGAGCCCAGGGGCAGGAAGTCAGGTGGGGTCATAGGATCCCAGCAAGATAAACATTCAAATTTCTCTTGAAGGTGTTCAAAGTAGGTGCTTGAACCACCTCCAATGGCAGGCTATTCCAGACCTTGGGGGCTCAGACAGTAAAGAAACTCTTCCTTATGTCCAGGCTGAAATGGTCTTACAGGAGTTTATAACCATTAGACCTTGTTGTCCCTTGGGGTGCTCTGGTAAACAAATGTTCTACCAGATCCTGGTGGACACCCCTTATAAACTTATAGGTGGCCATCAGATTGCCCCTGAGCCTGCACTTTTCCAAGCTGAAGAGTCCCATAGCTCTCAGCTTCTCATCATAAGGTCTGTTTTCCTGACCTCTGATCATGCACATGGTTTTTCTCTGGACTCTCTCAAGCTTCTCCACATCTTTTTTGAATTGTGGAGCCCAAAACTGGATGCAGTACTCCAGCTGTGGCCTCACCAGGGCCGAGTACAATGGGATAATGACGTCCTTAGATTTGCTTGAGAAGCATCTACGGATGCAAGCCAACGTTTTGCTCGCTTAACTAGCTGCAGCATCACATTGAAGGCTCATGTTCATCTTGTGGTCAATCATAACCCCCAAGTCCCTTTCATCCGTAGTCCTAGCAAGCGTAGCACTGCCGAGCCTATTAGGATGCTGCAGGTTTTTCCTCCTAAGATGGAGAACCTTGCATTTTCTGGTGTTAAACACCATCAGGTTCTCATCCGCCCATTTCCTGAGCCTGTCGAGGTTATCCTGGATCACCCTCCTGTCTTCTGGTGTGGATGCTTTACCCCAAAGTTTGGTATCAATGGTGAACTTGGACAGTCCACTTCTGACTCCAATGTCTACATCATTAATGAAGATGTTGACCAATATAGGTCCAAGGACAGAGCCTTAGAGGACCCCACTGGTCACACGGCATTATGACAATTGACTTCCATCAACCACCACAGACCAATCCATCAACGACCACAGAGCCAATTCCCGAGCCAGCAGATTGTGGTGGACCCGAGGCCTCAGTTGGCCAGTTTTGCCCAGAGGTGATCAAGGGATACCAGATCAAAGGCTTTTTTGAAGTCAAGTTATATGACATCAATTTCCTTTCCCTTGTCCAGGTGATTGGTCACCTGGTCATAAAATGAAATAAGATTGGTCAAGCAAGACCTACCAACAACAAACCTTCTGGCTATCCCTCAGGATGTTGCCATAAGCCAGTCCATTAAGAATGGCTTCTTTGATAATCTTTTCTAAGACCTTCCCCAGGATAGAGGTCCAGCTGATGGACCTGTAGTTAGCTGGATCCACTTTCCTCCCTTTCTTGAAGCTAGGCACCACATTGCTCTTCTTCCAATCTTCGGGCACATCACTAGCACACCAGGAATTCTTGAAGATCCATGCCAGGGGCTGAGCTATGATGCTAGCCAGCTCCTTGAGTACCCCGGGGTGTAGATTGTCAGGGCCGGCTGACTTGAAGGTGTCCAGCCTCTCACGGTGTTCCTTCACAAGGTCAGCATTGATGGAGGGCAGGAAATCTTCCTCACTCGGGCCTCCCTGTCCTGTGATGGGCAGAGATGTCCCATGGGACTGGTGAAAAGCTGATGAAAAGTACCCATTTAGTAGGTTGGCTTTTTCCTGGGCGTCGATCGTCAGTTGTCCCATCTGGTTTAGCAGGGGTCCAATGTTGCCCTTGCTTTTCCTCCGGCTCCCCACATACCTAAAAAAGGACGTTTTATTGTCCTTGACCCTAGTAGCCAGTTGGAGTTCCATTGCAGCCTTGACTTTCCTCCATCCTTTGTAGGTCTTTCTTTTTAGACACAGGAGGTCCATTAGTTCCTTGCTGAGAGAAGGGGGCTGCTGTGCCCTTTTCCTGCCTTTCCTAGAAGATGGAATAGCCTTAGCTTGTGCATCTAGGATCGCTCCCTTGAGGAGCAACCGCTCTTCCTGAACTCCCCTCCTCTTGGAATCATGGTCCCTTAGGGCCCCACCGACAAGCCTCCTAAGTTTATCAAAGTTAGTTTTCTTGAAGTCGAGTACTTCTGTATTGCTGACTGACTTGCCAGCTTTACGGCAGATGGTGAAGGTGATCAGCTCATGGTCGTTGTCACCCAGCTTCCCTTCGATCATTAGGTCACTGATTAGGTTATCTAATCTTAGGTTGCCAGTACCAGGTCAAGCAGCGCTTCACCTCCCATTGGCCCGTAGACTTCCTGTGTCAACTAGAGGTCCTCCATGCACTAGAGGAAGCTTTGCAACCACTTGGATTTGGCCAAGTACTCTTCCCACAAGATGTCTGGGTAGTTGAAGTCTCCCATGACAACTATGGAGCATGTGGCCTCAGCCAATTCTCTGCCAAACTCCTGGTCAAGCTCTTGACTTTGGGTGGGAGATCTATAGTAGACTCTCACCATTATGTCCCCTGTGCCATGTTCCCCATGAATTTTAACCCAGAGGGTCTCCATCCATCCATCCTGGTTCTCAGTATCAGCTTGCATGGATGTGTAGCTCTCCTTAACATAGAGAGCTACACTCCTGCCCCTTTTGTCCATTCTCTCTCTCCTGTACAGGGTATAGCCATCTATACCTGTGGCCCAGTCATGTGTGGAGTCCTACCAGGTCTCTGTTATCCCTATGACATCGTATTTTCTTTTTGTTAAGCAGGAGAACAAGCTCCTGTTGTTTATTCCTCAAGCTCCTGACATTTGTATACAGGCAGGCAAGTGTCCCCTTGGGGGCCCTTGCCTTGCCTCCAGATTGTTCCATGGCTGGGCAGGGGTGGGCTCCCTTAAGTGCCTTGGCCTGCTGGCTTTGCAGGGGTTGCTCAGTGGGCCAGCAGTGGTGGTAGTCCCCCTGTCCCTGGGTGGGCTTAGTTTAAAGCCCAGTGGAGCAGGTCAGCCAGTCTGGCTGAGAAGAGCCTCCTTCCCAGCGGAGAGATGTGGAGGCTGTCCCTTCCCAGCAGCTGACTGCCTCTCTCACCAAAGAGAGGACTGTGGTCATGGAAGCCAAAGCCTTCCCAATGACACCGGTGCCACAGTCTTTGGTTTACTATCTGGATCCTCCTCTCCCTCCTCGGCTCATAACCCAAGACTGGGAGGATTGAAGAAAATGCCACCTGTGCCCCCAGACACTTAAGCCCTGCTCCCAAATCTCTGTAGCACTTCATGACCTGGCTGGGAGTGCTCCAAGCCATGTCATTGGTGCCCACATGGATAAGGAGCATAGGGTAGTTGTCAGTGGGCTGGAGGAGTTTAGGGATCTTCTCCACAATGACTTGGATTCAGGCTCCCAGGAAGCAACAGACTTCCTGGGTTAAGGGGTCAGGGCAGCAGATTGTCCCCTCAGGCCCCCTCAGGATGGAGTCTCCCATGATAAACACTTTGTGTTTTGTCTTAGGGAGAGTGGGGGTGGTAGCTACAGTAGAACCTGTGTTGCGTGCAGGAGCTTGCAACTTGGCAGGCTCTGCTGGGGCTGCAAGAGGTTCATACCTGTTGCAAACCTCCAGTGGGGCAGGGACCTTGGTGCGGTGGGCCTTGGGGTCCTTGGCCACCTTGGTCCAACCCCTGGACTGCACAGAATGGGAGGTCCCCAAGTCCTCCCTTGTCCTGGAGGGTGACTGTGAACTACCCTCCACCTCCCGGGGGAGAAGGGCCTGGCAGTAGGAGTCAATCTCCTGCTCACAGTCCCTGATGGCACGCAGTCTCTGGACCGTGGCCTGGAGCTCCTCCAGCTGGCATGCCAGAGACCCCAAAAGGGAGCAATCCTCGCAAGGGGAGTTGGTCATCCCCCCAGGCCCCAGAGCCTGAAAAAGTGACAGGCGGCCCCCGCAGCCGAGAGCCAGAGGCTCCATCTGCGTGGAGCCCAGAACCATGGGCTCCATCTGGGTGGAGGCCTCTGAGGAGCCAGAGTGGGAGGCCTCAGGCCCTGAGGGAACCCTCAGATTGTGGCGTGTGCCCATCCGTGGCATGCCACTGGTAGGCCGGCTACGGCTAGGAAAGCCTACCGTGCCACCAGAGACCCTGTCCCCCTGTCCCTCCCCATCTCCTTACTCTCTCCCTGCGGGGCTGGGCCAAGTAGGGGCCAGGCCAGGGCGAGACCCTCCTGGGCTCCAGCTTAGCTGCCTCCCTGCAGCTAGGCTGCGGCTAGTCCCTCCCACCAGGGGCCCCGGTTACCTCCAGCTACTGCTGGAGGTCGATGGAGATGCTCCACTGGAGGGCTTTGGGGGAGCGGGGGCACAGTGGGCTTGCACCCGCGCATCTTGCACCACTTCTGGAGCCTATTTTTGGACTTCACCCTATGGATTTCTCTTTGGATTTGTATTCAGTATCTGGCCCCCAGATTCTGACCCTGGACTGTGTTGTGGACTTTGCTTCTGTATTTCCCTCTGGATTTGGTATATGGATCCTGCCGTTTGATTCAGCCCCAGGCCCTGCTCCCCCTCAGTGGCCTAACCATTAGGTCAGACTACCTTCACCCCAGTTCCTTACAGTGATTCATAGATTCATAAATATTAGGGTTGGAAGAGACCTCAGCAGATCAAGTCCGACCCCCTGCTCCAGGCAGGAAAGAGCACTGGGGTCAGATAACCCCAGCCAGGTGCTTGTCCAGTCTCCTCTTAAAGACTCCAAAGATAGGGGAGAGCACCACCTCCCTTGGAAGCCCATTCCAGATTCTGGCAACCCTTACCATAAAGAAGTTCTTCCTGATGTCTAACCCGAATCTGCTCTCCGTCAGTTCATGGCTGTTATTTCTAGTTACTCCAAGGGGGTGCCCTGGTAAAAAGAGCATCTCTTATCCCTTGCTGTCCCCCTTCATGAATTTGCAGATGGCCACAAGATCCCATCTCAGCCTTCTCTTGTGGAGATTGAAGAGATTCAGATCCCTCAATCTCTTCATGTAGGGCTTTACCTGCAGGCCCCTAACCATATGAGTGACTCTCCTCTGGACCCTCTCAAGGTTATTCACATCCCTCTTGAAGTACAGTTCCCAAAAGTGGAATGTAGTACTCCAACTGCAGCCTCACCAGTGCTGCATAGAGCACCTCCCTGGACCTGTCTGTGATGCACCTGCTAATGCATGATAAAGTGCGTTTAGCCTTACTGATCACTTCATCACTTTGACAACTCATGTTCATCTTGGAGTCAGCTATGTCTCCAAGATCCCTTTTTGCTACAGTGCTGCTGAGAGGGTCATCCCTCAGCCTGTAAGTGTGTTGGTGATGCCTGGAAGTAAATTAACCTGAAGGGAATAAAGGTACCCAGTTAATTTCATGTTTACTCTGATGTAGAAATGAGAATTCCTATCTTATGTTCATTAGGTTTTTTTTATTAACTGCTCTTTTATCATTAAGCTATTTTCCTATCATATTCTTTTTTTCTAAAATGAAATAAATCATTTGTTATAATATGGCACTTCTCATTTTGAAGGCTGAAAGTTTTGCACTAAAAATGTATTGTTTTTATACATTGGCAGTTTATCAGACACATTTTAACAAACAAAGTTGGCTACAGTAGTTATTACTGCATAGCTATGATGTTGAATTCCACAGTGTGTGGCCATTATTTTCAAAGCAATTTATGACATGGTACATTTTTAAATATGGTGGTGACATTACTCTGGGACATTGGAAAAGGCCTGGGTTTCAGGGGATGAGTCCTATAAACTTTCTGAAAACCAGAAACTCTAGTCTGTCTCAAATTGGGCACCCAAAATTGATACTCAAGAGAGTTAATTATTAGCCATGAGTTTTACAAGTTAGTGGAACAGATATTAACACTTTCTGATGCTGTGTATCTTATTTATCCCTTAGTGGTTGTCAAAATAAGCTGAAAACACTATTCTAAGAATCACAGAATAATTCTTGTGCAGTAATACAAGATGGGATATGTTAGTATCCTTTTTTGTAGTTCTTGGCTACTAATGGATCCTGTTCCCCTTAATTTTTAAAAACTAACATGTTTAGAACTTGTGGTACTGGAGATGAATAAATCAAACCATCTCCATGAAAGGTTGCACATTTCTTTAAATCTTTCTGATAAGAGCCTTATCTACTTAGCCCAGTTGATTTTTGTACCAAGCCTTTTGCTGTTACAGTTAAAGGATTTACAAGTATTCCAAGACTGAATGATTTCATTCATCTGATCCCATTGCTACTGAGATGAAATGACACTACTGACAGTGAGAAAACCCACAAGTTTTTTGATTACACATATTAAGCAAGTATAGTTTTATGAAGTTTATATTATTTAATCAGCATCTAAAATATAAAAAGTTATTAAATGTACAATCAAGATGAATGCTGTACTCATCTTTAATTACAAAACAAATTGTTCAGTTTGTAAGTTGAGAGAAAGTCTTCTTTTCTTCTTAGTTTTAGTATTGACAGAGAAGAAACTTCAGTACTGTCCCATTCATTTATTTTCTCTACCCTATGTTTCACTTTCTAATTCTCAACAGATCATAAACCCTAAAATTATGCCTCCAAGCTTTTACAGACAGATGCATCCATGACTAGTTGCAATTTCTCAGTTGTTACTAATTCCTACGTTACTGGCTTTTCTGAAATACCTTTCATTCTGTCCTAAAAACAACAAATCCTAATTAAGGCCTTTGGGTCTCCCTTGCCAGAAAAAGTTAGTAGTGGCTTGGAACTTTGTTACAAATCTTGTACAGACTCTGGAAAATAGCAGGTGTTAGTTCTTTCACTTACTTTGCACATTTCCCTAACTGCTTAGCAGGACTACTAGTTATACATGATACTCTATATGATGGCAGGAAAGGCTACTGCATAACTTCATTCATTCCCTTTAAACAGCCTTTCAGCCCTTTTTCCAACAGTATCCCACATACTCCCTTTCATAAACTTTAGAAAAAGCATATGGATGAAAATGTTTAGGCCATCTTATATGTTCATACTCATCCATGTTAAGTATCTTGCTAAAACACAGATTGTATTATCAAGGTTCAAATAATTATCCAAATAATATTGAATTATTATTATCTCTTTTTGTACCCAGTTCGCAACAAAGTTGAGTAAGTGCTCAAATGAATGCATACATACATACATACTACAAATGCATAGTTATATCTGAAAATATTTTTTCAAGCCTATCCCTAATTATTACTATTATACCATTTCTGAGTTACCCTGTGAATAATTTAAAACACTTTTCTGTATTAGTATCCTTAAAATATTACTGAAAAACAGCAACAGTCTGATCCAACAAAATTATGAGACATTAAACACAGCTGAAGATCAATAAAATCATTAACTAGCTCACCAGGAGCATGTGAGATAAATGACTGACTAATCTAAACTTCCTTGGAGCCTACATTCAGAGGGACTATCCGTCCCCAACTGTGACTACCTTATCCCATCCGTCACAGCTCTATCAAAAGAAAGACCTCCTGCTTTTTCCAAATTCATTTGCTGTGCCTTTACAAATAATCTGAGAGTTAAGGACCATTGTCTTCCAATTGCCAGAAACAGCCTCTCCTAATAGAGATCACAAAATCTGCAAAACAGCCTGCTCTTTTCCTGTCTTACTGTTACACTATGGTATTGTTTTACTTACTCTGACAAGTGTTAGGGCTTATCCAAAAACTGGCACATGCATTTCTGTCCAGATACTTGGACAAGATGCAGTGGTCTTCTGAATGCCTTTCCCAATTGCAAATACCTAACATACTACCAATATAGATTAGCCAGGGCTTGTTTTATCTATTTATTTATTTCTCAGCTTTCTTTATTTCTTATCTGTTCTTCACTGTTTTGAAAGTTCTAATTCTCTTACTTGTAAATGCATGTATATGTAATGAGACAAAAACACATTATTCATTTATACTGTTCACATGGGGGACACATCTACGTGAAATACTTAACAGTGAATTAGCATAGCTTACTGTGAAGGAAGCATATGGATCTACATGTGCACATGCTTTCTTAACAGTAAATCTCCCTAATCCCAAGTAAATTTGCTATCTGCAAATGCAAGTAGCAAATTTACTCAGCTTTAGTAATGTATTGCTCATGTAGACATCTGGCCAGGAGCCAAATCAGCTCCTGGTCAGCCATCTACCAGAGGGCAGGAGATAGCTCCCTGCCTCCAGGAGCTGCCTGCTGCCAGGGCAGGCTTTGCCACATAAACCCAAGTGGGGACTATGCCCCTGCAGCAGGGAGCTCTAAGCCCCCTGCTCCCAGATCATGATTGTGGAGTGGAAGCTGGGAGATCTTTATCTCCCAGACCCCACTTTACCATCGCAATCAGAGAGCGGAGGGCTGGAAGACCCTTGTCTCCCAGCAGCAGCTCTGCAACTGTGGGGCCACTGCTGGGATATGATGGCCTAGTGCTCCTTGACAGCCTCTGGGTTAGAACCCAGGGGGAGCCTGGAGTTCCCCCTGGTGGCCACAGGGCCACATTGTAGGGCTGCAGGGAAATGGGAGCAAGCTGACTTCCTAATCCCTGCATGTGTAGACAACTACCCAAAAACACTTACTGTGAAGTAGTTTACTGCACAGTAAATCTAGGCTGGAGTAAATGAATGTGTAGATGCACCTGGTATGCATTAAACTCTTTCTTGTTTTTTTTGCCAGGGGCTATCTTGCAGAAGATATTAATTTATTAGTTCACCATGAGTACTATATATTTTTTTTGCCTGATTTGTAATGGAAGCCTCAGGTTTTGTTTGGTTTTGTTTTTTCTGAATTTCAGAACCTCTTACTCTTCATATCTGAATTATTTGAGGAATCGTGTATCCTGAACCATGCTTTTCTTCTCTAGCAACACTTTTTAAATTAGTGGCCATGATAACACCTTTTTGCCTACTCTTTACTAATTTAGATTTCATCTGATATTCATTTTCTGTCAATTTACAATCTCTGCAATTATGTTATCTCGCATAGTTAGTTGTACTCTGCTTCCCGTGCTCAAACTCAGTCCAGTCCAACCTATAAAGTATTTGCTCTAAAATTACACTTTTCCGTCTCTTGGCATTTAAATCCAGATCAGCTCTTCAAAATCAAAAGCTAGTTTTCCAGTAGTAGAACATCTGTATCCCCAACAGTAAATACTTCATATATAGATAACCCTAAATGGCTAGGATTCTGGAAGGTTCCATAAGCTCTTGTTCTGATAGTTTTATTTAAAAAAAAAAAAACAAAAAAACAGGGAAAGAAAAAGGTTGGGCTTTGATTGCAATGTTTACACAGCAGGGCAACAAAAAAATGGTTTTTGTTCTGTACTAGGCAAATCATATTTAGAGAGAAAGGTAAAACAATTCCTTGATATATATGCACATGCGCATGTGCATGCATGCATGCATGCATTTGTATTATTCACTAAAACCCACCATGCATTTCTCATGGACAAAATGTGCAAATTTATGGCTTTGAGTTTTATATGCCTAAAACATGTTTATCTTTAAACAACTGGATTTTTCACAGCATCATAGAAATGGCAGTAAATTGGGATATATAATGTAATTTGAATGCTGAGTTCAGCCTGCCTTCTGTTGTCACTGGTGCTATTTTGGACTGTTGCTGTCCCCTTCCTTTCTCCTTTCCCTTCCTGAGAAGCAGTTAACAGCTTCAGCCACAGATGGGAACTATATGGCACTTACTGGTCCCAGATGCCACATTCTGGAACAATTTTTGCCAGCAGCATCTGGCTGTTTTTCCTGGCAATTCTTGTAGGTTTCTTGGCCAGCTCTTCCTGAAATTGCTGCAGAACTGTTTCATGATTTGGCTATTGTGCATCTGACTGGCCTTTACTTTTAACTTGGTGTTTATTTGTTAATATACTGATATAGGGTCCCTTACAAACTTCTTCTCTGGACCATCTTCAAGGAGTTAGGTAATGGAAATGAGGATTTCGAAATGTATCTGAAACAAATTTGTCAATCACCAAACAAGGGAACTGTCCATCTTGTACCTCCACATCCTCTGAAACCCATGCAGCCAGACAAATATTATGCTTTTAGTTCGTATTTGCAGTAATGTTCGAAACCACCAGAAATACATGCCATGATTCCTCTTACATGTGAAACTGGATCCAAGGTTTTAGCTGCCAAAGGCCCTTCTACATTTCAGTGAAACATACTAAACAACCACTAACATTTTGTTGCCCCTAGGACAGTCTTTGGAAAACACAGCAATATTTTTACTCATAAAAGAAAGAAAATATGAAATTTAAAATCAAGCAAACAAGCAAGCAAACAAACAATCTATGGCATAGAATTTTTGCAAGATAAAGTATCAACATTTTCTTCCTGCATGACAGAATTCATCCTTGAAAATCATTGAGGGATAACATTAAAAAGAAATGTTTTATTTCCCCTTTCATCCAAAAGCAGCTAATGAGCCATGAAGATGTTCACTTTGGTGAATGCAGGTTAAGCGTGTATGTGCAGTGATAGTTTCTTTTTGTAGCAAGATCCTTGAGATGCATGGACTCTCAGGAGCTTTCCATATCCACCATTTATGTGAACTTTCTTTAACCCCCCCAGCCTTCTCCCCAATAAACTAACAGATGACACTTTTGCAGAGTAAGGAAGTACAAATATGTGAATGTTTCTTCCTATACAGTCTTCCTACTGCAGGAGCAGCTCTAGGGCTCCCCCTGTACTTGCTTCAGCCAGAGACAGTGGCAGGGGTGTGGAGGTTCTTTCTTCTAGCGCTTGTTTCTGGCCAAAGATAGACCCCTGTGGGAGAGGGGCAGGCAGGGAGCAGGCTTTGGAAGAAAGTACCTGCACACTGCTGCTGTTGTTTTCACCATCTCTTGAACCTCATACAGCTGCAACCCCTGGCTAAAGAGGGTTAGAAGCAGCTCTGGGACTCCCCCTGCATCTGGATCTGCCAGGGACAGCAGTGGCAGTAGGAAGCACATCCACACCACTACACCCTCCTCTCTCCGTCCACCACTCAATAGAAATTGAGTTACCTAATTTCGGGGCATAAACAACTTGAGGAAGAAAGGGCCTAAAAGAAAGGGCTTAACAAAAGAAAAAGGCATGCCACTGAAAATATATTTGACTTAACTGGCAGAACTGAGGTGGAGGAATAGAAGCAAAAGCATCCATAAGCCTCCCATCTCTCAGTTCTACACATGTATGTAAGGAGAAGGATGAGTACCAACTGGCTATTACTGTAAGGTACTAAGATCTGTAATGTACTTGGATTTAGAAATTATTTCCCTGCTATACAATCACTGAACTGCTGTATTGTATGCAAACAGCAATCCTTCTGTGCCTCCTCCACAGAAAAGGGAGGGGGAATGATGCATGGTTTGAACTTGGATTCCCCAGTGTCAGAGAAATCCCTTGCTAGCCTTTTAGAACAGTGTTAGGTACTTTTGTGTCTCTCATTTTCTCAGGGCTCGGTGTCTGGCTCAATACTTCAAGGTAACATTGCATTCTTCAAGAGAAAAGGATAGACAGGCAAATGAAGATGTGTGATTTCTCAGAGATTGAGAAGCTGGGGTGAAAGAGAGAGATCTGTCAGTCATTTGAAGGGACACAGTATATAAAATCTTTGAAGCAAAAGATAGGAAATTTTTGACTAAGGAGAAAGACAGAGAGAGAATGTGGCACAGAGCCCTGGCAGAAATAAGAAGAGGGCAAGGGGAAGGCTACATTTTTTTTTAAACTAACATGAAGAAGTTTTCTGGGCAAAAACAGGAGAATCCAGGATGATGTAAACTCAGAACAGAGAGGAAAGAGTTGGTTGCCTTAACTGGAGGAAAAAACATAAGAAAAAAAAAAGGATGAATACAAACCACTTGTACATAGAAGGTGTATTCCCTGTGCGTGGTCTGTATACTTTTCTGTGTATGCATGCTCTATTGGAGCGTTCATAGAATCATAGAAACTTAGGGTTGGAAGGAATCTCAGGAAGTCACCTGGTTCAACCCCCTGCTTAAAGCAGAACCACCCCCAACTATATGATCCCAGCCAGGGCTCTTCTATCCAGGTCTTAAAAACCTCTAAGGATAGAGATTCTACCACCTCTCTGGGTAACCTGTTTCCTTGCTTTACAAACTTCTAGTGATAAAGCTTTTTTCATAATATTTAACCTAAACTTCCCTTGCTGCAACTTGAGACCTTGTTCTGACATCTGCCACCATGGAAAACAGTCTAGCTCCATCCTCTTTGGAACACCCTCTCAGGTAGTTGAAAGCTGCTATTAAATCCCCCCTCAGTCTTCTCTTCTCCCAAACTAAATAAGCCCAGTTCCCTCAGCCTTTCTTCAGAGTCGCATCCCCCAGGCCCCGAACCATTTTCACTGTCCTCCACTGGATTTTCTCTAATAGGTCCACATCCTTTCTATAGTGGGGGGCCCAAAACTAGACACTGTACTCCAGAAGTGGTCCCACCAGTGCAGAATCGAGAGGAATAATTACTTCCCTCAATCTGCTGGCAATACTCTTACCAATTCAGCCCAGTATACTGTTAGCCTTCTTGGCAACAAAGGCACATTGCTGACTCATATCCATCTTATTGTCAACTGTAACCCCCAGATCCTTTTTTGCAGAGCTGCTGTTTAGGTAGTTGGTCCCCAGACTGCAGCAGTACATGGAATTCTTCCATCCTAAGTACAGAGCTTTGCACTTGTCCTTGTCAAACCTCATGAGATTTCTTTTGGCCCAATCCTCCAATTTGTCTAGGTCACTCTGAATCCTAGTCCTACCCTGCAGTGCATCTACGACACCCGCCCCAGCTTGGTGTCATCCAGAAACTGGCCGAGGGTGTATTCATCCCATTTTCCAGATCCTTAATGAAAATATTGAACAAAACTGGCCCCAGGCCTGACCCCTGAGGCACTCTACTTGATGCTGGCTGCCAGCTAGACATTAAGCCATTGATTACTACCCATTGAGCCCAACAATCCAGCCAGCTTTCTGTCCACCTCACAGTCCATTCACCCAACCCATACTTCCTCCGTTTGCTTTCAAGAAAGCTGTGGGAGACGGTATCAAGGATTGTGCTAAATTTAAGGTATGTTACTTCCACTGCTTTCTCTGTATCCACAGAGCCAGTTAGAATTGCCACCTTAGAAGGCAATCAGATTGGTCAGGCATGACTTGCCCTTGGTGAATCCATGATCTCCGTTACTGATCACTTTCTTCTCCTCCAGGTGCTTAGAAATAGAATCTTTGAGGACGTGCTCCATGATTTTTCTGGGGACTGACATAAGGCTGACCAGTCTGTAGATGCCTGGATCCTCCTTCTTCCCTGTCTTAAAAATTCTCACTATAGTTGTCCTTTTCCAGTCTTCCAGGACCTTCCCTGATCATCTCGAGTTTTCAAAGATAATGGCTAGTGTTTCTGCAGTCACATCAGCCAACTCCCTTAGCACCTTCAGATGCATTGCATCTGACTTCATGGATGTCCAGCTTTTCTAAACAGCCCATGACCTGTTCTTTTAGCACTGAGGGCTTCTCACCTTCTCCCCAAACTGTGCTGCCCAGTCTAGTAGATTGGGAGCTGACCGTGCCTGTGAACACAGAGGTAAAAGCACTTAACACTTCAGCCTTTTCCTCATCATGTGTCACTAGGTTGCTTTCCCCATTCAGTAAGGGACTCACATTTTTCATGACCTTCCACTTGTTGCTAACATACATGTAGAAACCCTTCTTGTTACCCTTCAGGTCTCTTGCTAGTTGCAACTCCAATTGCACTTTGGCCTTCCTGACTTCATCCTTTCATGCTCAAGCAATATTCATATACTCCTCCCAACTTGGTTGTCCACCCTTCTACCTCTTGTAAGCTTCCTTTTTGTGTTTAAGCTCACTGAAGAGTTGTCTGTTAAGCCAAGCTGGTTGCTTGCCACTTTTGCTATTCTTCCTGCAGATTGGGATGGTTTGTTCCTCAGCTCTCAGTAATGTTTCTTTAAAATATAACCAGCTCTCCTGGACTCCTTTGCCCCTCAGACTGACTCCCAGGGGATTCTGCCCATCAGTTCCATGGGGAAGTCAAAGTCCGCTTTTCTGTAGTCCAGGGTCCATAGTCTGCTGCTCTCCTTTCTTGCTTTCCTCAGGATCCTGAACTCAATCATCCTGTGATCACTGTTGCCAAACTTGCCATCCACTTCTACATCCCCCACCAATTTCTCCCTGTTTGTGAGCAGAAGATCAAGTTGTCTCCAATGCTCTCCAAATACTTCCTGGATTGCCTGTGCACTTCTGTACTGTCCTCCCAGAAAATGTCAGGGTGATTGAAGTCCCCCATGAGAACCAGGACCTGTGATCTGGAAATTTTTGCCAGTTGTCTGAAGAAAGCCTCATTTACCTCATCTTTCTGGTCTGGTGGTCTATAGCAGACACCCACCACAACATCAACCTTGTTGCTCTCCCCTCTAACCTTTACCCAGAAACTTTCAACAGGCCTATCTCCAGTTTCATACCAGAGCTGTGAGCAATCATACAGCTTTTTTCCGTAAAGCACAGCTCCTCCTCTCCTCCCCTGCCTGTGCTTCCTGAAGAGTTTGTACCTATCCATGACAGTGCTTCAGTCATGCAAGCTATTCCACCTAGTCTAGGTTATTCCAATCACATCATAGATATCCAATCATATTACATTCCCCAAGGCAATCAAAGTTTCCCAGCTCTCCTTTTATACAGATCAACACACATTACTAAGAAAAATATGCTGATTAGAAAAAGCTGTACATTTAGCAAAACATGTTTTGAAGAATCTGTTTATTACACTCTGCTGCTACTTTGGGATGTCTCGTAGCTGTTATACATCTCAATTTATGTTACCATTCTTTTTTAAATGTATTGTCACAGGATGGGGTCCTGCAGGATGGCCGTGATCTCCCCAAGGCCCCCTCAGCATGCCAAGTTGGCCCAAGGGGCACCCTCGATTGTCACCTGCCAGATCTTTGATCAAATGATTGATAGGGAGACTACCTTTTAGTCCTCTTGTACATACTCTTGATTGACTCTGTGGATCCCATGGGTTTCTGGACCCCTGGTGGGTCCCACTCCAAGATAGATGTCACAATGGGTGTTTTGGGGCACCTTAGCCTTATGGGCTATGTGCGGCTCCAACCACCCCTTTACCATCAGGTGGTACAGTACCATGCCCCAAGCCTTACAGATGGTACCAACATTGTTCGGTCTGGGCCTTGTTGCAATTTGGCCCCCTTGTCCTCCTTGGGCTCTCTGCAGCCCTGTCTCACTGTGCTCCTCACTGGCACTTGGGCTCTCCACAGCCCTAAAAAGTGCTGCACCCTCTCTGGTGCTGGGGTCGGTGCAGCCCTGCAATGTTGAGCCCTCTCTAGCACTGGGGTCCCCACGCTACTGTGGGTCCCCTATGAGGCCTTCTCCTTCCCCTAATAGCCTCACCCAAACCACCAGTGTTATACAACAATAAACAAAACACAAGCCCCTGGGTTGTAACATAAATTCAAGCCGCCCGGCTATAACATCATTCAAACCCTATTGGGGAATACTCCGTCCCACAACAGTATCAGGAGCTGCTCATGCAGTCAGACCTCTTCCCTTTGTTTGCTCTAGGAGAGCTCCTTCCCCCTTGGCTGCTGGCAGGGAACTGCCCTCAGCCCTGGGCTTCATATATGAGGCAGGCCCTGCCCTTTCTGGTCAGCTGACCACTGGCAGGTGTGGGCCACTAGCTCATTCTGGCTGCCCAAGTAACCAGCAGCTGGGGCTTCCCCTAGCAGTTTCAGCTCTTAAAAGGAGCAGGGCACTAGTGCCCTGTGACACACATCAATACTGTACCACCTGATGTTTGCTTTGTTTGTTTCCATAGATCCTTTTCCTGGCAATATTCTGTATCTTGTACCATTTTCTGTTATCCTCTCACTTCCTTTCCTGGCAGTATTGCACACTGTAAATGTTATTGTTGTTCTTAACTATCCAGTATTAGCCTGCATGTGCATATTTTAACTTAAACTTGTGTGAGTAGTTCTGTATCAGTCACTTCCCTAGTGAGGCCTACAATGGTCAGTGCTTCAGCAAAGCCTGACTAGTACATGTACTAATCAGTGCCTGTACCAACTGATGGTTCTGTGTGGCTACAGGCAGAAGCATTGTTCAGATAGCAGGAGTAGGTCTAAAGATGGAATGGAAAGTGTTAGAGGGAGAAATCTAATCAAGGAAAATGAGAGTTTGTGATTTGAATGTACTGCTTGTTAAAGGGACTGTATAAACAGATTGGGAGCTATAAACTAAGGGAACTTTTCTTTCTTTTTATTTTAGAGTGGAGATACAGTAACATTTTTAACTGGCAGGGTAAAAGGGAAAAATGTCAGGAGAAATAATAATTAAAATGAGGGAAAATACAAAGAAGATGAGTATTTGGAAGCTCCTGATAAGGTAGTGGGATCATGGGAATGGATGAGGAAAAAAGACAGGAGAAGGAGCTCCTCTCATTTCTGCGTCACTGATAACATATAACCTAGATTCCTTTGGTCAAGACTTACTACTTTTGTTGTAGCCTCAGCCAACTTGTTATGTAGACCCAGGAGTGAGTACAATAATTCAAAAAAAAATTGTTTCTTTTTCTTATCTCTTAGAACTTCAGTAGAAGTTTTCCTGTGTTACAACATCTTAATTCTGCTATAATAAAACTCAAGAACAGTCTTTTTTTTTTTTTTCCTTCTCCATGCAGTTGCAACTTCAGGCACTACTTGCATCTGCTATTCTCTATTAACAATTTGGGAGGTGTAGGGAGAGTTAAAACTAGAGGAGACAGAGAAATAAGATGGGGGATGAACAGAAGAATGGCAGAAAAATTACATGAGAGAGACTTTGACCTCATTATTTCTAATCCAAATCCTTTATAATGCATGTCTTGCAGATGAGTCATAACTGAATCAATTTTATTTGTTCTTATTGCCCTTCATTCAACAGTTCTCAGAAAGAGCATTGGTATTTTTCCCTCAGAAAACCCGAATAAAATATGAAGTTTAAACAAACAAACAAAAATGGTACAGGCACTTTAAAAATGGCTCATTAGAAATGAATGAGAAAACCATCTGTCATTGTTAGCTACAGATTAGATGTTTCATGCATGGGCAATGCCTAAGACATGCACAAAAGAGCAAAATTTAGAAAAGATTATGGGAATTGCTACTAACATTATATCCTATTGAAGCATGGAGAATGGATAATAAGCAGTTCCACATAAAGGGATGGGATGTAGATCACCAATCTCTTCAAAGTAAAATCCATATTTTTTTCTTTCACAAAAGGTTATTAATAAGAACTTGATGTTTTATTTGTTGAAAGAGCACAGGTTTAATCAATTAATAAAGTTCTGTGCATTTTACTAAGCTACTTTTAGTTGTCCTGCCTATATGAATTAAAATTCTTATATCAGTTAAATTGTGCTAAATTTGAACACAACGTTTAGGTTTGATACTATCACAATTCCTTTTATAGTAAATATTCCTTTTTTTCCACCTTAAAAGAAAATTAGCCTGCTTTCTTTATGAAATTATGAAGGTGTTCCTGAACAATTACAAAAGGAAACAAGTTGAACTTCCTACAGTAGGCATAAAGGGTATAAGTACAGGTATTTTGACCATTCTGAGGACCCTGCATTTTAACTGGAGTGGAGAAGGATACAAGGTAACAGCAGGCACCACTTCTTATTTAAGGCCATAGTCAGATACCCTCACTTGTAACTTATGCTGCCAGTAGTTGAACTAAGGAAGGATGATTCAGGGGTAAGGATGTCAGTCTAGGATCTAGGGAACCTAAGCTATGTTCCCTGCTCTGCTACTTATGACATATGTGAAAGAAGGCAAATAATTTAGCATTGTCAGTACTCCTGTAAAATGAGGATAATAGCTTTACAGGCATATTATGAGACAAAAAATCTAAGATTGTGAAGTGAATCTTACAATGGTAGGGGGTAAATTAGTACAAAATGGGCACATCTACACAAGACATTTACTGCAGTTGACTAATTAGCTAGATTAAACATCATGTCTACATGAAGTAAACTAATTTAGTGCACAGCAGGATAGTACTTGTAAATGTCAGATACTACTTGTAAATACAAGTACTATACTGCTACGGAGTAAAAAAACTCTACAGAAGCACTGTCCTGGCTGGCTGGGGCATGAGGATGCTTCTGTGTGGGAGTGACTTAGGATAAACTCAAGGATTTCAAAGAGCAAGGTGAAGCTGAACCCACCAAAAAGGAGGGAAGAGGAACATGTAGTAAGAAGTTTAGAGCTATAGAGTAGTCTTTTTCAAAGCATATACCTTCAAAAGTAAGTTTTATCCATATTTAATTCCTCCCTAGGAGCAGTACTTTGCATTTCTCCTTGTTGAATTGCATTCTGTTGTTTTCTGCCCATTTGTCCAACCTGTCCAGGTCTGCTTGTAGTTGTTCCCTGCCCTCCGGCGTGTCTACTTCTCCCCACATTTTTGTGTCATCCGCAAACTTAGACAGAGTACACTTCACTCCCTTGTCCAAGTCGCTGATGAAGACATTGAAGAGTATCGGTCCTAGGACCGAGCCCTGCGGGACTCCACTGCCCACACCCTTCCAGGTCGATACCGACCCATCCACTGTGACTCTCTGGGTGTGACCCTCCAGCCAATTCGCCACCCACCAGACTGTGTAGTCATCCAAGGCACAGCCTCTTAACTTGTTCACCAGTATGGTGTGGGATACCGTATCAAAGGCCTTCCTGAAGTAACTAAGTATATGACGTCAACCCCTACTCCTGCGTCCAGGCGTTTTGTAACCCGGTCATAAAAAGAGACTAGATTAGTCAGGCATGATCTACCTGCTATGAACCCATGCTGGTTCCCCCTCAGCATAATTTTTCCTGCCGGGCTCTCACAAATGTGAGCCTTGATAATTTTTTCAAAGACTTTGCCAAGGATGGAGGTGAGACTGACTGGCCTATAGTTGCCTGGGTCCTCCTTCCTCTCCTTCTTGAAAATGGGGACCACATTGGCTCTTTTCCAGTCCTCTGGGACCTGGCTCGTGCGCCATGAGTGTTCAAATATTCCCGCCAGTGGCTGTGCAATGACAGCAGCCAGTGCCTTCAGTACCCTCAGATGGAGCTTATCCGGGCCTGCCAACTTAAACGCATCCAGTTCCTCCAAGTGACTCTGCACCATCTCAGGGTCTATGCATGGTAGTCTGGCACCTTGCTGCTGCCTCTCTACAATCCCAGTGAGAGACTTTATTGTGCAACAGCAGATGCATGACGAACAGCTCCAAGGAGGTGATACTTCCCCTCTATCGGGCGCTGGTAAGACCACAATTGGAATACTGCGTTCAATTTTGGGCGCCACACTTCAAGAGAGAGTCCAGAGAAGGGCCACTCGTATGGTTAAGGGCTTGCAGGCCAAGCCCTATGGGGAGAGACTGGGGCACCTGGACCTCTTCAGCCTCCGCAAGAGAAGGTTGAGAGGTGACCTTGTGGCTGCGTATAAGTTCATCACGGGGGCACAGAAGGGAATTGGTGAGGTTTTATTCACCAAGGTGCCCCCGGGGGTTACAAGAAATAATGGCCACAAGCTAGCAGACAGCAGATTTAGACTGGACATTAGGAAGAACTTCTTCACAGTTAGAGTGGCCAAGGTGTGGAATGGGCTCCCAAGGGAGGTGGTGCTCTCTCCTACCCTGGGGGTCTTCAAGAGGAGGTTAGATAGGCATCTAGCTGGGGTCATCTAAACCCAGCACTCTTTCCTGCCTATGCAGGGGGTCAGACTCGATGATCTATTGAGGTCCCTTCCGACCCTAGCATCTATGAATTAATGAGCATTCCTGATAGCCTTTTTCATTCTAAGCTTTCATGTAGCCATATCTGTGAATAATGCTTTATACTACTTTCAGTTGTTTAAGAGACTCCATCCATGCTGCTGGACAATGATCCAACATCAGTTATACATACCGCCTTTACATCTTGGCTGGCAATGACATATGGTTGGACTCAACACCATCAGACTTAGGAAACTCCTTAGCAATGGGGGCTACCATGAGAACATCAAACCTATCCTCCATTTTGTCTTCTACAGCTTTCCCACAGAATACTGAATCCAGTTTAAGGCCTGTGCTCTTGCTTTCAAGGTGTCAAATACCTGAAATCTACAGCATCTAAAAGATTGCTTGAAGGTTTCAGATGAAATTTGAATGAGCACTCTACTTCACAGTCAAAGTGGAACTTTCCACTTTGAAAAATGAATGAAAAAATGAAATGAAATGAATGAAAATGAAAGAATGAAATGAAAAAATGAAAAAAAACCTCATTTGTGCAGACAGGAGAGTTTTCTCAAAGGCCTGGTCCAAGACTGTGGATAGAACTCCCAAAAGAACAAAAGACTGCCACCCACCTGGCCACTTTCTTTTCTAAATGCCAGGTGAACTTATTTGATCTTTCCTTCTCTACCAAAAAATAGCAGACTATATGCATTCTTCAAAAGCACAGTCCTGCGGAAATGATTTTCTTTCTGAGGAAAGAATAAGTAAGAGAATGAAACACCTGGGACTAGTTTTTAGTCATGTCAATTAGCGCATTAATGAAATGCATTTGAGCCCAGATCCCATTGATTTCAGTAAGCCAGATGTTTAAATATGATTGAGAATCTGTGTTTTAGATACTACATGACTATGAGGTCCTTACGCTGATGGGAGAGAAAAACAACAAAGGAAAAATGAGCATAGTCATCTCTTTTTGCGAAGTGTATTGTAGAAGTATTGTTTTATTTTTCTAATTAAAGATTAAAAGTGCAATATCAACTGGAAAAGTAATTTTGTAGAACAGCATACCCATGCATTCGGGAAGTGTGACAGATTCATGCATATCACTCTACTGCAGAGATTGCTTCTTTGGAATGTAAATATGTGTGTATTTTGTGGGGAAAAAAAAAAATCATGTGAAATCATTCCAACATAAATGTATTCTACATGATGCGTACTTATGAAATTATCATCTTCCCTACCAGTAGTTTCTACAGATAATTGAATTTTAGTTTATCGTTATTTTGGTTGTGGCTGGGACTTAAACTCTTCTCTTATGTTCGATCAATACAAGTATTATAGAAAAGTTGATTTAGACTACCATTACAAATAATATACTGCTAGAAAACCTCTGTAAAGCAATGCTTTTCTCTCACCAGTATATAGGCAGACTAAAGCAAAATCTGTAATTATCACATTTGCTTCCACTAAATGCCACATTGCATGTGTGAAGAAATCTATCAAACTGAAAATAGGTAGTCTCTATCTCTGAAGGACACAAGTGTCGGACAGGGGTACACACGCAGAAGTCACGTATCTCCATGAGAGTACTTAGGTATTTGATGCATGGTTGTTAGGCTTGTGCATCCCCTGTTTGGAAGGGGCAATCATAAAATTTTCAGAGGTTTACTCTGTTGGAATAACTCAGTAAGACAGCCTGAGTAGAAAGTAGAATAGTTTATATTATGGTAGATATTAAAGTTAGATAAAGACATAGCTGAGTTTTGGAAAGCACTTGAAAATCATTATTCATTCCTTTGTTTTTATGTTTTTAAAACAAAACAATAATGTTTTCGATGAAAGAAATGTTGGTTTTCACGGAGCAATGTGATGAGTTGTAACATAAGCTTGTACAATTGAAATCACTGCTTCATCTTGTGGCTGTAACATTTCTAAAGCTTGTTACACATCTCATTGCACATTGTAAAATACTGAAGTAAATTTTTTTTAATAGTACTTACTTCGACTCTTTTCCTTCTATTTATATGACTCTCAGCTGTGGAACTTATCTTTAAAATATTTCATTTTGCTGCTTGAACATTCGTGCCTGCTTAAAGCTTAAAAATATGTCTTTCCAGATTCCAAATATGTAGTTAACTCAGAAGGTTAGTAAACCTCAATAAATGTGAATCTGATTGTCCATGCTTTTTTTTGTACAAAAGCCTTTTTATGATGTATACAAATGCAAGGATGAGAAAAATCTATATTTATCTTAATAAACTATTTTAGCAGATGTTTCTTTAGGCAGGTGTTTTCAAAGATGCATTTACCTTTCAAATACGGAAGTGTCTAGACCTTTTACACTCCTTTAAAAATGTTAGTTTAAGTCACTAAAAATTGTGTTAGCTTTCTAGATCACATCTGATCCCCTAGCTAGGACTTGAACAATATATTAAACTAACAATAGAATTGTTTGATTATTGTTTTGAATAAAAAATCTGAACTTTGGAGTCAAAGAACCATATGATACCTGATGATTAGCCATGCTCTAGTCTTCTGAGTCCCATACTTAGGATATCATTATTAAAATCTGCTAATTGGCCTTGGACACATTGTTCGAAATGCAAAGTTTAATTAATGCATCAGAAGGACTATGTTTTGTTAGTGTGGTCCACTACTCCAGTTTTTGCAAAAAAATGCTTTTTTATGGCAAACTGAGTCTCTATCTCCTAGCCAAATATCCTAACCATGAAATAGACTTTAATCAATCCATGCAAGCAACTTGCTCAGGTATATTCAGATTGCTTTAATGTATTTAAATTGCTATTTTCTGTTTAGAAGCCCTACTCCCTGCAGACCCATTTATAACATCTGAAAAAGTAAGTTGTGGCTGATAGCAATTGAGGCCTTTCTAAATGAGGTAGCCTTTCTAACAAATTCCTACCAATCCAATCTATAGCTTGGTAGTTATTGTGTTCTCTTGGGGAGTGGCTAAGTATGCATTTGAATCCCATCAGTCTAAGAAGGGCCCTGAATTCTGGGCTCCCAGTATGGGTGAGTATTATAACCTTGTGAAGCACCTAACTCTTCCTATGTGTTATACGCATAGGTTTTGCGACCCAGCCTGATTTTTTTCTTTTTCTTTTCTTTAATCATTCTCTTAGGATTAAGCAACTCCTTTCAGAGGAAAGCTGAAGCCTAGTTTGTAGTACCCACAGGGCCAATCTGGAATTTACCCTAAGTACATCACTTCAAACTTGTAGTGTGCTTGCTTTTTTTAATTGTCACCACAAACCCATCACAGTCCTGGAAATTTATATATAAATATATATTTTAGTTTTATATTGGATAAGCATAACGACGCAACAGATACTACTTGTATTTTTCTCTGAAGTGATAGTTTAGGTTTCTTCTTTTCTATTTCCTTGACTATATAATATCCTGTTATTAAAACTCTGTATAACAGATAACATTACAAACAAAACATACAAAAAACACTTAGAGAGGTTTTATTTTTTTTTGTAATCCTCTTCCGGTTATTTCCTCATAGCTTCTCTTATTCATGGGAGATGCCACTTTGAATCTAAAGTTGTATGGGAGAAGTACTAGTTGTGGTTATAGATAACAGAGGAGATTCAACCCCTGATTTATGATCTGAACATGTATTTTCTGATCTCAGTCATGTGATCAGTGTCCAGGACAGACAGTGTAGTTCATCTGTCACTATCGTGCCTCATCCTTGATCTCAGATGAAGTTTCTAGGTTAGACTAGGTCAGTGACTCTTACCATTCAGGCTTTATCTCTTCTTCTGAGAGTATCAACTTTTCTGCTAGGAGCCATTCATTTAATCTAGATCAATCATGAGACATAAAACGAGAGAGACTTCTATTCACAAGCAACTTAGACCCAAATCTCACTTATTTTATGAAAGCAAAGAGTTTAATTGATTTCAATAAGTGTTAAAGTGCACAGTCCTCTCTCGGGTTCAGGCCTATGTTCTATTTAAGCTACTGATTTAAGTTCCAAGGCCGCATTCAGAAAGAAATGTAGGTATCATAGGTGAAATCTGGGGGAGTTTAACCACCTAAGACACCTAAATACCTTTTTGAAACTGGCTTTATATCACAATATCACTTCCCTCATGGGAAACCCTTCACATCCTTGTATTTTTTTAGACTCAGCTCCCAAGTGTCTGATGCACCTAAAAGTTTGAACAATTTGTGTTAGGCATTTCTGCCAAACTGCCTAAAAGCAAGAAGTAGTTTTTCAGAGCATAAAAAATCCTTTGTTTCCTGAAACAGTAATATGTGCATTGCAGCTGAACTGCAGCTAAAAACTGAAATATAGCTTGCTGTCTCACTGAGCTGAATTTTACATTGTGATCACCTGAACTCACTGTTTCAAAGGGAGGATGAAGGGGAAAAAAAAACAGTGGCATAAGCAAATATCATTTTATCTATTTGTGCTTCTAAAATATTTTTTTTTCTTCTTTTGACATATTGCTTATACAGAATTAGTAATAAGTGTCTTTTTGTTGTTGCCATAGAAGAGAAAGTGAGTGGGGGATTATAGGAGCAGAAGCATATGGAGAACAGAAAACAAATCCAAGAAAATGAGAAAAGGGACAAGCCAAAAAAGGGATGAACCAATTAAACTGGAAGGGAATGAAAACCACCTAAGCCCTCTAAAATTATTCTATATAAAATCAAGCAGGAGGCACATGCTTATACTATTATACTAGTAGAATCATCTTTTTTATCTCTCTCTCCAGTTATATGCATATGAAATCCTTTCTCCCTCAATATAGGGGTCAATATACTCTTTATCTTCAGCTTTAATTGAAAGGCTTACATTTGCAGATTTTTTGTATTATTAATTTTTACCATGCTGCTTTACAGCATTTTGTGGTAGACTGTGAAAAGCGCTTAATCTTTTTGAATGCTAATCCAGGAAACCTGGAAATAGATAATGGATGGGTTAGAATCTCCTCTCAGAGTGAAAAAAGAAGAAAATTACTATTATAACTTGTGCATGTGGCAGTCATCTACTTTAAATGTACACATGTAGCTTCAGAAAAATGAAAGCAGAACAAATAAGGGAAAAAAAATCAAATGGTGGTAAACAGATGTTTCAAAAACACTTTTGCATGGGAAACAGGCTTTTAAACTTCACATTTATTTCACACATTTCAGGGGTTTTCACAAATATTCCAAGAAATTTATAATTTTGTCATTATAATAGAACTCTGGAAAACACATGAAGCTCAAAAAAAAAATCATTTTCCCCAGCCCTTATAGGTGAAAAGTTTTCTATCTAACATTTCTTCTTCCTCAGTTTGTTAGGAAGTTCAAGGATATTAGACACCATTGAAAAAAATATTTGCTGTGAATAACCATTTTTAAAATGCCCACCTTTAGGATTTTATTTTTAACTTGAGCATTGAATCAATTAATTATTTCTATTCCTAGTACAACTTTAATTATGGCCTGGTTTAAATTGTGGACTCAGCTTGCAGTGGCTCCTTTAATCTTGGAATTCCCCCGACATGTGCCCTGCCACTGATTGGTGGAGGGGGCCAGCAGTCCCACCACTCACTGCTCATTCCTGATGGGTGGGAGAGGAAAACCGTGGTTTTAAATATGCCATGGTTTTTGCCTCATGCCTCTTGCTGTTGACCAGATGGGAGACAAAAACTGCAGCATATTTAAAATTGCAGTTTTTGCCTCCCAGCCATCAGGAGCAAGAGGTGAGCAGTGGGGTAAATGGGCCCCTCCACCAATCAGTGGCAGAGGGACATGTGGGGCAGTGGGGGGAAGTAGGGATGGGGACTCCAACATTAAAGGAGTCACCACACCACAAGGTGGGCTCGCAATTTAAACCAGGCCATAATTATAATTGTTACTAGCCAGGGTAGTGGTAATATAATACCACTTGCTTACATTGGTTTCCAAATATGACTTAGCTTGCTTCTGGGTGAGATGAGATGTCCAGTCTTCCAAGACTACACGTATAATATCAAGTAATGGCAATTATAGCTATCAAGAGTTTTATTTGTTTGAGGGTCCTGGAGAAGCCTGCTGTGTGACTGAAAGAATAAAACAGGACTAGAAGAATTATTAATTATAATCCTAGCTCCATCCCTCTGTTCCTTGTGATGCTGTGTAAATATACCTCTGTTTCTTGTGATGCTGTTTATATATCTGCCTCATTTTCACCATTCGGAAAATGAGAGTATTATGTTTGTTTCATACAGAAGGGTTGAGAGGACTCTTTGTTATTGTATGTACAATGCTAGGGTTATGTAAGAGGCTAAGAGATCTTAAAGAAGGACTAAGTATTATTATTATTACTTGGACTGAGACCATCACCTCATTTCACATTTGCTACTGAAGGCCCAGTAGATGGGAGCAGGTTTTATTCAGTACTATGCTGGACTGTGTCCAGTCATAAATTACTCCAATTTTTCAGGTCCTGTGAAATGTTGAGACCTTTCATAGATTGTTCTTTCCAGTCTTTTCCTAGTCAATATGTCATTAACTCTTCTGTCAGTGCTTTTCTCAAATCCTTATTAAAGGTATCTTTTTTTATGTAGAAACTCACCCATTATCTGCACCGGGACAGGGATTGCTCATGGGAGAATCCTTTGAAATCTTCACCATGTGCAACCGGAAGATGCTGTTGCCACTCTTCTTCATTAAGCATAACCTGGCATGTGATGCCAGACCTGGAATTCAGTAGGCAAAATATGCTCAGGTGATCCTAGGAACTGGATCCTGCGATATGCTACAGAGGATTGCAAAAAACAAAACAAACAAACAAAAAACCTAGTAGCTCTAGGCAGGTGTGTTAAACAGCTCTTCTATACTTTTTTGAGGGGGCAGGAATAGGAGCGCTCACTATGCCAGCTCTTCTCTGTCCCCCTGCTCCTTCTCACACATTCCCTTATGCCATTTTTTAAACAGGCTTGAGTTGCTAAGCCTTAGGAGCTGGAGTCTCTGCTTTTGCTGAGATGCTGCTTGGGGGAAGACTAAGATGGAAGCTGGAGAACCAGAGACTAGAAGGGCATTGGAAGGACAGAGGGGGGTATGTCAGAAATAAATAGGCTCAAAATAGGGAGATACTGGGAGGTTCCTCACATGCAGGGGTGTGTGCTTGTAGAGGCACAAACAGCAGCAGCACAAATTTGTGCTGCTTCTTTGTATCTTGTCGTATGCCCCTGCCTCTGTGCTTCAGCGCAAAGCAAATTGTGCCCGGTAAGGGTGGGGGTGACTGAGGCCAGCACCTGTGTTGGCCCCAGCACTCTTACCTGCTGTCCTGGTGTAGCAGGGGTGCAGATCCAGCAGCATGGAACCTGAATGGCAGCCAAAGTGTTGCTCTAGACATCCAGTCCTCAATTTGTTCCAGCACAGGCTACTGACATGTGCTCTGCGCTATTACTGCCTCAGAATGTTTTTTTGCTACCGAGATTTCCTGGCAGCAAATTCTGCCACTGTGCTGCAGATGTGCAGCATGAAGCATGTTTTCACATTCCCTACATGGAGTTTGTGGTGCCACAAACCACACTTCCCTGCATGTGGCGACCCACCCACTGATCGTATTGGGTTTTTATGGGTATAGGTTTCAGAGGTGTATGGAAGGGACAAATGGGTGCCTGGGAAATGAATGATGGAGACTTTAAGGAAATGGAGGGAGAGAGAATTGAGGGTTTGAGGGTGGTATGAGAGAAAGGAAAATGTGATGTCAGGGGTAGGGTGACTGAGGGATAGGGGAGGATTAACTTTGCTGGCGCTTTGTGGCATGTACTGGTGCATGGTAGGCATATTCCTAGATAGTTAAAATGAACCGAAAATAAGCTCTCCTTCCATTGTCTTAAATTGTGCAGAACCCTCTAATTTGCAGAGTAGAATTAATGACTCAGTACTACAGAGCTGTAACCTGCTGGTTGATTTTGTTGAGAGCACAAACCTTTTTGCAAAATGAGCCATTGGTGTGTGCACTGGCTGACTCAATCTTCACTGAATGTCATGCCATTTTCTATCAAGATCCTACGAAAGAAAGAAACAGGTGAATGACTGGCAGTGTATCTAAGAATTTGACTCAGATATCCATTTCTTTCCATTGTATGCTAAATAAGAAAAGATTTGACACTATTGAGTTCTTTTTTGCACTTCTAAATCTATCAATTTGTTCAGGAGACATATCTGTCGCTATGGCAAATATAAGGGGTGGTTTGTGCAAACTTGACACAGAATACATGCAACTAAAAAGAGCAGTTGCTTTTGTTTATCTGCAGTTAAATAAGTGAAAGCAATACTGTTATTTCAGAACTGTTTGGTGGGGTCAATTCTAATTGGCTTCATTATGATACTTGTCAAGACAGCATTTTTCTTTCTGTGTTAATCTTCACATTGCTTACAGTTATATTGATTTGGAAGGCACTCACTTCTAGGCAATTGCCAGCTGGAACAAAGCCACTGAAGAATCCCAACATTTTGCACAGACAGTAGTTCTTAAGGAGAGATGGAAAGATGGCATGGTTACAAATGACTTCTGTAGGAGAGAACTAGTAAATGACTCTTGGGTCATGAGGCATAAGTATTATAGGATGCAGATTTGAGTATCTAGAGAAGATTGTCTTCCATAATATGTCTCCTTTGAACAATTGCGAAGGTACACGGAACAGAATATTCTCCAGGTATGTGAAGAGTTAAAGAAGGGTCTGTTTCATTACTGAGTTTCAAATAATTTTATGGCATACCAGATTTTAAATCTTGTTTTTTTTTCTTTTCGTGCTCACACAGATATGGGACTCCTATAGTTTTAGTCAGATGCGTACTGAACAATGCCTTAGGTGACACCACAATTTAACAAAATCATTACAACTGTTAAACTAACTAAAACGATTTCATTATTAAAGACCACAGAGAAAAATAAATTAATAAAGAAAACAAAAGTAATAAACAAGTATTCCATTTCCAGTTTATTTCATAGATACGTCTATCTGTATATCTGTAGACAGCTTTTAATTAAGATTATACCTTTGTAAGGTATAATCTACATCATATAATCTACTTAAAGAGTACTGTTTTAAGATGTATAATTTACTTAAAACACACCCTTCTTTAAGTCCTCATATACCTGGAGAATCTTTTGCTTTATGTACTGTCACGTTTGTTCAAAGGGAACGTACTAGGGAACAGAATCTTCCAGAGATACTTAAATTCACATATTGTATTACGTTGGAGGGGAGATGGGAGTGATGGAGGGAATGTTTAACGTAAATGAATCAAGATTAAAGATTTTTATTTTCAGAATAATAGTGATTTTGGCTTAATGTGTGTTTATACAATTGAGCTTATATTCCATCTAAGGTTAGGTGAAACCTGTTCGCTTTATTATAGATAACATGTACAGTTTTAAAATGATCTTACCACAGTATTATAAAACCAAAGAAGGTATTTAAAAAGTTATTTCTTAAAAGAAGCCATTCAGGGATATATCTTGAGGCAGGCAAATAAATGACTTAGAAATTCATGTTCATATACTATTTATCTCTGTTCACCAATGTTAGCAAATGTTCTCTCTCTAAGAATACAGACTAAACCATTCTGGTGTTTAACAAGAGAAGCTCTTGCTATTTAAAATCATAGAAGCATTTCAGCATGCCATTAATATCATTACAGAAAAAAAAATCAAATCAAATCCCTTGACATTTATTTTGGCAAACATTCTCCAATCCTAGATGCTGCGGGTCTGACAATGTGATTGTACCAGAATAAGGCTTCTTTATGTTGTCAAAGATTATTTGTGTTCTTTGTCTTTTTTCCACTATTTGCTTACTTAAAAACAAAGAGATGAACATGCTGGGACAAAACGAAAATGAAAGTGCTGTTGAAGTTGAGACAGGAGCATATTACACTGCTTTCTTAATTCTGAAAGAGATGTATATTCTTCTCTGTTCATAGTTACAGTAGAAATACAAGATACTCTTCTTGAGGGTATTATGAAACATAAATATTCACTGCTGTCACCCTTTTGTTGACTCAGCTCCTCAATGGCATCATCCCAGCACTATTATCAGCTTCTAAATCCACAAATGATCTCTATTTGTGGATGAGGGGACTCTTGAAATAGCTTTAAAGTTTAGAGTTCTAACTCCTCCTTGAGTTCAGCAATTTTTTTTGTGATATTCATTTTTATTAGGGTTTAATAGGAGTTGAAGTCACAAGTGTTAGTTTAGTGGTGAAAGCTTAATTTAGTTGGGATCAACACTATTTTTTAAATCCTCAAGCACAGCCTCAGCTCACTAATCTAGTCGATTTAATATTATAATTGCTCTATTGAGTCTATATATCCATCTAACTGAAAAACATAATCAAAAGTCTGCATAAAAAACATTATGCTGGGAAGTTGTTGTGTGTGGCAGGTAATCTGTGTAAAACAATAGAGCTTTCCAATTCTTTTTACCTAGTCAAGCAACACCATCCTAATTGTACCTATTGTACTCGGACTGAATTTCACTTGACTAATTGAATGTGTTGGAATCAAGGCTATAGCTAGAAGTGGTATTCAAATACACAATTACAATGCAGATGACTTCATTATTTCCTAAGCAAGCAAAAATGCAAGGAAGATTCTATTCCCTTTGAAGTTAGTGGTAAAACTTTCATTGGTATAGTCATAGAATTGTAATCTGTGTTTAAGTCTCAAAGACCCTGTCATCATGTTTATGCTGTAAAAGAGGACAGGGATGTGTTTATGTCACAAAAAATGGAGCTATAAGGGTCACAGAAAGAGTAAATGCTTGTTCACAATTTTGGTTCTGTGTGTTCAGAATCCATTTCTTACAAAAATGTATGCAAAATGGGAGCAGAACACAGTGAAGAAAGGGAAGAATCTGGGCGTAGTTACTGTAATTTTTCCTTCTATTTTTGACTCATAATAGAAAATATGCTGAAACACTGTCTACTGCATTGTGCCTTTATATACATACACTCCAGAAATAAAGAGTTTTTAAAATTTTTAATAATACTTGTGGGGTTTTTTAGGGTAGTGGCAAGTCAAAAGCTGGGGAAAACTTTTATTCAAAAAGACTTAATATAGCATGATCATTGAATTGATCTATGATGCAAGGAAACATCACATATTAAGTAGCATGAATTCTATGCATTTTATATAAATAGATAATACATTTTTCATTCACAGAGCATAAAAAACACATATTACACAGGCACAACTTATGTGGAGAAAGGATTTACTAATTGTTATGAATAAACTTTTTATAAATTGATGAAATGTAGTAAGTGCTATGAACTGATGAAGCTTAATAAGCATATTCATCTCAACTTTACCCCATCTTTTTTCAGATGCACATGTACAGCAGGCTGGACAGGGTCACAGTGCAATGAAGATATAAATGAATGTGATCCTGACCCGTGCTTGAACGGAGGGACCTGCTATGAGTCTGTTGTCCAGGGGCACTTTATATGCCTTTGTCCTCCTTTTTATACTGGAGACTCTTGCCAGCAGCGCTACAACCCCTGTGACCCACACTACAATCCATGTGTAAACAATTCAACCTGCCTGGCACAGGTTGATGGCATTCCATTGTGTGTTTGCAAAAAAGGTAAGAATTGGCACAGAGTACAAAGTGTTTTCCTATTGTCAGTGTGTGAATGTTAGACATCCTATTAAATCGTGAAAAAGTTGTAGTTGCGTTGGATTTTAAGACATTGTTACCGAAATAACTAATACTTTGTAGTTTAATAGAACTTTCCAGGGAACTTGAAAATGTTTACTGCATTGTATTTTACATGGCACTCCACTGTGTGTTTGTAAAAAATATAAGAATTGGCACAGAATACAAAGTGTTTTCCAATTGTCAGTTTGCAAGTGTCAAAACTGGGGCCAGTTTTGTTCAATATCTTCATCAGTGACCTGGAAGATTGGATGGAGTGTACCCTCAGCAAGTTTAGAGCTACCAAGCTAAGGGAAGTAGTATATATGCTGGAGGGTAGGGATAGGATTCAGAGAGACCTCAACAAATTGAAGGATTGGACCAAAATAAATCTCATGAAGATAAAAAAGGAAAAATGCAAAGTCCTGCACCTCAGATTGAACAATCCCATGCACCAGCACAGGCTGGGGTCTGACTGATGAAGCAGCAGCTCTGCATAAAAGGACCTGGGGTTATAGTGAACAAACAGGAAGCTGAATATGAGCCAACAATGTTCCCTTGTTGCAAAAAAGGCTAATGGTATACTTGGAAGTATTAGTAGCAGTATTGCCAGCAGATCAAGAGAAGTGATTATTCACCTCTTCAGCACCGGTGAGGCTACATCTGAAGCTCTGTGTCCAGTTTTGGGCCCTTCACTACAGAAAGGATGTGGACAAATTGGAGAGAGTCCAGTAGAGGGTAATGAAAATGGTTAGGGAGCTGGTGCACATGACTGCTGAGGACAGGCTAAGGGAAATGGACTTATTTAGTTTGGAGAAGAGAAGACTGAAGGAGGATTTAATAGCAGACTGAAACTACCCTTCAGGTAGATGAAAAGATGATGGAGCTAGAGAATACAAAGAGCAATGACCTCAAGCTGCAGCAAGGGAAGTTTAGGTTAGATATTAGGAAAAGCTGTCTCACTAGAAGGGTAGTAAAACACTGGAGCAGGTTACCCAGAGAGGTTTTGGAATCTCCATCCTTGGAGGTTTTTAAGATCCAAATGGACAAAGCCTTGGTTGGGATGTTATAGCTGGGGGTGGTCCTGCTTTGATCAGGGGGTTGAACTAGGTAACCTCCTGAGATCCCTTCCAACCCTAAAATGATTCCATGATAACTATTAAGTATTATTACTTATTTGGAAATGGTCACTACTGAATGCTGAAAAACATGTCTCATTAATTTTGGAAATAAGCTGCTCACAAAATGGTGGCATTAATAAGTCTGAGCACAGTTTAAAAGAATTTTGTATCTAAAGAACACTTTAGATACAAAATGATGGCTTTGCAGTCTTCTTTGGAAATGAAATGTAAAGTGTATTGACATTTTTAATTAACTTTCCTAGAAACAAACAAACAAACAAACAAACAATTTGTGTTCAAATATCTTGGTGCATAATTTCAATTTCAACAGGTACAAAAATCTTACCTCTTAAAGTATGAAACCTTTTAGCTGAAGAGCTTAATAAATCACCAATGTTAAATTCTAGCAAATATTGGAAAAATGGAGAAATTCCATTATTAGTCCAGTACCTGTCCTGTCAAAACAATAGAGCTGATCATTTGGGCCTCTATCAAAGAATTAGAGGCTAAAAAGTCAACTTAGTACAAGTTGATTTCATGGAAGCCAGGTCTGGCAAAGAAATACCTTGTGTTTTGCAGGGAATTGAGACCACAAGATCTAGTTCATAAAAGCAATTATGATGATGCTTATACACTTGGATTCTTGAAGTCATCTGACTAATAAATAAAAACAAATAAGATTAAATGACTAGCATTACAGTCAATTAACAGGGCACACATTAGATTGATTAAAAACTGGCTCAGAGACACGTCTCAGAACGTATTTGTTAATGAGGAACTATAAATGAGTGGGTCAGTTACTTATATGATACCCAGAGATACCTTCTTGGTCCAACACTATTCGGCATTTTTATTAACTATCACGACAATACTGTAAAATCTTTGCTAGTAAAGTCTGTAGATGACAAAGACTGGTTGGGTTGTTAATGTGAATGCAGGTTGCACGTTAGAGTAATCTTATCTGCCTGGTTAAATACTCACCATCCAACAAAATTAGTTTTAAAACAACCAAATGCAGAGTGTTACATCTAGGAGCTAAGAAAATAGATTATATATGCACAGCTGAGGGACTGTTGAAAAAATGGTGTCTCAAAAAGAACTCCAAGTTCATTAGAGAGAATTTCATCAGCATGAGCTTGCAGTGTAGTTTCGTGGCTAAAATGGCTAATTGCAACTGTTAGGTTTCTAAAATTGAAAATATCAAGTAGAAGTGGTTAAGCGAATTTGCCTTTGTACACAAGATTGAGGAGATCCCTTCTACCCCCAACTCCTAGAATATTATGTCTAGTTTGGGTGTACACAGTTTAGGAAGGGTATGGAAATTTCAGAGAGCACTCAAAGAAGGGACATAAAAAAGATAGGCAGGCTGGAAAACAAGTCTTATGTTGCTAGCTGAGGAGTTCAAACTATTCAGTTTAATAAGAAGCTGGAAAGAAATTTAATTGCTATATTCGGTCATTACAGATGGCAGACACAGCTGATAATTGGGGCCTTTTCAGTCTTCATGACAAAGGTATAATAAAAGCCAATGGCTGGAAGTTGAAGGTAGAGAAATTTAATCATCAAATAAGTTGCAGTTTCTTAACCCTGAGATTAATTAAACATCAGAATACCTTTTCAAGTGAAATGGAGGACTGCCATTAGGCATCTTTCTAAATGACACTTTTTTCAGTTTTAGGGAGCACACACACACCATAGAATTGCAAGAAAACAGACTAGAACATTATCACTGCTCCTTTCTGTCTTCGCAGTTCACAAAGTGTACAAAGATTGAACCTCGTGGTTTGAGTCCATAAAATGTGTCATATTTAAATGTAGGAGTCTGGTCTGTTCAGGGGGAGAAAAAGGGGAGAGGCTAACCATTTTCTTTCTGTTATAGAACAAGTTCTTTAGAAAGTGTAGAGATGTAATATGGCCAGTGTAACAGAGGTGGCCATCATCCCTCCCTCCCAGTCTCCCCTGGTAGAGACTCAGCTCCTGCTCTGCTCTGTTTCTAAGAAATCCTCCCTGTGCTTTTGCCTGTCACTCCTCCATCTTATTAGGAAACTTGAAAAGGGAGGCTTCCAGAGTGTCTTGGAGCAAATCATAACCTGTCTTCTTTACCTGTGGATCCCTCAAACCCTGCTGTTCCCAATCAATTAGTCTTTCCTACTATGTGGGCCCTCTTCACCCACACATGCCACCAAGGGCACCCATTATTTTATGGGTAAATGATGGCCTCCATCCTCCCCTGTACCCATGCCCATGCCTTACAGGTGTATCAGTCAAACGATTCAGTGGGCTCTAGGCCCCAGTCTCTCATCCACCTCTTCAGTCTCTTGTCAATCTCTGGCCCTCTTGCATCCGGGATTTCTCTAGCCCATCTCTGCCCTTCCTTTGGGTACTGGGCTCTCATTAACCCCATCTCTGCCCCTCCTGGGCTGAGGATTCCTTATCACTGCCCCCCCTGGGCAGCTATACTACTACTTGTCCTGTCCCCCTTGTTCCCTGGCAGCCTCAAGGCTTATGTGCTTTACAAGCACTACTGGGACCTCCTGACCTTCCCTACAGTCCTAAACCTAGACCACCAGTTAAACCTCAAACCAAAACCCTTTGAATATGAATATTCACTTGCTACAACATAATTAAGCACACTGGCTCTCTTCTGCAATCCCCATCAACACAGAGTCTAACCCCCTGCCAGCCCTTAGCTCCTTACTGACATCTCTCTGGGATAGCAGGAGCTCTCATCAGCAGGCTGCAAAGCTCTTTCAGCTTCAGCCTCCAGGGTCAGACTTCCTGCTTATATGCCACAGAGCCCTGCCCACCTTGTGGTCAGGTGACTCCCTGGGCTGTGTTCAGGTTCTTCTAATGAGCTTTGCTTACTGGCCTTCAGGGTAGCCTATAGTAGTACCAAGCTAACAGTAGTTTTACCTTGTCTCTCACACAAAACTGTTTTGTACTACTGCCAGGGATCTACTAGCACTGCAGTATCTGTGACTAGCACAGCAATAGGCACTTCCCATTCTGTGGGCTTTGGCTACCTATTCCATTACAGCTAGTTCCACTCTTTACTGCCAGAGTGCAGTTTGCCCCTATTTCCCTCGCTCTAAGTAACAGAAGCCATAGGCTCACTGTAAAACTATGATGCTTGTATACTTTATATTCAAGTTTTGTCATTTTTGTTTTGCTTGCATTCCTCTCTGTTAGGCACTTCATATTGTTTTATTCATATTCAAAGGGGAACAAGACAGTCACAGGATACAGCTAGTGAATTAATTCTTTTTTTAACCATATTTCTGTTCATATACTCCATTCCAAGGGAGAAAAAAAGTTAATGTTGAAGCCAATCTTAGTTATTAAAAAATCTATTTCATTGTACCATAAGGAGAAAAACATTGCAGTGCTAGTGTCATTGCAAATAAATCCCTCCACCAGTCCTTAGAAACAGAGGGAAATACTGATAATTCATGGAAATGGTTCAGACAGTGTTTTGAACTATATGCTAAAGCCACAGGAGCAAATAATTGGAGGATGAGCAAAAGATTATTCTGCTCTTAACAGTGGCCAGTGAAGCACTGATATAAAATGCATTCCATGAAGATGGTAGCATGGAAAGAGAGAACATTTTACCAGAAATAATTACATTGTTTGAGAATCATTGTGTTCCTGGGGGGTGGAAATTTCTTACAAAAGATATGTTCAGGATGAGAACACAGAATGAAGGAGAAACCATGAAGGAGTTTGTCACAGACTTAAACTTAAAAAGCCAGGCCTGGAAGTATGGAGAATTACAAGACTCTCATTAAAGCCAAGATTGTCCTGGGATGCAGTACTAAAAAAACAGAACAAAACAAAAATGAACAGTTACTTAGGGAGATGGATCCAATAAAGAAATAAAAAAATATACATGGCATGAAAGGGAACAAACAAAAACACAAATAAGCAGCCCTAAGAAAGTCACTGAGTATATGACTGTCAGTACTATAACTAAATCAGCAGGGAAATGTTCATAGTAATTGAATTGGCCAAGTACTGATGCATGTATAGCAAGGAATAATGCCAATGATATGGCAATCAGCATGAGTTTTTCCAGTGCTATAGAAAAAAAAAAAACAGTATTAAGACAAATATGTATTAACTAATCACAAACTACTAGAAGAGACTTGGAGAAGTTTCACCTGCAGTACATGAGCTACTTTGAAAATTTAAATATATGACTTAACAGTTGAGTTCTAATCTGAACTTCCCAGTTCCTTCTATCAATATACAGTCTAATATTATGGAATAAATAAATGTGTGAACATGATAAAAAGCTATATCTTCAGGTACACAGGATAAACTAAAACTAAAACCAATAAAGATGAAATGCTGCAAGCAACGATACAAACTTCAATTAAAGGAGAGGGGTGGAAAGACACGCACACACATATTCTCAGCTACTTATTCCCAATATAAAAATGAACTCCTGAAGGATTCAGAAACTGATTTTTTTCCAGTGATGAGAAGGAAAATATTTGAATGAACACATGAAGGAAGCCTTGAAATAGTCAATTCAGAAAGGATAATAGGAGATGTATTTTGACCATAGGTGACTAGAAACATAAAAAAAATGGTCAACAAAGGACACATCACATCAGAAGTATGGAGATGTTTAAGAGAAAGAAACACTGATACCAGATAAACAAGTAATAACTTCATAGGGCAAAGTCTGAATTAATGTGTTCAGCCTGACAAGATACGACCACCAATTTGTAATAATCTCAATTATCAATTTCCCTGGAGAAGTCATGCTGAATGATGCTACAGCTGGAACGGTTCTCAGACCCAAAGCTGCAGGATGGAATTCTAAAGGTAGGAACTGATAATAGATCATAGTTGAAGGAATTCCTAGACCTTGCAACACTGTAAGACTTTCCTCATGAGATCTCTAGATGCAAATAACCACACCAAATGGTTAAACACACAGGATTTGGCAAAATGCACACTAGCCAGAAAATTTTACTGGTGTCAGTGAAGATATACCTCACTTAAACGCAATGATTTCATATGAAAACAAAAGTCTTATGAAAGTCATAAGCATTAGTTCAACATACTGAGAACTGTGTGAGAAACCAGTTTAAGAAAAACAGATACAAGAGGACAAAATAATTCAAATTGCCTTTGTTTTACGCTATAAGAATAAGCAGTCTGTCAATGATAAGGACTTACCTAAAAAGGACTTAGTTAAGGAAGGATTAGGAAGATTATTGAAATACCTGAAGAAATTGTTTGGGACATATTAGATGATGTTAAAATAGCCCGAGTATTTAAAATAAAATTATTTGATACTAAAATGTTATAGTTGAGAAAAATAATAAGTAACATATAAATCTTAATATGTGCCTCTCTTAAAACTCCCTGTATTTTATTCATCTGGATCTTCTTGCCCTTAAAAAATGTCAGTATTAATATAAAGCTAAATTATCACAATTGCTAACTGTGACAATATTATCAATAAAGGAAGCGAATAAAAATACAATAAACAGTTAATATTTCAGTTACTATCTCTTTTTGTTTATCCCTTGATGAAAAGCTTTTGGCAGAGATCGTGTATTTGCCACGTGGTCTATACTTCAAGAGGACCTATGATAGGCTCAGTAATCTGCCCAATATCTGACACCCCCTAGTGGTCATACATTCCTGTCCACATGCCCTGGTCTCTTTTTACCTCCCACCTCTCTCCTGTCATGAATTGATCTTTGAAACTTTTAACTGGAGGGCTGCCTCTAGAGGCTGAGGTAGTCTCATAGATTCATAGATGCTAGGGTCGAAAGGGACCTCAATAGATCATCAAGTCCGACCCCCTGCATAGGCAGGAAAGAGTGCTGGGTTCAGATGACCCCAGCCAGATGCCTATCTAACCTCCTCTTGAAGACCCCCAGGGTAGGGGAGAGCACCACCTCCCTTGGGAGCCCGTTCCAGACCTTGGCCACTCGAACTGTGAAGAAGTTCTTCCTAATGTCCAGTCTAAATCTGCTCTCTGCTAGCTTATGGCCGTTATTTCTTGTAACTCCCGGGGGCGCCTTGGTGAATAAAAACTCACCAATTCCCTTCTGTGCTCCTGTGATGAACTTATAGGCAGTCACAAGGTCGCCTCTCAACCTTCTCTTGCGGAGGCTGAAGAGGTCCAGGTGCCCTAGTCTCTCCTCATAGGGCTTGGCCTGCAAGTCCTTAACCATACGAGTGGCCCTTCTCTGGACCCTCTCCAGGTTATCCACATCCCTCTTGAAGTGTGGCGCCCAAAACTGCACGCAGTATTCCAACTGCGGTCTGACCAGTGCCCGATAGAGGGGAAGTATCACCTCCTTGGATCTGTTCGTCATGCATCTGCTGATGTACAATAAAGTGCCATTAGCTTTTCTGATGGCTTTGTCTCTTCCTAATGCCCTTCCTAAGTATACAATCCTCCGGGCTTCTCTGTCCCAAACTCTACAGGGTGGATTTTCCCTTTAAGACAATCCCATTTATGCTTTAAGGACAATAATCATGACCTGCATCCCCATAGTCACACCCACGATCACACCCATGCCTCGCAGATATTACTCTGTCCACAATTTACTTTTCTTGTAGAGGCCTCAGCTGCCTTTATTCTGGCTGCAGACTTCCAGCCCTGGCCTACTGATTTGGGCCCTGCTCTCTCAACCTCAGCCCTCTCTGTGTCTCCAGTCTCCAGGTTCCTTGGACCTGTCTTGTGCTTTGTCCCTGCCCCCCAGCATCCCTGATTCAGGGCAAAACTGTTCTTGGTTCAGCTCAGCTCCCCTAGCACCCCTGATTCAGGACAAGGCTGCTCTTTCCATGTGCCAGCCACTGGCCTTTCAGCTGGGCTCAGCTTCCTGGGCCACCTAACTGTGCAGGGATGCTGCTGCTTGCCACTATAGCATCTGGGCTATTGCCCCATGTAGTCCACCAGGTCCTTGACTCTGGAAGGGCATTATGCTGGGTGCCCCTGCAGCACCCCTGTGGCATCCAACCCATCCCTATCTGCCACACCTGGTCCCCCAATAGTACACAAACATTAGCATCCATATTAAAGAAATATCAGCAAACTTCTTCCACACACTCCTTCCTGTTCTGGTTCAATACCCTACCCCAATACTTCAAAATGTTAGGCTCACTTTTATGGGTGTCCATGAGCCTGCTTCCTGAAATCAGCTGCCCTGGGGACCACCTTTTGCTGCAGCATGCAGGGTGTGACTGTCCACTCTGGCTCACACCCTGGGTTTATGCGTCTTAAAGCCCTGCCCCCTTTCTGTAATGGCCCCAGCCACACATAAGAGTTGCCCCTTTTAATTAAGGGCCATGGTATGCTCCTGCTGCTCCAACCCCACACAACCAGGCAGAGAGAGGTCTTGGAGGCCAGTGACAGAACACGTAAGCTGTTTCAACATGACAGGAGAAAAAATGACTTTTTGCCTGACTTTAGATTTAAAGTGGCTTCTTTTGTCCTTTGTTCTACTTGGCTATCTTTCTTGTAGAGAGAGATGATGATTTAAATTAATTTGGCTTAACTAGGTACTTAAATCACAGGAAAAAAAATTTAGCCCATGCCCACTTCAACAGCAAGAAAATCATGTAAGTATTGAAATTGTTCAGTGTCTCTATTTTGGTCTGAAAAATACTAAAATCCTCTGGTCTGAAAAGCCCTTTGAGAAACCTAATGTGTTAGGTGTTCTCAGAGTTTGCCTACAACCTACAGAAGCATTTAGTTTGGTGCAAAGCAGAACACCCAGTCTCACCTGATTGAAATACAGTGGTAATAGTTTCTATTTTTTATCCTGGAGTCTATTGGTGAGAGTACCCCCCATGAAGTGGGTCCAGGTTCTGGACTCCATTAGCATAAGGAGATTCAGATCCATATGTATCATGTCCTACAAAATACAGTATGTCTTGTAGCCCAGAGATGAAAAGAGTCCAGCATTCCTGCCCTTGACAGGGTTATTTCTTGTTTGTTTATTTTTAATCCAATGACTGTTGAGTATAGAATAGATAGATAAACCTGGGAGCAGGTATCTGGGGCTAGAATTGTCTACTGTTATGATAATATTACAAGATGTGGCAATACCACCATTGCTGCATAGACTTTAGGGATTTTCTTTTCTTTGGCCCCTCAGACTTCCACTTGGCTGTAGAATCCAACTGCCACTGCTAAAACCCCATGACCAGATCTGAAACCCCATTATACCTGAAATCATAATATTTGAAGTCAATAAGATGTTCAGTTACCTTAGACTAACCTGCAAAGATTGAATCAATTCATTCTCAGGGTTATTGACTATCTGTACTTGGCCAATTGGTCCAAAAGTAGTATTTGATGCTCAGTTCATGATATAACATTACATAACAGAGGGAATTTAGCAGAAAAAAATATCTAGGACTTGGGAATTAGAAATGTTGCTTAATATTATATGCAATGGTGCAGGTTTTTTGTAATAAAAACATTAGTATTTTTATACGTAATCATATCCATCTTATTTTTAAAATCACTTCCCAGCTCTTTCAACTCTATAACACTTTAGCTATATTATATACATATATAACTTTATTTATATATCTGTATAATCACATTATATACTGATTCTGGATATGACCATAAACTATACCTGACTACAGAGCCTGATGGCAATGTGGTGAAGCTACTTCTGGTGGGGTAGCTCCTATAAAATACCACAATGTTGCAACCTCCAGAGTAAGGTGAGTATAGGACACCTCAAAACCCTAGCCTCTATTGCCTTGTGGGTACTTTTTGGTTGGAAAGTGGCTAAGGGACATTACCCTGAAAGAAATGTGCCTTTGCTGAGGTGTTAGGCAGTCAGCAACAGTTCTTAACTGTTTCCGTGGTCTAAAGCGGGGATGGTAGGTCTTGGGCTACCTTCACTCCTCTGTACTTTTGCCTAGGTGTATGCATCAAAGATCTTGGTGTGGTGGTCGCAGGATTTCTTATAAATCGATTCAGCAAGCACCTGACCAGATGTCTTACAGGTTCTGGAGGATCAATGGTTGCCTACACCTTATATACAAATATATATAATCATCTCTAATTTTCCTTTTTCACCTTCCTCCCCACCTCAACATTTTGAAAAGCTTCAAGTTTCAGCCTGTTGCTTTGCAAACTGTTAATATTAATGCATTTCTGTCTCTGAGAATCAGAGGTCCAGTTTTGAACCACAAGATTGAAAAAAAAAAAAATCTTTTTTTTTTTTCAATCGAATGCAGTTCTTTGTGTTTTTGGCAGAAGCAGACAGAAATATGCATGAAATTATTTTGTCAGAAAAGATCAAGTCTGAGAATAATGTCATGGTAGCCTTGGGACTCTATTCACAGCATATTTCCATTTCTCAAAACATTTCTTGTTAAAAAAATGGAATATGACATGGCTGACAAATAATTCCCATTTATTTCTCAATTTATTTTTTACCATTTGTCTTGTCTTTGTATTAGTCATTTGAGAAAAATCCAAGTAGTAAAGGTCCTCTTAGTTTGTCACTACTTATAAGATAATTTTTCAGAAGACCAAAACTGGCCATTTTAAACAGGTTTCTAAATACTATTCCTTATTTGCAGGCAGCAACACAAGTAATTTGCTTTTTGCTATTGATCAGACTAATATTTTTATTTGGAAGTTTACTAGGTTGTTTTACCTTCAAATGATCATTTTGTTTTCCCACATAAAAAGCAGCAAGGTCAAAAATGAAAAGGTCTCCTCTAAATAATGTCTTGGTTAGCTATGAAATGTAAAAAAGACACCTTGTAAAGTGTTCTTCTGGAAAGCTACAACCCATCATTTACATGTACTATTGATTTACAATTTGGATTCGAAGCCTGACTAATTTGCACTACCAAAGTCAGCAAGTAGTTGCATTTAAATGTGCCTATTACTTTAGTACACAGGCTACTAGATATCATTATAGTAACAATACATTATAGCAAGATGCATATTTCCAAGCTTTCAATTAATGTGCCGCTTTACAAAATAGTTTCCTTAAAATAAAAATGGTTTTGTTTTGTAACTTAAATAAATGAGCTGTGCTCAAAACACTATATATAAATTAGTTTTTGAGATATGATATGCATTGTAAAATGTATTGAACAAATGCTAGTTAGCTACTGATAACATTAGCAGCTGCTTGTGTTAATTTACAATTATGAATTTGAACAGAAAAAAAAATGTTAAACAGGAGATAGGGTGTTTTTTGTTACTCTTTTCCTCTTTTCCTTAGACCACATTAAATAATCTAGAAACTTGCAAGGGTTGGTGTCGGGGCCGAGAGGCTGTGGCCAGCAGCCCGGGCACGTGGGCCGGGGAAGTCGGCACGGCGAACTAGAATTAGGCACTGACACATGGAGGTTGATTAAAGATTATTTTACTTACACCGTAGATGGTCGCGGTGCAGGCAGGAAAACTTGCTGGGTTACAGTTGTAGATAGAAGAAAAGAAGAAAAGAAGGAAAACTCTAACGATGAGAGCTCTTTAAACCGATACGAGAGTCCATGCTGTGACTCTCAACGAGTGCGCAGGGCAGGGGTACATCAAGGATCGTCCGGTAACAGGGAGAGATTCTTGATGGGTGATCAAACCACCGGTCGGCTCCAAGACACGCGCAGAGTTTGCTTGGCTCTACCACATGGCCCAGAGTTCTCCATGAGATGGATGCGGAGTCCCCCTAAATGAGGTCCTCCCCGGAGATCTCCGACTTGGGCGGAAACTGCTCAAGCCTCTTATACGGCTAGCAAGCCAATCGCTAGCCACCACATGGGAATAATTTAGAATCAGCTAATAGTGGGACACAAATTTGCATGCGAGTGGCGGGAAATCCTTTGCACTGGGGTTTTCTCTCTGCAGCTGAGAATCGCACCGTGCAAAGAAAGCTCCATGTGGCGGGAAATAATTCTGCAGTGCCGAAGCGCACACACAATCGTTGGGTAATGACAGTTGGCACCTACTGTTTAAACTTGCAGCAATACATTTCTCTGTATTCAATGCACTATTGAAAGGGCTGGCAACCTATGGTTGCATCAGGCCCATGGAGCCTTTGGATTAGGTCATGGTGCCATAACTTTGGCAGCATTTAGCTGCAAAGGTCTCTCCCTGCATCATACCGTAGTCAGATGCCTAGGGCTCCAGTGGAGAGGAAGCTCTGCTAGTGCTGTGACAGTCAGGCTCTTGCCGTGCCAAACTGCAGCAGAGCAGTAGGAGCAGTGGGGACAAGCAGTGGCAGAGGCTCAGTGCTAAATGCCCACCTTCTCCAACCCACACTAGGTCATTTTGGCCCCCATTCCCACAGGAAAATGTTGCTGACTACCTAATTGGATCCTTGTTACTTTTGACAGTAATTGCTAGTTTAATTTGTTATATACTCAATTTGTTATAAAGTATCACAAGTATTTGCAGTTCAGTTAAAAAAAATATATGAACTGTAGTTACTATATGTTATCTAATGTCAAAAATGAGTCATGACAGATATGACAGCTGCAGAGAAGCTAAATGAGATGAGCATCACAATGTAGAGGAGTGAACAATGTGAACAAGCCTAGTGTCAGCTACCTGGAGGGGGAGAGTCTAAAGAGTCAGAGCCCAAGAGAGGAGCTTTCAGGGCTCAGGGGCCTAGAGAGACTAAACAATGAACAGCAGAGTGATCTTTGGAGGGTGCTCTGGACTGTGTTGGCTGTGTTGAGGACAAAGGGCTGCTTAACCTTCTGAAGGGAGACAGAAAACCTCTGCCTGAGCGTGCTTTGCCCCAAGAAATGCTATGATTGAAGCAGAGCTGTCTGTTTGCTGCTTGGAACTTTAGATTGTGCTGAACTTTAGGAGCTTCATCACCAACAGAAGATGAAGCTCCTCTTTCAGATGGGGAACTGGATGCTAGCTCCTTTAGTAAGGGTGATGGAGTTCCAAGGAGTGCAATGTAGTGAAAGACCAGGGTGCGAGTAGGAAGGAACATAGGCTTCTTCAAGAGAAAAATAGAGGACATAAAGGCATCTGGCTTCAAATCAATAGAGGACAGAGGACAACTAAACTGTCCTCTATGCTGGCCACCTTACCCCTGCGGCTTTTGAGGATTCTCTCAGAAACCCAGTAAAGCTGCAGTGATCCCGAGGAAGCACCCCACTAAAGAGCCACCCTATGACACAATTAAATTAACCTATAAATATTTTTATCTTCAAGGTTCTTTTCAATGTTATATTTGCTCATGTTTCAGTGAAATATCATTGTGTGTCTTGCTGATGTTCCTCTTAGGAAAAATAGTTTACAAACATTATTTTAATTCCAACATTCTGGTGTATTTTAAAGGAAAAAAATAATATGGAATTTGAACTCCCCTGCTTATTGGGGATGCCTATAATATTCTGTTGCTCTGTTTTCATAATGTTCTCAAAGAACATTTGTCAGAATTAAAAAAAAAGAAAAGTTTTGTAACATTAGTTCCAATTCAGACATACCCTGTGCTTACTTAATAAATAGATGTTTGCACAGATGTACAGAAATTATACCCAACATAAAGTAAAGCAAGGTGACTCAGCTGTATGACTCTTCCTATTTTGTTTCAAAACTTGGAACAAATGAATGAGTCAGGCAGTTCCAGGAAGAAAATGGAAGTTTTTATAATTTATATACTTGCATGAATTTAGAGATTTGTATTTTATTCCTGCCTTTGCCACAAGATTCCTGCACAGGCAATTAAAATAATATTGCTCAAATTGCTTTATACTTCTATGTTAAACACCATTTTTTTTTTACATGAGTGCTAATGTTGTTGCTGAAATTTACTGTAAAATTTTCATTAAAAATTTGTTTTGAAGAAAAAAAAGAATTTGCTTCAACAATTCAACATTTCCTCCCTTTTTTTCTTAATATATATGGTTACATAAAATAGGATTCACTTTTATCTTACCATTCACTGAAGTATGAATGCTTAGGTTCATTTAGTTCAAAGTGGGAAGGATCTGACTTTAACTAAATGATGGACTATGACTTCAGTGGCCACCTGGTGGTATTTTGTAACCAAACCTAAGCTGGTGTTTGGTACACATATTGACAGCATACTAAATGATACATGAAGAATTATAACAGGCTGCCTAAAACTCACCCTTGTTGCCTGCCTATATTCATTATTTGGCATATTGCCTCCTTACATCAGGGGGGACGTTGCGAGCAACACTGACTGGCAGGTACAAGAGTCAGACGACTGTCACCCACTATATGGACATTAACCAGAGCACCATTGTCTCTTATCAAGAAATAGGACCTCTGCCAGACCATTGACTACAGCACCAGAACGAGACAGAAGTACCCTCTGGCAAAAAGAATGGGAGAAATTAGGTGGCAAAACTGTTCAATGGAGCCAGGGAGGAATTACCCCATGAGGAGTTAGCATCAGGTTCCAACTACAAATGGCACACATGGCAGAGCCTGAACAGATTGAGAGTGGGTCTCAGCAGATGCAACTTACTCATGAAATCATGGGGCCTCTATGTGACTGACCAATGTGTTTGTTAGGAAAAGCAAACCAAGCATCATCTCCTGGGATGCCCTGTAGCACCATAATGCACCCCACAAGACCTGGCAACACCAGAAGCAGTGGCCTGTGCAGAATATTGGGAGCAGACCATACAGAAAGGTTGGACTGGAGACATGATGAAGAAGCAAACCAAACCTAAGTGTTTCTATGTTGTATAATATGATTAATAAAGTAAGATACACAGTATTCATACTTCTTTGGTTTGCTTTTAAGGTCCCTATGTTTTGCTCTGGGTTTAGGAAAAAGTGTGAATTTTAGAGCTGCATATGATCTTAAATTACAGAGCTCATAGCTAATAGAATTGGGAAGAGTGTGATGGATATGAGTAGATTTGAGCCTAAGTTTAGTATTATGTTTACAGAGCTCAACATCAATTAACACAGGAGAGATTGCAGAGCATCTTCAATGGGTGAGGAAGGCTGAGGTGAACTGGATTGAATAACTTACTCCATTCCCTTTAATAGGTTGCCATTACTTATTGGAGTTATTTAATATGTTATACACGTTTACTGTCTTTTTCTGTGCACTGCTTTTCAGTGAAGTCTCATTTCCCCAGCCCATTCACAGAGGCTGCTAGTCTGTAAGAAAGCTCAGTCTGAAATGTCAAACATAATGAATAAAGGAAAAATCACAAAAGAGAAAGTTGGCCATAGACACTCCTCTGGGTCCTATTCTCACAGGTTTGGCATGTTCTTCTGATTCATCAGCTGAACCTTAGGTAAAGAAACAAGTTGCCACCTTTTCTTTTGCTGTTTAGTGTCACTAGGGCGCCATGTACCAAAGAACAATTCATGAAGAACAGCTTATTGTCAATGACTGAAAAGTACTTGATATAACCCATCCCATTATTCAACAAAACTACTGAACTCTACTTCAAAATTAATAAATTATACATTCTTAATATTAATGAATTGTAAATTGCTCAAGCCAAACCCTATTTTATGATCTCCAACCTCCCCTCCCACCCCTTACTGGCCAAGTAAAAATAACATAGAAGGGCTCAAGCCTCCACATTTCATTTACCCCAAAATTCAAAAGTCCCTTTTAAGGGTGGATCAATGAAACGTAAAAAATGTGGTTACATGAAGAAATACCAAGATTCTATGGGGAAAAAAACAAAACCAAAACACAAAAAAAGCACAGCACAAAATCAGGCAAAAAAATTAATTACTAAATCAAAATTCAGCAGTCTGGCAGCTCAAAGTTCATACATTGTGATAGATATCATTGATGTAAGGATTCAGCTGAGCTGGGTTCCATTCAGGACTCTGTCAATGATTCTATGGCTTTAGTCAAACCACTTAACTTGTTGGTACTTGAGCTTCTCCATCTGTAAAAATCAGCTAATGCTGCTCCAAGTACTTTTTGAAAAACTTTTATATTTTCAGATTGATATAAATGTAAAGCATTGCTCTAATAGTGCTATTATTTTTTTTTTTTAATCTATCTACTGCTTTTAGACTGGCATTGACATTTAGTATAGTGGCAAACAAAACATTCCTCACATTTTGGGCAATAACAGCCATTTGAATTCTACTAGTTATTTTTTCATAACTGTTTTAATGAAATTTCTGATATAATGATACTCTTATGCAATTTGATTGTCACCATAATAGCTGACAGTCAATCTAATGTCAATGGTCATGCATGTTAGTGCTATTACACCATGAATCTTTGATTATAATGGCATAGTTTGAGCAATATAATAGAGTCATTACAATATCAACTGAAATATACAAACTCAGCTCTTGAAAGGTTTATATGGGGAAGATATATGGACAGTATCAAGATTGAGTTATAGACATTTAATTCAGTGTATATAGGAGCAATTTGTGGCATGACTGTGTTACTTCATAGTAGTGTGTTTGGTATTACAACGGGGACAACATGTTAACAACTTATAAGATAGTGGTTTGATAATGCAGTATATGTTGAAAATCATAACATGCTTTAGTTTGTACAAGAGAAAGCAGTTATTAGACAAGCTCCTGTCTTGATTGGCCCATTATTTCTAAAATCCTTAGGGATGTGCAGAGCTTTGGGTGGTGATTCGATTCAAAGGAGATTCGGCCCAATTTGGTGGCCGAATCTCTGAATCTGATTCAAGTCAGGGGACCAATTAAAAGGTCTGAATTGATTCAAAGCTCTCTGATTCTTTAGAAAAGATTCAAAGAGCTTTGATGATTCAGGGAGTCCCTGGTGGCCGCAGCATGGAGCTGCGGCTGACTGTGAGCTGGTAAATACTAGGGGTGGGAGAGCGGGGACTGGAGGAGTAGGGAGGGGACCATGGGGGGACCTCTGTCAACCCCCTCGACTTCTCTGGCTCCCCCAGCCTCCCCATGGATGCCCCACCTTCTCTAGCTTGGTACTTCAAAAAAAAGCCCTGGTGCTCACTGGGTGCTGCCAGGCAGAAGGAGAAATCTCCGCTGCCCCCCACTGCCCCACATTGCATGGGGGAGCTCTGGCATGAACCCCTTAACCCTCCCACTCCCACAGCCCCCCCATGGGTGCCCCACATGACCCAGCTCCAGCCCTTAAAAAAAACCCCCAACAAAATGAAGCCCCAGGACTCACTGCTCCTAGTGTGGCCTCAGGGCTTTGGGAAGCTTATGCAGACCCCTCCATGTGGCATAGGGCAATGGGGGGGGGGCAGCAGGGATTGCCCCCTGCCAGCAGGAGTGATGAGTCTGTTTTTTTTTTTCTTTTTTTTCTTAAAGGGCCAGAGCTGGCCTGGACAGGACACCCATGAGAGCTGGGGGAGTGGAGGGGGTGGTCAGGGGTCTCATGGAGAGCCCCCCATGCAGTGTGGGGTAGTGGGAGGTAGCAGGGATCGCACCCCACCTGGTAGCACCCGTTGAGTTAGGGCTTTTTTTCCAAAGAGCCAGGGGCTGGAGTGGGCGGGGCAGCCTTCCCTGGGCTGGGAGAGTGGGTGGAAGATGGGCCTGGCCTGACTGATTTGGACATTTGGCAGCAGCTGAATGTCCAAATCAGATTCAGCCAAATGAAATTGTGACAGTGATTTGAATCACGAAATCGAATCACTGTCCCCCAAATTGGACAAATCTGAAGTGAATATTAGCCACTTCACACAGGCCTAAAAACTATGTATAGACTCAGGGAGGATGCTCAGTTCTTACTTGCCATAACAGTGCACAATACTAGCTTTAGAATATGGAAACATAGTAAAGCTAAAGGTGCAATGGAATCTAATGTGTGATTCACACAATTGCACTTGCATTCATGGAGTTGATGGCTCCCAGCCATAGGGGAGACCCGGTTTAGTATCAAGTCCTTGACAGGTCCTGGGAAAAGCAATCATCACCAGAAGTTTCTCAGTGAAAAACTCTAAACTCCCTGATTATCTTGACATCATTGATCACTAGGAGAGTCTCAGGAAATGAACCCATGAGGTGTGCTTAAAATCTCTAGGCTTCTCCACAAAGAAATATCAGGACTGGTTCAATGAAAATGATAGAGCTCAATGACAGAAAAAGGAGAGCCTTCAAAGCTTGGCAGAATGACATCAGTTCTAAAAGGCAAGGCACTTATCACCACATTACAGCCAAGACCCAGAGGAAAATTTGAAAGTGGAAGAACAAGTTGCTAATCATAGCAAAAGAGATTAAAAAGTGTGATTATAGCAATGACGTGTAGTTTCTTCAGAGCAACCAAAGCTATCTATGGGGCAAGCACACAGGGAGATGTCCCTCTGAGGTTCAAGGATGGAACACTCCTTAAAGACAGCTCCACCATCTACACATGGTGGAACAAGTACTTTCAAAAGCTCCTGAAGTGAGACTTCAGTGTTGGAGACAATTTCATCAAAGTCATTCCACACAGTCTGGTGGATATGAAAGATAATCCTGAATAGTTTAACAAAAGGCCCTGAAGAACATCAAAGCAAGCTTCTCTACTTTATAATGATAGAGCAATCCTTGGAGAATGTGGAACATTTCCCCTACCTGGTTACTAACTTTCCTAAATAGTAAACATAGGGGCCAATATTTAACACTGGATAAAAGCTGCCAATATTGCCTTTGGGCATCTCTGAAATCATGTCTTTGCTGCTCATTATAACAGAACCCAAACCAATCTTCTCATGTACCAGGCTCTCATCCCCACTTTTGTATAGGTGTCAAAGTTGGACAACATATGGGAAACATCTGATAGTTTAGGAACCATACCATCAGCAACAAGTTCAGAAAAGTCTCCATATCAACTGGAAGGACGGAAGAACTAATACCGGTGTTCTGGTTCAAGAACATACCACCAGCGTTGGAGCCATATTTATACAACACCAGCTGCATTGGGCAGAGCATGCCATAACAATGCCTGACAACCTGTTCTGAGCAGGGGTTTTATATTCCCAACTGAACAATGGTCACCACTCTTGAGGTGGACAAAATAAGATATTAAAGGTCACCTTGAAGGCCAATCTGAAGAAATACAATATTAACATCAATATCTGGAAGACTGAAACACTGAATCATCCCTGATGATATGATGGTGTACAACAGAGCATCAATAATTTCAAGCAAACTCATCTCGCTGTGGAGGATAGACAAAAGAGAGAAAGGAAAAAAGCTGTGACCTGACATCACCAGGATCTACTCCTTCCTCCTGGAATTATTTGCTAAGTCTGTAGTCAGATATGTGGATCTGGGATCAGCCTCCTCAGTCATCCAGTGATTCACTGATGACTTTCCCATTCACTGGAAGACTGTGATCCTCATATTAAGGGACTGTCAACAACTGATCAAGCTAGTACATGGAGAAAGAGTGGGTTAAAGATATAGAGAAGCCAGACACTTGAATAGCTTTGTTGACACTTCAAAAAAGGTGGGGATTTTAGAAAACACCCCTAAAAGGAGGAGAGAGAAATAAACATTACAATAGATTCAACAAGGATGGACAAGTTGGGGATACAGTCTAGAAAGAGAAACCAAGGAACAGTGTTGGGGCTCTGGGTAGACTAGAGAAAGAAAACTGAGTTATTTTTTAAATGCTCAGTGCTGTGCAGCATGGACTAGGGGCAGAGTGACTGCTTCATCCCTTGGAGGGAGTAGGACCTTTTTCCTCTGTGGGCTTTACCAAAATAAACACCTTTGCTGAAGAGACTACTTTGCTGTTTAGAACTTCAGGTTGCACTTGTTCTCCCCAACAAGAGATAAAAACTCTCTGTTAGGAGCTGGAATAAAATCTAGCTCCTGTGGCAGAGCTGCAGAACAACCAGGGTGGATTAGGAACAAAAGGCCTGGATACCAGAGTAGAAAGGAGCCAGGGTTCCTTCCCTGCTCTTGTAGACATACCTGGGCTGACTTTAAGGGCAGTTGCAGAGATCAGGCAAAGCTGATCCCAAGCAGGCATCCCAGCTTGAGAAGCATCATAAAATGTGTAAAGTTTTGTCAAAATTTTGCATGAAAGGTATTTTCTAGGGGTGTTTTCCAAACCCTTCAAAACTCAGTGGAAAGGTCCCCATTCACCTCCCTGGGCTTAGAACTGAGACAGAGAAAGTTGTGTTTTGCATAGAGCAGTACTTTGATGTCAGTCATTGGGAAAACTGTCTTTGCATGTTTACAGTTTTTTCTGTATCATTTTAACAAGTTTTTATATTTAACAAAATTATTATTTTATGCTGAAATGTTAAGATTCAGCATGTTTCAGTAAATGAACTTTCTTGTGTATCACTCTATAAATTCTCTTTTCTCATGAGCATGGGTGAGTTATGCAGATAAGAATTATAATGAACTGCTTTCTTTGATGCATTTCAGTGTTGAAACCAATTACATGTTTTTCCTCATCTACTGATTGTTTTGAATAAATGTGATCTCTGCAAGATTAATTTAAAATAACTATGTATTCAACATGGATCTGTTGGGGTTTTTTAACATTTAGAAATACCCCTTCACTTCCTGATAAAGCATTTTCAAACCTTTAAAATAGGCTACATTTCCCCAGTAGATTTTGGTGCTCATTTTTTGCATACAAGTCTCTCGTGTGCATTAAAGTATGATTAAACTTGTTATATTATCTAAGGGAAAATATTGCCTATTAAGGCTGAGGGATAAAATGCTAGGAGGTTACAAGTTCCATTTAGATGGCATTCACCAGGGTCTTTGTTGTCATTGATCCTGACATTCATGCAATGTAGTAGAGATCACTGATCCGTTCTCTTATCATCTATCTTTCAGGATTTGAAGGTGCTTACTGTGAAATTGACACTGATGAGTGCATTTCCCATCCATGCTGGAACCATGGTCTCTGTGTGGATGGGGTTAATAGTTACAGGTAAGAAGAACTTTGAATACTGAATCTATGTATTATGACACAGATAAATTACAATATTGATTTTGATACTCTAATTATTTTTTCTCTCTGTTTTTTTCCCCATGACTTTATCTGGATTGTTTGCTTGTTTGTTTCATCAGTTGGATCCATTATACTTTTATATACTTTGTGCTCCCTGATTTCTTTAAACTAAAACCAAATGCATTTTTTTATGATGACAGTAATTCTAATAGCATTTTGGGGGGAAAAAATATTTTTTTAAACCCCAAAACATACCACTTCATTGTTGCTTTTAAAATTTATAATAAATGGAAAAGTTTGTCACATTCAGCCAGTGCCACTTTATTTGCCAGATGTTCCTGTCAACATGGTTTTTCTGGGTCACAGTGTGAAGTGGACATTAATGAATGTTCATCAAGACCCTGCAAAAACAATGCAACCTGCCTAGATCTTATAAACAGGTTAGTAACTAAAGCTGCATGAAAACCATTTACAAATGTATTTGTGTATAAAATCAACCTACTAACTTTGATAGTACTTGCAATGTTCATTAGTGACAAATATATGTGAAAAGTCATATTCTTCTTCACATGAATATTTGCAGAAAACACGGCGATGGAGCTATTTACAAGAATTGTCATTGCAGAAAGACTCATTCATATTGTTTAACTCTTTTTAACATTTAACATAGGCAGCTCGTGCCTCTAGTCATCAACTGGGGGTCGGGGATCCCCCCCCGGCTGATCTTGCCAACAGAGGGGAAGGCGGGGGGAGAGGGGAAAGCGATCACGCTGACCCAGAAGGACAAGCAATGCTCCCAGAAGTGCCAGTGACACTTCTCCTAGTGCCCCACTCCCCAGCTGGTGTTTGCAGGGGGGACACCGGTGCTCTTGCTTGGCACCCACGTGCACCCCCTACTCATTGCTACCGGAATTTCCATAATATATTCTTATACAATTGTAAGTAATAACCCATTTTATAAAAAAATGATGACCAATGCATAAGCAAGGAACATTTAAGTGCTCATTTATTACAGGTATAGAGAATTTCTGCACAGAAAAAAAACCCCTAAATGATCTGATCAAGGAACAGAAACAATACTGAGTTACTTATTTGAGCCATTTAGCTGGCCTACTGCTAAATCTCAAACCGTGAATACTAATAGCATCCATTTCTTGTTAAATCAATAGGCTATATTTGTTCAGAGAAACTATTTTCCTAAACAGTTGGAAATAAGGATCAGATTGGTAAGAATCATACCCTGTGTGTAGGTAATTCTCAGTGAAAATGGATACATGATTTCTGCTGTCAAATAAATTATTCAGTTATTAGTTTGGCCATTTAGTAACTACCATTTGTGGGCAGATTTTGCCTATACTAAAATAAGATTAGGCATATCCAACTGTGTCAGTTCCTTACAACTGAATTCTGCCAAATTTGGTGGCAGAAGAAAAGAGTTGAGGGCAAGTGGTAGTGATGTTGTCCTTTTGTGCTCTGGACCAGCACGAAAGTGACAACTCTAGCAGGAGCCATTCTGAGAAGCCAGTGAGCTCAGAGTTCATTGTGAATGAAGTACACAGTTGAAGAGGTGTAAAACCCTCTGCACCCCACCTGGATTCATTCCTGCTTATAACTGATGGTGTGTGTGAGGATATGATGTTGGCTTTGGTGCAGCTTGTCCATAGATTAGAATCAGGAATATTATCTGTCAGGTACAATGATTGAACTGAAATCCTATTATTCTCTACCTTCACATAATCAGCTTTTCTGGTGTACATCTGTGTTGTGTTTAGGTCTAAGACATTGTAATTATTAATACACACACACACACACGCACACACACACAACTTTAGCCATTATTTCTTTCTTTTTAGTTTTCACTGAACTTACTGAGCACAGTTTTTTCTACTAATTAAAAAAAAAAAACCCTGTAAATCACACTGTTTACTTCAGAGACATGGAAATGAGTGAAGTCTGTTGATTATTTTAACATGGTTGGTGATAAGGGATCACAGCTCAACAAATAACCATATGGAAAGATTTGCAGTGTTTCAGTAGATCATATTGTTTGTTTCTATTGATTTCTCTTTATCTTTTTCTCCTTTCTCTGAGATTCTCCTGTAATTGCACACCTGGATACTATGGGTCACTCTGTGAACTGGATATAGATGAGTGTGAAGTTTTGTCTTGCTTACATGAAGGAAGCTGCTTAAACAAACTTGGAGGCTACCAGTGTCTTTGCCTCCCTGGATTCACAGGTATAATTCATTCCCTGAATGTGAGCCTGTTTCCACAATGAAGGTAGCTATCACCTGTGCTCTGCATTTTAAAATTGTTGCATAAGCAAAGACATTCAACTATACCAAGGGGAGTGAAGGAGATCACCTGATTATTAGAGGAGAAATCCAAATTAATTCAAATGGAACTTTGAGTCAAGTCTTTATTTACATTCTTTTTGATTTATGATTTCTCAAGTCATCCAGATACTTAACTAATACACATTAGAAGAAAGGTCATACAGCACAAAAGAAAAAGCAACAGTTTCATAATTCAGCCAAAAAAAAATATATTGCAGATTGAGAGTAAATTTTATAGACAGATTGAAATATTCTTTTGCTAAAATGGGTCAGTTTTATCAGTTTTTGTATCTATAATAGTTGAACATAAATCTTGATCATGGAAAATATAGCATTTGCCACTCAAACCCCAAAATAAATTTGTCTTTTGGATTTTCAAACTATTGAGACTTTGAATTCAGTAATCTATATGGTTGGTATCATTGCCTTTAGTATTTAAGGTTTAAGGTTATACAGGAGTAATGGTGAATTATTTAACAGGTGGTCCTGTACTGAAATGTTTTTAAAATCACTTTGGTATTCATTTAACCATTCTGCATATATCAGCATGAATAATATGAATGCTTACCACTTTGACAGAGTTTAATGTCAAAATATTTTGTGTAAACATTACAAAATCAGAATGTTTCTTTGTTAAAGATATATCACATTATTAGAAGCCCTAGCTGGGCTGTATATGATGTTACCAGTGTAAAATACTAAAATTGAGGGGTCATTTCCATTAAGTCTCTAGAACAAGTCATATTTTATAAATAAGATTGTCCACTTATAGGCATAGTCAAGAGGCTGTAAGTTGTATTTAAAAGACTGGAGATAGATTAGGTAATGGGGGATAGTTTGGAGAATTTTCTTGTACCTGAAACTGGGCCATATTTTGAGGAAATGAGTGTCCTTCTAATATTACTCATAGTTGTAGGAAGATGTGCTCTGGAGAATATTTTGTTGACATCTTTAGTGACAGGGCAAAAAGAACAATTACAGTGGTACCTGTTAGGGCTGTGCGAAATTCCACTGGCTGTTTCGTTTCAACGCTGTTTCAATGAGTTTTGAGCTTGAAACAGTAAAATTGAAATGAAACAAAGGCTTTTGAAACAGCCTTGAAACAAAATGAGGGTAGTTAAAACATTTTGAAAGTTTTGAAACGTTTTGAGTTTTGAAGCTCAAGATGGGCTTGCCTGCAGGAAAACATAAAGTAAGGAGATGAAGGGGGAATGGGGGGGGGGGAAGGACTGCTCTCGTATTGACTGTGTAGCTGGCCAGTGACTGTGACCCTTCCCTGAGGTCCCTTCCAATCCCAGTGCTCTGGGGTAGGGATGGAAAAACAGCATAAAAGGCAACATTGTTTGAACTGGCCTGCTTTCTGCCTTGGGGTCTGACAGTTACTGAGCTATCTTCCAGCAGCTCAGGAGCATTACACAACAAAAGCTGCTACTGGCATTGATTTGAATTATTTCCTACGTGCTAGCCTCATAAGTAGGATTCCACAATACCTTTTGCTTTCTTCTAGACCTTTTTATTGTATTATTATATTCATCTATTTATTCTTTTCAATTTTATAATTATATTGGATATTACACTCTAGACTTTATACAGGAAGGGAGATACATTTATATTTTATTTCTATACATTTATACCTTGCAGCATATTACATGCATTATAGAATGCATATAGGTACACAGATACATTTATATATTTGTATAAAAACAAGACACTATGAAATACCATGAAGTGTGGTGGAAAGGCAGCTGGCAGCCTTCAGGGAAGGGCAGAAGTGGGGATAGAGGGAGAGGTGTAAGTTCCCCCTCCCCCAACCTGAGAGAGAGCCTCTTTTCTACAACTAGCAGGGATGAGGCTACCAGAAGTGTCTAGGAGAGGGAAGCAGTGCCAGTGCCATTGCCTCTGCCTGAGACTGAATCCTCTCCAAGAGCACCAGCCATAACCTGCCTCCCCCACCAGCACCAGCATGACAGTCTCCTCCACCCCCATTTCACTTCCCATGCTGAGACTTCCAGTGCCAGAAGAAGAGCTGGAACTGGATCTGGATCTGAGTGCCCTAGCAAGGGAAATTCTAGGGAAGGAGTTGGAATCAGCTGAGTTTGTGCTCCACACCCCTCAAGTTTCTCTTAGAGCTAGATCTCCTTCCCCAGACAGCACTTCAGAGGAGGCTGAGGTAGAGGTTGCAGAAGCAAGCAGTTCAGCTGAGTCCACTCCTCCTGTTGCTATGCCTCTGCCTGCTTAAGAGGGGGAAATTGCAGCATCCACACATGTACCCGCACCCCAGAAGTGAGCAAGTAGTTTGGTCCGGGATAATTTTCAGCTGACAGATGATCCCACTAGCAGATAGCAGTCATTATCTGCCTGCACGACTGAGCCAAAACCAGCCAGGGCAAGGGACCAAAACACATGAGCATCACAGGGATACTGATGCATCTCTGCAGGTACCACCCCCTTTCCCTTGTTCCTCCTCAGTCTGATACCAGTGGGAGCATGCCCAAAGGGAAGTCCCCCTCTCACTCCAAAGCCTCTGTCCCCCCTAAGCAAAGGCATGCCATCCTAGAACAGTGGAGGAAAGGCAGACAGAAAGGGGGGCATGTTGCAAGGGCAAGCGAGATCAGCCAGAGCATTGGGGAGATGCTTGCTGTGGATGGTCAGCCATTCTCCTTAGTTGAGCAGCCAGGGTTCAGGCAGCTCATGGTACTCATGATCCCATCCTATCAAGTACCTGCATGCACCACCTTCAGCAGGACGGTGGTGCCCTTCCTATATGAGGCATGCAGGAAGTACTTGAGGCAGGAGCTGTTCAAAGCAAGTCCATAGGTGGGCTTACATTTCACCTTGGACATCTGGAGCAACTGGGGTGGAGATCATGCCTACCTCTCCCTCACAGGGCACTGGTGTGACCAGTCAGGCTGTCGGTGGGCTCTATTTCAAGCTGAGGTGATGGATGAGTCCCACACAGCAACAGAGATCATGGAGGCCATGAACCACTTGGTGCAGGGATGGCTCACTAGGTTGGTGAGCTCACTCATGTGTTCATGGTCACTGACAATGGGGCCAATATGTTCAAGGCAGTCCATGATGCTAACTTTGTTGGCATCTGCTGTGTAGCACACATGTTTCACTTCATAGTCAGGGACACCTTGGAGGGGGACAGGACTGCCAGTGATGGTGCCAGCACCACCAGCAAGCTCATTTCCAAATGCAGGAAGGTGGCAGGCTACTTCCACCGGAGCATCAAGGGGTGCAAGATGTTGCAAGACAAACAAGCAGAGATGAACATCCTGCACCACAAAATCATGCAGGATTTGGAGACTTGATGGAACTCCCCATACCTGATGCTTGAAAGGCAAGTGGAGCAACAGAAGGCCATCCATGAGATGGCCTTTCTTGGGGAGATTGGGATCAGTGGCCCCCTTCACAGAGCTGAATGAGATACCATCTCTCAGATCTTGGTGGTCCTCAGGCCCTTCCTCGAGGCCACCAAGACACTTAGCACTGGCAATGGCCTCCTTAGCCAGGTGATCCCCATAGTGAGGGAACTTCAGAGCCAAATGGAGAGCTACCAGGGAATCAATGTTCCTGGCTGGGGCAAACCACTGTCACCAGATGTGCAGGCACTGGTGATGTGGTTGAAGGACAGCATCAGGAAATGGTTTGATCCCTTGTTGTCCAGTACGGTCCACATGCAGACTGCCATGTGTGACCCAAGGGTTAAGGGCAGCATATACAGCATCCAAAGCCTGAATCAGTGTATGGAGGTGCTGGTGAAAACAGACAGGAAGGCAGAACAGTGGAGGCGGGGGGATGTGGAAATGGAGGATCCACTGTCTCACGCTAGCACACCATCCACTAGCCAGTCGTCTCCTTCACCAGAGGTGCTGCTAATGTGGGCCAAGGGCATGGCTTTCATGGTGGGGTCCAGAGGCACCAGACCCCACCATCAGGCAGGTAGTGCTCAGGCCTTGGTGGCTGCCTATCTCACCGAGGATGTGGAGATGCTGCTATGCAACCCCTTGGCCTACTGGGCAAGATGCAGCCACATGTGTCTGGATATGCCTGTGGACCTGTCCTGTCCATCAACCAGTGTTTTGAATGAGAGGGTGTTCAGCATTGCTGGGGATGTAGTGACACCCCACCGCACCTGTTTGGATTCTGGTTTGGTGAAGCAGGTGGTATTTCTCAAGGTGAACCTCCCGCTTCTGGGGTTCCCTAAGTTCCAGGTGCACACAGAGTGAATGCCACCCTCCTCACTCCATCTGTACCTACTTCCTTTTTTCATTTTTTAAAAGTAATTTAATACCCCACTCTCAAAGCTGGAGGCAACACTCACTGCATCACCAGCCAGCAGGGGAAGAACATGTCCTTGCTGAGCTTCCATGCCAGGATCAACTTGGAGGTATGGCCGCGGCAGCCCCAGGAAATACCAAGACCAAGGATCCCTCTGAGGAAAGGTGGGTAGGAGATGTCATAACCTCCAGCTACCACATGCATGCACACAGCCCTGGCTGGGGAAAGCCCAGACCTGTCATATCTTTGACAGGCCTGAGGCTTGCTGGTTGCAGTGGAGTTGTGAGGCTCCAGGTGAGATCAGCTTAGCTGCCTGGGATGCCAGATTTCAAGTTGGAAAACCCTTTGTCAGGCTGAGGAAGCACCTACAGTTGGTGTGTGCATGTGCTTTTCCTGATAGAAGGAATAGTAAAGGAGCCAGAAGATGGCATGCAATGCAGGCAAGAAAGCCAGTCAGTGAAATGGAAATGGAGGCATCAGGGGGTTGAGGTACAGGCTGGAGTACGGGGTGGCAGGGGGGTGGGAAAGGGGAATGTAGCAGCACAGGTAAAAGTAGAAAGTTACCTGGGGAGATGTCTGCCTGGATGTAGTGTGTCAGAATTCCACTGTCTATATTGAGTCCATGAGTTTCTGTACCTACTACCTAGGAGACTAATGAAGTGAAGTTAATAGGCCCAGCTGTGAAAAGTGGTTTCTTTATTATTCCTTCCATCCAGGAACAGCACACACACACACCAACTGCATGTGCTTCCTGAGCCCAACAAAGGATTTTTTCAACCCAAAAGCTTGCTAAGATATATTTCTATAACTAACTATTCAGTTGGTTTGCTAAAACATACCAGATTACATTGACCCAAAGGAAGGGACCTTGTCTGCCAGTGCCATGTCCTTAGACCAACACCTCTAGCACCTGACCGGAAGAAGGCAGGGCCCTGGGCACATCTAAGCCCCAGGGCTGGGTCTAGCAGAGAGGGTTCTCTGGCAGCTGCTGGAGAAGAAGCTCCTGAAGAAGAGTATGAAAGGCTCTGTCACAGTTTGGCTGCCTGAGATGCTGCTGGTGCTATTGTGATGCTTACTAAGTTATTACCTGTTGTCATTTAAAGTGCTGGACTAGACTGAGGCTGTAGGGGAGGAGGAGACCTCATTGGGGCACACTACCATGTGGTGTAGAGGCCCAAGCACCAGTGTGGGCACACCTTAACACACACACAGTGTCATCCATGTCACGAGTTTTGCTTTTCAGCAGCCTGAGGTGCAGTTTCCCATAAACTCCTGCACCTATCTCCTTGAAAGTTGTCAGGCTTCGTGACCTCAGCAGGGGCTGCCATCTCTGCAGTCTTCACTCTGCTGTGCCTTAACTGCACCTTACCACCTTAACACACGTGACACAAGTTTTGCTTTCAAGACTTTGTGGTATAGTTTCCAAGAAACCCCTGCACCTATCTCCTTGAAACTTGGCAGGCTTCATGTCCTCACAAGGGGCTACCGTTTCTGTACATTTCATCAGAGTCAGGCAAGAAATTATAAAATTATAGGCAGTTTCGTACTGTCCCATTATAGCCTATGGGCAAAACATCAAAACAGCATTGAAACAGTGCAACAGTTTTGACAAAACAAAACAGAACAGAAGCTTTGAAACACTGTCCCATCAAAACACTGAAATGGAAGTCAAAATGGAATAGTGCTGTTTCACACAGCCCTAGTATCTGTTGTGCATGGCAACTTTCTATGGGACAGAAATTTGAGGGATAATGTTACTGAATGAACAATGGTAAAACTGCCATACTAAGTCAAACTAAAGTCCCATCTAACCCAGTTGTCTGTCTCAAACAGTGGCAATTGTTTTTGATCTATCAGAAGGCATTTTCTCCAATCCAAGGATAGCATAGTTTCTTGTAGAGCCTTTGGCTGGAGGTGCACTTAATCTATATTTGTAATATTATAAGCCATTATTTTTTATCATTTTATCTACCTAGCTTTGTAAGTATGTGTACACTATTTCTAGAAGCTAATAAAACATTGGACATTAATTAAAAAAGCACGAGATCTAGTAGCAGTTTTACTTTATAAATGTTTAGTATCTGGCAATGGAGTTTAGTTTAGTCCCTTTCTCTTAACACTTTTACTAATCAGGGTGATAATATGAGCAGGCGATATCACTGTACTGAATAAGCAACTGAAGGAATAAATGCATTTTTACCTGTCACTTAATTATGACCAGGGATCTTGCTTTTCTCTGTTTAAAAATCACAAATTCTCTAAAAAAAAACCCCCAAAATCCAGGATAAAAACACTATAGGTATCAATTAAACACAATGTTATTTTGAAATATTTACAATTTTAAAGCAATTTGGAAGCCTACCAGTGCCTCAATCACTATAATAAAATAAATTATAGACCTGTAAATTTTGGCATTTGATTTTGGGTTTTTTATCATGGAAAATCAGAGTTCCCCCTGCCCCCTTTGCTCACCAGGATGCAGGTCCAGGCTCCTCACTCCCAAGCCAGAGCCCCCCACCCCTGAAGGCGTCCCTCATTCCCCAATCACAGCCCCCTAACCCTACTGGTGTCTCTCACTACCCACCCACAGTCCCCTGGTCCTGCTGGTGACCCTCACCACACACCCACAGCCCCCTGCCCCCACACAGGCCTGCTGGAGGGTGCCCCTAGTTGCCAGGGATATGGAGCCAGGGACCCGGGCCCATAGCCCCCACTTCCTTTGCATCAGCATCTGAGCCCTGGCTGCTGCCCATGGGAGGTGGCAGCTACTGCAGCATGAGCAGGGAGTAGATTATGGACCTCAGCTTCCCCTCCCCTATGAGCAGCATGGCTAGAGCAGAGACTGTGGGGTACAGATGAAGGCTGCCCAGTGCAGGCTTGCTCAGGGTCCCCCAACCTTCTGTTCTTCCCTAGGACCTCTGTAGCCCACCAGGAAGGACCCAGCATGGTAAGACAGGGCAGTGCCAGGAGGGAAAGCTCCTTGCTGCCATGAGCCCTGTGCCACCCTGGCACAGTGCCCTCTGCCTGACCAGTAGCAGCGAGGAGAACAACTCCATGCCTCTGCCTCCACTTTTTCTGGGTGGGCAGGGGGCACCTTGTCAGGGAAGCGCGAGGCTCGCAGTGATGGCACCAAGCTTTCCTGCTTCACTCTGCCCTGCCCTGCCAGCCCCCACCCACAGGGCTATGGAGGCCCTGGGGGAGGGCAGCAGGGTGGGGAACCCAAGACTGCAGTGGGCAGCTTGGCCCCACCCCATGCACAGATCTGGGGGGGCATGTGCCCCACATGCCTCCCCAGGAGTGTGTGCACTGGTGGGGAACCAGCCCCTCCCCCTGCCTTCCAGATGAGCTGCCTGCGGCCCTATCCCATTCCCCACTGGGGCCCTGAAGCCACATGTGGCCCCTAGCATCAAAAACCATGCACTGCCCAGGCTGGGCAGCAGCCCCAGCCTCATCCCTGCCCAACTCACTCTCTCCCTCCTTATGGGAGCCTCAATTCCCCCTACCCCTGCCAGACTTACCTGTGGGAGCTGCTCTCCAGGCACCTCCTGCCTGACTGTCCTCCTCCCACTCCCCCTAGTCCCCTGCAGGATAGAACTCTGCCAGCCTGCAGAGAGCTCTTTGCAAAATCAGAAAATGCATGCGTTTCTCCATTAAAATGGGAAATCTGCATTTTTCTCAGTTAAAAGTGAAAATCTATTTTTTTTCCTATTGTTTCTATGGGAAATGAAAAACCTGGATTCCTGACTATGACCTATTTTTTTTCCCTATCATATAATTTTTGGGGTATAGAATATCATTAGTTGAGGTTTGCCTTGAATTTGTCCCCTTCCCACTGCTACAGCAGGGAAAATAAATCTGGGGGTATCTAGCAGCTCTCTTGCCTTCTTCCCCCCTCCAGCGTCTTCCTCCTGTAGCCCCTTCCTTGTCAGACCCTGCTCTTCTTGAGCACATGGAAGTGAGGGGCAAATTTGAAAACACTGATTTTAAAATAAGCATTCTTGTAGAAATTTAGGTCATCTAGAAGAAATTCATTTGACTTTTTTCAAAACCGCTGCAAGTTTTAGCATGAGGCCTCCATAAGCAGCAGTTTTGTACCTACTTATATATAGGTATAAACTATACATGATATTATTCCAAAGCCAAAAGACTCATGATTTACCATACAGTTCATTGGGATGGGCACCACTAGAGAACAGCATCTCAGTAGCATTTCAAGCCATGGTGACCCCGTAGCTCAGCACTAATCAGTACGTATGTATATACCAGATATCCCCCACAAGGGAACCATGTGCTTATTATACCTCATTCATGACTAGAAGCACGTGTTTGTCACAAGTTTTGGAATCCTCCAAAATATTATATGCAGATGAGGTCTGGGTCAATCAGGTCTGGCTCTACCTACTGGAGGGTAGGGTTACACTAATTATATGAGACAGGCTGAGAGACAGCAATAGAAAGATTCTGAATGAACTATTTGGAGCCCCATTTGGTTATGTTTGTCAGACATTCAAGGCTGGTAAAGAAACAGGAATAGTTGAAAATGGGAAAGAAAAGCATAGCTTAGCTGTGGGAGTAAAAGGGAATATCAAAGTATATTTAGTGTAGTGGCTCACCGTGCCTTGAAAAAGAGTCAGAGCACTAACCTATCCTTGTGGTAAGTTTCCATCACTATGATTGCCCAATATGGTCCCCGCATTTTTAGTCATGCTCAGTGTTAGCTGTGTTTAATAAATAAAAATAATATTGGTTTCCCTTACTGAGCACATGCTTGTTTTCAGCAGACATTTAGTGATAGACAGTGTATTTAATGAGATTTCCTTGTATGCTAATCTTAAATGAGGAGCTTTTTACCCACGCTGCTTTTGGGGGGGGGGCGGAGAATGGCGTCTTATATTTGAGTGAATAAGGTATGCTGTTAATCAGGAAAGAATTTATTTGGTAATGTCATTTAATGCTTTTATTAGATTGTATCTTATATTTCATGTTTTGCTTGGAAAGCAATGGAAAGCACTTACTAGCTGAATACAAAGTGTCCCCATTCATTACTATTGAGAAATTGATATTGCAAAAATGGTATTTGCTAGTAGACAGAAATGCAAATTTCCCATAATGCATTTGTCTACGTCAAGAAACTGGAAGGAATATATTGACAGCTTCAGATATTGAAAATTTTCATTTTTAGCATTTATAACATACATTTGATGACATCTGCTTTTAATACGTTTATTGGTTTTATGTCCCCTAATTCATAAAAAAGGAAACTATTATTTGTAAGAGTGCCAATTTTTACAACTTTGTATATTAAAAAGGCACTTTAAAAACTCAATATGTCAGCATTTTAAAGGTACTGCAATTATACCACTATACACAGGGAATATATTTACACAATTAAAAGGCAAATGCATTTTCATCTCTCCCTTTAGTATTTGCTAATATATCTCTAGGGGGTTGTGGTGAGAAGGGCAGGGCATGGTTAACTATATGTAGACCAAGTATGAGAGTGGATTGACTTAAAGTGAAGTAGATCACCACTTTTTAATCATGGTTTAAATCAGCAAGAGGTAACCCATTTTAACCACTTTTTAAACAGTAAAACCAATTTTAAACTCATTTTGCATTTTTACTTTTTATTCATTTTTCTAAAGCAACAGTCATTCTCATTGTTTCATAATCATTAAAACATATCAATAAATAAAGTCTTTGTACTACATTTGACATTTCCTTTTTCTAAATGGAAGGGCACCCCATGCGTGCGTGCGTGCGTGCGTGTGTGTGTGTGTGTGTGTCTGTGAATTAAAGATTTAGCTTACCTTGCATTTATTTAGATTCAATTTTATTATTTTTATTAGATTAGAAAATAATGAATGATGCATTTTATATGAGTAGATAATTACTCCATTTCTGATTTGAAAAGAAATTATTATCCAATTACTATTCACAAAAGTACCATTTTATTTATTTATTTATTTATCTATCTTATTTCAATTGAACTACCTGCCCTAAATAGGTTAAGTGCATCTGGGAAAAATAACTTTAAGCACACACTAAAAATTGCATTATTAGATGAAACAAACATTATCTGTATTGAGGATACTTAAATCACTGTTTCTAGTTACCATGTGCTTCCAGTATTTTGGAAGTCATTGATCTCATCTTTTCACACTGATTTTTTATTCATGTGCTAAAAGTAAATAAAACCTCTTCTGCTTTTTTCAATTCCCTATGAGTTTTTCTAATTTAAATGGGATAATCACTGAACTGAATGAGTTTAATACATTGTAATGAAGAAATTAAATTTCTGAAATAAAACAAACTGAAATAAAAACTATTCTCTCTATTTCTGCAAAAGGAGCTATTGCTGTCAACTGCTGGTTTTTGCCTTCAGCAGACTCTGGGTTGGCTTAACTTGTGAATTCTAGTAAATCAGTGATTTGACTTACTTAAAACTCTAGTTGCAAAGATGTACTGCTTAATATTATATTTTCTTTCATTTAAAACATTCAAAGACACTGAGATTACAGCTTGTCATAGGCTAGTCATCTTGTTATTGCTTTCAAATAGATTTGGTTTTGTAAATAAAATGATGTATAGCTAATTTGCGAGAGCCCGGCAGGACAAATTATGCTGAGGGAAAACTAGCACGGGTTCGTGGCAGGCAGATCGTGCCTGACCAATCTAGTCTATTTTTATGACCAGGTTACGAAACGCCTGGACACAGAAGGAGGGGTGGATGTCGTATACTTAGATTTCAGGAAAGCCTTCGATACGGTATCCTACCCCATACTGGTGAACAAGTTAAGAGGCTGTGACTTGGATGACTACACAGTCCAGTGGGTGGTGAATTGGCTAGAGGGTCGCACCCAGAGAGTCGTGGTGGATGGGTCAGTTTCGACCTGGAAGGGTGTGGGCAGTGGGGTCCCGCAGGGCTCGGTCCTTGGACTGATACTCTTTAATGTCTTCATCAGCGACTTGGATGAGGGAGTGAAATGTACTCTGTCCAAGTTTGCAGATGACACAAAGCTATGGGGAGAAGTGGACACACTGGAGGGCAGGGAACAGCTGCAAGCAGACCTGGACAGGTTGGACAAGTGGGCAGAAAACAACAGAATGCAGTTCAACAAGGAGAAATGCAAGGTGCTGCACCTAGGGAGGAAAAATGTCCAGCACACCTATAGCCTAGGGAATGACCTGCTGGGTAGCACGGAAGCGGAAAGGGATCTTGGAGTCCTAGTGGACTCCAAGATGAACATGAATCGGCAGTGTGACGAAGCCATCAGAAAAGCCAATGGCACTTTATTGTGCATCAGCAGATGCATGACGAATAGGTCCAAAGAAGTGATACTTCCCCTCTATCGGGCGCTGGTCAGACCGCAGTTGGAGTACTGCGTGCAATTCTGGGCGCCGCACTTCAAGAGGGATGTGGATAACCTGGAGAGGGTCCAGAGAAGGGCCACTTGTATGTTTAAGGGCTTGCAGACCAACCCCTACAAGGAGAGACTAGAGAACCTGGACCTTTTCAGCCTCCGCAAGAGAAGGTTGAGAGGCGACCTTGTGGCTGCCTATAAGTTCATCACGGGGGCACAGAAGGGAATTGGTGAGGTTTTATTCACCAAGGTGCCCTCGGGGCTTACGAGAAATAATGGCCACAAGCTAGCAGAGAGCAGATTTAGATTGGACATTAGGAAGAACTTCTTCACAGTTCGAGTGGCCAAGGTCTGGAACAGGCTCCCAAGGGAGGTGGTGCTCTCCCCTACCCTGGGGGTCTTCAAGAGGAGGTTGAATATGCATCTCGCTGGGGTCATCTAAACCCAGCACTCTTTCCTGCCTATGCAGGGGGTCGGACTCGATGATCTATTGAGGTCCCTTCCGACGCTAACATCTATGAATCTATGAATCTATAATTTAAATAAAATCCAGAGGTTTTTCTTTCTTTTTTATTTTCAAATATGCATTTTCATCCCCCACACTTAATATTAAACGACCTGACCCTCCACTTCCTTGTACTTCAGAGGCATAAACATTGGCTGCTATATTAGTATTAGTATGGAACTTGATTAAATATGAAGCTATTTTACATACAATTTACACAAATATATCTGACTAGGAATTTTTGTTTGTTTTGGTTGGTTTTTAGTTTTGTTTTTTGGGGTAAATAATATATCGACCAAAAGTGCAAATCCAGATCCATTATAAGTTATCACAAAATTGCGTTGAATTCAGCATATGGTTTTATCCAAACCTGAAGAGCACTGGAAAAATAAAGACAGGCAAGGTACTTTAGGTAGATGTAACATCTCTTATTAAACCAACTAAATAGTTGGAAAAATTGTTCTTTTCAAGCTTTTGGGTACTAACACCCTTCTTCAGGCATATAGAGAGACTTTAGTTCAAGCGTCCCCTTCACCATTTTTAAGTGCAGGGTGCTGATACACGAGATGCTGCAGCACTTTAATTAGAGTGGCTCTAAGAGCCACTCTAATTAAATCGCCCTCCTCCCCACCCCTGGAGTGCATGTAAAAGCACCCTATAATACTGCACAAGGTGAAGCAGGAGGGAAAATTATTGATAAGACTTTTAATGACTATACTTTCAAATCAATATTTGTGTCAGTTAAATACTTGAATGTAGAAATATTCTTCCAGTTATGTAATTATTGAACAAAGCCATTCTAATGTGCTGCCCGAACACTTCATTACTCTTATTCCTACTGAAATAATTGGAGAATGAATGCAGCATAGAAAATTTACCAGTACATGGGAATTTTAACTATGTATTTTAGCTTTAAAAAAGCCCTTCCTTAGTTTTTCTTGTATGAACATTATTCAGTTGTATTTTGACTGCCTGTGAAAAGTAATAACATATTCTGAAGTGATTAAGTAGCTAACTTAAATCCACAAACAGAAACATCTACAGTTAAAGATTAAGCCTTCAATATCTAGTCGCGGTGGGGTACCATCCCTCAAGTTCCTTGTGTTCTCCATAGATATCGAAGGTATAATCCTTATCTGTATATTTCATATTTTTCAAGTATAAGACAGATGTGATGTTTTCACATATGGATTATAGCTTATTTAAATTATCAATCATATTGTAATGTTTTCACAGTGGTAAAGTACTAATGCTTTTCTCAAGTTAATTACTCATTATTTTATTTTGAGGAAAAAATGCTATTTTCATCAATGCAAAATGCTTTAGGAGAGAGCACAAGTAGCTTAGACAGTATTTCTCATCAGCAGTAGGAGTCAATAAAAGAAAATTAAAGAAATCAAACCAAGAAATCATAATGGAAGGTCTTTTATAATATACATAAAGGTCTTGCAGCCCTGAGCCAGTAGCAGTTTCAGTTCATGGAAAAATATCATATTGAGGGTTTTTTCATCTTATGTTTTGGGGGGTTTATTGTTATATCTGCAAACAAATATGCTTTTAATCTCTTTAATACTGGTTTGCTGCACACATACACCCATGTCTATACTTCCTGCGACTTAATGTACGGTGCTGGAATGTAAGGCTTATGTACACAGGATAAATCATTTATATGGCATCAAATCATGTCCAAAATGTAATATTTTAGCCCTCTCACACAGACAAACTGGAAGGAGTGCTAACCCATCTCTGATGGTCATATTGAAAAACACCGAAAAACATTCTTCTAAGCTCTCCAATAAACAACCCCCACCCTACCCAAACAAAACAAAGCAAAAAAACCCACCTACTAAAAGCACTATGAAATATGCACCTTTTTTTCTTCTGAGGTTTGAATCCTGGCTTCCCTTTGTGGAGAGGGAGGAAGAGAAGGATGGGGAGAGGAAGCTTACAAACATCTTTGGACCTTGTTACTCTGTTTGGTGTTCAGCATTTCCTGTCTGGAAAATAGAATATCTGTTACTTCTCTATATTTCCCACCTCTGCCAAAAGATATTCATAGCATATTTCCAGCTATGATCCTTTCACTCTCCTTTCCTTCAGGTTTCTATCATAGACAAAATTGCACAGAATATTGGCATTTAAATTATTAATATTATGTAGTTGAGCCAAGACTTTGTTAAAATGAATGGGGGTTGTTCATATCTTGAAAAGCATAATTTCATATTATATTACTTGCAAGTCAAGCACATATCACTGCATCAGTTAGATTTGGGTTCATATTCTTTCTCTTACACTCATTTATCCTTAATCATACTATAGAAAAAATGTCCAAGGAAGATGCTAGTGTTGATGACTTATTTGTTCCTATATCTGGTTGCTGGTATTATTGTTCAATATTATTTCAGTTGTGCTAAAGAATGTATGTGAGTAGCTTTTGTGAAGTGAAAATAATTTTATAGATAATGAATGCATAGGAAAAGAATTACAAAAGCGGGAGTATTTCAGTTGTATTTAATTAACTGTTCTAACCTCTCACTATTGTTTACAATCATTGCACAGCAAGGCTGAATTATCTATTCTCTATATTAATAAGGCACTGACAGGTTATAAATATAAATATAGTATTTGGTGGAAAATATGCCCCCTATTCAGCAAAGGGGCAACACAATCTGATTTGGTGATTGAATACTAACATCATTTTATATTTTTGTCAAAGTCATTTTCTGACAACTACTGCCCTATTGCCTTTTTTTCAAGTTCTCTCTGAGTAAGTCAGTTTGATTCATTCATCTTTGGTTACCAGAATCTGGAAAAGGTAAACTTTTCCCTTCTGGATTGTCACCCTCATAAAAACTAGCTACTGAAGGGATGGGCAAAATATGGTTTTTGGTAGATATGTATCACATTTGTTACCATGTTAATAAGTGTTTTTATTTTAATTAAATATGGAAAAAAACATGAAAGATGGAGAATTGCAGCTACACATGGCCCTTTTTGGCTCCTATGTCTGCACCTATCCACTAGAGGACAACAGGGCCCAATGCTTCACCTCTGCCCTTGCTCACACAAAGGAAGCAGCACTCCAGGCGTGGTCTGCAGCAGCTATGCACAACAGCAGAGAGCGCAGTGGCATGCACCCAGGTGCCTTTTATGCATAGACAAGAGCTGCTAAAGCAGCCAGGAAATGTCCTCCAAGAAAATGAATGACAACTCTGCCTCATGCAGGCTGCTCCCCTACGCAAGCTCCCCTGAGTTCTGGGGGTCATGGCCAAGCAGCAGGTGGATACAAATCACTGCTCCACACAGCTGGTGCTGACAACACACTACTCTGCACCACCTGCCCCTGGCCCCACTAGTTGTCCTATGCCCACATGAATTTACCACTCTCAGGGAGCCTGCAGTGGCCAAGCTGTGCTCTAGGTTGTGGAAGACATGGTGCACATAGCTTGCCCCAGCTCTAGCTGACCTCGTTCCACAGTGGGGGGCATGGTCTACACCAGGTCAGTGGTGGCATGGCCAGAGGAGGGGTGTAGGAGCCATGGGCAGCAACACATGCTGGGCATTACCTAGGGTGGCCATCATAGAGGACAGTCCAGTTGCCCTCTGTCTTCTATTGATATGAAACCCCACACCTTTATGTCTTCTATATTTCTTCAACAGAAAAACAGAGGACATAAAGGTGTCAGGTTTTGTATCAATAGAAGACAGAGGACAGAGTAGCAGAAAACCAGAATGTCCTCTGTGATGGCTACCCTAGCATTGCCACAGCATGGAGAGGAACTTATGGGGGGTGGGGGGGGGGAGGGTTGTGTGGAAAATGTGGCAACTTGGTTCTCTGTGGTGATTTGGGAACTGTTTTGTGGAAATAGTTTCATAGTTGGTAGGGTTGGAAGGGACCTGAGCAGATCATCAAGTCCGACCCCCTGCCATGGCAGGAAAAAGTACTGTGGTCAAACAACCCCAGCAAGGTGTTCATCCAGCCTCCTCTTAAAGGCCCCCAGGGTAGGAGCCAGCACCACTTCTCTTGGAAGTTGATTCCAGATCCTAGCCGCCCTGACAATGAAGTAGCGCCACCTGATGTCTAGCCTGAATCTACCCTCTGCCATCTTCTGACTGTTATTTCTTGTCACTCCTGGGAGTGCTCGGGGGAACAGGGACTCCCCCAATGCCTGCTGGTCTCCCCTGACTAGTTTGTAAATGGCCACTAGATACCCCTTCAGCCTTCTCTTGTGGAGGCTGAACAGGTTCAGGTCCCTTAGCCTCTCCTCATAGGGCCTGCCCTGCTGGCCCCTGATCATGCGAGCGGCCCTCCTCTGGACCCTCTCCATGTTGTCCACATCGCTCCTGAAGTGCAGCGCCCAGAAGTGGACACAGTACTCCAACTGCGGCCTGACCAGTGTCGCCTAGAGGGTGAGGATCACCTCCTTGGACCTTCTTGAGATGCATCTGTGGATGCATGACAAGGTGCAGTTGGCCTTCCTGACTGTATCCCCACACTGCTGGCCCATGTTCATTTTGGCATCAATGATGACTCCAAGATCCTTTTCTGCCTCTGCACTGATGAGAAGGAAGTTCCCCAGCCTGTAGGCATGCTACTGGTTCTTCCTCCCCAGGTACAGTACCTTGCACTTGTCAGTGTTGAAACCCATCCTGTTCTCATCCGCCCACCCCTGTAACCTGTCTAGGTCTGATTGCAGCCTATTCCTTCCTTCTAGCATGCCCACTTCTCCACACATCTTAGTGTTGTCTGAGAATTTGAACAGGGTGCTTTTTACACCCCCATCCAAGTTGCTGATGAAGATGCTGAACAGTGCAGGCCTGAGGACTGAGCCCTCGGAACCCCACTGCCCACATCCCTCCAGGTCGAAAATGACCCATCCACCACCACTCTCTGGGTGCGGCCCTCCATCCAACTGCTGACCCATTTGACTGTGTAGGTGTCAACACCACAGTCCCCTAGTTTTTTAATGAGAATGGGGTGAGAGACAGTGTCGAAGGCCTTCCTAAAGTCCAGAAAGACTACGTTCAGTGCTACACCTGCATCTCCATAGTTTCATTTCATGGTAGTTAGGGGTCAGAAGGGAACTAAATAGATCATCTAGTCTAACCCCCTGCCACTGGTTGGAGCACATGCTGGGATCACATGACCCCAGACAGGTGTTCATCCAAACTCTTTTTTAATTTACCCAAGGTAGGAACGAGGACCACTTCCCTAGGAAGTTGGTTCCAGATCCTATCTACCCTGACAGTGAAACAGTGCCTCCTAATCTCTAACCTGAACCTATTCTCCAGCAGCTTCTGGCCATTGTTCCTTGTCAACCCAGGTGCTGCTGTGGGGAATAGGACCCTTCCTATTTGCTGCTGATCTCCCGTAACGAGTTTGTAGGCAGCCACAAAATCTCCCCTCAGCCTCCGCTTGCTGAGGCTGAACAGGTTCAGGTCCCTTAGCCTCTCCTCATAGGGCCTGTTCTGCTGCCCTCCAACCAAGCGGGTGGCCCTCTTCTGAACCCCCTCAAGTCAGGCCACATCCTTCTTAAAGTGTGATGTCCAGAACTGGATGCAGTACTCCAGTTGAGGTCAGACCAATGTCATGTAGAGGGGAAGTATCACCTCCCTGGACTGGCTTGAGATGCATATTTGGATGCACGACAAGATGCAGTTGGCTTTGCTGGCTGCAGTCTGGCATTGGTGGCTCATGTTCATCTTGGAGTCAATGATGACTCCAAGATCCCTTTCCTCCTCTGTGCTCACAAGGGGGCAGCTCCCCAGCTTGTATGTATGCTGTGGATTCCTTCTCCCCAGGTGCAGCACCCTGCATTTATCTACATTAAAGCCCATCCTATTACCATCCACCCACTTCTGTAGTCTGTCTAAGTCTAATTGCAGCCTCTCTCTCCCTTTGAGTGTGCCTACCTCTCCCCACATCTTGGTGTCATCGGCAAATTTGGACAACATGTTTTCCACCCCCTCATCCAAGTCTCTGATGAAGATGTTGAACAGTGTAGGCCCCAGGACCGAGCCCTGGGGGACCCCACCGTTCACATCCCACCAGATCGATCTAAGGATTTTGTGACCTGGTCATAGAAGGCCACCAGGTTGGTCTGACAGGACCTGCCTCTAATGAACCCATGTTGGTTGCCCCTTAGCATAATCTCCTCTGCTGGCCCCTTGCGGACATATGCCAGGATAACTCTCTAAAAAAGCTTACCCAGAACCGAGGTAAGACTGACTGGCCTATAGTTTCCTGGGTCCTCATTCCTCCCCTTTTTGAAAATGGGAACCACATTGGCCCTTTTTCAGTCTTCTGGTACCATACCAGAGTACCATGAGTGCTCGTAAAGCTGTTCAGGGGTCCCACAATGCTAATTCCCTCAGCACTCTGGGGTGGATATCATCAGGACCTGCTGATTTAAATATTTGCATTCCCTCCAGAAGTTCCCTGACTAGGTCCTCACTGACCTGGGTTCGTCTCCCCTGGGACCTGTGGGGGTGGGGGGGGGGTGACCCAGTCCCTGCTCAGAAAAATGGAGGCAAATAAATTGTTAAATGAGTTAGCTTTGCTGCCTGGTGCAATGACCAGACTTCCTAGCATGTCCTGCAGAGGTCCCATGTTACCCGGTACCTTCTTTTTACCTTGTATGTATTTTAAAAAAGGACTTCTTGTTGTCCTTGATCTGGGTAGCTAGTCTCAGTTCCATCTCTGCCTTGGCCTTCCTGCCCCCGTACAGCCCCGAGCAACCAAGGTATAGTCCTCCTTGGTTATGGTCCCTCCCTTTCATTGGGTGTATGCCTTCTTTTTAGCTAGGAGACGTTCCTGTATGCTTTTGGTGAGCCATGGGGGCTTCTGCACCCTCTTTCCCCCTTTGATCTGCATTGGGATTACCTCCCTTTGGGCTTGGAGGATCGCCTCTTTAAGGAATGACCACTCTTCCTGGACACCCAACTCCCCTCCCCATCTGGGACCTCAGTGCCTTCCTGACTATTTTCCTTACCTCATTACCTCCTTACCACCATCCTGAAGTCCAGGGCTGCTGACTTGCTGTAGGCCTTTGCCACCTTGAACTGGATGGTGAATTCCAGCAGGCAATGATCACTGTTGCCCAGGTGGTTGAGCACCCGCGGACCTCTCACGAGGTCGTCACCCATGGCCAGGACCAGATCCAACAAGGCATCTCCCCTGGTGGGGCTATGCACCTCCTAGGTTAGATGGATGTCCTGTATCTCAGCTAGGAACCTACATGAGTGGTCATACCTGGCTGACTGCTATTACTAACAGATGTCTGGAAAGTTCAGGCCACCCATGATGACCACATCCTTTGACCTAGCTATCTCTGTGAGCTGACTTAAAAATTCCCAGTCTACCTCTTCCCCTTGGTTGGATGGTCTGTTGTAGAGCCCCACTATTAAGTCCCTTTCCCCTTGACTTCCTTGTATTTGAACCCAGAGCACTTCAGTGTGCCCTTCCTCTGACCCGGTGCCACCTGTTAAGGATATGTACTTCTCCTTGATGTAAAATGCCACACCCCCACCTCTCCTTCCTGTCTTATCACTCCTGTACAGCCTGTAGCCCTTGATAATCACTACCCAGTCATGCTTTGGGTCCAACCATGCTTCGGTGAGCCCCACTATGTCTGGGTTGGTGTTAGCTAGCTCCTCCTGCTTGTTCCCCATACTGCAAGCATTAGTGTAAAGGCATTTGAGGCCTCCTGAAGATGCATGCACTGGCCCCCTAATCTCAGTACTATCCAGGCCCCTGTTGCTTACCTGGGTATTTGTTCTGTTCATTGTCGGTCTAGGCTGGGCTGTTCTTGTGGGTGATGCTTGGTTTAGTGATTCGAGGCTTCTTCCGCCCTCATCTTTCCCTTCCCCCGATGAGCCTAGTTTAAAGCCCACTGGAGGAGATCAGCCAACCTAGAAGAGAACACATGCTTACCTTTGGGGGAAAGGTGAAGCCCATCCCACCCACGCATGTCTCTCGTCCTGATGCGTGGGTTGTTGTCTAGGAAGCTGAAGCCTGCCACAAGACATCATTACCAAAGTTACAAGTTGACCTCTCTGATGCAGGTCTCATGTTGTCTTCCACGTCTGCTCACTGGTAGGACAGAAGAGGATACCACCTGTGCCCCTATCTCCTTCAGCATGCCTCCCAGAGCATGGTAGTGTGTCATCAGGTAATCAGGGCTTCTCCTGACTGCATCATTAGTGCCCACATGGATTAGGACCATGGGGTAGTAATTGGTGTGCCAGATAATGGCCTGAATCATCCCTGTCACATCCTGAATCTTTGCTCCTTCCTGCTTGCCCACCTGCATGAACTCTAGTGCAAATGCCGGCACACTCTGTTTGCGCACGCGGCTCCCTGCCGGCTCAACAAAGAGGTACCCGGGGGGCTACCCCACCAGATCTGGCTTCTCTGCACCAGTTCCCTCTGCCCCCACTTACCTTAGGGGGATCAGATGATGCTGCCTCCACTGCTGCTGCCACTGATCAGGTGAAGGGGCACACGTGTGTGCGGGGACCCAGGTGTGCCCGGCTCACTGCTCAGCTCCTGGCACCAAGTGCTGGGAACTGCATCAAACCATGGCTTTTAAAGGCTACAGTTTGAATTTCCCGCATCTGCCCTCTCAGCCAATCAGGCACTCTGGGCTTCCTGGAAGTGCCTGCTGGCAGTCCCACTCCCTACGTTCCCCCTGCTGGGAGCATTTGGTGCTGCTGGTGCCTGTGCCCCGAGGGTTGGCTCTGGGGGTGTTCCCTAGCCTGGGGGACAGTCCCCCCTAGCCCTCCCCCTCTTTGTGCGCTCTGTTTGCACACGTGGCTCAGGAGCGCAGCTCAGAAAAGAGGGGCCCGGGGGGCTACCCCACCAGATCCGGCTCCACTGCGCCGGTTCCCTCTGCCCCCACTTACCTTAGGGGGATCAGCTGATGTTGCCCCTGCTGCTGCTTCTGCTGCCAGTTCTTCTGCCACTGCCTCCAATCAGGTGAGGGGGCACACATGCATGCAGGAACGCAGGTGTGCCTGGCTCAGCTCCTGGCCCCAAGAAATGTTTATGAAAATATTATATTTGTAAAATTATGTGGCGATTTGAGATTGTTTCTTGAAATATGGTGATGTTCTATGGAAAACTGGTTCTGGAATTTATGTATAAAGTTTATGCTATAAATGCCATAAAAATTTTTAAGTATAGCTGTTTTTAATACCATTAGTTTTATGTGTGTGGTCCTCAACAGCTCACCAAAACTTGTTAAGTGGGCCTTCATCCTGAATAAATGCCCAGCCCTGAGCTACTGTATATTAAAAAAAGATTAAACAGATCTTTGATATGTAATACTTCCCTTCTTCCTGATTGTTGATAAATATATTGAACAAAACCAGCCCCAGGACAGACCACTGGGGCACTCCACTTAATACTGCTGCCAACTAAACATCAAGCCATAGATAACTACCCTTGGAGACCAAAGTTCAGTCAGTTTTCTATCCACCTTACAGTTCATTGATCCAGCCCATACTTCTTTAGATTGTTTTCAAGAATTTTGTGGGAGACTAAATCAAAAGGCATGCTAAAGTCAAGGTATATTATGTCCACCTCTTTCCCCACATTCACAGAGCCAATTATCAGTTAGGTTGGTCAGACATAACTTGCCCTTGATGAATCCATGCTTACTGTTCCCAGTCATGTTCTCTTCCAAGTGCTTAGAAATGGATTTCTAAAGGACCTGCTCCATGGTTTTTCTGGGGAGAAAGGTACAGCTGACCGGCCTGTAGTTCCACAGAAATTTCTAATGGAAAATGCCCAGCAGGTATACAATCACATCAACCAATTCCCTCAGGACCCTCAGGTGCATCGTGTCAGGTCTCATGGGCTTGTACACGTCCAGCTCTGCAATCACATAGGGCAACTCCCTCATCAATCTTAGATGCATTACTTCTAACCCTGTGGGCTTGTACACTTTCAACTTTTCTAAATAGTCCCCAACCACAGCTTTCACCACTGTGGGCTGCTCACCACTTTGGGCTCTTCACTGTGGGCTGCTCTCCTCAAACTGTGCTACCAGATGCAGTAATCTGGGAGTTGACCTTGCTTGTCAAGATTGAGATAAAAAAGGAATTGAGGACTTCAACCTTTTCCTCATCTATCACTAGGTTGCCTCCCCCTTTCATTTAAGGGACTCACGCTTTCCCTGATCTTTCCCTTGTTGCACACATACTTGTAGAAACCCTTCTTGTTACCCTTCATGTTCCTTGCTAGCTACAACTCCAACTGTACTTTGGCCTTCCTTCTGTATGCCCAAGCAATATTCTTATACTACTTACCAGTCATCTTTCCAAGATTCCAGTTAGGGCATTTCTACATGTTTGCTTTCCGGCTGAGTAGACTAATTTGCCCCACAGTGGTTGTGTCTACACAAGACACCGACTGCGCAGTAGTTGTTACTACTACACAGTAGTGTCACCTGGAATGAAGCATAATGCGACACTAATGAAAAGTAGTAATGAGCTACTGCACAGTCACCAAAAAGCCATTTGGGGATGCTGCTTCACAGTAACGCTGGTTACTATGCAGTCATTTAGTACTTGCATACACAACTGCACAGTCATTGTTTTGAGTCAACATGGCTAGTAAAACATCACTGTCTACACGTGTGCCATGATTAGGGTTCAGTAGATTAATTCACTTCAGCATAGGATAGTCCCATCAGACAACTACTATCCTATGCTGAAGTAAATAACTGATTAAATGAATGTGTCAACGGTGATGCAGATGAAAACTGGGCTGGGACAGCTGAGACAGCAGGGAGCTAGAGCTGGCCAGGAGTGTCCCTGACTTAAACTACTCCATTTGGGCTCAATTTTCTCACTAGGAGGTTAGTAAAACACTGGAACAGGTTACCCAGAGAGGCGGTGGAAGCTCCATCCTTGAGGGTTTTCAAAACCCAGCTAGACAAAACTTTGGATGGGATGATCTCATTGGGGCTGGTCCTAATTTGAACAGGGGGTTGCACAAGATGACCTCCTGAGGTCCCTTCCAACCCTAACTTTCTATGATTCTATGACATTTTCAAATGCTGTATCAGGATTAGTTTACTCTGGTGCAATTTGCACTAGAGTAAATTCAGTCACATTATTTGCATGTGTAGATGGGCCCGCATCTATTTTACACAAAGAACAATTCCTTCTTCTCTCCTGCCTGTCCTTTCTGAACTTTTATACCCATCTTTGACAGTGCTCCAGTCATGTGAGCTATTCCACCAAGTCTATGTCATTCCAATCACATCATGTTTCTGGGACTGTGAGAGGACTTCTAGCTCTTCCTGCTTGTTTCCAAAGCTCTGTAAATTAATGTACAGATATCTGAGGTAACTATTTGATTGACCTACTGTTTCAGGAAGAATAAGAATGCCTTCTCTTTTACACTCTTCTGCTTGTGCTTCCTCCAGGTCATCTGCTTCCCCACCTACCTCAGGCCTTTGGTCTCCATCACCCAGTGAACCTGTTTAAAACCCTCCTCACTAGGTTAGCAACCTGTCTACAAAGATGCTCTTCCCACTCTGTCAGGTGAATCCTGTCTCTTCCTACCAGTTCTTCTTTTTGGAACAACATCCCATGATTGAAGAACAAAGCCCTGCTGGTGAGACCATCTCCACAGCCATGCATTGATCTTCAGGATGCATATGCTTCTGCCTGGGCTCTTCCTTTGACCAAAAGGATTGAGGAGAACACCACCAGAGCCTCTGGACCCTTTTTTCCTTTCACCCAGAGCCCTGTAATCATGTTTGATCTTCTCAGGGTCACCCCTGGCAGTATCATTGGTACTCAAAAGGATGAGCAGCATGGGATAGTAGTCAGAGGACCAGATGAATCTCAGTAATCTTTCTGTGACATCTTGGATCCAGGATCTGGGCAAGCAGCAGACCTCCTGAGACAATAGGTCGAGCCAGAAATGTATACATCTTTCTCCCACAGAAGGGAGTCTACAACCACCATTGCTTGTCACTGCTTCTTGGTGGCAGTGGTCTTGATCCTCTAAACCTTGGAGATTCCTGACCTGGTTTCTTCTACAAATGGAACATGCTCCTACTCCTCTGTTGCTAGGGTTCCATATTTGTTCTCCAGGCAAACTGTTCAAGGCAGAGATGAAGATTTCTGCTTGTTGCCAGAGGTCACAAGCTTCCAGCTTCCACCTTCCTCGGAGTCCATCTCCTCTTCCTTCCCTAGCACCACCTCTGGTCCTTCCTCCACAGTCCTAGAAGTCTCCTCTGGCATCAAATCAATGAGGTACTCATGATGAGGATGTTTCAGAGCCTCGCCACCTCCACCTGTAGCTCTTTTCCCTGGACACCACCAGGAGGCACTGCTTACATCCCAGGCACTCCCCAACTGGCAGTCACTGGACGGAACCTGCAAGCTGCAGTCTCTTCTCAACAGTGCCAAACCAAGATCTGGTGGAAGCCTTGACGGTGAGGGGTCCTCTCTGGACAGGTACCTCATAGGTGCAAGCACAGGAAGAGCTGGCAGTGGCAGTGGCTCTGGTATTGTGACCTCCTCCAGCCATTTCTATTGGTCTCTTAATCAACAGCCTCTCTTTTCCTGCCCCTCTGTCCAAGCAGACCTTCAATAGAAAAATCCTGTGGAAGCTGGCCCGTTTGCTGCTCCTTGGTCCCAAAAGGTTCCCTTTTCCCAGCTAACCTATTTCATCTCACCAAGCTTATAGGGAAGGAAAGTGAGAGATAGTTTAACAGGAAAACTCTCTACTTAACTATTGCCTTGCTTCAGACTCTAGTTAGACAAGGGGCTGAAGTATTGGTTTAGTTGATGAGTATTAGCCAATTATGCTAAACATACATAGGTAAGTTACTTTTAATTAAAGGAAGAATTTACCTTAGAAGTTACCCTTCAAACAGGAGGGTGGCAAACTGACCTATGATATGACTTGCAAACTGCCATGTTTACTCTCTCTGTTGTCTTGCTCTGTGATCACTCATGGGAGTCCTTTTTTATACTCCGCTGGACCTGGATTGGTTTTGCCCCCTTGTTAGGGCTTTTGTCAGATACACAGCAATCATCCAGCAATCACCCAGGTAGCAGTTCTCTCAGCTCAGAGCACACACTAAAATATGCAGCCCACCAAACTCTCAGCAAGTCAAACATACAGACAGCTCTGGCTCACTTACCTTGCCAGAGCAGGATCTGGTGCCTGGCTTCTCTTCCTCTTCCGCTTCCTCCTCCTGCTTCTAGCAAACTGCTTACAAACTGCCCTTTTTTTTGTCCATTTGCTCACTCTGAGCTTGTACCTGATTTCAGATGTTGGAATAAAGAAGTCCTCTAAATGTGATACAGTATAGAAAATAGACCTTGGGTGTTGACATTAGAATTGTTCTATCTACCTGTTGTTTCACACAAACTCCCTGAGATCTCTTACACTTGGGAAAAATATGAATGTTAACTCCTTTACAGACGTGCTACCAATTGCTGATGCAGCCCCTCTATGGGCTTCCTGACCCCTCAGCATCTGGCAGCCCTGCTCTGGGCCCTCAGACCCCTCAGTCTTTCTGCACAGCCTGTTCCTGGGCTGCCAGATGCCTTGGTATCCCTCTCACCCCACTCTGGTTGCTGGACCCCTCAGTCTCCCCTTCAGCACCACTTGGGGCCATCAGACCCCTCACTCTCATACAATCACTTCCTGGGCTACCAGGTCCCTTGGTTTCCCTCCCAAACTCTCTCCAGCTGCTAGCCCCTTTTTGGTCTCTTGTCCTGGACCCTTTTAGTTCTCCACTTTCTTGGCCGCTCTTCAGGCTTTCAGACCCATCTGGTCCTAAACTCTATTCCTAGTCCTACCATGATTGCTGGGCCTCACTATAGGCCTCAGGCCCCTCGGACGTGCCTGGTTCTGCACTTTATTTCCTGGCCTCTCGCCTTTCTCCCCTCCCAAGTGTTTTTCTGCCAAGGTGTGCTCCCCAGGGTAGTCTTCCCCCTCCATGAGGTAGACCACAAGGCAGTGGGAGCTAGAGTTTTCTGGCACCCCAACCTCTCCTTTCCCTGGATTGGCCTATGCATGGCATTTCATGGAGGCTGCCCCAACACAGGCAGCCCCACCATGCTAATCAGACCTAATAGGATTCAGTTTCAGGTCTTACCTAGGACAAATCTTCAGGCCTACCTGATCTTACTCGTCCCTCTCTAGGCTCCCCTTAGATGTTCTATGCTCTGCCTGGGCTGCTAACTACTGTGCCCCCTTGCCCTGGCTTCATCTTCCATCCAAATCCTCCAACTCTGACCCCCAGCTCATTCTTGGACCCCTTTTACTGATTTTTCATCTTCAGATGGCTTAGCACCAGACTATTCAGCAAAGATTGAACCCAGGTACCTCCCTCCCCACACCTGAGATGGGCACCCAAACTACTGGGTTACAGAGTCATACTGCCTTTTGATTGCATTCTTTCTGATTCTGTAGCTCTTACATTCCTGGCTTCACAGAAGTTCATCTTCATTAGGATGTATAGACTGTCCTTCGTCCCTCAACTTGCATAGTAACTTTTAGCCTAGGAGGCAAGTGGTGTGAAATTCTGAATATTCATATCATGAGGATGGGCATTTATTCATATTTCAGGTCAACTTCTCTAAACACTCCTCTTCCAAACACATTTTTAATGAAATTTACCATGGGAATTGTGCTTTGTGTTGTCTTCAGTGGGTGCATCTAGACATTCATTAATGTACTTTTGCTAATGTGCATTAAATTTAGTACCTCCTTTGTCAGGTACTACAAAAAAGTGCATTAGCCTATTTAGTGTGAATTAGCAAAAGCACACGTTTCTGTGATGCTCTAATACACATTAAAATAGGCTAATGTGCATTAAAGTGCATGTGTAGACATGTAGACATGCTGTGTGTTATGTGTATGTGGTAGGCATGATTGGGCTTCTCCAGGGACTTAGGTGGAGTTTAAGCACTGCCCTGCTTCACATCTAGATTACAAGAGAAGTTAAGCAGGAGTTGAGAAACTAAGTGCTCTGACTGGTGTACTTTTGTGTAAGCACAGAAATGGCTGGTCAAGGTTTAAGTGCTAACAGAAGTTTGTAGTACAACAAGGAGGCACCAAATGTATTTTAAGGCCTAATGAGTTTCTTGCCATGGGAGAAAGGGCTGGTTATAGATCAATTTTTGCACTTAAATGCCTTTGTACTTTTGTACTTAAATGCCTAAATTCCATTTAAGTCCCGTTTTGCCTAAATTGCTTCTCTGGATTTCATCCTAAGTGTCTCCAGGATTAGGTTTTAGCTAAACAAGGGTTTTGAGGATCACAATTTTGTGCTTGAGCACCTAAAGTAGAAATTAAATGAAATGTAGATAACTATGTCTTTTCAATAATCTAACTTGTACTTTCCTGTCAAAAACATTTTTTCTTTTTTTTTCTTTTTCATTGTTGTAAATTCCTATTGTCTGGTGTGGTATTCTTGTTAGCAAACACTTCTTCCTTCTAGAATCTTACGTTTTTTAACCTCACTTTATATTGCAGCCATACAGATATATTATGGTTACAGTATCATTGGGATGGAATTTCTGAGAAATATAGTCAGCAATTTAAAGTGCACATAAAGAATATGAATAATGGAAATATTAGCATTCTGATTACCACAAATCAATTAGCATGATTTCATATTTTGAATGTGTACCAATATGTCTCATTATTGTGAAAGGAATAAAACAAGAAAAAAACCCTCCTTATATATATCCCATTCAACATGGCATTGCATAAAATATAAAGTAACCTTTAATAATATTTTCTGCTGAATAATATAACATATTAAGAGGAATATTTAATTGTATCCTGGAGCCAATACTAATCTTTCTAAGTATTTTAAATTTCTTCTTTCTAAGTCTTACTATCTGAAAAGTTTTTGTCAAGTTAAAGTTTAAAAGACTTAGATATGCTCCATAGTAACATCTTCTTGTGTGCATGAGAAAATTATTTTATGTTCAAATATAAAATATACATAACGGCTAGGGACAGAACTTACGCATAATAAACTTGGATGGATGTAATATCAGACTTCACTGATTTACGTTAAATCAGTGTATTGAACTTATGTTGCAGATCCCTTCCAGATTCAAGTAAACTCACAATGCCCCAGCATCCCACCTCCCCCCTCACAGGTTTTGCACCTCCCCTGCAAACTCCTCCCTCACGGGGTCTGTGATCTAGTCATGTCCCAAGCTATCTGCTCCAGTTAAGTAGAGAGGTATGCTATAGCACCACCTGACTTCTGGCCTGAGTCATTGCAGGAATGTAGCTGCATTTCCAGAATCATAAATGTCTGTTCACTCATTTATTGATTCAGTCTACACAGCTTAGACTAACCTGCAAAGACTGAATTAATTCAGTCTCAGGCTTTTTTACTGTCTGTACTTAGCCAATGTGAGCATATTAGGGAGACTTTTTTATTTGTTGAGACAAGTTTAATTTTTGTTAATATTTGATAAAAGGATAATATTGCAGCTTAATATAAAGTTCTGTCAAGTTTTCTCTGTTTTGTCCACTCTAAATAAAGCTAAGCACCAGTGTCAGCCTTCTCTTTATTTTGCTGAGTTGTAATACTAGCATATAGAGGAGGATAACATTTTCTAAATTACCTAAAGGGTTAGGCTCCTGAGTTCTAATCACATTGACTTAGAGGCAAATAAACTGTGTAGACACCTCCACTTAGGCACTTTGATGCCTTAAATTTAAATGCTTTGCTCCAGTAGGTTTGTATAAATTGATGTGATTAGTGCCTAGTTTTGCTATATAATAGATAGGGAGACAACCCAGCAGAGAAGTGTCTACAGCTAGCAAACAGGAATTACTATGCATAGGGATTTATCTGAGCCTTGGTTCCTTCTCAGAGCTTAGACTTCTGACTCAGCACTGAAAGGAATGCACTTCAGTCATATCAAGGTCAAGAAGTGTCAAAGGGGAAGGCACTTAGGTACTCAAAGGGAGTGCCTAAATGACAGTGGCATTGACCCTGCCCATTCACCCTGAATATAATCAGTTGCTGTAGTGTCCACTTTTGGCTCAATAGCCTAATAGTAACTACATTTGCACAGGCTATCTGTTACCTAAGATTTAATTCCTTTTAAACCTGAGACTTCAATTTGCATCTTCCACTGACCAGGAAAATGCCTAACCACCAAGCCATGCAATAGGCTAGGTGTGGGCGTCCTTCTGTTAAATATGACAATCTGGATAGCCAAGATTACATGATTTACGGGGCTATAAGCAAAAAACCCTCAGCAAGAAGTGTGATTTTGTAGTCTATTGGCTATGGCACTTGTCTGAGGGAGAGGAATCTTGGGTTCCAGACCCTGCTGTATGAGTTCATAGAATCATAGTACTTAGGGTTGGAAGGAACCTAAACAGATCATCAGGTCCAACCCCCATGCCCCAAGCAAAAACAGGTGCTGGGATCATATCACCCCAGCCAAATATCTGTCCAGCCTCCTCTTAAAAACCTCCCAAGGTAGGAGAGAGTACCATTTCACTTGGGAGCCCATTCCAGAGCCTGGCAGCCCCAACAATAAAGTAATGTCTCCTGATGTCCAGACTGAACCTTCTCTCTAACAATATGTGGCTGTTATTCCTAGTAATCCCAAGTGGTACCTGGAGGAACAGAGTCTCCCCCAATTCCCGCTGGTCCCTCCTGGTGAGTTAGTAAATGGCCACCAGATCCCCTCTCAGCCTTCTCTTGTGGAGGCTGAATAGGTTCAGGCCCTTTAGCCTCTCTTTGTAGGGCCTGCCCTGCTGCCCCTTGACCATGTGAGTGGCCCTCCTCTGGACCCTCTCAATGCTAGCCACATTCTCCTTGAAGTGCGGTGTCCAGAACTGGATGTAGTACTCCAACTGTGGCCTGACCAACGCTGCATAGAGGGGAAGGATCACCTCCCTGGACCTGCTTGTGATGCATCTGTAGATGCACGACAAGGTGCGGTTAGCCTTACTGACTGCTTCCTCACATTGGCAGCTCGTGTTCATCCTGGAGTCAACAATGACTCCAAGATCCCTTTCTGCCACTGTGTTGACAAGAAATTCCCTAACTAGGTCATCCCTGACCATAGGCATGGCGGTGCCTCCCCTGGGTCCGTCTGCAATTCTAGTGAAGGTGATGTCCCAGTCCCTGTTCAGGAATATATAGGCAAATAATTCATTAAAGAAGTCAGCTTTTTCATTTCCCGCAATCACCAGATTGTCAAGCCTATCCTGTAGGGGCCCCACGTTACCCAGTGACTTCTTCTTACTTCCTATGTATTTGAAAAAAGACTTTTTATTATCCTTAATTCTGGTTATTTTATTTTTAATAACTGTTTAATGTATTGTACATAGTCCTGGGAACAGGGATAGAATTGAGGACTCTTCACTCCAAGGCAGTGCCCTCCTCACTTTTGCTGCACCCCTGGACTACTAATGCAGGTGAATGCCTTGCTAATGGGCTATTAAAGAGTCATACTCCCTGTTGCTCCCCTTTTTCCCAGTGATTCTTGGACTTGTACCATGAATCAGTCTTGGATAAAATACACAAGCAAAAAAGTGAATGACCTCAGCACTCAGGAAACCATGGTCTCATGGAGCCAGGGTGGTCTCCTGTCCAGTCCTGAGGATCAAGCAGGGTAGAGCTGTGTGCCACTTCTGAACCCAATAGATCTTGATTTTCTTTTTTTCCCCCTAATGGTGGAAAAGCTTCACAGAGGAAAGGGAGGATAGAGATTTCATTAAACCCAACACCTTTAACCTGATAATTAGGATACACTCCAGAGAGGAAAGAGAGTTGGGTTGATTGTTCCCATCAAGTAGATAAAAATAGTAAAAGTATGTCTTTCGCATGCCAGTTGAGTACTTTAAGCACTGAATTACTGTATATATAGCAGCAAGGTGTGATCATGCCCTACCCTTGTTTAAAAAGAGAAAAATAACAGTCTTTTCATTAAAAAATAAAACAAAACAAAATATTGCTGTCTACATTCAAGAGAGGATTCTGAGCCATGCAGGGAACTGCAACAAATAGGGGGCTTTACATAAGACACACACTGATTTAAGGCATATTCTAATGATGATGACACCCACACAGTCATTGTTAAGGGCCTTGTTGGTTATTTTCAATCTTGTTCTGTGGCTACTGACAGATGTTAATGCAGTCACATCATCTGCCATGCCAGATGTGCATGGCAGGTCATGCAATTCTGGGAATGAGGCATAAAATTCCTCAACCCCAATCAAACAGTTTCCAGCACAGGTTGGGGCAACTGGGGCCAGGGAGTGGGAAGCTCCCTTATCCCCAGCTTCACACCCTATTCTTAGGAATTCAGAAAAGTGGGTGGGCATTCATCCAGGGCTCCCAACTCCATTCCTACTTTTTAAAGGTCTGGGTCACTGTGAGCATTTAATTAAGGAGCCAGATTGACCCTACTGTGCCCTCTACCATGTAACTGGGGATGGAGGAGTATCCAGTTTAAAAAGTCAACCAGTGTGAGTGGCAAGGGATGGAAAAGCTCTCTCACCCCAGATGTTCCTGCTGAGTACCTTTTTAAAGGGGATCATGCAACAGGGAATAGGGAAATTTCCCCTATCCCTAGATGCACTCACCTGTTTAAAAAGCTGCCCAGCATATTCAGTGGAGGATGGTGGAGCTTCCCTATCCCCCATTGTTCATGTTTTGTTCCTCTTTAAACCACTGGGTTCAGTGGGGGAATGTAGGAGTTCCATCCCCAGCTGCACCATGAGTGGCATCATAAGCCCAGTATTACAAAGTCTTAAAAAGATTCCTCCATCACCAGTTCTACATCTGTTTTTAAAAAGCACAGGAGATAGAGTAGGGGGCAGCTTGGTTCATGACCCAGAACTATTTCCAGATTGATCATGACAATTGGACAAGGGGCAGCTTTGAACCAGACTCCAAGACACTGCATCCTGATGCTCAGGTGAGAATCAGGGTTTGATATCACAGAGCCCTGGTCTTAGCTTGGACCCAGGGCTGTCTCCTGTCCAATCCTGAGGATTAGGCAGGATAGGGCTGTGTCCCAGACACTGAGCTTCCCCACTTGCTGGGGCTTGCTGTGACCCAGCACCTTAAAGAGCTCTAAAGAGCAGAGGCTACAGGGCAAGGCTCTTTAAGGTTCCGGGACCTGAAAAGTTTGCATCTCGATGCCAATAATCAGCAACTGTCAGTATTTGGTACCAAGACTGACCCCAAACAAGTTCCAGATCATGAGAAGCATGGGTCCTGATGATGACAATCAGCTTATTGTCAGCATTAGAAATATAGGGCATTTATACACATGCTCCAAAAGTGGGGAAGGGGTGCTTTAATTAGAGTGGGTCTGAGAGACACTCTAATTAAAACACCTAGAGCACCTCATGTACCAGTTTCCCTGCACTTAAAATTGGTGGTGGGGGTGCTTTATCTAAAACTTATTTGACAAGCTTTAGATAAAGTGCCCCCACCACCATTTTTAAGCATGGAGACACTGTTAGATGAGATGCTGGAGGCTGCTGGAGCATGGTATTTACAGCATGTTTGAACTGCCTCACTTCTCATATATAGGTGCCCATAGAAAATTAGGGTAGGAAGGGCACTCAGGAGGTCATCTAGTCCTATTCCATGCTCAAAGCAGGGCCATCCCCAACTAGATCATCCCAGTCATGGCTTTGTGTACCTGGGTATTAAAAACCTCCAAAAATGGAGATTCCATAACTTCTCTGGTTAACCTGTTTCAGTGCTTTATTATTCTTCTGGTGAGAGTTTTTCCTAATATCTAAGCTAAATTTCCCTTGCATGGTAGGGGATCTCCAGATCGGTAGCCATCTGGGGGACAGTGATCACCTAATAATATAATTCACCATAAGACGTCGAGTGGGTAAGGTAACTAGTAGGGTGAAAGTGCTAGACTTTAGGAAAGCTGATCTCAATGAGCTCAGGCGATTAGTCAAGGATGCACTGCAGAGTAGGAGCTTTGAAGGGATGGGAGCCCAAGAAGGGTGGCTGTGCCTTAAGCAAACGATCCTTCGGGCACAAAGCAAGACGATCCCCGAGTGAGGCAAAAGAGGGAAAGGGGCCAGGAGGCTTCCCTGGCTGACCACAGAAATCCAGGGCAGCCTAAGGGCCAAAAGGGGAGCACATAAAAAGTGGAAACAGGGAGAGATCACCAAAGATGAATATACCTCCTCTGCTCGTGCTTGTAGGGAGGCAGTTAGACGGGCCAAAGCTACCATGGAGCTGAGGATGTCAACCCAAGCAAAAGACAACAAGAAATTGTTTTTTAGATATATAGGGAGTAAAAGGAAGTCCCAGGGAGGAATAGGACCCCTGCTAAATGGGCAGAAACAATTGATGATGGACAGGGGGGACAAGGCTGAACTCCTCAACAAGTTCTTTGCCTCAGTGTTCCTAAGCAAGGGACACGACAAGTCTCTCACTGGGGTTGTAGAGAGGCAGCAGCAATTCGCCAGACTTCAATGCGTAGACCCTGAGATGGTGCAGAGTCACTTGGAAAAACTGGATGCCTTTAAGTCGGCAGGCCCGGATGAGCTTCATCCGAGGGTGCTGAAGGCACTGGCCGACATCATTGCAGAGCCACTGGCGGGAATATCTGAACGTTCGTGGCACACGGGCCAAGTCCCGGAGGACTGGAAAAGGGCCAATGTGGTCCCCATTTTCAAAAAGGGGAGGAAGGAGGACCTGGGCAACTTTAGGCCAGTCAGTCTCACCTCCATCCTTGGTAAAGTCTTTGAAAAAATTATCAAGGCTCACATTTGTGAGAGCCCGGCAGGGCAAATTATGCTGAGGGGAAACCAGCACGGGTTCATGGCAGGCAGATTGTGCCTGACCAATCTAGTCTCTTTTTATGACCAGGTTACGAAACGCCTGGACACAGGAGGAGGGGTGGATGTTGTATACTTAGACTTCAGGAAGGCCTTCGATACGGTATCCCACCCCATACTGGTGAACAAGTTAAGAGGCTGAGACTTGGATGACTACACAGGCCGGCTGAAGGGTCACACCCAGAGAGTCGTGGTAGATGGGTCGGTTTCGACCTGGAAGGGTGTGAGCAGTGGGGTCCCGCAGGGCTCGGTCCTTGGACCGATACTCTTTAATGTCTTCATCAGTGACTTGGACGAGGGAGTGAAATGTACTCTGTCCAAGTTTGCAGATGACACAAAGCTGTGGGGAGATGTGGACACGCCGGAGGGCAGGGAACAGCTGCAGACAGACCTGGACAGGTTGGACAAGTGGGCAGAAAACAACAGAATGCAGTTCAACAAGGAGAAATGCAAAGTGCTGCACCAAGGGAGGAAAAATGTCCAGCACACCTACAGCCTAGGAAATGACCTGCTGGGTAGCACAGAGGTGGAAAGGGATCTTGGAGTCCTAGTGGACTCCAAGATGAACAAGAGTCGGCAGTGTGACGAAGCCATCAATAAAGCCAACGGCACTTTATCGTGCATCAGCAGATGCATGACGAATAGGTCCAAGGAGGTGATACTTCCCCTCTATTGGGCGCTGGTCAGACCGCAGTTGGAGTACTGCATGCAATTCTGGGCGCCACACTTCAAGAAGGATGTGGATAACCTGGTGAGAGTCCAGAGAAGGGCCACTCGTATGGTTAAGGGCCTGCAGACCAAGCCCTATGAGGAGAGACTAGAGAAACTGGACCTTTTCAGCCTCCGCAAGAGAAGGTTGAGAGGCGACCTTGTGGCTGCCTATAAGTTCATCACAGGGGCACAGAAGGGAATTGGTGAGGATTTATTCACCAAGGCGCCCCTGGGTGTTACAAGAAATAATGGCCACAAGCTAGCAGAGAGCAGATTTAGATTGGACATTAGGAAGAACTTCTTCACAGTTCGATGTGGCCAAGGTCTGGAACGGGCTCCCAAGGGAGGTGGTGCTCTCCCCTACCCTGGGGGTCTTCAAGAGGAGGTTAGATGAGTATCTAGCTGGGGTCATCTAGACCCAGCACTCTTTCCTGCTTATGCAGGGGGTCGGACTCGATGATCTATTGAGGTCCCTTCCGACCCTAACATCTATGAATCTATCTATGAACCATTGCTCCTTGTTCTGTCATCTGCCACCATTAAGAATAGTTGAGCTGTATCCTCTTTGGAATCATCCTTCAAGTAGTTCAGGGTTGCTATTAAATCCTATCTCAATCTTCTTTTCTCTATTTTTTATGCTACATGTTCAATTTATGGTACCATATAAACCAGCCACAAGGATGTTGAACATTATTTAAGGAATATCTTTGTGGCTGGTTTGCCATTTTATGGTTCTATACATTCAATGACTAGTATGCTGCTATTTATGGCACATTTAACATGTTAATTACACCAGAAATGTAACATGTGCTAGGGGCCAGAGGCATCCATGTTTCCCCCCATGGACTGTAGATGGAGTCTAGGAACCTAATACCGGTTTCTGGATTACACTCTAGGCGCCATGCACTCACAAGTTAAATGTCATAGTGATTATTTTTTATACACGTAAGCTAGTATTTTGAAACAAGCTCATAGACATTTTTTATATTCTTACTCCAAATCTCCGATAATTTTCAAGCCTTTTCAACTTTGAAATTCCGTAAGGTAAAATTCTATTCCTGACCCATGAAGACAATTGAGTTGTGAAGCAGTGACCATTTGCTGGAGCAGAAGACTATAGAGAAGCATTTGTGGTTAGAAAGGGGTAGAGGTAACAAGCAACTAAGAATCCAGCGTGGCCAGGGAGAAATCTCTGCTTTTAGCTGTATTTCCATAGGGTTATAGAGTCAGAGTGACTTTTGTGTATTCTTGTTTTGTTTGTTTTGTTTTTTGTACAGATCACATTTAAATTACCCAATAGTAAGGCCCATTTATACTGAGTCATTGACAACAGCAACTGTCACTGTTTCAGCCAAATGAATTTAGTTATTAGAAGCCTGGATGACAATACGTTCTTCTTGTTGCATCAGATATAATAGTTTTGTGTAACAGATCTATGTCTTTAGGGAGAAAAATCCTCATAATTTGTGGAGGAATATCTAAATCCAAAGTGTTTATTCTGCATTCAAGTTCACATTACTGTGTAATTTGAAAAGTGTGTTCAGCATTTCAATTCTAAGGTGGTTTCACCAATGATCTGTATAGTTAATTGCTATTTATTTTCAGAGTACAACAAAATCAGCCTCAAGTTAGATCATTTTATATTTAAAATAATCACTGAGAGAGATGCAAAACCAGCAGTGACTATTGTGTAGCTGCTGAAAGGGAGTAGGGAAGTGTTATTTATGAATAAATGTGATGTAGAGAGCATCTTATAAGAAAAAGAAGTATTTTTTCTATATACAGTACATTGAAGAAAATGTTTTTAGCAGTTCCACCAATACAATACATGATTTAATAGGAGAATAAAGAAGTTACATCACAGAAGATTAATATAACCATTACAAATTTTAATGTAATTCTACTAATTATGTAAATATTACTTCTAAGTCTTCTGGTTATTTGCATTTATTTAATTTCTGTGATGTGCCCTGTTATAGTACAGTTACAGAGTTCATGTGTGGAATTTACAAAAACAGTTATAATTATCAAAAAAGATATTCCCAAAATAAAAAGACTTCAAATTATGCAGAGAATATTCAACATTTCCACCAGTCATTTATCTGAAAGATTATATTTATAAAGAGGTAATATCTATATATAGATATCTATATATCTATATATAGAAAGAGAGAGAGAGAGAGAGAGAGAGATTTATGCTCTAAAGATTAAAAATAATACAAACAAACTGACTATGCCAGACCCAAAGGAAAAGGGTGAGGATGCTCTACTGACAACATCTGTGAGCTGGTCAACAAGTTGTTGTAACTAGAAGCTCTTAGCTCAATTATTATAGTAGGATATCAGGTGAGAGGTGGTCTTTTTGGATAATAAGGTTTCAGTTAACTTAGAGGTTTCTAAATAAGTCAGCAGCTTGAATTACATCTGAAAACTAAAGAGGAATCTTATGCAGCTGTCAAAGTCAACAGTTGCATCAGTTGCTCTATACAAGGATGAGTTCCACATGTTGAACTGCAGATGTGGCAAATAGTTCCAGAAGGAAGGAGTGTTGGACGTGTTGGGTCACACCTCTTTTCCTTTGTTTCTCTCATCTCTCTTGTCTGTCTGCCTCCATAATAAGACCATTTTTCTTGATCAATGTCTTATTGTGTACAGTGTAGTGCAGAGGGGATGATTTAGTGTTTCAGATTCCCTAGTATTGATGTTAATATAGCATTGTCTTCTGTTTGGCTTTCCTTTGATTTCTTCTTTTGCCTACCTCAAGAACAGTGACCATTGTTCAGTTGGTAATATAGGACCTCTTTTGGGAGTTGGTTGTTGGGCATTCTTACAACATGCCCTACCTAGCAGCTGATGCCATATAAATATGTCTTCAATGTTGGTGATGTTTGCTTGTGCCAGAACACTGGCATTTATTTTTCTGTTTTCTAGTTGATTTGGAAATTTTCTAAAGACATTTCTGGTGGTAATGTTCCAAAGCTTTCAGGTGTTTCCAATAAGTCATCTCAGTTTCACACCCAGGTAGACTAGAAGTTTGGTTTGGATCCTGATATGATCAATGATGACATGATTTTGCAGATGTCCAAAGGCAGCACTGGCAGATTTTATCCTGTGTTGAATATCATCATCTATGTTTACTTTTTGGGAACAGTAGCTATCGAGGTAGGGTAAATGTTCCATTTTCTCTAAGAACTGCCCTCTAATTGTGATGTGGGGGAGCAGCTGGTTGGTTTGGGATGCACTGGCAAAGGATCTTGGCTTTAGTGAAGTTGACAGTGGGTACATCTACATGTACACTTTACAGCGGAGCTGATTAATTAGCTCCACAATAAGGCATCACCATCTACATGTGCACCTGTATTAGGGCACAGTAAATTAATTAACTCTGCTGTAGGACAGTACTTTCTGTGACACGTATTATCCTATGGTGGAGTCATTTGGAAGTCTATCATCAATGAGATGTGGAATAGTTACAATATATAGATGGATAAGAGTGTTGGTGTAATCACACATCCTTGCTTGACTCCATTTCTAATGTGGAAGGGATCCATTTCCAGGTCATTGCTTAGGATGTTTTCTATCATGTCATCATGAAGGAATCTGATAAAAGTAACACATTTTGGTGGGCATCCAGCTCTCATAAGGGTCTTCCATAGAGCCTCTCTGTTGTTTGAATCAGAGGCCTTAGTCAGGTCTATGAAGACCATGTAAAGATTTCTGTGTTGTTCATGACACTACTCCTGCAGCTGTCTAGCAACAGAGATATATTGTACAGTACCACAAAATGGTCTGAAATTACATTGGGACTTGAGTAGAAAGGAAAGGAATATATGCAAGGAAAGTGAATATACTGAGAAGAATGTGCGTGAAGATCATTCCATTCTCTCTATCACATCAAGGTTGTGAGCCTTGGGAATCATCAGAGAGCAGATCTAATGTCTTCTATAACTAATATTGCTAATTAGGGATCCACTTTAAATTTTGATTAGCTGTGACTTCTGATGGGTCTTGGCAGACCACTAAGGTTTTTTAAAGGAGTTGTTGTGCTTCAGTAGTCAATAAGACACTGAATGAAAGAGTATACAAGCATCCTAACTTTCTATTGCCAAAACCCTTTTTTATGCTATAATATTTCTCAAAACATTTCACATGGCAAAAACATATTTGGGTTTGTTGTACTTAGTAACATCATGCTACAATTTTTCTAACAAATAATGCCATAAAAGTAATGGGGTAGGAATTACGCTTGCAGCAAGAAATGTGCCCTTTCAGCCATTCACTGCAATAAGTTGAACAAACATTCAAGTAGTATGTCATGGAAAAAAAAAAACCCATGGAGATTCCATAATAAAACATTAGCTCTTTCCAAGAGGAACTTCTTGGCAATTCTGCAATTTCTATCACCATATGTAATGCCTGTATAGTTATGCCTAGTATCATAGGACATGGCTCAATCTTCCAGCATCTGAGAAGGCTCTCCTCCATCCCCTTCTCCCTTCCTAATGACTCCAAGAATTCTGTATGTCTCTTCAGCACCTCTTCTGAAGTGGAAGAGTTGCCAGAGCCCTGCAGAGTGGTGGCATGGTAGGGGCATGGCCAGGAGTTATGCATGTTTCATGCAGTGCTTGGCTGCTATAGTTCTAAAAAAACATGGTCAGGGCAAAGGAGCTCTTGTCATGCTCTTCCACCATCTCTACTGGAGTGGAGGCTAAGGAATGCTTTGTGCAGGAATCAGTTACTGTAACTGTGGAAAGTCATGACTGGGGCAGAGGAGGGGCCCATTATTATCTTTCCTGAAGCAGAGAGGGAGTCAGAATTGGCAATGCACATAAACTGCAGATGGTTATTGGCAGGTAGAAGCACACATTACAAGGGCAAGCAAGATAATTTGGATAGGAGTTGTGAACTCTGTTGCCCAGACATATGTGCTTTGGTTTGGTTGCTATAATTCCAAAAGGCCATGACTGGGGTAAGTGAAAGACTCTTCATCCTCCCTTCTGAAGCAAAGGAGACATTGGAGTCCTCCTTTGCCAGTGACCTCTTCTGGGCTGACAAGGCATGTGCCCATGATACAGGAATCACTAAATAGATAAGAACACTTTCCTCTTTGCCTTTCTGTCATGCCGGGTTGAAGGCAGCCAGATTCAGTGTTGAAAGAAATGAGTGGAATCTTGGGATGGATTGGGTCCAGAAACTGGGTCAGTCTGAAGGTAAGCCAAGTCTGGTAGCCAAAAATAAAGGGAGAGTGTAGAGTTAAAGAGCAATATGAGTCAGGTAGCCAGAAGGTCCAACAGAGAGCAGGCAGAGGCACACATTGCAAGGGTAAGCAAGACAGTTCGGATAAGAACTGAATTCTGTTGCCCAAACACATCTTGTTCTGTGTCACAGGTTTATGTAGAAGGAAGTCAGGTATCAGTTTACCCTAGCCAACCACTCTAGTGGGCAGGTGACTAGGACCAAATGGAGGTTTCTGGCCACCTGTGCCTAGCCTGAATTTTCAGCTAGAGAAGTGGCAGACAGGAATAAGCAGCTGATCAGGGCAAGCCAAGGTTCTCAATTTGAGATTATGGTCTGACACTCTCCTGGTGTGGACTTGTCTAGACCAAACTGTTGTGTGAACCAAAGAATATATGGCCAGAGCCTCAGTTGTGTTCTCATAGCCATACATGGTACTATTTACTAGCAAACACAACTGAGCAAGGTCTCTAAAAAAAACAAAGACCTACAAAGGATGGAGGACGGGATCCACCTCCAAGGAAGAATATTTCACACTGGTCCGGACCTGCAGAAAGCGACCAGGGAAGTCAAGGCTTCAACTAGCTACAAGTATCAAGGATAATAAAAAGTCCTCTTTAGATATATAGGGAGCTGGAGAAAAAGCAAGGGCAACATTGGACCCCTGCTAAACCAGATGGGACAACTGACAACTGATGCCCAGGAAAAAGCCAACCTAATAAATGGGTACTTTGTGTCAGTCTTTCATCAGTCCCATGGGACCCCCCTGCCCATTACAGGATGGGGAGACCCAGGTGAGGGATTCCTTGCCTTCCATCAATGCACACCATGTGAAGGAACACCTTGAGAGGCTGGACACCTTCAAGTCAGCTGGCCCTGATAATCTATACCCCAGGGTACTCAAGGAGCTGGCTAGAATCATAGCTCAGACCCTGGCATGGATCTTTGAGAACTCCTGGCACTTTGGTGAAGTGCCTGAAGATTGGAAGAAGGCCAGTGTGGTAACTATCTTCAAGAAAGGGAGGAAAGTGGATCCAGCAAACTACAGGTCCATCAGCCTGACCTCTATCCTGGGGAAGGTCTTAGAAAAGATTATCAACGAGGCCATTCTTAATGGACTGGCTGATGGCAACATCCTGAGGGATAGCCAGCATGGGTTTGTTGAGGGTAGGTCTTGCTTGACCAATCTTATTTCCTTTTACGACCAGGTGACCCATCACTTGGACAAGGGAGAGGAAATTGATGTTGTATATCTTGACTTTAAAAAAGCCTTTGATCTGGTATCCCATGATCACCTCTTGGCAAAACTGGCCAACTGTGGCCTCAGGTCCACCACGATTTGCTGACTGGGGATTGGCTCTGTGGTTGGACCCAGAAGGTGGTGGTTGATGGAAGTCAATTGTCATGGTGCCCTGTGACCAGTGGGGCCCCCCAAGGCTGTCCTTGGACCTATATTGGTCAACATCTTCATTAATGATGTGGACATCAGAGTCAGAAGTGGACTGGCCAAGTTCACCGATGACACCAAACTCTGGGGTAAAGCATCCACACCTGAGGACAGGAGGGTGATCCAGGCTGACCTGGACAGGCTCAGCAAATGGGCAGATGAGAACCTGATGGTGTTTAACACTGAAAAATGCAAGGTTCTACACCTTGGGAGGAAAAACCTGCAGCATCCCTATAGGCTTGGCAGTGCTACTCTGGCTAGCACTATGGATGAAAGAGACTTGGGGGTCATGATTGACCACAAGATGAACATGAGCATTCAATATGATGCTGCAGCTAGTAAAGTGAGCAAAACATTGGCTTGTATCCATAGATGCTTCTCAAGCAAATCTCGGGACATCATTCTCCCATTGTACTCGGCCTTGGTGAGGCCGCAGCTGGAGTACTGCAATTTTGACCTCCACAATTCAAAAAAGATGTGAAGAACTTTGAAAGAGTCCAGAGAAGAGCCACACACATTGTCCCAGGGACAATGGGACTAGAGGGAGCCCCCGGCCCAGGGCCAGGGGAAACACTCATGTATGCTCCGCAGGAGAGGGGAGCAGTGGCGGCGTGCAGGCCGGGGAACCACCCACGCAGCTCGTTAGCCGCGCTTTCATATGGCTGGGGCGGAACGACTTCAGCGAGAGGCGCTGCTCAGGGGAAATAAAACGCGGCCCCGAAGACAGAGGCGGCGCGCGGCGGGAGGACGTGGATCCCGGGAGGAAGCCCGGGAGTGGAACTGGGCCCCCGCAAGGGGCTTTGGCCGTGGGCCGAACAGGCTGCGGCCGCGCTGGGAGCAACGGAGGCGGGGAGAGCCGCGCCGCCGGAGAAGAGCAGCGAAACTGATGAGGGAGCCGGCAGAAGCTCCGAGGAGGAGCCCAGAGAGAGGGCCAGCTGGATCCACCAGTGAGGTAACTGGGGACGAGCTGGCAGAGGCTCCGCGGAGCCGGCAGAGACCCCGGTGAGGGAACCGGGATAGAGCCGGCGGGAACCCCGGTGAGGGAACCGGGATAGAGCCGGTGGGAACCCCGGTGAGGGAACCAGGGAAGACCAGGCAGAGACCCCGGTGGGGTGTCGGGGAAGAGAGCCGCAAGGGGCAGAGAGGGCCCTCGACGCCCAGTCCTCACTCGGGGACAAGGGACAGAAGGTCCACGACCAAAGGTGGCATTGGCCGGGGTGTAGGGGAGGTCGGAGCCCCGTGTGAGCCCGCCCAGAGGTGCTTCAGCGCTGGACGCCGCAGTGAGAGGGACCCCCCTGCTGCGGGTCCAGCTGTAACCGTGGTCGGCGAGTTCCAGGGACTCCCCAGCGAGAGCAGGGCAGGCCCGGTTAGCCACCCACGCAAGAGTTGCCCGGGAGCACCTTCTGGAGCAGAGGTGGGCACACACATGGTCAGAGGTCATGAAAACAGACCTTATGATGAGAGGCTGAGAGCTATGGGACTCTTTAGCCTGGATAAGTGCAGGCTCAGGGGTGATCTGATGGCCACCTATAAGTTTATGAGGGGTATTCACAAGGATCTGGGGGAACATTTGTTCACCAGAGCACTCCAAGGGACAAAAATGTTGAATGTGTATAAATTCCTGCAAGACTGTTTCAGCCTGGACATAAGGAAGAATTTCTTTACTGTCTGAGCCCCCAAGGTCTGGAATAGCCTGGCATTGGAGGTGGTTCAAGCACCTACTTTGAACGCCTTCAAGAGAAATTTGGACATTTATCTTGCTGGGATCCTATGGCCCCAGCTGACTTCCTGCCCCTGGGGCAGGGGGCTGGACTCAATTATCTTCCAAGGTCTCTTCCAGCCGTAATGTCTATGAAATCTATGAAGCATAAGCTCTCTGTGCCAGAAGGGGTATGGTGCACAATTGACTGGCTGACATTATTGGATTGGGAGTTGTGGGATGTGAAGGTGGCAGGGATCCACTGCATCTGGAAGTGAAATCAATGAGTCTTTGGCAGTAGAGATTGATAAAGCACATTAGCTCTGCATTCCCAGCATGAAGATGGAAGGGGAAGTCCCTCAATGAGTGTGGTTCTCCAGGAAGCCAACTATACTGTGTCTTCACCATTTCCAAGATAGAGCTATGTACAAAGCATGCTGCAGTCACTGCACAATGGCCTTCTGGCTGCACAGCATATACATACTCTTGATATGCTCTATAGTGTTCCAGAAACTTGAACAGCTGTATGTATTTCATGCTGTTTTTGTGGCACTGCAAATTTCCCAGAAAGTCTTACTACTTCATATGCAATATTGTTTGTGCTTTAAGACTATTTTAACAGGCATTTTTGAAGAACCCAAGATTTTTCTAAATCAATTGGAGTGGAGGGTTGTTAGGCCTCCTCGAAGGAAAACCTGGGCTGTGAAAGAATATGGAAAGCAAGGCCAGGATCCAGTTGTCAACATTTTGACTGGGTTTGTTCTGACTCCACCATCTAGAAGCACTCCGGACAAAATATACCATATTTACTTAAATTTAAGACATTTTTCCCCTCAATCAGCATGGGGAACCAAGCTCCTCACCTTATGTTCACATATAAAGAAACCTCATTAAATATACTGACTATCATTAAACTGGTGCCAAATGCAATATGGGATCAGTAATGAAAACCAACTATGAAGTCAATTAAATGGCCCATGTTAGGAAAACATGATGATGGGAACTGACAGAGATAGATTAATTCAGTCCATGTGAATAAGATAAGATGAGACTTTTTTTAAGTCATGGTGAACTACTACAATGAATGAATTTTGGCTTCCTCTTTACTTCTGCAGCTGAGCTGTGCCTTTCTTTCCCATTTCTAATATTTCCTTTTTTCTTCACCAGCATTAAGTATCTGACAAACATCAACGAAGGAGGGCCCCAAACAGTTCACCTGGAATTCTCCTGTTGCCCCCTCTCTCAGCCTGTCGCATATGATTAGTGTGGCCCTACCCTCCATGAGGTGGAGGTAGACTAGGTTGCTCTGTGCCTCATCTGCATATATGTTTTTGGAGGATTCCAGGACTTGTGACATGAACACATGGTTCCAGTCATGAATGAGGGCTAATAGCATACAGATCCTTTATGTGGGGTATCTGGAGTACACACAAACATACTGAGCAGTGCTAAATTATGGGGTCACCATGACTTGACATGCTATTGACTCAGGTGTGGCCCAGATCAATGCAGTATATAGTAGATCATGAGTCTATTGGCTTTAGATTAATATAGTGCATTTTTGCACTACGTGTATGTAGGCACAAAAGTACTGCTTAAAAGTGTGTCTGTGAAGTACCTGTGATAAAAAGTTTTAAAGTAGATAGAAAACATATGTTTTGGACTAAGTAAGTTACTACAGGTATGTTATTTCAAAGTCACTGTTTTCAAATTTTTCCTTCAATTCCATGTGCTCAGGGAGAGTAGGGTCTGACAGTAAGGGGTGGTGGGAGGACTGTAGGGGGAAGAAACTGGGAGGGGGGCAGAGGACAAGGGGGCCATCTGATCCCCCCCCCTTCCAGATTTATTTTCCCTGCTGTAGCAATGGAACTGGAACAAATTCAAGACAAATCCCCAATAATTAGACTCTATACCTGGAAAACTATAGCAAAATTATAATTTTCCATATATAGAATCTAATTGGGGGGGGGGTCATCTTACATTTGAGTAAATGCAATACACACATTTCAGTTTTCTAAAAAAACACTTTACACTTTCACCTTTATCATTAGTCAAGGCAATGAATATATAAGTCCTTCCTAACTGAGAGAAATATTCCACAAGCTGGATTTCAGTTCCCTGATTTTTATTTCTTTTTAATTTCTGAAAGGTGGCTCTCCATATTCTTAAGAAGAAAAGTATTGGTAGCATTATGACAGTGGCATTCTAAGGAGCTTCATTTACATTCTATAAGCTCACCTCAACAAGTAATTTGTGTCCTTAATGCTCAACAGGTTTTACTGAACCAGGTGATGTCTGTGTTACCAAAAACAATAAACACAAATTGACCTGACATTTTGTTATAACTTTTGTGTATTGCTAGCAACCTGGCTCAGCAGCTTCTTAGGTTGTTTGACAGTCTGGATGAGAACAATGAATGTGGACTAAACTCTAAATCTAGCTGAGCACAAGACTTGGGGAGCTATCTTTTTAACTCCCTGACCCTGGAGCCAGCCTAAGGGCTTCCCTAAATTAAACTAGTTAGATTGATCCCTTGGGACTTAAAGCTAGTGCTGAAACCACTATGCTAGAATGTCCCTATGATTCAGTGATTCCAGTAAATATCAGTTCACTGAAACACCTGCCTGGCAAAGGACATGTTTCAGCATCATTCACAAAAAGCACTTTAAAATACTGGCATTGGCAACATGCCAGTATGAAATCTGAGTGTGCGATTGGTAATCAAGATTTTTTTACCTATAGTAAACCACATATTTCCAGTCTGAAACTAAAATTAGAAGGGGAAATTGTTCTAGACGGCCAGACTTACATGAACAAATATTTTTTAGTTTCTACTTTGCATTTGTGCAAGCATCACTTAGAGCATCAGGAAGCATTGAGTTTTTTGTTTATTAGCTTCCTTGTTAGACTGGGTTTTGTGCAGTGGATCTTTCAATCAGCATAGTTTCCAAAGAATAATTGACAATAGCCTTGTGCAAACAGCAACTGCCTCCATTTTGGAGTGCATATTTTTATAAGCATTTATACTATGGCTTTTGCAGATGCTCTGAAGCAATTCCATTGGAGGGCTCATATACCTCAAAACATGTCTAACTCCTGCTCTAAGTTTTGTTGACTATCAAATTGTTTTTGGAAAGCACCTAAATTTCCACCTAGGTCCCCAGAATGATAGGTAGCAAAAAAACCCCAAACCATGACTAGCTCAGGTTGTGACAGGGCACCATCTCAATGCCAATTACAATGCCAGCCCACCCACCTGTCTGGGTCAGTCTGCCCTGCCTCGTCTGCCTTGCCTTGATGTAATAATACCTGATGTAACAATGTGGAAGTCTGCTCATTTTAAGCTCTGATGCCTAGGGCACTATACACAGCTCTAACCTTCCCTTTACCATACCCCATGCCTCAGAGAAGGCAACTAATTCCAATTCTCCTGGCCCCTTAACTGGGCTACTTTAGTCAGCCCATGTGCAGTTCTTCAGGCCCCCCTAAGGTCCTACTCTACACACCTTCTGGACACTACACTGTCCCATCACTGGGAGCCACTACTCTTCCCCCTCACTGGGGTCTCAGGTGTCTGTAGATATGCCTGGACCCAACTTTCAGCCTATGGCCCACTCAAGACTCAGGTGGCTGTTAATATATCTGAACCCTGCCCCAGGCCCCACTCAATGGGCTTGGGTACCACCTCAGGCCCCACTCAGTGGGCCTGGGCCTCTGTGCTTTTGTGTTGAGGTGTGCTCCCCTAGCCTTTCCCCTCAATGGGGTAACTGCAAAGCAGTTGGGGTAAACTGCAAAGCTGAGGTTTTCTGGCACCCTTCACTAGGGAGGTACAGATGTGGCATTTCCTGGAAGCTGCCCTGCCATAAGCAGGCCAATCACACAATCCAACCCCAGCAGGGTATAGTTTTATGTCATTCCCTGGGACCAGGAACCTTCTCCAATACCCAAGTTCCTACCCTTGACCTCCAGGTGTTCTGAGAGCAGCAGTTCTGGCCAGGTGATGATCTCCCTCTGGCTTCCTGCAGCAACTGCTGGCTCTACTGCTTGGGGCCTGCTCTTTTTCCCTAGCAGCTAGGCCCTCTTTCCAATCAGGCAGCCTCTTGCTGGCCATGTGACTCTCCTGATTGGCAATGCACTCACCTTCTGGCTGCTCTGCTGCCTGCTCAGTCCCTTAAAGGGGTAGGCACCAAAGGTGTCCTGTCACATAGGTCAACAGAACTGAATTCCACTCAAAGCTACAGGTGGTGTCTATTTTTTTCCCAAGAAATAAAAGACCTTAAGATTCAGGAGTAAGCAGCTGTTTCTGTAGTCTAGTGGTTATGGAACTTTCCAGGGAGGTGGGGGGAAGATACTCTGGACCTGCCCTTTTGAAGCTCTCCCACTGAATAGTCATGGTGCTAAGAGTCATGGGGTGTGAAGGAAAACAAACAAACAAAAAAAGAGCAAGCCTCTGTAGTTGGGTTGATTTGGCATTTCCCTAGGAAAAATGACTCCTGGATTCAAGTCTTTGCCAGCATTTCTGTTACTTCTACCAATGTCTATGTAATAATACAAGCATAAACAATATTAGGTGAAGAATCCATGACTGTTTTCTCTCAGGGAATGCCATGATACTAAGACAGACCTTGTGTTGTTTGCTCCCAACACTGTTTATGTTCTTCATGTTGCACAGTGACCAATTAAGCAACAGAAATAACTTAACAGAAGAGAATGAAGTTGAAACTGAAGTTAGGATTGCTCCTGTCTCCCCAAGACAGTACCGTAACCACAAAAGTGGTTGTTTGCCCCTGAATCATTCTAAATCAGTCCAGTAACCACAAGGGATGTGGGAGCTGAGTTTTTCAGGCACCCCTTCCCACCTTTCACTGGGGAGGTAACTGGCCTGGCATTTCTGAAAGACTGTCCCACCACAGACAGTCCCACCAGACCCCCCCTTCCCTGGAAGTGTGCAGTTTCTGGTCATGCCCAGGACCAGGAGCCTCCAGCCACTCCCATAGCTCAGCCCTTACCTCTGAGTTGTACTGAGCAGCCGCTCAGCTGGTGGTGCCTCTCCATCTACTGGCAGCAGACTGCTGTCCTGTTGTTTAGGGCCCAGCCCTTATATAGAACAGCTGGGCCCTGTTCCCTAATCAGGCAGCCCCCCACAGAAGTGCAAAAATATTCTTGTATATGAAGGTGTATGCAGTGTTGTTTCTGAGTGCATTTACACATGCAATAAATCAATGAATGAACAGAAAGCTTCGTGCACAGTAAAATACTGTGCAGGAAGCTTTCCCTGAGAACATATCTACACGTGCGCCCATTGGAAGCAAATTTGCTCCTGACCAAAGCAAATCAGGACAAGGCTACTCCTGCCTTGCTTTGTTCCCATTCAGCAGCCAGTGGGAGCTTTAGGCTCCTGTCAGTGCCAGCCCTGAGCTAGCAGGGGCAACCAGGTCAGACCTGGGCTCTGGGGGATGGGGAGAGCTGTTTCATCTCTGGGGCAGCTGTTCCCCATCCCCCTGCCATGATCAGCCAATCAGGGCAGGGGGTTGGGAAAGAGTCCCCTCCCAAACAGCTGTTTCCCAACCTCCTGCACCAATTGGCCAATGGGAGACCTGGAAGCAAGCCCTTGGCTGTGCAGGAATTCACTGTCTAGCCAGGGGCTCCCTGCCAGCTGCCCCACAAGCAGGACATCTTCCATTCCACTCCATTCCAGCTGAAGAGGGAAGCAGAGAGCTCCCCAGTCCTAGTCCTGCTCAATTCTTGGCTTCTGTGGGGAGCTGCACAGCACTGGAATAGTGGGGTGAAGAGAGAGACCCCATCCCAGGGCTGATTGGGAGGACATGAGAACCGAGCAACACCAGGACCCAGCCCCCTGTTGGTGTGGCTGACTGGGAGCAAATTTGTTTCCAGTCAGCACCAAGATGAGTGCTACTGAACTCAATAACTACTGCACAGTTAGTTTAGCACCTGGATTTACAGGTACTAGTTAACTGTTCAAACTAATTTACTGTGCAGTAACTGCTGTGAATGGTTATATGGTGATGCTTTATTGTGCAGTTGATTAGTCTACTGCTCAGTAAAGCACCTCGTGTCGATGTGCCCCCCATGTTCTCCATTTCCTTCACTCATTCTCCATTTCCTTCACCCAGTGTACTGTGCCATTTACCTAAATTATAAACTCTTTAGGTAACTAATGCATTTCTGCAACTTCTAAAATAATAGAGTCTGAGCTCTCATTCAGCCTCTAGATTGTACTGTAAGATAAATGATTAATTTTAATAATATTTAGTAAACATTAATTGTTAGGATTTTAAGAAGTGAGAAGGATTGATGCCATTGTTGCCATATTGGTTTCCTTAATGACAAATGTTGACTTTTCAATATCACCCCATACAATTATGTACAGAACCTTCGTAAATAAATGCAAATGCTAATGCCCCACACAACATGGCTAACAAATAAAGAAATCACAAGTAATATCAATAGCAAGGCATTTTGGAGTTATTCACATAAAATATATATATTTTTTTAAATATAAGTTTTTAGATAAATCAAGAAGAATACTTCAGTACTTTTATTGTAATATTGTTAGCATTATATATTTTTCCTAATTTGCTCTTACCTATTTTACAGTACAGTGTTAAAAGTGTTGATAGGAAGCACCTCTGCTAAATAAATCATGGGGAAAGCTGAAAGTGTTCATCTTTTACTGAAGCAAAGTACCTATAAGGTGTACATTACATTATTGACTTAAAGAGGAAGATGTTTCAGACTCATTATTAGAAATAAGTGAAATCTCTAAGACTTGTTGGAATTTATTTTGAATTTATTACATCTCTGGTCTTTGATTACATTATTTTTATTAAATGTTATACCCTTAACAAAGACATTAGGAAACATTTTGTTTATTGTTTACTTTTTAAAATATTTAGATGATACTTTTAGTGGATTTATTCTTACAGTGCAATTTCCCATAGCAGAATCCATTATAGAGGTTGACAGCATTTATACCACTGTACCTATCTTTGAGCACCTAAAAGTTATGTTGGATCAACAATACTTGAAAAACATTAGCTATAATACCATCAACATTCACAACTGAACAAAGAATGAATTTTCATTTTGCTATCTATCTTTCCCTTGATTCCCGCTGTATATGCCTGTATATGATCTCTTGCATCATTATCTTAGACTGTGACTTCTTTATAGTGAGCTTAACTTTGGTTCACTCTTTTGTATTATTCTTACTGTAATGGGGCCTGGATCATTCTACCTCAATATGCATGAGAGAATTAATAATAAGTAAAGAAAGAGTTCCTTGAGGCAAGGTTGCTTGTCATGATAGATCTAACCCGGAGTTAAACCATCTAAGCATACATTTTATGTTTTATCAGAATTGTTTATACAGTTGCTTTCAGATGAAAGGGAAATTGAGGCCTTCAAGGCCATGTGTGCTCCTCCATAGGGCACACTATAAATTTAATGGAAATTAATGTCTCAAAAATTTCAGCCTAAGCAAATTAAACTGTAACTATTGTGTAAATTGTAACTATTGTGGTTCCTGTCATCTAATCATGCCTAACAAAATTGCCACAGGTTTTTTTCAGGTTTCCAAAATCAAAAACAGTTTTGTGCCAAATCAGGACAAATATATTTATCTCAAAGCATCTCCTAGCACTTCAAATTTCTGCAGTCTGAGCAGCAGCAGTTTGACATGATTTAATATAACAAAGGTGAAATAATTCCTTGCAATAAATCTATAAATGAAATACAAATTCTAAACCTTTGGTATTAGTCATTAAACTATAATAAATCTTTCTAAGATGGAATCAATAGCAAATTAGGCTCAGTAACCTTATCAGCCCTGGTTCTTTATGCAACATATAACAAATTGTGTTGCAGCTAATTTACTCATATCAGGCAGAATGAGGCAATACAAAAATGATAATATAAAGAAGCTGAGCTGTCCATTAAATGATTGTGGTTATCAACTGTGCAGTCAGTTACTAATTTTAGTCACTTTCTAGAAGCAAGAACTCTTTAGATTTATTACAAAACAGTTTTGAAATGAAATCACCATGGTGCATTGTGTCATGTAGAATTTAGTTGGGATAAAATCCATAGGATTCAACTAAAAAAGGTAGTTTAAAAACCTGAGGAATTTCATATAAAATATATTTCCTTTATTTTTAACATTTGTATAGGTTCTGGAGCTAGGAAATAATTCTGTTAAATTCTGTAATAGGGTCCTATGAAAAGGTTATCAAAGGTAATACAAATAGCTCTGCTCTATTCAAAACTGTTGAGGCCTCACCTGGAGTACTGTGTTGTTTTGGATCCCACACTTCAAGAAGAACATGGCCAATTTGGAAACAGTGCAGAACAACAAAAATTATTAGTGCCCCTGGGAAGTAAGACTTCTGAGGAAAGGCTGAAAGAACTAGGGTTATTTAGTTTCGAGAAGGCTGAGGTGGGATTTAGTAACAATTTTCAACCTGTCTCTCACCCATTGACTCCTCAATTTACATTGTCACTGACTGGCTTTCTTGTATGCATACCAGCCTCTGGCTTCTTTACTATTCATTCCATCCAGGAAGAGCACACACCAGCTGCAGAGACTTCCTCTGCCTGATGAAGGGTCTTTGTATCGAAAAACTTACAAATATTTTTTCCAACTATTTGAGTTGGTTTAATAAAAGACATCAGGTTTACCCAAAGAACCTTGTCTGCTTCTCTAAGTAATTCATAATGTGCTCTTTTTTCTATTTGAGGCTGGTTATCTCCTAGCTTATTCTTGTCGATAGCTTGGTTCAGCATCTGATAGCTGATTGTATTCATAAAGACTGAAATTTAAAAAAACAAACGAATAGTTCAGCTTTTTGTACATTATTAGATTGCCGTGCATATTTAGTAAGCAACTTATGTTTGCCTTCGTCTTCCTTTTAATGCTAACATAATTACTGAATGCATCTTTTTGTTTATGTTCCTTGATAGCTGTATCTCACTTTATGCCTCCTTGCACCCCTGTGCTTTACTCTTATATTCCTCCCCAGGGAGTATAACATCTTTACACTTTTGGTAAGATTTCTTTTTAAGTTTCAGCTCCTTAAATAGTCCTCTTTTTTAACCAGGTTTGTCTTTTGCTCCCTTCCTCTTCTTCACCTCAAAATAACCTGCTTGTATGCTCTTATTACTGCGGTCTCTTTAAGGCCTTGACTCCTTTTCCTCTTGGACTTTCCCACTAGTTCCTTGAGTTTCTTGAAGTCTTCCTTTCTGAAGCTCAGTGTTTTTTATTCTGCTACTTCCCATAGGATCTTGGACTCCATCATTTTAAGGTCACAGTCATGCAAGCTGCCACCCAACTTCAGGTTTTCAACCAATTGCTCACTATCTGTAAGCAGCAAATCAAAAAATCTCCCCTCTTTTTGGTTTCTCCACCATATGTAATGCTGTATTTGCCTCCCAATGAAACTTAACATTCCCTGTTGTTAGTAGCTCATAAATTTTAGTGATTCCTGTTATCTGCTTGAAGAATGCCTCATGCATTCAGTCTTCCTAGTTTGGTAGACTCACAGCATTAACTCATTCCTGTTTGTTTCCACATATATTTTCATCCAGGTCTCAAAGTAAATTTATACCATCTTGTGCAACCTCCTCCAATTCTTCTGTCATTGTAGAACAAGTTATATCCCACAATGTGGATATTCCAAACATGTTTTCACAGAAGTCTGAATACCCACAATCTTGGAGTACTGCATAGGCATACCTTTAATTTCAAATCCAAAGTGTCTTTCTAATTTTCTATAGATATTTACTATATACTGCAAATGTTAGAGAACTGTTTCAAGGTGTCTGGAAAAATGAGGATTTTTTGAATCATTATTTATATTTTTTTCAAACACTATCAAGATAGATGAAATTGAACTATTGTTTTAAGGTAATAACTGTAGATACATCCTCTTTTTGCTTTATTACCAAGCATCTTTTCTGTGAAGGCCCTACATATCGACAATTAGATCCCTCTTGGCCTCAGGATTTTCTGCTCTTTGTTTTACATTTTCCTTTGATACATTCAGGACTCTGCGTTATAATAACGATCCAATCATTTTGTGTCCATATTTACTTCTTAAGAACTTCCTGAAACAACTTAGCAGTTCCTCATATTAGAAACTGTCCTTTTTCCATATAGCTTAACATTCTCTTGCTTATATTTTTATTTTCCAGGACATGCCCACCACTCTTAAAAATTAAATGGGTCTTACAAAAGCAATTATGATTTCTTTTAAGTCTAGAGTTTAGAAACCTCTTCCACTATAATTATTAAGCCATTATGGGGTTATGTTCATCTCAGCATAACTGTCTTTTAAAACAACAAAATGTCTTTTTTGTTTACTTTGAGAAAGTGCAAAAGAAAAGAAGTCAGCTCTTGGAAAGCTAAATCTCCTTAAACATCTTCACTGGGTGACACTGAGAAAATTATAGCTATAAAAATGTAGAAAGAAAAAGAAACATATTTTTATATTAGTTGTATTATAATAAAAGATTAGTCTCCTGGAAGGGGAAAAATATTCTGCCCTATATCCTTTTCATACCCATTATTCTAGTTAATGCAAATCTTCATTGGATATGTTTTTACAACTCACTTTCCTGAAAATATATTGCATTTCAGGCACAGGTACACTTTCTACACCTGCTTCTAGAATTGCTTTGTGTTGATATCAGCAGTATGTTTTTGTATGTGTACATTCCAGTGAAGAAATGTAAAAAAAAAAAAAAATAAAAAAATAGGGTAGAACCTAAGCTGATGTTCCTTGTCATAGGTATTAACCGCCAACAAAAAAAGATGAGGTTTGTCCTAAAAATGCAATGATATCTTACTATCTCTACAGAGGTGAGAAAATACCAAGTCTATTTGCAATATTGGTTCCAGCATGTTTCCCTTTAAATATAGAAATGTATTACATTCTTTTCCCAAAACATCTATAGGTCATTAGATTATACTCTCTGTGGACTTGGTTAATATCATTATCTACTGTACAAAATAGAGCTTAGTGTCAGCATGTTAAAAGTACTACTACTAATAATCTCAACTATTCATTATTTCTTTCCTTTTCCCTGGTAATAAAACCTCTAAGTCAGCTAAAGATGATCACCTGGTCATAAATCCACATTTCCTATATCTATTCATATTAAGCCATTCAAGGTGGAAAGTAATAGCAGTACTAAGTACCTTATTCTAATACATTTCTACAGCTCCTTTTAAGTTAACTGATTTATAATTGCTTACAACTCTGTATCTCTTGGAGTTTTATTGCTAATTAAGATGTGTTATCAAATGAACAACTATGAGATAACTGGTAATAAAAAATCTACTTAATTTAAAACTTCACTAATTTCCACTTCATTTCCTTTAAAACTTATATAAAAAAAGTTACCCAAACCTTGAATACCAAGATTTTTCATGAATATTACCATGGTTATTTGTACTGTTAGAGTAATGTTGTAACCAGGATAGTCCAGGAATTATGCAAGAAACAAGGATTTTTCTGGTTGACAATCACTGTACTTCCTTTCCTCCTCAGATCTAAAGAAGAATCCTTTGCTTTAGAAAGCCTGTCTAACAATATTCCAACTATGCACTTAGTTCAATACAAAATATCACCCAAATAAAAAAATCCTTGCCTCTCACATGGCCATTAGCAAGCTCTTAAATATATTTCTTTAAACATTTGTAAAATATAATTGTTTATAATAGTTTTCAATCTATTTCAGTGCCAACATAAACATATATAAACCTTTGAATTTTACTCCCCTTGCGCGACCTAACTTACTCCTACTTTTCCTTTCTATGGACATGTCCACATGAGCATGGACATTTGTTTCCCTGGGGACAAGAAGCAACAGCTCACATTGTACTACTGCTAGTTGTCCCCAGGAAATGCCTGTACCACATGCTTTCTAGTGCACAGCAGGTTACCAAAGCCTTACCTGGGGTTCTGGGGGCCTCCTGGCACTGCAGCAGCGGCTATCCTGTTGCTGCTCATGGCCTGGCTGGCAGCTAGAGCATAGCTCTGTCTGACCAAACTCTGATTTTGTGGAGCACACACTACACTCATCTGGACGTGGCCTAGGAGGAAAATCTTGGTCCTGCTGAAGTCAGTGGAAGTTTCTATCTGTATTAGATTTAGGATTACAGTCTTGACCTTTGCTCCTTGACATGTTACATATATACTAGTATAATTTATATCAGTTTTGTATACTGATGTAAGTTAAACCAATGTCCAGAACAGAGAGATGGTTATCTTTCCTCTGTAGCATTACCAAGGCTTCATCACATGTTCACTTGCAACAGTTGCACATGATTGGAATGTAGTGACCTATTAAAGTTAATACCTTAGGAGATAACCTCACCTGAAAGGAAAAAAACTTTGCAATATTCTGCAAACACTTAATACATGTTAAATTGCTTGAATGTGTGTCTGCCTGTATTTTAATTGCACCTAATAGGTGTTAAATTAAATGTGTGACACCAGCATGACCCTTCTTCCAAGCACTGGATGGTAGTAACAAAGGTCAAGTTCAGTTAAGGGATTTTACATAAATATCTTGGCTTTAGCTCCACCAGAAACTTGGGAAAATAAATGCTACCTATTTGGAGAGCTGTAGCATATGGTTCAGACACAGTGGTTGGATGCAAACACGCAACACCTATACAGATGTAACTGATGCTGGTGTTACCCCTGGTTTTACCTTTGGTAACAATGCACTATTGTGATAGAGCACCCTTTTGGGTGTCTATCACTTTAAGGGCTGGAGCAGGGAGCTGCCAGGTGGCTGATAAGGGCAGCCATTTTAGGGCCAAGCTCTGAGAGAGTAGGAGCAGTTTGAGATCAGCCAGCAGGGAAGAAACATCTCCCTGCTGAGCTCCATCTCCAGGAACAACTTGGAGGTAAGGGTGAGGCCATGGGGAAGGAGGCCTCACTTGTCCTGGACACAGGGCCATACCTAGTGGGGCACAAATCAAGGTGACTGCCTTGGGCCCTGTACTTTGGGGGCCCCGCGGTCAGTGTAGTATAGGCCCTGCTGTGGCTGTCATGCGCTGGTGCTGCTGATCGCCACCGGCTGTAGCTCTGCCACGCTACTGAGTGCTGCTGGCTCCAGCTGCTCACCACCCTCCAGCCCTGGGAGAGGGTGGAGTGGAGGTCAGGTGGACTTATAGAGAGAGAGAAGCACCTGAACCTGTCGGTGTGTAGGACTCAAACCTGTTGCTCAATCCTGTATGGGTGAGGGCCACAGGAGAGGCCCAAAAGACTGTGCCAGGGCTGACCAAGGGGTGGAGAGCAAAGCCTGAGGATCTCTTTGAGTAGGGAAGAATGAATGTGGTTTGGATAGGCAGTGTGCAAGAGCGGGTGAGAGCCAGTGGAGTGCAAGAGACTGCGGTAAGAGGGGGGTGGTATGTGTGTTGCCCTGTAGGGGGCAGTATGATAAAGATGCAACTATGTTCCCAGTTTGGCCTGGCTTTGAGCTGAAGTATCATCACATAGTGTGACATCTGCAAGGCATGGGAGATGTGTAAGGGGAGGTCAGAGCATGTATATACTGCCCTGTAACACCTAGGCACACGAAGGACAGCCTCCCACCTATTTAACATCCCAATCATTTACCAACAAGGCGTGACAGGCAAACAAGGTGAACAGTTTGCCCAGAGACAGGGACAGGCCCATACTAGCACCAGGCTGGGAAGTCGCCTTTGTCACAACTATATTCAAATAAGTTACACTGGACTAGGGCTGTATGCTTTGTTTCTACTCCTTTTTTGTTTATATATTAAATTTCTTAAATTTTGTCCTCATAGATTAAATGTTTTCTTTCTTTGCTTGATTGATATTTGTATTTCCTTCTGTTGCTTATATTTGCATTTCTCAATCTTTTTTTCTTTGTATAATTAAGTTTGCAACCTCATAATACATTTAACATCAACCTTTGTTGCTATTTTGTGGTTAGATTTGATTGGATGTCTATGGATTTTAGCTATTCTTTGTGCCTAAATATTTAGTACTTCTTTGTAGAAGTTTTCAGATAAACTAAAGAATTCCAATTAAATGTTACTTGGAGCATTTTTCATTTTCCCCAGTCATCTTCTCTGGTGTCAAAAACAGTTGTATTGCTTCTTCCAGCTCTAACAGTAATGAGTATTACAAATCTGATGGTATTGTAATCACTATACGCAACATCCTCCTCAATCTGAAGCCATGAAATGTGAAATGAAAGATCATGTTTGGCTCATTTGCTAGGATTAGGTTAAAAAAGGCCTTATACCATGTTACTTATTGAACAAACTGCATAAAAAAGCAATCTTGAACTCTCTTTAGAAGTGCATTTTTCTTAGATTTTGGATAGCATCAATTTGGGAATAAAATCTTTCTTTTCCTTTCCTTTTTTTCACATTTCTAAGGTGCTTATCTACTCAGTGAATAAGCACCACAGAAATTATTTGTTCATAGTGGTCTCATAGAATCATAGAAAATTAGGGTTGGAAGGGACCTCAGGAGGTTATTTAGTCCACCCCCCTTCTCAAAGCAGCACCATCCCCAACTAGATCATCCCATCCAAAGCTCTGTCTAACTAGGTCTTGAAAACCTCCAAAGATGGAGATTGCATTACCTCTTTGGGTAATGTGTTCCAGTGTTTTACTACCCTTCTAGTGAGAATATACTTCTAATATCTAACTTAAATTTCCCTTTCTGCAACTTGAGACCATTGCTCTTTTGTCATCTGCCACCACTGAGAACAGTCTAACTCCATCCTCTTTCGAACCCCCCTTCAGGTAGTTGAAGGCTGCTATTAAATCCCCTCTCAGTCTCCTCTTCTCTAGACTAAATAAGCCCAGTTACCTGAATATTTCCTCATAAATCATGTCTCCCAGCCCCCTTACCATTTTTGTCACCCTTTGCTGAACTGTCTCAAATTTGTCTACATCCTTTCTGTAGTGGGGGCTCCAAAACTGAACACAGTACTCCAGATGTGGCCTCACTAGTGCTGAATAGAGGGAACAATCACTTCCCTTGACCTACTTGCAATACACCTACCAATGCCGTCCATTATGCTGTTAGCCTTCTTGGAAAAAAGGGCACACTGCTGGCTCCCATTCAGCTTCTTGTCCACTGTAACCCCTAGGTCCTTTTCTGCAGAGCCTGTTGCTCAGCCAGTCAGCCCCCAACCTGTACTGGTACTTGGTATTGCACCTAATTCCCCATCCTAAGTGCAGGACTTTGCATTTGTCCTTTTTGAACCACCTGAGATTTATTTTGGCCCAATCCTCCAATTTGTCTAGGTCACTCTGAATCCTAACCCTACCCTCCAGCATATCTACTATTCCCCACAGCTTGGTGTCATCTGAAAAATTGCTGAGGGTGCACTCTATGCCATTTGCCAGGATCTATCCTATAGAGCTGCTCCATCCACCCTGTTGAGTTATTGGCAGACTACTGGAAGTCAGGGGCAGGCCTAGGAAGGGGTGGAGCTTGCCGTATAACTGAAGGCCCCTGGGCCTCAGTTGACATTGGTGGCAGGAAGGTGAGCAACAGCCAGGCTGATACATTTTTGCTCACCCTGCAGCTATATGCCCTACTGTACCACTGCTGCCAGAGGTGCTTCCATCACCAGTCCCTCCAGCCCCATTGCAGCCAACAATGAGTCCACCTACCCATTCTGGTCACATCACAGTTGCTGCTTTTCCTTCCAGCCCCACCAGTCATGCCACCACCACTGCTACAGTCTCCCTGTGCCCCACATTGGATTTCAGTCATGAAGAGCCTGTGTGGTTCAGGTCTGGTTCAGAGCACGGAGTGAGTCTGACACCCCTACTTAACATACTCTGTGCATTATGTATACATTACTGAATAGCCATTCACATTCTCTATTTATTTTTGTTTACTATTAGCATGTGACTTTTTTTATACTGTCTGGGTGTTTTTATCCCTAGAATGGTGTTTCAGCTTTTATTATTCCATGTCACTTGATAGATCTTCTCCCTCTGCTGCTCATTCTGAGTCTAAAAAGCAGCAATTTTAATGAATGAATATCATATGCTTGTTAATCTCTCTGAAGACATCAACCTTCCAAGCTAATTTTTCCCCCAGGCCCTTAAAAACAGAGCTAAGTGAAAATGCCTACAATAGAGCATCTACCTTGGTCTTCAGTCCTGACAATCAAAATATTTTTTTATTCTCTGTACAGTGTGTTAAATCCAGTACAAAGGGGGAAAAAAACCCATAAAGTGTGTGCCAAGGTTTAGAAAATCAAAGTATCTTTACCTTCAGCAATATGACACACAGCCACAAAAATAATGGAATATAAAATGTCATGAAAATGCCAAGGATAAGTATCAAGATAGAATAACAGAAGATTATCAGGGAAAATTCTCTAAATAAAAAAAAAATATTAGACACAGAATGGTTAATATCACAGGACTTACCAAGCCAAAGGAAAACTCTTTTAAAATTGAAACTTTACAATAGATGTATAAAGAAATCAATAAAAAAATCAAGACTTAAAATATTGTGATGAAGGTCAACATAATATGTTTGAATTAAAATCATTATCAATGCATCTCAGAACACAGAGTTTGGGTGGTCAGTGTCTACCTTAGGTACCTTGGTGGGTTATGGGCCTAAGGACAGAGAAAAAGCATAGAAGCAGGGCTGGGAGTGCAGAAGAATCTTATATATAAATGCATGGCCATTGTGGTTGGCCAGTAGGGGCTGCTCCTGCATTGAGCCACCCACCTCACTGCGCCCAACCACCTTCCAGGCTCTGAGTGTCTCCCTGGGGGTGCCTCATTTCTGGCCGACCCCCTTCCTGGAGCACACCCACTAGCCTGGGGGTAGAGTTGCCACCACCCAGGGATGGGCTTGATTCTGGCTCTGTGTCCCCTGGAAGACACAGGCCTAGTAGCCCTCGAGAATACTTGACTCACTTCAAGAACTTGGGGTGCTTCCCTCATTTGTCAGCACAAGTACTGGTCTCTCTTAGTCAGCCAAACCAAGGAGACCCCAAGGCATAATCTAGACCCACTCCCAATAAGTCTCCCATGCTAGGTGCAAAGGAGAACTGTATTGGTTACAAGGAGCAGGGTTGCAATAGGGTACAGAGTTGAGTAGTATCAGAAAAATCCCATAGAGTAAACAGGGTGGCTGGAGTAGCCTTTGATCAAACATCTGAGTTACTGCAAGCTATATATCTAGATAGATCTTGGATATCTCACTCACAAGTATCATCCAGAGGCTGGTGGAGATTCCCTCTGGAGGCAGGCAGTTCATTGATCATGTGTTTTGAGAGAGAGAGGAGCTGGACCATCTGAAACTTTCTCGCTCTCTGATTTTTCCTCATGGCTGCTGCTTCTTCCTCCTGGGCAGTCCTTAACTTATATAGCTCTTATGACCGCATTTACCTGGCCCAATGGAGGCCAGCACCTGTTGGCTGTCAGCCAACCAATTTGAAATGCATCACTGGTTGCTGAGCAGACTGGCAGTCCCTAGCCTATCAGGGTGCCCAAACCCCTCACCCAGGTATGAGATACCAGTCATATAGGCAGAGGGAACAGTTTTCCTCCTCCCTCAAGAATGTATCCAGCTCAGGTTACCTAAAGAGATAGGGTAAGGTGTGTATCCTCTGTTGAGCCCATCCTAACCAAATTGTCACAGAGAAGAGTTTTTGGGGAGAAACAGAGGTGGCCTTTTGCCACAGCCATCATATTACTCCTGCTACTAGTGAGGCTTAAGTGAGTGTATCATAAGTGTTTTTTTGAATGCTAAGAGTCACACATACAGCAACGGCTACTGTAATACCTTCACTGTCAATCTTCAGCTTACCAGTTTTCCAGCCACTGCTCTTCAGAGTCAAAAGTAACATGCACACATGGAGCTCAAGATTTTTTTTATCCCTACAGAAGAATATGCAAACTGCTGAACCTTTCATTGACTTATATGCAGAGCCATCCCTAGGGGTGTGCAGGGCCAAGGGCACATCAGCCTTTGTGGGGGTGGGAGGTGGCAAAGACGGCAGTGCTCAGCGGCCACAGTGTGGCCTGTATGGCACTGTCTGTGGGGCCCCACAAAGCGCAGGTTCCAGGGCAGCCGCCATGCTCCCCCACCCCTAGGGATGGCCTTGCTTATATTCATGTTCTACATGAACTGCCTGCAGTCCTATTCTAAACAATTTGCAGGCCTAAAGATCAGCCTATCTATATGTTTTTACTAAGCACAGACAGTCAAAAAGCTCAAGGCTGAATCAATTCAATCATTGTAGGTTAATCTAAGCTGCGTAGATTGAACTGATAAGCAAAAGAACAGACATTCACTTTTGATTCTGGAAATGCAGACGCATACCTGCAGTGGCTCACTCCAGAAGCTGGGGGCTCTAGTTCATGCCTCCCTGCTCAGTTGAAGCAGATAGCTTGGACCAAGTTTAGCCCACTGACTCTGTGAGGGGGAGTTTGCAAGAGCAGTGCAAAGCATCCTGGGATGCTGGGGGACTGTGAGTTAACTGGAATCTGAAGAAGATCTGCAGCAGAAATTCAATAAACCAATTTAACCTAAATCATTTGTCTGATACTACACCCATTCAAGTTTATCTTAAACTAGTTTCAGCCATTTTGAAACTAGTTTATGTGCACTGAACTTCTGTTTTGTTATAGATTTAAAGTGGTTTCTGATCACACATACTGGTTTATGTGTAATTTATGTCCCTAGTTTTTGTGAAATTTTCAGTAGTTGGCCAAAAACTAAATCTGGAAATGTTTCATACTCAAACCTATGATGCTTAAGCTGCAAGTGTGTCTTAGTTGAAGAAAGTGAAAAATTAAATTGATTTGGGGGCAGCATTAGAGAGAAGGACCCTGAGGGCAGAAATATATATATGGTCACAAAAGTCTTATTAAGTCTTTAACAATACAGTGTCAACAACAATAATAATGAATAGTAATAGAACATGCTTGTCATGTTCATCCCTACATTTTGAAGAAATAGGACTGCAACTGGCAATGTAACGGCAATGTAAATTGACTTACCCAAGGTCAAGCAAAGTTCACTGGCAAAACCATGAATAGAATGGGGGAGTACACACATTCACTCAAATGATCTCTTTGTGAAATCATGTGCTGCATTCCTTAACTAGAACTCAAACATCTTATGATGCTTATGATATAACTTATATTTTTTAATTAAAAGGTCACTTGATTGCATATTGGTACTGGGATTCATAAGAAGCTAGGTTACAAATTATTTGACAAATATCCTGAGAAAAGATGACAAATGGATATTTTATACTAACAAATGCTTACCATTTTTTGTGTATACAATCTTTATGTCTGAATCTATTAATAGACATGATTTAAATGACAATTCTTATTTATAATGGAATAGATTCATCCACTGAAGCTAAGAGGATTATGCCAGAAATGTGCTTGGCCAGATTTGTTAATAGGATATTTCAATATGAATCTTAAATTTATATAAAAGTTTGAGAACTCAAAATTTAAAATTATTTTAATGAAAATATGCATCTAAGTATTTTAATAGGTTAATATAAATAAAATTATGTAAAATATTTCTGACTATATAAGGCAATATTTTGTGCACAAGAACTAAAATGGAGGGATAAAGAACGTACTTCCTTTTTTGAACGTTTTTCTTCTTTTTTTATTTTTTGAAAATGTATTATACTTTTATGTTTACCTTCCATCCTGTTTGTTCTAGTCCTTATTGTAATTATATAGGCTGTAATCTGAGTAAATTCTGTAAATTCTTTTCAAGATGAGAACCACAAAGTAGGCTTGTACTCTTTGTGACTATTACTAACATGAATACTAGTAGGACTCTAAAAGAGGTTTTGCCTATTAATAGTGCAGAAACCTTATGGATTTCTGTTTAGAGTCAGAATATAGAAAATTTTCTGTAAATCCTTTTGTGTTCTTCAGAAATTAAGTTTTGAAGGGTACAAATCTTACTTCACATTCCTGTGGTTTCTAATTTATACATTTAAATGGTAGCCAAGTTCAACCTTTTTGCCCATAATTGCAGAAAATAACTAGGGAATAATGTTTGACATTCTTAGCTAAATCATACCATCAGCACACATACCTAGCTTGGATCCTGGTGACCTAGCCCTTTGCTTGAAATAATCATGGCTTGTTATACATTATGGTGCCATTATGGATGATTCAGTGCTTGAGACTCCCGCGTGTTGATATTAATATCATATTTCTTCAGATGGGCCGTTAACATGTCTGTGGCAGGGCACCTTTGGGTGCCTGCCACTTTAAGGGCAGAGTAAGGCAGCTAACAGTTGCCTCATGGTGGCAGCCATTTTGCAAAAAAAGGGGTATAAAGGCTGAAGTCTGCTGTTGCCAGCACAGGCAGAAACATCACCTGGCTGAGCTGCAGCAGGAACATCTTGAAGTTAAGAGCAGGAGGCTCTTGATCCTGTGGATGCCATCTGCGAGGCATGGGCTGCGGTATAGGGGAGGTTTGGAGCCACAGATAGCACCCCATTCCATCAGGGCTGTTATTGGCAGTTTCCCGTGTTAAACCACTAGTTTATGGAAACAGCAAAGTTGTGTCAGGATAGACTCGGCAGACTGCCCCACAGAGACAGATGGGCAGGCCAGCATGAGACCTGGCCCCGAGTGAACCCCCTCTCACAGTGTCATTGAACCTCTTCTTTTCCCATCTCTACAGTAGTGACTATAGTGATTTGGGAGTGGAGGACCTATTTGGGAACTGGTTCATAGGAATCCATATGGCATGTCCTGTCCAATGGAGCTGGTATCATATAAATATGCCTAAAATGCTGGTGCCTTTGGCTTGAGCCAGAACACTGGTGTCCATTCTTCTGTCTTTCCAGTTAATACAGAACATTTTGTGATGACAGCCCTTCATAGATTCATAGATGTTAGGGTCGGAAGGGACCTCAATAGATCATCGAGTCCGACTCCCTGCATAAGCAGGAAAGAGTGCTGGGTCTAGATGACCCCAGCTAGATACTCATCTAACCTCCTCTTGAAGACCCCCAGGGTAGGGGAGAGCACCACCTCCCTTGGGAGCCCGTTCCAGACCTTGGCCACTCGAACTGGGAAGAAGTTCTTCCTAATGTCCAATCTAAATCTGCTCTCTGCTAGCTTGTGGCCATTGTTCCTTGTAACCCCCGGGGGCGCCTTGGTGAATAAAGCCTCACCAATTCCCTTCTGTGCCCCCGTGATGAACTTATAGGCAGCCACAAGGTCGCCTCTCAACCTTCTCTTGCGGAGGCTGAAAAGGTCCAGTTTCTCTAGTCTCTCCTCATAGGGCTTGGTCTGCAGGCCCTTGACCATACGAGTTGCCCTTCTCTGGACCCTCTCCAGGTTATCCGCATCCTTCTTGAAGTGTGGCGCCCAGAATTGCACGCAGTACTCCAACTGCGGTCTGACCAGCGCCCTATAGAGGGGAAGTATCACCTCCTTGGACCTATTCGTCATGCATCTGCTGATGCACGATAAAGTGCCATTGGCTTTTCTGATGGCTTTGTCACATTGCCGATTCATGTTAATCTTGGAGTCCACTAGGACTCCAAGATCCCTTTCCACTTCCGTGCCACCCAGCAGGTCATTCCCTAGGCTGTAGGTGTGCTGGACATTTTTCCTCCCTAGGTGCAGCACTTTGCATTTCTCCTTGTTGAACTGTATCCTGTTGTTTTCTGCCCACTTGTCCAACCTACCCAGGTCTGCCTGCAGCTGTTCCCTGCCCTCCGGCATGTCCACTTCTCCCCATAGCTTTGTGTCATCTGCAGACTTGGACAGAGTACATTTGACTCCCTCTTCCAAGTCGCTGATGAAGACATTAAAGAGTATCGGTCCAAGGACCGAGCCCTGCGGGACCCCACTGCCCACACCCTTCCAGGTCGAGACTGACCCATCCATCATGACCCTTTGGGTGCGACCCTCTAGCCAATTCGCCACCCACCGGACTGTGCAGACATCTACATCACAGCCTCTTAGCTTGTTCACCAGTATGGGGTGGGATACCGTATCGAAGGCCTTCCTGAAGTCTAAGTATACGACATCCACCCCTCCTCCTGTGTCCAGGCGTTTCGTAACCTGGTCATAGAAAGAGACTAGATTGGTCAGGCATGATCTGCCCGCCACAAACCCGTGCTGGTTTCCCCTCAGCATAATTTGCCCTGCCAGGCTCTCACAAATGTGAGCCTTGATAATTTTTTCAAAGACTTTACCAAGGATGGAGGTGAGACTGACTGGCCTATAGTTGCCCGGGTCCTCCTTCCTCCCCTTTTTGAAAATGGGGACCACGTTAGCCCTTTTCCAGTCCTCCGGGACTTGGCCTGTGCGCCACGAGCGTTCAAATATTCCTGCCAGTGGCTCTGCAATGATGTCGGCCAGTGCCTTCAGCACCCTCGGATGGAGCCCATCTGGGCCTGCCGCGTTAAAGGCATCCAGTTCTTCCAAATCACTCTGCACCACCTCAGGACCAAGCCGCCAGTTGGTCTCTCTGATGCAGTTCTTCTGCCGTCTTCCTCGTCCGGTCACTGGTAGGATGGAAGAGAAAACCACCTGTGCACCGAACTCCTTCAGCACGCCACCCAGAGCACTGTAGTCCGCCATCAGGTTATCGGGGGTTCTCCTGGCCACATCATTAGTACCCACATGGACTAGGACCATGGGGTAGTAATCGGTGGGCTTGATCCTGGCCTGGATTACCTCCGTCACATCCCGAATCTTTGCTCCAGGGAGGCAGCATACTTCTAGTGCCGAGGGGTCCTGGCGACAGATGGGTCCTTCCGTACCTCTCAGGATGGAGTCGCCTATGACGAGCACTCGTCGCCTCCTCCTCTGGGTCCTCGTGGATCTGTTGATCTGTTTGGAGTGTGAAGAACGTGGTGTTTCTTCTTGCCAAAGGGTTTCCTCCTCCCCTTCCATCTCCTGCAGGGTCGCCAGGACCTCGTACCTGTTCACCAGTCGGACTGGAGAAGCTGCTACCGGTTTGCTGCGAGCTGCTCCGGTCCTGGCTGTGACCGTCTGCCACTCTGCTGTGGAGGGCACTCCCCAGGCTGCTTCTTCCTTGGGTGCCTGGGCCTGCAGGGAAAGGAAATATCTGTCAATTTCATCCTCTGCCTCCCTGATCCCCCTCAGCCTGCTAACCTCCTCCCGGAGCTCCCTCACCTGCGCCTCCAGAGCCCTAAGATGGGCACCTGCCGGACAGGTGTGGGGGCCCCCAATCTCTGCCCCCCCCGGCCCTGCTGGGGATCCCCCACAGGCCAGGAGGTAGGGGGACATCAGCTCCCCCATGGGCTCAGTCTGGGTGGAGGCCTCAGACCTGCCCCGGGTAGCCTTGTCCCCCTGGGCAGAGGACCTAGCAGCACTCCTCGTAGACACCATTCTATAAGCTGCTGTTTGTAGACCTGTGCGGTGTCTACGCCCTACCCCTACAGGAGTCCCACTCCTGGCCCTTCCTGCCCGCCCGCCGGCGCGAACGCCGGCGCAAACGCCATCGTGCTCTTACAGAGCGCGCCTCTTTGCGCGCTCTGTTCGCGCCGCGCGGCTCGGGAGCGCGGCTCCCTACTGGCTCAGCTATATGGGACCCGGGGGGCTTCCCCTCCAGATCCGGCTCAGCTGTGCCGGGTCCCTCCGCCCCACTTACCTTCGGGGGATCAGCTGCTGCTGCCCCTGCTGCCGATTCCTCTGCTGCTGCTGCCGCCGCCGCCTCTGGTCAGTCATTTGGCAAAAGGGGCACACGTGCATGCGGGACACACGTGTACTGACTCCTCTCCTTCCTGCTGCTGGTTCCCGAGTGCTGGGAACTACGTCACCCCGTGGCTTTAAAGCCGGCGGTTTGAATTACCCGCCCCGCTCCAACGGCCAATCAGGCGCCCCGGTCTACCCGGAAGTGCCTGCCAGCAGTTCCGCCCCTACGCTCCCCCGCTGGGGGGATCTGCTGCCGCAGGAGCCTGCTCCCCCAAGGCTTAGCCCCGGGGGTGCCCCCTGGCCTGGGGGGACAGTCCCCTTCCTAGCCCTCCCTGTTTGCGCGCTCTGTTCGCGCCGCGCGGCTCAGGAGCGCAGCTCCCTACCGGCTCAGCTATATGGGACCCGGGGGGCTTCCCCTCTGGATCCGGCTCAGCTGTGCCGGGTCCCTCAGCCCCAGTTACCTTCGGGGGATCAGCTGCTGCTGCCCCCGCTGCCGATTCCTCTGCTGCTGCTGCTGCCGCCGCCGCCTCTGGTCAGTCAGTTGGCAAAAGGCACGCGTGCGTGCGGGACACACGTGTGCTGACTCCTCTCCTTCCCGCTGCTGGTTCCCGAGTGCTGGGAACTACGTCACCCTGCGGCTTTAAAGCCCGTGGTTTGAATTACCCGCCCCGCTCCAATGGCTAATCAGGAGCCCCGGTCTACCCGGAAGTGCCTGCCGGCAGTTCCGCCCCTACGCTTGTAACATTCCAAAACTTTCAGGTGTGTCCAATCTGTTGTCCAAGCTTCATAGCCATACAATAGGGTAGGGATGACAACAACCTGATAAATGAGAAGTTTGGTTTGGGTCCTGATGGCATAATCATTGAAGAGACAATTTCTGGGACATCCAAAGACAGTGCTGGCAATTTTTTATGTGGTGGTGAATAGCATTTTAGATACCCAGTAAGGGTGGCTACCTAGGAAAAAATAATGAAATAATACCAACCAAAGAAAGGAGAAGTTTCATAGTTGGTAGGGTCGGAAGGGACCTGAGCAGATCATCAAGTCCGACCCCCTGCCATGGCAGGAAAGAGTACTGGGGTCAAACAACTCCAGCAAGGTGTTCATCTAACTTCCTCTTAAAGACCCCCAGGGTAGGAGCCAGAACCACTTCTCTTGGAGGTTGGTTCCAGATCCTAACCACCCTGACAGTGAAGTAGCGCCACCTGATGTCTAGCCTGAATCTACCCTCTGCCAGCTGTGACCATTATTTCTAGTCATTCCTGGTAGCACTAGGGGGAACAGGGACTCCCCTAATGCCTGCTGGTTCCCCCTGACTAGTTTGTAAACAGCCACTAGATCCCCCCCCCCCTCAGCCTTCTCTTGTGGAGGCTGAACAGACCTCCTCGTAGGGCCTGCCCTGCTGCCTCCTGATCATCCTCTGGACCCTTTCCATGTTGTCCACATCCCTCCTGAAGTGCACCACCCAAAACTGGATGCAGCGCACCAACTGCAGCCTGACCAGTGTCGCATAGAGGGGGAGGATCACCTCCTTGGACCTGCTTGTGATGCATCTGTGGATGCATGACAAGGTGCAGTTGGCCTTCCTGACCGCGTCCCCACACTGTTGGCCTATGTTCATTGTGGCATCAATAATGACTCCAAGATCCTTTTCTGCCTCTGCACTGACGAGAAGGGAGTTCCCCAGCTTGTAGGTATGCTGCTGGTTCTTACCCCCCAGGTGCAGCACCTTGCACTTGTAGAAGAAGGAACAGAAATTAAAAACTCTGTCACTACAGAAGTCCATGTTACTTTCTGCTTCAGTAATATCCTTAACATGTCATACAATAGTCTTTAAAGAATTCCTAGTGTTATGGCTGCATGTGTTCTCAGACTCCTTTCTTTAACACTTTCCCTCCTATAGATATATATCTGCTATGCTATATATCTATAGATGTCTGTTATGTTATATATCTATCCCTATATATAATTTCTATTTTTTTTAAATTAAAATGTGCTATTCATCAGGAAAAGCTGTAACTTTTGATTTCTGAACTGAGTGATGATAAGACACATAGATGAAAAATAATTATTTTCACAAACCTGCCCATGAAGTGCCCCCATTACCCCATGTTTCTTCCTGTTGACTTGCTGCATGCCCCAAGGAGCTGACCAAGGTTTACCCTGCGATAATTTTTATCCCCAGAAACCTCAGCTCCACTGCCCTTGTACCAAAACCCACAGCTGCAGCAGGGAAATCCCTGCTAGGTCTTGGTGGATTCCCTGGGTTGTGAAAGAAATGTATGGTCCCCCTTTCTGTAGAATGGGCTAGCCTGAATTATCATTAGCCCAGAGAGCACTCTTTCTGCTAGCAATCAGTAGGAACCAAAACAATAAAAGGATTTATTATGTAGGATAAATTAATTATACAAGCAAAACTAACCATAAGATTAAAGAAGAAAAATGTTTCAAGTACAGTTTTTTACACTGTCACCTGACTATACCCTATACCTACTGAATGTCCTGCCAGGATTTTTAGAGTGCACCTTTCCTACTGATTTTGCCAGCCCTGACTGCTGGGAAGCTTTAACCTCCAAATCCTAGGATCCAAAGAACCTAGTTCTATTATAGACTGTAAATTACCTGCCAACCAGCCCACTCATCAGCATTATTCTAATTCCTCGTGAGGCACAGAAACCTCCAGAAATGTCTTTTCCTGGAATATCTGGTATTCCTCTGGCCTAATGGGTCTTTTCTCTCACATGCCTCTGCTATTGTGTGGTAGCCTTTTCACATTACAAGCAAACAATAACTTGAGTGTCTAGCCTATCAACAGTCCGTTGCCTCTGTGACTGGGAGTGGCAGTGGCCCTTGCCCTAGTATCAAAATAGCAAAGAGATACTTAGCAGTTACACCTACTCTGTTTTTTCTTTGGTTAAACCAGGATAAAAATCATAAAGATATACACAGACACCTTAATTTAATCTATCCCAGGGGTCAGCAACATTTTTTTGCCAGACCACCAAAAACACCTGCAACCTCAATTTGTATGTTAGCATGTCAGGGACAGAGGAGCCACAAGGGGACAAATCCTTGTTGTGGCAGTACAGCCCCAGCCCCTTTCCTGCCATCCACCCAGAGGTACTTGTGCATACTGTGGCACCTGTGCCTGGGGTTGCCTATCCCTTATCTATCCAGTGATAGTAGTGACATAAATGAATATGGCATGACATTGGCTTTCCAATGAGATGACACTTCCCATATCATTACAAGAAACCCAAGAAAATCTGCATGACACCTTATAGACCGTAAAACAGAATGGGTTGTGACAATTACCATAACTCATCTTAATCTTCAGGGTAGCAGTAGCAGTTAAGATACCTTGATAGAGGGCCAGAGGTATAATTTTTTTGTCATGTCTAGACTCATGCCAAAGAGTTGGTATCATCAAACTCTTGTGGGGGAACCTTGATGGTGAAAGAAAATAGGGTACCTATATTGCAGTAATCAAATTTGCTGAACTAAAATTTAAAAGTGATATTGGGAGAGGAAAGAGGGGTGTAGGTTGTAGCTGTGTTGGTCTAAGGACATAGGCAGACAAGATTCCTTGGGTGAATTTGATATCTGTTATTAGACCAACCCAAATAGTTGGAGAATAGTTATTAAGCAAGCTTTCTAGTTCAAAAACCCTTCGTCAGGCTAAGGAAGTTTCAGCAGTTGGTGTGTGCTTTACTTTTCATTCCATCCAGGAAAAGAAGCCAGGGGCTGGGCTGGGGAGTCAATTGCCAGGCAGAGTATAATGTATCAAAAATCCAATGTCTATGTTTGTCCATGATCTCTAGTATCCAGGAGGTTGATGAAATGGAGATCATAGGCTCGTCTCTGGGAAGTGTTGTGTAAGTTTCCCTTGAGGATCAGTTTCCCTTGGGAGCGGAAGAGATTTAAGAAAGTAGTACTACATAACTGGTTGCCAGAACTATTTCATCAAGAGGGTGGATTGTGGTCTGGAGTTATAACACACAACAACAGGAATTAAAGGTGTCAGGAGGAACTAATGATATTACAATGATTGGATTCTGATAAAATTAAACTTTTTAAATAAAAACATTTCCATGAGCAAATGACTTTATTTGAACTTAGAACCTTAAAATCTGAAAACACTGCCTTTTTAAAAAAATTGAAAGCTTCAGTATTTCAGCTAATGGGAGGGGCTGAGGAAGGGGGGAAAGAAGTATTATTTCAGTAAGTCCATCACAGTACAATAAACCACAATGGTATATGCACATGAATGCAATTTAATGCATTAAATATTTCCCCTAATTGAGATAGTTCTCATAAGAACTCTCAGTAAAGTGAACTGTCTTATTTGCATGAATAGTGAGCTTGTACTAGCAATGATCATCAGTGCCAGAGAGATCAGGTATGTAAGCACGGCAAATGACAGTACAGCCAATTAAGTGATATGTAAGCAGCATTATTTGTTCTCCAAAAAAGCCCAAACCCCAAGCTTGAAACTACAATCACAACAAGCAGATTTCAGGTGAATTTATGTGAACTAACATTAAAAAACTTACAGACATTTTGTGAGTGGTCTTTTGAAGTCTGTCCAGTATAGGTCTGACTTTATAGTCATATTATCACTATTCAGTTATGAGAGAGAAAACAATTATGGAAATTTTTTTGGAGTTTATGGAGTAACATACAAGCTCAAGGAACATCTGTGAACAACACTGTTGCTTTTTGGTGTGCTCGAGTCAATGCTTTATAAGCGTAGGTCAAGAAAGCCTCATGCTGAAGTATGACACACACTTTCTTAGATGCTGTTTTATATGAAAAGTATTTCTGTTTTATTTACATATTTGTTAGCAAAACATTTACAGTTCTAGTTTCTATTACTTTATGAGTGACATCAGGTAACCCATCTCAGTTCCAGAGAGTCCAAGACTGTAGATGGTAAAAATGTCCAGAAAATATTTTTCACTGAATATCTGTTTTACAGAAAATAGATTTTCTAGATGACACATTTTTTTGTAACAATACATAGTTTTTTCAGTAGGAGAATGATAATAGAATCTGTAGTGAGGGACTGCAACTAAACCTTGGAAGGATAATTGACCTCGGCATTAAATTTTAAAGAATATCCAAGACTTCCCTCAGGAAGGGTTCTATAAGACTATTTCTAATCTTCTCTCTATTCTTGTGTACAAATGGGGCATTGGAATATTAATGTATTCAGTACACTGCTAACAATCAATTTTATATCTACTTTTCCTCTAATCTAGCCCATGCTTCAACAGCCTTGCCTCTATTAGAAACAAGGGTATTCATGAGAGCAAGTCAGTGTAGATGAAACTGAAGTAATGTTAGAAAAATGAGGAAGCAACCAAAAATCTATGGAAATGTTGAGGTCCATAAAGTTTATCTTGCCCTGTAACTGAAGATGAATGACACTTTCCAAGAGTTGCAAAATAAGGTTCACTGCGGTCTTTTACCAATTGAAAGTTCATAATCATATTGCAACAATAAACAGTGTAACACTCTTATACATGTGGCCAAGAGGCTGCAATCATTTTTCTCAGATTCAGACTTTTCTACTATGATCAATGCAATTCTTTACATCAAATCTGAACAGTTATTTCTTATTGGCATTGTTTAGTACCTGAGACACTAATCCACTACTTTAGTTATAAAGCATTAACACAGTATCTAGACAGAAAACTGTACCCACAAAAGCTTACGCTACCCATTAAATGAAATGTACTTTTTTTTTTTTCTTCACTAAGAACATGACAGTTGTACATCAAGGTTTCTGTGTCTGTGTGACTTCCCAATCAAGTTTATGCTGTTGTTTTAGTCCTATGTCTAGAATATAATGGTGACATAATTAAAAAAAAAATAAGTTTATTTGTTCTGTCATGAGTCATCCATAAATAGCAGTTTCTTTGAACGTGTACATTATTTGTAATTACATAATGTTTGTATTAGTGAGAAAATTTTAATTGCTATGATGGCTTCGTGAAAATTCATATTCAGTATTCAGGTTCTTAATTACTTTCTGCTGCTTCACCTTTTGAATATTAATATTTACTGGTAGTGGTGGAGTATTAGTTACCATTTATTATTTGTATTGCAGTTTCCCAAAATTGACTAGGCATTTCCAAATGTAGAATACAAAGAGTCCTTCCCCCATAGAAAGTGGTGTTTACAAAAGAAAGAGCTTGGATGACAGAGCTGAAATTTGTAAGAAGGTGAAGAGATTGTTGATGGAAATGCATCTGATTATTAATACATTGTGAGGTATTGTTTTCATTCTTTGATTGGATAAAAGTGCAAACGTGCTCGATCCAAATGTTCAAATGTGCTACTCCATCCTTCTAGAAAAACAATTCTTATCCCTATCACCACCACCCTAGTGGTAATCCTGACACTTCAAACAACCCCTGAGTATTTTATTGACTCTTGCCGTAAGAAACAAGACTTTATTTCAGGAATTTCTGATCCACTGCTATTTGCATGTATAACAGTTACTAGTGTTTTAAATACATTCATGTGCCTGAAATATTCGAGTGAATGTCTCATTGTAGAACAGAAGGATGCTATGGCTAAAGCTCAGAAATGAAAGTCAATAAGTCTTGTTTTTTTTCTGGTTCTGTTGTGGTCTTGCTGTATGTTCTTCTGGACACAACTTTTTATTTTTGTGTTTAATTTTTCCAACTGAAACATGATGATAATTATACTGTGTTACCTCAGAGACATGTTGTAGGGGTTAATTACCAATATTTTGTGAGGTACTTTGATATCATTTTAGAAGAGGAGTAGATCAGTTGTTTGAAGGCACATTAAAAGCAGAAAAGTACATCTGTCACTAATGTAATAAATACCTTCATAAAGAATACAAAGGGATTTCATTTCATCTTCTACTTTAAGCCACTGAAAACTATTTCCAATTTGAGAAAATAATTACAATTAGCTTGGCAAGAAACCATATGCCATTTTAACATTGTGACCCCTCATATATATATATATATATAAAAAAAAAAGATCCTCTTTCCAATAATAGTGTAAAATGTTCCTTATGACCTTCCCAGGTTCTTTGTATGTAATTGTTTATCAATAACTTAGCTAAAAGGCTACGTTCCGTATTTCCCATTGAGGATATACCTATTCTTGCATTGCCTTTACAGAGAATTCCCAACATTAAATCAGTTAGTGATGTAGAATGAGAAATGACATAATCAACATAGGGAAAATTCAGTAGAATTTATTTTAATTTATAATAGAAACAAATCCAACATATTATTTTGATGTTTGAATTTTGAAAGCTGCATTCATTTACTGTTCTGTTTTCATGTAGGCAACAGATGTGAAGTAAATATAGATGAATGCATATCTGTACCGTGTCTCAACAATGGAAGTTGTATTGATGACATCAACTCCTTTAAATGTCACTGTAAGAGTGGTTTCATTGGAACAAACTGTGAGACAAATGCTGATGAATGTTTGTCAGAGCCTTGTCTTCATGGAAGGTAGCTATTTTTATTTTACTATTATTATCTTCAAGAAAATGTACTTAACTAGCAATATTGAAGATTTAATGACAAGGGAAGGTTGATAAAGATAGTTTTAATTACATTATCCATAAAGTAAGAGTACAAGCACAGTTAAGGATGACAGATGTTGCCTATTTAAGCTAATGTGATATACTGGTACATTACATCAGTTCCTTTTTCATTGGTGCTCATTAGCATAAAGCAATTTTCAATAAATGTGGATTAATTAGACTTGAAATTACTTAAAAGCAAATCTTCCACTATTACATACCAACAGGTTGAAATGAGAAGGCTTTATTTTGAAGCATGCATGCCCTTTAAAAATACCTTCAGCTTGCAAAATATACCTTATGCAAAGCCAGTTTAAGTTAACAGAAAAAATTCTATGGCCTTTGGTAGTAGTTGGATCAGATTCTGAAGTGACTAATAAGTACATGGCTACAATAGAATGTTATGATTAGAGTGGAGTTAGGACTAACTCTATGTACATAATCTGTATTTTTGTATTTTATGTTTCAGTTGCATAGACCATATAGATGGGTATCGATGCACCTGTGAAGCAGGATGGACCAGTTTCAGATGCGAGATCAATGTTAATGTAGGTCTTTAAATTTAATTTTAATTGTGGGGAGAAAGGGTAACATACAATTTGAAACTCAATTTCTGACTTCAGTAGCTTCTGAATGATTCTTTTCATTGAAAACACATGACAGAAATTGAATTGTTTCAAATCCATTTTGAAAAGCTTGTTACTTATGTGAAACTGTATTAGAAATAGTATTGAGAAAATGCATTAAAATCTCGACAGTGTGTGGTAAATATGAAAGGCCAAAGAAGAACTAAATCTAAATTCTCTGAAAATCAGCTATGGCTCAGTTTGACACAACTGATGCTGATTAAATGTCAAAGATAGCATAGCTAGTTTACTGAAGTTTAATTGCATTTTGAATTGTGAACAATTGAATGCAATAAATTTATCTTGCATATGAATACTATGGACACAAAGCGTATCCTACATTCTCTGCCAGGAACTTGAACAAATCAATTATACAAAACTATTATAAAATTACATTCTATTGTCCCCCAGTGACAAACTCTCATGCTTTCTTTTTATTCTGATATTTTAGTAATGTATATACACAGTACATCTGTACAGTACTCTTCTATAGCTCTAGATAGAATGTACTATCTGCGGAATAGAATGGGCATGTCTACATGAGATGCTTTACTGCACAGCAGACTAATCTGCTATGCAGTAAAGCATCACTGTCTACACATGCATGGCACTTAGGGCACAGAAGATTAATTTGCTGTGCTGCCAGATAGTCCTGTCAGATATAAGTGGTATCTAGCAACACAATAATTTACTGTGCTCAAATGCATAGGTAGATGGTGACATCAGGATTAGTTTACTCTGGCTTAAACTGAGCTGGAGTATATTCAGTCACATTTATTGCATGCGTAGATGTTCCCACTTTTACTGTTTCATCTAAAATATAGAAATAACATGCTTTGTCTAGAATGGTTGCAGCCAACTTCAAATTGATTATTGCAAATTCAAGATAGTGATTTATTTTAGATTAATATCTTTGAATACAGAACTGATATAATTCACACTGGGTGCATCCATATGTGGCCCCCATGCCACAGATGTTACTACACCATCATTTAGTACTTGCTTTACGAAGTACTAAATGATGTTACAGTAACCACCATAACTTCACTGTCTCAGCAGTGCACGGCTATTTTTAGCAGCTATATCACCAGCTATCTATAGTAAGGTAGCTTGTTGCTATGGCAATGTAGTGATGGTATCATGGTTTGTAAGTCTTAAATGCTCTGGGTCCTACAAACCTAAGGCACCACCTCATGTTCTTCCTTTATGTTTCACTGCAATCTCTAAAGCCAGCCAAAAGCAACCTCCTACAAATACTAGCTTCCTGTGTTCCAAATTTGCTTGACAAAAACATGTGGGATGTCATTCTCAATAGTTACTCCTCAGACCTGGTACTCCTTCCCCCTTGTGTTCCATCAGAGCCCAAGCCTCAACTTCTTCTAGAAGCATTGTAAGGCTGTTTTATTTGGGCAGGCGTTCAGCACACCAGATTAAGTTTTTGGAACGTGGTCTGTGGAATCTCTTCTTTTAAATATTTTAATTTTTTTTCTGTCTTGATAACTTATCTGGACATTATCGTAAGCTACCCTGAGCTTCTTTTGGCAAAGACAGAATATAAATTTAATATGTAAAGGAAACATAGACAAGGTTTAAAAGATCCAAATAGATGGCATAATTTAGAGTAACTCTTGAGCAGGCAACCTCCAGTTCAGGGCATCAGGAAGTCAATCTCAAATGGAAGGTATGTAGAGCTTAACACAAATAAAACCCACCTATTTCCCCCCACCCCACTCTATCTGTTGTGTCAAAACAGCTTTGGTTGGATCCCTGGATTTGGTCTATGGAATGCATTTGGCCATGAATTTTACATCACTCTAGACTATTTGATATTGTATTTCTGATTAGAGATGGACACATTTCAAAATGTTTAAATAAGCATTCCAAATGGTCAGTGTAAACTGTGTACCATTTTTCAACTTGCTATGCACAGAGAAATTATTGATGAATTTTGAGGTGAGTAGCAATTTCTTACCATACACCAACAGAGTATGTTCCACACCCATCAAAAACATATGACAACCTGTCTCATATAAGAACTACATCCAGTTGAAAAATAGCCAGCTTTACAGATTTAGAGAATAACTAATTACTTTACATGTCTACTTAAAGTTCAGCTTTTGCTATGATATTACAAATCCATATGATTATCAGTTGTTTTCAGTGCTAGTACAGAAAACCTTCTGGCAATATTTATCTCATCTGGCAACAGTGATTTTTATACTTTCCTCCATTTTGAAGAATGAGAGATTAAATGACCTGTGGACAAGTGTGTGAAAATCATATTCAAAAGATAACCACATTCCATATTGAAGCAGATGAAAATGGAAAATTAGAAATTTATGGAAAAATAGAAACAATATACATATACATTTAACAGATAAGTCTGTCAAAGCCATTGCTTCATTTTTTTGGTATTCATTCTATTTGCATGCACTGTGCTTTCTAGATTAGATATTCCTCCAGTTATCATCTTTTTAAGGACATAAGCTCCATCTCTTCAAGTCATCCTACTCAGGCAGGCCACTATGTCTACAAAGAGCCCTTTAGAAATAATGAGACTTCATGAAGATGCAGGGATCTGTTTACATGAAAAACCTTGCAAGAATCAGTCTCTGAATTTAAATGCTTGTCTTTTTTTATAATATACTTTAAAAAGATGGGAAGAAAAAAGCCTTGCTATTCTGAAAAGTCAGCAGTTAATTCAGAAAAAAATAAAACTATATAAAACTAAATTGTTAGTACCTAGGTGTCAGCCTTCACTCTATCTCTTAGAAGAAGCACTATAAGAATGAAGTACCTATATCTCAAGAACAATTATTCTTCAAGAATGAAGGTAATATTTTGGAGACAATATATGCAGCTAAAATAATCCAGACTACAAATTTTAAAGATAAATATCTCAGAAGCTAATCTAGACAGGAGTCATAAAATCATAGCGGATCATAGAATTATAGAGAAGTAGAGCCCTCAAAAGGTCATTTAGTCCAACACCCTGCCCAAGGCAGGATCATCCCTATTCAAAGAATCATATAGAAATACATTATCTGATCTCTTAGCAAACCTATAGTCAATCCTGACAATACAATACATAACACTCTGCAACAGATAAAGCAAGGGGATTATGGTGGGTAACAGACTGCTCTAAAGTTTAATAATATACACTCAAGGGATCCCTGGAAGAGGACCATGCCCCCCACTACAGAGGAAAGGAACAATCCCCGCAGTCTATAACAATTTGACCATGGGATAAAATTCCTTCTTAACCCTGTATATGGTGATCAGTTTAACCCTGAGCAGAGGGGCAAGACCCTCTAGCCAGGAACCTCTGGCTTTAAGTCTCAGGAGAAACATTGGCACACCACAGTCAAAATCCCCAGTCAAGGCTGCAGCCAGCACTTCTCAGGAAGGCAATCCCTCCTCCTCCCCTCCCGATATGTAGCAGCAGAGGTGGGGGAGAAGAAATAATTCCCCCTGGTCCCATGCAGCAACCATACTAGAAGATAGGCATAGTCTAGATAACTCCAGTTGAAACCTCCTCCCATTATGACATGGATCCATTTATAATTACCCTTTGCTTGTAGTTATTCAGCCAGTTGTCTTTCCACCTTTTATAAGATTTGTCCAGTCCATATTTCTCTAATTTTTTACAAGAAGTCCATGCAGACTCCTGCTAAAAGACTTGCTGAAGTCGAAATCCATTATATCTACTTCACCAACCTAAGTAGTTACTTTGTCAAAGAAGATCAAATTTGTTTGACATCCTTTGTTCTTAGTAAATCCATGCTGGCTGCTTCTTACTAAATCCATGCAGCCTTGCCTTGTCCAGGTACTTGCAAATTTACTTCTTTAGGATATCGTTCATTAACTTCCCTGATATTGAGGTGAAACTAACTGGTCTGTAGTTTTCCTTTTCCTTTTTTTAAAAAGGGGTACTACTTTGGCCCTTTTCCAGTCCTGTGGTACCTTGCCTGTCTCCCATGACTTCATAAATATTTTTGCCAAGGGTTTTGAGATCTTCTCTTCCAGTTCCTTCAGTACCTTCGGATGAAGTTCATCAGGCCCTGCCGACAAATTAATTCAGACTCATTAATACCTCTCTGATTGTTGCTTTTTTCTCATCCCTCATTGTGTCCTGTCATTATACAAATAATCCCTATTAAATGTTTGCCTGAAATTTTGTTTTGTGAAAATTGAGGCATAGTAGCTGTTCAGTAGCCCTGCTTTCTTTGCCTCTTCTGTTAAAAGTTTCCCCTGGGTAGTCAACAGTGGACTCACAGCTTCATTGGTGTGCCTTATCTGGCCAACAAATGGAACTCTTTCTTGTTCTCTTTAATTTCCCTTGCCATTCTTTACCTTTGGCTTCCTGATTTTGACCCTACAGGTTCTTACTATTTTCTGGTAATTTCCTTGGTTATCATTTTCCCACTGCCTTGTATGCTTTCCTTTAAAGCATCCTAGAAGCTCCTCGTGCAGCCACATTGGGGTCCTGCCATTTTTCTTGTGCTTCCATTGTATCAGAACAGTTTCTTGTTGGGCTTCCAATACTGTGCCCTTTAGAAGCTACCAGCCGCGCTAGAAGTCCTTATCCTTCAGTCTATCTTCACATGGTACCATAATTATGACTGTTTGAGTCACTTGAAATCTGCCTTTTTGAAAGCTAGCATATTAGTTTTAGTGACCTCATGCTTTCTCCATTTAAGGATCTGGAATTTTAAATTGTTATAGGTAACACTACCAGGAGTACAAGACTCCTGATGGTGTTGCTCTTCAGGTCATCGGTACCTCTAAACCTCTCCACCCCATCAAGGTTGCAATCCATGGAGAGGGGGAATATCATAATATATATATATATAAACAAACACATAGGGCACCGATAGATGTGTCAGATGTCTGCTCTGATATGTGCTAATTAGCATGCTCCAGCAGCTTCTGTGCCATATGTACTCAGTGGCCCTACACTTTAAAATGGTGGCAGGGATGCTTTCAAGCTCATCAAATAAGCTTTAGCCCAAGCGCCTTCCACCACCATTTTGAAGTGCAGGATGCTGGATACACATGATGATGTGAATAATTTAATTAAAGCAGCTCCTGGAGTCACTCTAATTAAAGTTCCCCCACAACCTTGGATCATGTGTAAAGACACCCTTAGATGCCAAGTGGGTGATGTTCCCTGTCGGAAGAGAAAGTCTATAATACCTCTCCCTCCCTCCATAGATACACAAAACCTGTTCCAAGATACTGAATGTTCTGTAGATGGAAGTTGAAAGTTGATTACAAGTAGGTGGGTGTATAATGGAGTGTGTAGGAATTGAGCAGGTAATGGGAACTGTGGCTAGAAACAGGCATAATCTTTGTGTCTCCATAAAAAAAAATTAATGGCAGCATGAAACTGAACAAACAGACATGGTAACACTTTGTTGTTCCACAAATGCGCACATTTGTAAATACGACAATTCCTAGTAATTTGTACCAACTTTTCATAGCAGAAGCCTGTTTGCTTTTGGTGGGAAAGCATAGATCCCTGAAGCCTAAAAAGAGGCAGGGGCCTGACTCTGTCCTGGTCAACCCTATCTGTAGGTGCCACTGAAGTGCATCAACTGTGCCAGGAAACATCCAGGCACAGCATATTCCACATCAAAAAAGACATCTGTTTATAGTATGTGAGTGCTATGGTCATTTGTTAGTTTTAGGATACCTGGAAGTATCGTGTACCATGTCATAAGTGGACTGACTGGTAGTTTGCACAAACCATTAGTTGAGGACCCAAGGGGTAGCTGGGTACAAGCCAGAGGATCAGGGTGAGAAACTCAGCTGAAATGTTAGGGGGAGCATGTCAGGGGGAAAGCCAGGTCAGGTACCTGTGACAGCTGAGTTCCAACAATCCAGACACAATGCAGAGGTAGAGATCGAAGGCTGATCAGGGTCAGTAACAGGTGGTAAAATCTAGAAATGAGGCACAAAAGGAAGGGAACAGCTTGGTAGCCCAAGGGCAGCAGAAGCCTTATTTTCCAGACAGCTTCCTCAGGACACAGGGAGCCTTCTATAAGTAGGAGGATACAGTCAGGGGCCGGGAACTCTGGGCCAATTAGGGGCTGGCTGTAGGATGGCCTTCCCCAAGCAGGTCCCCTTCCTTTGTCATTATACCTTCCTCCATGAGCTCTGGCCTGGTGGGGGGCCAAACTGGTGCTTTGTCCCTGAACCCAGTGTTTTGGAACGAAGACTGACAGGAAGGTAGGTGGGGACAAGGTAATGCTGTTTGAAAGATAGCTTATGATAGCCTGCAATGAGACTGTGGGTATTTTTTTGCTGGGAGCAGTCTATTGGGATCCCCAGTATTAAACCCAGGTGTCTATCCTGGATTTCTGCTTCTTTTTCCTACTTTTTGTAGCTGTTCCATATATTCATTCCCATGACCATTTCCTGATGCAGGGGCATACAAATAATGTGTCCTAATGTCATCTAATGACATTGGCACTATGTAACTGAGCATTGGCACATATTCATAGAACTTGATCAACAATTACACAGCTTACTTCAAGCCATGGGATCATAGATCTGGTCCCTGCTTGTGCAGACATTTGTCAGTGATGGGACCAATGTTAGGAACATAGTCTAAGTTGGGGTAAGGGAAGTCATGGGTGGGATTGGGGGATGTCATAGCAGGTCTGTTAGGGGGTTTGGCAGGTCCAGAGAGGTTTCAGAAGGATTGGGGAAGGGGTGGGGGGAGTTGGTGTATCTGGGAGAGGATCAAAATGGTAAAAATAACTCAGTTGGGGCGGGGTAAAAGAAATGCAGCCTCAGGGCTATGTTGGCACTAGATTTATGACCCAGATACCTCGCTTCAGGCAGACCCAAACCTTCAGATAGATCATGACCTCTCAATTTGATAATAGGCTAATTTTATTGATGCACAGTGATAGCAGATAAGAATAATGCAAACAATTCTATATCTACCAGTCCTGGGGTTGTCATCAGAGATAAGGTATGTTTGGCCAATATGCAAATTTCAGTCTGAGGTTCTCTCTTGAATGTCACATGTCAGCAGCCTGGAGCACCCACCCTCCACGGTGGGGTGGGCTGAGGCCCACCCTCCACGGTGGGGTGGGTGAGACAGGCTGGTGGTGTGTCCTCTGTCCATGGTTCCCTCAAGTTACCCTCAAGGAACCTTTGCTGCTCTAAAATCCCTCCTTTTGTATCTTTTTCCCTCTGTGGTGACTCTTCATCTTTGGGCATCGTTGATTGGTCTCTCTGTGGTTGTTATACTGTCCCTGTTTTGTCCTGTCAGCATATGCCCTTGTTTCACAAACCCATCACATGCAAACATCCTAATTTGCTCTTATACCATGTTTTTTACCTAATTTGGTCCATATAGCAAAACCAAAAATCCCAAGGGCTCTGCACTTGGGCACTGTGACCTGGTGCCAATGCTGTAGAGTCCCTTATGTTATAGAACAGTGTGGTGTATGACTTAAATTTACCAGCTTGTTTGTCTGCTTGCTGCTTGCCTGTGTCAGGCATAGTGGACTTTGAAGACACTGTCACAAACAGGCTTTTTAGAAATCAATTAACACTTGCCATTGCCCAAGACCATTGTTCTAATTCATATCTACTTTACCTATGTAGCCCGGGTGGACATGGGTTTGTACTCCCCTCTCCAATTGAGGGAATTATTGGCAGGGCAGCATGCTTCAGAGAGACCCAACAGCCCAGTGGCGACCTCCATCCCCTATAGAGTCAGGCCCAGTCAATCAATTAACTATATACAAATTTATTATTACAACAAAACTATTAAAGGGTAAGGACATAAATACACACACACACACACACACACACATATATACACACACATAACCAATTATTATTTAAAAATACAGATGAACAATAGAACAACCCAGAACAAAGGATATTGATCAGGCAACCTTACAACTCTTTTAACAAACTATTGCTTCAACTTATTCACATAAACTATAAGGCACAGTCTATAAATATAGCCAGCAATCCTTAGACTACCTGGGTGCCTTCCAGGGCAGGGGCCCCATTCCCAAGGTACCACTACAGGAAAGGAGGTGGGGGGAAAGTAAAGGAGAGGGAGACCCCAAATACTCCTTAGCTCTCCCCTCTATCACCCAGGAGTGGCTCATGTGGTGCCCCTTCGCAACCTGGGGGGTCCCTCCCCTCTTGGGACCCTCTCTCAAGGGTAATTTACTACTCCACAGTCCTGGAGTGTTGCCTCCCGTTCTCCAGGTTGAGCTCTGTTTCCCGCTGGGCTTTCCTGCCACTCAACTCTGCTGCTGCCAGCCTGGATTAGGGCCACATGAACCCCTGCGTATAGTGGGTGCTTTGCCTTGTGCTAGGTGCTGGAGACCCAGACAGCCTTGTGAAGCAATGGGGCTTGGTCTGCTCCCAGACCCTCTGGGCAGTGTCATCTGCACTGAGCTGCTGTCCCAAGCCACCTCGAGTGGCTCCCAGGGTCTCTCATCCTTCATGCAGCACCTCCTGCAATGAGCTCCCACCCTCGTGCTGGGGGTTGTGGACCTGAGCCACCCAAGGGGCTCCAAAGATCCTTCGCCATGTACCGGCCTGTGCACCATGTTTCTGGCCACACACCAGAGGTTGCAGACCTGAGCTGCCTCACGCAGCTCCCAGGGTCTATGCTCCATGCTGCGCACCGAGAGCCTAACCACTGGAGCCGTCCACCACTCTCCACTGATATGAGTTTCCAGGGGCTCTTCCTGGGCTACTGATTTGCCCTGCTGAGCAGCTCTCCTCAGCTCTTCTAAGCCCCTCTCTTCTCTGTCCATAATACATCTCCCTCATGCTGGGCATGCAGCTCCTTTTATACGCTCCAGGGCTCCACCCCTGAAGTCATCCAGACCTGATAGTTTGCAATCTTCAATCAGGTCTGGGGGAGCTCTTTCCCCCCTCCCCTCAGGAAAGGAGCATGACTTTATTTGTCTTTATGCCTCCTGATTGGTGGATGGGCTCCACCAATCAAAACAGCAGGATCTCAAGCCTAGGCCTCAACCCAAGCTCTGAAAGGTAAGCCTGCTATACCTATAAGTCAATTCCCACCCTAAATACCATTTTCTAGCCATCAGGCTGGAGAAAGCAGCTGGGCTTTCCCAGCCTCAGGGTTGCCCTCCAAATATGTATACACATTTGGTTAGATCAGGCATGGTTTAGCCCGATCTACATTGTGAAAAAAAATAGTGAAAGAAATAATATAAATTCCAAATATAGCTGTTTAAAAATAAAATAGGAATTGGCATCTGTAATATTTATATATTTTTAATAAAAAACAGTATAACTCAACTTGTTCTTAATATAGATTTTAGATTTGTATAAGAGGATACTACAGGGACATTTTCCTAATGAAGAGTGCATTTTAAATTCTCTTGTGCACTGAAAACTCCATAACACATTGGGCCAGATAGTTTAAACTAAATGACTTTTTTCATCTTAGCAAGGAAGCTTGTGCCTTTTTGGTCTCTTAATAGCAGTCGTCATTCCATCAGATGATTGCACTTGTGAGAAATTAAACAAATTAAGCCATGGTACAGTACTGTTCCAAGGAATTGAAATGCATGTACAGTATGTCTCTCACTATGTCACTGAATCATATCTATTTTACATAACCTTTAAAAATGGTACTGGAACTTTAAGGGCACAGACAGAAGTGTAGCCCCCACCTGTAACTCAGAACACTTTGCAGGAAGTATTCTGAGTTACAATGATCCCCAGATCAAACAGAAATTCACTGTTTGTTCTTGCGGGGAAAGTGGGGGGACAATCCAATTGCTGGCTTGGAGCCTGCAGCCTTAGTAAGGCTTTGCCTTAGTATTGGCCCTCCTCCCTCCTAGCTTCCTCTGTTTTTGTAAATAAAAAAGGGAGCAGAGGGAGCTCCTTCTAAGGGTTCCCCTGATGGCACTGGAGAGTAGGGTGGGTGAGTTGGAGGCAGATTGGGGGGGGGGGGGGAGAGGGGGCAAACTCCCTCCATACTATAGACCGAGACTGAATTTCCTTCATACCCTCTTCCCCCTCCCATTCTGAAAGCAGAGATGGGCTGGGAGGCAGCACAGACAGAAGTTATAGAATATGCCCTGTTTTAAAATGTCTTAATCTGAACCCTCATGCAATCAGCTATTTTTAAGTGGTCTGGTGCTATACACTTGTGTTTGTTCATAGCTATAGACCACATTTTGTGGCCAGATCAGGCAAAAATTGTCACTTCTGTCTGTGCCCTAAATTGTCTGTAAGTAATTGTCAAAGTAATACTGCAAAATGCGATGATTCAAAAGTCTAAATTCAACATACATAAGCAGCTGTTACTGGGAAAAATGGTTCACAATTATACTAATGCAAAGATGCTCATTTACATTAGATGCGGGAGGAGATATCAGGCATCTAGCTTGTGCAAACCACTACAAGGCCTATTCAAGGTATTTACATCTCCTCTGCTTCTGCTTAAGCAGCAAATAAGTTCTTCTAATGGAAAAGATGGTGAATCCATGTAACACATTTCATAATTGTTCCTTAAAATGATATTGAATGGTTAATATTGTATAAGAAAGAAAACAACATCTGGTGGCCTTTGATGTAAAAACCCCTATATGTACTAATTGTTTTTTGTTTTTTTTTAAGGCATGTATTTATTTATCCAGTTCTAATGACATGATTATCCATGCCTCTTATTTGAGAACCGTGGGGCATTTTTACATGTGCTCAGGGGTTGGAAGGGGGGAGAGGGCATTTTAATTAGGGTAGTTTCGAGACCATCTGTGTATTTGCTTACATTGAAAAATGGTGGTGGGGGCACTTTAACTAAAGATCATTTGATGAGCTTCAGTTAAAGCACCCCCATTGACATTTTAAATGCAGAGAAGCTGATACATGAGATGCTGGCATCTGCTGGAGTGTAATAATTACCACACTCCAGAAGACTTGATTATTTGAGTCTGCTCCAACACTCTAATTACAACACATTGGAGCAGCCTTGCTGCACATGTATAGGCACCCTTGGTGTCCAAGCCTTGCTACTTTTTCTTTCATTGCTTTCTAAAACAACATCTCTTCTCTGTTTTTACATAGTTAAAACTCTCATCCAGGTTTTCAACCTCACTGTAAGAGAAAAAAACATTCTGGACTAGTAGTTGGGCCATTGAGGGGGAGGGGGCAGGAGTCAGGAGCAAAGCCCAAATTAGAGGCTGATACAAGAGTCAGGAATCAGGGACAATATCCAAGAATCAAACCCAGAGACAGAATCCAAGATACAGGCTGAGGCAAAGTTCAAGAGTCAAGTGACAAATCACTAGATCCAAGGGGAAATCTAGGTGCAGAGTCCAAGTCAGAAGGTGAGTCAAGGTTCAGGAGTCAGAGACTGAGCTACCAGACTACAAGGGACTTTCGACAATGCCAGAATCCAGGAACAGAGCCAAGCAGGGTCAGAAACCAGAGAACATAGGATCAAAGAGGCTTATATCCTAGCAGACCTTTAAACTGTTGGCTAGCCTGCTGTCTGCTGCCACAGGTGGAACAAAATAGGTAGGCTTCTCACCCTGGCAGCTAATCAGGAGACCCTAACAGTGGCCAGCTAGTACGTTAGCTGGGGTAGGGCTGCCAGTCAGGGCCCCACATAGGTGTGTCCAACTAGGCAATTAGTCCAGGCTGTGTTGCCTTTTAGGACTCCTGACACTTACTCATCCTAATAATCACTATTTTATTTTTTCTGACTTCCTGCCATCCTTAGTTCTCCCAACCATGATGCATTTAAAAAGTATCTAATAAAAGCACTTTCCTTTCCTGTTGACTTTCCTCTGGTATACCTCCATTACCATTCCCTTTTCTACTGCATCAAGTTAATGGGTTAAAGCTCTTTGTCATTCTACTACAGTTTCTCCCTCGTTCTTTCTAAAGCCAAAAATCCGACCTTGACTGTTGGCTTGTCCACTTATGCCACAGCCATCAAGCTGTTTCCTTTCATGACCTGAATTTACAGCCACTATCTTGTTCTCCTTTAGGCAGTCTTCACAATTAATTTCTGCAAACAATGTCTAGTCTTTGGAACAGTGTGCAACAGCTGATGCTTATTAACCTGCATAATAGAAAAGTATACATACACATATATGTGTGTAGGAGGATGTTTGTGTATGTATATGTTAAGGCTACAAAGTTAACTTAAGAGTTCGGAAATGGCAGATTATGTTGTTTGTACAACTCTGATTTAGACCCCTTGTTTATATGCATTCAGATATAGTATTTCATTACTGTACTCAATACTAGATATTCCCATGGATCCCTGTTTTATTCATTGCACAGACTAATTGGTACTTTTGGTTCTGTAGAAGAGAAAGTGATGGTCTGTTAAACCTTTGCCTCACTGGCTGCAAAAAAAATAGATGTATAGTTGAAGAGTGAATAAAGCAGATTTTCTCCTGGTTAAAGCAGCAGTTGAATGCTTCCCTGGAAAAATGGATTATGGTCTGGTATCTGCCACAGAGTTCCTATGTAATGATAGGCAAGTAACATAAAACTTTAAAAATATTGGTCACTAAACTGTATGTTCTTCATTTTCTGACTGCCAAATATGACCTATGATTTGAAACAGAATAATGTTTGAACTATTACTGGTATCATTTAGAACAATCTTAAACTCTGGTATTGTCTTTTATTTTCTAAAATGTCTCCTTTTGTAATTATTTCAAGTTAAGGATTGTTTGTGCCTTTAGGGAACCATTATTCTTTAGTGTTTCTACTTGTTGTGTTAATTTTTTACAGACTTTGTAAATTTTCTTCTGATTCATTAGGGGCATACCTTGAACCCCGTTCTGCAGCCACAAAATGCTGCCTGGAGTTTCCCAGGGAACACCTTCCCTCTGCAAATAAAAGCAGAATCTCCTGGATCATAGTGAACAGGGCATGGGCAGAGGTAGGCCCAGAGAATTGGCTTTGTGGCATGCTCTAAAATGAAATGCAGTTTCAGATTGATTTGAAATGTTATGCATTTCCCCAAGAATGTGGGTAGTTCTAGTAGTCCACAGTTTGGAATATTTAAGCCTGCAGATCTTGAGGTGTAGCAGCCATTAGGAATCACATGATCTGAAAATGATATGGTTCTTTAAACTGTTTTGCACATCTTCAGTGTTCCTACTGGTAGCAAACTTTTTAGTTCCACTAAGAGAAATGCAATGCCCTTTTAGGTGTCCAAACATAAGTGGCACATGTCTGTCCTGCTCTGTTTAGCACATTTTAGATGTTTTTGTTGTTGTTGTTATGGGGTGGCTGTTTTGGGGTGAAGGTGCTGGAATGGACCTTTTCAGGGGGGGCAAATGACCTAAGTGAATCTGAATTAGGGGGTTCCACAAAAACAATAGGCACTGAATAGGGGCTGAAAAAGACTTTTCTTGTCTGAAAGGACATTGATTAAGAAGATTAAAGCTTGAAGGTCATTTGTATGGAAGTGAAATTGGTTTAAGTTGGTCATATAAAAATTTCCTAACAGGAAAAAAAACAAAAAAACCCCCAAGAATAACCACTATATAAGTGTCCAGGTAGATAAGACTGAATCATTTCTACTTGATTAAATCATTTTCTTTCTGTCTGGGATACATTTTTCAAAGTGGTATCATTCTAAGCTTATTCCAAACAATGGACAAAGCTGAAAAAGGGGTAAGTCAGAAGGTATTAATTGTGACATAATTCAATGACCTGATAAAAATCAAGGGGTATAGAAAGCAGACATAATTCTGGCTAAATGAGGCTATTAAATGTTGTTCAAGCTATTAAATGATAGTTTGTTTAGTTAGACCTAAAAAGTATAACTCACTGCACAAAGCATAGGCTATTGAGCTACCCCATGTTGCCTGAGGGGCTTTTCTGGAGACTGACTGCTAATATAAAAGCTGAGACACTGATTTGGTGACAGCTATAGATGTGTACATCAATACTGCTATATGTGTATATGTAAGGAACCCGTGAACAGGGAGAAAGGGGACATGCTGAAGGGAGTAGTGGCTTTGAAATATAGGAGGCAGCAGAGAGAGAGCTGCTGTTGGATGCAGTACTGGCTGCGACTTGGATTTCTGAACAAGAAAACTGTTTTCAGTTTGTTTCCATTACATTTAAGAAAGGTCAATTGTTTTTGTGTGTGTGTGTGTGTCTGTATATATGTGTATATATGTATATATATGTATGACACGCATATATATATACACACACACACGAAGTAAATAGGGCATGATCTAATTTGTCTCCCTAACTTCTTTTCCTCAAGAAACAATCTACAAGACCTGGGATATTGGCTAAATGGCTTGGATACAGTGAATTCTGAAGTAAGAGTAGCTGACCCTCAGACCCAGACACTAACTACTCCAGGAGAAAAGAAGTCTTATGCTGAGAGTGAACTGAGGAAGTTCACCCAGTCAAACAGAAACACTTGCCTGTATTTTCAGAGGAACTAAAAATAAAAGGGAAAAAAAGGAAAGAAGAAAAAGGAGGAGGTAGGGAAAGAAAAGAAAAAGGAGATACTACTAAAATTTGGTACCAAATTTACTACCAAAATTTTCTACAAACTTAATACAAAGAATGAAGCCAGGTGAAAGAGAAAATGGTCTCTCAACATCTTTAGTACCTGTCAGGCTTCAAGTATTAGAAATAGCCTGTATTAGCTTGAGACCTAAAGCCTTTTTTTTCCTGTTTGGATTTCCTTTATTGTGAACCCCAACAAGCTGTTTGTTTCATGCCTAAATACTAGCAGAGACTCTACAGAATCTTAATAGGAACAAATGTTCTGATGTAGTAAGACACTTGTTGTATGCACATAATATTCATCTCTTACAAAGTGACATTGCAGACAGGAGTATTGTCAATTGTGTTCTGGAGCTGCTAGATGTATTAACTGCTGCTCATAATGATACATTCAGCTGACTTCTTCACCTTCTCTTGGGACTTTGCATCTTGTCTGATATCACTACCAGAAGTATAAAATATAAATTTGAGACTTTGCTGCCAACATATCCAAACATCTTGCATCTAGTATATCTGACAGAAAACAAATTAAATCTATTTGCTGAATTCACTGGCATGTGCTGTGCATTTTGGAACCTAAGGCCAGGTATAATTGATCAGGACTGGGTTTATACCCATAATAATAAAACAGAAGTTCAGCACACTTAGAGTGGTTTAAAAATGACAGAACACAGCCTAAGATTTGCCCTTGCCACCAAAAAGCAAATGTGTGTTCTGTTCATAAATGTACCTTTTGGTTAACTCTTTTTCATTGTTACCCAACAAGGCTATATATTTAAACTAAGTTGATGCCATTATTAACAACAGATCAATTTATCCAAGGAACAGTTCCTGCAGTCATGAATTCAAATACTTCCAACTACAAGAAAAGTTCTTGTTTGTTTATAAGTACTTTAAATTGGGCTATCAAGATGGGCTCTTGACTAAAGTAAGTAACCATATGACCTCATTACTATAACCCATCATTTTACCCACCTCATCTTCTCTCTACTGAAGATTACCTTTAGTAGTCATATCAGATGCTGACAAATGTGGAGAGGAGGGAACATGCTTTACTGGAAATAGAAGCATGTTACTTTGACCCTGTCTGCAGTGTCTGTAGAGACTGAGCATATGAGCAGGGCTTTTTGGCACTTTTAGGCAAAGCTGATTGAATCAGATATTAGATAAAAATGCCAAAAAGCCCCACTAAAGCACCCAATCTCTACAGATGTTGGGAAAGTCAGGTGCAACTAACGTGCTGCTTCATCTGGGCATGTGAAGGGCTCAGTGCAGGAAAGCACTTAAAGTGCCCATTTACCACCCATGTCTGCAAGAAGCCATCATGTTTAGAACTGGACTGTAATGAATGCCACTGACCTACGTTCTCTGAGATCTGGAATCCAATACTATTAAGACGCTTAATTCTTATTCAAATTATAAGTACCTTAGGTATCTCTGTGATATGGGCCTTTGCTTTTGAAAACTCTGTACCGCATCTCTGATTGTTCTATAAAGTTATCAACAGGCTTTTATAAAGATGAGAAACTATATGGAGTGATTCTGGACAAGAAGGGATAACTCCTTTACCTTCCTTGAGAAAACCTCCTACCTGCTTCCTATTAAGCAGAGGGTGAAGAATTCTGAAAATCCCTAGTAATACAAATGGTGTGTGCAGGGTGGAGGGAGGGTGGGACATTACTTTTGGTACTGGCGGCAGCAGTGGCATTTCAAAAGCTTTTTTTAATGTCCTAAGCATCAATTTTATCACCACAGTTGCCTTTGACTTCTCTAACTGGTTTCTGTGTGCAGTTATTTGCCAGCATGATTCCAATTTACTGAGACTTCTGCATGTTCTCCTTTTTTGTTTTTTTTTTATTTTCCCCCTAGAGCTACAATCATGGTCATCTTTCATATATCCCTGCAGAAGAAAAGCTGGTAACCCTAGAGTTTGTTTGTCCACTTGTTGACCAGGCTGCTGTAGATAGAGTTCTTACTTATTCCTGGTTTCTTGGAGTGTAGAAATGATGTAAACTCTATTCTCTAGAATGGGTTGACTGCTTTAGCACCATAATTGTTTCAGCGCTACTGCCTCCCTCCTGTCCCAATCTTCTCATTTCAGGTGAATTCAAAACTTAGTTTTAAATTGGAAATTGAATGAGGAGTAGCAAGAACCCCTAAACTCATTCCAGGTATGAAATGCTAACCACAGATTGGAATGAACTTCAAATACTTTAAAATTATGCAACTGTTTGCAGGTGGAAATGTGACTTGTACCAATACTTTAAACAGAGAAAGGTATTCACTTATTATGCGATAAACCCATTTTTATAGCTACATCATGCCTTGCTCTGACATGCCTGCATAGAAAGTTCCTGCCTTTCATTTGTTCTCTATCTGTAAGGAGATGTATAAGCTGCAAGGCACTTAGGACATGCCCATTTTCTGCTATCAGAAAACAGAAACATTGTTGAAAATAATTGTATGTAAACCTTCGTCATAATTGACTGCAGGCTTACTAAATGAATCAAGCAACATGAATAGTTCTGAGTCAACATTAAAAAAGGATATCTTTTATATACCCACAAACAAAATATTGGAAAGCTCGGAGGGCATATGGTGGTTGTGTTCTCATTGACTTCAGCAGTAGTAGTAAATTCTGTTCACCCGACTCAGACAAGTGATCCTGCAAATATCAGTAGAGCTTCTTGTGAAACCAGAGCCTTGTCTTCATAGCTAAATCCATGCATTTTATCTGTGAGTAGCCAGCATCTATGAGCTATCCTGAGGGGAAAAAAATTGAAGAAAAAGATCTTTAAGGTTAAAACGAGGTAAAATCTGGTGAGATTTCTGGCTGGGGCTGACCTTATTTTTCTTCACAAAAAAACTAAAAGGCTTTCTAAGCCCTTGTTTTTGCCTTAGGTTAGCTCATGTGCATGTTAGTTACGTAAAGGTTTTTTTAAAAGTATCATTTTTATGCTGAAAACAAGGTTCATTTTTTGGCTACAGGGATGTTGGAAGTGCAGTTAACCACCTAACTCTGATTGCAAATTCTAACTCCTAAGGGAATTATGATAGCCTACCCAGTGGAGGAAGCATTTATTTATATGACTTGGAACACAGTTATGTGCCAAATCATTGAAACAGCTTTCTTGTCTTAGTTCAGAATAGTAATGAGCAGTACCTCTATAGTAGCAGAACATGCTGAATGTTTGCTATTTGTTCAAGAATCATTAACATTTATCTGCAGTGCACCAAAACATTTCATTAAAAAAATCTAGGATCTGACAGAGCAGTAATTGGTGCAGTTTCTCTTCTACAAAGCTGAACTTCTTTCCTTTTTTCCTTCCTAATTTTTTCCCCCCATCACTTCAAATACCATGTTCTGGATATTTGTCTGGAGGTCTATAAGAGCTTCTTATTGTACAAAACAATGTTATAAAACAGCTTTGTAATTTTAAAATAAGGTATGACTATAACTGTATATTCAGCTTAAACACTTATTTGAGAGTTGCTTAGCTTTAGATAGATTTCTAATGTTGATTTCACAGTGATTTTTTAATGTTTTCTCTTTGAAGTTATTATTTTAGCTGTTTTCTTTTTCTCCTTTTAATTCTGTAGCAATTATGCTAGTGAGCAAAGCTAAAAATTGTTAGAAGTAACAGATGCAAGAGCATATGAATAAATAAAGAAAAATGGGAAAGAGGTGGACTTTGGGGGGGTTTTGTACAGAAAAAAACAAAAACATCAAATAACAATTGAAATTCTTTAATAAATTGCCTTTATATTTCCCATTAACTAGTTTTAATTAATTTCTAGGCCCTAGATGCATTACTTTCGGCAGTCTTCAAAACTAACCCTCCTCCCCCCCTTCCTATGGGATATATAATTCAATTAGTTTATGTAATGCTCTCTAATAAATCATCCTATATATACTTAGTCGGAGAGCTGATAGGAAAACATGTTGTTTTCATACAACTCCCTGTGGATATATGAATTTGCATTCTGTCAAAGTAACTGCAGTACCTGCAGGAAATCTATTAAGTGCCCTTAGTTATCCTTAAGGAAACAACCCATCTAGAAAAAATACAACTAATATGAAAATAAATTTACTTTTAAAGGATTTATTTTAGCTAGACCACTTGGGTGGGAGCAACAAAGCAAAACCCGTATGGGATCTAGGTGAGTATTGCTTTTCTGGGCTCAAGGGAGCAAATCTATTTCATATTAGCAATTATACTAATTAAATTCTCCTGTAATTTTGACAAAACATTAATTTGCTCCTGGTTCACCTGGTATGAATCTGATGGCTTTCATTAGCTTTGTCAGAGTAAATTGTGATTATGCAATCAATTAAAAAAATGCTACATGTTTGTATTTGTAAAGGCCTACAATAAATGGCAATTTTGGAAGTTCATATCTCTAGGCAATATTTAACAAACAGGAATATAGCCTTGTGCACTAGATACTGTACAGTGTATGTTTATCCTGGGTTTCAGAAACACATTTGATATAGTCCTAATGAAACCCTACCTATTTGGCTGTGTAAAATTAATAACACTTATATCTATACAGTACCTTCTATTTGAAGATTCCCAAAACTGTTATGATATTTACGGGCATCAGCATAAGAACCCAGATAGATATGAAGTACTGTATAAATTGTGGTGCAAATTTATGTTTTAAGATTTTAAGAGCTGATTTATGAGCAGGAAGACATTTCTTACTGTGAAGAAAAAATGTACAAAGACAGAGTGCTCACCTTTCTCAGGTATTAATTAATGGGACCACACGTGTTTTCCTAGTTGGATGTTAAGTACATATAAATACAGAGTGTCTAGGCAAATCTAATTGATCAAAATCTCTTCTCTCCTGATCATTTGAAACTTTAAATCAGTTTTCTTGCTATAGTTATAGATATGAATGGACAGAATCATGCTTTTAAAGCTAAATTGTCAATGTATTATTATTTATCTCTTTCAGGAATGTGAGTCTGCTCCCTGCATAAATGGAGGATCCTGTCAAGATTTGGTCAGTGCATTTGTTTGTATTTGCCTGAGTGGATACACCGGCGCATTTTGTGAAGTAGATATTGATGTTTGCAGTGAACCTTCACTGAACTCAACCCTCTGCTTCAATGGAGGCATATGTGTTGATGGGCCGGGAAGAACTTTCTATTGCAGGTCAGTGGGAATGTTTATTTATAACTGCTTCAGTTAATATACATTGATCTGTTAAGTTTACTATGTGGGGAGATTTTATTACGTGCTACGTGCATTACAGTGGATTTGTTTCCATTGTAAAGGTTATGTCAGACAGCAAATGTTTTAAAAGTATGAAGGCTGACTATTCATACTTTGTAGATATGGTCATATGTTTATAACTTTAAAAGTATTTTAACACAAGAATAAAACATTATTTTTAAACTATTGGAACTGAAATATTTTTAAAAAACATACTAAATCTTTTACATTTTCTCATAACAAACAGGTGTTCAGAAGATTATTGTTGTTCTTAAATTATATAGTTAATGTCGTGCCTTTATCTAGAAAATAATGTGCACAGGATTTCTAAGAAATGTACATAGAAGTCTTTTAATAAGAACAAGCTATAAAAAAGATGCAAAGTAATCATTTCACAAATACTAGCATATTGAAGCTTAAATAAAAAGAGCCACGTTATATAAAAAATTGTAAAAAAATTGATATGCCAAAAATTATTGTTGTGCATACAGGCATGTATGAATATGTACAAGTGTTGCAATTACGTTGTCCTAACCAGGGTTAGGTCAGTCTAAATGCCTACTCCTGCAGGTGTTCAGAGTTTTTAAATTTGGCCAAAAAACAAAACACTCAATCTAAATTAGTTCACCTCAATCTAATTTAGAATGAGAAAGAGTTAACCCCATCTAGGAAGGGGTTAACCTAATCTAGTTAATGTCTATATTCATTCTTAGCACAGCCCCAGGGCTGGGAAAGCCCAGACTGGTCCCAGCCCCAGGGCTATGCTGTTCCTACCCCTGACCCTGCCTGGGCTATTTTTTGTCCCACATTGCCTCACGTCCCAAACCATGCAACACCTCACCCATGGACTCACCCTTGCTTTTCCTACCCAGTACTCCTCTGGATCCACCACCCTTCCTCCAGACCTTCCAGCCCCACACCTTGTGGACTCACTAGCCCCCATACTCCCCAGTCTCATCAGCCTCTCCATCCATCCTGAGTTACTTACCTTGGGCTGCCTGTGCCAGTCAAAAACATGGTAAAAAGCTGTGCATACTGCTCCCTGTTTAGGTTTAGGCAGCTTAAAGTAAACTGCCTAAACCTAGACTGGGTGTGGCAAATTCATAGTCACAGATTATAGAGTTGGAAGGGACCCAATGGATCATCGTGTCTAACCCCCTGCCCCTGGCAGGAACGGGGACCAAGGTCAGACGACCCCAGCCAGGTAATTGTCAAGCCTCCTCTTGAAGACCTGTTTTCTCCTTGGGTGTGTATGAATACAGGCTAGAAGGATGAGTGATGACTTCTTTGGCTATTCAGAATTATCTGAAAAGGAACGTTATCCTGTTAATTACTTACAATCTACTTGCAGTTCATTAGAAACCTATACATGACGTTTTCACATGATTTTGCTATTTGTAGTACATATTTTCAGATTTCCTCAAGTAAAATTAGTATACATGTAATGACTTTTATTTACACATGAGCTGCACTTTAATTATTATTACAATGTCATAAATTTAGAAAAGACTGATTAAAAAGGGTTCTAAACCTATGTAACAATGAAGCACTAATAACTTCCTAAGTCATAATTATAAAATGTTCAACATCTGGTTTTCAGTTTATGGCCTGAAGCAAAGCTTAAAGACATTAATACTTTTTTTAAGTATAATAATATCCACTTTTGAAGAGCCTATAACTATTATTAACCATGTGTAACAATTTAATAGCTTTATAATGTAGTTACATTTTATTAAACTATAAAAACCATGTTAAAGTAATGTTAAGGGTATGTCTTAAACTCACAAAGGTCTTGAAACTCAGAGTTAAAATTTAAATTTTACTTCTCACTACACCCTATGCACCTGCCTATGTATTTTAATATGTATACAAAATAAGTTAAAATTGAAAGTGATATTGGACTATTAGGGCAGATCCATATCATTCTCATGGGTCCTAAATGGGATCTAAGCAGAACTTAGGTGAATAAGTGATAAAAATTTATTTAGACTGATGTTACTTCCTCAGCTGCAAAACAGCTTGCATGCCTAGGAACCTTAGGCTAGAGATTCGCAACCTTTTTAGACTTGAAGCACCTTTCATTAGACTCAAGGCACCTATTAAAAAATGCCAGCTTTTAGCTTGCAGTTTTTGCAGGTGGATTGGTTTTTGTTTTGTTTTGTTTTTACTACAGAAAAATGATACAGAAATTCTTCTGTTCCAAAGAACTTGGTATGTTTTTAACTTCATAGATTCCTATTTAATATCTATGGGTTTATCTTTTGAATTACATGTAGGTATTTGTACACCTACTAGTGCACGGCACATCTAACACTGCATGACACCCTGTCACACCTTTAAAAGGATCTCAAGACATCCCAGTTGAGAATCATTGCTTTAGGAACTTTCATTTCAGCTTGAAAAGTTGCCTACATGTCTGGACCAAGGTTTCTAAACATGCTTGGAAGTTAAACAGCATAAGGTCCTAGGATCCTAACTCCCACCATACCTCCACTGCAATCCAAATGAAATCTGGGAGTTGTCTCAATTCTGCTGAAAATCCAAACCTTTAGGTTTTCATATACCACATTTAACATATGACTAAAATGAGAACAGTATAAGCACAGCAACTCACAGGGTGTGTCTACATGAGATGCTGACTGTGCTGTAGCTGAAAAATACTGTGAAGTAGCACTTCACAGGACGAACAGTGCTAATACACTGCTGTACCGTATTATTAAGCTACTGCACAGTAGCATCACCTAAAAGATGGTTGCCGGTGCTACTGAGCAGTAACTCCAGTTACTGTGCATTTATTTACTATTTACTAATACCAATACTAAATAAATGTGCAGTAACAACTGCACAGTAGTGTCTCATGTAGGCATGCCCACAGTCACTCCCAAAAAAACCTCAGTAGTTCACATATATACACATGCCTACAGTAGTGCACATGCATCCTCATGTCAAAAAGCAGGACTTTGTCCAAAGCTGAGAACAAGCGTGGGGGTAGGCTGGGGTTCTTATTGAGGTTGATTAAGATTCCTTGGGCACCAGGGATCCCCGTGCCCAGGACAGCTTCCCTCAAAGTGGGGTTAGGGGGCGGGGGGGGGGGGTGACGCAATCAACCTACTCCAGCTCCCCCTCCCCCCATGATCACCACACAGTGGCCAGCACGAGCTAACCCTCTCCCCCGCCACAGCAGGGTCATGGTGTGGGTTGAAGTGAAGAAAGAAACAGCCCAGGTTCAATTTTCTTATCACTTAATCTATTTGCATGTCAGTCTTTTAACTGCTGCATTGGCAGATCATCAATGCCTGCAGTCATATCCCTCCAGCCTACAACCAGACCCCTCCAGTTCTTGTTCCCCCTCCTGTCCTCTACCCTGCCAAGCTTGTCCCTCTTCTCTGGTACTCCAGTTCCTTCTAAACCTATTTTTTGTCTGGGGCAGCATGTCCCTGTCCCTCTTTGACACCCTCTACTTGCCATTGCTCTGCCTGACAGTTATACTGCTGCATCTTTCTGGGACTGCATGGGACTGCAGGTCAGGAGTGACGGGCACCAGCTGGACTGAAGGGGCAGGGGCTGCAGGTAGGGAGTGAGGTGCATTGGTAGGGTTTGGGGGCAGGACGCTGGAAGGGCAGGGGTTTGTGGGTCAGAAGTGAGGGGCACCAGCTGGGCTGAGGGGCTGCAGGTTAGCTAGGAATGAGAGGCACTGGCAGGGCTGGTGGGGCAGGGGGCTTCAGGTTGGGAGTGAGGGACACAGGCAGGGTCGGGGGGGACAGTGGCTTGGCTGTAAAACAAGATCATGTTTTTTGTGTGATTTGTTGTATATTGTGCCTCCTGTAGAACTGGAGAGGACCATTTCCCATCCCCCCCAGGCCATTAAGATTCCTCAACAGAACCTGTAAAATGAGTTGAGTGACTCTGGCCAGATCCTGGAGTGGTGACCCCCTTTGAATTGCTTTGTCTGTATTAACAGTGTTCCAGTGAAGCTGCTTTTTGGCTGGGACCCTGGAGGAGGGCACTGGGAGGGCTGGGGGGCAGGGGCTGCTCTTATCAGTCTGTACCTTGAGGCAGACTTCCAAACCTGGCTTTCCAGGACTTTGAACAGACACCAGCCCAGTTCAATAAACCATTCTGTAATGTGACCGCTCTGAGGCCAGAAATATAATTGTTTTCTTGTCACTTACCCCGTTAGGAATACAGGAAGCCATGCCCTAGCAAGCAGTCCACAGAGACAAATCCCTATTCCTGCATTACCTTCCGGTATGTCAAAGGCCTAGTCCATGATTAAGTACCCAGAACTACCCTACCCATACCACATGCACCCAATGCTACATGTTAGGGTTCTCTCCCAGAGCTAGTAAAATGCTGCTTAGCTATGACTTGCAGTTGGCAAGCCATGCACTTTATTTTCTCTGTCCATCAGTCAGCCACCCCCCCCCCCCCCCACATTTCTGAGGTCCCAGGAACATTTCACTTGCAAAACTCCCTGCCAGTCCCCCTGGGCCTGGGACTGGGGCTGTGGGGGACCCCCTGCTCACAGCGAGTGGCCTGCTCTCACCATCCATGTTTTCGGGGCATTCCAGGCCACATGCTAGGATTTGCTCCCTGAATTTTAAACTGTCTGACTCTACTGAAGGTCAAGGACCATCTGCACCCCACTCTCCCCGTGCCCCACTGCCGCTGGTAATGTGGGGCAGGGACCCCTGGCCAGCAGTGACTGACCTTCTCACCATCCACTGTTTTGGGGCAGCCAACACCAAAGCTACATGAAGTTTGTTCCTATAATTCCCAGGTCCTTATTCCTGGTTCCTAGTTGCTTTTTCAAAGCTAACCTATACCCAATAAAAGCTTCTAATTAATGAATTACACATTCTAAAGAGAGTGAATGTCATTAGCTATGCATAGTATGTAAATTAATACCCTGCATCCACCATTCCTGTGTACCAGCAGGGGACTCTTCTGGACACCTCTAAACAGAGTCCTGCATAGCCCAATGCGTGGCCTGATTGACAGCCTACCCATGCACACTGTAATAAGTATATGGGCTTGAATAAAGAATTTCTTTTGGGCTGGGATTAGAGACGGAAATCCTTATTAGGCTTCCCCACACAATGACTCTCTGCCACTGGGCAACTCTCCCAGACATCTCTGACTAGAGTCTTGCCTGGCCCAAAACACTGTTTGTTCATGCCAGGCTGCCAACTCACAGCCCCCCATGCACACTATACTAAGTATATGGGCTAGAATAAGGAACTCTTTTTTGGGCTGGGATGGCAGATGGAAATCCTTCCTGGGTCAGCCCACTTGGTCAGGGGAGTCCAGGACAGTCCCCAGTGCCAGAGGCATGGTGTGGGGTGACCCTAGCTCTGGGGTGCAACAGCCACATATAACATTTCATCACAGCCCTCACCATACACTGTTATACACGGTAGTTACACTCCAGAGCTGGGCACATCTGGGTCAGTCCTTGGTCAACCAGTTGTGTCCGGAGAGATGAGGAGACAGTACCATGGTCTGCTACTGTGGTCACTGTCAGGGGGAGCTGTCCTGGCAATTAGGGAATTGCCTGGGTGACCAGTGGAGTCACCCTAAAACCAGCACCCCATCAAGGCTGACAGAAAATGCATAAAGCCCCTGTTCCAAGAGAGTCCCCAGTGCCACAAAGGCATGGCATGAGCTCTAGCTGTGGGGTGTAATAGCCACATATAACAGTACATGGAAATAGCAGATATATGCCCAGCTCTGGGGTGTAACAGCTGTATATAACAGTGTATAGGGAGGGGTGAGATACTCTGTAGAGCTGGGTGCAATGGCCACATATAACAGTTTAGCACAGCCCTCACCATACACTGCCAGGGCCCTTCACTCCTGATCCACAGCACCCTACCCTCCCAGGAGCAGCGTGCAGTGAGTCCCAGAGGAATCAAAGCCCTGACCTGCAGGCGGCAGCTTGGGTTCTTTCCGACCACCCTCCAGCACGAAGCTGGGAAGCTCAGTGTGCAGATGGCACATGGAGGATCCCAGAGGCACTAGAGCTTGGAGCTGTAGTCAGCAGCCCAGGCACTGATAGCTCAGTCGTACAGATTTGACTGCCATGTGAGAGACCTGGGTTTGATTCCTAGCCAGGGCACCAGAGGGTTGAGCTGCCTGCAAAAGTGAATCCCCACTGAGGAGGGGGGGTTCCCCTCACCCCTTTTACCCTGCCCCACTGGGGTGCCTGTGCCTTAAATGTTGTGGAATCTGTCTTATATTTTGAGAAACCCTGCATCTTATATTTTGTAAACCCTGCGCCTCAAGTCTGTTGTTGATTTGTCTCTGTTATATGTATATGTTAACCTAAAATCCCTTTTGCTCCCCTCTCCTCAGCTGGTCCTCCCCCTCCCCCCAGGTGCCTGGAGGGGGGCGCAATTATCTCCCAGGGTCCCCTTGCCTCCTGCATATGTGTTATATTCCACCCTGTTCTTTCCCTGTTAAACCCATATTAAGTTCCAATTGGTCTCAGCTCTACTCTATAGGAGATAGAAGGAGAGCTGCTCCCCCATAAGTGGATACCCCTCCCATAGCACACTAACACCTACTAAATCCCTTTATTTGGAGAGGGGGTCTCTCATCTGAGTACCACCTAGTTTACATTTACCACCAGGATACCCCTACCCTCTCAGCCCTGCCAGTACCCTTCACTCCTGACCTGCCACCAGCCCTGCCAAACCAAAAACCAAAAACCCAGTCCAACAAAAAGTAATTTTAATTAACCTGAGTATTGAATTGCCTGACCCATAATAATTTGACCTTTGCCATAAAGTGCATGCAAACACAGAGAACATTTTTTTTTTAATTCAAAAAAGTTGTATTTTTCATTAATCTGAACCTTGAACTAAATCACCAGTAAAAAATTGCAAGATTAGCCCCTGGAGTCTTGTTGAAGTATTGCAATAGCGATTCAGTGGATTTCTATGGATTACCAAGTGAACTCAAGCAGTGCCTGGTGGTGTAATAGTTGCAAAGCAGGGAAAATCAGATTTTTGGGTATAAGTCAGAGCCATGTTGAAAATTTAAAATGGTAAAAAACCCTCATGGAAAAAAATTCATGAGCTAAAAATAAAACATGTCACGGGTGTTTTAAATTACCACAATAAAAAAAAAAATCTAAAATGATAAAATCAGCTGACAACATGAGCTGACAACATGGATACACAGCCACTATTTAGTTAGCTTAATGGTAATTTTTGTCACGTGGACACAAGAAAAGTGTAACATGATAACAGGAGAGGTGTAATATGGACAAGCACTCATGGGAGCTACTTTTCTACCCACGCAGTCCTGTGATGGATCAAATTTACATAAGTCTAGCAAAGGGATTTATGGAGGATATAAAGATAATTCTGTGGGGTTCATACTTAACTCGTTAGGCAGGAATGATATGTTTATGGGGCAAGAGGGAAAGATAGATCTTGGATTTTTTTTTATAGACCAAAAGAATGAGCTGCCATGAAATAGATTAATATTAACCCTACACTGATTTTATGTTTAATAACTATACAAGTGTGTCTACAGTATGTGAGATGAAGATCTATATAATTATAAGTCTACAACTACACTAGGCTATCTGTAATAGGTGGTAGTTATAAAGAGATGCTTCTAATGTGCGTTGTATATACATCCAAGAATCATGCAGGACTGTAGTCCTATGTAATATAGGAGAAAAAGAATGATATGTATATGTGACAATGCTGCAGAATACATGGTTTAACTGGCCAGCTTTATGCTCTTAAAAGGAGTATTTACAATGTCTCTGTATTCTGCTCCCAGCAGGAAAACATACAAAAAGGAGGCAATGCATATAATGAGATTCCTTTTTGGTCACTTGAACATATATTGCTTAGCTATATTGTTGGAAGCAGAATTCAGAAAGTTTTCAATCGGTTCAAGCAGCACAGAAGGACAAGGGGCAGTATTTGATCTGTGCTTTACCTGACGGGATGGAATAAAAGTTTCATGCAACATTTTACATTCTAGCTTCATTGTGCTTTACTTTAAAAGGAATCAGGCAGTGTGAAGAGGAGAAAAAAAGACCAGCACAGTTCTTCTTATCAGTGAAATTACTGGATCTGTACAATTTCATTCCTTCACACCGTTATAAGAGTCAAATATGTAGAAGATATAAGTTGACTTTGAGTCTGATCTTAAGGCTATGATCCTATTTTTCTTTCAAAGTGGAATATAGATGGGAAAAGGTAGTATTTAAGAATGTGTGTTTGATAATAGCATTTGCTAAAGAACTTGGGAAGACTTTCAATAGTACTTCCATTTGCACAGCAGTGGCTCAGGGGAACACTACAGATCTGATTCTTCTCTGTGGGTGCATCTACATGTGTGCTTTACTGTGGAGTTGACTAATTAGCTCCCCAGTAAAGTGTCGCTTTATGTGTGTGCACTGATATTAAAGCGCAATAAATTATCTTTGTAAGATAGTAGTCAGAGACTGTAATATCCTACAGTAGAGTAGAGTCACTTACTCTGCTGCGATGCATGTGTGGACAGTGGCTGAGACAGAAGCATTTCCTGCTGGGGCAGAGCAGCCCTGGGCTGGCAGCAGGTACAGGGGATCAGCCTCATGGCTGCACAGTTTCAAGCATTCTCGTGCCTCAGCCAGCCCATCCACCACCCAATGCTGTCCCCAGAGCCTGGGGCTGACCCCCTGAGCCTGCTGCCAGCCTGGATCAAGGTGCTGCTGTCCTTGGCAGTTGTATAGACACCTGGGAGCAGTGTAGTCCAGAGTTTATCAAGTTGCATTAACTGTACATGTAGATGCACAGATAAAACTTTTCTTAAGAAAAGTGCACAAGATGAAGTAATATCTGGTAGCATAATGAAAGTGATTTTAATATTAAAATTTAATATTATTTATTACTTCAGTTGCACCTTCCATTAAAAAATCACAAAGAATTTTGGGTTCATTCCTAATAGACTTTTAAAGGCCTTGCTACATATTGCACTTTGAGCTGCTAAAATGTTAATTGGTATGAGTGCTAGCTCTGGTTTGCAGCACTTACACCTTAAGGCTTAAAACATTCCCTGCTTGTCACCAGCTGCACAGCTGTGACTTACCACAAGAAGGCTAGTGAGCAGGGCCTAGATTAGGAGCTATAACTGCAAGCTGCCACTACAGGGTTGATAAGTCGAGACAAGCTTCTATCCCTGCTTTAGGTGTGTGTGTGGGGGGCGGGGGTGGAGGGTGGTTGAGAGATAGGTTGGTGGGGCATGCAGCTGGGTGGCAGAGAGTTAATGGGATCATTGAATCCTAGGAAATTAGGGGTGAAAGTGACTTCAGGAGCACACAGAAGAACCATCCCCAATTATATCATCCCAGAAGAGCTGACCTGAGCAGGGTGCGGGGCCTGGAGAAAATCAGCCCATGCAGGACCTCACCCCCACCCCCACTCAGATCTGGGCCCCAGATCCAAAGAAGCTGCCACTGCTGGCATCATGGCGGCGGGGGTGGGCTAGTAAGTGGCTGGATGTGGACCCATCACTATGCCTGGCTCCGCACTGCTGCTGCTCTGCCTCACTCTGCGGGGCTCCCCCAAATGTGGAGTCTGGTTCAGTCACCCTGATTCATCTCCTCCAGGGACAGCTTTGCATCCCAGGCAAGGCTTTGTCTATTTGGGTCTTAAAAACGTCCAAGAATGGAGATTGCGCAACATCTCTAGGGAACCTGTTCCAGTGCTTTACTACTTCACGAGGAATTTTTCCCTGATATCTAACCTAAACTTCCCTTCCTGAAATTTGAGACCATTGCTTCATATTCTATCATCTACTACCATTGAGAAGTCTACCTCCATCCTCTTTGGAACCATCTTTCATGTAGTTGAAGGCTGCTATCCTTTCTGTAGTGGGGTGCCCAAAACTGGACACAATACTCCAGATGTGGCCTCACAAGTGCCAAATAGAGGAGAATAAGCCTATCCCTCAGCCTGCTGGCACTCGTCCTTCTAATGCAGCCCAGTATGTCATTAGCTTTCTTCACAACAAGAGCACACTGTTGGCTAATATTCAATGTATTATCCACTGTAACTCCCAGGTCCTTTTGTGCAGAGCTGCTGCTTAGCCAGTCAGTCCCCTGCTTCCACTGGTGCATGGGATTGTTCTGTCCTAAGTGCAATACTGTGCACTTGTCCATATTGAACCTCATGTGATTTATTTTGGTTCAGTCCTCCAATTTGTTGAGGTCTCTCTGAATCCTAGCCCTATCTTCCATCATATCTACTACTACTCCCCCAGAGCTTGGTGTTATCTGCAAACCTGCTGAGGGTGCACTGTATGCCATCTCGTAGGTCATTCATAAAGATATTAAAGAAAACCGGCCCCAGCACCAACCATGGAGGTACTCCACTCGATGCTGACTTCCAACTAGATATTAAGCCGCTCATTGCTACCTACTGAGCTTGACAATCCATCCAGTTTTCTATCCAGCTTACAGTCCATTCATTCAACCTGTATTTCCTTAGCTTCCTTGCAACAATATTGTGGCAGTTCATATCAAAGGCCTGCTAAAGTCAAGGGATGGGGGTGGGTAATGACATATGAGGTGGAAAGGAAATGGGAGGAAAGGGTGGTGAAATGAAGAAAGTCAACCACTGAAGGATAAAATAAAAAGAAATAAAGAGGAAGTAAATTAAAGAAGGTCTCATGTTTTAATAAAGTGGGATTTGGGATTGGGGTGTGGAGGTGCTAGTGGTGCTTCCCTGAGTTGCTTGGAGAGGGAGAAGTGATGGAAAGTGCTTTTAGAGAAACTATTGGTCCTGCCCCAGGGAGGAAGCCCCAGTCCATGGGGATCAGATTGCCCCCTACCTTGTTCTCCCCCCCTACTCCCACTATACCCCGCTTCTGGACCTATCCATGCCCTGTTACCTGGCTAGCGGGCATGTGTTCTTCAAGCTGTTTGCATAGGGTTGCAAACCCTGGGAGTCAGGATGTGGCACCACAAGAGGCAGGAGGGGGAGTTGGCTTGGTGCCAGAGCTGTCTTTTGGCAGTTGAGTTCATGCAGTAGAAAATTTGTGCACACAGAACAGGAGGGTGGGAGAGAGGACATCATACCCTGGAATGCTGGAGGATTGCAACTTGGGTGGTTCATCTATAGGGACTGACTACACATTAATGGAACATAAGCTGGGTAACATGGGTCATAGATAAACCTGTCCTGGACTGGAGTAACTATAAACTGCCTAAAGTATTCTTAAAACTAGTTTCAAGTGTTAATGTGTGGACAATCCAGGGATTAAGAGCTCCAGGAGCTGCATAAAATTAATGTGTAACAAGGATTTAGGTGCTTAAACAGGTTTAGATAGAATTTAGGTGCCTAATCACAAAGAACAATCCTAATTAACCAGGCTCAGTGGACACAAAACTACTTATTCATCTAGACACATTAGGCACCTCCTCTTTGGCCTGAAAAGACCTCTTGGCAACTAGACTTGTGCTGTCATATATGCTCAGAAACAATCCAGTTCAGTCATCTAAAGTTCTTCACTCCTTACTAGGCTATAGGGCAACTTAAATCATGGGGCGTAAAATTATGACCAAGTCCCAGAATCCTTAGGCAGAAACAGACTAGACTGAGTGACTGATACTGAGAGCACTTATGTAGTTTAATAGAAAACAGTAGTGGTTTATCTTTTGTACAATAACATGATGACAGCATTTGCTCAGGAATTGTACTAAACTCACCTCATCCTGAAAAGCGCAAAACTCAGAGCTCATGTTTCCCAGGAGTCCTCCCTACTAGGCTGTCTGAGAGCACTCTGCAATCCTGTGCAGTCAAAAGTCCAAGAGTCACTGGACTAGAAGGAGAACCAAGAAGAGGGAGTCTTACTCTGTGGTCTAGTACAGTGGAAAATCACCAGAGCAGGAGAATCCAGTCCCTGCTGCCAGGATTCTCTGCATGTTTTGAATTAGTCCTTGATGAAAAGACAGAAATAACCTCCACAGAAGGGACCAGAACCTCCCTTCACCAAACCAAAAAGTCATGTTCTCATTTCCTTGTTCTTCTTCTGGCTCTGCGAGGGTGTGTCTACACAAGATGCTTTACTGCAGAGCTGACTAATTAGTTCCACTGTAAACCATCACTGTCTACATGAATGGTGCTCTTAGCTCTCAGTAAACTAACTAACTCCACTGTAGGACACAAGTTGCTGACTTTACACATGTCAGATCAATGCTCGGGATCTCAACATTGTGCTGTTAGGCAGGGTATGACACAAAATTATACACACACACAAACTGCACATATGACACTATGGGTCCACACACATACGCATATATACACACACAACACACACTTCAGTGTGTGTTAACACTAGGGGCACTTGGGGTAATTGGGGTGCTTGGTAACTAGGGAGCACTTGGGGCCCCAGGCAAAAGAGGCGGTGGAGATGGGACCGGGAGAGCCAGACGTGGAGCCGGGCAAGCAGAGGCAGCAAAGGTGGAGGTAGGAAGCTGGGGAGCAGGAGTGGAAAGAGCTGGCTTCTCTGCCAGAAGCCAGGAGGTCAGGAGAGGTGGAGGTGATGGAACAGAGCTGGGACATCAGGAGAGGTGGAGGTGATGGAGCAGTGGTGAGCCAGGACAGCAGGCAACTAGCAGAGAAGCTGGGAGGTCGGGAGAAGTGGTGGTGGTGGAGCAGCGGTGATCCGGGGGAGCAGGAAGCTGGCAGAGAAGCTGGGACATAGAGGGAGAGCTGGGATGGGGGTCAAAGGTGGCAGAGAGTGGGGTCAGGGAGCAGAGGGACAGGAGTTAGACACGGGGTTGGGTCAGAGGCAAGGGCAAAGGAGCTGGGATTAAGTGGGAAGCCTGCAGCAAGACAAAGACCAGCTCAGGGTCCAAAAATATCAGTTTTACTAGATAAGCAACACAATATACAGACCATAAAGTTATTGGTTGTATTGTAGGGCTTGTACTGATGTCTCTGGACCTGTAGAAAGAGCTCTTAATTTCTGTAGCACCACGTCCCTTTAATCCAAGCAGTATTGTTGTGAAATTCTGCCAAGGAGACAAATATCATAAAAGTACTGAAATGTGTAAATCAGTTGTTTCCTGTTTTGGGACTTGTTATAAAATCTTTGGTACTCTACAGCTGCAAGCTGCAGTATATCAGAGTGTCAGTCCTGTATCTTTTGGATAGCTATTGTAGAAAAATGTAAGCGCAATGAAACCTTTGTTGGCCAACCAAATAAACAGTAGGAAAGCAGGTCACCGGTAGAGCACAAAGACTTACAAGAGTTAGTAAGAAAGAGCTAGAGGGCCAAAGGTGAGCAACAGTAGAGTGGATGGTCTCAGAATGTAAATATTTTATTCTATACCATTTTAAAGTTATTTTCTGGGCTGGAGTACACAGTCTATGATTCTTTACTAAAATTAAAGTTTCCATTAGTAAATAAAAAAATTAAATATAGTTCATGTGTTAGACTGTGTAAAAACCTTTAAAAATATTTCCAATATTGAGAATATGTTTTGCATGTGTACTTTATTATATGCATTTATTGACGTGTCTTTCATCAAAAGGATGTCTGTATTTTTTCTCTGACCTACTTGCATAATTTCTTTGTAAAGTCTAAGATGGAAATAACTGCAAACCTAAGATACTTATCTTTGAATGTAGACACAATTCACAAGTTTCAGTGGGTGGTAGTTATAGACTGAAACCATTCATTGATCATTCAGCAATATCATCACCTCAAGAAACAGGTAATTTGAATTTCCTCTTTGATTGAAATACATGTCCAGTACCATTTACAACTTCCTTCCAACATGCGGCCTGATTTGGCATTGTGATCCTCCATTTTTACACCTGCATAAACTTAAAGGAATGGAGTTTCACTAGTGTACAGCAGAAATAGTGTTGTGGCAAACCAGACCAATGATCTGTTTATTTTATTATTTCTAAAATAAACAAAAGCTTACATCTACTGCTAGTCCTGCTTTCCAGGGTTTGGTGGGAAAATGAGGAGGAATATAAATAAACATCTTAGTGATGTATTAGATATTTGCTGTGAATGCACCATGTTGTGGGCCATTGTTGAAATTAAAAAATGCTGTTACTTGTTATGTTTGGGATCTGTCCTCTTTTCCTAGTCTAAATTTCATGCTGCTTGTGATTTTAACCACAAAATTGCAGATTCTTTGTCTAAAGCACCTAATCATTGTGAGCAAGCAGGTGGTAGCATCTTCAAAGATTTTTTTTTTCTTTTTTAATTGCTATAGCATCTGGCTTCCTGGCAAGCTAAATAGTTAGGTTGGTTTTTTTCATGGATTTAGAAAATCTCCTGGGTGCTCAAGGTTTGCACTAGAGTTCAAGAAAAACAAAACCTTTTTAATTCTGTCAGTTATAAATGTATTACGGCTCTTATGTGTAGAAAGTTGTGATGTGTGTATGCATACACATTTTTATACATCTGAAAAACAACTTGAAAATAATGCTCAGGCTGCAAAGTCAAGCATTCACAATTTAAGAAATGCCAGAATTAAGGTTTTCCATGCAGACTTAGTTCAGGTCACTTGTGTTTGTGCATTGTGCCAAAATGTAATTACGTTGTCACATAGCATAAGGTTTCTGCTTCATTCAGTGTTTATTCTCTTAATTCCTGGCTATCCAACTGGCAGCTTATGAAAAGGTGCAATGTGGCCCCTGGGTTCTTGCCCAGGGGCCAGAGTTTGGTAGTGTCAGCAGTGGAGGCGTGGGCAGCTTGCACTGCTCATATGGCAGTGGCAAGGCAGGGGCTCATAATGCTGGTGCAACAGACTGAGTGGGCATAGGTAGGTGTTGGCCTAGAAACGGTATTTAGACATTTGCTTTTTGAAAATTGGTTTGTAGGTAGGTAGGTATATGTGGATCAGGATGGGCAGCAGGAATTAATTGATTTCTAAAAGTCTGGGTCAGACAGTCTTTCCATAGCCTTGGAAGCAGACAGATTATCTAACACAAGACCAACAAGGACACACAGTTTGGAAAACAGTCTGGGAACTGGGTATATGTACAATACTGTTGCATAATGTGAGATAAAAGTGACACCAGCTAACAAGGCCCCAGAACAGAAGGGGCCTGAATCCCAGTTTTTCCCAGGGGCCTAACCTGAGCACCACGAGTTCTCTAATATCCTTGCCAGTGGTTGGGCTATGATACCTGACAGCTCCTTAAGTATTCTGGGGTGCAATCTGTCAGGACCAGTTGACTTGAAGGTGTCCAGCCTCTCAAGGTGTTCCTTTACAAGGTCTACACCATTGATGGGTATAAATTCACTCTCACATTGGCCATCCCACATGATGCTAGGCAGGGTAGTCCCTTTCAGCTGGTGAAAAAATGACACAAAGTACTCAGTAAGCAAGTTGGCTTTTTCCTGGGTGTCGGTTGTCAATTGTCCCATTTCATTTAGCAGGGGTCCAATGTTATCCTTGCTTTTCTTCTGACTCTCCACATATTTGAAAAAGGACTTTTTATTGTCTTTGATATGTGCAGCTAGTTGGAGTTGGGTTGCAGCCTTGGCTTTCCTGGTTTCATAGTTGGCAGGGTAGGAAGGGACCTGAGCAGATCATCAAGTCTGACCCCTTTCCATGGGCAGGAAAGAATGATGGGGTCAAATGACCCCAGCTAGGTGATTATTTAGCCTCCTTGTGAAGACCCCCAGGGTAGGAGTGAGCACCACTTCCCTTGGAAGTTGGTTCCAGATCCTAGTCACCCTGACTTAAGTAGTGCCTCCTGATGTCCAGCCTGAACCTACTCTTAGTCAGCTTGTGGCCATTATTCCTAGTTACTCCTGGTAGTGCTCGGGGGAACAGGGACTCTCCCATTCCCTGGTGGTCCCCCCTGGTAAGTTTATAGAAGGCCAACAGATCCCCTCTCAGCCTTCTCTTGTGGAGACTGAACCGGTTCAGGTCCTGTAGCCTCTCCTCGTAGGGCTTGCCCTGCTGCCCCCTGACCATGCGAGTAGTCTTTCTTTGGACCCTCTCAATGCTGTCCACATCCATCCTGAAGTGCAGCACCCAGAAGTGGACACAGTACTCCAAATGGGGCCTGACCAAGGTCGCATAGAGGGGGAGGATCACCTCCTTGGACCTGCTCATGATGCATCTGTGAATGCATAAGAAGGTGCGGTTAGCCTTTCTGACTGCATCCCCACATTGGTGGCCCATGTTCATCTTAGAATCAATAATGACTCCAAGATCATTTTCTGTCTCTGTGCTGATGAGAAGGGAGTTCCCCAGCCTGTAGGTATGCTGCTGGTTCTCTTTCCCTAGGTATAGTACCTTGCATTTATCAGTTTTGAAACCCACCCTATTTTCATACGCCCACCCCTATAATCTGTCCAGATCTAGTTGTAGCCTGTCCCTTCTAGTGTGCCCACCTCACCCCAAATCTTAGTGTCATCCATGAATTTGAACTAGGTGCTTTTCACCCCCTTGTCCAAGTCGCTGATGAAGATGTTAAACAGTGCGGACCCGAGGACTGAGCCCTGGTTAACCCCACTGCCCACATCCCTCCAGGTTGAAAAAGATCCATCCACCACCACTCTCTTGGTGCGTCCCTTCAGCCAATTTGTGATATATCTGACTGTGTAGGCATCAACACCACAGTCGCCTAATTTTTTCTAAGGAGAATGGGGTGAGAAACAGTGTGGAAGGCCTTCCTTAAGTCCAGAAAAACTATGTCCACCGTGACACCTGTGTCTAAGGATTTTGTGACCTGGTCGTAGAAGGCCACTAGGTTGGTCTGACACGACCTGCCCCTAATGAACCCATGTTGGTTGCCCCTAAGCATAATCTTCCCTGCTGGTCCCTCACAGATGTGCTCTTGGATACTTTTCTCAAACAGCTTCCCCAGGACTGAGCTAAAACTAACGGGCCTATAGTTACCCGGGTCCTCCTTCCTCCCTTTCTTGAAAATGGGGACCACATTGGCCCTTTTCCAGTCCTCTGGCACCTGGACAGAGCACCATGAGTGCTTGTAAAGCCATGACAGGGGTCCCACAATGACCTCTGCCAATTTCCTCAGCACCCTGGGGTGGAGATCATCTGGGCCTGCTGACTTGAACACATCCAGCCCCATCTGAAGTTCCCTAACTAGGTCCTCACTGACCTTAGGCCTGGATGTGCCTCTCCTGAGTCTGTCCGGAATCCCAGTGGGGGGGGATGTCCCGGTCCCTGCTCAGAAAAATGGAGGCAAAGAATTTGTTAAAGAGGACTACAGGTCCAGACCAGTACAGAATACTCCTCCTTGGTAGTGATTCCTGTCTTCCATCCTTTATAAGCCTCTCTTTTTAGATGTAGGAAGTCCACAAGTTCCCTGCTGAGCTAAGGGGATTACTGTGCCCTTTTGTTACCTTTCCTCCGAGATTGCAAGATTTTGCAATTTTGCAAGAGGTAGCTTCTGAGGTACAGGAAATACTCAGTGTTCTCCAGAGTCTCACCATCAATCTGAATTATTGGAGCTGGGGACTCCTTATTAAAAGCTTTTTGATGGAGGACCTTAGTCTTCTGAAAGTTAAGTGTCAGTCCCAGTCTCTTGTATGCCTCACACATTAACAATCTACAGCATCATCATCATAGTGGAGCTCAGTAATTGAGATCAGGGTAGTCTTGGTTTTGGCTCAAAGTTGACTGAAATTAAATGGCTCACTATCCAATTGGCAGTTTATTTCCACTCTGACAGGAAAATTGTTGGTGGTGAGATGTAGCATCACATTAAGGCATATCAAGAAGAGTGTTGGAGTGATGATGCGGCCTTCCTTCACTGCATTCTTAACCTCAAAGGGATCTGTGATATATCAATTACTGAGCACCACTGCTCACGTACCATCATGGAGCAGGTGAAGAATGATGATGACTTTCGGTGGGCATCTGTACCTCAGAAAGTTCCTCTATAGCACTTCTTGGTTGACAAAGTCAAAGGCTTTCATGAGGCTGAAGAAGGCCATATAGAAAGGTTTATGTTGTTCCTGGCATTTTTCCTTCAGCTGACTCACAGTGAAGATCATGTTGGTTGTTGCTCTGGATATCCTAAACCCACACTGAAATTCTGATAGGAGCTTTTCAGCAACTGGAAGGAGATGGTTCAGGAGGGTTCTTGCAATGATCTTTTGTGTGGCTGACATCAAAGTGATCCCTATAATTTCCACGGTCAGCCTCGTCTCATTTCTTGAAGATTGTCATGATCATGGGGTCCCTAGGATCATTTGGGATTTCCTCATCATTCCAAATCCTTAAGATGAGGGCATGGAGCCATGATATGGGATCCTCTGCCCCCTTCTTGAAGATTTTGGTGCACTGTTGTTCGTTATTTGCTTGAGGATTTTCCTCACCTCATCAAGGGTTAGAGGGATTCTGAGATCATGTCTGACTGGGTGTTGCAGAATGGAATTGAGAACACTGTCTTCAACAACAGTCTCAATTGAGAAAATACTCCTTCCAATGGATGTTGATGGCTCTTCTTTCCTTGATGGCTCCCCTGCCCTTTCCTAGGTCTCCTCCACCCTTAGGTCTCAAAGGGGTTGCTTTCCTTGAGACCTAAGGAAAGCAACCCCATGGTCCATGAGTGCTCAGATCATACATGGCTTTGGTGGCACTGAAAAAATCATGAATATCATGGATGTCAGCAAGATGTTGAATCTCCTTTGCTTTGTTTTTCCACCATCTCTTCTTCATATCACAGGTCCTTCTTTGGACCTCTGCCTTGCTTGTTGGTGATTCAATTTATTTTGCTTGGAGTTGGTGTTGTTCTGCCAAGCAAAAAAGGCCTTGCACTTATGATTGATCAACTTTTGGCTTTGCTGTTCATTCACAAACTAGTCTCAGTGTTTCCTGGTAGAGAATCCAAGTGTCTCTTCACAGACACTAATGATAGTAGACTTGAAGGCACCACAAATGCTGCTGAAATTCTTCCATTTTTGTTGATTGGAATTCACCAGTTTTTCATTGAGACACTGGTGGAAGAGGTCTTACTTGTTTGGATCTTTGGGTAGAGCAGGAATCAAAGCAGGGGTGCAAGTACACTAGTGCTCCCACCCTTGATTCACCCCTACCTGTGCCCATCACTACAAGAGGGACAATTAAAAAATCCTACTTGATTCCTTCATCCTAGGGTTGAAGCATATTTAGTTGACATGAGATCTATGGGGAATGGAGCATACTAGTATAGGCAGAATCTTAGGAGACAGTAGTAATACATTTCTAGCAAACAATACCCTACTGAGCACGTACAAAACAAGACTTGTCAAGGCTTATAATTTGATCACATTTGAGACTTTTTTCATAGGAATAGCAAAGGGCACATCTTGAATACTACTGGAAAACTGATGCCAAGTGTTAAATCTTTTCTCCAAAGCATAAAGAATTTCTCAAAAACTATATGAATTTCTCAAAAATATTATTCCAGCCAGTTCGTTAACATGGGCCAAATAATATATTTTTCCCTCTACCTTGAAACACCACTTTTCTGAAACTGGCCTTCATGCCCACCCATGCAAATCCTACTCTATGCAGTCTTTTTACTTGAACCTGCCACTTTCTCATATGCCCTCATGGGGGCCACTACTCTGCCCCATCACTAGGGCTATTGACCTTACGCCCCTTGAGTCTCAGGCCTGATGACATGCCTGGACCCCTTGCCTGTCTCCTTTGTGGCGTAACTCACCAGGTCATAGGGACTGAAACTATACAGTGCCCCATATTCAGTTTTCACTAGGGAAGTACTAGTGTGGCATTTCCTGGGGACCACCCCGCCACAGGCAGCCCCACCCCACCATTCAGTCTTAGCAGGGTGCAGTTTTAAATCATGCCCCAGGAATCTCCCCCATCCCCATAGTTCCTATACTTAACCACCAGGTGTTCTAGAAGCAACAGCTCTAGCTGGCAATGTTCTCTCTAGCTCCCTTCTGCAACTGTAGGCCTGGGATTATATTGAGGCTGTTCTGAGGGCCTGGGTTTATATTGAGGCTGCTCAGCCCCATCTTCCAATCCAGGAGCCCTCCTGCAGTCGTGTGACCAACTTGTTAGGCTACATCGCACCTGCCAGCTGCTCCACAGCCTGTTAAACCTCTTAAAGTGGCAGGTACCAAGAGTGCCCTGCCACACCATGCTAATGCACTAATGCACAGTAGAATTAATCTGCTGCTCATTACACATCACAAAAAAAGTTCACCTTTGCTACTGCACCTTAGTGCAGGGTAATGCACTGTTATATAGTACCTCATATTAGAGGTACTAAACTTAATGCACAAAGTTGCATTAATGAATGTGTAAAAATGCCCACTGATGTGAAGAGTAGATATAGAACCTGGGAGGCAAAGTTGATGTGTGGCAGTGCAGGCTGGGGAGCAGCCAGCAGGTGGATTCAGGTCCAATTAAGAAGTCACCTGACAGTAGGGGGCCACCTGATTGGAGGTGGGTTGAGCAAAAAGAGTATAAGCCCAGACCCTGGGAACAGGGCCAGCAGTTATTTCTGGGGAGCTGGAGGAGTAACATTGCACAGTCTGAGGATTGCACCTCCTGTAACACCTGGAGCTTAAAGTAGAAACTATGGGGTAGAAACTGAACAGGGCCTGAGCCCTGAGTGGGCTGGAGGCTGAGAGTGGATCAGTAAGGAGCTGAGGGAGTAGTGGATTTGGATGACATCTGCGAGGCATGGGACACAGTGTAGAGGCAGTTCGGAGCCATGCGATTGGTCCAGTACACCAGGACCACAAATGGGGCAGCCTCCCATGTCATACATATTAATTTTACATCAAGGCATGGCATGTGCAGGGGCAGTCTGCCCTAAAATGGGAGGCGGGGGGGAGGGCATCAATCTCTTCGGGTGCCAGGGGATCCAACTTTGTTACAGACAGAATTTATGAGAAGGCCACCATGAATGATTGATTTGGGTGTTGAGGGATAGAATTAACTGATGACCAGATATGACGGTGATGGCTTCTACACTGGGGGCAAAAGATACTTTTCTCAATATATTTGGAAAAATATGTAACATTAAGGGCATGGTCAGGAGTTGCCATTGCTTTTGTGGCCATGAGTTTAAAGATTGAAGTTTGGCCACCGGAGTGATGACCTTCATTGTGCTTTCACACTTAGTAGGGAAGACCATGAGAGGTTTGTGCCTTCACCCTTCCCACCCCCGACAGATGTTTTCTGGGTTTCTCCCGTGTGTCATGCCCTCTCCCAGTCAGCTCGGGGTGGCTCTCCCCCTCTTTCTCTCCTGTTTTTTTCTTACCTGCCATAAGTTTTTTTGATGGTTCTTGAAGATGTAAAGGAAGGGGGACAGGGAGGTGCTGACATCACTGCTCCGACCACCGCCGGTTGCTGGTTCATGCTTGGATCTCTGAGATAAAAGAAAACGAACAGCAAATGAATCAAGAAACAGGAAAGGAAATTTAGTGGATCCTCTGGATCACTTTCCAGGCTTGTCAGGGTCCAGACAACTCCTTCTACTGAGTCAGTCTTCCCTTGGACGGTGGAGCCTTCCCCCTTAGGGGCAGATTGGGTCTCCTCTTCACTTAAATTGCCACCATGCCTGGCTTGATTGCTAGATGGAAGCAGTTAATCAGTGCAAGGCAAACCTTGCTGGAGGAGTATCCGCCTCTTTCTCCTTCTTCCTGCCACATCCGGGCTGGTTGACTGCCAGAGGGGAGCAAATTAACATCCCACGAGGAAAGAAAAAGAGGGAGCTGGGCTGGGACAAAAGAAAATACCCACACTTCTTGTTCTTCCACCTTGATTGCCACCGTATCTGACTTGATTAGAGAGTGGTGGTGATTAATTAACATTTAAACAAAAAAAAATTGAGCTGGGGAAGAGGGTGTCCGTTTTCTTCTCCTGCTCTCTCTCTCCCTTGGATGGGGATTCCTTCAAGCCCATGAGCCTAGCAGCCTCTTTCTCACTCCTGGTGCTTCAGTCTCAGGTGGGATGCGGCCATCCTTCAACCCACCCGCTGGCTTCCAGTCATTCCTCTCCCCTTGGCCCTCTGTTTGGCCCTGGATATTGCTCCAGCTGCTGCGATCCTCCAATCTGCTTCTCCTGGCAAGGTTTTAAAGTGGATCTGGTGTGTGCCAGCAGCTCCTGCTGTAACATGGAAACTTTATTCGTGTTGGTCTTGAACTTTTAGCCAGAGGAATGCACCAGGTAAGTATCTCCTGTTCTTTCACGCTGTGCTCCAACTTCCATCAAACAGTCTGGATGCTGAGAGCCGCTGGCGCAAAATCTGGTCTCCAGCAACAGTGTGCAACAAATTTGGTCGCAGATCTGACCATCGATCTTTTGGAGTTCCACCCACAACATAAATATTTGACAATGCTGAACTGCATTCATACAGGACACAGAAGGTGTGCCTATTTATTGAACAAATGGGGCATCAAGGACTTGCCAATGTATATGTAGTTACTGCACATGCAGTGAGGTGTAGTCAGTGACTCACATTGCAAACTCCTGCCCTGAACTTGCATATCATGGAGGGATTGAAGCAATCTACTTAGCCGGCCCAATGTCATCAACTAGCTATCAGACCTCAATATATAACTTTAATTAACTTGCACCTTCTCTGCCATTGCTTACGCAAGCTGTATGAAAAAAAAAAAGATGGTCTGAAGGAAAAGGTTAAGCACAAATGCACTTTCAGACACACACATTTCATAATTTTGTGGTATGATTTTATTTTTTTTTGGCATCTGACTTTTGATTTTTGAGCAAAACTGGAAAAATCAGATAACGGAAAATCTCCAGTTATGAAAAGGAAGCAATGATAGATAGAATTTCCAGCTTCATCTATGATAAATAGCATAGAGCAAAAGATACTGCTTTGTTGATTTAGTTGTTTAATTGACTCGAGTTGGAGGACAAGGAGATGATGGCCATTCTTTACCTAGGGAGAGCCCTGGTTATGATTTTGTATTACTGTCTTAATTATTCTTACAAGTGAACAGTTATAACATCAAAATCAAAGATAAGCTACACATGAAAGAAGGGCAGCTTTAATATTTGCAGTATTTCACTTACAAACTTTGTGTATGATCTCTCTTTTTTCTGAAAATTACATAAGAGCCAACTATATAGCCAAGCCTTCAGGCTTTTTTTAAGAACAAGATATGGAAAAAATCCACTCAAGAGAGCCTTTGGATTATGTCAAGTATGAGACATCTTTCTGTCTTTAAACACCTGGTTTAAGCTTAAAGCAACTAATTTGGAGTTGTTGTCAGTTGTAATTTGGTTCCATTCTGGGCAAACTGCCATCGAAGCAAAGCTTCAGGAAATGGACTGCCACCTGAGAAGATGTCCACCCTAGTTTATTTTGTATTTAATTTCTTTAATTAAAGTGACTCGTTGCTGCAAGGACAGCACTATAAAAATAGTGATTTAATAATAAAAGCATCAGAGGCTCTGGGGAACTTTCTGAAGTCAAGTCAACCTAAGCTACATTCAGGCAATATGATGGTTACCTAATATGAGCGGTAAAGCCCATAAATAATTATTTTCAAAACATTTCTATGGAAAGTAAAACTACTTCAGAAAAATACCACAGTAACATTTTCCCTAATACTTTATCCAAACCCAACTCTACTTCTCTATTCCCTTCCCCACTCCACCCCCATACACTGACCTTTCTAGGTTTAAGAAAGTCAACTACTTTTTTCCCTCCAATTCACTTTTTTCGTGTGTGTGCATTTTTAGTCTTCTTACTGTCTGTTATTGGAAAAGCCAAACTATGCTGAGAAATACTGCTTGTATGATGCTTCCAGCAAAGAAGTACTAGTTATCTCATGAAGCAACTTGTATTAGTAATTGGTTTCAATTCTTAAATATTTTAGGAAAAATATTTCCATTTTTATAAAATCATAAAGTCATGATTTATTTCTTTTTTTCATTTGATTGTCTCTTGATGTTTCCCTTTTTTGTTGACTCTTGGAAGGGTAATTGCTGACATCCAGTGGAGTAATTTTCCTTGGAATAAGGAAGCTTTAATTATTTCATTAATTATGACTTCATTGGCTTTAGAGATGTTTAAGACCATATAGTGGTTTCATCCTGTCCTCTGATTCATGATGCACATCAGTGCTTACTAGAGCCAAGAAAATTAGTGACTAGTTTTAAAGAAATGGAAGCAATATAGCATAGTAGCAATTAAAGATAAGCTATTCTGTCATTCATAGGACTGTATTATGGGTCTACAAGACTTAATAATAATGGGTTAGGGTGAACGAAAGAGCACCGTTAGCAAAAGTATTCCTGGAGGCATTATGACTGAGGAAACCAGAAAAGAAATATGATGACTTTGTAGCTGCAATGAGGAATCCTGCATTCTGTTCTTCAGGACTCTAATGCCATCCTGCATTTGTTGGCCAATGTTAGGAGTTTGGGCTGCCATGGTTATAGTCCTGTCTCTGTTTTCAGAGTAACCTTGATATTTTTCCAGTAAAATCACTGATGCCTGATAATGCATATGAACAAGATAGAAGACCATGCATACTTTTCCCTTAGACACACCTGGAAAGGAAACCATAGTTTGGGTCATTGTATTTCTTATTGAAATAACTCCCTCTAAGTTATGGTAACTTTCCTCAAAGCAGAAAAGATCATGTTTGGTTCTTTTCCAGACTAATTGAATGAGGTTTAACAAAAATGTTGCTTAATAGGGCTGTGTGAGGCTTCAGACCATGCTTTGGATTCAGAGAAACTTCAGATGCTTTGGCATCTGAAGCAGCATGTCTGGATCAAAGCACTGGCTTCATTAGGTGTTCCAAAGCGGTTCAGAGCTTCTGAAGCGCTTCGGAAAAGCTTCGGAGCCACTTTGGAGATCGGGCCATAGGGTATAATGGGGAATCAATGAAATATCTATAAATTTGTTGCTTTTGTTTGATTTGGATGAAATTTGCAGGGGTGGTAGCCTCTGGTGAGGCCATGAAGCCTGCCAAGTTTCAGGAAGATTGGTGCAGGGGTTTGGGGGGAACTGCACCTCAAGCTGCTGACAAGCGAATCTCGTGACATAGATGACCCTGTGTGTGTTAAGGTGCAGAGGGCAAAAAACTACAGGGGTGGTGGCCCCTGCTAAGGCCACAAAGCCTGCCAAGTTTCAAGGAGATAAGTGCAGGGGTTTGGGGGAAACTGCACCTCAAGCTGCGGACAAGCAAAACTCCTGACATGGGCGACACTGTGTGTAAGGTGCAGCAGGGTGAAAGATGTTGAGATGCAGTTTCCCCCAAACCCCTGCACTTATCTCCTTGAAAATTGGCAGGCTTTGTGGCCTCAGCAGGGGCCACTACCCCTGCAGTTTTAACCCCACTGTGATGTAACGCGTAGACGTGACATGAGTTTGCTTTCAAGAATTTGGGGTGCAGTTCTCCCTGAACCCCTGCACCGATCTTCTTGAAACTTAGCAGCCTTCATGCTCTCAGCAGAGGCTACCATCCCTGCAAGTTTCATTCAAATCCACTTTGGCCAGATCAAAGCAGGGAATCCAGTCTGGAACTCCGGATCAAATCCCTAGCATCCAAAGGGGCCAGATCTGAAGCTGGATCAAATTGTTGCCTACTTGCACAGGCCTATTGCTTAATGTCCCTCATAATGAAAATATGTTTTCACTTACAGTAAATTAGTTTTATTTATCCAGCACTAATAGTAATGTGATGTCAAACTTCTTTTTTGAGTGTTTTATTTTCTTCTGTCCCACATTATAATGTACTTTTTGTTTGTTTGAGGTATCACATGATTGTGTTCTTAAAAGTAGGATAGCATGGCATTTTGGTAATTTCTTCTACAGACAAAGTTATGCTCACATTTAAATGCCTTTTGATTTGGCTTTTGCATTCTGAGTGAACTGAAAACCAGATATGTGATCAACAGAATTGCAAGGTTTTGTTTTGGGTTTTTTTGCAACCTCAAAATTACATTAAAGGAGTAATAATCAAAACAAATGAAATATTTTGTTCTATCTTTCCCCCAAACAATGAGGTTTATTTTTAATATGTATTATTACACAATGCTTAGCACTAAACAGCAAAAAATTACTACTAGATGTTCCAAATGTGTTTCTGTATGTGTATGGGGTGGGGGTGAGGGATGGGAGGTGAGATGGAGGGGAGCAGAAGGAGCAGGGAAGGAAAGATGAAGGGACACTTTTTGTACTTATCCAATTTGGTAGATGAAGATATAATAGGCAGAGTTCCAGTTTGATACTCCCTTGAATGGTAGGCCAGTAGAGCAACTAATGTTGCCATGGGTGTGTACCCCATTCTTCTGTGCAACACGGTTTTAAAAAAAATGCTCCGTCCTCTCCCAGTTCTTTCGTATAATCTACATTCAGCATCACTTTGAGACAGACCATGTTTTCTCGCATACAATACACGCAGAATATATTATGCATGTTATTTTTGAAAGTCAGAATGAAGGAAAAATTATCTTTCCTTATAGAAAGTAACTGAGTAACAGCAACTTGGGAGCAACACCTGCTTATTGGTCTGCTGCCTGAGAGTTGCATGCAGATTTTACTTTACTTATAGTTGATAACCAGCAGAAATTGTCCTCACTGCATTTCTCACAGATAATGTGCACTACGACTTCAAGCAGCTGGGTTTTTTTGGGGAAAAAAATGTGTGTTGTATGTAAGCAAATGCAAAATAAACATACACTGGACTGGGAAATTATATCTGTTCAATATGGTTTGGAGTTTGGCATCTGGATTTTGTCCCTTTGTGATAATGGTAAGAATCCAGGACAAGTAATGCATTACATTATATTAAGCTTTAATTTAGGGGTTAATATAAGTTAATATAGAATTATACAACCAGAAGCTTGTAAGCTATTTGTTTCTCTGGTTTTCCTTGATGGGAGGTTGCCCACGTCTTTTGAAGCTCTAAAATGTCCTTCATTCCCCAACCCCCATTCATACTCTTGCTATCCTTAAGTCACACCTAAGGGTAGTGGAGGAATTCAGCATTGTTTCCTTATGGGAAAATTGGGTTGTTTTAAAACAACATTTTAATGTAATTACATTTAGGTGTGCATTTTGTTTTATTTAATAATTCTACCATTCAGTGCCCTGGGTACACATAGAATGTGAAAATAATAAAATACATAAAACCAAAATGTACTCACAGTAAAGTTTTTCTACCATTCATTCATCAATTCCTCTTAGAAAAAGCCTGAGAGAATAAATGAACATTGGTTAATTCAGATTCTGGTGTTGACTTTGTGGGAAACAAGTTTTAGAGTGAAGGATGCCATACCATAAATGCTCTGCTTTCTATTTAAACCCATTAAGTTTGCTATTATGAAAATCTCTGCCAAACTTGCCTTCTATTACTGTATGCAAAGAATGAGGCAGTCTCTCAGGTATTCAAGAATCAGAGTTGCTTAGGACTGCATAAATAAAAATCATCTCCATGAATTGCACCTGGAAAGAAATTGGAATTTATTGCAAATCACAAATCATAGGAAATAATGTGCTGTCCATGAGAAATACCACTGAAGATGTGCACAACCATTTACTTCAGTGGCTGATGCTTCAATGTCATCTTAAGCACCTTAAGAAGCAGTCCAGAGCAGAGGATAATAATCCAGTCTGAAGATGACAAAGGCATGGATTGTTGTATCAGATCCACATCTGAAAGAAAAAGGTTTTAACCTCCTGTCTAGCATGAAAAATTGAAAATATTTTGGTTACTTCTGCTAAAAGCACACATACTACCTCATTGCTTCCTTAAATGTTTGCAGGCATGTTAAACAAGAAGAGTGACAGAAAAGACCCCTTTGTACCTGAGACAAAATTACTTTTTGAGCATATACCATTTGCAAATACAGTATGTTCCCAGGCTAAAGAATGAAAAGAACTCAAGAGCTACTCTGTGTATCCCTGTCAACTGCACCCTGTGGGCAATTATATCAAAAGTTTTTCACTTCCAAAGGCTCTGTGTGTGTGACCACTGCATGGCAATCAACACCTGTCAACCCAGGAAGTAACTGTCATTTTACAAACACACTTCATTTTTCAGAATCACTAAAATAACAAATTATGTGCTCATCAGCATGTTGCTTTTAGCAGATTGACAGCTGAGAACATTCAGTACTTGATATTCAGTTCAGAAGTTTTGACTGAAGTCCCTCCCTATTCCTTATGTTGCCAACTACACTGTACACAAAGCTAACTATATTTCTCAAGAAACTGGATAAAAGGTGTGAAGAACTTTATCCTGTGGAATAAAAAAAGGGATCCCTATTCATGGTTCAACAAAAACTGGAACAACAGCCTGTATAATTAATTCACCCAAATAGAAAAATAATAAAAATAGAAAAAAATATTTTTGCCACATTTTTTAGGAAAGCCTCAGTCTCCGTTTACAGTGAAGTTGGTTTCGTGTTAATGAGTAAAGAGAGGAATTAAGTTCTCGGAATGGGATTGATTCCCTGTGACAATATTATTTCAATGGGAACAGGAATTATGCAACATCACAATGGGGAAAATCATTTGGCTTCTTTATTTCACTACTTTTAATTCTATAGAATTATTGAAAAATTGTTGATAAGTTTAGACACTATATTCAGAGAACATTAAGGTTATAAAGGCAAGCATTTAAAAGTTTGTAAATGCCACAATAATTTTGACTGTGCATTCTTAATTTGGTCCCCTACTGTGTATGCATTATGATACTATATTTAATTACAGGATCACATACTTTTTTCCACATGGGACTAATGCTTTGCTGAGTACACAGAATGCCTGGTATTCAGTTAATGAGCAGCTTTTCAATATTTTGTTTTCTTCATGTTCAATATGTGAACCTATGCCTTATTTATTGCACTCTACTGAACACCTGTTCTGAGGACAGAATTATTAATTTTCTCATGGGCTTTCTAAGGTGGTCTTCTGGATAGTGCCTGAATCTTTGACAAATATTAATGAATTTATTTTCACAGCACGATTGTTAGACAAAGAGGAGAGTATTATTATTTTGCAGGCAAAAAACAGACACACAGAGGGTGTGGCTACATGAGACATTTACTGTGCAGTTGACTACTTATCTATGAAGTAAACATCTTGGCATCTATGTGTGTGCCCCCTTTCGGCTGCAGTAAATTAATTTACTCTGCAGCAGAATAGTACTTGTAGATACAAGTATTATCCTGCTGCGGAGTAAAAAAACTCCCCAGCAGTGCACATGTACAAACTGCCCTGGTTGGCTAGGGCATGACGGTGCTTCAGTATGGGGGCTGTCTGCAGGCTAGCCCTTTGATGAAGCATCCTCATGCCCCATCCAGCCCCTCCACATCACAGTGACCCAGAGGGAGCATCTCTGGGCTGGCAGGCTAACCTCTGAGGCTTAAACTCTTCACATTTAAATAGCAAGCCTGGGAGAATTAATTCCAGAGCAAAAAGCTCCAGAGTTGATTCATGAACAGTAATATTAATAGCATGTATAGATGAGCCCAGAGAAACTAAGTCTAAACATTGACATTCTTTTGGATAGCCAATTTGACCTGAAAACGAATTCTTCAGCATCCTGAACTTTGTACATGCTTTGAACTTTTTGTGTTTAAAGATAGATCCCATTGTCTTCACTTGCAGCTGGGAGGGTTCAACACTTCTTCAAATCCCACATGCCATCCACAGCAGAAAATGGTAGAGAGGTCACAGAAATATCAGTTGTAGTTAATACACAACTCAGAATCATGCCCATAACAGAACCCTCCACTGTATTTCCTTACACAGCTTGTCTGGAGGAAAAAGTAATATGTATTTATATAATTTAAGAATGTGGAAAAAATGCAAATTGTCCCCTTGGCACCATCATTTTAGCTATTGTTATTGATACCTAAAATTACAACCTACCCCAGGAAGGTAATTTAAAGAAGCAGGATTAGGATCTCTGGATAGTCAATGGGCATCTCAGAAGGATGCTTTGGAGACTTCGGATGTTGAGAAGAGAGCACCCAGTCAGAACCACTAAGGACTGAAATTCTACTCCTCTGGAGAGCCTAGATGGTTGAATAAAGTTGCCCTAAAGGCAGGCCTGTATATTTGATATTTGGAGTTAGCTGCAGTGATTTTCAACCACATGCCACAGCACCTGGGATGCCATAAGATCCTTTGAAGAGAGCCATGGGATACTGCACAATTTTAGCACTGTGAGGTGTTCAAACACACATACATGATTCACAAGCTAAACCCAGGGTCAACTTAAGCAAATCTGTATATCTCACTTGGACCATGCTAAGGGTAGTTAAAATATTAGCATTGACACACTGGAGCTTGTTATCTTGTGCTAAGTACCCTCTGAGCAACTCAAAGTTATAGCACCTCAGGAGATGGTTAACTCTGGGCTATGCTACTTAGCTTGTATTAGGGTAACTTCAGTCTTTTCCACACAGATAAAACAAGCAATTTGTATTCTTCTACCATTTTAGGATACTCTTCTCCCATTCCCCGTCATCCTCTCTGCTGAGAAGGGATATAATCCAGGATTGCCTATACAATTAATTGAGTCTGCTCCACATTCCAATTAGACCCAGCATCACCTCACTGTCATGTGTATTAAGCCCCCCACTATTTCTAAACACACAGAGCACATCCAGAGAAGTGGCATGTGCCTCTTGCAGCATCTCAAACACCTTTGAGATGCTGTAAGACATGTGCGGAAACAAACAAAAAAACCCCACATTTCCCATGCTGCATATTTGCAGTGTGGGGCAAAATATGGTACCTGGAGACCCAGATACCAAAATAAAACCCAGGGGGGAAAAAACAGGGAAGGGTAGGGTCCCGGAAAGTGCCTTGAGGCAACCACAGTCTTGGTCCTTCACAGAGATGCTCTGGTAGCCAGCCAGAGTGTCTCTATGGCTGGCCATCACCCCAGTGCTGAAGCTCATTACTTGCCCATGCAGGGCAAGCAGCATGCAGGCTGCAGGGCCCTCAACCCAGGGCTCCGTGCCAGATAAATAGGAGGCAGAGAGGTAGATGAGCGGGGAGGGGACCAGGGGGGTCCCCCTTGTCCCGGCCACCGCTCAATCCCCCAGCCCCCCTGATCATTCCTCTGCCTAGCGCCAGCCCCCACTCACTCCTCCATCCCCCCGTATCATTCCCCTGGCCAGCTCCCACTCACTCCCCTAGCCCCCCCAATCATTCCCCTGCTCAGCCCCAGCCCCTGCTCTCTCCTCCAATCATTCCCCCACCCACCCCAGCCCCTGTTTGCTCCTCCAGGCCCCCCAATCATTCCTCCTCCCAGTCCCAGCCCCTGATTGCTGCCCCACCCAGGCCCAGCACTCCCACACTCACCAGCTGTAGCAGCAGCCATCAGGGCTGCTGGGGCCTCATGGCACAGCCCCTCCCCCCTCCCCCCCCCCCGTATGGTGTGAAGCAGCGGGAGGCAGTGGAGATTGGCCCCACCCACCTGGCACCCGTGCTGCTGCTGCTGCATTGTGCAGGTGCAACCTGGGCTTGGCAGGGCACTGCATGGCACCATACACTGTCAGGCAGCTTGGGGTCACTACTGCTGTTACCTGGGGCCCAGTGCCACTCAGCCTGAATGGCCCTTGGTGCCGTGCAGTGCCTTGCCAAGCCAGGCTCCATCCATGCGATGTGGAAGTGGCAGCATGGGTGCCAGGCAGCCGGGGTTGATCCCCATTGCCCCCCGCTGCCCCAAGCCACGTGAAGGGGCTGTGCCATGAGGCCCCAGTGGCCCCAATGGCTCCTACTATAGCCAGTGAGAGTGGGGACACTGTGGCCAAGGAGGGTAGTGATCAGGTGCTGGGACTGGGTGGGGGAATGATTGGGTGGGACTGGGGGAGCAAGCAGGGGCTGGGCCCCAGATGGCCAGGTGATGGCACACATGGCAGTAGTGCCACACAAAGGCCAACTGTGCAGCCACAGCCCACTGACATATGGCCCAGAGATGCAGATGCCTCTAATGGCTATGCAGTCCCCATCTGGGTCTGGCAGACGTGCAGCCATGGGGCCACATGCTGTTGCAGGTGGCAGCAGGTCACAGCCACGCAGCAGCCCCCACTGCCAGACTGCTGCAGTGGGTAGAGGGTGCAGGGACCCTCAGGGCTGGCATAAGGAGTAATGTTCTCAGGTACCAATTGGCTGGGTCCCAGAAGCTCTTGAGAGTGAGTAGTAGGGCTGTGTGAAATTTCACTGGCTGTTTCGTTTTGATGCTGTTTCAACTTGTTTCAAGCTATCCTGTCTCCTAAGCAGCCCTTTAGTAGTAAGTCAGAGGTCATAACCTGTAACATTTGACTGGTCCCAGCATGTTCTAACTTTAACATGACTTAACATTCCACAGATTTAGTATGGTCTAAGTGTAAGGTGTAACTTCAACCCCAGAGAGAGACTTCAAATAAGATTCCAGTGTCAAAAATATTCTGACCTGTTGTGGTCTTTCTGAGTTCTTTGAATCAGAAGAACTGTCTATTATTTTTCTGTAGTTAAAATATAAATGACACTTTCCAAGTTGTATGAGATCTTAACAAATCGGCAATGGAAGATGGTATGATTTTTATACATCCTTAATACATCATAGCTTTTTTACTAGTATCCATTTTTCATACATTTATAACAATTCCTTCCAAATAGTATTTCCCTATTTCTTGTGATTCTCAGCTCTGAACATTCACTTATTCCATATATATTACAGCTAGAGAAGCTCTAGACCAATTCTGTAAAGGGAAAAAAAAATTTCTTTATGAAAACTGAAAGTTAGAGTAGGTGAGTTGGAGGCCCCTTTCTTGTGCTGTTTCTAAACAACTTTGGTGAATATTTTCTTATCTGTTCACTATTTATTCAAACTGTATCAATTCAACATATGTGGGTATAGTTATCAGTGGGAAAAGCAGCTGAATCCAATATAGCTTTGAACAGGCAACAGCACAGTAAGAGAGAAATATTTTAGGAAGTTACTCTCATAAGCATTTTACAACCACAGGATGAAGTCTAGCAGGATTTGGAATAAGGTCTGGGACAATCAGGCCACGTCCACATGAGCATGGACATTTGTTTCCCTGGGGAGAAGAATCAGTGGAACACTTTGTGCTGCTGCTACTTGTCCCCAGGGAACGCCTGTGCCATGTACCCTCTGGCACACAGCAGATTACCCCAGGTCAGGTAGGGAACACTGTAGCCAGCACTGGGATGGCCCCAGCAGACTACCTTGGAATCATAAAAGGCTTCTGAGGCTGCAGCAGCAGTGATCCTACCACATGGAGCCTGGCTGGCAGCAGGAACATGGCTTTGGCAGGCCAGACTCCAGTTATGGGTAGTGTGTGTTGTCCCTGAGTGTGCCACTTCCCTTTGTTTGTTTGTTTTTTGGTACAGGTTTTTTTGACCCTGGGATTTCCCAGGGTCAAAAACAAAACAACCCCCCCCCCAAAAAAAAACAAAAACAAAAAACTAAAAAACTCTACACTGCTACCTTGCAGCATGGAGATCACCTAAACCTGTGATAAGTGATGCTGCAGTCATGTTTGCAGCGCCACATACTGCATGGCTGTGCTCATCTGGACACAGCCATAGAGCTTGTAATGAGACAAACACTATATTGTGCAAGTTTTCTGATGGGGCTGCAGCTTCCTCTAGTGCTTCTAAGGAGAAATTCAAGAAAATATCTATCACTGAAGTAGGTTTTTTTTCATTCTTATGCAAATTTCCAAGTCAAAGCACATATTAGATATCTACAGGGGCATTGCTTTTTCAGCAGAGAAATGGAAACTGATAAGAAAATTATGGAAGGCTAAGGGGTCTGAGACTAATGTGCAGAAGGCAGGAGAGAGACAATTAGGAAGCATAACCTACACACGGTTTCTCTCTTTTGAGGCTATATGTATATCCACTGAAATTGCTTGGTACTAGTGATATTTGAAATGATACTGCGGATAACCAGTTCATCCTATCTATTCCTCCTACTGCTATAAATTTTTGAAGCGCAGTTCCAAAACAGAGTCTGCTGGAGGATTAACTCTGTCTATAAAAATGCAAATGATAATGGCTACAAAAGTGGTGTTCAGAAGTACAAGAAAAAAAAAATCTAGTATAAATCACCCAGCTGCCCAGGCTTGGAATGCAAACATTTTAAAACTCCTGTGTGAACTGATATTGTCAGTTGCCAATTTTTCTTGTTTTAAGCAAACCTTTTAAAAATTCATTACTTGAGAAGACCCAGAATGCCTGTTTCCTTGCCATGTATTGTTTTCTAGTAAGGCTGTTATCGGACTTCATGCAATTGTGTGAAATGTGAGTCTCACATGACCGCAGGAGCAACTATAAGGTATCACATTCACATTGCCAATTATACAAAATGTGGTGACTGAGCAGTGGGGTATGTATTTGTTACAGAATGATTCAATATTTTCCAGCCATACACAGAGTATCTACTATAACTTTAGCTGAGAGACACAGTTAAAGAAGGTGCAGCACCCCAAGTATAAGCTTTAAAAATAATACACTGTATACATTTGATTTCTTTATGCATTCTTTACATTCAGTCTTATAAAGAACACTAAAACATCCTACATTAATGACTCAAAAATATTTTCATAACACAGATTTCTTTTATTCCATAATATGTTAAACTTTTTTGTTTAAGAAATCGCTTTTAATATCTTGAATATTTGTGCAGTACTTGTTTTATTCTAATATATACTTTAAGTGCACTCAAAATGCATTACTCCACACGCATGCATGGCATATGCACGTGAGTGCCATGCATAGTAAGGGTAATTTTTTCCCCCTTGAATTTACTATATTTTCTTGCATAGGATATGCCCATGTATATAGTACACCCCTTAATTTTTGAAGGGGAGCCTGAAGAACAGAAAAAGGTCTTCAATTGAGGTGAGTGAGTCACAGCAGCTAGGGAGCCAACCATTCTCCTTGCACCTGTTGCCAGTCCTGTATGCTGGATTGAACCTGTGGTCTGACATAGTGCACCAGGTCCAGCCATGTACCGAGTTGAATCCTGTGCACTGACTTCAGAGCCATGTGCCAGGTTGGACCCAGTGTGCTAAGTCTGGGACCACACACTGTATCCAGAGCCACATGATGGCTTCATAGCCACATGCCAGGCCTGTCCCTATACGCTGACAATGGAACAACATGCCAAGTCTAGGTTCATAAGCTGGCTCTGCAGTCACATTCTGGGTCCAACCCAGCATATGTCCCCAGAGCCAGTGCATAGGATTGGACAAAGCATGGCAAGCCTGGGGAAATGTTCTAGGTTGTACCAGGTATGCTGGCCTGTCCATAAATTTGGTGGCAAGGAGAAGGAGTGGTGGCAGCATTAATAGCCACAGCAATTAATGCCAGCACTGTGAGATATAGGAATGTGGTGAGCCTGCATGTGTGAATCTTAAGAACATTGTTCTTACCTTTTGTTGAACTGGCTCATGCCACTTTGTGTAGAGTTTTACTTTGTGTTTTCAATATATATTGTGCCTGCCAGTCTGGCAGTGCTCTTTCTCTTACTTGTGGCTACAGTCATTTATTTATGAAGGTCGTGGGAGAGCATAGCAACCGGTGACAAAGGTGAGCAACTGTGGTATTCCAAATCTTTTGGAACCTAAAATAGCTGCTTGTATTGGAACAACTGGGATTTATGATAGCACCCGGGAGGTTTTGCCTACATGTTTAGAGTGGCTGGAGCAGGGTTTTTTTAAGCAAATGAGATTCCCCCATGGAAATATATAGCTGCATTACTGAGTTTAATGGGAGGGAAAACACAGTTTACTGGGCAGACTTCTCACCCCAGAAAAGCCAGCAAACAAATAATTTAAGGAATTTGTGAAAAATGTCCAAGAGTATCTGGCACTCAGGTCATTGGCTACTGCAGAAAGGTTCAGGTTTTATAGGAGAAGTCAGCTTGAAGAAGAAGCTATTTCCTCTTTTGTGACAGAATTATTGAAATTGCTAGAACACTGTAATTTTAAGGATGAATTTAATGGCTAGGGGCAGAAATTACACATAAACTGGTATAAGTGATCAGAAACCAGTTCAAATTTGTAACACAACAGAAATTCATTGCATATAAACAGCTTTCAAAATGGCCGAAACCAGTTTAAGATAAACCTGGCTAGAAGCAGTATCAGATTTAACTGATATAGGTTAAATCAGTTTATTGTATTTCTGTCCCAGATCCCCTCCAGATTCAAATTAACTCACAGTCCCCCAGGTTCGCAGAATGCTTTGCGCCTCTCCTGCAACCCTCCCAAATTGTAGGGTGGGCAGGACAACCTTGACCCAAACTGTCCAATCCTGCCAATCCAGGAGGCATGCTTCAGTATCCCGTACCCCAGCTTCTGTCCTGAGCCACTGCAGGCATATGGCTGCATTTCCAGAATGAAAAGTGAATGTCTGTCACTTGCTTATCAGTTCAATCTATGCAGTATAGACTAACCTACAAAGATTGAATTGATTCAGCCTCGGGCTTTTTGCCTGTCTGTACTTAGCCAATAAGGCCCTCAGAGACAGATTTGCATGTCACCATTACCACTTAACCTCTTAACAGAGGAAGACCTCACCTTTTAAACATGCTTTAGAAATTGGAGTAGCTATGGAAACTGCAGCAAAAGAGGTCACAGAATTGCATGCAGTAGTGCCTATGGAAGAAGAATCATAGAAAGTTAGGGTTGGAAGGGACCTCAGGAGGTCATCTAATCCAACCCCCAGCTCAAAGCAGAACCATCCCCAACTATATCTTCCCAGCTAAAGCTGGGTTTTAAAAAGCTGCAAGGCTGGAGCTTCCACCACCTCTCTGGGTAACCTATTCCAATATTTTACTACCCTCCCAGTGAGAACATTCTTCTATCTAACCTAAACTTCCCTTGCTGCAGCTTGATATCATTGCTCCTTGTTCTGTCATCTGCCACCACTGAGAACAATCTAGCTCCATCCTCTTTGGAACCACCCTTCAGGTAGTTGAAGGCTGCTATTGAATCCCATCTCAGTCTCCTCTTCTCCAAATCATATAAGCCCAGTTCCCTCATTCTTTCCTCATAAGTCATGTCCCTCAGCCACCTCACCATTTTTGTTGCCCTCTGCTGGGCTCTATCCAATTTGTCCACATCCTTTCTGTAGTGGAGTGCCCAAAACTGAATACAGTACCCCAGATGTGTCCTCACAACTGCTGAGTAGAGGGGAAGAATCACTTTCTTTGACCTACTGGCAACACACCTGCCATACCAATGCAGTGCAGTATGCCATCACCCTTCTTGGCAAAAGGGCACATTGCTGGCTCATATTCAGCTTATTGCCCACTGTAAGTCAGTAGGAATAAATGAGTTACTGAGTACACAACAGCAGAGTTAGGGCAGGAAGCAACCTGATGCATGGTTTCAATGTGGAAAATGGTCTCATGCTCCAAGTAATTGCTGGTTAAGGAATGCTATTCCTGCAATTGTGATAAAAATGGACATATCCAGGCAGTATGCCATGCTAAGAGCAATAAAGAACAGAACAGTAGTGATGTATAAGGGGTGCACAGGGATGCATGTGCACCCCCTGAGAGTGCCAGTGCACTCCCTGACTGGCCACACTTGCCACTCAGGTGACAGGCAGGGTTGGGGCAGGCAGGAGCGCCAGTGCCCCCCCTGCAAGCACTGGCTGTGGAGTGAAAGTACCACTTCATGATCAGTCATGGGGTGCCCCCCGTCAGTTAGATTAGCCATGGGCGGGACCTGCCTGGTCAGTGAGATTCACCATGGGGAGGACTACCCCAGTTGGTAAGATTCACCATGGGGGGCACGCCCCCCCGTGGTTGACCAGTTGCTGGGGGGGGGCTTGTGCCCCCCTGACTAAGGTGGCACCAGTTGCCCATGGAAGAGAATGCAGTAAGGTATAGGAAAAGGAATAAAAACCTATATGTAATAGAATGGGACAGTAGTGACACAGATAGTGAGAATTGTGTAGCTAGCCTGGGGCTACATCATGGCTAGGGACAGGCATTCAAAAAACCAGAGCTTGAATTGATCCAACCTTTGCAGGTTAGTCTAACTTGCCTAGGTTGAACTAGTTTGTAACAGAACAGACATACAGGCACATGCCTGTAGTTGCTCAGGACAGGAGCTGGAAACTGGGGGGGGGGGAGGCATGGCCAATCTGGGCAGGGAAGTGTTTAATTCCCCTTCTCTATCCCAACATCAGGACCCCAAGGTGGGTCTCCAAGCGGCTCCCCCACCCCTTCTGCTGCAGCAGTGGGGCACCACGGCCCATGAGGCAGAGGGGGCAGACGATGGTTAGTCTCCCCTCTACGCCCACTTGCAGCCAGTTCTTCCTGCCTCATGGACACATTCACTCTCTGCAGGGGAATAGATCCCTGCTGTCCCCTCTGCAAGACATCAGAGGGAGGAGGAATAATCCTCATCCCTGCCCCTCACCTCAGTGGTTCTTCCAGCTAGTGTCTAGCTATGCCCCTGCCCAGCCGCTGCAGTGGTAGGGGGCAGGGCCCTTGCTGTAATAATGTCAGGGGCTGTGGCACCAGGGTATGGATTACCCCCCCCAGTGCTGACCCTGGAGTGGGCAGCAGCTTTCCTTGCCCTGCAGCCCTGCCCCCCCCACCACAAAAGGCTCAATCTCAAGGAAGCTCCCCGCCTCACAGCTCCAGTGGCTAAGTGGGGCATGGGCAGATTCTGTGGGCTAGGCAGATCCAGCCCATGGAGGGGCTTTGCCTGCCCCATGGTGGCTCCCTCAGTCCTTCTGGGCCACACAGCTAGTTTGGAGTTGCTCCACAGCTGACTGCCTTTCTTGGCAGCCAGGTGGCAACAGGCCCCAGCCCCATGGTACAGGCAAGAACCAGTGCCACAGCCCTGACTGGCTCCAGGCTTGCCCCTCCAGGCTGAGCAGAGGCGGTGCAGGAGAAGTGGTCCCTCCCCCTCCCGCTGCTGGCCCTTCCAAGCGCAGCCACCTGGATTTGGCCCCAGTCTACCCTGCATTTCTGATATGGTGAAGCCTTTTTTATTTTATTTTTTAAAAGCAGGGCAGCCCAGTGCCAGCTCCCAGTGGCTGGACTTGGAAATGATGGATGCCTGGGACTGGTACCAGGATGCCCTGCATCTCCACCAGCCATCGGGAGCTGCCCCCCCGCCCTCTATCTCCACTACATAAGAGATGCAGGATAGCCTGGTGCCGGCTTCTAATGGCTGCAGTTTGAAGTGCCAGCAGTGGGAGGGGAAAAGGCCACTTCTTCTGTGCTGCCACTGCTCAGCCCGGAGGGGTGAGCCTGGAGCCAGTGCAGGGTCAAGGCTGCAGTGCTGGTCCCTTCCTGTACTGGCAGACTTGGGCCAGCGGCAGCAGCAAAGTTGCTGGGGGAGGGAATTAAACCCCTCCCTGCCCAGACCCTTGCCCTTGCCCCTGCCTGTCCCTGCTCAGGCTGGGGAGCAGAGGGGCGGGGCCAGCTTGGCTAGGAGGGAGCAGAGAGCTCCACCCAGCCCAGAGAGAATGCCGGGATCCTGGGGATTTCTGGTTTATGTTAAATCAACAAGGAGTCTGCAATAGACATTGCATATACCTGTTTAAGCCAAATCAGTTAAGTCTGATACTGCATTCAACTAGGTTTATCTCAAACCATTTTCATCCATTTTCAAACTGATTTATGTGCACTGAATGTCTGTTCTGTTACAGGTTTAAACCAGTTTCTGATCACTTAAACTGGTTTATGTGTAATGTCTGTCCCTAGCCCATATGAACAAGGGTGATAAATCAGCCATCTGAGATGGTACAACACATCTGGTTGACACCCAGGGTTGTTGGGAAGCCCTTAAAATGAAGTTGGATACAGGCTCAGTAGTTTCTGTTGTCTCATATTGTGAAAATTGAAAAAAACCTTTAAAAATATTAAATTAATGGAGATCCTGGTGTTTTTAAAAACATATATAGGATGGAAGATTGTGCCAAGTAAGATAATGTCTGTGCCCGTAGAACATAATAAGGAGAGCCTCTTAGACTTAGACATCTTTGAAAAAGGAAGATGCACTCTCTGGGGTTGGGAATGGTTAAAAAAAGATTCCCCTGCACTGGAGTTGTGTAAAGACACTATAGAGACTTTTCCTACTGAAACAGTTAAATGCCAATTAGAAGGGATATTGAACCAGGTCTCTGAAGTGTTCAAGGAAGGCCACCTTAAAGAGAACCTTAAAACACAATACAGCTAAGATAATTATAGATGAAAATGTCTAGGCCAAGTTTCACAAAGCTCAGACAGTTCTTTACACACCATGGGCAGATGCAGAATTAGACTGCCTAGAAAAAGAAGATATACTTTCAAATGTAGCCTGAAATGAGTGGGGCTTGCCATGGTGACAATGTGTAAAAACAAAACAAACAAACAAACAAAAAAAAGTGCTATAAAAGTATGTTGGGACTTTAAGGTTACTATAAGCCCTGCATTGAAAGTTCATAAATATCCCCTTTTTGCCACATTAGTTGGGGGGGAAGAGGATGAGATTTAGCAAAACTGATTTAGTACAGTACAAGCTTACTTACAGATAGGAGTAGAAGAAGATTGAAAGATGTATCTTTCCATAAATATACAAGAAGAGTTATATCAGTATAATAAATTAGTGTTTGGTACTGCCTCCGCTCCTAATCTGTGGCAGCAAGCAATGGATCAAGGGTTACAGGACATTCCAAAAACAGAGTGTTATTTGGTAGACATTATTGTAACTGGTAAAATGATGAAGAACACCTGAGAAATTTGAAGACAGTATTGTGACATCTAGAAGAATATGGGTTGTCAGCAAATCATGCAAAATGGGATGTTTTCAAAGAGTTGATTATTATGTTTCAAGGCCTACATAAATCTCAGGAGAAGATTAAAGCTATTTTAGAAGCTCTAAAGCCAGAAAGTGTTTTGCAATTTAGATCTTTTCTGTGATTTATTAATTACTACAGTAGATTTGTACCAAACCTAGAAACTGTGTTGTGTCCTTTAAACAGTTGCTGCAAACAAACTGCAAAATAGGTTTGGTCATGTGAGTGTCAGAGTGACAACATAACAGACACCACTATACCCTGCTCCCCTGCCAAATTTCTAGATCCATATGAATCCTTTCTCTTCGCATATAATGTGCACCCAAATTTTCCCCAGCTAATTTTGGGAGAAAAGATGCATGATATATGCAAGAAAATATGGTATATTTGCCAATTTTAGAATACAGGTTTCCTTCGCTTTATGAGGATTCTGTATGTGCAAATTTGCTCTTATACTATGACTCTTTTTATACCAAAATTTTGTTATATGTGGGGTTAATTCACTCTTATGCGATTGGTGTGGTAGAAACCCACAGTCAGCTGCTTTGTGTGGTGCATTGTGGGAGTGGCACAATACCAAAACAGTCTCCTATGTGGATCTCTGCTCCTCACTCATTGTCTGCAACACCTGTTTCTGTAATTGCCATCGCAATACGGCTTCTAAGCATCCCACTAGCTTGTATTCTACCCCTCTCCCTGGTCCATCAATGAAGCCTTCATCACCCTCTCTTTACACCAACTGAACATTAACCACCACTCTGTTCTTGTGTGTACTGTCTGCTGTTGGTGAGGACCAAAATTGTCTTGTAAAAAAGGTAGAAATGTGTCTGGGGGTCAGTACAGTTGAGGTCTTGGAATGTATCCCTATTTGTTACATTGTAAAGTGAATTTCCTTTATGTGAAATTGAGTTATGCGCTGTTTTCCAGGAACGCATGTATAGCATAAAGTGAGGGAAACCTGCAGAGATGAAGCTACCTTAGAGTGCTATTTGCATTTTTTTCTTGAAGCTTTCTATACTTGCTTTTATTAAATCAACATGCTATGTAACACATACACTTGCAATTGATTATTTCAGAGATGTGTATACTGCTATTTTGCAAATTTCCAACTCTTAACTGTTGTCCTGATTTGTACAAATAACACTTATTATTCTATGATGTCAGGCAGACTGTAAGATAGAAAAAATGAAAACTGTTTGAAAGATCCATGTCATTAGAATTCTTGAGTATCTTTTCGTACAGTAGAAGGGACATGGCAGTACTTGACAGAATACAAAACAGGTCATACAAATGCAAAAGCATAAAGGCAAGTCATATTTGTAATATTTAAATATAGATAATCAAACATGTATAAATGAGTTATTAAAAAGAGAGACAATTTATGAACTTCATGCACTTCTGAATGCTGACTGTATCTGAAATATCCCTGTTAAGTAAGGTACTTGGACTACATGATCTTCATCAGAAAATTATATTGAAGTATATACATTTCAGCAATGCAGTCTTAAAAAGAGAGGTCTCAGTGGAAAATATCATAGTTCTGCCTATGACTGATGGATTTATTGTATTACATGTGTAAATAAACCAACCCCAAAAAACCAGAATGGATCAAAAAGGAAGAGATTATAGCTTTATAAAATGCTTCATTTATGAGTAACACCCATAGCTCTGGGGATGTCCCCCATTTTCCAGGGTCTTGTTTTTCAAGCTTCCCTCCAGTATTGTGTTTGTTTGAAGAGATTATAGCCTTATAAGATGCTTCATTTTGAGTGCAAGCAGTTGTTTGATGAAGAAGGGAACTTTTGAGAGGAAGCTCTGCCTCAGAAGTTCCCCAAGAAGAAACTTGTCTGGTGTCCCCTCTAATGGCTTCACAAGGAATAAGCCCCTGGCTTCAGAACCCTCCCTGGCTTCCTCAGTGATCCATGGCATGGTCTCCCACCCTGGAGACCTCCTCCTTTTTTGGATCTGAGTGCTGATTTCCTAAATAGCATAGTAGAAGATCAGTTCCCTCTGTCCTTCTTTGACTACTCTGTGATCAATTGGACTATTCCTTTCTCTCTAGTCTGTCCTCTCTGAGACCACCCTTTCTCTCTATCCTCCCTAGAATTCTTGGATGTGCTCTTCCCAGAATGCCTTGATCACTCTTAATAACATCATAACCTGGTGAACCTTTATCTTCACCAACACTGATAGAATTTTGTGAGCCAGGGTCACCTTGTTGTCCCCAAAGTTCATGTGGCCCCTGATTTCCTTGAGTGTCAGGAAAATTTGGTATGCTTGATGATCCTATTAACCATGGAGAACCTGGCTGTCCCACAGGCCCATCTGTAACAGGGGAGCCTTAATCACTATTAAGGGAAGTTCATAATTGCAATGCTACAGGGAACAGAGAGGTACCCTAATTGGTTGGAGAGATGGGATTACAGTGGCCACAAGGAGGTGTCAAACCACCTTTAGCATTGGGATCCTGTAATACCATCCAGTCCAGGTTAGCTTGGAATATCTGGGAAGTCTATACTGCCCCTGGGACCTGGCAATCCTTGGGCCACTAAATACTCCCCAAAATAAAGAGATTGAGGTGATACATTTCTCTGTATAAAAGACTCATTCAATCTCCTCACCGTAGCCATAAGTGATGCATAGGCAGGGTACAGGGGGAGGGGCATGTCCCCTCCCACCGCCAAGATTGGCTGCCACTGAAGCCACTGCCAGCTTCTGCAGGTGGTCACTGCCCCCTCAGCCCTTTGCTGTCCATGCAGCCACCAGCAGCTGCGGGTGGTTCCCTCTCACCACTCACAATTTGCCATCTCCCCACCACCACTGACACTGCTGGTGGCAGCTGTAGGTGGTCCCCGCTCGCCAGTGCCAACACTACCAGTAACGGCTGTGGGAAGTCACCACTCACCACCATGGTGGGGGTTTAGGTGGGAGTGCTGGTGGCCTCACTGTGAGTGCCAGCCAGGAGTGATTGGCTGTGGGGGAACCCTCCCCCCCCAGTTGCTGACTGGTCACTGGGTGGCACATACCCCCCCCCCCCCGCCTAAGGTGGCACATCACCCATGGTGCCTGGATCTCCATGGGAACCCTTCAGCCCAGGTCTGCCATGACTTCCTAATAGGGGCCCTTTGTATCTTCTTTGATGCATAGGTCTGGGTGCCCCCATTGTCCAGGTATTTTTGTTTTCAAGCTTCTGTCTAGTATCACCTCTGGTTGTTTTCAAGAAGATGACAGAGCAGGCAATCCTGGAGGTGCTGGCAGACCTGGTAGCCCTCAGTCCCTTCCGTGTACAGTAAACTAATTCTTTCTTTAGCCTGGGACTGCTGGTTCACCCTTCAAACATGGAATACTGACAAGGCCTGCTGAATCTTGATCAAATGGTGTAACATGTGTAGCACCAGGAAGCCCTGGTAAGGCACTATTCCCTTCATCTCCTTCAGGGCTGGGATTCCTGGAGCCCCAGGATCTCCAACAGTGAAACCCAAGATGGCCATATCCCCACCATTGAGACAAGCAGGAAGGCCTGAGAGATCAGCTAAACCCAATCCACCCTTCACTCTCTCTGCAGAGAACATAGGAAAACCTGGTCCTAAAGGATATTTTCTCCCACAGCTCATAAGCTCTTTCCCTTCAGGCACAGTTAGCCACACTTGCAACAAAACTGTTACCAAACTACAGTTTGCCACACTAATCTAGAAATTAACACTGACCCAATCAAATTAAGCATAATGTCATGGGGAACCAATCAGGCAGCCGTCTCTGACCTGCTGCCAAACCCAGACTGCCATCTTGCCCTCCAGTGAAAAGGGTATTTAGATGTTCTACTTGTATGACTGTTTACCACAACTATTTACATCAATATGTGCTCACACTGTTTCCCACCAGAAGTAGAGGCCCACTTAGCCTATTTCATCACATCTGTATATACAAATTAAGGTATTTACATATGAAAAACAATGTTGTGGCCAATTTACACCCATAAATAGCATTTATAAATGTAAATTCTATCACCTGGAAGCCTAATGTGCACAGACAAAATTGCTCACCTGATTGATTAAGCAGAGTTACACAAGCACATTTTGAGTATTTATTCTGTAAAGAATTTTGGAATTCGATCTTATAATTATATATTAGAAAGATGTAAGTATGTCTAAGATGTTCTGAGGAATCTCCTTGAAATTAAAAACAAGTGTGTTGATTTGTGCATACTGTAATAACATTTAAATAAGTTTAATTTGCATGATTAAGTGTTGGAATTTGGTTATCACAAACTGCTGTAATTGTTTATGAGATGATGGGTTTAAAAAACAAAACAAAACAGATTTGCATTTTAAGAATGAAACAAATAGTGATTGCCATTACCCAGCTCCTCCTCCAGGAATTTCAGAGAAGATGGCCAACCTTTTCTCTGCAGGATCAGAGCGGGTATCATATCTTTCTCTTATGGTCAAAGAAAAGTTCATCCTCTGCCAATGGATACTTCCAATATTTTCAATTTATATTATATCTCAGTGATACCATACTGTAATAATGTTCCTCTGATGTTATAAAGCTGCAAGTACAGGGAAGAGTCAGGTCAGGGACATGGCAAAGTTAATTACTTAGTAAACACAGTTGGGAAGGGGATTGCACCTGGAGTGAATGTTAACTGATTAGGAGCCAGCAGCTACTTAAGTCCACAGCAAGGGGTTTTCCTTTGCCACCTGGGGTACAGCATGGAGAGATTCAGCACTGAAGCAGCTTGTTGATAAGGCTGGCTGACTGGGTGTAGGTAACCACGGTGACCGGTGAAGCAAGGAGGTGAAGAAGAGAGGAGAAACGTACTGGCTGAGAGAAGGTCCCATGGACAAAGGATCTGCTGTTACTGGCAGGAAAGAGAAAAGACAGTGGGACTGGAGTGGAGCTGACCGGCTTGGGGGAATGATCTGCACAGTGGTGGACGGCAAAAGGAAGACCATAAGCTGTGACAACAGCCAGGGTTCTCCACAACCTGGGGGAAGTTACTAATAAACCAATTTTCTTTTACCCTGCTTCTGGGGTGATTTACTATACCCTCTCTCATTGGGGAATTAACTTCTTATTCTTCCATCATTCCAAAGTATAGCAGGTGAGCCCCAGGGAGAGAGATTTCATTATTCACCCCCACCCTGCCGTGCACACAAGTGTGCATGTGTGTTTTGTGGCATCTCAAAGGAGTTTGAGATGTCACTGAAGGCACCCTGTGCATGAGAATGTTCCCTGCACTGCATATTTGCAGTGTGGACTCTAAATTTGATACCAGGGAATCCTGGTATCAAAAAAAAAAAAAAAGAGTACTGGAAAAAAGCAGCATGGCACAAACTCTTGGAGCATGCCCAGCAGCAAGTGGAGACTGGGTCCTCTAAGGAGATGCTCTGGCAGCCAGCCAGAGCATCTCTATGGCTTCTGTGCCCCCTTTCTTCTCCAGCATACTACCTCATCATTGTGGAGAAAATAAAAGTGGGGCATGGCTTGCAGCAGTGGCTCTGGAGCTGGCTGGGACCCAGGAGTTGGTCCAGACCCTACCTGGCACCCAAGGTCTGCCCTGGGCCCAGGCACAACAGGAGGACCAGCCAAGTTGCCTTGCAGCCATGCACAGGGGCCAGCTGCACCTGTTTCCCAGAGGCTGAGGCACCCAGACCTCAGCTGCAGGCCAGCAGTAACATCAAGAGGACCCAGAGGCTGTGGCAGGACTATGGGTGATCCTGATGAGGCAAGTGGGGGGACCGAGGAAGAGGAGCCTGACCAGGTGTGGCACCAGGGACCCAGCTAGAGTGCAGATGAGGTTGCTGAACTCTTGGCCATTTAAGGGCCAGAAGGACACACTCCAACAGTTCAGAACAGGCCACCACAATGAGCACACCTTCTGGGCAATAGCTGCCCAGATGGTGAAGTCAGGGCACCGGAAGATATGGCAGCTTCTGGGCAATAGCCACCCAGATGGCACTGGAAGACATGGCATCAACATCACATGAAGGCCAGGGCATTGAGAAGAAGTAGGCCAGGGGAGAAGGGAGGGGCAGGGGGACCCCAGGAGTGGAGGGGGGACCCCAGGTGCCCCCCAGACCCAGGAGCCACAAGTTGCTGAGCTGGGGGAGCGTGGGAGGGGGGAGGGGGAAAGCACACCCCCCAGTGGACCTGGAAGTGGACTAGAAGTGCTTCTGTTCCACTTCTGGGTCTACTGCCAAGGGTGCTGGGGAGCCCCCAACACACGAGCCATCTACTGCCTAGAGGCATGTAGAAAAAACTTTTAAAGCTGTGTCTAGGTCCGAATCTCTGAATCTTTCCAATTCAATTCAGAAAGATTAAAGGGTCCTCTGATTCAGTTCGGATTTAGAGATTTGTCCACTGAAGTGGGTCAAATCTCTGCCAAATTGAATCAGGGACCGAAGCTTTGCAGATGACAGTGGACCATAGGTTGAATATCAGCACACTGTGTGCTCTTGTTGCAAAAACAGCTAACAGTATATTGCATTGTATTAGTAGGAGTGTCTCTTGTAAACCAAGGAGAGTGATTCTTTTCTATTCAGCACTGGTGATGCCTCACCTGGAGTATTGTGCCCAGTTTTGGGCCCCACACTTCATAGATTTCATAGACATTAGGACTGGAAGGGACCTTGTGAGATCATCGGGTCAAGCCCGCTGCCCAAAGGGCAGGAAGTCAGATGAGGTCTGATCACCCCAGCAAGATAAGCATCCAAATGGAATTTGAATGTGTCCAGAGTAGGTGCTTGCACCTTTTGTGGGGGAGCCTATTCCAGACTCTGGAGACTTCGGCAGTAAAAAAGTTTTTCCTATGTCCAGTTTAAAATGCTGTGGCAGCGCACCTTCAGGTGTTTGCCACCTTAAGGGTTGAGGCAGGCAGCCAGCAGGTGCCTGATGAGGCTGGCCATTTTCAACCATAGGTCAGCCAGGGAGGTTGCAGTTGAGGGAGCAGCACCACCGAACTCCCTCATGACATGGAACATCCTAGAATAAGGGCAGGAGCTAGGGGAATGGTTTGAAGGCACCTGGTCCTGGATATAACCTAAACCTGCACCCTGCCAGGGTACGGAGGCCTGGTGGGGCTCCTTGCAGCAGGGAAGCCCCCAAGAAGTTCCAGGACCATGAACCTCCTTGGTGGAAAGTGGGTAGGGGCTCCTTAACCCTTGCCCCTACCATCTGCTTGGTAATAATGTGAGCAGGGGGAGCAAGGGGGACCAGGAGCATTAGTAGTGAGAAACCTGAGCCTAGCAGGGATGTGAGAACCCAGAGGCCCCAGAGCGGGTAGCTTGTGGAGTGGGTGAGGGCCCACTCAGAGTAGGGTGCAATAAGAGGTGTTTGAAGGACTGAGTGTATTGGGGTGCAGAGTAGGGCTTCAAGAGTGGTTTGAAGGACTGTACCAGCAGCCTACTGAGTAGGGCTGTGAAAGCAGCTTGAAGGACAGTGCATGGACCATTACCAGAAGAGTGAGCATGAGAGCAATTGCCCAGTGAGGGGCTTGGGGCAGAATCAGCCCAGGGTTTGGCACAAAGCTAGGCCATGTAGAGTAGGGGAACTCGTGAGAACCAAAGGACTGCATGGTAGGGCCAGCGGGCAAGTAGCAAAGCCTGATAGGCCAAGAGGGGCCTCTCAAGAGGAGCAAGGATGGTGAAGTGTGGCCCAGTAATAGACAGTATACCATAGGCCCCTGTGAGAGGTGGGTAGGGTACAAGAGGCCTCCTGTGAGAGGCGGGGGGCGAAGTGAATATGAGAATGAATGGAGCCCACTATGGACTGAGTTTACTCCGGTCTCAGACTGGGGAGCAATCAAAATCAGGATGCTATCTGTGAGGCATAGGCCACAGTGTAGGGAAGTTCACAGCCACAGATAGCACCCCCTGGCATCAAAGCAAGGAATGGGCAGCCTCCCACTTAATAAATCAAGTTAACAATCCAGTTGTGGCAGGCGAGTCAAGGCAGACTGCCCTAGGCAAGTGGGCAGGCTGCTTTGAGATTCCGCCTCAGGTTTTCCCCCAGTCACAAATGGTCTTCCAGCAGTTTGTGGTCGTTGGGCCTTTTCTTCCCTAGGGGAGCCCTAGTGAACAGACAGATCCCTAGTGAACAGAATTCTCCCAGATCATCATGTATACCCTTAACATACTTATAGGCTACCACCAAGTTCCCTCTGAGCCTATGCTTTTCTAAGCTGAAGAGTCCCGTGCCTCTTAGCCTCGCCTCATAAGGCCTTCTCTCTTCATAGATTCATAGATGTTAGGGTCGGAAGGGACCTCAATAGATCATCAAGTATGACCCCCTGCATAAGCAGGAAAGAGTGCTGGGTCTAGATGACCCCAGCTAGATACTCGTCTAACCTCCTCTTGAAGACCCCCAGGGTAGGGGAGAGCACCACCTCCCTTGGGAGCCCGTTCCAGACCTTGGCCACTCGAACTGTGAAGAAGTTCTTCCTAATGTCCAGTCTAAATCTGCTCTCTGCTAGCTTGTGGCCATTGTTTCTTGTAACCCCCGGGGGCTCCTTGGTGAATAAATCCTCACCAATTCCCTTCTGTGCCCCCGTGATGAACTTATACGCAGCCACAAGGTCGCCTCTCAACCTTCTCTTGCGGAGGCTGAAAAGGTCCAGTTTCTCTAGTCTCTCCTCGTAGGGCTTGGTCTGCAGGCCCTTGACCATACGAGTGGCCCTTCTCTGGACCCTCTCCAGGTTTTCCGCATCCTTCTTGAAGTGTGGTGCCCAGAATTGCACACAGTACTCCAACTGCGGTCTGACCAGCGCCCTATAGAGGGGAAGTATCACCTCCCTGGACCTATTCGTCATGCATCTGCTGATGCACGATAAAGTGCCATTGGCTTTTCTGATGGCTTCGTCACACTGCCGGCTCATGTTCATCTTGGAGTCCACTAGGACTCCAAGATCCCTTTCCACCTCTGTGCCACCCAGCAGGTCATTCCCTAGGCTGTAGGTGTGCTGGACATTTTTCCTCCCTAGGTGCAGCACTTTGCATTTCTCCTTGTTGAACTGCATCCTGTTGTTTTCTGCCCACTTGTGCAACCTATCCAGGTCTGCCTGCAGCTGTTCCCTGCCCTCCGGCGTGTCCTCTTGACCTCTGATTATGCATGTGGCTCTCCTATGGATTCTTTCAAGCTTCTCTACATCCTTTTTGAAGTGTGAAGCCCAGAACTGGATGCAGTACTCCAGCTGTGGCCTCACGAAGGCCGAGTAAAGCAGGAGAATGACGTCTTGGGTATTGTTTGTGATACATCAGTAGATGCAAGCTAGGGTTTTATTTGCTTTGCCAGCTGTAGCATCACATTGGTGGCTTATATTCATCTTGTGGTCAGCCATGACCCTCAAGTCTTTTTCAGACATAGTGCTAGTGAGTGAAGCACTGCTGAACCTATAGATATGGTGTGTGTTCTTTCTCCCGGGGTGGAGCACCTTCCATTTCTCTATATTGAAGGTCATCAGGTTTATATCTGTTCACCTTGCAAGCCTGTCCAAGTTGGCCTGAATCCTCAGCCTATCTTCCAGTGTAACCATGCTTCTCCATAGTTTGGTGTCATCCATAAACTTAGCTAGTCCACTTCTGATACCCAAATCCATAGTTTCATAGTTAGTAGGGTCGGAAGGGACCTGAGCAGATCATCAAGTCAGACCCCCTGCCACAGGCAGGAAAGAATGCTGGGGTCAGATGACCCCAGCAAGGTATCTATCTAGCCTCCTATTAAAGACCCCCAGGGTAGAAGCAAGGACCACTTCCCTTGGAAGTTGGTTCCAGATCCTAGCTGCCCTGACTGTGAAGTAGTGCCTCCTGATATCCAGCCTGAATCTGCTCTCTGTCAGCTTATGGCTGTTGTTCCTTGTTACTCAGGTTGTGCTCAGGGGAACAGGGACTTTCCCATTGCCTGCTGGTCTCCCTTAGCCAGTTTATAGATGGCCACCAGATCCCCTCTCAGCCTTCTTCATGGAGGCTGAACAGGTTTAGATCCCATAGCCTATCCTCATAGGACCTGTCCTGCTGCCCCCTGATCATGTGAGTGGCCCTCCTCTGGACCCTCTCGATGTTGACCACATCCCTCCTGAAGTGCGGCGCCCAGAACTGGATGCAGTACTCCAACTGGGGCCTGACCAAGGTCGCATAGAGGGGGAGGATCACCTCCTTGGACCTGCTCGTGATGCATCTGTGGATGCATGAGAAGGTGCAGTTAGCCTTTCTGACTGCATCCTCACATCGGTGGCCCATGTTCATCTTTGAGTCAAAGATCCTTTTCTGCCTCTGTGCTGGCAAGAGGGGAGTTACCCAGCCTGTAGGTGTGCTGCTGGTTCTTCCTTCCCAGGTGCAGTACCTTGCACTTGTCAGTGTTGAAACCCATCCTGTTCTCATCCGCTTACCTCTGTAACCTGTCCAGAACTGATTGCAGCTTGTACCTCCCCTCTAGCATGCCCACCTCCCCCCAAATCTTAGTGTCATCTGAAAATTTGAACAAGTTGCTATTCACCCCCTCGTCCAAGTCGTTGATGAAGATGTTGAATAGTGCAGGCCTGAGGACCGAGCACTGTGGAACCCTACTGCCCACATCCTTCCAGGTCAAAAAAGACCCATCCACCACCGCTCTCTGGGTACAGCCCTCCAGCCAACTGACGACCCATCTGACCATGTAGGGATCAACACCACAGTCGCCTAATTTTTTAATGAGAATGGGGTGAGAGACAGTGTTGAAGGCTTTTCTAAAGTCCAGAAAGAGTACATCCACCGTGACGCCTGCGTCCAATGATTTAGTGACCTGATCATAGAAGACCACCAGGTTGGTCTGACAGGACCTGCCTCTGATGAACCCATATTGGTTGCCCCTAAGCATATACTCCCCTGCTGGTCCCTCACAGATGTGCTTCTGGATAATTTTCTCAAAGAGCTTCCCTAGGACCGAGGTAAGACTAACAAGCCTATAGTTTCCTGGGTCCTCCCTCCTCCTTTTTTTGAAAATGGGAACCACATTGGCCCTCTTCCAGTCCTCTGGCACCACACCAGAGCACCACGAGTGCTCATAAAGCTGTGCCAGGGGACTCGCAATGACCTCTGCTAATTCTCTCAGCACTCTGGGTTGGAGGTCATCAGGCCCTGTTGATTTGGATGCATCCAGTCCCACCAGGACATCCCTGACTAGGTCCACTCTGACCCTGGGACTGTCTACGCCTCCCCTGGGACCGTCAGGGATCATGATGGTGAGGATGATCTGGTCCCTGCTCAGAAAAATGGGGGCAAAGAAGTTGTTAAATAAGTGCTTTGATGTCTGGTGCAACGTCAAATGAATATATTATAATGAATATATTAAAGAGTACTGGTCTAAGTACTGAACCCTGAGGGATGCCACTGGTCACCATGTTCTAGCAGACTTCAAGAAGTGGGTAGTTTGGAGACAGCTTGGTGCAGAGCAAGAAAAATATTTAGGGGTCTCAGAGGCAAGACTTACAAAAAGCAATGGTTATTTACTGTGGATAAGAGAAGACTGAGGGAAGATTTGATGACAGTCTTCAAGTCACCTAAAGGGTGATTACACAGAGGATGGAGATGGGCTTTGTGGCAGTAGGGGGAAAGATTAGGATCAGTAGCCTGAAACTGCAGCAGGAAAACTGAGGTTGGAAATTAGAAGCAACTTGCTGGATATAAGTATGGTCAAGTATGGGAACAGGCTACCTAGAGCAAGAGTATAATCTGCATCCTTGAGAGATTTCAAAAGCATTTTAGACAGACACTTGGGTGGGATGGTTAAGTCAGGGATGATCCTGCCTTGAGCAGTGAGCTGGACTAGGTAACCTCATGAGGGCCTTTCTAGCCCTACTTTCCTATGATCCTATGATCTGTGACCAGCTGAGGATCTTCTGCAAGGATTAGAGTGCTTGAACAAGTAACTTTGAATAAATAAGGATATTTTGCTTTCATATAATGAAAGAAAAATTCATATCTATACATTGTATACAAGCACACCCGCATGCATACATCTGTCAGTAGTTACCTATACAGTCCTTTCATTGGGCTAAATTTAATTTAGGGTAAAAGAAGCTTCCCATTCTTTTTTTTTTTTTTCTTCTTCTTCTTTTCTTGTTTTCCTATGTGATAGTTTAAAGTTGAAGGTGTATCAAAAGTCAATTTTTCTCTGTTTAAACTTTCATATACATTACTCTGTTTTAATCAGGTACTTCTCAAATCAAATTTTAAAAATATTTATTTTAGTGTTTTCTAATGTATTTCTTCTGGAACCTGAATACATTGCCTCTGTACTGGAATCCTCCTATCTCCTCAGTCTTACCTCTTCAAAAAACAAAAACAAAAATCCGTAAGACACCTAATAAGGATTATTTGGATAAGGAAGGGGGCAAGCTAAGGGAGGAGATAACAGGAGAGATAGTCAGAGAGTTTTTGCTGGGTCTGATTCAATTCAAATCAACACTGCTTGATGAGTTTCATCCCAGGGTCTTGAAGGAACTGGCAGAAGAGATCTTGGGGTCCTTGGCAATTATCTCCATAAAGTTGTGGGAGATGGATCAGGTACCAGAGGACTGGAAAAAGGCCTATGTAGTGCCCCTGTTTAAAAAATGCAAGAAGGAGGACCCAGGGAACTGCAGGACAGTTAGCCTCACTTCAATACCTGAGAAGTTATTGGAGCATATCCCAAAGAAGGCCATTTTCAAGCATATGGAGGAGGAAAGGCTATCACAAGCAGCCAGCATGGAACTATTAAAAACAAATCATGTCTAACAAACCTCATCTCCTTTGACAAAATAACTACTTCGGTAGATGAAGGGAATGCTGTGGATATAGTGTATCTGGATTCCAACAAGGCTTTTGACAAGGTCCCGTACAACTTTCTCATAAACAAATCAGAGAAATGCAGGCTGAATAAAACCACTATAAGGTGTATAAATAACTTTCTAATAGCCATACACAAAGAATAATTATTAATGGGCCCATGTCTGAATGGCAGGAGGTTTCAAGTTGAGTCCCACAAGGGTCTGTCTTGGGCCTGGTGCTGTTCAACTTGTATATTAACAATGTGGATGCTGACACAGAAAGCTTCTTGAGCAAGTGTGAGGATGACATGAAACTGGGAAGGAATATGAGCACAGTGGAGGTTGTGAGCACAATTCAGAAAGATCTCAACAAATTGGAAATTTGAGCTAAAAAGATGAAGTTCAATGCAGAAAAATGCAAGGGCTTAGAGGGTAAGTCATACAAGAAGAGGCTGAAGGAGCTAGACATGTTCAGTTTGCAGAAAAAGTTTTTAGGAGGGGAGATGATAGCAGTTTTCAAATATTTTAAGGGAGAAGAAGAAGAGGGAAAACACCTTTTCTCTCTTGTTGCAGAAAGGAGGGTGTAAACCAATGGCTTAAAGTTACAGCAAAGTAAATTTAGATTGCACATCCATAAAAATTTCTTAACTGTGAGAATAGTGAGGCAATGGTATAGACAGCTTAGGGAAGTTGTGGACTCTCCATCAGTGGAAGTGTTCAGGAAAAGGTTAGCCAGCCACTGGTTGGGGTTGATCCAGTCATAACTGTGCTTATGTTCTACCATGCGTATTTCCCATGCTTCTGAGATTTTCTAGTTGCTCTTGCCCCCTAGCTTCCCTTTTTTATTTTAGATGTAAGAGTATTTTTAAGCCTCCCCAGAGGCATTGGGTATTTGGCTAAAGCTAAGGCTGGGGACTTCAAATGGGATGTGCCTATTCTTCTGTGAAGATGTTCCTGGCTAGAGGGTCTTTCCCCTCTACTCAGGGTCAGGCTGATCACCATATTTGGAGTCAGGAAACTTTACCCCATGGTCTGATGGGCATGGACTGTGGGGAGTTTTGCTTTTATCTGTAGCTAGGGGTCTTTACCTCTTCCTGGGACTTCTTGAGCTTATATTGACAATGTTCTATAGGAGCAGGACATTGGTTACCATGGTTCCCCTGCTTTACATGTGTCAGGTTAGGGTGTTAGGTCTATGTTGTGTCAAGGTTGAGGGTAGTCTTATGATTAGTTTAGATCATGGTTGAATGGGATGGTTGAATGGGGTGGTCTTGCCTCAGGCAGGGGGTTGGACTAGAGGGCACTCTGAAGGTCCCTTCCAGCCCTACATCTCTATGACTTCTTCTAGCAATTCCCCCACAAACAAAATCCCATTTAAGAATAATGGGGAATGCCAAGATAATGCTCTTTTACCACAAAAGATGTGTTGCTTGAACAGTTATATTTACTTCTATTTATTCACTGTAGTCTGTGCCCAAGTTTTTCATAGATTCATACATGCTAGGGTCAGAAGGGACTTCAACAGACCATCAAGCCCAACCCCCTGCCTAGGCAGGAAAGAGTGCTGGGGTCAGATGTACCCAGCCAGATGCCTATCCAGCCTTTCATTAAAGACCCCCAGGGTAGGGGAGAGCACCACCTCCCTTGGAAGCCCATTCCAAATTTTGGCCACTCTTATCGTGAAGTTTTTCCTGATATCTAGCCTAAATCTGCTCTCTGTCAGTTTGTGACCATTGTTCTTGTTACCCCAAGAGGTGCCCTGGTAAACAGAGAATCTCTGATCCCTTGTGTCCCCCTAATGAATTTTTAGGGGGCCACAAGATCACCTCTCAGCCTTCTCTTGTGGAAGCTGAAGAGCTCCAGGTCCCTCAGTCTCTCCTCATAGGGCTTGTCCTGTAAGACCCTAACCATACGAGCGGCCCTCCTCTGGACCCTCTCGAGTCTATCAACATCCTTCTTCAAGTACAGCACCCAAAACTGGATGCAGCACTCCAACAGTGGTCTGACCAATGCAATATAGAGTGGAAGTATCACCTCCTTGGATCTATTTGTCATGCATCTGCTCATGCATGATAAAGTGCAGTTAGCTTTGCTGATGATTTCATCACACTGATGACTCATGTTCATCTTGAAGTCTACTATGACTCCAAGATCCCTTGTACTTCTACAACTAACATGTATTAAAAGCCTTGTGCAATATACCTGCACACATACCTCAGATACAAAACCTTTTTATGACATTAGTAAAAACAGTTTAGTCTTGAAGGTTTTTATGGAGACACTGAAGTTCAAGCACACAGAGCACTTCTAAAGGTCATTATTTTCATACTGTGAAATTCTGTTCAAGACAGCTAAGATTTAATATTTTTACTTTGGGCCTAATTTCTGCTAAGATAACTCTTCTTTTTCCCTCAAAGGCTACAGTACTAACCATTACCATGTGAAAGGCAATGGCATTCAGTCTACCCTGAATGTAGCGTTTTCTAATTTCACAAACTTGCATTACATTATATGGAAATAACTGTGTCTGGAGGGACTATTCTGATAGTCCTTATGATAGAATCACCCCATCCAAACAATAATTCAACAATAACCTTTCTCTACACCCTTAGTAAGCACAAATGTAGAATGTTGCTATTTTTCTCAAAAGCTCTTTCACAATAATTCATATGTTCCTAGTTATTTATTTATTCATATGGCACAATTGTAGTATATTCCTGGTAAGGTTTTTAATGTAACATAGGTAGAAATTTCAATATACTGAACATTGGGGGGGGAGGGGCGCTATTCAATTGTGCTCTTTGAAAACAGTTAATGTCAATATTTTTTTTAATAATTAAAGACATACCTGCCACAAAACATACAAAACACTTTCTAAGGTGAAACAAATTAAAGCGAGAAAAACAGCTGTACTTCAGATTAACAAAACAAGCAAACAAAACCACCCACTGCTGCTTCATCAGATTATAATTTATAAATAGAAATTGTAGGGCCACACAATGTAAAATTGGAGAGCATTTACAAGGGAGCAGCCAACCTGTAGTAACAGTCTGTGTGAATAAATTCCCATGGATTAACTGTCCTCTCCCATGGGTTACAAGTATACAGATGTGTTGTTACCATAGATACAACATAAAGCCTCCTTTACCTTATGGTGACTAGTTTATCCACAATAGCCTTAGAAAATATTCTGGTTTTATTTCTTTCTTCTTTTCTTTTTGATTGTTGGCTAAATACCATTATCTCATTACAAGTTTTGTAAGGTTTAGATACAAGATGAGAGCACCTTAATTTTATCTCATTTTCTTGTTTTTATACTCACTGATAGTTATTCATGGGAGATGGGGGCTATGATTGGTCAGCATCTCAGAAAACCAAGTTATGCATTAGGAAGGCAACTTTCAAATTTTAAGTGTTAAGTAAGTAACATAACGAGATCACAAAATGCAGTGACAGAGTTGGGAATGGATGTCATGAGTCATAACTTCCAGTTCTTCACAGCAGTCACTAGGAATACTTCTCACTTCATATTTTGAAATTATTGGGAAAAAGTATGCAAAGTGCAGAGAATCGGAATAAGGAAGCACAGTCATTATGAGAAGATTTTGAGTCTAGATCATAAAGTTCAGCTGATTAAAACTTACTATCCTTTTATCCTAGATTGTTTTCTCATCTTGGTTCAATAAAGGAGACTATCTGACATTTTACTAGAGGAATAGCATCTATTTTTCACTTCATCTGATATCTCCTTCAGCAAGCAGATGGCTGCGTTTTCGTTATTTCTAGCTATTCAGGGAGGTTTGATAGAAGGTTACAAATATATAAAAGCCTATTTGGTTAGTAGCATCCTATAATTTAACTAAAGTGCCATTCCGTTCTTGTACAGCATTTATTTATACCGTTAAATGTTTTAATTAGTTTTGCAGTATCATTTGTAACTTGCTCAGCACTTTTCTGTGTCTATAGCTGGCTACACTTACACAGCAAGATGGGACCCTAGGTAATATGCTGGCAGTGGAAGCACTGAAGTTGTCTTAGTAAACTTTCAAAATAATAGGATGGTGTGAAGGTTGTGTGATGCCTTAATTGTGTCATTTGAAATATCTCCTCTAGAGACGTAGTTTATGCTGAAAAAATGAGCAGCATCTGTTTTTCATTTCAAGTCTTATCAGGTTGGGGACTCGCATCAATTTTAACTGGAAAATTCAATTTATAGATTATTGATGTGTGACCCCAGTGGTTTACAGCTTGTTTCCTGAATACTTTTCCAATTGGAAATCTTCCAATGATGGTACATTAGGCTCTGTTTAGGAATTTTATGTTAAAAGGTGACTGTATGATGGAAAGACATGGAGGGGCTTTTTTCTAACTGTGTAGCTGGCTGGAAGTTTCTCTAATAGAGAAATCTGTATATACATCCATTTTCCTTCCATTTCTTCAGAACATGAAAAATCCTTCATTGCTGTATTATGATAATTATATCCTCATCTAATAGAAACCATTAGATGGGGATATAATTATCATTACCATTACCAGCAGTTATCACACAAAGGCCTTTGAAGCATTTCCTTTCTGTCATGCTTTGAAAGGAAACTATCTGTGATATCTTCTGGTGAATATTGATTCTTTTGTTTAGTGGCACCACTGCATGTATAATTTTATACCTTAATGTGTGACCATGCACAACTAAGACATTTTTTTCCCCCCTGTGAATCTGAATGGAACCTGAAAATATAATTCCCTTTGTGTTTCTAGAATCCAACAGCAGCATATATTACATAGGATTATGATGCATTTAACTAGAAAATGTTATGACTATAACATCTTATTTTCCAAAGTGTTTTCATTACTTGATAATTAAAACTCATCTAGCTCTTTTCTACAACCTCAGTTGTAATCTATAATCAGTTGTGTAAAATATTTTATTTGTTTTTTTTATTTGTTTCAGTGTGTGTGTGTGTGTGTGTGTGTGTGTGTGTGTGTGTGTACTACATCTGCTAATGTATAGCTCCTTAGGAAAAATATTTTTAATAAAGTCTGGAAAAAGCACCAAATCTGTTACATGGTATTTGAACTGAAATTGGTAATAGAGACCTTTCTGTTCAGATCAGGTTGTTATATTATGAAAATTAATGAAACCATCAGAATTAGAACTGTTTTAAGATGTTTTGGTTCATAGAAATATAGAATCGTAGAAAATTAGGGTTGGAAGGGGACCTCAGGAGGTCATCAAAGCAGGACTATCCCCAACTATATCATCTCAGCCAAGGCTTTGTCTAGCCCCATTTTAAAAACCTCCAGGGATGGAGATTGCCCAACTTCTGTGGGTAATCTGTTCCAGTGCTTTATTACCCTCCTTGTGAGTTTTTTTTCTATCTAATCTTCCTTTGTTGCAACTTGAGACCAGTGCTTCTTGTTATGTCATCTGTCACCACTAAGAAAAGTCTTCGTGAGTCCCCATGTACAGGGGTGTGCAATTTGAGGCAATACAAACTGGCTAGTGGCATGGCAAACTGTACATGGGGAATGTGAGAATGTGTGCCATGCTGCAAATGTGCTACAGGAAATCCTGGTCAACACCCCTCCTCAAAAAAACAAAAAAACCCAAAACCCATCTGGGGAGGAAACTAGCACAAAGCATGCATCAGTAGCACATGACTGAACAAACAGAGGGCTGGCTGTCCAGATAAATTCTCTGACTGATGGCCAGGCTCTGTGATGCTGAATCTGTACCCCTACTGTATCCAGACACCAGGTGATACTCCTGGGGCCAGCACAGGTGCTAGCCTCTGTTTTTTCTACCCCTACCTAGGACAGTTTGCTGCATGCCAAAGTGCACAAGCAGGGGCATGTAATGGGGAACAAAGCAATGGCACAAATTTGTGCTGCTGCTATTTTTGCCTCTACAAGCGTACGCCTCTGTGTGTGAGGACCCACCCCTTATCTCCATCACCTTTGTAACCACCCTTCAGGTAGTTGAAGGCTGGTATTAAATGCCTCCACAGTCTTTTCTTCTCCAGACTAAATATGCCCAATTCCCTCATCCTCTCCTCATATTCAGGAGGCCTCCCAGGTTTTAAGTTAAGTTTTGTCTCTCTCCCAATAACTTTAATAGCAGGTACTTTACTTTTTTTTTTTTCTTTAGATGACATTAGGTGATAGTATGTAAAGATGGTAGGTAGTACATATGGTAGTACATATGGCTAAGACTATTTAGATTATGGCCTGCCAAGAAATGATTGCTATATTTTTACTTAAGATAAATAATTGGTTTACCATGGTCAGAGTAGAGTAAGAAAGACAGACATTACATGAGGATTTTCCTGCCAAGATTTGTAAGATTATAATTTCTCTGTAACCTTTGCAGGATCAGTCATATTAAGAATCATGCCTCTCAGAAGAGGAAGGGCTCTATGTGAGGGGAGGAAGGTAAAAGAAGAAGAAAGCACTCTTCACCATTGATAGTTCTGATTTTGTATCAAGGGCAAATTACCTATTTTTTTTTTCTCCTCTGAAAATCTTTTTTCACCATACTTAGTAAACATAAGAGTCTGTTACAGCTCACCAAAATGAGTTCAATATAGCCATACAGTAACATATGTAGGCCCAAAGATAGGCATATACCTGGTATGAACACCCTATTTTTTGCATGTACAACTCTGGAACGTATCTAAGTATGCTGTGAAGGTGAAAGATGGAGATATTTCGGGCCAGGAGAAAGAAGGAAGGCAAATCAGAGTGTAAAAGACCCAATTGTGTGGATGCTGCACTGGAAGAGGGAGGACCTCAGGTTTTAACTTGGGCCCCTGTTTCCAACAGGGCTGGGAATTTCCCATTGCTGATAATCCATTTTCTCAAATGAATACTAAAAACAAAGTATAATGCCTCAGCATCAAAAGGACAGCTGGAGAGAGAGAGGTCTGGAAAATGCCTGATCCATAGCCTTATGGTTTGAGGACCTTCGTAAGAAGCAGGAGATATAGGTTCACATCCACATTGGTTGGTGGGGGTGTGGGGATAGATTAGAGCTTCCATTCCTGGGGTGATTTAACTAACCAGCAGGCTCCTGGGCTAAAACGTAGGAAAGCCGTCCTATGCTAGTCATAATTTTTTTCCTGCCTAACATTGCAAGACTTGTCTAACTTTACATTAGGGCTGTGTGAAATGGCACTGCTCCATTTTGACTTGCGTTTAGAGGTTTCAACAGAATAGTGTTTCATTTTGAATTTTGTTTCAATTTGAAACTGCTGTTCCATTTCATATTGTCAAAACAGTGATGCTGTTTCAATGTTTCACCCATAGGCTATAACATGGAAGCTCAAAACAGCCTCTCTCATCCAGCAGACAGATTGGGGCCCAACCCTGGGAGGGATGTGAGGGCTGTGCCAGTCCTCCCAGGGTTGCAGCTCCCATCTTCCTGCCAGATGAAGGAGAGATGCCACCCGAGACCAGGGAGCTGGGGAAGGGAACTGAGCCCCATCGTTCAGTTCCCCTCAGCAGCACTGGGATCGATTGGGGAAGGGAACTGGGGATGAGCTGAATGCTACCATCAGGCTGAGGAAATGAATTCACCCCAGCTGAGCTGAGCTGCCTTCCCCAGCGCGATCATACGGCTGGGGAGGGGAACTGAGCGATCAGGCTCACTTCCCTTCTCCAGCCCGATTGCAACGCTGGGGTGGGGAATTGAGCTGGGGCTCAACTCCCTTCCCCTGCAGTGTTATCGGCTTCTCACAGCCGATCTGCGGGAGGTGGGGAGAGCCAGGGCTATGCTCTCCGCCTGGCTGAGCCTGGAGCCACTGGGAGTGCAGCCCTGGTTCTCCACTGTCTCCCACCACCTGGCTGCTGGCTGGTTTGAAACTCAAAACATTTCGAAACATTTTGACTAGCCTCGTTTTCTTTCAAAGCTGTTTCAGAGCCCTTCATTTCATTTCAATTTTGCTGTTTCAAGCTCGAAATAAGTCAAAACAGTGTCAAAATGAAACAGCCAGTGAAATTTCATACAGCCCTTCTTTACATGCATCTCTGGAAGACTGTGTTTTCCTACAAAGCAGCCTAGCCATGGTGCAGTCCTACTAAGCATGTTCTTTAATCTAGTGTAGGTAATGCTGCACGTAAGTGCCAGAACCTGCAGTCATGTTTTCTATGTGTGATTTAGGCACAAAAAGTGAAGTAAGATTTACTTTTTGAAGTAAAACTACATCATAAATAATTGAAGTGGGGAACCAAAGGTTTTGCCATCATTAGGATTTGTCAGTTAGCAAATTCTAAATGTTTCTGATGCTCCAAAGAAGACAGGCAATACTGTTTTTTAGTTTCCAATTCATATTAAAGGGCAAATGTTTTCCAATATATTAATTCAATGGATTGATGCAGAAAGTACCAATATGATCATGTAGTCTGATTGCCAGCATAAACTAAGCTGTAGCACATTACTGAATTAATTTCTGCTTTCAGTCCAGTATCTGTTCTTGAATTAGATCCAACATCTTGTTCACTAGCATGTCAGAAAAAAACCTGCCTTTTTCCTGATCAGAGTAGCCAAAGACCATGAAGAAAACAAAATACAGCTCAACAAAAACTGCTTTCCAGTAAGCCACAAGGACATTAACAGTAAGGGTGACAGTGGAATCTGTCAAGGACGTTCTTTAGCTCCACGAGCTATTTCTCAGAAACATTTTTGGGATCTCTTGGATTTGAAATAACAGAACCAGTCAAAGACAGTGGAAGCCCTGTTAATAATCCATTCCTGCTAGAGCCCTAGTCTTAAACATTTCCAGAAGCAATGCCAGACTTTTCTATTTGAGTAGACATTTAGTAAACAAGGTTAAGTAGGGGTATTGTTTGTGGAATTGGTTTTATACATACACATACAAATATATATGTATATCTTATTTGATATTCTGTTTTTATACATATTTTTGGTTTGTTTTTAACTGTAAGCTGCCTTGAGTCTTTGTGAAGAAAGATGATGTATACATCTAAATAATGAATTAATAAATAGCAGAGGGGGGTCAATAAAATGGGTTGGCAACATAATCTATAGATTGTCAAAAAATTATTCTAGCTGCATTCAGAACAGGCACTAGGAAAGCCCAATGGCTTCTCAAAACAGCAAGACTAAGGATTGAAGGTGACCTTGCAGTTATAGATTTTAGTTTAGCAAAAGAATTGCATTTAAAATTTCTGTACTTGATTTTTCCTTGTTCACAAAGGATGTTTTTATTATTTGTATTCATGCTACTTTTTGACATCTTTATTTCTATTACTTATGCATGAGAAAAGGGAGTTGAATGGAATTTTAAAATGTAAGGTTTGTTTTTAGTTAGAAACTTATATTTTTTTCCATGTAACTGAGACAGGGGACAGTCATCTGCATAATGTTATATGAACTGCATCCCAGGACCTTTCTTAGCCTAGGGAGCAGCACCAGAAAAAATTACCCATGTTAAGTATTGCTGTCAAAGTTAGATAGATAGATAGATAGATAGATAGATAGATAGATAGATAGATAGATAGATAGATATTTTTAATACTTTGATAAAGCATGACAAAAAGGAGGGAAAATGAGTAAATTTTGAAATATCATTATGAAAATGGGTAGGAAACAATATAGGGTCATATATTTATGTGTTTCACAAAAAATCATAATAGTTAATCAAGTTAGGAGACTGAATCATGTTTTTCTTAAATATAGACCTAAAATTGATTGGATGTTGGTCTGGTAATAACAGCAATAAACATTATAGTTTTGGGGTTTTTTAGTTTTTTTGAAATACATGTGTGTGCACACGCTCACACACACACACACACACTTACTTATCTATCCACCTCAGGGTTGTGTTTATATAATGCCAAGTACCTTCTGGTTGTTTTAGTGACACCATAGCCCTGACCCAAGGTAGGGCTGAAGACAAGGTAGGATTTTTCTGCATGGACCACTTACACATAAATATAGAAAGATGTGCAACCAGTGATATAATTGCTTTTGCTGATGAAAACTGTCTCATCCCTAAAAACCTGTTAGAAGTTGTAAAGAGGCACCTGGAAAGAAGAGGGTCATGGAGGAATCACAGGAAGCAACCCTACCTAAGGGGTCTGTAACAGAGGGGCCTCCTCAGGGTCTGTCTACTGGTGGTTCCACCCACCTGTTATGGGTCAACTGCCTGCCTTCTTACCTGCCACGCCTTGTTGTTAATTAATTGTTGTTAATTAAGCGGGAGGCTGAGCATTTTATGCCCCAATGCCAGGGGTCGCTATCTGTGGCTCCGTTCCTTCCCTACACCACAGCCCAAGCCTCGCAGATAGTATTTGTAAATTCTTCTTTATGTTGGGGTCTAGACCACTGTGGGCCTACCCATTCTCTCTCTAGCTGGGCCTGTCAGTCAAAAAACCCCACTAATCAGGGTTTGACTCCCAGGCTCTAGCTCTAAAAAAAAAGAAAAACTCACTTGGGCTCCTGCCCTTCTGTGGCACTGGGGTCTACTTACCCTGAATACTGTGCCCTCTCTGGTACTAGGGTCAGCTCACCCCAAATACTGCACCCTCTCTGGTGCTGGGGTCCCCACACTGCAGCAGGCCCCCAATGAGGCCTCCTCCTTCCCCAAATAGCCTCCCCCAAGCCACCGGTGTTAACATTAAACAAGAGAGGCAACATGCCTACTTACTTCAGAAGATCATGAGGATGGCTCAGGGCATGGCGTAGCCTTCCAACAGAGACTACAGCCATGGCACTATAGTCATTGGAAGTCCGCCTCCCTGCTGCCCCTCTGGCCTTCTCCACTTGCCATTTGTAGGGTCCTGGCCTTCCTCTTCCTGTCACCTGACTGGCTGACAGGTCTTGAGCCTTAATCCCTACTTGACTGGCTGGCCGTGACTGGAAGGTTCTGGACTTAAAGGGACCACCCTGTCTCTTAGTAACAGGGTTAGGGTTCCCTGTTACAGGGTCCTACTAGGTATCCTCCCATAAAAAAACCACTGGAACAATCCCAAAATATGTAGGGTTCGGAAGCAGCACAAAGGACCATAAGATAACCATCCACAGTGCTGAGGGTTTACTTTGTGCAAAATTCACTTTCCCATGGGTGAATCTCTTACTTTCAATGAAGTAAAAAGTGGTTTCTCATTGAGCAGCTGTCATGCCAGATAATATGAAGCAGTTGCACTGCAAAAATCTAACTCCGAACAGGGGAGAGAAAGCCCAATGCAGCTAACCTGGCTGGTAACTTTATTGTTCTGAAAAGGGGCCCAAACTGAAAACAAGCATGGTGCCTGAGGAGGTGCACAAAGCTACAATGCTTAAAGAAACAGTTCTGCACAATAAATTGTTTATTTCAGGTGTAAATACCATCATGTTGATAACAGAAGACAGAGGGTGAGATTACAATGAGAGACAGTATACTTATGTAGTGCAAATTTGCTTGTAGCTTATTAAATGAACCATTTAACTGTTTCCCTAGCCATACGCTTGTGTCCTTTTTTTTTCTTTTTTTTAAGAAAAGACATGTTGGGATTTCCAAGAAATTGGATTTAGTGGGTACATCTACACAAGACACCTTAATGTGCAATGAACTGTTTTACTGAATATTAGTGCATTGTGGCAGAAAGCATGCTAATGTCTAGCAGAATTAGTTTGCACATTAAATGTCACAAAAAAAGGTGTTTGCCTTTGCTACTGTGCATTAGCATACCCACTGTGCCTTTATCTAGTACCTCATATTAGAGGTACTAAACTTAATGCACAGTAGCAAAAGCACATTAATGCATGTGTAGACATGCCCAGTGGGCTCATCTACGTGTGCATTAATGTGCCTTTTCTAATGCACATTAAATTTAGTACCTCCAATATGAGGTACTAAATCAATGTGCATTAGGCTGTACTAATGCACAGAAGTGCATCTCTGTGCTTTTTTAGTGATGCTTCATGCACAGTAGACTATTTTACTGCTTATTAGCGTAATGCCATGGCTTTTTTGTGTGATGTTGCAAAGTGCAGTAAAATAGTCTACTGTGCATTAAAGTGCATATGTAGATGCACCCAGTATGAATTAGAAGAGATGCATTTTTAGCTTCATAGCTCTAATTCCTTAGCTTACATTTTTCCCCCATATAATATTGAATCAGATGTTGTCCCTCTACTTTAAGCACTTTTTAAGCATCATTCATGCTGAACCTAGGGCCTAGAAATTAACCCATCTGAAAGTGAAGCTTGTATAAAATAACATAGCCAGTTGATTTTCACTAACACATGCACACACACATACACACACCTCTGCTGATATAGGATCATTTCTTGAGCATGAAGAAGGGTGACAAGCATACCTTTAATCTGCCAGTTCCCAGATGATGCACAATCTTTTTGTAGAGCATAGCCAACAGGTGTGACTTGGCATTTCCCAGGTTTCTCCAATTTGGTTCAAGGAGGGGAAATTATCAAGTCAGGAAGCTGTGCCTTTCCCTCTGAATGAACCATCAACACAATCTTAAAATAATGAAAATCTTGTTCAAACTTATTCCTCCTAGAAGTAAAATTAAACTATATCCAACTGAAGAACATAAGGGTTCACGGCATTTACATGAAGGAATATACTGAGCCCTGCTAGTGGACTCTTGAGTATCTTAGTGCAATGGTGTGCTTCTTCCCTGATTGCTCACACTCAACAAGGGAAGGATCTTTAAAAGCCTCATTATCCAAATAGAAATTATCCCTGACTGACAGTTCCACTGGAGAGCTCATCCATAGAATAGAAAATAGGTAAATTGGAATCATGTTCACTCTGAAAAGTGATCCATAGAGGAAAAAGAACTTATTCATGCTTATATATGAACGCCTCCTTTTTGCAGTGATGAGGCTAGTGAGAGGGGAGTCCTTATAAGCCTGAATGAGCAGGAAAGAGCAGCAACAATAGTCTGTGCAATGAACCTGAAATCCATTACAGTCAGTCATATTAGATTATTGAAACTATGAGCTAGCTCTGTTAGTCTGTGCCAAGGGTGAGAAAATGACCACATCCAGAAAAGGTTGGGGAGGGGGGAGGAAGGGTGCTAAAGACACATAGAGTTACTGAAAGAATCCCTTTTTCCCTCTGAGCAATAGGAGATCCCTTTAATATGTAACAAAGTGGTAAGAAATAAAGAGCTGTTTTTGGCTTTGCACAGTTGGGTTGATCTTTTATTGCCTGATTAGATCTTCTGATTTCACAGCCAGTCTATGTGTTATTCCAGATGTTCAGGGGCTTCGGCAACTGGGCATTGCTTCCCCCTGCCCCCACTTGTGCCCCACCCCAGAATAGGATCCAAGCTGTGTAATTACTATAATTTTTTTCTGGGTTGGTTTACATCTATCTCAATAGGATGACACTAAACTATACTTTATTTGCCATAAATGAGAAATCAGAAATTATTCTGTTTTAGAAAACATTCCAAGATGAGTTTAGATCTTAAATTTGGTCTCAATAGACACATCTCCATGGGCAGGAATGTGTGTTTCCCTGGAGATAAACAGCAGTGGCACAATGTGTGCTGCTGCTACTTGTCCTTGGGGAAGACCCATGCCATGCTTGCTCTGGTGCATGGCACATTACCCCAGGTGGGGTAGGGGAGGCTGGGGCCAGCAACTTACCTGGGGTGCTGGGGGCCTCCAGGAGCTGCAGCCGTGGTGCTGCTTCAGCAGGACACCTGGATGGCAGCGAGTGTGTGGCTCCAGATGGCCAGGTTTCAGTTTTGGGTGGCATGTATTGCTGCCATGTGTGCCACCCCACTTTTTTAAGGAGAGGGTTTTTTTGACCCTGGGTCAACCTCCCCCTGCCTCTGCACTGCAAATTAGCAGTGAAGAGAATGCCTGAATGTGCAGCGTGTGTGGTACGCGGTGCCACAGGCGGGTCTGCGGTGCTGCATACTACATGTCTGCGATCGTCTAGACGTGCTCAACATGTAGGACGAATTTGGAACTGAAGTGGAACCCATAGGGTGTTGCTGATTCAGGCAAACGTAATTACCACTCAGTAGAAGAAATCAGATAATAGGGTCCTACTACCTAAATCAATCCGATACTTGGTTTAAGCTACAATGATACGTATGTGGCAAATTGCAAAGAACTAAGTAATCTGGATCTGTTTAATGTTTTACTGAATCATTGTTCATAATCCTTTTCTCGACTTTGTTGTTTCTTATAACTTTGTAAATATAGCACAATATATCAACCATAAGTAGCTAAATTAATATTCACCATTTTAGGCTCTTTTTTCTTTTCTTTTCTTTTTTATAGATGTGCAGCACAAAATAAAAATAAATACATAAAAATCAATGTTTTCTAGTAAAGAAAGAAGCTTTGACAGCAAAATGCTGGAGCTTCTGGGTACTAAGTTGTATATTCAACTTCTTCCATAGAGCAATAGGTACCTTTGGGAACAAGAGAATACAGGGTCTGAATATCATACTAGTTTGTTTTCTGTGGGATGGAAGCAGCATTGAGGATCATAATATCCCATCCAGTCCTTTGCTTCCAGTGTCATATAGCTAACAGTTTCTTTGCTTTTATGCCATTCCTTTGGATATTTTAATCAGGGGTGATGGTAGAGATTGTAATGATTTTATTATTGTTTGCTTTATGTTGTGAGGGAAGCTGAGTCTGTTATCCCAGTGCAGAAAAAAATAATGCTAAGAGCATATGAGGGTGTTTTGGCTGCCTGGCTCTGGCATGTGTGCAAAATTAGAGATGGAGGTAAGAGGAAAGACAGGCCCAGACCACTAATGAGATAATTACCTGAAGGGATACTACCAATATGAGTCCTCTTAGAGGCCTGAAGCAGCATGTGTGGTGCATATTGCTGAGATTATTTGGAAATTGAGTGCAAAGCTGAATGCATGACCTGCTTTCAAATGAGAATGGATGCTGCTCCTGGTAGCTCAGCATGATGTTTTCTTTATACTAGGAGCCAAATGCTTCAAAACAATAAAGAAAAATCCTCTCCAATCCACATACATTCATCACATAAGATGGCAGCAGTAGCTGGCATTTGGAAGGATCTTACATATTTTTCTGTTATAACAGCCTAAATTTCTCCTTTTCCCTGCTATTCACACTGTAAATTTATATTTCATGGTGAAAATTGAAATTAGGTATAGTCTGTGTGTTTACTGTGCAAGGATAACATTGAAAAGTGTCAAATTACTATAGGATCCTACACACTGTATATCTCTGGGCACACGGACCTATTAACACGAGCATAAAAAAATGTCATATTCACGCAGAATAAAACACGATAGAAACCATATTAAATGTCAAATAATAGCCATGACCAATAATTCTGAATAACCCTGAAAAACAGTGTTTGGATTTTTAAATATCACTATAATTAGTTGGGTCAACAACTTGAGATGCCCTGAAAGGATTTGTTTTTCATAAAATGCTGAAAGCTCTCCCTGAAACGCAGGTATCTCAAGTAGTGCATGCAGACAAACAGGCATGCTTGAACACTTAGGACTGCTATATTTTGAGAAGTTAGCCTTTAATAGCCTAAACTGGACACAGGTGCAGAAGTCAATATATGCAGTTATTTAACTATAAAGTTACTTATACAGAATGCCATATGTATAATACAGCTATAATAGAAAATTTAAAAATAAATATCCTACATTCACCAGTGATGCACATCAGAGCACAATAGGGCAATTGCTACTGTGTCTACCAAAGAGAGGCATATCTGAATTTATTTGATTTTTTCCCCCTAAAGCTTTGTTTTTATAAGCTCTTTTACATGAGCTTATAAGCATCCTTACCTGTGTAAAGGGACTCAAAGTAGTAATTAAAATTATGTTTATTCTTAAGAGCCTTCTTAATTTTAAAAGAGTTTCCAAGCAATAAGCTGAAAAATTAAGGAGCACAATACAGTACCACACCAAAGGAGAGATGCCCTTCAGTAGTACATTTACATGTGCAATTGGCACATAGCAATAAACTCCAGTGCAGTTCATGCTGGAGTCAGCTGCTCCCAAGTGCAGTGTCTTCACATGTGCTTGGAACTGCAGCTGGCTGAGCTGGGGTGGAGTAGCACTAAGCTGGCAAGGAACCAGGTGTGGATCAGCCCCAGGATCTGCTTAGCAGTGTCAGGCAGTAGAGGGACTGGCTGGGGCATGAGGGCAGGTAGCCCCTGCAGTGTAGCACCCTTGTGCCCCAGCCACCATCTACATGTGTGTTGTCACACTATATTACTCTGTCATAGGATAGTAATCGTCCTGGATAGTACTATCCTATAATGTAGTTATTTATTTACTGCGCCTAATACTAGCTCATGTGTAGATGGTGATACTTTACTAAGGAGCTAATTAGTCAGCTCCTCAGTAAAGCACACATGAAGATGCATGCAGTGGTTTACAAAAGGTGATGTAACTTATATTGTTGAAGGATACATGTGAATTTTATAGGCATTCTTTCATATTTGTGTGTAGAAAGGATCTCATTTCATACCAACACAGCAATTGAATATATATGGGCAGATAAAAAGCTCCTTGTGACAGTCAGAACAGTCTCTTTTGGTTTTGGTGCTGTTTAACATGACTGTTGATTATTTGGTTGCTGTAATAGATAGCCTCCTTTTCAGGTTTACCGATGATACAAAACTAGACTGGGTCCTTGAAATCTTACCTATGTAAGAGCAGGTTATAGAGCAAGGACAATACTATAGCTCTGAGAATTAAAGTTTGGTCTCTCTTTTCTCTTCCGTCATGAGGATGTATGATGAGAGAGCTCTTTATCTGACCCAGCTTGTTTCTCTCCTCTGCACTGGTTTCACTATACTAGCTTGCACATTGTTGCAAAGAGAACATACAACCTTCCAACTTTCTACCCTTGACTATCCAGTCCTTAAACACCCAAGTTGGAAGGAGAAATAGCAGCTTTCATGTAGGTACTGTTCCTTTTTCTCATCACTTTGCAATACAAGTAACTTAAAGAGCTTGAAGGGGTTCCTTTTCCCCCCACTTAAATTTCTGGGGAGGGAGATACACAATAAGGCATGCAAATGAACCTAGAAGAGAATACTATTTATACCTTGAACTTGTCTTTCCTCTTCTCCTTCTGTTCCTAGCAGTGAACAGTCATTAAGTATAATTTAATCCTTATGTTGATTCTGAACTTTACTTAAAAGGTAAATAAGGTAAGTATAAGTTTTAACTGATTGTTTCAAATATTAAAATAATACTTTTTAGCTCTTCAGTCACAGCATAGAAAAGTTCATTCAGCTTTCAACCACTTGTTTAGATTCAAGTATGTTAGGGCTTTGTCACAGGTTACCTTAAAACTGGTATAAAGGAACTTAAATCAAGAACATTCACCCATTAAGGGTGTTAAACTGTTATAAGTACCCTCTGCATGTTTTAAAAATAAGCCACTCGAAAGGAGTTTACCTTGAAAATGTTATGCCCATGCTGTTCCATGGTATTGTTTGAATGGCCAGGGGAAGAATAACACTTTAATTTAATTCCTCGAGCATCCCAAGATGCACAGCTCCCAGCCACTGTCCCTGTTCCTATGCTCTAAAATTCTAGTGCCTCCCTCCACCCCCTTCATGCTGAGAGCAACTGCTTTGAGCAGCTTAATTGCAGAGACTGTGAAGCTAGGGAAACCACTTTCTACCATTGTATGGTCTCATTGCCAGGAGGCTCAATTTCAGCAAGACTAGAGAATCCAAGGGAAACTGCTTCCCTGGGGCATTCTGGTCTCACTAATGGTGGCCACTTCTAGCTATGAACTACATGTAACAGGGCCCTGCCCTGTTACTGGGGATTCAGGGGACTCTGAACAGCCCCACACCCCAGAAGCACGTCTGCACACCCACCCCAGACTGGGGAGAACACCAGAGGCTGGGGGACCAGGTCCTAGGAGATAGTGACACAAGTGTGGGGAGTGAAAGATGGTTAGCCACATGAGCCCAGAGTGGGAAGGAGAAAAGACACTGAAAGCAGCCTCAAGAGGCTGTACCTGGCCAGGGAGCAGGCTGCCTGAAGCCACTCCAGGTAAGCAGCCACCAGAAGTCCCTGGAGCAGGGTTCTTCTCTGTTTGCTTGTTTTGTTGCACAAGCCTCCAGGCTCTGCAAAGCCTCTGAAAGATAAGAGACAATCTGGTGGTGAAGCCTGGAAGAACCAGTGGAAGACAGCTAGCTTATTTGTGCTAGCTTATTTGTTTAATTCTTTTGTTTGTTTTGCATTGATAACAAGTCTCGGGGTGGCTTTCAGGTATTATCTAGTCTGGCTGCAGCAGTGGCAAGGGCTCTGAACAGTGGGCACTTGGCCAAAGCCAGCAGCAAAAAGTAAAAGTGGTTAGCTCAATTAGCTTGACCAAACATACCCTGCTGTGATCTGCCCAGATTCTGCCCATAGCAGCCTACACTCCGCACCATGAGCAGTGTCATAGTATATCAGGTGGCACATTAAAGCTTACACTGTTAACTTTTAATAACATCCAAAACAGCTTTATTTCTTCATATCCAATAATAAAGAATTTATCTTATCACAAAGTTGTTTCATTTTAGAAGATGATGCTTCTACAATTTTGACTAGATAACTCTTCAATCTTTGTAAAAGACATCCAATGATAGAAAACAAACTGGTTAGATAAGACCTAAGAATCTGGGCATGAAAATGAGTTAACCTAAGGTAAAAGTGGGCAGGACTTTAGAGCACATCACCTGCTTCTACCTAGATGCATATTCTTATCCCATAGTAAATGAACACTCAGCTGCAGTAAGTTATGTTTCTTTTGTTGAGGGATAGCTTACAGCAGATTTTGCTTTTTATACCACAGAATAAGAACAGTTGATATGCTCTAAAGGACCATTCTTCTTTACCTCCCAATTAATTTGTTTGCATATTTCTGCCCTCAGCCTCATGTCTTCAGATGACATTGTCATCTCCATAAGATAATGGAAAAAAAGGTATCAGAGTTCTTCTTATGGCCTGTGTTGTCAACATAGTTTAGAAGCCTCCATGGCAGGGGTGGGCCATGATTTGAGCCCAAGGGCCACATACACTATTTTGGTGAGCTGTTGCAGGCTGGATCAGAACCTCCCTCCAGCCAGTGGTGACTCCAAGCCCCACCATTCATTTGCAGCATACAGGACCAGGCTGGGGCAAGGGGAGGTGACTGGTGCTGGGGCACCCCTATCCAATGCCAGCCCACAGCTTGTCCCAGAATACCTGCACAGTGGTGGCACCCCCAGCCCTTCCAACTTGGTATAGGTATAGCACAGGGGCAGCAGCAGTGATGGGAGCCCTGGTGAGGTCATTGCATCTGGGGCCAGAGCCAAGGGCTGCTCTCCATGGAGACTGGCCTCCAACACTGGATGCAGCTCCCTACCCAGCCACATATGATCTCCATGGAGACCAGCCCAAAGCCCCAGATGCAGTGCTCTTACTGGGGCTCCCACCACTGTCACTTTGCTCTGTCTCATGCTGAGCCAATGGGGCTGTTACCACTGCATGGGCATCCCAGGGTGAGCTGCAGGCTGGCATGGGATGGCAGTGCCCCAGCAATACCCAGCAAAACCAAGGGCCCCACCATGAGCTGGGCAAAATCAATCCATGGGCTGGATCTTGCCCGCAGGCTGTATTTTACCCACCCCTGCTCCATGGAGATGCTGAAGGATTCTTGCTAATGCATCTCTGTTGGTGTAATTTATAGATATTCAGAAAAAGGAATGCTCTATGCCACAGAGTTGAGGGAGGAAACATAAAAATATTAGCCAAGGCTCTTCTTTTTGCTTAATGATCCCCCATAAACAAATAAGAATTTAGATTAAATACAGTGGGTGAAAATCCTGGTCCAGTTGAAGACAATGGGCATTTAGCCTTAGGCTAAATTACTCTCCAAACATAGACAGAATTCTACTTGCTCATGGATCTATGGAGTATGGCTAGTTTCATCAGCGATCTCAAAAAATGAGCCAGCAATCGCGGGGAAGGTTGGCTGGTATACAAAGGACAGAGATCCTGCTTCTGGTAGGAAACTAGACACCTGTGTTTAAATCAGTCTTCTTAAGTTTTTCTACAAATTAAACAGATCAGAATTCTGTGTATAAGTTAATTTATTGTAACTACATAGTAAAGGTATTATACAGTTACAACTGCTTTCTTTAAAACTTAGTTTCTTGCTATTATCATTTGTCTCTGATTTAGAAATAAGGTATTTTTTAAGTACAGATAAATGTTCTTAAGATGCTCCCAGCTTTACAAGTAAGGGGTTCACATTACCATTTCCAGGGTCTATTGATTTTTTTTTAATAGGAGTATAAGTCTGCTCATGGAGAATTTCTTAGGTATGGCACTTTTGTGAATGGCATTTTTGAAGTACATATTCTGTGATTATATTACCTTTCATTGACATGTGGCTGGGGGATTTCAGCAGATGGAATTAAATTATTAACATAAGGAAATGGCTGATTTTAACTACACAAGGTGATGAAATGTAAAGTCCTGCTGTGTGATTAGTCCTTTATGTTTATTCATTCACAGTTAAGTAGTTCCGTTCTGTGTGAAGTAGCCAGTAACATAATAAGAATATTCCCACTAGAATATATACTTGTTAGTGCCACTTTGGTTAAACCTGAAGATCTAGAATCCTCTGTGACAAGAGCAGATGATCTGAATTATGTTGTAGGCCAACCGTCGGTAAATTATTTTTTTTCAAGGAAAGAGAAAAGGAACATCAAGACTTAAAATATGAATAAAAAACTAGTTGTATTGTTTTCCATGTTTTCTGCATCTTGGTAACATTCATAACATTGGATCAAATTACAGATAAAAATACTTTTCTATGTGCTAGCCAGGCACATTCACACTGAGACATGTCAAACTTAGGTCTCTTCTTTTCCTGGACCATTCCTGCTAATAAATATCCTGTAGACCAACTTATGCACTTGGGTATACCAGTCTTTATGACATTACAGTTCATCTTCAACCAAGGCTATAGCCTCTGGTAGTCTGAATATCCCTCCCCCCCATCTCATGTTACATGTCAAACAAGAACATTTGTGAGCACAGAACAAAACTTTTCTCAGAAGGCCTTTAACAATATTGAAAGACAAAAGACTATTAACAAAATCTTGGTTTATCACAGAAATAGTCCTCTTTCTCTGAGGCCTGCAGAGAAGATTTGGTTTCTTTGGATTTCCAAGAAAATAATCAGAAAAGGTCCTATCACACCAAAAGGGAAGTCTCACTTAAACCCCAATCTGGAACATACAATATTTTGCATATACAGACTGATAATTATTTTTTCAACCTCCAATCATATCTCATAGCCTGGGACAAGCATGTGTTTATCTACACAGTGTCATCCTCTATTTGTATAGTTTGTGCAGTTTTCTGTGTATTAGTTTTGTTGTTACCATAGGCAGCATGTGTTCTGTTGAAGACCCTGATGTTTTAGAAAGAATAATTTCAGGCTTGGTCAGGCTTATTATCTGCAGAGCATCTTCTCACTAACAAACATGGCCTGATGATTAAAAGCTGTTAGCCCTGAATGCTTGTGGCAAAGTATTAATACAGCTCAAATATCATGTCTCCTAGACCAGGAGTGACCAAGATATGACATAGATCCAGTCCATAGGGCCATATCATCCAGCCTGTGGAGTCCAGGCATTTGGCAAACTGGCAAGCAGTGACAGTGTTAATTGCCATGGTTTTCAGAACTTCAGTAATTAACATTGCCACCACTCAACCTGCCACCAAATTTCCAGACCTGTGCGCTGGATCTAGGGCATGAAGCCATATCATCTAACCTAAGGGGCAGCTTGTGGAGCCCAGAAATTTGGTGGCAGAAAGAGCAGCAGGTGCTATAGCTCTGGAATTGAAACTATTAATGCCATCACCTCTGTCAAATTCCAGCCCTATGGGTCCTGGATCCACTCCAATCTATTCCTGTACCACTCATCCAGAATACAGGGCCAAATAACTTGCATACCACTGCCCTAGTTCAATATCAATTTCCAAGGATTTCTAGTTCCCCTCGTATGCAACATAACTTTGTTTACACCAAACATTTCACATGAGACATTTCCTTTATCACGTAGTTCAAAACACATCAGCATCTTTACCAAAACACCCCAATTCTTGTACATTTCTTCATTATCTTCTGTTCTCTGAACCATCCAGCAGCAACCTTTATCCATCAACCCTAACAGCCAGCCTTATCAGTTGGTTCAATCAAAGGCCTAATCTTACACGCACACACTTTAGACACAAAAAAGGATGTGCATTTTACATTGTTCAGTGCTTTACCTTTTATGGGTATGTACAGGCATGCAGGTAGGTTAGGGGGAGATTAGATTGAGTTTAAAATGGCCATGCAATCTAAGGTATATTCGGATGGAGGGATGTAGGGGCAAGCGAGGTCTGTGGGGCACCTAAGGGAATCAGGGGGTCTAGCAGGGTCTGTGGGGGGAGCAACGGGGTTGGGAAGGTTTGGAAGGATTTCAGGAACTAGGTCTATGCTGGAGTTGGTGAGGTTGAAGAGATTTTGGTGGTATTTGGGGGTGGGGCAAGTGGAGTCCACGGGAGGGCTTGAGGAGATTGGGGAGGTTGGCAGGATCAGAGAAGCTCCTTAACCCTGCCAGACCCCTGACCCCTCCCACTGATCCTGCTGAAATGTAGCTGATCCTATAAACTGCTCTTGGGGCATTCATTAGTCATAGAATAATAGAATCACAGAAAATTAGAGTTGGAAAGGACCTCTACATTGTGTCATTGCTCCTTGTTCTGTCATCTGCCATCTCTGAGAACAGTCTAGCACCATCCTCTCTTGAACCCTGCTTCAGGTAGTTGAAGGCTACTATTAAATCCCCTCTCAGTCTCTTCTTCTCTAGACCAAATACGCCTAGTTCACTCAGTCTTTTCCCATAAGTCATATGCCTCAGCCCCCACACCATTTTTGTTGTCCTCTGCTGGACTCTCTCCTATTTATCCACATCCTTTCTATAGTGGCATGCCCAAAACTGAACACAGTACTTGAGATATGGCCTCACCAATGCTGCATAGAGGGGAATAACTGCTTCCATTGACCTGTGGGCGGCACTCCTACTGATGAGACCCAGTATACTATTAGTCTTCTTTGCAACAAGGGCACACTGTTGGCTCATTCAGCTTATTGTTCATTGTAACCCCCAGGTCCTTTTCTGCAGAGCTGCTGCCCAGCTAGTCAGCCCTCAGCCTGTACTGGCGCATGGGATTGTTCCATCTTAAGTGCAGGACTTTGCATTCAGCTCCTGGGAGCCTGATTTACATATGCTGGGGTAGGGGGAGAGATGAACAGAATTGGTGGGGGGGGAGGGCCGGCAGCTCCACAAGGGAGGGTTTGTGGTATCAGGGGGACTGGTGGCTCTGGGGGGGTGGGGCTCTGGCAGGATAGTGGGGTTCTCTCCTCGCCTAAGACCAGGTGTTACTACATCTGATCCCCCTACCTCCAAATGAAGAACAACCCCACAGACTAAGCCTCCTTGATCCTATCTGTCCTTCCCCCCAACACCCTGACTTACTTCCATTGATTCCGAGCACCAGTGAATGCTGTTAAATCCGATGCCAGAAGCAGTTTGGAGGATAGGAGTTTGGTGGGCTTGGGAGTGGGGGAGGGGTGTCTCTCTTGGGGGCAGGGGGTGGGCCAGGGAACTAAAAATAGCCCAGTGATGGAGGTGTGGTAGGAGAAGAGTAGCCTTGGGGCTGGGGCCAGCTGCTGGGCTTTTCTACCTAGAGCTGTGCTGGGAACTGTGCAGAAGTTTGGTTAGATAGGCCTTGCCAGACTTGAGCTAAGTTATATTACCTTAGAGGTACAGTTAATTTAGGTTGTGTTAATCATTTTTAGACCAATCTAAACTTCCTAAACTTCTGTGAGGTTCACACTTAAATTGACCTAACTAAAGATCTAAGTGTAAGGTCCACACCTGGGCAAACTAAGTTAGGTTAGGTGGTAGTTTTTAATGCAACATCTACAGTCTATTAATCCAATAATGTACTGGAATACTCCCATGGGTAGCTTGGTCTTTTGGTAAATAATTCCAACTTTGTATTTGATCTTTCTTCATATTATTGATACTTCAATTATTTTACTGTCAATCAACTAATTAATAATCAGTTGTTAATGTTTCCTTTTACGATAAAGTATTTATATACTAAGATCCAGATGCAAAAAATTACAAACGCAGCTCATGGGTGGAGTTAAAGGCATTATGTTATGATCAAACATTCACTTCTTTGTACTTGGTAAAAACAGTGTGTGTGTTTAATATTTAGACAATGAATGATTCATGATGTCCTTAACAACTCTTTTTCTTGCTTTTAAGTGTTTGAGTTTTCAAACAACATAATATGTGGGTATCTTATTGTCACTTATATTAGATTTAACAGTTAGGAAAGCTTTATGTTATTTTTTCCCCCCTGGTAATTCACTTCGTAGTCAAAAACTCTGCATTTTATCAAGAGCACTTGGTGTCAGCAATTCTGTTTATGGCCCCAAGATTAAACAGATTTGTACTGCATTTTATTACCAACTCATTGGAGTATTAGACAAAGCAGTGCAAAATGATGTAGTAAAACACGATTGCAGAACACCTAAGCAGTAACAAAGGTTTCATTGAGCTATCTAATACATACATACATATGTAAAAAATAGGAAAATTTTGTAGCCCTCTTAGCATACAGCTGTAGGCAGAGCACACCTCAAAGCGTGTCTGTACATAGAAATGAATCTCAGTTGCTTCAAAGAGATGAAGCAACATGAGATGCATCATCATAATATCTCTGGGCAATAGCTAAGAGAAATAAGACTTACAATTTTTAGCTTTTAAAATATACATATTTTTAAAGCTCTGTTTGTGTGTAATATAAAAGCTAATATATATATTTTAAAAGCTAAAAACTGTAAGTCTTATTTTTCTTCTATACCGCCGAAAGATGCTAGATTCCACTCATGCATGGGGAGATGAATTTTGGCTAAATAAGTGGAATTCCAGCTCCTATCACTTAATAGCTCTGCCAAAACAGCTAGTTCTGTCTCCATTTCTTTCTAAATGAGTCAGACATATTATGATGATCAGAGATCTGGGTTATGTGTTCACCAGATTAAGGAAAAACACAGAAAAATGCAGATTTTCTCCTTTGAAAGAGAAAAATGGGGGAAACCATGTGTTTCCCCTTGAAGGCTGGCAGAGTCCCAGCCTGCAAGAGGATGCTTAGGATTGGGAGAAGTAGGATGCAGGGGGCACCATATGCATATGTGTGCACATATACATTCACATGGCCAAAATATACAGCCATGCAGTGCTGCTTTCAGGTAATTCTCGGGGAGAAGAGGGCATAGGTGATGTGGGGAGGTGGGGAAGATTGAGGATCCCACAGTGAGGGAGGGAGCGGGGCAGGGCTGGCAGCTGGGCCTGGGAGCAGTGCCCAGCCGGGGCTCAGGACCCAGGGCCAGGGTGGGAATGTGTGGCTGCAGGGTCTGGCTGGGGAGTGGGATGAGACATGGATGGCTCATCCAGCAAGCAGCACAGGGCCTGGCTCCCCACAACATCATACACACACAGGGAGGAGGGTATTGTGAGGACACATGCTGCCCTGATTTGTGCGTGGGGCAGAGGAAGATGAGACCTGTTCACTGCAGGCTCAGGGGTCCCTGCCCTGCTGCCCTCCCCCGGGAGCCTCCACAGCCCAGCATGCAGAACCTAGTGCAGGACAGTGGGGAGTCTTGTTGCTGCTGCCAGAACTGGGAGCCCCATGCCAGCCACGCCACCATGGTGAGGCACCACAGCTGGGGCTCAGGTGCTGCTTGGGGGGTGGGGGGTGGGGGCAGGTGGCAGAGGCCTGCAGACTCTGGCCCTGTTCCCATAGCCCTAGCAGCTAGCAGCACACTCTGGCAGTGCTGGCAGAGCAGGATGCTGTGGGTTAGCAGTAAGGGGGGTACCAATAGGTCTCGAGGGTGAGAGGCTGTGGGTTGGAAGTGAGGGGCACTGGCAGAGTTGTGGCGGGGGCTGTGGCTCAGGAGTGAGAGGCAACGGCATGCAACAAAGCAGGAGAGGAGACACCCACAGATGGACCCACGTCCTGATGAACAAAGGGGCAGGGGAAGCTCTAATTTTCTATGATAAAAAAACAAAATCAAATGCCAAAGTATATAGGTAGTTATAATTTATTTTATAATAATGACTGAGTCACTAGTAGGCTTCCAAATTGCTTTAAAAATGTAAATCTATAAATACAACATTGTGTTCAACTGATACCTATACGTATAGCGGCATTTCATTTTAATTGCAGAAACATGTGGATTTGGGGGATATTTTTATCAGAGAATTTCTGATTTTTAAACAAAGAAAAAAAAATGTTGTATCTCCCCTTGCTTCATCTCTTTGAAGCAAGTGAGATTCATTCCTATGTAAAGACACACATTGAGGTATGCTCTGCCTACAGCTGTATACTAGGAGGTCTAGAACAACTTCCTATTTATATGACAGGCAAAGTGCCAGTGAGTTATTGTCCAGTGGTTTGTACAAGCTTAGAAATGGATGGAAAATATATATTACATTTCTGTGTCTTTTGCTCCAGTACTATGTTTAATCCTTATTGAGCCAGGGAACCATCATTATCACCATTTTAAGCAATTCATTGTTTGTTCTCTCGCCTCTCTTAAAAGCAATCAAGCATAAATACTGAATATATTTTACATGAGAAAATTATGGAATAGAGTCACTTATTTACCAAGAAGAAAGGAGATGCTTATAGAATGAATGAAGACGTTTTGATGAATCAACTGAAGACAGTTTAAAAAGTATATTTTTCTGTCTTCCATACTCATGCAGAATCCCAGAATACCTTTACCATTAAAGCTATTTGGCCTCTCAGTCTGAGTTATTATCCAGATGACTCTTCTAAATGCATTGTCTCCATCAGTGCATTCACTAAAGTGAATTGTTACATTTTTGGCCTTTAGTTTCCTGTCGTGGTATACAACCCAGTGTCTGAAACACAAAAGTAACTGTTGTCCTGAGCACATACTGGGCAATTTAAAGATGCCAAACAAAACCCAACTGGTATGTTTTTTGCCCTCAGTACTCCACTTGGAAGGGTATTACAGTACCTGTTTGATCAAATGCAGGGTTATCCAACTGGTGGTCAGTGGGCTACATATAGCACCCTCTAGGGTAACCTGTGCCCCCACCCCCACCTCCTTCCAGATGCCACTTTCCCTATTCCTCTCCTACTACTGTTGCTAGAGTTTCTATGGTCCCCATAGGCAGTGGAAGTTGGGGGGGATAATGGGGCTTAGCCCCCTCCAAATATGGGGCAGCATTAGGGCTGCAAGATACCCTGGCCATGGACTTCTGGTGGCTGCAGCAGGAGTGGGAAGGGGTGCACACACAGCAGTGAGGGAGGGAGTGGGGCTGGGGCTGGAGCAGGCACTGCACAGCCAGGACAGGGTGCAGGATGGAGCTGCAAGTGGCTCATCCAGGGGGCACAGCTCCTGCTGCTACACGCACCCTGGGAGAGCATGGAGGGCATATGCATCTGGATCTGCGTGGAGCGAGGGCAGACTGCCACTGCGAGCTGGGGCCAGGGCTGTGCTGGGCTCTTCCCATCAGTGGATTGGGCCAGGCAGTGCTCAAGGCAGGTGATGGCAGTTCTGGAAGAGGGAGTGGGGGGAGGGGGGGGTTGTAGTCACCCCAAAATTTGCTGTAGTGCAGAGCCACTGCCACCTGCCCCAAGCACAGCCTAGCCCAACCCCCCACAAGGAAGAGCCTGGTGCCACCCCAGCCCCAGCCTGCAGCGGCAGTCCACTCTTGCACCACGTGCAGATCTGGGGGCACACGCCCACCAGTGGCAGGAGCCTTTGCCCCACTCCCTCCCTCACTTCTGGGGCCTCAATCTATGCCCCCCCATGACCCTTTCTTCTCCCCCCACCTCTTCCCCTACAGACTTACCTGCTGGGGGGGGGGGGCACGTGTGTGCATGCATGCACATGCTTAGCCCCCCCACCAATAATTTTTTCTCCCTTAGCCTATGATGGTTCCCCTCTCAGCTACAACTTCTGCTGCCTGCCCCCACCACTATGGGCCTGTGGAAAGGGAATGCATAGGCTGAAGGCTCAGGGGTGGAGAGGGATCTGGGAAACCCACATGCTGCAACAGGGCTCCTGCAGAGCAACAGAAAGGGGAAAGTGCCACAAGACATAGTGTGCAGTCTTCCTGGGATATGGCTGTGGAGCCTGTAGGCCCCAGCTACACAGAAGTTGGTGTTATGTACCAGGACATGAGTGGCTGGGTCTGGGGACAATTTGGGTAGAGGTACCAACCAGGGTCAGGATGTGTAAATAGAATCCGAGAACAAACCAGATCCAGGGAGCAAGGAAGTCAAGTCAAGAGCAGGGTCTAGGAGCAAGCTAAGTTAAGAAGCCAGAGAGTGGAGAAGAGGAGTGAGTCAGAGGGAACAGCAACACAGATGGTGATCACACTGAGCCCTGCTGCCCAGACACTTCCTGTTCATGGGTTTCTATGGGGAAAGTAGAGGGTCAGCTGATTTTAGCCAGCTATTCTGGTGATGGGGAGTGGGTGGAGGGCCCTACTAAATCCTTCACACTAGTCTTGACTAGCTTGGGTGACTGGCCTTGGAGTGGTACACTTGCTTGTGTGACTGACTGTGCTGCCAGGCTGAGGTTCCAGGTTTAAGGCTGTGGCCTGACAGTTGGACAGCATTGATTTTAGTGGTTGGACATATTCTTATAATTTCCAAGCTAAATGTATTCATAGCCTCGGCAATAATTTTATATTGTTTCAAAATGTTTAGGATGGAGACCGTTTCCCCAATTTGAGGGCTTTGATCTCCTTGCATTTTGCCTACACCTTTGTTATGATAAAGTTTATTTCCATATTCTCATTCCAAATTAGCCATTTTGCATTTGTCTCATGGTCAATATAACTTCCTTGTTAATAACTGAGGAAAAGTGTTCATTTAGTTACATGCTATACCTAGATTGTCCTTAATCTCTAACTCATCCTCTTTGCATAGTGGCCTCATTAGTTTCTCTGTTCTCTTATTTATACATACGGAGAAGCTTACTGCTTATTAATATACTTTGCAAGGTGTAACAGATTTTTTGGGCAATTCCAATTTTATTCCTACACTTCTTGACCTCTAAGGGCTCCTATATACATGCAGGGAGGCTGTTCCAACACACTGTAATTCCAGCTGCTTCTATGTGCTGCAATACAGTGCTCCAGCGAACTCCAGTGTCATATGTATCAGCATCCCCACACTGCGAAATGGCGGAAGGGCACTTTGAATTAAAATTCATTCAGTCCTGGATGCTTTTGAGGCACTCCTCCCCCCTGCCACCACCCAGAGCATGTCTATAAGTTCCCCAAGGCATAGCTTTCTTTAATCAGTCCTATTTAAGCTCTCTGCTTACTTCTAGTATTTTAAATGAAGTGGTTATTCATTGTTTGATCTAGCACACCTTTTGTTAGATTTTTCCTCCTGTATGGCATATACATTTCTGAGTGCTAGCACATTTAACTTGAAAACATTCCATGCATTTCAACATTGAAATGTCTTTCCTACTCCGTCTCTTTAGTTCATTAAAGTTTCACATTTAACATGTACATTTTCAGTTATGGACTTGTTGTTGTTGGCTCTTTTTTCAATTTAAACTAAATGCATTTGTGATTATCAAGTAAAAGGGTACTTTCTACCACCACCCCTTCAGTAATATCCTGGATACTTACCAAAATCTATCCTTTTTCTTTCAGCAAAAGAAAATCTTGCTGGGTATTACATCTAAAAATATTTAACCCCCCTGATTATTTGTAGTATTTGGTCTCCAATCTATATCCAAGAAATCAAATTCCCCCATAATTACAAAATTCCAAGTGGTATTTATATAACAACATTAAAGATCTTCATCCACATCCAGATCTAACCCTGGATGTCTACAGCAGATAACCAGCACTATTCCAGTACAGCTTTGGCAAGGTCCCCCCCCACCCCAAATTATTTTGATATGTCTTTCATTCATGTGTAATGCTTGATATTCCACTGGGTTTCTGTTATTCTTAAAGTAGATAGCTTCACGTTTTTAGCCAGTCCATAGAATCATAGGGAAGTAGAGCTGAAACTGACCTCACAAGGTCATCTAGTCCAGCTCCCTGCTCAAGAGAAGATCATCCCCAACTAGATTATTCCAGCCAAGTGTCTGTCTGTCTAACCTCCTTTTGAAAATTTCCACAGATTCAGAGTCCACAACTTCTACAGGTAGCCTGCACTAATGCTTGATCACATTCATCGTCAGAAAATTTCTCCTAATCACCAACCCTAATGTTCTTTTCTGCAGCTGGAAGCTATTTCTTCTAGTCTTGTCCCTGATCATCACACAGAATAGTCCAGCTCCATCCTCTCTGTAATCACCCATCAGGTATTTGAGGATTGTACATTCAATTATCCTGTCCCATGTGCAGAACTTGCACTTGTCCTTGTTGAATCTCATCTGCTTAATTGTGGATCATTTCTTCAGTCTATCCAGGTCATTGTATATACTAACCTTATCCACTGGAGTGTCTGCAATTTCACCCTATTTGGTGTTATCTGCAAATTTTGCTAAGCATGCACACAATCCCATCATTCAAATAATTAAGGAAAATGTTAAACAAAATCAAATTCAGGGCAACCCCTTGAGGAGCACACTTGATACATCCTCCCAGCTAGACAGTGAGCCATTGATGACTACTCATTGACAAGGATGATCCAACTAATTATATATCCGCTTTATAGTTCTTCAAGGTATTCTGAAGGAAGTGGTGTTACAATCACTTGGAATGGACATTATAATTTATCCAGAGCCTTAAGAGAGTGGACATTTAATGTTCAGAATATCATCTTTTCTACCAAATTCTGAGTTAGTTCACTTTGAAATAAAGAATATCAGATAACTTTATCTTCTTCTCTTTCTCCTCTTATCTACTATGTCATCATATTTTTAGACTCCCCTTTATGATTTTCATTATCACTTATGTAATACAGCAAATCTTTGTATATCCAGTCAAACTATATATTTTTAAGGTTCATGTGAGTTTAAAGTCTTAATTTCATTTCTTAATCTAAGTCCAGGATACATATATAGTATCCAGATGCAACAATTCCTTTATATTTTGAAGTCAACATTGATTATTTTAAAGCATTAAAAAAATCACACAAGACCATTCATTAACTTTTCTATTTTGGATAAAATACTCTGATATGCACATACAACAACATCATTCAGTTCCTTAGATATTTGTCATCTGTACACATTTTCTTGTTTTTTTTCCCTTCTATTTAATTTTCCCTTTTTCATGTGTGTGATTTGTTTCTTCAACACACTTCACCTCTTTCATTGTGTATCTACTTGTGATGCTAATACTATTTCACGCTAACTGACATGCCACAGTATCCTGAAAGATGATTCAATCTATTGAAAGATTATTTTTAGATCATTGTATTTTTAATAATTTACAGAATGTCAGCTAGCTATACTAAATCTTGGATAAAGTAATACAACCCAGGCATTTTACCTCAGAAGGATCATAAAAATATCGTCAAAAGATGATTTTTTTCTAGAAACTGGTAAAAAAAAAAGATAGATAGATATATCAATAAAAGGCTGGTTCTGTGCACACTGCAATTATCAATAAGCAAATACCTAATCACAGAGTTGCTAATATGTAGCTTGGTAGTTGAAAAATTCCAATGTGCTGAGAATTTAGGTTTTTTTATCTTTCTAGTTCTGATTGAAGATTTTACATAAACAAATGAAAGAATGAATGTAACATACTGTTAGCATTAAATAACCAAAAGTTTGTACATTAATTTATATGGGCTGTTTCACTATTGATTTTGCTGCTTCTCTGTATATTTTTATGGAAAGAAACAGTTTTACTTTAATTTTATTTTTGCAAATAAACTTATTCTTCACAAAAGTTTTACATTAATAATTCAAACTAGAGCAGACAGGCTTTGGGCAAACATTCATACGTCCACCACTGACTTTCTTTTTTTTTTTTTAATGCCTGACTGAAAATTCTTCTATTTCATCTCTGATCTACTGCAGCAGTGTTTATGGTCCATGACCAATTTTATAGTATTTTGGTGATGTGGTCTGAGACACGGCAACTAAACTGCTTTGCAATTGTGTCAAGAAGCAATATTTGAAACTGGGTCTGAGGTAAAATTAGTATATATGAGTCCAAGACTGTTGAACATAGGTGCCTTAGGCATTTTGAGTTGGTAGATAAACATCTAGATAAAGTCAGAATTTCAAAAGCCTACTGAGCTGGGGACAGAAGTTACATAAATGAGTGTAAGTGATTGGAAATCAGTTCAAAATTGTAACACAATAGAAGTTCAGCACATATAACCACTTTCAAAATTGCCAAAACCAGTTTAAGATGAACATGAATAGATGTAGTTTCAGACTTGACTGTTTAAGGTTAAGTCAGTTTATTGAACTTCTGCCCCAGATCCCCTACAGATCCAAGTTAACTGAAAGTCCTCCAGCATCCCAGGATGCTTTGCACCTCCCTCACAAACCCTCCCTTGCAGGGTGGGTGAGCTAGCTTTAGCCCAAGCTATCTGCTTCAGCTGCACAGAGAGGCATGCTTTAGCACCCCCTGGCTTCTGGCCTGGGCTGTTGCAGACATGTGACTGCATTTCTGGAATCAAAGTGCATATCTGTTCACTTGCTTATCAGTTCAGTCTGCTCACCTTAGACTAACTTGCACAGATGAAATTTATTCAGCCTCTGGCTTTTTGATGGTCTGTACTTAGCCCTGAAGTAAATGGATCTCTGAGTGTTAAAATGATTTTGAACGCCTTACCTAAGCACCTAAAAGAGGTTTTTGTGCCTAACTTTAAGTATCCATTTTTTAAATATCTTGGGATGAGTATCTGATGGAGACCTGACAGGTACACAGTACCTGTGCCCTTGAACAGTATTCCATTACACATTTTTGTAGTATCCTTTTTTTTTTTAGATACGTTAAAATATAAATGGTGGTTTAATGGCCAAAATTATCATTGATGTATAAATATAAAATACTGAAATTTTCAGATTTGGTTTTTTGTTTTTTTTTTTACCATTTGAAGTGAAATGTGCCAAGCTGTATGCCTGCTTCAGGTACAATTATTTGGAAAAATGGTAATTCACTCATGTTTAAAGAAGGGAATTGGGTTTTGCAATTCTAAGAAAGACATGTATTTTTTCCCCCCCTCAAAATAAACTTAAAATTTTGCAGGGAATGATCTTTTGCTCTCCCTGTGAAAATCTACCCCAACATGGCCAAGTTCTACCCCTTTGAAATAGCCTGGCCATACCCAAATTAAGATATCACAGTAAAGCTTGTAATTACTGGTGCAGAAATGGAATGGAATCAGGCAACAGAACTGAGAATGTGGCTCCTGTTTCTTCTGTCTTCTGAATAATCTCTGTCTGACCCAAGACTGCATGGAAGAGGAAGGAGGCTAACAATATCCAGACCAGTAGATGGGAAAGCAGTAGATTGGCAAGAGAGGCCAGATGAAACTGAAACTTGTTGATGGTTTATTGAGAAGCCTAGAAGCTGCAGAGGTGAAAGTATGATGTTGATACTGGAGACAAGGGGTGCCTATACATGAGCATGAAGACTGCTCTGATGCACTGGAATTCCAGTGCATCAGAGAAGACTTGATTAATAGAGTCTGCTGGAGCATAGCAATTGCTGCACTCCAGCAGCCTGTTACCAGATTTGTTCATCACTTTGGGGTGTTTTCATTTATTAGGGGTACATTTCTGGGGTCTCTGTAATTCTATCAATGTGCTGCTTGTGTTACTTGTGTTTCTATATGGGGCTGCATCGCTCCCTTCTACAAGTCCTTTGGGGGTCAGACTAGATGATCTATTCAGGTCCATTCTGACCCCAAACTACTATGAAACTCTGAAGTCCTCACCTCCAGTGGAGCTATCTTTCAGGACTTAGTTTTAATGGGGCTGGGTTCCTCCAAACCACCGAATCACTCTCTCACACTCGCACTCACATCAATAGGGCATGCCTGAGCCACACTGGGTTATTCAGTATTGACAGGCTGACAACCTCATGTGCCTTGAACTTAGTTCATCCCTTATCTCAGCAGGACAATAATAAATGCAGTTGGACACATACACAAATGCTAACAGACTACATCTGAGCAGGCTGGATCCGATCAGCACTTTCAGCTGATACCCTCATGTGTCTGAAAACTCAGCACATCACAATTTCTTGTTACAATGGTCCTAGTAGTAATTCCCTTGATGAGTAGACTGCACTGTGGGTTTGGGTATTACAGGGATCTTTGGCTTAGATAAAATAAGTGTTGCTTCAGAGCTAATGGGGAGGTCCAGGGGAAGGAAGTGTAAGTGAGGTTCAGAGAGAAAGTATAGCAACCAGCTTGACCATAAAAGTTATTTATTGCCAGGTATATGAACTTATGATGATACCAGTAGTAACAGCCATACAAGAAAGACAAATAAAACAGTTACAATACAACAGTTACATAGTTTCAATTAGGCATTTGGGGAACTCTAGCTCAAGTTTGATCAGCAAAAGTCAGGTTTAGAAAGCTGTGCCTGGAGTAAGAAAGCAAAAGTCAGGTTCCTGGGGTCAGAGAGAGAGAGAAAGAGTTGAGGTCTCACCACTCAGCGAAGCTTGAACCAGTCGAGGTTCCCAGGTGTTTGTTGGAGCTTGCAGACAGGCAGAGCCCTCAACATGATTAGTGAAGGGATTCCAGGCAGAAAAAGAGTGGGACTGGTGCAGCTTTTGGATCCAAGCACCAGGACAGGAACTTGAGGTTGTGTATGGGGTTTTGTAGAGAGCTAACAATGGCTCATGGGAAAACACTAGGTTTGTTTATGGGTAACAGTGGCTCATATGCTGGATAATAGGAACTGATCACTCCTGGCTATGGGTGGCATTACTCTGAGGGAGCTCACAATACAAACAGGCAGATTCAGTGTTTTGGGTACCAATAAAGGAGTCATTACTAGAATTGGTCTGATAAATGCTGAGCTGGGTGTGTGCAGATGTGGGTTGATTAGCATTTGGAGCAGAGATTCCCTCATCATGCAGTGCTCCCCTGCTTCTCTGGTCCCAGAATTCAGTGCAGTCCTTGCCTTGGAATCTCTGTTCTCCATTCTGAATGCTAATGAAGGTGCTTTCCTGTTCCATCTCCCATGTAAATGAGTTGGCATCCGCTTCCATCTCTGATGTAAATGAGACCACGGAAGTTGCTTCACTCCTATCACCCTTGTCTGGAGGGATTTAGGTGCATCTCCCACTACATCTTCATCATCTTTTGTAAGTCCTTCCTCTGATCAGTTCTTGTTCGGTGGGGGAGGGCTGAGTCCTGTGCAAGTTGGACAGGCTACATACTGTGCTAGGGTTCCCCAAGGTAACAAGCCTTCTGCATCTCATGTATTAGCATCCCCACACTTAAAAATAGTAGCAAGGGCACTTGAACTAAAACTTGTTGAATGAGCTTTAGTTCAAGCGCTTTGACTACATATATAGTTAGGACTGTTCTTTGTATGTATGCTACTTTGCACTTATCAGTATTGAATTTCCTTTGCCAGTTGTGTGCAGTATTTCTGTAACTCTTTAAGGGACACAACTGTTTAATGACTACTTAGTTCTGGTCTTTTGTTGTCTATCTTTAATGAGTTTTCATTCATGATGGGTTTGTTTACATGTCCCCATATGTTGATGTTGCTATGGTGCCATGCTTTAGTACTTCCCAAAAAGAAGTACTGAAGCATGGTGCAGTACAGGCAGTTACTGCACAATGTGTAGAGCACACAGTTACATTTCACTGCTACATTGCCATAGCAGCACACTATACTGGGGGAGTGCACCCCTACAGCGATCACATGTAGACCCATGTGATAGCAACGTCACCATAGTGCACTGTATGGCAACACAGAGCATTGCTACATCACCGTAGGGCGACATGTAGACATCCCTGATAGGACATTCTTTTAATTCCATGACAGTTTCGTTTCTTAAAGAGCCATTGATGACAGACCTTGCATAAAGTCTTTTCAATATGATTGGAATTAAGGGCTGAGGGTGTGAGAAAGCAGAACTGTGACAGGTTGCAGGGAAGGAAGGACAGCAGGTGTGAAAGTAGGGGGAAAGAAACAGTCAGACAGGTTACATACAGACAGTACTGCACCATGCTTTAGTACTTCTTTTTGGGAAGTACTAAAGCATGGCACCATAGCAACATCAACACATGGCGACATGTAGACAAACCCATCATGAATGAAAACTCATTAAAGATAGAAAACAAAAGACCAGAACTAAGTAGTCATTAAACAGTTGTGTCCCTTAAAGAGTTACAGAAATACTGCACACAACTGGCAAAGGAAATTCAATACTGATAAGTGCAAAGTAGCATACATACAAAGAACAGTCCTAACTATATATATAGTCAAATATGAAAAGAGTATGTTCCCACTGTACTATAGTCTCCTTCAGACCCTGGAAATGAGCTCAATATTTCTGCAATTAATCATATATGCTTGTTGTCAAACATATCTAATAAACCTATTCCCAAAATGTTGAATTTCCCTATATCCACATAGGGGCAGGACTAACAAACTACTACTACTGTCACTTGCTCCCTTAGTTCAAATAAAACATCTGTATAATAGAGCTGAAGGTGCTGAACCTCCTGCTGAATGACATAAAAATAATTATAATATTGAAAAATACAGCTGAAAAATTAGGAAATTCGGGAATTAAAACTCTTTGTTTAATTTCAGTTAACTTTCATTTAGGTCTGTGCGTTCTGATGCTGTTTTTACTTAAATGTTTATATAATATTTTTTGTCCTACTTGACCTACACCTCCTTCACTGTCTAGGGTGGACTTACATTGAGGATAATCTGAGCTGTGTAACAATGACAACAGCTGTAATAAAGCAGGCTGTTGTCATTATGACTCCTACCTCATTTGTTGAAGAAGTTGGATGCTGTATAATGAATGAGGCAAGGGATTGCAGGAGGGAAAGGACAATTCATAATTAAGACAGTTGAATGTTGCCCCTGAGAACTGGATTTCATCCCCGCTCAGAGTTCATGTGTTTTGCTAGTAAAGTCACTTTAATCAAACTTTTCACTTAATTTTCTAGGTGCCCTTGAGTCTGATTTGCTAAGTCCTGAGTACTCACCGCTGTAACTGAAGGCAATAGGAGTTCTGCTTTGAACATGTAAAGTTATTTCATAGTTCTAAGTACTCTAAAAAATCACATCCTAATTGTTTCAGATTAGGCCTCCAGAATTCATAGAAACTTCTTATCTTAATTTCTCTGTGCTCAGACCTACATTTAGAATATGTGAATATTACCTCCTGCACTTCCCATGGGCATTGTGAATATAATTTATGTTTGTGAATCACTGAGATACCCATGAGCACTGTAGAGAAAAAGTCATGAGGGTTTGAATTATGTAATAATAAAGCCTTATTGAACAGAGGGAACACAAAATATTGAGTACCTCCTTACTGTATCATTCATTCTGTGTACTGACTGAAGGATCCTGTGAAAACCAACGTGTAATCATGTACTTAAAGAATTTATCATAATTAATGCATATGCACACGGAAGGTAAATTAAGGTTGTGAAGTCTTCACTTTCCATCTTGAATGACATTTTAATATTGTTTTTGTATCATATAACTATATGAATCAAACCAGGATTGTACTATAATGATAGGCTGCTCTTTTTTTTTCCATCTCCTTTTCTTTGCTATTAATATAATTAGAGTGGTAGGCAGTATAGAAATTGCTATATAACCTACAGCTAGGAAGCCAGGTTATTTGGCTTCCTAGAATTTCTCTGAGCTATAGGTGTCTTGGAAATACCTATAACTCTGTCATACTCTAATAATTGTGTTGTTTGCAGGTACATAACATTTTTTGTTTTTATTTATTTGGCAATCAATACTTTGTTTAAAACAGAAATGAGGACTTGAACAATTGCCTTGCTTTAAATATGTTCTCTTCTCTGTAGGAATTTTTTCATCATTATAAAGTCTGCATTTGCCCTGGTTTTTCACAGAATAATCATAAAGATACAGTAGTATTTCTCTGAAATAAAAAGGGAAATAATTGCATGGTACCATTACCTACAGGTAAATGTAATTATATTCTATCTACCTGTAAAGGATTCAATTGCAGTCTGGCTGTTTTTGAAACAAAAGTATTTGTGCAGAAGTTGTCTATCAACCAGGAATGCTACACTATTACATTGAGACTAGATTCAGTGTATTTTGTTTCATAAGTAGATGTTTTTCCTTTCCCACAAATAACCAACATGCTTATCTTGAATTTTTAAATGTGTATTTAATTCATTGTGTTTAATTCTCCGTGTTTGGAGAAAAAGGTATTACACAATTAATGAAGATTCTTTGTGATTTAGAAAACTCTCTTCTTTTAATGTTTGTGCATGGACCTAATGTTGGTGTCAAGTAGATAAATCTAGAATCACTTTCTTTCCTTCAATGGATTATAATCCACTGTTCTGTACCAATTTTACTTTAACTCTTTTTTTATTTCTGATTTTTATGTACAAGTACAATGCAGAAATACAAAACTGGTTGGGAACTATGTATATTTAAGAAAAGACATCAGGTGACATTTAAATAGTACTAACCATAATATATTCTGCCAATCTAATAAGTATTTATGACCTGTAAAGGTGAAGGAACATATCTTGCTATATATTTTTATGTAGAACTAACCATTGATTCTGATTGGGAATTTTATGTATTATAGACAAAGTAATGAATGAGACATCTTAACCTAACAAGTCCACTTCTTTGCTATATAGACAAATATGTCAGATTATAGTGTTTAGAGACTTAACCAACTTCATTCTGCACCTAGTTTGATTGTTAGCCCTCACTACTCTGGTTGGAAGAGTGTCTCAGAATCTCACTCATGTGAGATATTAAAAATATCTCAAATTAAAAATATTCTGCCACTTCCCAGCCTAAATTTAGTCATTACTATTTTATACCCATTTATTTCCAAAACAATATTATGTGTTTGCTCATATTTAAAAGAGAATTTGTCTTGCCCCTCAGCTTTTTGCTTTGCCAGGCTAAACAAGCTAGGCTCTTTTAGTCTTTCTCCATTTCCTTCATCATCCAAGTAACGTTGCTTTGTACTTGTTTCAGGTTGAATTACCTGAATCCAAGATTACTTCAAATTTAAGGGACTCCCCCTTCCCCTTCAAAAATTAGACACTAGATATGGCAAATTATAAACTTGTTTTAATTTTCCATGTCCAGAATCAAATTATTGGAGGGTCATCTTAAATTGGTCCCCTTCACTACAGCAGTGGGGAAGCAGAGTTTGAGGGGCAGGTGGAGGAAATCAGAAGCAGGGGGGCAGACGGGAGGAAAGCAGAGGTGAGTCCAGGCAAGTGGGAACAAGGATGGAGAAGAAGGCAGAGGGGAAATAGGAATAGAAATACGCAGGGGAAACCAGAAGCATGGGATAGATAGAGGGGAAAGAAGCAAGGAAACAGGGGTATAAAAAGGGTTGGGGAGAAAGGCAAGGTGAAATCAAGGGCAGGGAGCAAGTGGGAGGAAAGCAGGTGTCAGGGAGGGGGAGGGGGAAGGAAAGCAGGGGTGTGGAGGGAGCAGGTGGAGAAAAGCAGAGGTGGAGGCAGATGGGGAAAGAAGGGTTGGGGAGGAAGGCAAAGGAAAGCAGGGGAGAGGGGTAAGCGTGGGGAAAACAGGTTTGGGGAAAAGCAGGGAACAGGCTGGAGGGAGGAATCTGCCTCCTTCAGAGCTGGGCTCTCTCCATAGCTACTCTCCACCGCATGGGGCAGTAGTAGCTCTTGAGCTACCTCCTTGCCCACTTCAGCTAGGAGCTGTGAGAAGCAGCTCTGCAAGGAGCCCAGCAGGAAAATCTGCAGATTCCTTCTTTACTGTCTGACTCCCTGCCAGTGAGGGAGACAAGGGGAAGTGGCGAGTGGAGCCATGCAGTGAGCAGATGCTGGAAACAGGAATCTGCATGCAGCTGACACCATCCTGCCAGAGCTGGGCTCCTAGCATAGCCACTTTTCCAAGCTCGCAGCTTTGATACTCAGTTCTAAGGAAAGCCGTGTTTTCCCCGTGATGAATGAGGGGCTACAACCTCAGCTTGGTACTGAGTAAATGTGCTAAAATTTGCTGAGTAGTGTGACCAGATGAACATGTACATGATGTTCCAGATGAGGTCTCACCAGTGCTTTGAGCAAAATCATTACTTTATTTACTCAAGGTTTTTTTTTTTTCCCCAGTCAACATGAGGAATCAAGCTCCTCATCTTACATTGGCATACAAGGAAACCAAACTTAAATGCATTGTCTATCACTGAACTACTGCCAAAAGCGGCATATGCTCAGAAATGGAAATCAACTATGAAGTTAATTAAATGTAGTCGGTACCAAACATGACTATAAAATACATGGCTCACATTGGGCAAAATTGCTGATGGGGCTGAGAGCCCCCCCTCCCCTCCCCTCCTTTTTTTTTTTTTTTTTTTTTTGCATGGGTGGGTGTTTCCTATGCAGGGAACTGGCACTGGGTCTAGAGGTACTGCAATACCAGGCCCACACCAGGAAGGCCAAAGACAGCCCTTACACCATCCCATGGGAACCTTTTCAAAAAAAATTATGAAACAACTAAAATAAACTACATTGATACAAAACTTAATAATGTCCCCTTGTTTTTATTACACCCCTTCCACCATTAACACACTTACCTCTCCTGAAACTCTCCCAACTCAGGAGGAAGCAACAACTTTCACTCCATCCCTTTGTCCTTTTGGAAGAAACACAGCCATTCTTCCTTCTTCCATCTCTTCTGTGTCTTCTCCTTTTCCATCTTGTCCACATCTTGATCCACATAGTATTTCAATTAATATATTGCCAACTCCAAACATTTTTCTCATGTGGAAGTCAGTCCCTTGACCATCAGTAGGTTTCTCACCTTCCATATTGCTACTGTCATACAAAGTAGCATGATTCTTAGTCTCTGTGTCTCCAATCCCTTGGGTATTAATCCACACCACACCATTTCATATGCTAAATTACAGTTCATACCGATTGCCCTCAAAAATGACACACCCCCTCCTATAACCCGTACGCAAAAGGGCAGTCCCAAAATACATGCAATACAGATTCTTCAGCCCCACATGCTTCTCTGGGGCATGCTGCTGATCTTACAAAACCCCATTTATGCTGAATGCCCCTCAGAAGAAGAAGAATATTCCATATCATCATCCATATACTATCCTTACATTCTCCTTTCAATCTATTATCTGTCACTTCTTTCCATACATATGCCATCTGTCCTTCCATCAGATCCCCAACTATTTTTATCATGTCTTCCTTATCATATTAATCACCTTCTTATGGTCTTTCAAGGAATCTAATCCCACTCCCTCAAGTTTATTGACTCTTAACAAACTCCATCTACGCATAGTGGGCTAGTGACTGCCATGCCCACAGCTTTTGCCAAACTCCCCCATACCTGCCTCATCTTCGTAACATTCTTCCTGCCAGGTAACGGCAGAATAAAGCAGTCTTCTTCACCCCCTCCATTGCTTCTTTATAGAACATGCTTATAAAGTAAGTATACACAAAGCTTTCCAAATCTGGCATTTCCCAGCCTCCTAATTCTCTGGCTTTGTGTAGCTCCATTGTGGCTACACTTTCTCACTTACTTCCCACCAAAAAAACACATATCTGCCTCTGTATCCTCCTTATCTGTTGCCACGACAGTGCATACACCACTCCCATATAAAGAATGATTGGCAAGAGTACCGTGTTCACAACCACATTGCCCCTGAAAGATAACATTCTACCACTCCACGATCCCAAGATCTGTCTCACTCTTACCTCTAATTTCTCCCCCACTTTTATTCCTTTCCCTTCAGTGTCCATTGGGATTCTCAAGATCTTGATTACATCTTCTACTACCCACAGCCCGAACTTATATAATTTTTCCCAATTCCCCCCACCCAGCAATGTACCTTTCATCTTTTTTAATTTGACCCAACACTTCATTGTAGTCTTTAGTATGCTTCAATACCCTCTCAACTGATGTTTCCCTGAACCACTATGTTTACATCTTTCATATATAATGTACATTTAACTTCTGCTCCTGGTATCATCACACCACTTATCGGTTTATCACCAAGCTTTCTCTACATCAAAAGCTCCATCATGCACACAAAAAGATAAGCAGATAGTGGGCATCTGTGTCTTACCCCTTTTTGTATAGGGAATGCTTTGCTCAACTATTCACCAGTACTCAACTTCCCATTTTTACTGTATAATATTTTGATCCATCCAATCATCCTCCACAAGACTTCAAACATGATATCACGTTCAACCTTATTATAAGCTCTTTGCAGGTCTAGATTTGTTACTACCATATTTATTTTCCTCTCTTGAACATCCAATATGACATCTCTTATTAACCATGGGGACTGGGATTTCCTCCTCTCAGGAACAACACATGTCTGTTCTTCTTGCATCACACCTGCTAAACAATCATGCATTCTTTTGGGCAGTATTTTTGCCATCTATTTGTAGTCCTTGTTTAAAAGGGCTATTGGCCTACACTTGTCTAAAACACCTTCCTTTCCTGTCTTGAATATCAAAATTACTACACTTATTGCAAAATCTTCCCCTATCTCCCCACCCTCCATTATTTCCTGATATGCCTCTATTATATCTGTTCCCAGCTATTATCAAAATTTTTCATAGAATAGGGCTGGAACTTGGTTTCTTCCCAATGCCTTCCCTCTCTTGCAAGCTTTTAAGCAGTCCCCCACCTCTCTTAACTTATCCTTCATTTTTTTTTTTCTTTCCATCTTGTATTCTTTCCTTTATCCCCTTCAAGGAGCAGCTTCTCTTTTATTCCATCCAATCCTTCTGTACAACTCATTATGAAACTCTGACACTACATCCAACACCTTTGCCCTCTCTTTACTCAGATTCTTTTTTCCATTCTCACTGCTTACAGTTCCTTCCTTCTTTTCCTTAATTTCACCAAAACATACTTACACCAGAGATAAGCAACATTTTGGGGCAGTGCCAAAAACAACCCAACCTTGACTTGTAAGATGTTGCCATGCCAGAGGTGGAAGGTGGTGAAGCTGAGAGGAGTGCTATCCTTGCTGTGGCAGTGCAGTCCTGGCCCCTTCCCTGCCATCTGCCCAGAGACACATGTGCACCCACTGCTAACAGTGAGCTGGGTCAGGGCTCCACAGACACCTTGCAGCTGCTTGCAGTCTTTCCTGTTGCCTGCTGTGCATAGCTTGGTCTCTATGGCAGTTAGCTGGGGGGCTGCAAGCAGCTGCCCTAATGTCTGTGGAGCCCCAGCAGAGGTGCACATAGCTCCTGCTGGCAAGTAGTGGGGACAGGGCTCCACGGACCCTAGTGCAGCTGCTTGCAGCATCTGGCTTCCTGCCACAACCAGCCTGGGCTCTGGGCAGGACCCTGCTATCTGCCACAGAGCTCTGGCTGCTTGCAGCAAGTGGTAGGGAGGCTGGAAGCAGCTGCACCAGGTCCTTGCAGGTCCATCCCAGCTCATTGCCTGTGGTGGGTTCACTGTGCTTACATGCAGATGGTAGAAGAGCTTTGTGGGGCCTGATCTTTGCTGTGGTAGTGTAGCTCCAGCCACTTCCCTGCCATCCACGCCCAAGCATGTGTCAAGCAAAATGTATTTGTGTGCCACGCTTTGGCACATGTGCCAGGGATTGCTAACCTCTGATTTACACCATCCTTCCCCATTTTCCACCTATGGTGCTGTAATCAAAAAAAATTCTCATCCATTCTCCTTTTGAACCATTCTTCAGTCCATTGCTTTGTCTTTGACTTCTTCTTTCACGTGAACTCACCTTACCACCTCCTTTTTAATAATTCCTGCTTCCTTGCCTGCAGTTCTTCTAGCTCTTTCAGTCTCTTGTTCACTTCTTTTCAACCAATATTTCTGAAAAATTTTCTTGTTCTTCTTCTTGATCATTGTCCACAACTCCCAGATGTTTTTTTTAGCATCTCTTCAGCATCCTCCATCCTTATAAAGTTCTACATATTCTTAACAGGTCTTCTCATCTTGCAATAATTGAACACTTAACTTCCATATCCCTTTCCCCCTACCTTCACTTATTTCTAAATTTACTTCCATTCTCAGCATCTGAAGGTCACATCTGCAATTTCCTTCATTCCAATCCTTAGCCCATTTGACTTTAATACAAAATCAATCCTCAACACCTGTCTCATCTTGGTTTCATCCTTGTAATCACCCTTTCACCAGCCCATACATCTTTAAAAACTCTTTTTATTATATTAATCAGTTCTTTTGATGAGATGTCTAGATCTCCCTCCTCTGCACACCCTCTCTTATCCTCCTCCTTGATAATGCAATTGAAATCCCCCACCAGAATTTACTGCCTACCTCCACCTACACACACCTCTAATTTCTTAAACAAGGCAATCCTTAATTCTCTTTCAGCTGGCACATAAATATTAAAAATCTCTAGCACTTTATTTTCAAACTCTTGCACCATCTGTTGCATCTACCACCATCCTTTCCACAATCACTTGCACATGATGCACTTCCACTTCCTCAGCCTTGAGCAAAAATAGCAATTCCAGCTGCTTTGTTTGCACCCAAACCTGCCCATCACAATGGTCCCTGTTAGGGTGACAATATTTGGATCTTGGGGAGCACTGGCTTTGCAACTGAATAAAGGTTTTACTTGGTGTCTCTGCAAAGCTGCTAACCACAAGACAGAATGATTATATTAAAAGTAATATTGCAAGGTGCTTAGGCAAGCATTTTCCTAACAATGTCATAGTGTTGTAAAGTATAGAGTAGGTCTGTGAGAAATGGAAGCGTTCCATTTTGACCAGGGTTTTGACATTTGGATGGAACAGTGTTCTGTTTCAACTTTTGTTTCTAGTTGAAACAGCTGTTCCATTCCGTTCCATCAAAATATTTTGCCATTTCGACCCTATTTCAATGTTTCACCCATAGGATATAATAGGGAAGGTTGAAACAGGCTGTAACTTTGTCATTTTGGCCTGTTTTGGATGCAACTTGCAGGAATGTTAGCTGCTTCCAAGAGCATGAAGTGTGACAATTTTCAAGAAGATAGGTGCAGGGGTTCAGAGAAACTGCATCCCAAAGTCTTGAGAGCAAAACTCATGTCACGTGTATGTGTTAAGTCACAGCAGGGTCAAAACTGCAGGCGTGCTAGCCCCTGCTGAGGCCACGAAGTTTGCCAGCTGTCAAGGAGATGAGTGCAGGGGCTTCTGGGTTCTGGGGCCCTGCACCTCTAGCTGCTGACAGGAAAAACTCATGACATAGGTGCTTGTGCAACTGTGTCTGTCTTGGGGCATGGGTGGGGGAGGAGGGGAAATTACTGCAGGCCTGGCTGCTAGGCTCTTCTGTGGCCACAAAGCCTGCCAGCTGTCAAGGAGATAGGTGCAGGGGGGTTCTGGGACTCTGCACCCCAACTGCTTGCAGCCTTTCCTGTCGCCTGCTGTGCACAGCTTGGTCTCTATGGCAGGCAGCTGGGTGGCTGCAAACAGCTGCCCTAATGTCTGTGGAGCCCCAGCAGAGGCACACGTATCTCCTGCTGGCAACTAGTGGGGACAGGGCTCCACGGACCCTAGTGCAGCTGCTTGCAGCATCTGGCTGCCTGTCACAACCAGCCCCGCCACTGAGCAGTGAGGCCCTGATGCATGGATCAGTGCGCAGGGAAAGACCCTGGGAGCTACATGAGTTAACTCAGATCTGCAACCCCTGGCATGTGGCCAGGAATGTGGTGTATAGGCTGGTGCATGGAGCCAGACCCTGGGAGCTGCATGAGGCAGCTTGGATCTGCATCCCCAATCAGTGCACGGGATAGTGCGTGGAGTCGGAACTTTGGGAGCTGCACAAGGCAGCTTGGATCCCCAATCCCTGGCAAGCGGCCAGGACACAGTGCCAACAGCGTGGCATGGAGCGATCCAGGAGGGATCAGGATCCCTGAGCACCATTCGGAGTAACTCGGGTCTACAACCACTGGCACAGGGCCAGCAGCTCAGTACAGACAATGCTGCACGGAAGGTCCAGGACTGAACTGAGTCCCAGCACTGCATGAAACAGCCTGGGCCTCCAAACTCTGTCAGAAGGTAGAGCCCTCGGTGCACGTAATGGTGCACAGGGCCGCCAGTGGCCCAAGGGGATTCAGCGGCCTCAGAAGCTTCACACGTGAGGAGCAACTTGGCCGAGGAGGACACGGACCATCTATCCAGGCCCCGGAGTCTTGAGCTACTGGGGAAAAGGATTCCCACAGGGGAGAAGCAAACTCCTCCTTGTTAGTAGGGGGCTCCTAGAAAGAAAGCAAAGGGAGAGGGCCCTTAAGTTTAGAGGCTACCTCAGGGTTGTGAAAAGCCCAAGGGGCATTAGGGTTCTTTCCCCCCGGTCCCTGGAGCAATGGCAAGGCTTCAGGGCCCGTCAAGGCCTTGGAGACCCTTAAAGAGTTTTATGTCTGATGCTATGCACCTCATATTTTGTAAGATAGTGCCTTATATTTTGTTATTCCTGACAAAATATATATTTTGTTATATATTTTGTGTAATGCTAGTTATTGATTCATTGCCATGTGATCACACTGAAATCCTTGCTGGGGCCCCTCCCTGCCCCCCACCTGTTGCTTATCCATTCTTGATTTGTGTTTACCTGTATTGGGGTACTATTTACCTGTTCCTATTTTGTCCTTACCTGTACTGACTTATTACTTGCCTGTTTCTGATTAGTGCTCAACTGTATTGATTTGTTACTTACTGGTTTCTGAGTGAACCCTCTAGTGGTAGTGTATAGTTTGCCCAGGGTACTGCTTTCAGAGTAAAAATGTATGTCAAAATTGTATATCTGTAAATATGTCTATTAATATACCTCTTTGTCTATTTTTATTAATACACCTCTATATAGTTAAGTACATATTGTCCTGATCTGTCTCTATAGGGAAGAGAGGGAAACTGGTTTTCAATTCCAGTTTCCTCTCTCAGCACTCTTACCTAGCCAACACCTCCTTTCCACTGGAGGACAAAGCACTTACCCTGGTGCACCTGGGCTACAGATATTTGTAATGAAATAAAATCTTTAGAGGAAATTCTTGAGCCATGGTATTTTATAATGTTTCTATTTACATTAAGAAGAATGAAATAGTATATTTTAACTGTTGTATTTGCTTTCCCTTGCATTTTTTTAAGTCTGAGTGTCAAAAATTTATACACTTTACAGTAACCACAGAACGGAAGAGCTGGTATGACATGAAGCTTTTCTGAGAAAGTAAATTAATATGCATACAGTTTTATACTTCAAAGATCAAAGCTTTTAATTTGCTAGGAACTAGATGGGGAATTATATATCAGGGAGACCACAAGATAAAGAATTTGAAAGCATATACAACAATTATATTGTGTTTTTTAAGTAAGGTGCAGTGAATATGAAGACATGCACTCCTTTTAAACTATTTTTTCAGATCAAAAGCTAATGTATTATTGACAAATAGTACTATGTTTTTTTTTATTCCTTTTCTTTCCTTGAAGTGGTCCCAATATTACTACTTACCTCTCTAATCTTTTATTGCCTTGAACTGTGACTATTAAAGATTCATTAACATAATGTATACTCAATTACCTTTCCTTGGTTGCACTGCCAGGATTCTGATTTGCAAATCATCAGATCCATCTTTCTCCTCATCAAAATGTCTTTTGACTTTATTATGTACAGCCCAACCATCTGTCACATTGACAGTGTTAATATGTATTGCTTCCCATAGATGGTCTCTATTATTTCAAATGAGTGCTTTTTTCTTCCTAAACCAGATTTTTGTAGCAAGACTGGAGTATGGAATTAAGTATTTTTGCTTCATTATATTGCTTGTTTTTTTCCTGAAATGCTGACAGCCTAGTTGACAGACATTTTAGCTTCACCCTAAACCAATGCCTTTAGTTTACCTGTTGAATGTATTCGAGCTGGAGCTCCATTATGTAGAAATAAATCATTCCCAGAATTGGGTTTGGCATGGAATTTAGCTTACTTCTGTCTTGGTATGTTGTTACTTGAAGTATCTTTACAAAAACATTACAAATGCCTTTCTTTACTTGACCCGACTTCCATGCAAGCCAGTAGCTAAACTTCCCTTTACTTTAATGGTACAGGTCCCGCAAATAGGTCTATAGATTCTGTGTGGTGATTTGTGTGCATGGTATTTGACTATAAATGTTAAGTAGTCTTAATGGATTTAATCTATCTCTGTATGGTATAAAAGTTTATATCCAGGCATAATCTGTAAATCATTACTGCTACATATAGCAGTAACTCATCAATGTCACCCTGCTTTTTCAGTATTTGTGATCATGAATAAAACTGCTTCCTAATATATACATTTCCTAACTAAGTCTTTCATTTCCTATGGCTATTGCCCATGCTAGTTGTTCCCTTTGTTGCCTTTATGATATTGGTAATACTTAGTTGCTCTGTCTTTTGCAAGTACCTCAGTTAACAAGTTAGTAATGTTGAAATGTTAGCGTGTCTTTTTCTGGTTTCAGTGATTTAGCTTCCAGTGTGGATGTGTGCTGTTCTCATTTTTTCTTTTTTAATAAAAAGTGCCCCCCAAGAGCTGAAAATCCCCTATTCCATATACGTTAAGGATATAATCCATTATTATGTCTTATATATAAGGTTTAGTCTTAGTCTTTCAGGGGGAGAAAAAAGGGACTAACTTCTGTGATGGTAGGAACAAACCTCCAGCAATTAGTTAACTGTTGAGTAATAGACAACAATGCTGACAATGCACACGCGCATCTATGTGTCTATATGGATAGATAAGGATATATACCAAATGTAAGATAAGGTTCTCTCCCCTAGATGAGGGGCTTTATTCCCCACGTTGACATTTGCTAATGGATATTGTACCTCTTGTTAAGTAAGAATGTTGGCTTGGACCTTGTGTCAGTGTCATTTATGAGGGGTAGGAATTGGAAAACAAGAGGTTAAAATATTCTTAGCCTCAGCATTATTTTCTATTACTGAACACTTAACTAATTTCTGGAGGTTTGTTACTACCATCATAGAAGTTAGTCCCATGTATATGTTTTTGCCTCATATATATATATATGGCAAAAACAAAGCAATCAGAAATTCATAGCTTGTGCAAATTGTCATAACCTCAGAGAAGCCAGTGGAACTATGCCATTTTATATTATCTGAGAAGCTGTTCTAGTATCATTTGTGTGCCCAATCCCATCAGCAATATGCTGTCAGTCCTGTTACTGGAAGGAATAACTTGTAAATAGATGGTGTTTTTTCTGAATTGTTAATCTGATAGGATAGCTATTTCTGGGTGCTTCCATAATAACCTTTATAGAATTTCTGGTATATCTATATAAGAAGCATCTTACACCTTTGCTGAAACTCCTGATAAAATAGGTTAGAAGTTTTTTTTTTTTATATCTGCCACAAAGCTGCCGACAATGGCATCACTATATATTTTTTACTGAAGATAAATATTTGAATGATGGCCTCTGTATATTTTAATTCTCTTTATGGTCAGTTTATAGAGGAGCTTATTGAGTCAACTGATATTTAGTCTGCTGGGTCTTTTTTTTAATCCTTATTCACAGCATCCTAATCTTTGGTTGAATGGACAACTTATTTTCTATTAAAGAATCTAGTTTCAACAACTGGTTGGCACCGTCAGATTTCAAATGAAGTAGCATACTTCATAGTGTTAATCTCAATTGAATCAGTTTCAGCTTCAATCCTTACTATGACATTCAGGCTTTTATATTCGCATGACAAACTTGGATCTTTGGGTTAAATTTTGAATTCTACCTCTTGAATTTTTTCTGTTATGGCACTGAGATATGTTTTATCAGTTTGATCCTTTCACTGCAGATTTATAGTAGCTGAAATAATTTCACTATCATGTAGACTGCAACTCTGTATCTTTTTTATACTGCACATTTCATTCAGTATCCTACAATTTTGATGGTGGTGGATTTCTTCATATCAATAATTTCAAATTTTCCACTCTTTTTGCAAATAAATCACAGTAAACCACTAGAAGTATATGCATTTTAATGAGATTGAAATTTGGCCCTTTATTTACTCTCTTTTAATGGAAAATAATTTTTAGGAAGTTTGTTAAAGCTCAGTGGGTGTGTCTACATGAGATGCTTTACTGCACAGTAGACTAATCTACTGTGCAGTAAAGTATCACTATGTAACTGTGTGCAGCAGCTACTGCATAGTAGATTACTCTACACCATGCTTTCCTACTACCTGTAGTAGATTTACCACACAGTAGCTATTTTGCAGTAGTACACAGATAGACAGCTGATCAGGAACAATTTCCTCCCAGTCATCCAAGGCAACAAGGGGTGGGAGACCTGTCCCATTCCCTGGGCAGCTGCCTACTTCCCAGCCCCCACTCCAATCTGCCATTCAGAGCCAGGACTGGGACATCATCCCTAACCCAGCAGCTACTTGCTTTCAGGGCAGAGGACAATTTCCCAGCCTCCATTCTGATATCAGAGCAGGGGTTGGGCAGCTTCCTGGGGCAGGGGTTTGAGGTGGGAGGCAGCTGCCCAAGAGGCAGGACAGCTCCCCTCACCCCCCAGTGCTCCCCCTGGTAGCTGGGAACTAGATGCATGTGTAGATGTGCTCCCAAGCAAAATGTACTATTCAGTAAAAAGCACAATAAGTTTTCAGCACATTAATAGCATATGTAAACTTGTCCAGTGTTGACTAGAGATGAATCAGGATTGCTCTCTATGAACTAAATAGAGGAGCAAAGATTAGCTCTTAATATCAGACTTGAGCTTCCATCTACTGAGTTCAACAGTACCTAAAATGGGAATCAGATGGATCAAGCTTGGGAATTACTGGAATAAATGCAGCCATAACCAGTTGGCATGGAAGAGTAAGCAAGTAAGAATAAGCAGTGCACTGCATAAACTATTATTCTAATGAAAAAAAAATTAAGTTCATGCCAATGCTGATGCTGGGCAATTTTTCTAAAGTAGTTAGTGAATTTATTCCTACTCTGATCTTTCTGAAAATATGACCTTTTATAGTGATTCATATTGGTCATCCAAAATTACTAGTCATTTTGGAAAATTTGGCCAAAAAGAGTCAGCATCGGTATGTGTGGGACACTAGTAAGAATAACGACAACTATTAAATAATATACTTTTGACTGCCTGCAGAAGTGCATCGTTTGCCTCAATAAAACAAAGACTGACAAAATAGCAAATCATTGTGGAGGTGTTCATTACATTGCCATTGCAATAATATGGTAATAACCCTTTGCTGCTCTTGTCAGGAAAAGCTGATGCATTTTTCATCACAAGGCCATGACTTACGGCCTCATTAAATTAATTGAGACATAATTTCTGAGTTTCTTCAGGATGTCATACCAGAGATTGTGCTTTTTATTTCTGACCCTGGATTTTGTGGGACATTTATTGTAACACATAGCATTGTCTTATTAATGATCCTTATGATTATAGCAGCCTTAGGCAACTATATTGCCTTTATTGGACGTCCTCATATCTTTTTCTTCTTATGTACTTTGATCAACGTTATCATGGTTAGATTATGTCTCATATGAATGAAAACATCTATCAGGGAATTAATATAAAATATCTGGACAACATATTGGCAGATACGTAGTTTTGTAGGTTTAATAGCAACTTTTGTTAACAGAAAACTAATTATCTTCACCACAGCATCCATGGTAACACTGTTAAACTGGAAATTATATTTGTACCCTTGAACCTGCTTCTGCTGGTCACTAACCTATTAAAGTATGACAATCTTCTTGGCAACAGCAGTAGTTTCATCCTGGACATTAATTTTAACATCATAAAAAATAGAGACAGTAGAAAGTAGCTCATTTTGGCTACTTATTCTGTTGACCCCTTTGCAAAGAATAAGTTTAAGTGCCACCTGGTAGGACCATTGCCATGTTGGAGCTAGAATAATATATAATCCCAGCTGGTATGCGACATATTACCCTCAATTATCTTTGCAGAGACTAGCCAGCATCAAAATCAATATGGTCCCCATTTAAAAGCTTTTCTTTTGTACTCTCTACTAAACACTACACAAATGTGAATAAAGAAAAAGTGAAGTTTGCCCCTTTGTTGAATATATAATTCCTTAGCTAAACCCTAAATATTGTGAGAGGCTGACTTGCATCCTCCTGACACTGCTGCAGTGGCCTTTAGCAGCTGCTGCATAGGATCACTGAGGGTTTGGTAATATTGCTTGGGCTGCTCATTTGGGAAGAAGCAGTACTGGGAGATTCTGGAAAAAGGCTAAATGGGTTGTACTGGTTAACACAACCACACTTATCAAAAAGAAAGTCCAAAGAACAAGGGGCACAGATTGAAGTTATGTTTCCCATGTGATTGGCCCCCTAAAACTACTCTACAGCTGTGCCATGACACATGAACAGCTGCAGAGCATTTTTAAAATGGGCGATTGCATGAAAAATTACCCTTATCAGATGAGGGATCAGATGAAGATGCTTCACTTTGGAGCACCTTAGGGAACTTGTGTTCCCTAGTATTAATTTGTGGCGTGATTGGGGCTCAGCTGATGCAGCCTAACCCTGCCCCTGTAGCTGTCTGCAGAAAAGGAGGGGGAGTGAGCGGAGGCCTGCACATCTGCTTCAATCCATGGTACTGTCTGACCCATTGCTTTGCCTAGGACTATTGAACAATATTTGCTTGTTTCTTTTTCTTTTCTTTTTTTCCCTTGCTTTATTTTTTTTTCTTTCAAAGTTTTGATCCTTCCACAATTTTTTTGTTCCTTCCTTCTTGTCATCCCAGACACCACTGCCACTTGGATTCAGTGTGACTGAGGAAACCATAGTGGCAGTGCACATCTGGGTGTCTGCCACTTTAAAGGCTAGAGGCAGGCAGCCAGAAGGTGCTTGAATAAGGAAACCATTTTCAAACCTAGGCAAGCCAGGCAGAGGCAGCAGTTTGCTGCCAGCCACCGAAGCAGTAACTTCAGCCAGCAGAGCTGCTGCTCCTAGAACATCTTGGAGGTAAGGGCAGGAGCTATGGGTATGGTTGGATGCTCCTGGTCCTGGGCATGACCTGAAACTGCATCCTGCCAGGGAAAGGTGGCCTGGTGGGGAAGTCTGTGGTGGAACAGCCCCCAAGAAATGCCAGGCCAGTTACCTCTCCTGTGAAAGGCAGGTAGGGGCACCTTAACCGCAGCCCCCACCAACAGGTAAGAGAGATCAGAGAGTAGTGGAATGGCAGAGCCAGGAACACCCAGAAGGGATGAAGGATCCTGGAGGCCCCAGAGGGGGTAGAGTGGTTGTGAAGGGTTATTGTGAGGGCCCGTGCAAAGTATGGTGCAAAAAGGGGCACTTGAAGGACTGTGTGTGAGGTGAAAAGTAGGGTTCCTGAGATGCTTGAAGGGCTGTACCAGGGGGGTACTGAGTAGGGTGGCAGGGGTGGCCTAAGTGACAGTACCTGTGCCAAACCCCACAAGTGAAAGAAGAGTCAAGTTGCCCAGCGAGGAGCTCAGGGTGGAGTCAGCCTGGTATCTGGAATAAGGTCAGACCACGTAGAGTAGGTAAACTCACAGGATCTGAAGGGCTGTGTGTGTTCTACCAGAGTGCAAGTAGTGAAGCCTGATGGCCCAAAACAGGTCACTCAAGGGAGCAAAGCAGTAGAGAGTGGCCCAGTGATGGGTGGTATGCAAGAGGTCCCTATAAGAGTGGGGCGGAGTGAGTGTGAGCATGTAAGAGGTCCAATGACAGACTGAGTTTACCTTGACCTGAAGCCAGGGAGCAATAATAGTCTGGATGCCATCTGTGAGGCATGAGCCATGGTGTTGGGGTGGTTCAGAGCAGTAGATAGTACCCCCTGGCATTGGGGTGGTGAATGGGCAGCCTCCCAGTTAATATATTATGAAAACATTCAAGTCATAGCAGGCAGGCAAGTCAGGGCAGACTGCCGTAGGCAGGTGGATGGGCTAACTTGTGATCTGGCCCGAGGAAGGCCCCCTGTCACACACAGCTTTTTCCCTGCAATCAATTAACATGCTTGTGGGGCAACAGCTGAAGCCAACCAGCTTCACCCCAGCTCTGGCTCTGGTTCATTGTTTTGGGAAGGTCATGGTGGCTTCCTTTTCAATACCTGGTGGGCATCTGGCTGCATACCATGTGTCCTCAAAGCTTAGCATGGGGCAGTTTGCACTTGACCAGCCCCCTGTGATCACTGCTGGGAGCTGAGATCCAGCCCTGAGGACTCTGACCTCTTTCCTCTTTGACAGAGGGAATATTTAACATGTCAGCATGAGAAGCAATGGAAAACAAGCAGAGCAGGGCTGACAGAATGTCAACAACATCCTGCCCCAACCACAGTCCCTAAGAGAGAGAAAGCCAACCCCTTCTATAAATGGATATGTGCTGGCTGGGGTTTGCCTAGCCTGAGTTGGAGATGGGGGGCAGGTGTGTCAGTGCTCCCTTGCCTCGCAGCCCCCCATAACCCTTCCCCCCCAACTCAGGCTGAGAAAATTCCAGCCAGCAGCATGCCCCCCTTCCTCCTCACTTCCTGTTGACAGCTCCAGAGCTGGGAGTGGTGGGGGCAAAGCTGAGGGAGAGGGATGGCTCCTTAGACTAAGGCAGGCTCCTGGAGCTCCTCCAGGCAGGCTGTTTTCCCCCACTTCAATCCAATAGGTGACTGGTTGGGGTGGGAGGGGACTTGAATTCATGGTGCTTTACATAAAGTTCCATGAGTTAGAACAGGGGCCTGCACATCTGTCACTGCCCAAAGATTCTTATACTGAACTTGACACTAGAGCCATAGGTGGCCAAGTTTGCTGGGCCTTCTTCAAGTCTCTCCTAGGTAAGACGCAGAGCAAGACTGATGGCAATTCACAGAGCCCCTTTGTTTGGAAACAATAGCTTCCCTGAGTGGTTTCTGCTCTGTTTACATACAGGTCAGTCACGTCATACGTGCATTTAACTTGCACGAATTCAACTATACGCAGGGTGGAGGGGCGGGGCTTGAGCTTGCACGCGGCGCTGCCGCTTACCTGGAGGCCCATTCTGGTGGTGATGGCCACTACCTCCAAAACCTCCTGCTGTTGCCATGGAGCCATGCCTGGAGCTGTGTGGCCAGCCACTGGGCGGCAGCAACAGCGTGGTGGTGACCAGGGGGCATGCAGCCATCCCCACCACCACCCCGCGCTGCGCCGCTGCCACTAGCTGCATAGCTCTAAGCATGGCACCACGTGCAGACTCAAGCCCTGCCCCACTCCCACCCTGCTTATAGTCACTGATTTTTCGACTTACGCGATTTTTGCTTTACATGCTGACTTCAGCACCTAACCCCCGCCTAAGATGCGACTGACCTGTACTTGTTTCTTCTAAAATGGTCATATAATTGCCTGGAAAACTAAATTTAACATAAATATAATGTATGAGAAATAGGACCTCCTACTTTAGGATACATTTTGCAGTATAACAGAATGGTTGCTATGGAAATATTTTGCTTATATTAACTTATATTTTCAGATTTCAAAGTAGGGTTTATAATGAACTATTGGTTGTATTATTTATATCTATCAGCACAACTAAAAGACAGTGCTTCTTACCAATAGATAAGTTAACGATGTTATTTTCATCATCTTTCCCCTTATTAGAGCTGCTAACATTTATTTATTTGTGTTTAGGTATTTCTGTTGTACTCACTGTAATATGAGAGCAACTAATAGTATCCTTCTACTGCTGTGTGTTCTGAGTAAAGCCAGAGGCATTTAAATTGTGTTCCTCTGGTTAAAACATAATTCAACATAGGTACAATGCAATATATTTTTAGTTGAAATATGCTAAGAAAAATGACGCAATTCTAAATTCTAGAAACAATAGAAAATGCCACCAGAAGGACCTTCCTGGCTCAAATTGATAATTTATTAATGATTGTACTGGAAAATTACAAGGAGTATTTCATAAATATGAAATACTAAAGTTTTTAATAAGAATTATTAGTTGCTTTGAGCAATTATTCTAGTGTAATTTTTCATAACTGTCACCAGGCTGGATCATTGTTACAGTTCTACTTCCATCCCCTCTTTCCTTCTTCCCCACTGTGGAATGGAGAGGCTTAAAGCTATATATATCCAATCCAAAAGCTAATATGTGCATTTCTTAAACAATATCTGTATTGTAATGCTTCATTGCAATATGGTTTGATTTTTTTTTCATGTTTTCTCCAAATGTTGATAGTGCATCTAATTGATGTATGAAGTGGTCTGCAAGCAAATGTATATATGCTAGAGTTATAGGTGTTTAACCTCCAGACTGTGGGCCAGATCTAGCCTACAGCACTGTAGGACCTGCCACATGGGGCTCCCCCATGGTTCCAGAAATTTGACAGGGAAAACAAGTCAGAGTCATAGAAACGTAGGGCTGGAAGGGGCCTCTCATCCAATCCCCTGTCTGAGGCATGATCATCTCTATCCAATATACGTCATAATCTAAACTCTACATAAGACTGCCATCAACCCTGACACTACACAGGTCTAACACCCTAACCTGCTACAGGTAAATCAAGGGAATCACGGTAGCCATTGTTTTGCTTCTATAAAATGTTGTCAATATATGCTCAAGAGGTCCAGGGTAGATGGCTACAACCCCTGCTACAGACGAAGGCAAAACCTCCTTCAGGACACACCAGTCTGACCATGGGATAAAATTCCTTCCTGATCCCAAGTATGGTGATTAGTATGACTCTGAGTGTGGGGGCAAGACCCTCTAGCCAGGAAACCCTGGCTTTGGTCCAAGATGGAGAAATGACATACACCAAAGTCCACAGCCTTGGCTGTAACCAACATGCATGGCCTCTGGGAAGACTTTAAAACACCCAGACACATATAGCAAACAATGTATTGGAGGAGGCAACCAGCAAAGCCCAGAAGCATGGGAAATATCCATGGTAGAACACAGACATACCTATGCCTAGATCAGTCCTGACCAGTGGCTGCCCAGCCTCTTCTCAAACACCTCCAATGATGGAGAGTCCACAGTTTCCCTAGGCAGTCTATTCCACTGCCTCACTATTTTAACAGTGAAGACGTTTTTCCAGATATCCTATCTAAACTTACTTTGCTGCAACTTCCAGCCATTAGTCTGTGTCCTCCTCTCTGCAGTGGGAAAGAATAGGTGCTTTCCCTCTTCTTTATGGTAGCTCTTCATCTACTTGAAGACTGCTGTCGTGTCTCCTCTTAAGTGCCTTTTCTGCAAGCCAAATATATCTGGCTCCTTCAACTTCTCCTTGTATGATTTGTTTTCCAAGCCCTTAATCATCTTTTTTGCCTACCTCTGGACCCTCTCGAACTTCTCCACCTCCTTTTAAAACTGTGGAGCCCAGAATTGCACAATGTGATGAGACAGTCCCCAGATGCCAAATTTCCAGACCTATGAGGAGCCCTGGCCCCTGAACACTGGATTAGGCCTCCAATCCCAGCGTGACGACTGAGGTGGGAGGGTTGCTGCACCCAAGGCTAAATACCAGAGGGTGTGGTGCTGAGTCCACAGGGCCAATTCCAGCATGTGGGAGCAGCAAGGCATGGTATGGAGAACCCAGGGCCCAATCCTGGCATGCAGGAGCAGGAAACAGTGGTGCCAGGCCCCTGGTGCCCAATCCCAGTGGCCCAGGCAGGGAGGAGATGGTGATGGCCTGCAGGGTCTGATTTGGTCCACAGACTGGTCCTGCACCTATTTTCTGGCCCACAGGAACAAAACGTTGAGCACCACAGTGCTACAGTACTGTATTTATATTAAAGGAATTTTAATTCTATTACACCAATTTAGCTGAAGGACACCATCTGTACAATCTGTATATTAACTATGTACAAAGTAATTGTGTGGAATTCATATTCAGCATGTATAAGATGTTTATCTTTAAAAATAGACCTATACAAACTTGTAAAGGACCACACAAAATCTAAGTATATTTTATTTTCCTGTCTTTTCCAAGAAACACAAATTTGTAGGACTTCAAGGGAAGTTCACTCTGTTTGAAAAACATTCAGACTATTGTATAATTGCATGAGGATTATTTTTTCTCAAACACAGCCTGGGCGTTGAGACCTTCCAGGGTAACAGTGTCACTGAATATGCTTCTATGTTGCTATGCCATAGGGATATACCTAGTGGTATACTGATATACCTATAGAGTACAAAGGAAATAAAAATCAGTTATCTAAGCCATATATGTACACCCCGAAAAGCTTAGAGATGCATATATTTGTCAGAAAAAAAATGTGATACATGCTGGGGGGAAAAGAAAAGAAGAAATAGTTATATTTTTAAAAATCTAAAAATGTGTGTCTGAAAATGAGAAGAGGAGGGTTCAGTATTCATAAATGATAAAGTGTTGCTTAAATGTTAATTTGAAATACTCTTTAGTAAGCATTTATTTCAAGTATGAATTCAAATTCACTGTTATGTAGCCTACAATTTTACTTATGTAGAAAGTGGATGCAACATCATTAAATGCCATATGAATAATAATTGGTTCCTTGGTTTTCTACTCGGTACCCAATTCACTAGATCTCTGGTGATTTTGTAGCTGATAGACCTTGCACAACAGGATCTAGAGAGCATATTTCTCTCTTACTGCTTCTGTCCTATTCACTTCTACCTTTTATGCCATTTCACTTATTTATTTTTCTTACCATCTAAACATTACAACTTATTATTTCTATATTAATAAGAAAATATTTTTTCTTTCTCTATAAGAGGTGGAAGGCAAGAGTTAAGGCTCCTCAGGGAAGAGGATATGTGTCATTTTCCCTGTGCTTTTATAGTGTTTTTATTACTGCTACTGATCTATCATATGAAATATCCCTCTTAACCATAAAAAAAACATTTTTATACCTATTTAAGTACCAATATTATTTAAATTATTAGTCATAACATATACTCTGCTAAACAGAACTATTAAGATAGATTTTAAAATTGCCCAAAAGAAGTTGCAGTATTTCTACCAATTTATCTACTGATGCTGTTTTTCATGGATTAATTTAAAATAACTGAAACATGCAGAAAGATGATCAGGGGAAATTACTTGCACTGGTTACTTACAATTACGTTTTTAGGTTTTTTTTTAAAGTTTGAGTAGAAAGGGTTTATCATACTTTATTTTCTCTTGTATTGCATGCCCCCAAATAAGACAGAAAGGGACCTGGGGGTTACAGTGGACAATAAGATGACTAGGAGTCAGCAGTGTGCCCTTGTTGCAAAGAAGGCTATGGCATACTGGGCTGGTCTCAAGTGGCACCAAGGAAAGTTTAAATATTAGGAAAAACTTTCTCATAAGGAGGGTAGTAAATCCCTGGAACTTGTTACCCAGAGAGGTTGTGGGATCTCCTTCCTGGGAGGTTTTTAAGATGGGGCTAGACAAAGCCCTGGCTGGGATGGTCTAGTTGGGGATGGTCCTGCTTTGAGCAGGGGGTTGGATTAGATGACCTACTGAGGTCCCTTCCAACCCTAATTTTCTCTGATTCTAAGACATGCACTTTGTTTCTGGAAGGCAAAACAGTGACAAAAAGGTTTGTCCAGACTCATGGCCTAAAACTGTCTTTTTCATGAAGATGCTACACTACAAGATGCCTTCCAATTTTTTTTGTCCCTGCCAGGAGGCATGAGAAAGTGCAGTCCAGTTTTGGTGCTTTCTGGTGCTACCCCAGTACTATATATTACTCCATACCCTTAAGGGATACACATCACCAAAAACTGATGCTGATTTGAGAATAGCTGTGAACAGGTACGCACTGGACTAAACCCCCTTAATTCTGGCAAGAGCTAACCATTGCTCTGTGGGCATAAATTCCATGTTTCCAATATGTGTCAACTAGGCTTGGCAAGGACAAAGAAGCTGGCAGCCATTTTGTAGCAGTGTCTTTATCCTGTGTCTTCAAGCAGTGAAGAAAACCAGTTTCCCATCTTAAGATATACACCCTAACTTTGGAGGCCTGCTTTTTTGGGAAAAGGTGTGTTAGTGGTATGTGAGTAAACATAGCATATGTTTACTTGTTCAAATAGGCTTTAACATGGAAAAAGCTAGCTTTGCAGCTATGCATTCACTCTGTAATGTTGTATTGTAGGTCCATGCTGACGGTGCTGTATTTTTCAGTTTCCCTTTGGTATCACAAATCTGCAATATGTGTTAAGTATTTATTGTATATTTTTGTGACATGAAATGCAAGCAATGAATAATTAATTAATGAAGAATTTAATGGAAGTTCTCCTTGTATACCTTCAAGAATATGAAGATTGTTGATCAATTAAAAGCCAGAATAGAACATAGAAAAGACAGTTCATGATAAAAAAAATATACAAACAAAGGAGGGGATTTAATTCTTATTTATCACTTGGAAACGAAGAAGCAATCTCTATGAATATTTTGATACTTATATCAAGAAAAATAAGTGAGATTTCACAAGCTGCATCTCTCTGGCAGTGATTTTTGAAGTAAGAGTCAACCCCACAAGAAAAGTTACCTTTTTCTCTATCTGCTGTTCCTTCCTTTCCTCTTGCATATGGCTTTGTCTTAAGCAGAATCAGGTTCCAAAACTATAACAGCAAAAGCAGCTCTAATTCATCTCAACTAAAAATTTCCTTTCTGAAAACCAAGAAATAAAACAGAGAATAAAAAAAAGTTTGTTACCATCCTCAGTGCCTTAAAAGAGATGGTCAAACAAAACTTTTCCTTTCTCCTGCATTATATTGGATGGTGTAACAGAGGGCTTGACTCTGTAAGGTGAGGGTGGGACAGGCAGTCGATTGGGTACTGGCTGCAAGAGATGGCAAAACAGCCTACAGGGGAGGCTGGTAGACTGCAGTCAAGACTATGATGGGAATAATAGGAAACCCCTGGATCTAATGTTAAGAGGCAGAATAGTAGGGACAAACACAGGCTACAGAATAGGTAACCTGGTGTTAGAGGGTGAGTGGCACCTGAGTCCTGTTGCAAGAGGAGCAAGGGTCAGGTGACTGGATAGAAGAGATGTTGGGAGCTCTATGAGCTTGCCTTCAGAGCTAGGGAGGCAGCCTGGCTCTGGTCTCTGAAGAGAGAAGAGTTCCCAGAAATCAAAGAGTGGACTGTGAACATGGAAGTTGAAGTCTTTATGATGACACCAGTGCCACAGTCTTCGGTTGACTACCTTGATCCATCTCTCCCTCCTCAGCCCATGACCTATAACTGGGAGGATAGAGGAAAAAAAGACCTGTACCCCTAAGCCCTGCTCCCACAGCCCTGCAGCCATTCATGACCCAGCTGGGATTGCTCTGAGCCATATCATACATGCCCACATGGATAAGGAGTAGTGGTCAGAGGGTCATATAAAATTTGGGATCCTCTCCACTACATCCTGGATTTGGCAGCATACCTCCTGGGCTGGACAGTGAGGAAGATCCTCAAGTCCTCCCTTGTCCTGGAAGGTGACCCTGGTCAACCCTCAGCCTTCATGGGGAGAAGGGCCTGGCAGTAGGAGTCAATTTCCTGCTCACCATTCCTGATGGCACTCAGTCTCTGGACTGCGGACTGGAGCTCTTCTATCTGGTACCTCAGAGACTCCAAAGTGAAGCAGATCTCACAAGGGGAGGTGGCCATGCTCCCAGTCCCATGTGCCTGGAATCATGCCAGGCAGCCCGCACAGCTGAGAGTCAGGGGTTCTGTTTGTGTGGAGCCCAAAACCATTGATTCCATCTGGGACCATGGGTTCCTTCTGGGGCTTTGGCTTCCACAATCACAGTCTGCTCTTTGGTGAGAGAAGCAGCAGTCTGCTGGGAAGAGATGGCCTCCACCTCACTTCACTGGGGAGGAGTCTCTTCTCAGCCAGAATGGCTGACCTGCTCACCCAGGCTTTAAACTAAGGCCACCAGGGAATGGGGAAGACAACCATCAAAGCAAGCCCACTAGGCAAGGCCTACAAAACCAATAGGTTAGGGCAGCCAAGGGATTCCACTCCTACCCCAACCCTGGAATGGTGTCCTCCTGGGAATGTGAGGAAGGCAAGGGCTCCCAATGAGATGCTTACATGTCTGTACACCAATTCCAGGAGCTTGGGGAACAAACAGGCAGAACTGGTCCTCCTACTAAATGGATGATTACTCAAGAATGACTATGATCTCATAGGAATAATGGAGACTTGGTGGGATTCCACCTATGACTGAGCCACAAGTATAGATGGCTATACCTTGGACAGGAGAGATCGTGCTGATAAAAGGGGTGGGGGTGTAGTTCTCTATGTCAAGGATAGCTACACATCCCTGCAAGCTGACACTGGCACCGAGGAAGGATGACTAGAGACCCTCTGGGTTAAAATACATGGGGAATGTGGCACAGGGGACACAATGGTGGGAATCTACTACAAACCACCTAACCAGGAACAAGAGCTTGAGCAGGAATTCACCAGGGAACTGGCTGAGGAAGCATGCTCTCAGTGCATGGTTGTCATGGGAAACTTCAACTGCCTGGACATCACATGGGAAGAGCACTCAGCCAAATCCAAATGGTTGCAAGGCTTCCTCACATGTGTGGATGAGCTCTACCTCACCCAAGAAGTCTGTGGACCAACAAGAGCTAAAGCACTGCTGGACCTAGTACTGGCTAAAGGGGATGATCTAGTCAGCAACCTAAAAATTGATGGAAATCTGGGAGACAGACCACGAGCTGATCACTTTTACTATCCATCACAAAGCTGGCAAGTCAGTCAGCAATGCAGAAATCCTCGACTTTAGGAAAGCTGACTTTGATAAGCTCAGGAGGCTTGTTGTCAAGGCCCTAAGGGACCATGACGTAACAGGGAGAGGAGTCCAAGAGGAGTGGTCACTCCTTTAGGGAGCAATCTGGAAAGCACAAGGGGTGTCCATCCCATCTCAGAGGAAAGGTAGCAAAAGGGCACAGCAATCCCTTTGGCTCAGTAGGGAACTCATGGACCTCCTATGCTAAAAAAGAGAGGTTTATAAAGAATGGAAGATAGGAATCACCACAAAGGAGGATTACTGTGCACTGGTCCGTATGTGTAGAGAGCAAACCAGGAAAGCCAAGGCTGCAATCAAATTCCATGTGGCTACATGCATCAAGGACAATAAAAAGTATTTTTTTAGATGTGTAGGGAATCAGAAGAAAAGCAAGGGTAACATTGGACACCTGCTGAACCAAATGGGGCAACTGACAACTGACACCCATGGTTGCTTAACGGGTAATTTGCATCAGTTTTTCATCAACCCAAAGGGACCACCCTGCCTAGCAAAATACGGGATGGCCAGGGTAAGGGTGATTTTTTACCCAGCATTGGTGTAGACCTTGTAAAAGAACACCTTGAGAGGCTGGACACCTTCAAGTCAGTGGATCCTGGCAGATTGCACCCCAGAGTATTTAAGGAGCTGGCAAGAGTCATAGCCCAGCCACTGGCAAAGACTTTCAAAAACTCCTGGCACTCAGGTGAAGTACCTGAAGATTGGAAAAAGGCCAATGTGGTGCCCATCTTCAAGAAAGGGAGGAAAGTAGATCCAAGGATCTACAGACCAATCATCTTGACCTCAATCCCTGGAAAGATTCTAGAAAAAAATCATCAAAAAGACTATTCTTCACAAGCTGGCTGATGGCAACATCCTGAGGGACAGCCAGCATGGGTCTGTTGCAGGCAGGTCTTGCCTGACCAATCTTATCACCTTCTGTGACCAGGTGACATATCACCTGGACAAGGGAGAAGAGACTGACATCATATATCTGGACTTTAAAAAAGCCTTTGATTTGGTGTCCCATGATCTCCTCTTGGAAAAATTGGCCAACAGTGGCCTCAGCTACATCACAGTCTGATGGATGGGGATTTGGCTCTGAGGCCAGACCCAGAGAGTGGTGGTCAATGGGAGTGAATTATCATGGTGCTCTGTGACCAGTGGTGTCCCCCAAGGCTCCATCCTTGGACCTGTTCTCTTTATCAACGATATAGATACTGGTGTCAGCAGTGGAGTAGCCAAGTTTGCCGATGACACCAAACTTTGGAGTAGAGTGTCCACACCTGAGGATAGGCTAGTGATCCAGGCTGACTTGGATAGGTTGAAAAAGTGGGCAGATATAAACCTGATGACATTCAATACTGATAAATGTAAGATATTTCACCTTGGGGGGGAGAAACCCACAGCATGCTTATAGGCTCAGCAGTGCTATGCTCACTAGCACCAAGGCCGAAAGAGACTTGAGGGTCATGATTGACCATAAGATGAACATGAGCCACCAATGTCACATCACAGCTGGTAAAGCAAACTAAACTGTGGCTTGCATCCATAAATGATTCTCAAGTAAATCTCAGGATGTCATCCTCCTGCTGTACTCAGCCTTGGTGAGGCCATAGCTAGAGTACTGCATCCAATTCTGGGCTCCACAATTCAAGAAGGATGTGGAGAAGCTTGAGAGAGTCCAGAGGAGAGCCACATGCATGATAAGAGGACAGGAGAATAGGCCCTATGAAGAGAGGCTGAGAGCCATGGGACTCTTCAGCCTGGAAAAGCGCAGGGTCAGGGGGGACCTGGTGGCAGCCTATAAGTACATCAGGAGCTGGGGGAATATCTGTTCACCAGAGCACCCCAAGGGACGACAAGGTCCAACAGTTACAAATTCCTCCAAGATCATTTTAGGCTGGACATAAGGAAAAACTTCTTTACTGTCCAAAGCCCCAAGGCCTGGAATAGGCACTCTCCAGAGGTGGTGCAAGCACCTACTCTGAACTCCTTTAAGAAGCATTTGGATGGTTATCTTGCTGGGATCCTCTGACCCTAGCTGACTTCTTGCCTTTGGGGCAGGGGGCTGGACTCAATGATCTCCCAAGGTCCCTTTCAGCCCTAATGTCTATGAAATCTATTAAATCTATAAAATCTTCTAGGAAGGAACTGAGGCTGTGGGTCTTGTGCCTGTATCAGGCAAGAAGTCCAGGTAGGAGTGGGTAGAAGTGGAGGCTGCCCAGCCAGAGGCAAATCTGAGGTTAGAGACCAGGAAGGGCAACCCTAAGGAATAGCTAACAGTGAGAAGAGCCTAGGGGAGAAAGGTGCATAGAAGCTGAAAAAGGGGCAAGATACCAGTATTATTCATAAATCCTTACATGGATCTGGGGCCCAGGAGGCTGCATGGCCTGAACCTGAATAGCTGTAGACTGAAGGCAATAGCCCAGCGCAAGTCAGGGACCCAGGGGTTTGAAACCAGTATAGGGCCATAGATCTTAGTGGATAACTGAATGAAATCTATAAGGCATGGGCATATCTATGAGGGTGGTTGGAGATCATGGCTATAGCTGTTAAAGTGGTAAGGCTACAATTACGGTGTATAGGGCCCAGAGCCAAAGAACCAGTGCCCATAGGGGTTATAGCCCACAGGGAGGCTTGATGTATGGAGGGGTCACAGCCCCACAGAGAGACAAGTGAGATGAAGAATCCAGCTAAGGGCAGTAGCAGTATAATCACTTTAAACTGGGAATGGGGAGGGTGATAGCTTCCCAAATTAACATAATACTGACATCATGGCTTTGTTGACTGTAATGGGGATCTTTACTATCAAGGAAAACTTCCCTTTCTCCATTTTTTTCTGTGGTCACACCCTACATTCTGAAAGGACAGGAGTCAGATGCAGGGCCACAACATTACCAGCTTATCTCTGGAAGGATCTTTCCTCATTGTCAGTAGATGAAGTCTTGTTTTTTCAATGTGCAAAAGCACCGGACAACTTGAAAGCATTCTGGGAGGTTCATGTATAGAATGCTAAGATTTTGTAGAGCAAAATTTTATGTCAGAAAAGTCTGTCAATCTGTTTGGCACTCTTGTTAGTTTCTGGTTCTGTCAGAATCATCCTCCCCATTAATGAAGGACTTTCTGATCCAGTGAAAGCACTGTAGCAGCTACTAAAGACTACTGAACCAGCTTTAAGTATTTCTACACACTTCCCAATTTGTTTTTATAGTTGTCTTAGAAAGAAGCGAATTTTCTTCACATAAAAAAAATTAATAAATCAAATAAGAGTTTGCCAAAGGATTTGCCTTCTGAGGGCTCAGAGGTATTAAATAAAGAGAGAGAATCTCTGTGATAATTGGGGTGTTTCCCCTCCTTTGTACTACAAGGTATGTCTTGAGACTTAGCATTAACTGAAACAGTGCCCATTGTTCTGCTATAGACAGATGATATACAAGTCTAAATTGCTGCCTAAGATGTAACAAAGAGTGATGAAATGAATACTGCGACTGCTTCATCACATCAGCAGTTCTGATAAGATGGTCATTCAGGCTAGAAATAGGCATCAACAAATGAAGCAGATCAGCTGTGCCAGGATGCATCCAAACATAGCTGACAGGCTTCATTGGATGCAACACGTCCCATCATCCCACCTACTGATCTCATGGGACAATAGGCCATGTATTCACTGTTTTGAGAGGCATATCCCTGCAATTTCTGTGGCATGTCTCTAGAAGTAGAGAAAGCCTTTCCCTGCTTCCAGAGATTTCCAGGGATGTGTCTCCAGAAACATGACAAGGTTCTTTGGGTAGATGTAATATCTTTTATTAGACTAACTAAATAGTTGGGAAAAGTGTTCTTTGCAAACTTTCAGGCACAAATGCCTTTCTTCAGGCATAGGGAAAGTCTGTTGGTGTTTGTGTGATTTCCTGGGTAGAATAGAAGCCAAAATGCAAAATGCAGGTCTGTGAAGAAGCACGTGTGTGGCAGTAAGGCTCAAAGGGAATGGGAGACAACAGATGTGAAAATGTAGTTGGGGAGGAAGGGGGAGAAGGTGATAAAATGTACCTGGTAAATGCAGACAGGTTAGCTAGGGTTATCAAATGGCAGATAGACATTGGATTTATGGCACATTATCACCTATATTTAGTCCATGATTTTTTGTACATGGTAGATTTATGAGGTGAAGTTCATAGGCTCACACATGAAACATGTTTTGTAAATTCCTTTTGAGGATTAGAACAGAGAGATTGGAGAGAGAGAGGTTATCCTGTGAGAGGTGTGCCCTACAGGTAATTGCGTATTTGTGTCTTTGATATATTTTTGGTGAGCGCTCATTCTAGTATGCAGTTGTTTGGTTTCTCCTACACATTTTCCATCAGGGCATTTAGTGCACTGGATGAGATATATTACATTTCTGGAGGTGCAGGTATAAGATTCAGAAATGATGTGTTGTGGAGGTAGTTATTGTAGGAGTGCTGGAGATGTGTTGGCAGGTTTTATATTTTTTGTCCTGGCATGGTCTGGATCCATTTGGTGTCCTTTGGACATAGGAAATTTGCTTCTCGTGATGAGGCTGGTGAGATTTGATGCTTGCTTGAAGTCTAGGATGGGTGGTTCTGGAGAGATCTCTTTAAGAATTGGGTATTCTTCTAGTATAGGTTATAATCGTTTGAGCCTTTTCTGTATAAGTTCCAGGGAAGGATAGTATGTCATAACAAATCATGTATAATACATGGGAATTGCAAAGAACATTTTTTTCCAACTATTTAGTTGGTCTAATGAAAGATATCACATCTACCCAAAGAGCCTTGTCTTCCTATGTTCTTAGACCAACATGGCTACAATGTAGAACCCTCTCTGGAAGCATGGAACCCCAACTTTCCCTGCTTCCAGATAAATGCCCTAGAGATCTAGGGGAAACACTTCTGGAAGGTTGGAAAGCTTAGCTGGTGCTCCCAAGGCTTGAGGAGCCTGATCCTTCATGGAAATTCGCCAGGGCTTGAAAGACTCTCAATTCCTGAGAGTGTCTGCCTTGGGTGGCTGAAGAGTGCGGGCAGCTAAAGACTGCCCGCATGCTCCCGCAATAAACAAATAGATGTCTACCACAGTAAGGTAGCACAAATTTCTTTTGTTGTGGCCACATTGTGGCATGATAAAATGTATGGACATCTGTTTGCTTTTGCTTTGTGCCACCATAATAATAATTATGCTTGCAAAAAAATGGATGAAAGGTGATGTCTGTTTCCACCCTGTCTACAGTACATAATCTTCAGAAGCCACTTTGTTGCAATCTGCCTTCAGGTGAAGTATAGTTATTATATACCCGTGCACCTGTGTTTCTAATCTAATTCCATTCTGTACTCCATACCACCCTTCATTTTCCTCCTCTTCAGTTATAGGAAAAATTGGCATTATTGCTTAAACTGAGTGATGTATATAAGGCTCCTCATGTACAGTGGAAAAAGGATTCTGATATACTTCTGAAATTTCTTTTCTTCCAAAGAAGAAAAGTACTCTTCATCCCTTTCCTCAGCCTGATAACGCTAAAAAAAAGGCGTATATTGTCTCAAGTTCTGAGTGTTAGCATGTGCTTCCATTATTTTATTTCTTCAAGCTCATGACTAGTTCACAGCTTTTGGCCTGCAGACTCTGCAGTTTCATAAGAGTCACTGTGGCATCCATCCCTTATCAATGTAGGGTTTTGGCCTTTGGATTCTTTATGGCACTAATAATGTTCACCAAGTACCTTGGTTGGCAATTTCAGTCCATTTTTCAACAATGATGCTTATCATGAACAAGCTACAGAACCTGTGTTTTACCATCTCCAACTGGAATGCACATGGTTTCAGTACAGTTTGAAGCTCCATATGAACATCCTGAAGTTGTGAGCCATCAAATTAGCCTGCATCTTACTTCTGTCTGTTATATGGAAATATATTCAGACACATAGTGGACAATGCAATATACAAATAGGTAGGGAGCTCCTTGATTATCCTTTCTTTTCCTCAAAGTTGTCAAGTTAGAATGAGGCAGTAAAATAGACTGTGTAGGAAAGTTTGGAATCTCTTTCATCGGAAGTTTTCAAGAAGAGGTTGTATAACCATTGGTCAGGGATGGTCTAGGAATAGCTATGCCTGGAGCACACTGTAAAAAGCAACAGTTGGAAGTCCAAGTGCCCCTTCATATACAGAATGCTGAGCTTTGCAGGCCTTGGGGCTTTGGACAGTGAAGAAGTTTTTCCTTATGTCCAGCCTAAAATGATCTTGGAGGAATTTGTGACTGTTGGACCTTGTCATCCCTTGGGGTGCTCTGGTGAACAGATATTCCCCCAGCTCCTGATGTACATCCCTGATGTACTTATAGGCTGCCACCAGGTCCCCCCTGACCCTGCACCCTAACCCTGCACTTTTCTTGCTGAAGAAAAGTGATGGTCTCATGTGGGCGAAGCACTGTGTGGGGGGGGGAACACTCTCCACTGTCTTCTTCAATCTGGGGAAATTAAATATAACCTGCTAACTAGAACTCCCTTTTCTGTATCCCCATATCACCACCATAAACTTATCCCAGATGTTTTAATCTTTCATAACAAAGCCAGTTGTGGATCTTTGCTTCATTCTCTTGCTGCTGAACTTGGTCTTCTTCACTATCCACCTGCTGTAGCCTGCACTTCTGGTTTCACCGCTGACTTGTTGATCAGCCGCTGAATGAGCAAACCAGTAAAAAGAAGACCCAAGGAAAAGTGAAGGCGGGGATGTTAAAAAGGGGGGCCAGGGGGTAAAGGGTAAATAGTTCAGAGCCATAAAGCAGGCTCCCAGAGCCAAGGCACTGCTGCTTGCTGCTCCGGTGAAATTCCTATCCCCTCCTGCCCCTCTGCTTCACATGGCCTGACCAGCATAGCTTCTACCTTAGGCAGCAAACTGCCTGCACTGAAACCAGCAGGGCATGGAGCTTAGCTGAGCTCCTGGACATGGGTTACTCCAGAAAAATCCTATCCCCTCTTGTCCATTTAGTTTACTCTCTAGGATTCTCACAACTGATGGACAGATATAGGATTTTGAAAAGGGGGATGCAGATGCTCTGGTGTATCTGCTAGCCAGCACACCTGTTTCAATGAAGGAGCTAATTGCTGACACCAGAGCTAGGGTATTGGTTAAGTGGAATAGAGCTCTAAACCCAGCTGCTGGGAATTAGGACAGGAGTGGAAAATCCCATCCCCAGTCCCCCTCTCCTCTCTATACTGCTAACAAGTCTGCTAAAAAAAAAGGGAGCTAACTGCCCAGGAGGGATTGAGTTAAGCAGCACCTTGTCCTGAGCCATGCTCTTCCAAATGCATGTCTTCCATGTGCAGGACCAGCTGGGCTCCATACCCCAATCCTTACTGCAGCTGTACAAAGAACAGCAGCAGTGAAAACCTTGCCTTGCCTTTAAAGACTCATTTTAAGTCTTCCCAGTCTCTGCAGCCTTCATCACTATGCTCCTCATACCTTTCTGGGGTTGTTTGACCCCAGTACTTTTTCCTGCCATGGCAGGGGGTCAGACTTGATGATCTGCTCAGGTCCCTTCCGACCCTACCAACTATGAAACTATGAAAGCTTGTTGCAGCTTTACACCTTACAGATCTTGTTCACTCATGTTACTACTTACTGTTCTTAAAGCAAGGATATTTGTGATATGTTTATTGGAGCAGCTATATAGTGGTATAGTTTTATAGTTAATAATTAATATAACAACATTATACTATCCAATAAAGTTATACTTCCTTTTGTTTCACTCTCAAACTGATGAAGATATTGATGCACCATACTATCTGCATTCCCCTTTTCAAAATCCTGGATCTGCCTATGGTTGGGGAGAATTCTAGAGAGTAAACTAAATAGATTTAAATTTTATCAAGAAGTAGTAAGATCTGGATCAAAGAAATTGAGTATTTGAAACATATTTTTTAAGTTGCAAGGCCTGAAGACAAACAAATCACAGTTACAATATATGGCAGACAAGTACCTAGTTAAAAACGAGAAAGAGCAAGACACTTACAGATATGATCATAAGCCTGGAAAAGCTCATGCCAAACCTATCTGACTTAACAACCCTGCTCTGAGGGCTATTCAGGAAGGAAACAGCATGGCACTGGGTGAAAAATCATGCATATAAAACGTAAAGATTAAAAAGAGAACTCTTTTACAGAGCTAAGAAATCTTCAAAAGATTGCAGTGTGTCAAAAGCTGTCAGGTTATGGGTGGATGCTTTTGAATCCATGGGAGTAATGTAAATGAATAACAATATAGAAATTGCTTGTACATCAAAAATTACAACAAAGGTAAAAGTAACTTCAGAAGAAGCTGGAAGTTTTTAGAATAAGGGCCAAACATTGACACCCAGGCTAAATGCATCTTCCGCACCACGGCTGGCAATTAATAACACAGAGATGAAGCAGATCAGGCTCGGTATACTGGCATCTTAATCCAAATGAAAATATTCGACTGTCATTATAGTTCTCACAGGTGGCACGTCTATAAAATTGATGAAGGTGATTTCAGTGTCTTCTGCTTTATGACACCTTGGGGCTAGATCCCTGGATGATTTAGTGCAACTCCATTATCTTCAATGGCACTGTTGAATGGTAAGTGTGACCATTAAGGTCCAAACATGTTCCTCAACCATCTAGGCTACATTCAAATGATACCAGTGCCACCAACACACTTCACATTTACTGTGGAATTAACCAGTTAATTTCACAATAAATTTAGACCTGCTATATGTGTAAGATAATCATTGCATAATAAAAAATGATCAACCAGTCACAAAGATGCTGCATGAAAAAATGTAGCAATTCTGTAGCTGGTTTCTACCAAGTTTTATTTTGAACATGTGTCATGCCACACATGTGATGATAGTATTTGGACAGCTTATCCAGCACCCCAGGGTAAACTGCTTCCTTTCTTCTCCTCACTGCCTGCTTCCTGCAAGGGGACTTTTACTCATGTTGAACTCTATTTCCCCAGGGGGTCTCAGCAGCAGATGTCATGACTCCCTGCCGTTCCTCCCTTGCCCCACCTAGTCTTCAAAGCTCCTTTTTTAAGGAGTTATTAGCACCTCTTCCCTGTGAGAAACAGCAGAGAGGGACACTCAACATGAAATCCTTTACTCACACACAATAGTAATCTGAGGGGGAGAGGCCACGGCTTGGAAACAATTTGGGGGGGATAAGATGGAAAGAGGAGAAAACCACATAAACAGAAACACCTCATAAGGTGTTCCAGAAGGGTTTGAGCCCTACTTCTCTTTTCATAGATCTTGTGTGATCTGCACAAGAATGGGGGGAACAGTTCCTTGGAGGGGAAAGCCAGAGCTTGTTACTCAATAGCTGCACAGCTGAAATTGTGGGAGGGAGTCTGACACTGCCTGCCAGGACCTCTTCAGCTCCACTTGCTTGCAAGTGCTGGCAGAGCAAGTTCCAAGAGGGCCCTAGCTTGCTTTGTGAATGTGAAGCAGGTCACATGGCATAGTTTCCATCAAACAACACTATCTGTTATTTGACAGAAATAATACCTGTCATGAGGCCAAGTTATCAGACAGTCATTCATGCACAAAATCAATGAATCAGATGTAGATGGCTGAAAGATATCCTGGGTCATCTAATGTTTGCTTCTATATTCTGATTATTTACCATGCCATAATTGACTGATGTCAATTCCCTATTGAATTCTTGAACCAGCTCTTCCTCTTGATTGCAAGGTCTGTAATAGACTCCCCACCACCCCCCATATTTTAACCCAAGATGCCTTCCTGGATTTCTAAACTCGGTTTGAAGGAAAGTGTATTATTTCATGTAGAGAGCTACACCCCACCCCTCTTCCCAACATGGTCTCTCTCCTGTACAAGGTATAGACTTCTATTCCTACGAACCAGTCGTAGGTGGAGTCCCACCAGGTTTCTTTTATCCCTATGAGATCATAATGATTGTCACTCAGGAAGAGGGCCAGTTCCTCTTGCTTGTTTCCCATACACCAGGAGGTTGTGTGCAGGCAGCTGAGCCTGCCATGGAAAACTCTGGGTTTCCCAGAGTGCGCTGGGATGTGACCTTTCCTTGGGCTGTTTTCAGAGTGGGTTCTCTTGGGCTACCTAACCTGTTAAAATGGTGGTTGTCATGACCTGGACTAGAACTGTTTATTGACCACCCATCCCCTGGCGATCCTAGTTTAAAGCCCTGTCAAGTAGGTCAGCCATCCTGACCGAGAAGAGCTTCTTCTCCTTCAGGGTGAGGTGGAGGCCATCCCTCCCAGAAAGCTGCTGCCTCTCTTCCTGAAGTGCAGACTGTGGTTGAAGAAGTCAAACCCCTCATGATGGAACTATTGCTGGAATCTTCTGCTGACCTCTCTGATACACCTCTCTTCACAGCCCATTACCCATGACAAGGAGGATCGAGGAAAAAAACTACCTGTGACCCTAGACCCTTGAGCCAAGCCCCCAGAGCCCTGTAGTGACTCATGACCTGGCCAGGATTTAATAGATTTCATAGACATTAGGGCTGGAAGGGACCTCGGAAGATCATTGAGTCCAGCCTCCCACCCGAAGGGCAGGAAGTCAGCTGGGGTCATAGGATCCCAGCAAGATAAGCATCCAAATTTCTCTTGAAGGTGTTCAATATAGGTGCATGAACCACCTCTGGTGGCAGGCTATTCCAGACCTTGGGGGCTAGGACATTGAAAACATTCTTCCTTATGTCCAGCCTGAAAAGGTCTTGCTGAAATGTATAACCATTCAACCTTGTCATCCCTTGGGGCACTCTGGTGAACAATCGTCCCCCCAGATCCTGGTGAACACACCTGATAAACTTATGGTGGCCATCAGATCACCCTGAGCCTGCACTTTTCCAAGCTAAAGAGCCCCATAGCTCTCAGCCTGTCATTGTAAGGTCTGTTTTCCTGACCTCTGATCATAAATGTGGCTCTTCTCTGGACTCTTTCAAGCTTCTCCACATCCTTTTTGAATTGTGGAGCCCAAAATTGGATGCAGTACTTCAGCTGCGGCCTCACCAAGGCTGAGTACAATGGGAGAATGACGTCCTGGGATTTGCTTGAGAAACATCTATGGATACAAGCCAGCGTTTTGCTCGCTTTACTAGCTGCAGCATCATATTGCAGGCTCATGTTCATTTTGTGGTCAATCATGACCCCCAAGTCCCTTTCATCTGTAGTGCTAGCCAGCATAGCACTGCCAAGCCTATTAAGGTGCTGCAGGTTTTTCCTCCCACGGTGAAGAACCTTGCATTTTTCAGTGTTAAACACCATCAGGTTCTCGTCCACCCATTTCTTAAGTCTGTCAAGGTCGGCCTGGATCACCCTCCTGTCCTCAGGTGTGGATGCTTTACCCTAGAGTTTGGTATCATCGGCAAACTTGGCCAATCTGCTTCTGACTCCAATGTCCACATCATTAATGAAGATGTTGAACAAAATAGCTCCAAGGACAGAGCCTTGGGGGACCCCACTGGTAACAGGGCACCATGATGATTGACTTCCATCAACCACTACCTTCTGGGTCTGACCACAGAGCCAATTCCCCAGCCAGTGGATCGTGGTGGACCCAAGGCCACAGTTGGCCAGTTTTGCCAAGAGGTGATCATGGGATACCAGATCAAAGGCTTTTTTGAAGTCAAGATATATGACATCAATCTCCTCTCCCTTGTCCAGGTGTTAGGTCACCTGGTCATAGAAGGAGATAAGATTGGTCAACAAGACCTGCCCACAACAAACCCATGCTGGCTATTCCTCAGGAAGTTGCCGTTGGCAAGTCTGTTGACAATGGCCTCTTTAATAATATTTTCTAAGACCTTCCCCAGGATAGAGGTCAGGCTGATGGGCCTGTAGTTTGCCGGATCCACTTTCCTCCCTTTCTTGAAGATAGGTACCACATTGGCCTTTTTTTCAATCTTCAGGCACTACACCAGAGTGCCAGGAGTTCTTGAAGATCCATTCTAGGGGCTGGGCTATGATGCTAGCGAGCTCCTTGAGTACCCTGGGGTGTAGATTGTTAGGACCAGCTGACTTGAAGGTGTCCAGCCTCTCAAGGTGTTCCTTCATTAGGTCAGCATTGATGGAAAGCAGGGAATCTCCCTCATAATGGCCTCCTTCACCCAGGCCCCCCTGTCCCATAGTGGGCAGGGGCATCCTGTGGCACTGATGAAAGACCAATGCAAAGTACCCATTTAATAGGTTGGCTTTTTCTTGGGCATCGGTTGTCAGTTGTCCCCATCTGGTTTAGCAGGGGTCCAGTGTTTCCCTTGATTTTCCTCCAGCTCCCCACATATCTAAAAGAGGACTTTTTATTGTCCTTGATACTAGTAGCCAGTTGGAGTTCCATTGCAGCCTTGGCTTTCCTGGTTTGCTCCCTGCAGATCCAGACCAATGTGGAATATTCCTCCTTGGAGGTGGATCCTGTCCTCCATCCTTTGTAGGCCTTTCTTTTTTGCCACAAAGGGACTGCTAGTTCCCTGGAGAGCCAAGTAGGCTGCTGTGCCCTTTTGCTGCCTTTCCTCTGAGACAGAATAGCATTAGCTTGTGCATCAAGGATCGCTCCCTTGAGGAGCAACCAGTCTTCCTGAGCTCCCATCCTCTTGGGGTTGTGGTCCCTTAGGGCCTCACCGACAAGCCTCCTGAGCTTGTCAAAGTCAGCTTTCCTGAAGTCAAGGACTTCTGTATTGCTGACTGACTTGCCATCTTTATGGAAGATGGTGAAGGTGATCAGCTTATGGTCGCTGTCACCCAGCTTCCCTTTGATCATTAGGTCACTGATTAGGTTGTCCTCAGTTGCCAGTACCATGTCGAGCAGCCCTTTACCTATCATTGGCCCATAGACCTCTTGTATCAGATAGAGGTCATCCATGCAAGAGAAGTTTTGTGACTGCTCAGATTTAGCTGAGTGCTCTTCCAATGAGATGTATGGGTAGTTGAAGTCTCCCATGACAACCATGTGGCCTCAGCCAATTCCCTGGCAAACACCTGGTCAAGCTCTTGACTTTGGGTGGGAGGTCTGTAGTAGATTCCCACCATTGTGTCCCCTGTGCCATGTTCCCCATGGATTTTAACCCAGAGGGTCTCCAGCCATCCACCCTGGTCACCAATGTTGGCTCGCCAGGATGCATAGCTCTCCTTAACATAGAGACCTACACCCCGCCCCTTTTGTCTACTTGATCTTTCCTGTACAGGGTATAGCCATTTATACGCGTGGTCCAGTCATGGGTGGAGTCCTACCAGGTCTCTGTTATCCCTATGACATCGTAATTTTTTTGTACTAAGCAGGAGGACAAGTTCCTCCTGTTTACTTCCTAAGCTCCTGGCATTTGTGTACAGGCAGGCAAGTGTCCACTTGGGGGCCCTTGCCTTGCCTACTGGTTATTCCAGGGCTGGGGCATGGGTGGGCTCCCTTAAGTGCCTTGGCCTGCTGGCTTTGCAAGGGTTGCTCAGTGGGCCAGCAGTGGCAGTAGTCCCTCTGTCCCCTGGCAGGCTTATTTTAAAGCCCAGTGGAGCAGGTCAGCCAGTCTGGCTGCGAAGAGCCTCCTCCCCAGCGGAGAGAAGTGGAAGCCATCCCTTCCCAGCAACTCCCTGCCTCTCACCAAAGAGCGGGCTGTAGTCATGGAAGCCAAAGCCTTTGGTTAACTACCTGGATCCTCCTATCCCTCCTCAGCCCATAGTCCAAGACTGGGAGGATTGAAGAAAATACCACCTGTGCTCCCAGACCCTTTAGCTCCACTCCCAAATCCCTGTAGAACCTCATGACCCAGCTTGGAGCACTCCAAGCTGTGTCATTGGTGCCCACATGGATAAAGAGCATCAGATAGTGGTCAGTGGGCTGGAGGAGTTTAGGGATCTTCTCTGAAATGTCTCAGATGCAGGCTCCTGGGAAGCAGCAAACTTCCAGGGCTAAGGGGTCGAAGCAGCAAATTGCCCCCTCAGTCCCCCACTGGGAGATTGTTCCAAGATATGTCATTTGTGCCCACATGTATGAGTAGCATGGGGTGGTGGTCAGAGGGCTGGATGAATTTGGGGATCTTCTCAGTTACATCCTGGGCACAAGCCCCTGGGAGGCAGCAGACCTCCTGGGGTAACAGGTCAGGGAGACAGGTCACTCCCTCTGTTCCCCTCAAGAGCGAGTCACCTACCACAATTACTCTTCATCTTCTCCGGGGTGTACTTGCTGGAGGTCCTGCATCCTCACATGCTGGGGCTAGTGGCTCAGCTGTCTCTGCTGATGTAAGGGGTTCAAATTCATTGTGCAGCTCCAGGGTAATAGCCACCCTGGTGCAGTGCCTCCTTGGGCCAGAGACTACCTTTGTCCAGGCAACCCTGGTTGGAGTTTATGGTGGGTCTTTGTTTCTGCCCTGGCACTGCCAGCCATCCTTACTTCTTACACTTCATTCTTTTGCTAATAATAGGCTTTTATTTTCATTTAAAAAATGTTAACAGATAATTAAGAGGGGACATGATAACAGGCTTCAACTATCTAAACATCTGCCACAGAGAAAAGAAAGAATGCCTTTCTCCCTTGCTGTAAGGAATAGGACATGGAACAATAGTCTGAATTTCCATCAAAGTAGGTTTATATAAAATGTAAGATATAAGTTTTAAGATAGGGGAGAGACTCCCTATGTGCATTCTCATGACCGTGCACATCAAGGGCATGCATTTCCCATGGGGCAAATAGCAGTGGACTTGGGTGGGATAGGGGAGGCTGGGGCAGGCATCTGTGGGAGGCCTCCTGGGGCAACAGTGACACTGAGCCAGCCACTCTGGCAACCACTCTGACAGAAATTTTCAGTTTCTGGCAGGACATGCTGCTGCCATATGGGCCACACTGTTTTTTATAGTATTGTGGGGTTTTTTGACACTGGGAGATCCCAGTATCAAAAAAACCCACTATGCTGCAAATTAGCATGGCGTATGGGTGCACATGCACTATGTGTGATTTGAATTCCTCAAATGTCTTTTAGGTGCCACAAACCATACATGCATATTTGTGGGGACATGTCCCCTAGGGAAGTTATAAAATCTCCTTCATTGAAGGTTTTCAAGAAAAAGCTGGATAAGCATTAGTCAGGGATGATTTAGAAGTAGCAGTGCCTACAGTGTGCTCTAAAGAACAACAGTTGGAAGCACAGAAGATCCCCAGATACACAGGGCATCTGTACATATGGTTCAGGGTGGAGTTGGGGGAGGAAGGCTCTTTAATTAAAGTGGTTCTAAAAGCCACTCTAATTAAAGCGCCCGGAGTGTAATGTATATTCAGCACCCCATGCTTCCAAATGGCAGTGGGGTGCTTTAACTAAAGCTAATTTGACAAGCTTCAGTTAAAGCACCCCTGCTGCAATTTTGAAATGAGGGGGCACTGAATACATGTGACAAGGAGGATGCTGGAGCATATAAATTAGCACACTCCAGCAGACTTCTAGCAGACTCAACTAATCAAGTCTGCTCTGGCATGTTCTAATTATCATGCACTGGACCAGAGGTCGATCATGTGTATAGGTGCCCACAGTGCTTGGAGACCATGAGAGGAGCTCCTGTAGTCCAGAGCAGGTCAAGATTGGAGAGGACCATGTTCAGCACCAAGGAAATGAAGGAGAGCTAAACAGCTGGTTTGGATATGAAAGAATTTTAAAAGAGCTGGGATACATTTATGGAGGGAACAGGAAAATAGAAAAGGGAGTTCAGGGTTCAAATCTGGGTTTGTGCTATGTGGAGTTGTGTTTGTGGTCTCAAGGTTAAAATGCAGTGTGCAGGTATCTGGTTTTCCAATGCTGCTTAGCTTTACTGGCCACTACATAGGGCTAGGAAGGAATGTTTTCCTCTCTCGTTGCTTTGGTGGCAAGGATAATTTTCATTTTCCTAATAAGCATTGGGTGTTGGGTATAATCAAAGCTTGGGATTTTGATGGGTCTGGTCTAATGCTCCTGCTAGGACTAAAAAATCCAGAGCTTCCTGACTGACTCAAGGTCAGACCAACTGCCACATTTGAGATCAGGAAGGATTTTACCTGATGGTCAGAACAGCATCGTCTTTCAGGAGTTTATATATTAGAGGCCATGATCCTCTTCCTTGGATATCTAGAATGTATTTTAATAACTACTTCCTGTCCTTCCAGTGGTAGAACCTCAATTGTATCCTCTTCTTCTTGCTTCATATGTAGCAAGCTTGAGTGTTTTCAGCATTGTTCTTGATACTTATATGAGGTTAAGTTCTTACATAAGTGATGCATAGCGGGGCACATGCTCCCCCCTGAAATTGGCCCTTGCCAGCTGAGGAGTGGGGAGTGAGTGCTGGCCGGTGCCCCCCCGAGAAATACTGGTGGCACTTCCAGTTTGCCACTGGCGCTTCTGGGGTCGGTGATCAGCTGCTGGGGGACCCCCCCTTTCCTTATTCAGTGATCAGCCACTGGTGCACCCCCAGAGCCAGTTGTTCATGAGTTCTTATACACATGCTTGCAGGCATTTCCAAAGGTACTGTAAATCTTGTGCTTTACTTAAATAATTTAAAGGTACAGCACCTTAAAACTTAATAGAGGTTCAAGAAGTTTGGTGAACATCTGGTGCTTCTCTGCACTTCTCTAGAGTAGGAGGCAGGGGGAGCTGGATGCTGCACAATGTAGCCTGAGGCCACTGGGAGTGTGATTAAGTGTACTTAATAATCACGATTCATTGCAGCTGGAAGCCCAACGTCTGGGTTCTCTGGGAGGACAGTGGGGTATTGGGGGGTGGCAGCAAGAAGGGCTGGGAGCCCAGACTCCTGGGTTCATTGGGAGGAAGAGTGGGTTTTGAGGGTTGAGAATGGAGATGACCAGGACCCCGGATGCCTGGATTCTCCAGGAGGGTGGTGGGGGCTTAGGAGTGGGAACCTGGGAGGCTAGGAGCCCAGATGCCTGGATTCTTTCAGAGGGGGACTAGGTTTTGGGGAGTGAGGTAGGTCCTGGTAGAACCAGCTTCCCCTACCCCAAAGCTGGCTGTATCTCAGTACTGGGTAGGGGTGGGGGGTCCTTGGTTATTTACCATACAGCCTGAATCAGTATGGCATGTGTCCTTGACATCAGACCTTTTGCAATAATGTACTGTAGGTAACAAGTCCATTAGCAAGCCATATTCTATAGCAACTATGTAAATCAAATAACTTCCAAAACATTTTCAGGTGAATGTCTGTACATAAAGGACACATCCAAATGAGTGTGCACTTCCCCTAGAAGAAGTAGCAGTGGCACATAGTTCATGTATGCTCTGGCACACAGAAAATTGCCCTAGGTAAGGTACAGGAGGCTGGGGCTAGCACCTGGTCTGGCCCCAGCAGCCTTACCTGGGGTCCTGGGGGCCTCCCAAGGCAGCAACACCACTGATCTGGGCACATGGAGCCTACTGGCTGTCTAAGCATGGCCCTGGCCTGCCTGGCTCTGGTTTCAGGCAGGGCATGCTGCAGCCATGTGCACTGCCCGATTATTTGTTTTTTTTTAATAACATCATTTTTTTTTAGATACCGGTATTTCCCAGGTAATTTTGGATCTGTGCTGCAAATGTGCAAGTAACACTGGCATAAAGCACATTAAATTTACGTGCAGTAAAGGCAAACTAGGAAGGCTGGCATGTGCTCACCTTACCTTTATAACTCACACAACCAGATTTAATTAAGATGACTTCTGCCATTTTAAAAACATTCTAAAGTCAACCACATGTATTAAGAGACAGCTTTAGAATCACGTATATAAGCACCCAATATTTTTAAGAATAGGTTACACAAACATTTAGATAGCAATGATCCTGCTCTGAGCAGGGGGTTGGACTAGATGAATTGGTTTTGAGACTTACTTTCCTAGGATTCTAAGGTTCTGTGAATTGTTAAGAAAAAATAAATGCAAAATAACCTCATTTTAAATATACTTGTGGTTCATATGGTGTTTTGGGTCATGGCTGTTGACAGGCATGACATTTGTGCCAAGGGAAATGGAGAATATAGCCATTCAAGCTTTTTTTTTTTTTCAAGAAGAAAACTGTTTTCCGGGGGGGGAGGGGGGGGTGGAATCCAACCATATGTCCCTCCAACAAGGAAGATCTCTGTTCTCTTGGGCAAGCTTGAATGTCTGATTGTTCCTGAAGACCCCCTCACTATCCTATAGTGCACTGCTCACTGTCCACAGAGCAGGAGGGATTTTCTTGCAGCTGAACCCATCCTGGGCTAGGGTCATCCACAGCTGTTTGTGAGATGGGTGTCAGAGGCAGTGCAGCTACCTCCAGGTGATGCTTCCATAGCGTCAGCTGGAGACAGCTTGTCTGCTGTAGGGTAAAGGGCATGAAGGGGAAGTGTAAGAGTCTCTTGACAGGAGAATTTACCTTCGAAATGACTTTGTTATTCTCCAAGAGGCCTGGAAATCTTGTATGCTCTTCCTTTTACCATATTTCCATGAAATTTGCAGTACTGGAGTCGATGCCTGCTCCTAGCCTGTGTCAGCTTAACTGCTCTGGAAACTAAAGTCTTCTGCTTTCTCTATTGATGGAGAATTAACCATACATCCCAGTTTGGCCAGAAGCAGTGGAGCCTGCCCAGCTGCCTGCCTGGTGCACTGTGCCCCCCGCCACACCTCCCCTCTGGATTCTATTCCAGGACTTTTGACCAAACAGTTGGGACTGAGTTATGGAATTCTGTAGTGAACCATCCAAACTGGGATGTATGGCCACCCAGAGGAGAATGGTCTGGTCAGGGCAAGCTATCCATGTTGGTCAACTAAAGAAACCCTATTTCATCATCTGGAAGAGCTTCACTGAATGAATAATTAGGTCAGCATTCCCCATGGTAAGCTTGACCTTTCTTCCAGGGATGACAAGAAGGGTCACTGATCCTGATGTTTTGTTTTGTGTGATACAGATGCTTGTACACCTGGAAGGGAACTAAAAGCACGCATTACTCAAAGGCTTCTAAATTATCCTTTTTTGTGCCAAAATTTAAACAGTCTTTAATTCTTAAATCCCTTATGTCCTCTGACCCATCAGCGTTCTCATAAGGGACACAGAGGCTTTCTAATCAAGTTAATAGTAAGGACAAGGCCACAGTTCAACTCCATAAAGGAGCAAGAAAAAATAACCTGCTGGTAAAGATCATTTACCTCTTTAGGGTAAGCAATGCATTGTTAAGGTAATTACTAGTGCAATTATACCATCTGCTATAAAACACCTTTGTTGTTACTCAGAATTCTCTCGCAGTTGAAGTTATATTTGAAAAAAATACATTCTTAATACTGATTATCAGTGTAGTACTTCTATGAAGTCCCTTTTAAAACCTTAATACCCATTTGTTTCCTTACCTGAAGGGACTCTACAAAAGATGAGATGTTAACAATTTATAGTGAATAGAAATCTGAACTGAACTGTACACAATTTGGAAGACTCATTGCTCTCTCTATACTCCTTTTTCCCCTCAGTACTTGGATTCAAGGGGTGGTAAAAGCACAGATGAAATATACTTCATTTAGCTGTATAACTAACGAAAAGATTAAGTTGAGTAAGTTAGAAAGAAAAAAAGATCTATTTGGTAAATAAAATTACACTCACATCAGATATTTTGTTAATGAACATTTTGAATTATTTCTATCACTGTTTAAAACATCTGATTAAAATGTAAATTAGTTCTAGTGTAATCAAATTGTTGCTCTGATACATTTTTAAATCAGTCATCTCATTGAATTTGTTCATACTGAATTTTCTGGCCATTGGGTATCATTTATGTGGAAATTCCCTTCATTATTCTAAAGAAAAAGACAGAAGAATAAAAAATTATTTAAGTGGACCAAACTTTTTCAAATAATAAAGTATTACTTTTTTAAACGTCCATCATTTATTCCAGAATACAAACACATATAGAAATGTTACACACACATATAAATATATAGATACAGATACATATAGAAATATATTCATATATTTAGAAATGCTTTACATACTAATTTGATCAATCAAAAATGAGAAGATAAAAGTGAAATTAACCAAAGAATAGAAATATAGATACAGAATATATAAGAACATGAAACAAGAGATTTTCAAATTAGAAATTCTATAGAGAATTTCACTTTTATCTTTTCATTTTGAAAGACTGAATTAATATGTAAAACATTTCTAAGATCTGACATGATTTAAAAAAACAAAACAAATTTATTAACCTATAATTTTGAAAACCTTCTGTAGGCACTGACACAAAATTTTTGTAGTGTAATTACAGATAGAATATAGCATATTTTCTCTCATACCATAAGCACCTTTTCCACAAAAACAAATGCTGGAAATTGACATGTACCTTATATGTAAGAAATATGGTAAGAGCAGGTTCTGCTGCTTTGAAGATCAAACCGAAAATGAAATTTGTAAGGATCCAAAGGTTGCGGAATAGTGATCAGGATTGTTTTTCCAGGTACTGTTGCTCAGTTACTTCATCTACAGTAAGATCTTTTTCCTTTATTCTACCTTTCAAAAATAAGGTGTGTATTATAGCTTGGGGCATGTTGTATGTGAGAAAATATGACATTTATTATGCAAACTGAAACAAAAATACTGTGTATAAATGCTCCTCTTCACTAGTACACCTCTACTGGTCACTATCATAAGCGAGCTTCACAAGACTGTGCTATTGACGCCCATAGTATTGTTTGATAAAAAGTGTCTCCCGGGTAAGGTGGGTAGTTAATTGAAAATATCAAGCTAGTCTTTTATTTAATTAAAATATTTTGCATATGTAATGTGAGCAGAACATTTAAAAAAAAAACAAATACTTTTAACATTTAAAACTGAAATATTTGCAGTTTGTCTGGTTGTTATAAAAACAACTGAATTAATAGACTGTTAGCTATTATTATTTTTATACAAACTAGATGAAGTACTTAGGACCACAGAATAACTACACTGAGCATAGGGCCAGACCTAAGCTGGGGTCATCTAGAAAAGCTTATGACAAAACTAGGAAAGCTATCCAAATAGGGAGGGTTAGGTGGCTAGAATCCCTATAGAGATGGATTCTGTGTTAGGGCCATGGATTCTTATAAACAGAATGAAGAGAAAATAGGGATTCAAATAGCCCTGAGACAACTACAGCTAGGCAAAAGTAAATGCTAACCACAGGGTTTCTGAAGTTTCACTTCTTTCTAGACCTTAGCTATCTGAGGCTGCACGCTAGTCCCTGCTATTCATTTGTGATCTGTGGTGACTAGTCTTCTGACCATATGAAACAGAGTAGCTCATGTTTTACACAATAGCTTGTGTCTAAACTATTTGCTTAAGAAAGGGGAGTCCTGGATTCAAGGCCTTCCTCAGCCTTTATGGATCCAAAACATCTCTCTCACTTTGAGGCTGCCCTGACCACCAGACTATAGATTGGTTTTAGAAAGCATCCACCATCACTCCTATTGAAACTGGACCATTTGGCAGTCAAAAAATGAAAGAGTCATTTGGACAGAGAAGAAGGTATCTGATCCCATAGCCTAGCAATGAGGGAAAAACCTGGACAAAGGGGGCAGTCCTAGGTGCTAACTGCTGCTCTCATGACCATTTAATTAAAAACAAAAAAACAAAAACAAACAAACAAACAAAAAACTAAGAAAAATACTGCACAGCTCTGGGAGCAGGAACTAAAACTTAGTATATAAAAATATAGACCACAAACAGGAACCAGAACATTTTTTGTTCAGTTTTAAATTGGGAAGAAATGTCATAATACAGATACTAGCTGTTACAAAGGAAGTTTCTTTTCAGATTAAATGTTGATTGGCATGGTGAAGGAAGCCTAATACATTTGTGTGCTAGAGGTCCATAGAAATATCTCACTTGACTGTGCATGTATGTATATACCACACATGATAAAAAATGAAAGAAAGGTTAAAGCTGCAAAAATCAGATGATTTGATAACTAACCATTGTAGTGTTTCTTGAAGTGATCTTTGAAATACATGATTCTGAACAATGACTCAGGCAGGATGATAGTCTGATCCAAAATAATAACAACATTTACCTTGTCCCCACACAAGCCATTCGTCTAAATGTTGTTGATCTCTAGATAAATCACTGGATGAAGTTTATGGCAAGAAATCAGACCTGTTAATCAGAATGATTCCACTGGAGGTGAAATTTATCGGAGTGAACCTTAAGTTATCATTTATCTTATTTAATGTGTTGTTATATGGTGACTACTTTTTAAATATTACAGAATGATAACAAACATCTTTCTTTTTTAAAAACTTAGGTACATGGTTGTGTCTTAAAGTTACCTCAATTTTTACTCTTCCTTAATTACCTGTACCAAAAGGACTCTAGTATAGGTGAAAATTTAGGACATAACACACAATTTCCATAAATACCAGCCCAAAATGCCCCCCACCGCCCCCCTTTTCAGTCTAAAAGGAAGATCATTGGATATTGATGTAGCTATATAGTTATGACATACTAAGGAAGTAGGTCATCATGTCAAACCATTTTGTTTTCTCAGAACAAGAACCTGATGGATTGTGAGATTATATGTAAGGGGGTAGCAATTTGCTAGTACTATATTTGCACAGTGTACCTTTCAGAAAATCTCTAGATACACTCGAAATCAATGGCCCAAAACCAAAAGGACTCATTCAACCCTAATTAGATGTTGAAACATCTGCAGCACACAGCAGTGTCCCTCCCTTTCATATGCCAAGGGATACTTATATCTTTACCAGCATTATATCATGAAGTAACTCTGTAAGGCCTCTTAAAGAACTACTTCCTTATTTTTTCCTGCATCTTAATCCAACAGAAAAAAAAGCATTTCCATTACCAGCGAAAAACACAAAGTCTCTGGTCACTATAAAAGTGTGAGCATTAAATACATATGTGCATTTTGTAGTTGCATAGCTGCCATTGTACCTTAAACATTGAAACACCTGCATTAATTCTAATATTTGCAAATGCCAAAGTGTTAACAATTGGTAAAGTTCAAATTTTTGGTTTTACCAAACTGTATATAAAGAGCATGTACTTTACATACAGTCTAATATATAAATTACATTTGTGCAGAAGATGAGACCAGGGGCTGACAATAAGGCTCTCTTTCAACTATGCAATGTATATGTTTATATAGGTGTTATATAGTTATAAAATTTAAAATATATGCATGACAAAATATACATTTATATTTGTACAATAGTCACTAATTATATAAAACAACATCTGTAAGTGTTAAAATTTGCAAAAACATATTCAGTGAGGTATTAGAATGTTTAAATCATGTATTCAACTGTTTAAATTAATATAGCTGCAATATGTACAAGCATATAAATCTGTCAGACTCAATATCAAGCTTATTATGTATAGTACACATTTATAAATACTTTAGCACATGCTTTTAAAAATTTTTAAATGTATGTGAAAAACAAGTTATAAAATGCAATCATTAGGATTTTGTACATATAAGCTCAATTCTATGGAGCATGGGCATATATATACACATACATACATACATATATATATATATATATATATATATATATATATATATATATAATGTATGTATGTATGTGTGTATGTATGATCACAGGGATAAAGAAATAAGAATATTGAAAATATCAAGCAAGTCTTTTTTTACATTTAATTTTCTTTATTTCTTTATTTCCTTGGAAAGCACAGCATTGACTGGTTTTATTTTCTGCACTGGTATAGTAATGAAAAGAACACATCCCAAAATCATGCAAGTTTGAATTTTACTTGGATTTTCCATAAGAAACTATTTTTTATTGTTTGGCTCAACTGAGTGATTGCAATACAAGAAACAGCAAAATATATCAAACAGTGGATCCTGGCATATTAGAAGCATCAAACTCTGAGACAGCAGAGTATGTAAACCATTTTGCCTGTAAAACCAATCTGCTCCTGCCTTACTTACGATTGAAGAAATACATCTGTAGGTTCTTCATTCAGTGTTGTACGTGTCTTTTGCCACTATAAACAACTCAGTGTAAATGGGAATCAGGCCAAAAAAGTGGGAAGTCTCTTTGACTATATTTTCAGTCAATGCTTATAAAAATCATTTCATACACACCAAGAAGCAAGGGCACTTCAGGATATTTTTATTGAGGACTATAGTGCTATCTTCCTTGTAGATGAATCACTCAAGATTGAAAATATATTGCAAAAGTGAAGTATGATGAATAGAGCCTTAACAAAAGGGAAGACAGTGTGTGCACTCAATGTACCTACTGAACAATTCTCTACAAGACATGTGAACTGCCCTATGTTCAAAAGGTCAAACCTCCCAAGGAAACTTTAGTTGCTGCTATTTTCTACCACTGACATAGATGGATTATTTCCTGCTGCCACTGAAAGCAAGTTTTAAATATTAACTGGGGTTCATGGGCCTCTATGCAACTTTTATAAAACATTAGTGCACAGCACTAGACAAAAATGCCATCTGTGAAAGAGTTTCTAGTAAAGGAAGCTTGAATTTAAAACACAAGAGCTAATTTGTTGTTTTCTTCTTAATCTGTATGCGAAGAATAATTGTATATAGCTCAAATTATTGTATAACTTAAAACTCATTCCACATTATTGTCTTACTGAATGTTAATTGTGTTATTATATATATATAAACAGCAAGTCAAAACAAAAAGTTCCAACAAGTGGAAAACCAGAAATCTATATTTCCTCAGCTGTAACTTCTTCTAATGTTGATTAATGATTTGTATTGTTTGCTGAATGTGCTTTAAAGCCTTAATGGGAGATGTAAGGTATTAAGCATCATAACCAACATCAGGATTCATGAGTTATAAATTATTATCTCTGATTGCCTGGGCATTTACCTCAGAAAACATCATATCAAGTAGCTTTAGATTAATGTTTTTTTAAGATGATGCAAGAGTTTTGTTTTGGAGGCTAACACTCTAGATGTAGAAAGTTCAACTTTGGCAAGAGTTTTAAATTAATTTTGAAATTCCTGCCATATGGGAGCTTCAGGAAATTTTACAGGGACAAAGCCTGATTTCTGTATCTGTGACCTACTTTGTGGTGATATTTCTTTTGTTTCTATTCTTCCTCTCAGCTTTTTCTAAGGATTTTGAGAAAAGAAACAATTAGACCAATTTAGAAATAAGGGGCTTTGTGGCACTTAAAGTTGATCCAGTGTGACCATATTGTGTATCAACTCTAGTCTACATGAACTGGAAGCTAAATCATGATAATACTTAGCTGTTTAATTCCATGGGGAGGAAGAAGAAGTGGCTGGATGGCTCCCTGATAACTCCCTGCAGGGTAGGCTGTCAGGGACCTCTATAAGGATGAGTTTGCAGCTGGCTACAGCAGAGATGGGCCTGCAGGCAGCCCAATCCCCTTTGCTGCCTGAGATGGTGAGAGCTGATTAGATAGGCTTGTTAGTGAGCTTCTCCTACTCTTGATAAGCTTTCCTGGGAGTGGAGAGTGCTCCCTTATGAGCACCTCAGACAGTTCTCATAAGCAAATAGATAACAAACAAGTCAAAGAATAAGGCAACAAAAGAAAAATCCTTCTGCCCTATCCCAGACACTCAAGGAGGTAGCCTCTGGTTATGGCTCTCTATATAGCAGCCTGCCCCCGCCCCCACCCTTGCACCTTCTAGAGTACAGACAGAAGTACAGCTCCCTGCTGTAACTGAGAGCACTTTGCAGGAAGCATTCCGATTTACAAGACCAAACAGAAGTTCACTGTGGGTCTTGGGGGAATCCAGCTGCTGGCTGCCAGCCTGCAGCCAGTTTCCCCTAGCAATGGCCTCTGCCCCCCCCCCCCCCCAGCCTGTCCCTGTTTTCCAAATGGGAGGGGGGGAAAGGGAATGGAGGGAGCTCATTCTATTGGCTCCCCAACTGACACTGGAAGGTGGGGTAGGTGAATTGGGCCCTGCACCTGGGTGGGGGCTCTAATACAAGTTCCCCACCCTCCAGCAGGGGCAAAAAAAAGCCCAGACTGAACTCCCTTTCTCTCTTTCCCTGCTCCCATTCTGAAAACAGCAGTGGGCTAGGAGGCAGCACAAACAGAAGTTGCTACATTTTGAAGTCTTCATCTGAACCCCCATACAATGAGGGGTCAGATTTTTGCCCAATTGGCCATATTTGAAGTGGTCTGCAGCTATGCATTTGTGTTTGGTTATAGCTATAGACCACTTCCTGTGGCCAGATTGAGTGAAAATTATCACTTCTGTCTTTGCCCATAGTAGTCACTGCTTGCTTCATCGTCTCAAACTGTCCCTTCATAATCTATTCCTCCTGATCTCTCCCTCTGGGGTTTTTAAACTCCCAGTGGTGCCCTTCTTTGTTACCAGAAGGCCCACAATTAAATACCACTTTCAGGGCTGGCTGCCCCTTCTTAAGAGGACCAACTACCCTATTTCATGCTTTCTGTCTTGAAGAGCTTTATATCAGTGGTAAATTTAAAAAACCCTGCACTTCACAAGAAGTAACCAGGTGTTCATTTTTAAGATTTGGTATTGTATAATTGAAAGTTCTCTCTCCTAGGAAAGTCACTAACTGAGTGTCGGAATCCCTGCAACATTTCATTTTTCTGAGAGTTGCAGGGCAATAGTTACAACGAAATGGTTTGAGTTACTTATCTTGTTTTTAGGTCTTAGTTCAAGTATACCCAAAGAAGCTAAATTAATGTTTTTTCTTGTTCCCAAACAGAGGCACAAAGAGGAATGTATTACTTAAAACTGTTATCTGGTGTACAGTTACTGAATTCAAAAGATCAGTCAGATCAGCTTTAGAAAGCTTACTTAGTTCAGTTGTGTAAGGTCCCAGGAATCCAAATTGGTTGTTACAATAGAACAATTGTATAAGAAAAGGGTAGGATTGAGAGGTGTTAAAGCAACTTGGGTCTGCATTTCTGTGTGTATGCACGTGTGCAGGCTTGCAGATGTGTGGACAAGCTCAAGGCCAGGGTTGTTTAAAACAACATAAAATTAAGAACTCTTTCTGCCCTCTTTTACACATCTACATATGTTTTATGCAAAATAATATATTTTTAAATGCTTGAGCTACTTAGAAGCTAAATCTCTACTGAACCCATGCTCTAGTTAGGAATTCAGGATTTAACTTGATTATAACAGTGTGCAGAAGAGAGCATATATTCAATACAAAGATTCCTTCCCCTTCTCAAATCTTCACATTCAAATGCATTTTGATTGGGCGGGGCGGGGGGGGGGGGGGTTGGGGAATGAAAGGGTGCCAGTATAGTGAAGAAGGAAGCAAATAAATCCAGGGATTTTTGCCTAGTAAATACTGAGCCATTAAGGTGGTGGAACATAAAGGGGTCAAATATGCTTTGTTTGATAAGAGGCTCCTATCCCTTACTTAAGATAGGAACTCCAAAGAAATACTCGCACCCTTTCTACAGAAATAAGAATAAGTTTTCACTCTTGACCTAAATTAAAGCCCTAAACAGAAACAGCTTGGAGGTTTATCTTTTGTTTATCAAAATCACAGAAGCACAGTAGATAAGGTCACCTGTTTGTGGCTCTAACAGAATTTTAGTAATAAATAAGAATGGGCAGAACACGAACATATAACTACTTGCCTATTAACCAAAACTTGAAAATGCATGATGTGGTAGGGAATGACCACCACAGGTACTGGAGATAAGCAAGCAGAGCAGGCTAGAGCCAGCCAAGCAAATGTTGCTAATAGGGAACCTAACTTCCAGGGATAGTAGATGTGAGCAGCATCCTTAAATGGGCAGCAGGACCCAGCCTGCAGGCAGCTGAATACTTGTTCAAGAGACAGCAGCACCTGATCCCCATTAACAGAGAGCTGGATCAGATGACTGGAAGATAGAGAAGTAAGGAGCCCTATAAGCCTGAACCTGGGGTGTGACAGCTGAAAATTATGTCTGTGTGATAAAGGTGCTTGCTGAAGGCTCTACGAAGATTAGACCAAGTGTTTGTCTGTATTTGTTTAGATATTGAGCTATATATTGTTGCTAAGAGCCTAATTAAAGTTTAAGATGTAGTAAGGCCTTGTGTAAAGTAAGGCCTAGTAAATTTAGCAAAGCCTTGAAGTCGTAAGGCCCTGTGGTGTAGTTAAAATTAACCTTATCAAAAGGAATGCAAGGCTTGTACTGCTATTGGTCAGTCTAAGAACAGTTGAAGTAAAAAGAATCTGAGTGGCTGTATGTTATCAGTACTGTTCAGAAGCTATAAATTAGATAAACCATCCAGAAATCATCCTGAAGGAAAATACAGCACTGTGAAAATAATTAGTTAGCTGTTGACCTGGATCAGTGGGCCCGTGGATCTCGAGGAGCCCAAGGACTGAATACCAGGGTCCTTCCTGGTACCTTTCAGACAGCACTGATAGGGGACGCCTGACTTCGCTGAGCTTTGTGGAAAGAGAAACTTGTTGTACATCAGGCCTCAGAGGGGACTGCCAATAAGTTGCTGACATGAATTATTCTTGTCTGTCATTGTTTATCTTGTTACTACACATAGTTGTATTTTTGTTAAGTCAATAAATCTTTCTTACCTTTCTACTCCCGGCCATATTCTCAATCCTGAACCCTCCACAGACAGCTGGGACATGGGGCTACATGCTCATGTTTCTTGAAAGAAGTTGCTGTTGGGAGTTGTCACAGGGAGAGACAAATAGGGGAGACCCCAAAGCCCAAGGGGGGAACCCCAGAACCAGGAAATGGTGGAGGAGCAGGAAAAACAAAAGTAAAAAAAGAACACTTACTTGCAGCAGGACCTGAGGCAAAACAGGAACAATGGGAAAAGCCTGCGTGGGCCATTAGCCGTGCTTTCATTCAGCTGCGGCCGGCGGGTGACATCAGCAGCAATTACCAGCCGGCAGAAACAAAAAGGGCGGCACACAGAGAGACAGGGGGTCGGACGCTGGGAGGAGTCCCGGCCGGTGGAGTCAGCCAGAAGGATGGGACAGAGCGAGAGACGACAATCTCCAGCAGAGGGGGATCCGACGCCTCTTGCATAGAGAGAGAAGCTGTCAGCAGTGGCAAAGACAAACCTGTGATAGGAGCAGGAGCTCCGGTGCAGGGAAAGGCGGGAAACAAAGAAAGAAGCTGGAGAAACCCCGGGATCAGTAGCCTCTGTGCAGAATGGGGAGACACTGGTCCTCCTTGCAGCATCCAATCAGGTGGGATGATGGAGGGACCCGGGGTACCTGAAGAGACACCCCAGAGGGAGGGGCAATATTGTGAAGACCCAGAGAGAGGGCTGCAGAGTTGGGGAGTCCCAGAGAGAGGGCGACAAGATCATGAGGACCCAGAGAGAAGGCAATGATACTAAAGGCCTGGAGGGAGGGCAACAATACTGAAAGGCCCAGAGAGAGGGTGACGATATTGGAAAGGCACCAAGGGAGAGCAACCATAGCTAGGGCAGTAGGGACCAAGCCGCAGGGCTAGGTGAACTAGAAAGGACCTTATTGGTCAAATAGGAGCATGGGGTCTATCTTGGGCACACACAGAGGGCACGGTGGTGGTGGCGGTTTTTTTGTGTTTGTCTTTTGAGTATTTTGTGTTTCCTTGTACCAGAAGGGTTTGAGCAGAGGGAAGTGAGAAAAGCGGAAAGAGGAGCTGTACACCTGTTGCTTGAAAGACACTCATGGGGTACAAGATCGGCTGCAGGATTGACAGCGACCCGCCAGGCTGGGTTAAGGGCGAGGTAGAGGGGAGGTGGAGCCTTGCGGAAGACCACCGAAGAAGCAAGTGGCTAGCAAAGGTAACCGCGCAGTGCTAAGCCCCCCCACTGAAGAAGATTCAAAGTCATGGCAGGAGAGAAGGGGGTGAGCTGCGTCGCGTGCGAAGACCTCCTTGTAAGACCACCTGCAATGGCAGGGTGGATCCTGGTGAACACCCGAACTAGAGAGGCACGGAGCAAGATGTTCGAGGCCAGGCAGGCACAGGAGTCTTATAAGGTAGCCTAAGTAGTATGCATACAGTAGGATGAGGTCCTGCAGGCAGATTTGGGTGCTAGAAAGACAGTGAGATACCTTTGAAAAACAAACCAGATTCCTATAGTAGGAGTGAATAGTAGCTGGAGACCCAAGGAGGTCTTTGTATTTGAATTATAATCATGTGGTTTGCATTTTGTGTTCAGTTTGGACTGCAGGAGTAGCTTGTGGCAATGGTGGAGGTTGAAAGCTATGCAGCAGGGTGTTGGGGGATGCTCTGTTTTGAGACCTGCTTTGGGTAGAGGTGTGTGGAACTGAGATCTGAGGGAGTGGGCTAAGGCTGAGGATCACAGTTAAAAGAAAAGTGACAAAACTGGTAAGGCTGAAGACCAAATTAGGGTTTGAGTCCTGAGAGGCCAAGTTTGTTGGTTGGGCCAGGGGGCCTCGTGGAACTGAGACTGAGTAATGCCTTCAAGGCATGGGTATGCCTACGGGGGCAGCTGGAGGCCATGAGTATAGCCCCTATGGTATGGTTAGAGCTAAGTAGGCATGTTTGGGGAATGCAGGGCCACAGTTATGAATAGTAAAGTAGAGAAGCTCCGGATATTATACTTCTCTAGGTGTCCTTCCCTTTTAAAACACAGCAGGCCTGAGTTTGGTATGGAGAAACCCCATGAGCAGAGCCAAAAGGGATGGCACTGAAGAAGCTACTCTGGCCTCTAAAGGCAGTCTCCCCAGTGTATCATTGTTAAAAACCAAAGATATAGCAGATCAGAGACAGTAGGTGAGGGAGTCTGGGGTGTGCAGCAGATAAATCTAACCAGGGGTCTTAGACTTGGGGCGGGGGGATCAGACCTCTAAGCCTGCTACCAGACGACTATTATTTTTTCATAAGAACACCAAAGTATATTGTCAGTGCCTTTTATTATAATATACTTAGCTATTCTTTGATAAATACCAACCATGTGGATGATGTTGAATGAAATTCAGCCAAATAGTCCCTGTACCAAAGAGTACAGGGACTATTTTTGTTTAAAAAAAAAAAAAAAAAAAGATAAAACCATAAACAAAATAAATGAAAACAGATGCAGACCACTGATCTTTCTGGAAAACTAGAGAAGGTACTGATTTGACTTGTCTAACTAATAGCACAATATTGTTATTTATTTATTTCTAATGGGCCTCTTCACAGAAATGAACTACTTGGAGGCTTTTAAAGATATCCTGGGGTGAGCTGGTATTTTGTCTTTAGGGCTAAATTCATGTAAATGTGAGTAGTATTTGGTCACAAATGCCTCGTTATATGTGTTTATTTAAAAATGTAACTAGATGATGTTATTTTTAGTGTTGCCTAGCTTTGGAAAAATAAAGTTGACTTATCTTCTGATGAGTATTCCCAGCCAAATTGTTAGTCAAATAATAATTTTATGCTTAATATAATAATAATATATAATATATATAATATTAATATATAATAATATATAATATTAATATATCATTACTATTAATATATTATTATATATTAATAATAATATGTGTATGTGTACAATAGGAATGTGTCTTAGAATAAACTACTGGGTTCAGAAGATTCTCTGTGCTTGAACAAAGGACATACTCACAGTTGTTTTCACACTTGCAAAACTTTATTTAAGGATACTCTCAGAGGCAGGCGATAGAACAGAGCAGAGAGGATGCTCACCTCACATCAGCCTTAAGTGGCAGCCGCCACCCTGCATGGTTCCCTTGGCCCCGGAATGTCCTGATCCCAGGGATGCGATAGCCTGTGCTGGGGCTCTGCGCAAGTCAGAACTCTTGCCAGAGCTGAGGAACCCATCATAACTTCAAAATATACAGTTTATATAGTCTGGGATAAATAACGTTATCTTGAGCTAGGGATTTGGTTATCTCAAGCTGGAATTTGGGGATGAGTCATGATCCAACCTAGTGTTTACCACATTCCACTGTAATATGACATTCTACTATCTAGGTTCATGGTTTGGTCACGCTCACAGAGCAGGAGGCTACGTGCTGCTTCACCGGCCTACTATGGAATCAGTGTGCAGAACTCTTGCTATTAGCAAAGCTCTTGCTATTACAGAATTAGTTATAATTTACTATAGTTGTTTGTATAAGCTTTTTTTTTTTTTTTTTTTTTTTTGTGTGTCATACCTATGTTCAGTCATTCATGAAATATGCTTTGGTTGGTCTTTTCCCAAATGTGAATTTTAAGAAAGTTCTATAAAGTTGGCATAAACATCCTAGCCAATTTTAGGTAAGACATAAGTAGAAAAAGATGTAGATTTTTCTTATTAGCAATAAAATATTTATTAATATCTCTATGGCTGAGAGGATAGAAAGTTAACATTTGGAAGGAAGGAGCGGTGCAGAACATTGTTCTGAAGGTTCACTACTTGGTTTTCTGTTACTGGAATTATCTGTACATGAATGTCACATCTTGAGTTTGTACAGTAGAGCATTTTGACCTAAGACCTAAAACTGTAAGTAGAAAGCAACTATGGAAGATTGTAAGTTTTCCCCACAGGTCGATAAATTAGGAGGTATGTTTTATTGTTGGCAAATCAGGAGATGATCAGAGACAACTGTGATGACAGCCACCTAATTACCAAGAGAAATTGATAGTGTTAACGTAAAACAACATTACCATGAATAGACTCAAGTAGTAGGTGAATAGGCAAATAAAGATGCCAAATGGAATGAAATACCATAGTTAGTTGAATCTAAGTTGATCCTGAATTTAAGATCACTTCCCAATAATTATATTCTATACATGGTAAAAATTGTTATAATTACCCCCACCCTCCCCTTTGGATAGTCCCCAAGCCCCGGCCCTCTAACCCCCACTTAATTGTATCCAGTTGCTCAGGTTGCTCCCACCACCCTGCCTAGCTGTATGTTGGCCACGTGCATGTGTGTATGCAGGCGCATATGGTGCTTCCTGCCTCCAGTTGCCCACCCCCTGCTCCATCTAGCCCCAAGCAGCCCATTTCAGGCTGGAAGGCTGGCAGCCTGTTAAGGTAAACCCACAATTTCCTGTATTTTTCTCCTTTAAGCAGGGAATCTGCATTTTTCTATGGTGAATAGAAATCCTGGATCCCTGTGCACATGTACATGAGATGCTATATAGCTATATTGATGAGCTACAGCATTGTACTCATTGCTATGGTGCTGTAGCATTGGTGGGCATGAACTGTGACTGAGACTATTGTACAGTATGGTCAGAAATGACCCATGTGCTGCTGGGACTCTGCAGTAATGGTGCTAAAGCAAGTACTAAGTGACTGTGCAGTAACAACTGTGTAGTTGGATGCATGTGCAGATGTACCCACTGATGATATCTGTTCATCCAAACACATAATGGCTCAGTGCTTAGATCAGGTCAATTCATTGATGAAGAAAAGCTGGTTGAAGTGGAACAAAAGCAAGATAAAGATTTGGAGGCTGGATAGATGAAAATGTATCGAAGAATTCAGTCATAGTGCAGTCCTTTATTTGAAGGCACAAATGTACAATTAGTCACGTCATTCTTTAGTTTAGAAATGCTTTTGGATTCTTCATTGATGCTAAGCCCTTACATAGTATCTGCAAATAATTCTTTTTTCTGGCTTCAGTTATACATTGTTTTGTTACCTCTTGTCAGAGGCACAGCCAATCGATGGTCACAAACTGGGAACCTAGAGCTGTGGGAGGAGGCAGGACCAAGGCAGAGAACAGGAACTCAAGGGTCCTGGAACACAGCAGGAATTAGAACCATTAAGGTTATAGGTAGCAATAAACCTATCTTGCAAGCCCACAAAGCATTGCAAGGGCTACTGCTTATTGTGGGGGGTGGGGGTGAAGCTTTAATCACCGATTCAATTTGGAAAAGATTTGGCCCAATTCAGAGGCTGAATCACTGAATCTGAATTCAATTGGGAGAAAAAAGAAAACCTCTGAATTGATTCAGAGGCTCTGAATTGATTAGGAGATTTGGAAGGCAGTCTTCCAGGGGAACAGAAACTGAAAAGAGGAGTAGGTGGGGGGTGGGGGGGGGCGGGGGGGGGGGGGACTGACATCTGTAGCTGGCCAGTGACTGATCTTTCCCTGAGTCACTTTCCAATCACAGTGCTCTGCGGGAGATGGGACATAGAAACAGCATATACGCCTCTCTCTGCAACCTTTCTGTCCCTTTTGTGAGCTGTTTCTGCCTGAGCAACAGTGTCTGAAAAGTACTGGACTGGCTTGGCTTCCTACCTAGTCAGTGTCCTGCTAGTTTCAGTTCTTGGCAAGGATTGGATACAGCTTACTAACTAGAATCCCTCTACTTATCCCTATCCAATCCATTTATTTCAACTTATTCTTCCCCCAAAAAACTCTTACTTGTTCTTGTTTGTCACCCCCCTCCCCCACCATACCTTTTAAAAAGAAAGCTTTGTATTCCCTTGCAGTGTAATCCATCATCCATCACTGTACAGGAAAGCGTTACAAACATACAAAGCATTACGTTACATACACTCTCACACATACACAGAGAAGAAGACAAATGATATAGTTACATGCACATACAGACTAAACACAACACAGAAGAAGAAGCCAGACATATACATCATAGAGGAAGATGACCTATTATTAAACACAACATAGAAGAAGTCAGACAGTCATACATTAGAAAAGAAGAAGAAGAGATATTAAATAGTTACACACACAGCAGTAAACACTAGGGATATGCAAAGCAGCCCCTATTCAATTTGGATTTGGCCCAAATAAGGAACAGTGTTTTGATTCATTGATTAGGATCACTGTCCCTGATTTGATTCAGCTGAATCTGAAGATTCAATGCTGATTCAGAGAATCAGTGATTCAGACATAAACACAGCGTTAAAAGTTTTTTTTCTATGTATCTTGAGGTAGCAGTTGTGGCTCATGATTGCTGTGATGCTGGGCCAGATGGAGCATCCTAAAGGAGCATGTGGGGCCCTTCACCTGCTCGGCAGCAAACGAGGAAGTGGACCAAAAGTATTTCTGGTCCTCTGCTAGGGAGAACACTTCGCCCCCCCCCCCCCCCGCCCTACCCCCATGTCCCGCCAGCTTGATGATCAGCCACAGGGAGACCCCAGGTGCCCCCTCCCAGACCCAGGAGGCACAAATCACTGAGCTGCCGGTGTGCAGGGGGGCCCCCAGAGTGCTCCCCAGCAGACTCAGAAGTGGACCAGAAGTGCTGCACACACACAGAGACACATTTTCTAGCACAGATTAATATGTAGTATGCTGGAAAGACAAGTGCCAGGTCATTGGCAGGGGAGGGAGATTTGTTAGGGGGAGAGCTAGAGCTGCAAGTCTCCTCCCCTGCCCCCCCCCCCCCCGCCAACATGGACACATCCTCTTTCCTGGCAGCTGTGAGTTTTCTGCTGCCAGTGGGAGCAAGGAGGTGGGAGCAGTACCTGTCCCTGTACCTGCACCACCTCCCCTAACACCAGAAATAGCCACCAGCAGCAGAATGACAGTCTCCTCCACCCCAATTTCATCTCTCAGTGTGAGCCTCCCAGTGCCGGAGGAGGAGCTGGATCTGAAACCAGGAGACCTGAGCACCCTAGCAAAAGAAATTCTGGGTACTGAGGGGGAATCTGAGTTTGTGCTCTACACCTCTCAAGTTCCCCTAGAGGCAGGTATGCTTCTCTGGAAGGCATCTCAGAGTAGGTTGTGTGGGCAGGTGGCTCAGATTTTCCTGTTGTTATGCCTTTGCCTGCTGAGGAGGGGGATAAGGCAGACTCCCTGTCCTCAACCCAGAAGTGTGTGTGGGGGGGATCATTTTTAGTTGGAAGATGATCCCAAGTATGCTATCTGCCATCACTGCCAAAGGCAGATCAGCCAAGGCAAGGAGGTGAAACATTTCACCACCACGGCAATGCTGCTGCATCTTAGGAGGCAGCATTCCCTTGCCCTTTCTCCTCTTCAGCATGACACAAGTGTGAGCATGCCCAAAAGGAAGTCCCCCTGTCACTCCAAAACCCCTGTCCCCATGAAGCAGAGGCAGGTCACCCTGCAGTGGTGGGGGAAAACCACAGACAAAGGAGGGCACATTACAATGGTGACCAAGGTTACTCAGATCATTGGGGAGATGCTTTCTCTGGATGGCCAGCCCTTCTCCTTAGTTGAGTGGCCAGGGTGCAGGTGGCTCATGGCACTTGTGGCTCCATCCTTCCAAGTGCCCACACACACCACCTTTAGCAGGACGGTGGTGCCCTCCCTGTATGAGGCATGCAGGGAGTTCTTGAGGGAGGTGCTGCACAAGGCAGAGCTACAGGTAGCCTTGTATTTCACTTCTGACATCTGGAAAACTGGGGTGGAGATCATGCCTACCTCTCCCTCACAGGGCACTGGTGCAATCAGTGAGGCCATCCATGGACTCTCCCTCTAGCTGAGGTGATGGATGAGTCTCACACTGCAAGGGAGATCATGGTGGCCATGAACTGTATGGTGCAGGGGTGGCTAATTGGGCAGGGTGAGCTTACCTGCTGGTTCATGGTCACTGACAATGGGGCCAATATAATCAAGCTGGTGTATGATGCTAACTCTGTTGGCATCCACTGTGTGACACACTAGTTCCACCTCGTAGTCAGGGACACCTTGGTGCGGGACAGGGCTGCTGGTTATGGTGCCATCACTACCACCCACCTGACTTCAAAATGCAGGAAATTGAAAGGCCACATCCACTGCAGCATCAAGGGGGGCAAGATGTTGCAGGAAAAACAGGCAGAGATAAGCATCCCACAACACAAAATCATGCAGGATGTGGAAACTCGGTGGAACTCCACATAGCTGATGCTGGAAAGGCTGGCGGAGCAACAGAAGGCCATCCATGAGATGGCCTTGCTTGGGGAGATTGGGATTAGTGGCCCCCTTAAAGCAGAGTGGGATACCATTTCCAAGATTTTGGTGGACCTCAAGCCCTTCCTCAAGGCCACCAAGACCCTCTGCACTGGTGATGCCTTCCTAAGCCAGGTGATCCCCATAGCAAGGCAACTTGAGAACCAAATGGTGAAGTTCCAGGGGATCAATGTTCCTGGCTGGGGATCAATGTTCCTGTGAGGCAGGCTACTATCCCTGCAATTTTTTTCCAAATCAGCCAAAAAAATTACAAAGTTATAGGAATTTCAGTGATTTCCATTATAGTCTATGGCCGAATCTCCAAATCTCTTTGAATCAGTGCCGAATCTTCCAAAGCCGATTTAGCTTAATCAATTTGGGACAGTGATCTGAATCTCCTAATTAAATCACTGTCCTCCGAATTGGCATAATCTGAATAGAATACTTCCCTATTTGCACAGGACTACTGCTTATGCCCTGTAATGGGGACCAGCAGAGGACACTCAGCCAGCCAGCAGCTGGCAACCAGTGACTTCCATGTTACCAGGGCCAGCTGGAGCTTGTCTAGGCAGCAAGCAGACAGACTCCTGATGCCTCTCAATTGAATTCCCGCAGTGAATATAATTTGGCATGAACTCTTTGAAACTTAGCAAACTCCAGTGAATTCAGAATACTGCAATGTGATCATTATTAGCAAGATGGGCTGACACGATGATGTAATACCTAACTTCCTATAGAAAAACAAGTAAAATTCAAGGACTCCAGTTATTCTCTCTGAGTTATTCAATGGATCAGGAGTATTTAAAAGCTTTTCTAACACTCCAGGATCAAGGCCAGGGCTAACAACCCTACTCCTTTGTGTGAGAGAGAAAAGGGTCTTAAACACTCATGCCAGAAATCCAACTGCAGGTTTTTAATTAAATAATTACATTGTCTCTTTTTCAAAGGGCCTTAATCTCATTCAGTTCACAGTGTTTAGTTGATGAGCACTTAATCAATATTTTGTTTTATTCTTGTTGTTTAGTGTATGACCATTGGATTTATGTACTGGGAACTATTCAATTCTAGCAGGAAGATAGATTTACTGGGCACTTTTACACATGCTCCAACATGTTCTAATTAGAACACAGAGCAGACTCAATTAATTGAGTCTGCTGGAGCATTCTAATTGGAACACTCCAATGTACTGCAGCATCTCATGTATCGGGCATCCTCACATTTCAAAATGGTGGTAGGGGTGTTTTAACTAAAGCTTCTTGAACAAGCTTTAATTAAAACAACCTCACTACCATTTTGAAACATTAGATGCTGAATATACAAGATGCTGCAAGCATTTTAATTAGATCATCTCCTGAGAGCCATTCTATTTAACTCCCACCCCAGACCGCATGTACAAAAGCCTGTTGATTTCTTCATGGGCTTTTCTTTGTTGCTCATTACTGTTGTATCTGAGTGTTTCAAAAGTATAATTTTATTTTTCTTGTCAAACCTCTTTAAAAAGAAGGGTGGGATCATAGAAAAGTGGGACCTCAGGACGTCTTCTAATCCAATAACTTGCTCAAGGAAAGATCATCCTGATTATACCTCTCCTGTCAAAGGCCTGTGCTTAAAAACCTAAACCTGTTAAAAGCTCTTAAAAATGTCCAGGGACGGTGATTTTTATAGCTGCTATGGGAAGCTTTTCCAATGCTTAACCACCTTTTTAGTGGCCTAGTGAAAGCATCTGCATAAATCTCAGAGGGGAGAGTAGCTGCAGGTTGTAATGGTGGGCATCTGCTACAGGCCACCAAATCTGGAGGAGGTGAATTACACCTCCTTTAAATAACAGATGGAAGCTTCCAAATTACAGGACCTAGTTCTTCTGGGGGAGGGCTTTAATTTTCAGGACATCTGCTGGAAGGGACACACAGCAGTGTACAACTACTTCTCAATTTGCTGCTGCTCACAAACAAGGAAAAATTGGTTCTAAAAGGAGAACCCCCCCCCCCCCAAATACAGATACTGGACTTCAGATAAACTGACTTCAACAGACTCAGGAATAGTGGTCAGGATCCCCTGAGAGGCATGTTTGAGGAGAAAAGGAGCTCTGAAGAGCTGGCTGTACTGTAAGGAGGCCATAATAAGGGTGCAGGAGCAAGCTATCCCCAGGTGAGAAAAGAATGTGAAGTACAACAAAAGACAAGCCTAGCTAGACATCAATCTCTTCAGTGAATTAAAACTCAAAAAAGAATCCTACAAATAGTTGAAACTTGGTCATAGTACAAGGGAAGAGTATAAAATAATCTCATGGACACACAGGGACAGGGAGAAAATTTGGAAGATTAAGGCACAATTTTAGATGAAAGTGGAAAGAGACATACTATTTTTACCCTAATCCAAGACTACTTTAAATTTTAAGAGAACTGCCCCAATAATTAGATTCTATACATGGAAAATTTATAAAATGTATGTTTGTTGTTTCCCTAAATGTTTAGGATCTAATTGTTGGAGGATAGTCTTAAAAATTTTGTCCCCCCTACAACTGCTGCAGCGGGGAAAGTGATGGCCTGATTCTTGCCCTCCTGCATTTGTTTCTTCTGCTATCTTCCCTCACTGTAGTGCCTGTATTCACACCCACCACTCTCTGTTGTTTGCCTCATCCATGCCTACACCCCTGGAGCCTGCCCTCTCTGTGGTGCCTGCTTTCCTCCCCAATATCTTGTGCCTTCCTTGTTCCACCTCCACCCCCCTCGACCCACAGCCTCTGCCATCCCTACCACCCTGCTTGTACCCTTCCCCCTTTGCAACCCTGCCCTGCCCCTCCCCCCCCATGCACACACAGTTCTTTTCCTCTCTTGCCCCATACTGTCAGTCGTGGATCTATCCCCCATTCCACCCCAGAGCATGGAGTACAGGGTACCTCCAACTGGGCCACACCCCAGTGGTTGAAGTAGCCATAGCTCTGGCCATGGGATGTTGGAACTGCTGGTGCCACCACTGCTGCTGTATGGCCAGACCAGGACTAGAGCTACCCTATGCTTCTTTCCCCAGGCTGGAATAGGGTGGGAACCACAACTGACAGTAAGTGGCATGGAGGAAGAGAGGCTGAGGGGAGTAGGTGGAGGTCAGAGTTGACAAAAGGACAGGAAACTGCTGTGGCTCTGAGTCTGGTCCTGGCCTGGGATCAAGGCTGAAATCACAAATGTCTACCTTGCTTTCACCTTGTTCTCAAAGCCAAGACAATGGGCTCTGATCCCTATGTCTTCAATTCAAGTAAATATGTTAGAAAATAAACAGGGATTCTACAAGTGTTTCAAAAACAAGGTGAGAACCAAAGAAACTATTGGTTATTTACAGAATACAAAAAGAAATCCATTTATGGATGGTACAGAGAAGACTGTATTGAATCCATTTTCTCTTTCAGCCCTCACAAATTGGGGCAGCTACCATATGATGTGTGCTATTGGCAGCAAACAATGGGAAGGAGTAGTAAAACAACAGATTAGGGATCGTTTATAGATGATAGATGATAATGCTTTCAGATTGGTAGAGCTGGATGGGTTGCACCATCAGGGACTGAAGGTCCTACACTTGGGATGGAATAATTTCATGCCCAAATGCAAACTTAGAAATGACTGGCTAAATTGCAGTAGTTAAAAAGAGACCGAGGGTCACAATGGGCCATACGTTGAATATTAGCTGAATATCTATTGATGACAGATAACCAGTCTTTAAACAGTGTGTTGTTATTGCAAAGAGAGTCAAAAGTATACTAGGTTGCATTAACAAGATTGTCACTTGCAAATTAAGGGAAATTATTCTTTTCCCCATTCAGATTTGGTGATGCCTCATCTGGAATAATCTATCCATTTTAAGGCCCCACACTTAAAAAATATGTAGAGAGTTTGGAAAGAGTCCAGCAAAGACCATCACAAAAGATTTGAGGCCTTAAATTAGCCTTATGAATAAAGGCTGAAAGAACTAGGGTTGTTTAATTTATGGAAGAGAAGACTGAGGAGAGATTTGATAACTTTCTTCAAATACTTGAAAGTGATTAATGGAGATGGGCTTTTCTCTGTGGATGTAAGGGACATGATTAGGAGCAGCAGAAGAAATATAAATTTGAGATTAGGATGATTTTTCTGATGATGAAGGTTTTCCAGCATCGGAACAGGCTACCTAGAGAAAATATAGAATCTCCATCCTTGGACATTTTCAAGAGGAGGTTGGGCTGATGTTTGGCTGGGATGGATAAGTCAGAGATGATCTTGTCTTGATTGTCTTGTCTTGATTGTCATTAGAGATGGTCTAGTGAGAGCCCTCCCAGCCATACTTTCCCATGAACCTAATATCCAAATTAAATTTCCTTGCTGCAATTTAAGGTCATTGATCCTTGTCCTGTCCCCTGCAGCCACAGAATAATCTGTCTCCATACATTTGTAATGGTGGGCATAATTTATAACTTTCCTTCAGGATAATTATCAAATCCCTTCTAGGTTTTCTCTTCCCCTGATTAGATAATCATTCAGCCTTTCCTCCTAAACCATTTTTCCTGGACCTCTAATCATTTTTGTTACTCTCTGCTGACCTCCTCCTAATTTGTTCACACCTTTCTTGAAGTGAAAGGCCCAAAACTCAAGACAGTACAGGAGGTGAGTTCTCATTAGTGCTGAATACAGCAGGAGAATCACTTACCTTAATTTGAAAGTGTTGATCCTATCCCTACAGTCCAGTATGCTAATGGCCTTTTTTGCAACAAGAGCCCGCTATTGGGTCATATTCATCTAACTGTCTAGGTGCTGTTCTGCAGGACTACAGGAACCATTACAAATATGGGCCATATTTTTTATACCTTTGTCAAGCAGGACTACCATGGGAAAAATCCTTAACCTAAGGAAATTTTGTTTCAAAATTGGTGTCTTCTATGGATCTTCTTTTTTAACTTAAACAAATATTTTATTAAATACAAACATGAAAAGTGACTGCTGATTTGGAAATCTCTTTTCTCCCTTCCCTACAAACATTCAGGTGAAAATGGGCCAAAAGAAACATTAGTTTCGTAACTGTAAAGCTTAGTAACATCAGTATTTGATATTTATGAAACTGAAGGGGAGGGAAAGAAAGGTTTCTAGGTCAGCTTTCATCCTTTTTATGTTTTCTTTGGTGTGAAAATGTAATCTCCAGAATGGTAACATTCTGAGTTGTGACTGCAGCCAACATCAGTCACCAGCTGGTTGGTCCTTCTTTCCTTAATTCTAGGCAGTTTAGTTGATAAACATATTTTGCTTAACACTACAAACTGTAACTACATGCAGTTTCACATAAGACATGAAATGAACAAAATGTTTTGCTTCCTTCACCTGCTTTGTTTGATCTTGTATTTTTGTTCCAATGTAGCCCACAGTTTCAGCTTCTCCCTCCCTCCCTCCTAACCTCAGATCTCTGTTAAATAGTTAAATCTCTATCCCTACAGTGTATTGGCATTCAAGTCATGGCTCTCATTTTATCAAATCTTGAAATGTAACTGAAATCGTATTTTTATTCAGGTACATATCACCCCCCGCTCCCCCGGCTTTTTATTTCATCTGCTTAAAGCATCAGTTAAAAAGACGCATCATTTTTTCCTTCCTTCTTCCTTGGTTTTTAATCAATATTTCTTTTACAAGTCAAACTATCCCTTTAGATTTACCTTTGTAAGCCTCTAGAGACTTAATTTGAGGAAATATGCTCTCATTTAATATCCACACCCCTCAACCCTTAATCTAAATCTTCCCCACTTGTTTACTTGCTCTTAACCTACATAATTGGCTCACATAACTGATGATATCAGAGGGTGAAAGAAAATCTCATGCAGTGAATGATATTTCCTAGTGTATAACACTTCATAGTGCTTCTTCTACTCTAGTTTTTAAAAAGTGCAGAAAGCCTTCATACCAGTAGCATAACCTGGGGTGGGTAAGCAAGGCACCAGCCCTGGGCAGTTGCTACAGCATTGACTATGATACTAAGTTTGGCGCCCTGGACAAAGCCCACAGTGGCAGCCCACCCTTGCCTCATGCACAGATCTGAGGGGCACACCCCTCCCCCATGCTTGCCCGGGAGTACACGCAGCGGTGGGAGCTGCCCTTCCTCCATCCCTGTGCCCCCACCACACTGAGGCTAGGGATAGACATTCAAAAAAGCCTGAGCCTGAATTGACTCAATCTTTGCAGGTTAGTCTAACCTGGCTAGGCTGAACTGGTTTGAAGTTAGACAGACATTCTCTCTGGACTGAGAAAATGCAGGTGCATGGCTGAAATGGCTGAGGCTAGAAACTGGGGGGCACTAGAGCAGCCTCCCTTCCCTTCCGCAGGGAGCTGAGCTGAGGGGGGGCATGGCCAGGCCCTGGCAGGACTCTTTCATTAAGGAGGTCTGCCTTCATGGTCCCAGGCTTTTCCCTGTTAGCTTGTCAAGGGGCAGGAGTGTTGTCAGCCCCGAGCCCTGGGTTAGCACTGTGAGGCAAGGTGGGGTGTAAAGTGCATGCATCTGTGGATGATACAGAGCTTTTCAGTCCCCCTCCCTGCAGCAAACTGACGGGTGAGCAAGCTGGTCGGGGGGGAGGGGGGGGACAATAACAGTTTTTATCACCAAATTAGCAAAACAATAGCCTTTCTCCACATTACTTCAAACTTCTTAAACAGCTTATCCACTGACCTGTTGATTAGCTCCAAAAGCCCTTAGCAGTCACTGTTCTGTCTGCTTGTCCAAGTGAAATTGGAGAGAGAGACACACACAGACCCCTCTCAGCATTAGCTAGCACACCACATCCTGGCATGCCCTGTTGTGGAAGAAAGGAGGAAGGGATCCCTGATTAAGCAGTGAGTGGTGAGAAGGGAGGGAGAGGGGGGCAGAGGTTAGCCAGCAGACCCTGCTGTGCTGCAAATCTGGGCTGGGCTGCAACCAGGGAGCAGAGGGGTGGGGCCTGCCATGCTGTGAAGCAGAAAGCCCCACCCAGCCCAGACAGCAAACTAGTTTCATCCATTTTCAAACTGGTTTAAGTGCACTGAACATCAGTTCTGTTACAGCTTTAAACCAGTTTCTGATCACTTAAACCGGTTTATGTGTAATGCCTGTCCATAGCCCAAATGAGTCACTCGTGACTCCATCCCATGCTCCGCCCCGGCTGGGCAGCACTTGTTGGCATCCTTTTGCTTCGTCACCTGGAGCAGTTGCCCTGCTATCCCCCCCACCCCCCCGCTTTGCTACGGCACTGATCATAATAGTGATGTGAGATGGTGGCTCCTCAGTGAGTCCATGCCATGGCATCAGCAACAGCCCAGCAACACCCAGAGGGGAAGACTGCACTGCTGCACCACCAGCCAGAGATTTGAGGCTTTAACCTCTCTCCCCTCTCCAGCAGGGTTTTGCAAGGGTAAAAAGCCTGCTAGTCATACCTCTGTTTCAGACTGCAGAATCCTCTTGCAATCATGAAGAAAACCTGAACAGTTCATCTTTATTTTACAAACATGAACACCACATCCTCAACTTCAAGTCTGTCTTCAGGATATTTCCTTATCTTTTCTCGCTGGCTCTGAATTAAATTATCCTGCAGCAGGTACTTTATTTTATTTTTAGTGCTAGCTATCTTTATATAGGTTGACTCCAATCTAGGTGGTCTTGAATAACTTCTTTTCCTCATCCAATTCCAATGCCCAATCACACATTCTTATTTCTGTTCCACTAGTAGCAAGGAATTTCACTTCTGCTTCACTTTCCTTTACATTGTTCCTTTCCAAATTTCTCTTCTGGTTTATCCCTTATCCATTGACTATTTTAGTCAATGCCAAACACCCTGCAATCCTAGCAAAGTCTGCTATAATGTGCTAACCATTTCATAGAACAGAGATATGTTGAAAATGAAAATATTGGTAGAACCTACAGCTGCCAACAAAAGAATGAGCCCAAGCAATAGAAATATGACATGTGCCTTTCTTGAAACTGAAATTTTGAATTTAGGTTAGTTTTGATAGCTATAACCCTTTTCACATCTAGGCAGATAAAAAAACCCCAAACACTAAGCTGCATTACCACCCCAAAAAGAAGGTGCTCAATTCCTTCCAGAAAATTAAGTCAAAATAAAGATTCCAAGGCAATAGAATTCATAGTTTCATAGTAGTTAGGGGTCAGAAGGGACCTAAATAGATCATCTAGTCTGACCCACCGCCACTGGCCAGAGCACACGCTGGGATTACATGACCCCAGACAGGTGTTCATCCAACCTCTTTTTGAATTTACCCAAGGTAGGAGCCAGGACCACTTCCCTAGGAAGTTGGTTCCAGATCCTAGCTACCCTGACAGTGAAACAGTGCCTCCTAATTTCTAACCTGAACCTATTCTCCAGCAGCTTCTGGCCACCTCAGGTGCTGCTGGGGGGGAGAGGGGGGAATAGGGCCCTTCCTATTTGCTGCTTATCTCCCCTAACGAGTTTGTAGGCAGCCACAAAATCTCAAAAGCAGGCCTGAAAAGCTTATCCTGAACTGTGACCTTTTCTGCCTATGTTTTCTTCTATATTGTTACAGGCTGGACTGGTAGCCTAGTTGTTTATTATGAAGGTTACCTTACACTTCCTGCTATAAATTGCTGTTTTCAACTGCCTGTGTTGCTTCAATTGCTTATAATCACCCATTCTTCTACCTGGCTGCCTCCACCTACTTCAACATACCCTTTGTCTGAGCATTGTTATTTTATTGTTTAACGTAACCCTGCTTTTTATACACTCAGGGCTGCCAGAGGTTTCAAAGGGGAATTCTGAAGTGAAGTAGCCATTCCCTGGTGGGGAGAGTTCTCAGAAATATTTTTTTAGAGAAATATATATTCCTTCAGGAGATAAAAATGAGCTACTGGTTTTCCAGTCAGAATGATGTATGTGACTTAACAAGGAATTGATTAGATATCCTCATACCCTCTTTTACTACAAAAGTTGTTGTTTTCTGTAAATTATTTGTTTTTAAGAGACAAGCATCTAGGAAGGCAGAATTATATATCACCTTGAAATATTTGAGAGTATTTTTCCTCTTTTGAAGAGGAAGCAATTTAAGCTACACAGCAGGGAAGAAAAAATGCTGTAAGACATATTATCAAATGTAAGAGTTGAAAATTATTCATGCAAATAAAAGTTCAGATTCTCAGAGTTGTTAAACACCTGTCACTCCCACTGACCTAAATATAGACTTAGAAAATTCAGTCATCCACATTTGAATATTTTGACAAAAGAGATGTTAGGTTTGATTTTAAATTCTCAGCATCCTCGCGTCCAATTTAAAGTCAATCATACCTATGCATGCTTAATGTCATTGAAAATTCAGACCTTGGGTTCAAGAGCAACCTTACAACTTCTATTTCCCATGCTTGTAGATGTGGGAAAAAACAAAGGACCCTGTCTGTACCTCTGAGATAGTATGAAGCTTACTGTGAAGAAAATACTTCATTCTGAAAAAAAAAACTTGTGTGAAAGAGATTTACTACAGATGATTCAATTCTTTTGGAATCTCTTCTTCATTACAGCAGGCTTGTGCAAGAAAACAAGCTCAAAATATGTCATCTATGGAAAGACATGAGCTCTATTTGAGACCTTTGGGACTGAAGGATGCTGTTATTGAATAAGAGCAAAGTGTGTTTATATATCTGGAAGAGAAATCAAAAGTTTTTCATAGGATAAAGAGTTTAAGACAGAATGGCAAAGAATGGGGGGAAACAGATAAATAGAAACTGCTAGTTTAGAATGTGAAAAATAGTGGTCTTACAATAATAATAATGAAAAAAAAATAGTGCTTTTGTAATTTTGGCCCTTATCACTAGCCTGATAAGTAGAATAAGAGTGAGTGTTGTAAATGCTGCTTATTTAGAATTATTAAAAGAACTGAAATAAGCAACTTGAAGCCATATAACATAGCAATTGTTGGCTTACGAAATGAAAATATTGCAATATTTTCAGTATGTTCAAACTGGCTCATCATTCAGAAGCAGAAGTTTTTATTCCAGTTGATACATTTGTGTCAAGCTATATGAATTCTAATGAACAATTTACTTTTTTGCTGAAACAAACTTGATTTAGTAAACAAAACAATACACAGCCTCTTTTCTGACAAACTTTAGCTGTATTTACATAAGCGTAACCTTTGGCGTGTGATGCTACCCAGGGGTGCCAGGTAGCTTTACCCCTGCTCAGCTCACCTAGGAGTGGCCAGACGCTCCCTGAGAGAGACTGTTCACAATGGAGAGACCTTGCACACTCAGGAGTAACTATTTACAGAAATTTAATTATATACAGAAAATAATTGCTATCTGCAAGCAAATATTAAATACCATCAAAAGTTTGCAATACTCTACTTGTAATATACAAGGATGAGTTTATACAAAAAAAATAACACTTAAGGGGTGGTCAAGATAACAAATACAAAACAAATAACTTAAGCACTATGTTAACTACTCATTGTATTAATCCCCTAATTAATTATATATAACTAATAGCCAGGCACTCTATTGCCCAATGAATGGTGGGGTGGGGCAGTTCCCTACTCCTTTCATCACATGCTTGTGGGCTCCAGCTTTCCTGGGCTATCCCACGCCGGTCCAGGTTTCTCACAGTCTGCAGAGGCTATTTTCACTCCAGACCCCTGCAAAACACAAATTCTTCCCCATGTACCTCCATGCATGCATCTCTGCCTGTGCATGGCCTCTCCAAGCCCACAGAGCTGTTACACAGTTGAGCCACAGAGAAAGAGCAAACTGCCTCTGGAAACCAGGCAGCACTTTTGGGCTCACTTCCCCCTTTAGGCACTCAGGCACACTGAGGCTTCCCCTCAGATCATGCTTCCCTGGCTCTTATCCTGGGACTTTTCCCTAGCTGGTGAGTCTTTCCACCCAGCTGACCCAGTCCCACCTCAGTCCACTCCCACAAGGTGGGACCATGCTGCATGCTCTTCTCAGTCCTTTTCACACAGAGCCACCCCAGGGGCAGGGAGATTCTCCAGTTTTAAGGGGAGCCACACATCCAATCCCTGAGCTGGAATTCGCCCAAGCTCCCTATCTGCTTTTTGAATCTTGCATCCCTTTACTGGGGATAAACTGAACTACAAGTATGGTCCCTATTGGGACAATTGCCCTCAAGCATTCAGGCAGAGCCCAACGTAGAACACTCAGAAGGTAAGTGCCCCTTAAACTGCCTTTTACATAAGCATAAAGCCCGAGATTAGAAATCGTAAGGAAAGAGACTCAGCTGCATTTGGTACAGGTGTGGGGTGCACAATATGGGCAAAATATGGGCTGCAACCCACTTTTGCTCTTCTCTATCCTGAGAGTAGCTGAGGGCTCCTGTGCCTACTTTAAATTTCCTGTAGCTCATAGTGACTGTTTCAGCATCCAGGAATCAAAGTGTCTTTCCTGTAAATGCTGTCTTTACTTGTGGCTGAGATAAAAGGAGAACACTGAACCACTGCTTCAAAGTTACACAGCCTAGAAATTCCATTTTTAGAAGGACATTGCTAGGTACTCAGATCAGCTAGTTTTTATAACATTATTTTCATATTCTAAGGTGTTGTATAGGGTTGCTGGTTGTACATATAGTTATTGTATATACTCCTTCCATACTGAGCCTAGGAGTACTGCTGAGAAACAAGTCCTATCCTTTTTCCTTTTTTGTTTTTTGGGGTTTTTTTGCTGTGTACTATCAGGCAAAATATACAATTTATAGTGAGTTTGAGCATAGGGAAACTTCTATTTGAGGAAGGATTGGAAATATTATGGTGTGTTTTCCATTGCAGAAATGTGTGTTCAAATCCATATTAGGATAACATATGAGTATAGACATTTTTATAAGTTTTGTGATGGGACAAACAATAAAAAGGGCTCTTGTTATTCAATCAAACATTACCTTATGTGAAGTTTCCAATTAAATGGACTAGTAAATTTAAAGATAGAATTAGATTAACTAAAACACTTTTACATCAAGGCTTAGCCATTAGGGCTATATGAAGCTTTGGTCCCTGATTTGATTTGGTGGAGATTAGGCCCAATTCAGTGGCCGAATCTCCAAATCCAAATCAAATCAGGAGACCCTTTAATCTCTCCGAATCAAATTGTAACACTCCAAATCAATATGGAGAGATTCAGAAAGATTCGATGGTTCAGACATAGACACAGCTTTAAAAGTTTTTTCTACATACCGCAAAGTACCAAATGGCTTGTGAATGCTAAGACACTGGGGCAGAAGGAGCATCCCACAGGAGTGCAGGGGGCTCTCTAGCACACTTGTCAGCAGACCCAGAAATGGACCAGAAGCACTTCTGATTCCATGGGGGGTCCCCCCCACTACGTCCCCTCCAGCTCAGCAACTGGTGCCTCCTGGATCTGGGGGGACACCCAGGGTCCCCCCACAACTGATTGCTGAGCCAGGGAGGCATGGGGGGCAGGCTGTGCACTCCCCAGCAGACCCAGAAGTAGACTGGAAGTACACCCGGTTCACTTTCGGGTTCACTGCCAAGCACGCATGGACCTCCCCCCCCCCACACACACACACACACACTCCTGTGGGATGCTCCATCCACCCCAGCATCGCAGTATTTATGAGTCATGCCTGGTACCTAGAGGTATGTAGAAAAAATATGAAAAGCTCTGTTTATGGCTGAATCATTGATTCTCCAGATTAGCATCAAATCTTCAGATTTGGATTCAGCCAAATCAAATCGGGGACAGTGATCCAAATCAATGAATTGAATCGCTGTCCCCAATTTGGGCCAAATCTGAATCCAAATCAAATATGGCCTGTTTCGCACACCCCTATTAGCTATTCTAGTTCATCACATTTGTTTTAGCTAGAATTCCTCCAGTTTAACATTTTTATGACACCCCACCAACTGTGCTTCAACAAGTATATACTTTGTCATTTAATAAGTATGTCTGTGTTAATTACAGCCTATGCTTTTACTAGTAGAAAATCTACTTTTCTCTTGGGGGTAAAATAAAATGTGCCTCAAAGTGGATAGTGAAAGTTAAAGGGGTTTTAATTAATTAATTAATTAATTTAACTGGGCCTGCTTTTGAGCAGTAGCAGTAATAATGGGTGTCTGAAACTATAAACCCATAGTGGTGCCTCCTCAACAATTAATGTACAATTTTACTGTGAGCCTCAGTTCTGGGCTCCACAATTTCGTAAGGATGTGGAGAAACTTGAGAGAGTCTAGAAGACAACCACACAAATTATTAGAGGATAAGAGAGCAGGCCTTTTGAAGAGAGGCTGAGAGACATAGGACTCTTCAGCCTGGAAAAGGATCATAGGCTCAGGGGTGACTTTGTGGCAACCTATAAGTATGTAAGGGATATGCACCAGGAACTGGGATAACAACTGTTCACCAGGGCACCCCATGGGAAGACAAGGTCAAACAGTCAAACTCCTGGACAACCATTTTAGGCTGGACATAAGGAAAATCTTTACTGTCCGAGTACCCCTGGCCTGGAACAGATTCCCCCTAGTGGTGGTGCAAGCACCTACTCTGGATACTTTCTAAAAACACCTAGATCTTGCTGGGATCATTTGACCCTTGCTGAATTCTTGCCCTTTAGGCAGGGGGCTGGACCCAATAATCTTGAGAGGTCCCTTCTAGCCCTAGTGTCTATGAAATTGATTAAATCTATGAGTTAATATTTATATTCTGATAGTTTCAAAGGCCCCATTAAGAGCTAGAGCTTTCATTGGCTAGAGATTTTATAAACATAGATGTGGACAGTGTCTCTGCCCTAAATATATGGGCCTTTTTTTTGTTCAACATGGAAAACTACTGTACAAACTTGCAACTTGCAAAACCACTTATGAACCATTATGTTCAGGAATGAATCTCCAACTGTCAGACCAGTACTGCAAACATATTCCTTAGGGGTTTGCTTTCAGCATCACTTCTCAAATAGTGAGTTTTGTTAAAGGGGCTAAATTAAAGCAGTGCCAATAAAAAGAGAGGCACAATAGAGAATTAAGATAATAGATCTTTGTTACATTATCTCTCCTTCATAGACCCATTAAAGACCAAGCTGTAGTGTGAAAATTTAACCTGTGCTGCTTCCTGACACACAAAGAATCATAGCATGGTGCTCAGTCCACTAATTTCATTCCCCACCCAGTGTTTCATTAGACATCCTCCTCACATGCCTTATCATCATCAGGGATCCTGGTTTTCTCAGATTAAAAAAATCACAAATTCTCTGACAAAAATAAATTTGCATATTTGATGATAACCCGCCCTCCCCCCCCCCAATCTGGTATTAAAATTAAAAGCCCCCTGCAACACCCTCACTGCCCCACAAAGCCCCCCAATACTGCCGGTGCCCTTCACTTCTCCCACAACAGCCCCCCCACCCTACTCATGCCTCTTGCGCCCCACCCACAGCCTTTGTCCCCCAGTCTCACTAGAGGGGCCCCCAAGTCTGCAGCTCCCTGCCCCCAATAGCAGGCAGCTGCACCAGAAGCAGCATGGAGCCAGTTCCCCTACTTCTCTGCCTACTTGACTGGGAGTGGTGCCAGCTTCTGGCTCCCCCCCCAGCCCTGCTGGTGCCCCCAGCCATGAGCTGTAACCCCCCAGCCCTGCCAGAGGGGCCACCAGCCCCCTGCAAGCTCCACTTACCTCAGACTCCAGGAGAAGAGTGAGGCTGAGCTGAGCTGAGTAGAGCCGTGGCTGAGAGCGAGCCTCAGGCCCCTCCCCCTCCTTCCTTGTTTGCAAACAGCTTTTGCAGGCTGGAGCTCAGCTAGCCTGCAGAGTTGTTTGCAAAAGGAGGGAATCCATGGTTTTCTCTGTTTAAAGGAGAAATCCACACTTTCTCTGATAAAAAGGGGAAATCTGTAGTAGTCTCTGTTTTTCCATGGGAAACGGAAAACCCAGATCCCTGCTCATCACAGCTGTCCTACAGTACAGTGCCTCCATCTTTATGTCAAGCTGCACAGTTCCATTCGTAGTCACAGAAGTTTGTGGCAGTGGCATTGAAAGAGAAAGCAGAGCTGTCTATGTTATCTTTACACCAACCAAAGTGTTCCCACGAATTGGGGATTTCCAGAGGGGATGTGTGGCTAGAATAAGTTCAGTTGCAACACTGAGCACTAAACATACTTGTTCAAGCAGTCGGGTCTAACTCTGGTCTGCTGTTAATCCTCTGTGAGACTCACCTCTTATTTCAAAGTCCTCTTCTCTCAGTAGCTGCATTCCACTGAAAACAGGAACATGAACAAGAGCAGGACCTTGACTATGGTAGGAATGACAACTAAGGCCACTGTTTCTTTTGAATTATATGTAGAACTCATATTCAAGTTGGCTTTCATTAATTATGATTTCCACATATCAGCTATCAGCTAATCCAAGTACTGTTTCTATGAGCGGAGATGTGCTACTATTTCAGGTTATAAAGGAGGCATCTGATCTGATGCTATGGTGATACATAAATCAGGGGTGGAAAAAATATATCCCACGATCTGGATCTAGCCCACAACTGATTGAATCCAGCCTGTAAAAGGGGGGTTGCCCACCAGTTGATTGTATCCAGACTGAGGCTACCCCCATCTGCTCCCACCCAGGGCAACCTGTGCTGTAGTGCCACCTGCACCTGCCAACAGCCCCAGCTACTGCGCACAGCTTTCTGGTGGGGCTGCTCCTGGTGCAGCTACAGTCACCTGGATCTTGCTCAGTTCCCCCTGCCTGCAGTGATTCCTCCTCCTCCTGTCCCTGCTATGCTGCATCAGGCAGCAGGTAGCATGGTGAAGTAAAAGCAGCCTGGTGACACGGGTTGGACACCAAATGTCCAGCCAGGCAGGAGGGAAGCTGAAGCTGGGTAGCTTCTTCCCCAATGCGTAGGCTCCAGTTCCAGCTCCTGAGTGTCTTCCACCCACTCATCTACCCACAGGTGGCGCTCATTGCACTGGATGGATGGAGTGGGTGGAACGTGGTCAGGAGCTGGAGCCCATACACTGGGGCAGGAGCCACCCAGCTGCAGCTTCCCCCCTGTCTTGCTGGTCATAAACTGCATGCAACCTCGCAGCTTCCCTGCATTAACAACTGCCTTGAGTAGTGCAGCAATGGCAGGAGGAGAAGGTGGGGGAACTGAGCAGCACCTAGGCAACTGCAGCTGCACCAGGAGCAGCCCCACTGGGAAACTGTACACTCTGGCTGGAGTGGTGCTGTCTGGTGGCAGTGGGGTGCAGCATGGGTTACCCCAGGTGGGAGCAGGCAGGGCTCTGTGTCATGAGGAGCTTTGTAAGGGCAGCTGCAGTCTGGATTGGGTGGGGCAGCTGGACTGCAATTGCACCCACACCACACTGCCTGGATGAGCTTTGCTGTATCAGCTCCCTGCCTCTGTTCTCCCCTCACCTCTGGCCAGCTCCCAAGACCTTGTGCTCAGGCACACCCACCCATACACATGCCCAGCCCCCACCATATGCCCATGCTCATTTCCCCCCACACACACCTCATGCCCACCCCCCAACACACATCCTACACTGCTCCACCACACATATGCAAACACACAATATACAAGAGTAAGACTTTATTTTGAGCCATTATGCAGTTGCATCTACTCTCACTACTCAAAAAAATGTAAGTCAAGACAAAAAATATTTTTGAAATAAAATTAAAATGTGTAATAGTCGATTTTTGATTTTTACTATATGATCTGTTTTTATCTATTATTTGTTAAAATAGCATCTTCTGAAATATTTTATGTATTGACAGCTCACCAACACTTAAGTGGCCCTCCAGCCAAAATAACTGCCCACCCCATTCTAGATAAATATGTTAAATAAGTTTCCTTAAATAAAATATATAGGCAAGTGTGGTACTACCAATACTTTTACTTCTTGATACATGCCCTGCTTTCTTTACAATAGAACTAACATTTTTTGACAAGCATAGAAAACTATAATTTATTTTGCTGGACTTTTAAACAAAATATTATTTCAAATGTAAATAAACTTGTTTCATTCTTCCTGCTGGCTTCGCAAAGAAAACTGGAAAGAGAACTCAGAATAGGTAGGGGTGATAAAACTCAGTCATCTGATATCCCAGGCTTATAGTCTCAGGTAAGTTTCATTGTCAGTGCTGTAAAATTTAACCATCACAGTGTTGCCCTCCAAAAGAACAGACCTGAGGAGAAAATAGCCTGAGAAAGCTGTCTTGGGAACTAAGCTTCAGTGGAATCCTGCTGCCTGAGGTCTCAGATCTCTCTATAGAAGGAATTCACCAGTGTATCTGTGCAAAATTAGCCTTCAATAATGCTGGTGGGATGAAGATGACTCATATTAGGGCCTTGTTAGACCTTATGCTGTAAACTGAACAGATGTTAATCAACTTAGTGTTGTTCATTTTATTGAAGCAGTTGTATGGTAAGGTGAAAAACTTGCTCTGACTGTCCTTCATCTGCACAGCTGTCACTTGCCACTAGAGGCTTGGGGATCAGAGGCAGGACTAGGAGCAAGACACATTTGCTGCTCCCACCGGGCAGAAAGTGGGCCTACCACGATGTCAGTTTCAGTGAGACCAGAAATACCCAGGGAAACAGCTTCCCTGAAGCTCTCTGGTCTTGCTGAAATTTTCACAGTGGCTCCATGCTGACAGCAGGGCTACCAGGGTGGTGGGAGGCACCATGGCCACTGGGCATTCCAGGGTAAAAAGGATCTGGTCCCTCAAAGCTCAGGCAGTGCCAAACTGGCAGCAGCCCAGCCACTGGGGTACAGGGCAGCAGGCACCACCTGAGCTCTGCAGAAAAAAGGACCAGGCCCCTCAGAGCATTCTGGGGTACTGGACGGTGGTATAGGTGTGAGAAGTGGCCACATGGTAATGGAACAGAAACACAATTAGGCAGATTGGAGATAATCCTACCCTAGAATGGCATATTTCTAGGATGAGCAATGAGTGCTTTAAGCCATTGAAAAGGTTTTAACATGCAGGTAGTCCAGGGATTAAGAGCTCCAGAAGCCCCTAAATTTATCATGTAACAAGGCCTTTACACTGGTCCCAGAGTCATCATACTCACCACCAGAGTAAAATGTACACAGTGTAAAATAATTAACTTCAAGAGCCTGTGCACCTCCATCTGAAAGACTGAGATGAAAATTAAGGGTTTATAGAAAGCTGGAGAAGTCTTCCGAACACCAGTTCTTCTCATCAGGGGGAGACAAAGCCACAGAATTCATAAAATAGTATTTTACAGTGTATGCAGTGGTGTGATTCCTTCTGCCCCTTCTTCCCTCCCCCCCCCCCCCCCAGTTTGGAACTAGTATCCACAGTCTGCAGTACTTAGAATGAACTAGACAGTAGATCATTTGTGGCAATGACATACCAATACATTTTTTATCATCTTGTAAGGACTCTAAAGCTGAATGTGATAAAAATCACAGAGGGTGCAAAGTGCAGCCCAAAATTTCCTCCATGGTGAAGCCAAAGTAAGCTCATGAAACTTCCTAGAAGTGGATTTTTTTTTTTGGGGGGGGGGGGGGACGTTGCCAGTTCAAGGCCTTTGCAATTAATGGTCCAAACTCCAGAAACATTAAATGGCAAGGTTCAATCTTTAACTACCAAGTTATGCTCCTTGGAATGCTGCAAATCACAAAGCCTAAAACAAACATATGAAAACTAGAGGACAACATTCTTGGTTGAAGGGATCTGGCTATAGAATAAATTTCCAGAGAAGATCAGCTGATTCCAGAGTTTTACTATGTTTCAGAAAATGCAAAACCTTCTTCAAGAAGCCTCATAAGAACAATATTCACACTGATACTCTGTACTCATTAGTCCTACCATCTCATTGAAAGAGGAGGCACGTGAAAGAAACAGACTGCCTAAATGAAGAATAGTTTTGCCTCAATATGAAGTCATTTTGAGAGTCTGGGAACTCATGTATTCTTTAAGGGCCTTAGTATTGATAGCCTGTTTTTCTTGGATGGTATTTTGTTATTGTGGTCATAGCAGGAATATAAATCTAAGAATTATTTATACTTTCCTTTGAATTGTCTATATGAAGATCTGCCATACCACTGAAATAATTAAAGGCAATATATATATCTATATATATATCTAGATATATATATGATTGGTGCACTAGATACTGTAGTTAAGCATTGTCTTCACTTTTTTCCCCTTCTGGGCTGTTTGAAAGGCATGGTTTATACTTAATGGTGTAACTGTGGCAAAGTGTAATGGAGTTTGGTCACTTCTGGAAGTGCTAAACTAGAATAGTTTTTTGGGGGGGGGGAGCGGGGGTTAGGCCACTTAATTACATCAAAACTTGGCACTGATATTTGTGTATAAATCTCTAAAGTAGAAAATTAAAAAAAATTCTGTTCCAGGACCTGTTCTCCTTCAATAGGAAGGTAACTTGGAATCTTTGCTATCCATTTCTAGGTGGACAGCAATATCTGATGTCCTATTGTATTACCTATTCTGACAAAAATGACTAACAGTTAGGCTAGATTCATAGATTCATAGATGTTAGGGTCGGAAGGGACCTCAATAGATCATCGAGTCCGACCCACTGCATAGGCAGGAAAGAGTGCTGGGTCTAGATGACCCCAGTGAGATGCATATCCAACCTCCTCTTAAAGACCCCCAGGGTAGGGGAGAGCACCACCTCCCTTGGGAGCCCGTTCCAGACCTTGGCCACTCGAACTGTGAAGAAGTTCTTCCTCATGTCTAGTCTAAATCTGCTCTCTGCTAGCTTGTGGCCATTATTTCTTGTAACCTCCTGGGGCAACTCAGTGATTAAAACCTCACCAATTCCCTTCTGTGCCCCCGTGATGAATTTATAGGCAGCCACAAGGTCGCCTCTCAACCTTCTCTTGCGGAGGCTGAAGAGGTCCAGGTTCTCTAGTCTCTCCTCGTAGGGCTTGGCCTGCAAGCCCTTAACCATACGAGTGGCCCTTCTCTGGACCCTCTCCAGGTTATCCACATCCCTCTTGAAGTGCGGTGCCCAGAATTGCACGCAGTACTCCAACTGCGGTCTGACCAGCGCCCGATAGAGGGGAAGTATCACCTCTTTGGATCTGTTCATCATGCATCTGCTGATGCATGATAAAGTGCCATTAGCTTTTCTGATGGCTTCGTCACACTGCCGGCTCATGTTCATCTTGGAGTCCACTAGGACTCCAAGATCCCTTTCCGCTTCCATGCCACCCAGCAGGTCATTTCCTAGGCAGTAGGTATGCTGGACATTTTTCCTCCCTAGGTGCAGCACTTTGCATTTCTCCTTGTTGAATTGCATTCTGTTGTTTTCTGCCCATTTGTCCAACCTATCCAGGTCTGCTTGCAGCTGTTCCCTGCCCTCCGGCGTGTCTACTTTTCCCCACAGTTTTGTGTCATCCGCAAACTTGAACAGAGTACACTTCACTCCCTCGTCCAGGTCGCTGATGAAGACATTGAAGAGTATTGGTCCAAGGACCGAGCCCTGCGGGACCCCACTGCCCACACCCTTCCAGGTGAAAACCAACCTATCCACCACAACTCTCTGGGTGCGACCCTCTAGCCAATTCGCCACCCACCGGATTGTGTAGTCATCCAAGTCACAGCCTCTTAACTTGTTCACCAATATGGAGTGGGATACCATATCGAAGGCCTTCCTGAAGTCTAAGTATACGCATCCACCCCTACTCCTATGTCCAGGCATTTCGTAACCTGGTCATAAAAAGACACTAGATCAGTCAGGCATGATCTGCCTGCTACGAACCCGTGCTGGTTTCCCCTTAGCATAATTTGTCCTTCCGGGCTCTCGCAAATGTGAGCCTTGATAATTTTTTCAAAGACTTTGCCAAGGATGGAGGTGAGACTGACTGGCCTATAGTTGCCCGGGTCCTCCTTCCTCCCCTTCTTGAAAATGGGGACCACTTTGGCCCTTTTCCAGTCCTCTGGGACTTGGCCCATGCACCACAAGGGTTCAAATATTCTGTCCCTAGGGACAGAGGTTACACATAAAATGGTTTAAGTCACCCGAAACTGGTTTAAACCTGTAACAGAGCAGAAGCTCAGTGCACATAAACTAGTTTCAAAATGGCTGAAACTGGTTAAGATTAACCTGGTTGAATGTAGTATCAGACTGAACTGATTTGGGTCAAACCATTTTATGAAATTTTTGTCCCAGACCTTAAATAATATTATTTTCAACTTTATAAAATGATGTAGACAATAAAGAAATAGGACAGAGTAATAATGAAAGGTCTTAACAATCTTTCAATTGTCATTTTAGATTCTGGATTCCTGAGGACAGATACAGGAATCTTTCCTTCATAGTCATGGCAAAATAGGGCAGTAATCTAAGATTTATATTTTCTTGTATGTCAGCTCTATATCATGCCAATCAGTTAGCTTTGTGTTATTATTTTTCTTTGGGATTATACTTTTACTTTAAATAAAAGATAATTGTCTTATAAAGATTATAATATTTAGGAGAAATATTTGGGGCAAATGTTCAGACTGCATCTTCTGTTTTGGAATTGATACATCTTGCATTTATGACAGTTTAGACTCAACTAACTCTGAGGATTATACATAATAGCTGCATATTATGTAGCCTATCAAACTGGATTTATTGTAAAAATAAGCTAAGGGTAATATTAGATGTTACAATTACACCTTGTTAAGGTCTCTTATTTACACATGCATGCATGTTAATGAGTGTTAAGTGCCCTCTAGGCATTTTAAAGTTACATCATTGAAAAGAGCTCTGCCAACCAGCTAGATTTAGCCTAACTTCTAATTGTTCTTGGGAGATCAAACAACCAATTCACAGTCTTCAAGTGTCCTGGGGAGGCACTCCCAGGTACACAAACTGGCCTGGACTCTGATGCACCCTCCCCACCCACACATCCAGTGACAGCCTGGACAGCAGAGCTGCAACTGGTGAGTGGCAAAAGGAGCTGCTAGGCTTTGTGGTCATGAGCAGGCTTAGTCAGGGAGGGAGGCAGGGAGCTGCTGAAGTGGGGGATGCAACACCCATCTCAATACAATGTGCAGGGTGCACACACAGAATAGCACAGCATATATCACAACACAAACATGCAAATGGTAGCAGAAATGTGTGTTCACATGGTACACCTTTGGCTGATGCCCAGTGGTGATAGTGAGGTGTGCGGAGTCTCCCAGCATGCTCCCAGGTTGCAGCAGCACTGTGAAGTCAGGGGTGGCCCTTCCCCACTGCTTACCCTATGCCATGCCATGGCTCTGCTGCTTGGCAGTGGCCAAAGGCAAGTCTGGGGATGGGGAGGGTAAAGGGCATGCTAAAGGCTCTGAGTGTTCTGGGCAAAAGGGTGCTGGGTGGGGAGGTGGGGTTGTGCTATGCTGAGTGGGGTGTTGCTGCTAGAGAGCAGGCAAGCAAAGCAGGCACCGAGCAGATTTGTCAGCTCCTAGCTATGCCCCTGCTCTCAGATCTGTGTATATTACACAGGATATTAACCCCAAACATGTCACTGCTTCCATCACATGATAACCTTAACATGACCTAACTTTCTTTAAAGCTAGCAGGTGCTATTTGTAAGCATGACCTAAAAATGGTAAGAAGTTAATCTAGCTGCCTGTTTTATATGTTTCATGTAAAAGGGAGTAGTTTGGAAATAGTAAACAAAAGCCTTGAATTCTTTGTTGCAGATTGTGTGGAATTATTCAGGTTACAATATTGTAAGTGTTGCTTAAAATAATGTGGAAAAATCACTGCATATATTTATTTATGAAACAGATATCTGTTTTCTGTTTATTAGAGTCAGGCAGACAATTGCTCTGTAGGCAGAGATCGAAAATAGTATGGAAATAAAAAAGGCAAAGCTTGAAAGAAAACAAAACTGAAAGGAAATTCAAAGCTTTAAGTATTTCTTTGTAATTTGGGGATCAAGAAATAACTTTCATCTTGTCACACATTTGATAGGACTTTATATCAACTATTTTATACTTGAAAATTATTTTATATGACTTTAAGTGCTTATTTCTTTTATTTGTTCTATACCTAATATTATCCAAAGAGGCAAAAAATAAATGTAAATCTATAATCCAAAATGTTGAATATTAGAGTATGAAATATGATTATAATTGCAAATTTGTTTGACACCAGGGATTGATGTTTTGCTTAAATTATAAAGGCTTTAGGATAATGGGATTGAAATATATATTTAAAAAATATAAAGCCCACTCCATTTTCCCTCCAAGATAAAAAGGTTATGCAGAAATAAGTTGTGTGTTTAATACAGTACAGCAAGACCATGTCTCAGTGGTATTAATTTAAGGGTCAAGCATTTTACTGAGAATCTGTGTAACAGTTCTATAGATGCTTGTGTTATCTTACTTCCCTGCTTTTTTTCTTTAAGCCTGAATGTGAGTATTGATTAAATGAATGATAAGGTCCATGATAGATCAATATTTCACATTTTTAATTTAAGAGGTAAAACTTTCTATCACAGCTGAGCTTGAGAATTATGGCTGAGATAATAGAGGTCTGATTCCAGTAAAGTTAAAAGGGAAAAAGTTGCCCCTCAAATGTCAAGGCACCTTGTGGTCCAAGATGATTAAAACTAAACTGTTTGCTATATGAATCCCAAGGTGCTGGTATATCTCAGCTTCCATGACATTTAACCAGTGACTTTTCATAGCTTGTTAATAATGTATAGCTGTCCCAATATAAATTTGCAGTGACAGAATTGGTCTGGTATAGTGGAGCAGTTAACTAGATTTATTCTGGACAGAAAATGCAGATCTGAAAAGGAAAAAATCATGACAAATGTCAACAGAGATTGTTCATTTACAACAGCATTTTCCTCAAGACAGTGGCTCAAGATCACTTTTCACTTTGATCTATTGTTCTGTCCAGACTCCTAATTATAGCACAGAGAAATATTTTCTAAATGTTACCCTGCTCATCAAAATTAACACATGTGCAGATAAATAGGTTTCCTACACAAATTTATAGTGTATACTGGTCCATAAAGCTCAATGATTTTATTAGACTGAAATAATTCAATAAACAGGTAAAGGTTACAGAATAAATGCTACCTAACAGGTGCAACTGCTGTTAATCAGTTCTCCCAAATAAAACCAGTAAACTGTTAACTTCTACAAAGCCAGTTTTTAAGAATGCAGCTTTACAGTTGACAGATATACAAATTATTCATAAGCTGTGAAATGTCATAAGATAGATGAAGAGCGAAGGGGAGAGAGGAGAAAAGGGTACAGATAAAAAATAGAGATAAAGAACAAGTTACAGCGGAATATGGATTAAAGTTGTACCGAAAAGTTTGTTTGGACTTTCTATACTTGCAGATATTCTCTGGGATTGAAAAAATTCACTCAACCAGAGGGAAGTTGAGGAATCCAGATGATCCAGATGATTTCCTGCCTCATATCAAGACCTATAATTATCAAAAATCAAAATTCTATTTTTTTACTTCTCCTTCAAAAAACCAAACCAAACCTGCCCTGTCCCCTAGAATTTTAATCTTTTTTATGATGCCTTCTGTATTAACATTTTCTGTGTATCAATATTCTGGAAGGTACAGAGTTACGTTAATTAAAGTTTTATTAGCACAAAAACTGCTATCATAGCTACAGCTGAATGTTTCAAAAACATCCCATCATGTAGAATAAGGAAGATTTCTAAAAAGGGCTCTGGCAAGAACAAAACATGTCAATGAGTATAATACAACTCAATATTTAGGAGAAATAGTTAGTTTGGGATAGTGCTCTTACAAGTCATATATCCTTTCCAATGTAAATACTCTTCCCTACTTTTTAAAATCTAATTTATAATTCAAATTTAAACTTATCTTATATATTTATTTGCTCAGGTATTTCATGATTTCTAGAGCTTTAGGTAAATTGTCTTAAGCTTTAAATTAAGCCTTCATCTAGTAAGTTTGGGCTTACAGCTGTGTGCCCAATTCTTAGAAAAATTAGCCAGAGGAAAGATATCAGAAGAGGCACAGGTAAACACCCATAGACTTAAAAGACTCCCTTTAAAATCAGGTGCTTTGAAGCATAACTCTTTTTTCATCATCCCAATAATTATGTGAGAATCCATTTTAGCATATGTTTGGAGATATATCTGTGTATATAGAGTCAAAGCTATGTGCATTTTCTAGCTAGAAAAAATAAATGCAAGATTCTTGAAGAGATCTTACCTACTATTTATGTAACAAGTAATTTAATGTAATTGTCTTCTTGTAAGCTTAATTTTTATGATTAAATTGCTTGTGAAAGCATTTATAACTCCCTATAGTTAGGTTTTTTATCTATAATTAAACCACAAGTACAAGAGAACTTAGACCCTTGAGTAAATATAGTAGAAACTAAGCAACTCTAGGAATAAGAAAACATTCAGTTAGATCTGTCCTTGGCTGTATCTCTATTCCCAATGCATTAATAGGTTTCTCTGCTGCTTTTTGTGTTCTCATCTTTAAAAAATATTATTGCTTTGAAACAGAAACATATTGAATTTCTGGGATTGCTGCCCCACTCTGGGTAATGGCAAATGACTCTTCCTTCCTGTGTTGTAAGTTCCATGAATTCATAAATGGTGCTCACATATATTTTTTTCCCAAGTATTGATTTTCACACTAGTATTGCAACTATTTTATAGATTGTACTTTTGTTGAAATTCTTTCCTTAGTTTCTTTAACATTCTTAAGTGTACCTGGGATATCTTCTTTTATATCAGGAGACAAAGAAAGATGATCTTTTGAATGTCTGGAACCATGCAGGCTGGGAGATGTGGGTTTTATTTTCCCTGTGTCTATGGCCCAGCTGGTAAAAGGACATGCTATAAAGCTGATTTCATTAATGTTTATAAAACTCTTGAAAATTCACCAAAAGTAGATCTTATATATTTTTATTATTAGACAGTTATTTTTCTGTGGCTTCAAAATGTAGGAAAATGTGGTCCTGCAATAACCTTACAATCAAAACAGAATGCCTCTCAGCTAGAAAGAAAGAGAGAAGGAAAATGAAGCTAGGAGATAAAAATGATAATACGAGCAACCAAAATCAACAGGGTAATAAGAATATTGTGTCCTCTTACTCCAGTGTTGTATAAGTATTTTTTCACTTACATTAAAGTAGGATTTATTTTGTTGTGATGTAAGAGTCTTTAACTGGGGTTGAAATGAGCATAAGAAATGGTGAGAAGGGATGTTTGTAGCAAAGAGGAGAGAGATAATGAGGGAATGAAAAAGAGGATAGGTAGTGAAAGTGGGGATAAGTAGCTGATGGGCTGTGATGTAGGAGAGGGGAAGGATGAAAGGGGACAACAATCAGTGGTAATCAGCAGGTAAGAAAACAAAATCCAGATTTCAAGCTTCAATGAGGCACAAATGAGAAAGTCAGAAGACTGCAAAGGATGGAGTAGGGTAAGCCACTTGGCACACAGCCACACGTCTCTTTGCCTCTAGCTGGAGTCCATGCTGGAGGCCACACAGTATACACTTTTATGCTGATTGATTTCAGAAAGGACTCCCAGAAAGCTGAAGTTTCATAGTCTACCGTCAACAGTCTACCCTCACTCTAACTACTGCTCTTGTTCCCAGAGTGGAAGGAAGGAAGGTCACTGCTCCAGTGACTAGCACATAGGTCTCTCAATATGGCCACTGATTCAGTGACTGGTGTATGTAGGTCTCAAGCTACTATGGTACCCTTGCACTAAGAGAAGATATTCATTATTTATCATCAATATGCATTATATTATTAGTGAATATTTTATTATGATATATGACTTTTACTGCTGCTATTAGAAATTCTTGGCTTGCACAAGGGTTCAGGAGAGCTGTTGCAGGAGGATGTCACCAACTTGGTTTGTAACACTTTTCCAACATATCCAATCTGTTCTCTATCTTTATAGGGTAAAAGTCAATGCTATGCCTTAAATATGGATCAGGTGAATTTTTTTAACATATGATAAATTCTCCTCTAATATTACACTAGATTTATTTTCTGCAGACAACTTAGCAACCAGTGGCATGGCAGCAGTGTATCTTTTTCAATTCAGTTTGATTTTGTTAAAGTACAATTTATAGATACTATCTCTGATAAATAGCAGTGCATGCATTAATCCTTAGCCCTCATCTCTTCTTGTGTAACTAGTTTTAAATTGAAGGAACATACTATTGAAATTGACAGTATACTTGTAGCGAGTGAAGGTAAAGACAACATCTGCCTTGCCTGCTTTGTACTAAGCATCATAGTTATATACAATAATTTGTACTTCCAGAGCTTCTCATGCATATAATAGAGTTCTCATTCCTTTAATATTCTAGGATTGAGCTGCTGTTCTATACCTGTCTTTCACTGGAAATGCTATTATGTTATTAGATTTTAAATGGATTCCTTAACATATTTTCACAATATTAATTGTCTATTAGTATATCCTTATGACCAAACATAAAACATGTTTAAGTATATATAATTGTGGTTTCTCTGTCTGTCTCTCTTACTGATGTTTGCTTATTACATTTACTAGGAATGAGCATTAAGCAATTTTTGGCAGGTGTCTACATATACAGGGACATGCCACTAAAGTTAGTGCCAAATCCCTGCAGCCCAGCCATGTGCCCCTAATGGCGGGGCAGACCCCACAGTAAAGTTAATGCCAGGTCACATGCATAATTGTTAATGCGCTTTAACTAATCATGCCTACACGTGTGTTAATGTGCTTTAACTAATTGCACCTACATTTGATATCTGAAATGTAGATGCAATTATACTCATTTCACCATTTTTAATGTGCATCAAAGGCACAAGCGTGTAGTCGTGCACCCATAATGTGCATTAAATTAGGCTAATTCACATTAATATATCTCGTGTAGACACACCCAAACTGTCACAATAAGTTGGCTAGAATTGAGCCCAATCCTGATCCCTTTTGAAGAAAAAGATGAAGAATTCTTTTATCTCAGCTAATGCATGTTCAAACTCTATTTTGAACTGGATTGTAGTATAAGGAAAAATACCCTATTCTCTTGACAGAAAAAACTTGAAAACTGACTGAACTATGTAGAATCATCGAACAGAAAGGGTTGGAAGGGACCTCAGGAGGTCATCCAGTAAAATTCCCTGCTCAAGGCAGAATTGTCCCTGATTGTCTTTGTGATCAAATCAACGCAGTCAAATGCCTGTCTAACCTCCTCTTAAAAATGTCCAAAGATGCAGATTCCAAAACCTTTCTGAGCAGCCTACTTGAATGCTTAACCACCCTCATAGTGAGAAAGTATTCCTAAAAGCAGCCCTTGCTTGAACTTATGACCGTTGCTCCTAGTCCTGTCCCCTACAGCAACAGACACAAGTTTATCACCCTCCTCTCTGTAATCTCCTGTCAGGTATTTCAGAACATTTATCAAATCCTCTATTAGTTTTTCTTCTCCAAATTAAATAATGCTTGGGGTTTTTTAGCCCATCCTCTTAAATCATGTTTCTCAGGCCTCTAATTCTTTTTGTTGCTGTCCATTGGACTTTTTTTAAATGTGTCTACATCTTTCTTGAAGTGAAGGGCCCACAGATTAACACAGTGCTCCAGTGAAATGAGGCCTCACCAGTTCTGAATAGAGCAGGGGACTCTACCATCCCTTCATTTAGAAATAATACTTCTCTTAATACAACCCAGTATGCTGTTTGCATTTTTTTTTTTTTTTGGAACAAGAGCATAATATTAGTCCATATTCAGCTGATGGTCTACTGTAACTCCTCAGTCCTCTTCTACAGTGCTGCAGTCTAGTCAAGCCTTCTACAATCTGCATTTGTGTATGCTTTGTTCCATCAAAAGTGTAGAACTTTACACTTCTCCTTGTTGAATCTCATCCAGTTTATTTCAGATAATTTCCCAGTTTATCAAGGTCATTCTAAATCCTTCTCCTACCATCCAGTGTGTCTGCACTGTACCTCATTTGGTGTAATCTGCAAAAGTGCTAAATTTGCACTTAGTCCCATCTGTCAAATACCTAATGCAATTATTAAACAATTACCCAATTGCCCATCAAGACTGATGGGGGTGGGGATGGAGCCTCCAGGGAGCCACTGCCTCCAGGGAATGGAGGGAGGGCACAGATGGTGCCCTGTGTCGTGTTGGGTCTGGGGCTGCTCCCCACTCTCCCTGTCCCTCCCCCTCTGCCCCACACCCACTTGGGGTCCAGGCTCACTTCCCCTGCTGCTGCCACCTCTAAGGAGCAGGGAGGGGCCTCCCCCACACCCAGCTCCGTCCCTGCCGTAATGGCGGTGCTCCAACAGCTACCTCCTGTCCTGCACATTCTTGGAGAACTCTGATAGGTTGTTTCAGACAACCAATCAGGGCATGAATAAAGTGTTACAGAAAGACAGACTAAGGCTTTCATCTAGATAGAGAATTGTCCCAGGACAGTTTTTTTGGGAACTCCACTTGATATCTCCTCCAATTAGATGTGGAATCAGTAATATCTATATGTGTTTAAGAAGCAAGGTATTTTTGTTATATATTTTATTGGACTGACTGTATAGTTGTGAGAGCTGTTGGACAAGCTTTGGGGCTTCATGTTCCCTTCAAGTGAGAGAAGCAGTTGTGGCTGAGCTTAGTATCAGAGAAAACATTTAATGCAAATGCAAAGAGTTTTCTGGAAAGATGGAGGACTGTGAACTAAGAGTGAAAACATGTTAACAGGAGCTTCTAGAAGAGCAGTATCCTAGACAATATAGTTAGCAACACAGGCAGGTCATTTAATGAGGGAGTAGGCATCATCTGTGATACCCACCCACCAATCCAGCAAGGACACAGTTAGAGAAATAGGGCCCATCCACACATGCAAGCACATGCGCTTGCAGCAGGTCAAATAGAAGGAATAAATTTGAGCTGGGGCTTTTTGCATCATCGCATGTGCTCAGACATGCACTTTGGTGTGATGCAAATTGTGTCACTTGGGGGAAAATAACCCTGCCTGACTTCTCCCAGATCTGCAGCCAGGGGGAGATAGAGCCCAGGGCCAGCACCTGTGCTGTCCCCAGCAATTCAAAAACCTGCTCTGGCAAGTAGCTCAGGGCTACTCTTTCAGGGGTTTCTAGGGCCCAGCCAATTGGTACCTGGGGACACTACCCCTTGTGCCAGCTGGACTGTTGAAGCAACCCTGAGAGTTCCCTGCACCCTGTGCCCACTGCAGCAGTCTTGTAGTGGGGGCTGCTGCCTGGCTGTGACCTGCTGCACACCTGCCAGTGGATTGTGGCTGCAGGGTTGGCCTCTGTGTGGCACTACTGTGATGTGTGCCCCCTGCCTGGCCACCTGAGCAGCTATCACCTGGAAGATGTTCCCAGTGTGGTGGCCTGCTTTGCACTGTCAAAGCGTGTCCTCCTGGCCCCATTTTGCCAGGAGGTCAGCCACAGCCAGCTGGGTCCAAGGTACCAGCTCTGAGCAGGCAGGGTCCTGCCATTGCCCTCCCTAGCAGGAATTCTGGTGTTCCTTATTGGAAAACTGAAAAATCCTTAACCCCCCAACAAGTGTCAGATGTCCTCCACAGGGGTGACAGCCTCACAACAAGGACTATATGCCCCATCCCAGCCCCCAAATTACTGCCTCACCTGGACCCATCCCCCACCAGCTGCTGCAGCCCCCCAATGGCTGCCCCACCCCCCATACTCCCAATGGCTGCCCCACCTGGCCCCACCCCCCACTTGCACCCCCCAGGCTCCCATGGCTGCCCCCACAATCCCAGGCATTGCCCGTTAAAAAAAAAAAAATTAAAAATAAATAAATAAATAAATAAATAAAACAGAAAAAAAAATGGGAAAAAAGCCTCTACTCACCTTAGAAGCAGGAGCTAGTGGGGCTCCAGGGCCTCCTGGCAGAGTCCCGCTGGGCAGTACAGTGAAGGAGGGCCTAGGCTGGGGCAGTCCCACTGCCCTGTCCTGTGTGGGCAGGGCCACAGTGACCCTGACGACAGTTCAAACTGCTAGTAAGAGCTGGGCATTAATTTTCTCTCTTTTTTAAAATTGAGGATGCTGGGTGGGGGGCAGAACTGGGCACTACAGGAATTGAGGGGGTTCGGGGGGGCAGGCAGGGGAAGGGACCAGGCAGTGCGGGGATCAGGGGAGCAGGTGGGGTCGGCGGGGGTCATTCCATAGTCCCCTCCCCTCTCCTCCAGCCACCCCCCAATCCCTTACTCACCAGCAATGGAACACTGGTGCTGAAGCATCTGCTTTGGCACCGGGGTGAGGGCCAACCATAGAGCTCTGGCAGCCAGAGCATCTCCATGGAGGAATCAGCCTCCAGGTTTTTTTAAACTTTATTTTTTTAGACCCCTGGGTATCCAGGGGTCTAACTTTCCCCCCATGCTGCAAACTTTCAGCACAAGGAACATTTTTTTCATTCTTGCACATGTCTCTTGCCCTATCTAATAGGGGTTTGAGATGGGGCAAGAGACACATGCGCAGTAATCTGGATGTGCCCATAGACTGAATCTTTGAATGAGCCAGCAGATACCCCACAAAAAACCAAAAACAAAATACCTATTACTGTATCAAAAGAACATTCACATGGATTACCTACCATCTCACAGTGGAACCTAATTAATTCTGCAGCTGGCTGCAGAATATATTATTATTATAACAACAATTATTATTATTATTATTACTATTTTTTTTTTTTAGTGTATTTGTTTTGATGTTAACCAATACCAAGTACCCACTAAGCCAGGGGTGGGCAAAATATAGCCCGTAGGCTAAGTCTGGCCCACCAGGTGATTTCATCTGGCCCACGGGTGAGTGCCCACCAATTAATTGCATCTGGCCTAGCTCATGGCTGTCCCTGCCACAATCCACATGGGGCCGAGCCCTTCCCACTCCCATGGGGTCACTGTTATGCTCCCATTCTCACCTGCAAGGAGGCCACGGCTAACATGCACAGCTTCCAGGCAGTGCTTCTGCTGCCACTGCTGCAGCCAGCTGGGGAAGAACTCAGCTCCCCTGGCCTCCTGCGACTCTTCCTCCAGTCCCTGCTGCAGCACTCTGGGCAGCAGGTAGGGAAATGGCAGTAGGCATAGAAGCTACAACTGGGTGGGAGTGTGGGGCTTGTGCCAGGGCCACGGCTGGCAGAGTTGTAATAGCAGAGCCTAGGTTGGTGGGAGTATGGGACTCTCCATGGCTCACATGTAGCTCCCAGGACTCAGCCAGAGCTGTGCACCACCAGGGGGACTCTCACATGATGGAGGCAGAGTCCTGGCCCTGCTCACTTCCACAACATGCAGCTACCAGGACTACACTAGGAGTGACAGGGAGACCCATGTGATGGAGCTGGAACAGGGGGGCTTCTCAGGGCTGGTCTACTAATGGCCCACCACCTGTCTCTGGGCCAACCACCCACCCACCTTCTCAACTGCCATGCCTTGATGATATATAATTATGATATTAATTAAGCAGGAGTCTGCCCATTTCTTGCCCCTATGCCAGGGGGCACTATCTGCAGCTCCTTTCCTCCCATACACTACAGCTGAAGCCTCATAGCTGGCACCCACAGTTCTTATCATAACTGGCCCCACACTGGGCTCCAGAATCCTCCAATTCAGACCCCCAACTAGATTCCCTCTAATCAGGCACCCTACTCCTCCCTCATTCTGAGCTGCATAGCTCCCTGAACTCCTTCCCCTCTCAGCTATGGTCCCCCCAGGACCTTTGGACACACAGGCCCTGGCCTCACCTCTGAGACCAGTCAGAAACCCAAAGCCAAAGAAACTGGGCATCCTTTGTGGTGGGCCCCTGGCTCTTTTGACCATTCTGGTCCTGGCCCTGGCCCCAGTGTTGACCAGTTGAGGGTATTCTAAGTTAGGCCTCTGAGCCTATAGCCCACTCTCTAACCTGGGTCTGCCTTCTTGGCCCTACCATGGGGTAACCCACCCAGTTGTGGGAGCTGGGGTTATTAAGGCACCCCAACCCATCTTTCACCAGGGTGGTAACTGGCCTGGTATTTCCTAGGGACCCCCATACCACTGGGAGCCCCACTAGGTCACCCACTCCTGGCAGGGTGCATTTTTAGGTCATGCCCAGGACCAGGAGCCTCCAAACCATCCCCTTAAGTTCCTGCCCTTACCTCCAGGGTGTTGCATGCAGCCAGGCAATGTTTCTGCCTGTCTGCCAGCTGTGAACTGCGCTGTTTATATAGGCAGACAGGGATCTAAAATGGCCACTGCAATCAAGCACCTACTGGCTGCTTCGCTCAGCCCTTAAAGTGGCAGGCACCAACAGTGTCCTGCCACAGGAGGGCATGTGGGAGAGGGGCCCACAAGCACGCCCCACTATACCGACATGCACACCAACACCTAATCACACCGCACACCCTCACACACTTCACACACACAATATACAAAAGTGAGACATTATTTTGAGCTACTACTCAATTGTTTCTGTATACACTATGCAAACACATAAATCAGAACAAAAATATTTTACAAATAAAATTAAAATTTGGTTTAATAGATGTTTGGTTTTTAGTATATGATTCTTTTTTTTTTTCCAGTTCCAAGATGGCAAATCTCTCCTCCCAAAGGCATACTTGTGGGGGCAAAGGGAGAAACTTCCAGTAGCAAAGGTCAGGGGTTTGGGGCAGGACTTCTGGTTCCAAGATGTTGACCAGGGGGTGGGGTACCTGTGAAGGGGTGGGGCTACTCTTGCAGACTTTTACAGCTCACCACTACTTGTTAAGCACATAAAATAATTGCCTGCTCCTTTTCTAAACATTTTCAAGTTATGCTATTTCAGGTGAGGGTTATTTTTATTTGTTTGCCTAGGTCTCTCCAAGGTGTTGTTAGTCTGCTCAAGGATAATAAAACCATCTACTTCCAATGCTTTAGCATCCCAGGATACACCAGTCCAAGTCCTTACCACTCCTTTGCTTTATGGGCAAACTTTTAATCCCTACCTCCATGAGGAGAATGAGCCAGAAAATAGAAACCATCAGGAAGGCTGCAAACTGGGTCTTAGCTTTGCCTCAGTATGGCATGTAGTGAGCCTGCTGGGTTTTAGCTCTACCCTGGTGTGAGTGCTAACTTAACTCTTGCCATATTGTGGCATGCAGTGAGTCTGCTGGGCCTCAGCTCTACTCCAGTGTGAGTGCTAACCCAACTCTGCCCAGCCCAGCCCTAATTCAGTAAAATGTGCAAGATTTTGGTCTGTTATTATTGTTAATGTTGTTGCTGTTATTTTCACTCTTTTAAACTTACTTCTCTTTACTTCTACCCCCTGCTCATTCAAGTCAAACAGTTTTTTTTCCAAGATTTTTTTCCTCCCACCCATGTCTTTGGCTGGCTCCTGCTGACTGAAGAGAGAGGGAAGCCATAGCACCTACAGTGTTTTCTCTACCTCTGAGCTACATGAAACCCTCCCTCCTTCTCTCCCACCCCAGAAAAAGGATAGAGTCCTGGCTTATATCCACACTTCTTCTCACCAGGCCCTCTAGTGGCAAGTCACAGTTGTGTAGGTCTGAGGTGGCATTAAGCCTCAACCTGTGACTTCTCTGAAACTGTTCTAACTTCATGATGGCATAACATTCCACATACTTAACATGTTTTAAAAGTAACCTGTAACAGCACCCTGATATTTTGCTCAGCAATGTCTTCTTACAGACCTGAAGAAAGGCACTCCATGCTCAAAAGCTTGTTAAACAGCTCTCCCACCTATGCAGGTGAGCCAGCAAAAAATAATAATAATAATCCTTGTCTTTTAGACATTTTCTGGACCATCACGGGTTTGAAACATTGGAACCTTACTACTATATGTTTTTATAAAGAAGTGACCATGAAATGTGTTCAGCCTTTTGGAAATCAATTTATTAGTAGACTAAAAGATGGCTGTTCTAGCCATTTGAGATTGTATGTCACAAGTATGTCACGGTGCTCTGGCAAGGTGCCAGAGGACTGAAAAAGGGCCAATGTGGTCCCCATTTTCAAAAAAAGGGAGGAAGGAGGACCCAGGAAACTACAGGCCCGTTAGTCTTACCTCGGTCCTTGGGAAGCTCTTTGAGAAAATTATCCAGGAACACATGTGCGAGGGACCAGCAGGGGAAATCATGCTAGGGGCATCCAACATGGATTCATTTGAGGCAGGTCCTGTCAGACCAACCTGGTGGCTTTCTATGACCAGGTCACAAAATCCTTGCATGCAGGTGTCACAGTGGACGTAGTCTTTCTGGACTTTAGGAAGGCCTTCAACAGTGTCTCTGACCCCATTTTCTTTAAGAAATTAGGTGACTGTGGCATTGATGCCTATAAAGTCAGATGAGTTGCAAATTGGCTGCAGGGTCACATCCAGAGAGTGGTGGTGGATGGGTCTTTTTCAACCTGGAGGGATGTGGGCAGTGGGGTCCCCCAGGGCTTGGTCCTTTGGCCCGCACTGTTCAACATCTTCATTGGCGACTTGGATAGGGGGTGAAAAGCACCTTGTTCAAGTTCGTGGATGACACTAAAATGTAGGGAGAAGTGGGCATGCTGGAGGAGAGGGACAGGCTGCAACTAGATCTAGACAGGTTACAGGGGTGGACAGATAAGAACAGGATGGGATTCAATACTGACAAGTGCAAGGTACTACACCCAGGGATGAAGAATCAGCAGCATACCTACAGGCTGGGGAACTCCCTTCTAGTCAGCACAGAGGCAGAAGAGGATCTTGGTGTCATTATTGACTCCAAAATGAACGTGGGTCACCAATGTGGGGACGTGGTCAGGAAGGCCAACCCTCTATGCGATACTGATGAGGCTGCAGTTGGAGTACTGCATCCAGTTCTGGGTGCCGCACTTCAGGAGGGATACGGACAGCATTGAGAGGGTCCAGAGAAGGGCCACTCTCATGATCAGGGGGCAGCAAAGCAGGCCCTACAAGCAGAGGCTACAGGACCTGAACCTGTTCAGCCTCCACAAGAGAAGGTTGAGAAGGGATCTGGTGGCCATCTACAAGCTGGCCAAGGGGGACCAGACCAACAGGAGAGTCCCTGTTTTCCCCGAGCACTACCAGGAGTAACAACGAATAACGGACATAAGTTGACTGAGAGTAGGTTCAGGCTAGATATCAGGAGGCACTACTTCATAGTCAGGGTGGCTAGGATCTGGAACCAACTTCCAAGGGAAGTGGTGCTCACTTCTACCCTGGGGGTCTTCAAAAGGAGGCTAGATAATCACCTAGCCAGGGTCATTTTACCATGGCAGGACGTCAGACTTGATGATCTGCTCAGTCCCTTCTGACATAACCTACTATGAAACTGAAAGTTTCTGAGTGGTCAGAATTGTGGTAGCCTTTTCTAGGTGAATATTCCAGAGCATGACTCCTGAGTTCTAAAAAGCTTCATCTGGCAGAACAGCCATGGGGGCTGTTAAAGCTAAATGCAAATTAGAGCAGTCTAGCTGCTGGTAGAACAATTAAACACAACCTTAGTTTTGGCAGCATCATAAACAAGGTTTTAAAGCAGCTGGTCTCACCTACAGTAAAACCTGTTTCTAGTCCTTTATGTCTGAACCGAGATTCATCTGATCCTGTGAGTGCTTGCAATTGTGTGTGAGAGAGTCTGGTGATATAGTCTGCCAGTGAAATCACAAAATGAATTGGAGGGACCAAATTGTCCCTGCAGATGTACATACTTAGCTCCCATTCATTTAAGTGGGAATTGTGCACTGCAGGATCTAAGAGAAGATGAACAATGTGGTGAAAAATCTTAAACCTCTTAATCCAAGGCATGTGAAAACTTTTTTTTTAATCTGCTTTGTGTTAGGTATTTGCTTACTCACTGCCTGTATGCCACACTGGGGCAGAGCTGTATACCATCAAGGGCACTTCACAAATGGTTAATTATGAAACTGGCAATTTCTGCTTAGAGAGAAAATTCAGATCAGATTTGAGGAAAAAAAAATGTATATCATAGATGTACATTGTATCTATCTGCATTAATGTTTAATAACAAGAATTAACTTTAGTATTACCCTGCTATCATAAAAACAAAAACAAATGACTACTTTAATGTATCCTTTTCAAATATTGACAATCTCTCTCCAAGGAAGGGAAAAAGGATGGATTTGTCTTCAACTTGTTTTAATATTTTACACCTAGAGATGTAAAACATTAATAGTTATGTTTTGGTTTCCTTCTATACAGTACTGTAAATTCCTTAAAATTGTGTTTGTGTGTCAATGATATATCTAAATATTTAGTAAAAAGTTTGATTCTTTGGAACTTTCTATTTGCATCTGTGCTGCTTATGAAATGTAACAGAAATCAGCTTTTGACCCTTTTACTTCCAAAACAATATGCCATAAATAGTGCAATTCCTTCTAACTTCTTACAATATCAGTTTAATCTTAATACATTACTCAGACCTGAGGAAGAGTGTTTTGTGCCCCAAAAGTTTGTCAGACTTCTCTCCCAACCATATAGTTGGTCCAATAAAAGATATTACCAGATAAGCTATCCTTTCTGGATGTGCCCTGCACATTAATGGGTATAATAATAATATGGCTCAATTCATGGCTCTAGTACAGGCCTTCTACTATTCAAGAGAATCTATTTTCAGTCTGTTTGATTGGTTAATATATTTGTATGTGTGTGAGTGGCGTTGGCACTAGATTTACAACCCAGTCCTGATACCTTGTTTCAGACAAGCAAACCCTCAGACTGACTACAACTCCTCTGGTTGTTAAGAAACAAATTTTATTGAAACACAGTGATAGGAAATAAGATGAATGGAGGAAAAGCAAGAAATATTATTACAGTATACATTACCCAAAATGTTCTCTAATGCCCAGAGTATACATGAGGTGAGCAGTGTGCCCAACCAGTATGTGAACACCACCTTGTGGTTTTTTGCTTGAATGTATGACATCAGCAAACTTGGAGGTCAGGGGCTGATGCCAACTTGTTGTTCTGAAAACTCATCCTTTTGTATTCTTTTTTCCTCTGATGACTCTTCATTTCTGGGTACCATTGATTGGTTGCCTTGTGATCATCATGCTGTCCACATTCTGTTTTGTCAGAAAAATTCTATGTCCATAGACCTATTGCATGCACACACCTTAATTTGGTCATTTCATTCCAAACTGGAAATTCCAACTGGTTTTTGCAACTTGCACTGTGACCTGGAGCCAGACATACCTTTATTATAAAAATATATTTTTGGTGTTTTTAATTTCCTATGATCTGTATGTCCATTGGCCTCAGACATGGTATCTGCCTTGACTGTGAAATTTTGTGACAAATAAGCTTTTAGAAATCAGTTAATCCTTGCCTTTCCCCTGGACCATGGTTCTAATGAGATATCTACTTTATCTACAAGCCAATTCCTAAAAGCAAACCCCTAAACATCATTTTCTATCCATCAAGTGGCAAGAGGTTAATTTAGCTATAGGTGGGAATAAATATCTTCTGGAAGCCAAGTACATTAGATAGGTTGATTTGTCAGTTACAGTAATGAAAGGAGGGAGGGAGGAAAGATATAGTACTAAATATAAAATTAATTAATTAACAAACAACTTATTTGGGGCTCTATCACTGTTATACCACCAGCAGGATATTCTGTCCCCAGTATTATTTTCTGTTCTTCCAGGTTTTAAAACGTAAAAACTTGACTGGAACCTGGAGTAGATGATCTCTGAAGGTCCTTTCCAGCCCTACTTTTCTATGACTGAGTATATATTTTAATCCTTCCCCCCTCTCCTGGATTGTTTGGTAGTCCATTTGTTTCAGTAAGTCTTACTATTGTTGGCAGTTGGAAAACCATATGTTTTGTAGTGCCTTAGGGTGATAAAATTCTATAAAGATTTGATGTTAGACCAAATGATCTGCAAAGGCATGCTTCTTTGAAAAGGAAGCCTTGGATAACTTTCTCTCCTGAATGATGATTCTGATGAAGAGTCCTAAACCAGTGAGTTACAGCTATTCATACTGCATAAGTAAAACACAGCAGGTAGAATACAGACTGTAAGTGCCAAGGACCTTGTGATATTTGAAATCTTCACTTTTTTTTTTTAGTTTCTCAGCCTGATGTTTCTCAATTTTCTTTCAAAGTTGGTGGCTAGAAACATATAGTTGGGGGGAGGGGGTGGGCTTTTTTTTTTTTTTAATGAAAACTGAGCCCTTAATTACTAACATGATTCCTATAGATGGAGCTTCAAGAAAGCAGTAGGTGATACAATATCCCTTATAAAATAATTAAAACTGGCAATATTGTATCAGTGTTACAAGCTGTCTCAATGGAGGGGATGTTTGCTAAAGGGAAAAACTAGACAGACCTTGAACTACATTTCCAAGATGGTAACAGTCTGTCCAGTTGCCAGTTTTGAGGATCAGGAAGGTTTTTCATTCTAAGTAATGTTACTAAAAGGCCAAGTAACTTGTACATTCCTAAATACTAGGGTAAGCAGATTCAGGTGTGTCTTGAATTCTTTGGGTTAGCGTGAAAGGGACAGACAAGTGAAGGTGAAAGTGGAAACTAAAACATGGGCTGTTTGTCAAGAGGCCATTTACCTCCCCACACTAAGTAAAGTGCCTGGTGTTTTGCCAGGAGCTTAAAGAACACGACCCTACTTTGTGACAGTTAAAAATAATAGTTCCAGCCTTTTTTCTGTTTCATTGGAATCCATTCCTATGTTTCATTTCCTTCAGTGTCCTCATCAATGGAATTCTTTGTTTTGGTACCATGTCTACAACCATACTGAATTAAGGTAACAGTTCCTGAAAATGACTGACAGGAGATAACACTTCTATGTAATTCAGCATGTGACGGAGGGCAGGGGAAAATAGGAAAATCAGGAGCAAGAGAGGGTCATTCTTTATCCTTACCATGAACACTGGATGAGATACTGAATAGATTTTTGAGCAAGCAAATAAGAGGGTTGGTTGGTTTGTTTTTGCTTCATTTCAACACTGAATTATGCAATCTCTTGTTGACAGCTTTTGTTAGTTTAAAACCTCATATAGGATTGATTTCTTTCATTAAGAAAGATACAGCTTATTTGTGCTAAAGCCCAATATGCATATTTATTTATAAAAGTGTTATGCTTTTTATAAAATATTAACCAAATGCCCAATATTTGGATCAACCTTGGTATTATCAAATTCTTCTCTAACAGCTGACACTTGCATTAAAACTTGTCCACAAAAACATTATATCACTGCCTGTACGTACCCACCAAAGGGTAATATTTTTCTTTTACAAACCTGCCATGACTGAAGTTTCTCTCAATTTTTTTCAAACACAATTTGAGTCACCTATCCAAACCAAATTAAAATTCATTTATAGATGTAGCTCAATTTGATGTATCTATGTACAATTATTCATGCATTTTTATTTACTGAGCTTCCCCCATCTCTCAAAGTAAACAGACTAGAAAAAAAAAAGACAGAAAAAAAAGAAGAAGAGAGGAGACATACTAGGAAAAGCAAGCGGGAGGGACATCTTGGTTTCATTCTCTACAGATATATTTGCTAATAAAAAATGAAAGAATGATCAAACTGACAAAGGGTTCTGTGATGCCTGAAAGCTTGTCTGTGTCTATCCCAACCATGCACTTGGTCCAATAAAAGATCTCACCTGCAAGAATTCTTGCTCCAAACTATTGTAACATTTTCTAAATTTGTTTTCAGTTACAACAGCTAATTTGTGAGCTCTGTTGGTGACATTGAAAATGCAGAAGGACAGTCATCTGAATGTAAATGGTCCCAAAGGCACTCCTTAGGTTCACACTTGTGCTTTAATGCATTAGTTATGAGCTGATTTAGACAGGTAACACATTGTAGCCAGCTTGCTTTTTCTTCTGGATATATCAGTTACTCTTCTGATGTTTGGAAATGTGAAAGTTGTAAGTTATTTTTTTCATTGCCCTTATGGCTAAGATATATTGATTTAATATTGAACAATGGAGTAAATATGTGTCACACCTACAAGGGGATAGATTTCTAATCTGATTGTCTTTTTTCCATCTCTAACTTTTATGGTACCATAATGTCAGAATGTTATGAATTAGAGTGTTGTGTCTATTGATCAGCAGCATAATTTAAAGCAGTTACTTAAAAAATTGAAAATTAGCCAACAAATATGGCATAGTTATAGCAATTAATTTATCCTCTACCTAACATATAAAATATTGGCAAATGTTCACCTTTTTAAAAGCAAATCAATTCTAAAATTGAACTTGCATTACTTCAGTGAACACACTTAAATGTACAAATTTTGCTTTAGATAAGAGAGAAGGTGTCTTCTGTATTTGCAGTTTGGCCTGTATTATCTATAGAGAATACTGAGAATACTGAAGTACTTTTATTTATCTAGTTCTCAAGCTATCACTGTGTTTATAATGGTGGGCAATGTATTTATCATCAATTAAACACTATAAATAAGCTCTGGTCATTTGGTATACCATTTAGATCTAATACAAAGACATAAAACCAAATGCATTGTACCTGATTATTTAAAATGTATCTTGGTTACTCCTCTATGCACACAAACATAGCTAAATATCTAATAAACAGCTTTGAAGTAGCAATTTCCTTTCTCACAAAAACTACAGAAAGCTGAACTTATGTAAGCACAAGTAAAATAATTATGAACATCACATACCATGGATGTTCAGAAGGTAAAGCATTCCCTGTGGTTCAAAATGTCAGTGCCCTCCAGTAATATTTGGCTTGTGCCAATAACAGTAGAGGGCCAGCAATGATATCCTTACTCATGATGAATATAATGTTCATCTATTAATATTGCCACTGAAGTAAAAGGAAATACTTGTGCACAGATTGGCTTTTCAGGGTGTACTTTGTGTATAAGGATATCAAATCTAGTTTTCAGAAGGTAACATTTATTCTAGGCCAATAACAAAAGTGGCTAAAACTGATACCTGACCCTTCTGGTTCTATAGCACCAAGGATTTATCTAACCTTCTAAATTCATATTGACCATCACAACTTCTTGAATGTTTAGCATTTTTTTAAAATTCATTTAATATTATTTTAGAAGCCTGAACTTTAGGTTCCTATTTTTAACATATTTGTCCTAGTCTTTTCTAATGAAGGAAAAACTTGTAAAACTTGGTGCTGTTTTCCACAGTCGGGCTTCAAAAAGAAATGAAGTAGTAGCTTGAAAGAGTCTATAAAATACGTTTTAGGTGAGTCTTATAGAGTTTTCAGGGGTATACAATCCATACATGTTTTGCTGACTCAGACATGTATTTAATTTTTACCAAGTGCACTCACAATAACTTGCCAATAAGATATCTTAGTTCTGTTCTAAATATGTCAGAAGTTCATTCTCCATTATTATTCCAGTTTCTGGTCCATATGAGATTAAGAACAGTGCTGAGAATTAAAATGCATGTTTGTGACAGAACATAAGTCTCCACTAGAAATCAGATTGCTTTATTTGCAGAAAAATTGATTTTAGCAAAGCTCCTGGAAAGAAAGGTAAGCTCTGTCTTGTGTCTTGCAAACACTCAGAGATAACACATTTAATGTTAATTGGTTTGCAAGTAGCCAGAATCATTAGTAATGAAGTTCACATCTCTGCAAACATCAAAAAACATTTGGACACAGTTATGCTTTCCAAACATAAGCTCATTGACCACGGTGCTACTGTAGAATCTACAGGAATATAAAATCCTTCCTGGCCTATTTTGAGTTTTATTTTGACATTGTTTAGTTTCCTTCAAATTAAATGGTTCTCTAATTTAGGAAATAATGAAAGGTAAATGGTATTCTGTGCAAACTGATGTACATGGGATTGGGATTTGATTTTTAGGATATGTGCATGCTATTGTGGGTTTAGCTTTTCTGCCTGAGTTAGAATTTACAAAGGCAAAATTTTACTTATTTATTGTAATTTTTTCTACTTGTAGCCTATATAACAATATAACATTACTAAAATGTTTGAAGCAGGAATAGTCAGATCTTTCAGGATCTGAGACAGAGGTAGAGGGTGAGGGGGGAATTATGCTGACCAGTGTGAAATGGGTGGAAAGGAATTGTGGGGAGAAGCTGGGAGGGGAGAGGAGTCTTACTGGCCCAGGTCTCCTCCATCCAGCAGCAGCTGCTACTACTGCAACATCTGTTGTAGCAGCATGGGTTTCAGTTATTGCTGTGAGGGTCAGGTAGCAGTATGGGCCTCCTGATGTGCTGTTGACTCCCCCGCCCTCCCTGCCAGTGCAGGGTTGTATCTCCTGTGGCAAAGCTTTCTGGGTGGAGAGTGCCATTCAACCCTCACTTTCCCCCAAAAATACTAGTGGGCATGGAGTTGTTCTGGGAAATGCAGGACTGGCCCTGCCATGATAAAGACTCCTGTGTGGAGGAGGGGTCCCATATTTGTGCACTGATTAAGTCAGCTCCTGGGATGGGCATACCACTCACCTCCTCCTAAAGTTACATTACTGGTTTAAAGTGTTTATAAAAGAGCAAAAAAATGTATCTGTCAGATTTTTTTTTATCAGTATAGTGATATCTTTTTTACTTAAGTGCCTAAAGACTGTTCCATAGTTTGTATTATAGATAAATAGTTTGATTTTCAGAAGTGCTGAGTTTTTAACTTCAGTTAGAATGTTGTAGCAGATTCCATGGCTCTAATGCTATAAACAGATGTTGCTTTTCTCCTAGGAGAAAACATTTTGTCTTGCATCTGAGTGTGCACTTAAAGATATAAAAGTCTGTCTCAGGTCAACTGCTGCTGAAGTATGCAGGATAAAATATACCATCACTTTCTCCCAGAACATCACAGACTGCATCTGCTTGGTTATCCTGGAACAAACTGACCATGTGGTCCTCCAGGCATCCCATCCCATGTACTAATCCTTTATAAAAATCTACCACTCTTGGATATGTGATGGACCCTCTAGCATGGGGGCAGAATTCTACTGTCTCAAGATAGCAGGCTTCATCCACCTTTTATTGCCTTATACAGTGACTTGCCAACCATTCTTTGTTCACATGCCATATGTTGAAGGTCAGCACTGAAACCTGGTCTTGAATACCACCCATTCCAAGGACATCCAGTGCAGACATTCCAAGCTCATCACAATGCCATGCCCCCAACAACCACTGTCATTTGCGAACATGAGGTGGTGGACCTAACTGCGGTCTGCAGACAGGAAGAAAACCAGTATGTACTCCACTTCAGTCACCACAGTCAGACAGTCATTAAAAGGATCACCACTGAGATTGCAGCCCACAGACATATGGCCCTAATTTTCCAGGGCTCAGGCAGTGAATTGGATGACACCAGGGTAATGAGACCTACAAAAGCAAACCAGAAAATTAATATGGAGCTGATCCAAGTTGAGGATCCCCCACCTCTCCAGGACAGTTTCACAGGCATAGAGACAGACTTGGAGTTCGACAGCAGTATCTTCATTCCTTTGTCCATCACCAACCTGCAAAAGCTCAGAATGCCTGATTGCATATAGGTTCTCAGATCATAGAATCATAGAAAGTTAGGGTTGGAAGGGACCTCAGAAGGTCATTTAGTCCAACCCCTTGCTCAAAGCAGGACCATCACCAACTAGATCATTCCAGCCAGGGACTTGTCAAGCCAGGCCTTGAAAACCTCCAAGGATGGAGATTCTACCACCTCTCTGGATAATATGTTCCAGTGTTTAACTACCCACCTAGTGAGAAAATTCTTCCTAATATCTAACCTAAACTTCCCTTGCTGCAACTTGAGAACATTGCTCCTTGTTCTGTCATTTGCCACCACTGAAAATAGTCTAGCTCCACCCTCTTTCAAAACCCCCTTAACATAGTTGAAGGCTGCTATTAAGTCCCCTCTCAGTATCCTCTTCTCTAGACTAAATAAGCCAAGTTCCCACAGTCTTTTTTCGTAAGTCATGTGCCCCAGGCCCTGAACCATTTTTTTGTTGCCCTCTGCTGGACTCTTCCCAGTTCATCCACATCCTTTCTGTAGTGGGAGGCCCAAAACTGAATACAGTACTCCAGATTTGGCCTCACCAGTGCAGAATAGAGGGGAATAATCATTTCCCTTGACCTACTGGCAATATACCTACCTGTGTTACTTAAAATTGCCAATAGCTCAAATTAAGAGTGAGACCTTAAAAAGGGGATAAGGCAAAATGCTGTGTTTATTGGCATGTAGCAGATACATAAGCTTGGACACACCAGTCATACAAACAGACATACACAAGCATACATACAAACAGACATAGACAGACCTACAGACAAAGCTACTTCTCTAAAATGTTATAGTTACCAGCAGATGTTACTCAGTATTAGCACTGGATAACTGGGTCCAGGCTTATTGAGGGTGATAGGAGTGGGGGAAGAACAGACATGCATGCCTGTGCTCCATGAGGTTGCAGAGAGTGGATTCCCCATCTTGGCTTGTCTGCATCCCACTTTTACACAGATTTCAAGTCTTTGTTTAATGCCTGGGACCCAGCTGGTCCTAGTGGGACCTTCAGGGAATCCAATCCCCTGAGGCCACAAGCAACAGACCCCACGTGCTCCAGCCTTTAAAATCAAGGCTTACCCTGCAGTTCTCTGTCCGGGTAACCATTTAAGCACTCGTTCCTGATCTTGCTATACTTTCTTGCTTTACTTATCAGATCCCTGGTTCTCTGACTTGGTTCTGACTCTTGATCCTTGGCATACTCTGAATCTGAATCTTGGCATATCCTGACTACAAGTTTGGCTGTGGCTACCCTGACTTGGCTTTGGCTTCTGATTCTGGTTCTGACTCAGGGCTCACCCAGACCTCAGCACCAGCTTCTGTTTCACCCTAACTCCAGCATCCCTGGGACCCTGTCAGGCTGTGGCCTTAAAGCTAGGGTCATCCTGGCTTACCACCTCTCTGACTGACCATTTGAGGAAAATAAGCCAGTCAGAAACCTCCATCTTGGCTTATCCATCTGGCAGCTGACCTTCCACCCCTTCACATATAAACTCGTGACCTGAAAGAGGAAGTGTCTGGGAAACAAGGTACAATTTTTGCCCAGACTGCTTTGCTGGTCTTTACAGTCTGAGTTTCTTTACAGTTTGAGTTTCTTGGCTTGATGTCTTGGCAACCTGACCTGGCTCACCCTCTGACTCCATGTACAGCCTGACCCTCCCACTTCCTTACTCTGCTTTTCAGACTGATCTCCTGGTATCCTGATGTGACCCATGCTTGAATTTTGCTCACTCTACCTGGCTACCTGAATCAGATATGCACCTTGTTCCCTGAGTGTCCCTTTGACCTGGCTTCCTGTGACCCAGAAAGATGAACCTTGGCTCTTGGACTTTGTGTATCAGGTGGCCTTCCTTGAGCACCCATGTTATGGTTCCTAACAGTGTGGCAGCAATCACATATGTGTCCAGCATGGATTTATGAAAAACAAATCATGTCAAACAAACTTGATCTCCTTCTTTCACAATGTCAATACTTAAGTGAATGAAGGGAATGATGTAAATATAGTGTATCTGGATTTCAGCAAGGCTTTTGACAAGGTCCACATGACCTCCTCATAAAGAGATTGGGGAAATGTGGGCTCATTAAAACTACTACAAGGTGGATAGATAATTGGCTCAATAACCAGTAAAGGGTAATTATTAATGGGTCCATGTCAGAATGACAGGAATTTTTGAGTGGAATCCAACAGGGGTCTGTCCTGGGACCAGTGCTGTTCAGCATACTTATTAATGATTTGGATGCCGGCATTGAAAACTTCTTAAGTAAGTTTGTAGATGACATGAAACCAGGTAGGATTTTGAACATGTTAGAGGACATGAATGTAATTCAAAAGGATCTCAACAGATTGGAAAGTTGGGGTAGAGTTAAGAGGCTGAAGTTCAATGCTGAAAAGTGGAAGGTGCTACACTTCAGGAGGAATTATCAAAAACACAACCAGAAAATGAGTGACACCTGGCTGGATGACAGGACTAAGAAAAAGTGTGATGCAAGTGCACAAAAGACAAATGCTGTTTTGGGATGCATCAATAAAAGCATCAGGCACAAGACAGGGAAGGTGATAGTGCCTCTACTTGGCATTGGTTAGGCCTCATCTGGAGTAGTGTGTGAAGAGGGAAAGCACCTATTCTCTCTTGCTGCAGAAAGGAGGACATGGACTAGTGGTTTGAAGTTGCAGCAAAGTAAGTTTGGATAGGATATTCATAAAAACTTCTTCACTGTTAGAATAGTCAGGCAGTGGAAGAGACAACTACCTAGGGAAGCTGTGAACTCTCCATTACTGGGGGTTTTCAAGAAGAGGTTAAACAGCCACTGGTCAGGGATGATCTGGGTGTAGCTATGCCTGTATTCTACTGTGGTATTTCTCATACAGTATAATTACATTTACCTTTTTAATATTTGATGAGAGCTAGTTTTCTGTATTTAGGTTACTGTTACCTAAAATACCTGAACTTTATTTTAATAGATGTATATCTTTCCAAAACATTGAGAAGCATGTTTTTAAGCAATCATGTTTATCTACTTTTCTAGGAGCAATAAACTATGATCAGACTGCTTTAGGTTTGATTATGAAAAAGTTTTTTTTTAGTTTAGATAAGAAATGTTATAGAATTCTTGTGCTATCTAAAACCCCAGGAAAACCACAATGGATCCAAAGGTTCATGCTACAAGAATAATAGAAACCAGTGAAAAGAAAATAAAGAGGTGAATGTGTGTGTTGCTAATGTAAATGTCACAACATTTGCAGACATTGTATATTCTCTATATTCAAAGATAGCATATCCTTTTGGATTCTTGTTTGGTCTAGGTGTCCGGCTGGATTTTCTGGTCAGTTTTGTGAAATGGAAATTAATGAGTGTAATTCATTGCCTTGTCTACATGGCTCGACCTGTGAAGACCATATAAATGGATACGCTTGCAAATGTCAACAAGGTAATTACCAACAGACCATTCTCAAGCATACTATTTTATTTCACTGTTATCACTATTAAGTAAGTTAGCTAATTAAAGTCAGGGTTTCATTTGTAATTTGGATTCTAATGTACTGATTTTAAGCTAAATGATGTCTTTGACCAGCTGTATATAAAAACAAGACCATTATAACACAGTTCCCTTCTTTTTGATCATATGTCAGATCCACTTAATACTTTGAATATTTCCAGATCAACTTACTATTTTGAATAAACTCTAAAGAAGGTATTCTTTGAACAACATTATACTTGAATCCCAAGATATTATCTTAATTAACAATACAGTGCATTTACAAATCAGTTGATTGGGTGCTGTGTTATGATATGTTTTGGGGGCTGATGGGTGGAGTAACTATTCTCAGGAACCAAGAACTACTGTCATTTCTGCATCTGTATCTGGTTTTAGTAAAATTTTTGATTTTGTTAAGGAATGACAGTTGTGTTGAACTGCATAGGGCAATGACATAAGTAATCTAATCAGACCTTTATCTTTCAGAATTGCTTATCCTATCCTACAACTCTATTCTAACACTTAGAAATGCATTCCTAATATAATTTTCCTAGTTTGAAGCCACTGATCGTTATTTTCCTATTTTCCATTGCTTAATAACTTCCTTCATTCATTAGCATTGTCTGGTATTGTTTAGACATAGTGATCAGGTCTTTCCTGAATTGTCTCTCTCTTTTAAAAAAATATTAAATACATTCATATCCTCTTCATATATTTTATCTACCCATCTGTTCATCCTAGTTGTTGAAATTTAGAGGCAAGTGCTACAGTCTTTAGAACAGGGCAGGAGCACCTATAGAAAGTATACAATTAAGCACTGACATATGGCTGGCTGGATCCATCTTGTCAAATGGAGAACATGGACGTTTAAGTATGAGGCAGCTGGAGAGTTAAAAAGAAATTAATTGCTTTTTAAAACATCAGGGATTAAAATGGAAGGAATAATTTTTATTTAGGTATGTATTGAATATATCTATATCCCACCCAATCTAAAAAGCTCGAAAATAGCTTACAATAAACAGTACAAATCCACTTATATGATTCTCAAACAACACCCTAAAACTTAAAAGCCCCCTAATTCCTCCCTCTGATACTGCTTGGGCATGTCTACTCAAGATGCTTTAATTGAAATTAGAGCAAATTACTGCACAGTAAGCATCACCATCTACATGTGCAGACACTTAGTGCTGCACAATAATTTGCTCTAATTGCAAGTACATTTGCTACCTGTAAATACAAATAGCAAACTCTTTCAGGAGTAATTACCGCATAGCACCGAACATGTAGACAGCTGACTGGGAGCAAAAGTGCTCCTGGTCAGCCGGAAAGCAGGGGGCGGGAGATCACTTCCTGCCCCCAGGAGCTGCCTACTGCTGGGGCAGGCTCTGCCACCAGAGCCTGGGTGGAGAAAATGTCTCCCTGCCCTAGCAGGGAGCTCCCAGCCCCCACTTCACGACCGCAGAGCTGGGACTGGGAGAGTCTTATCCTTGCTAGCCCCAGCCCTGCGATTGGGGAGCAGGGGCTCAGAGATTTTTATCTTCTAGCCCCAGCTCTGCAACTGGGGAGTGGGGGCTGGGAGCTTCCTGCTTCTGGGGCAGGAGGACATTATCCCCGCCTGGGCTCCTGTGGCAAAACCTTCCTCAGGAGCAGGTTGCTCTGGAGAGCAGGGAGCATTCTCCTAGCCCCCTCCAGGAGACAGGTGTCTCCTGCTTTCTGCTCCCTGCCAGCCTGCCAGCTACCACCTGGGCACAGCCTAGAGTTACCTGCTGCAGGGGGCTGCTGCAGGGCCAGCAAGGGTCAGAACAGACTACTGCCATGAGCAGCACATCTGCTCCCACTTCCCTGCACATGTAGCTGCCTTCCTGGGGTAGGTTTTACATAAGAGTAAATTACTCTGGAGTAAACCATCCCTGGACCATTTGCACATATAGATAGGCCCCTTCTGTACCTAAACCACTATATAAGCAAGACCTCTGGACAATCCCAAACATGCTTCCCAATTACCATTTACATCCAGATATAGAGAATCTCTACTAGCAACGAGTGCAGCGTCTTTATCATTTCAACTAGGGCTAGTTCATTGTTCGGGATTAAAATGTGCATATCACTTGGGGGCCCCTATTGCTCTCTCCCAGTTATCCAAGGGAAGACAAAGATTAATGTGAAGACAAAGATTCAGATTACTTTGTAAAGGACACTTTCAGATCAATTTTGACCCATAATTTAGGGTCTGTATTAACAAATAAACATTGTACAGAGCATTGGCAATCTAAACACGTCAACCTAAAACATGATTATAATCAACAAAGGAATAGTCTCAAAGAGTAACCAACAAGAGAAGTTTTCATAGTTTCATAGTTGTTAGAGGCTGGAAGGGACCTTACTGATCATCGGGTCCATCCCCCTGCTTGCAGGGCTGCAGAAAACATGGTGCAAAGAGCAGCAAATCTGCTCCCTAATCTCTGCATGTGTACCATATTTCACAGTGTATAAATTGAGTTTGAAGCCTAAATATTTACCCTTAAACTTCCACCTCAACTTATACATCTGTACTTTGAAATAAAAAATATTGTGTTTCAAAGTTTGTTTATTTTCATGCAGATCCTGTGCCAGCGCCCTGCCACACCCAGCCCACAGAGAGGTGTTGTGCTGGCATCTAGAGACTTCCCTGGTTCTGACTGAGGCCAGGCACTCTCCTGCTTCCTCCCTGCCCCTGCCTAATACCCCAGAGCCAGGATGGGTGACCAAACAGGCTCCCCTCAGAGATGGTACAGTCGTCTACCCTGGTGAACTTCAGAAAGCATCTTGACACCCATCTTGCTGGGGCCATCTGATCCCAGCAGTCTTTAATGTTTTATACCTCTTTCAAAGCTTTATATAATCTTACTCTAATTGTGATTTTTTTCATTATTTATGTGAGTATCCAGTTTTCATATTCCAGTGAGACTAGAATGCCAGAATTAATAACTCAGCCAAGGAGATAGTAATATTCATATTCCTTTATTGTGAATCTTATAATGGCTGGCTCTGACAACTTCTGCATGGAGGTGGTATAGAGGAATAGGTTTCAAGAAACATCCTACCCTTTTCAGTTTTATGGCACAGGTGCCATACAGTAGTGTGAACCTACCATAATTGCCAGCTTGGAGGAGATATGTGGGATCCAGAAGTAAATTCTGTTAAGCCTGGGAAAGGAGCAGGGTCATTCAAGTCTCCCTGCCTGCATCCTTGCTAGTATGTGTCAGCAGAAGTGTAGGCATTAATAATTAATGTTTCTATGATGTACTAAGTGTATTAGGTACTCAGAACTGAGCTGCAATCCTCGGGGGGGGGGCGGTTATTTACTTTTCTTTCCTTTTATTTATTATTTGCTACTAAATAAATACTTTTCACCTTTAATATTGTGGATACACAGTGACTTATGTTAGCCAGTTTACCTACTGAAATCTCTCTCTATATATATTGACATATGCCAAGACTAATTGTGTTTACTGTTAAGGTGGCTGTCTGGCCTAAGTCAATGCATGGATTTATAGTGTAATGGAGTAAACATTGTTTTTTATCTTGACAGGATGGGAAGGCCTCAACTGTGAGGAGGATACAGATGAGTGTAGATCCAATCCTTGTGTAAATGGCATTTGTATCCAGAGGGAACCCACCCATGGTTTTGCCTGTTTTTGTAAACCTGGATTTGTGGTATGAACTAAAGTTTTATTATTGCTCCCCAGTACAATTGCCAACAATGAGAAATAATACTATTTTTATTTCACTGTTTTCATCCTTATGCTCATTCAGATAATTTGAAAATTTCCAAACACCTTAGCTAGTTAAGCAACTCATGATGGTTCATTGTAGAAATTTATCATTGAAGAAAACCGTTTAGTATTAACAGAGTGTATTATAAAGCCATTTAAGTGTATTGTAAGGATTTGTCAACCATCGACCTCTATTAATAGTTTTACATATACATTGAATCTTTTGTCATATCAAAGCACTATACAAGGATATGAAGAGCTATTTTTTATTATGGTATTTCAGAAACTAAGTATATTATGATTACTATTAGCTTTACTCCAACTGGGTTTTCTTCTTCCTATGAGAACTGTAGGTTGTGCATGTGCTCTTGTACACCTGAGGTTAGAGTATTTTTGCCAGTACTTTTATTCAGGCATGAATAAAAGTAGCAACTGTTGGGCACTCTATGGAATATAGAAAATGTCATGTAGTTCTTTCTTGCTGCCCCTGGTCTGAAACAGGCTATCTATGTTAAGAACTTTAGGTTTATCATCTCGTTTGTATATAGTTTGCTAGTGGAATTGGTATTCAATGGCTTTTAATTGGACTAGCAGTAGCTTGGGGAGAATAAATAATTTATTTCCTTTACTCTCTTTTTTTTTCTCCTCAAGTCCTCTTTACTTTATCTGTAGAAAGGTTACTATGAATAACTGCTATAGGCACCTAAATAGGACAGAAGTGGAATTGAGATGTCTGTATCACAAAGAGCTACCTAAATCAACCTTGGCCCAGTGGCCACAAAACCAATCATAGACTCATAGATTCATAGATGTAGGGTTGGAAAGGACCTTAGTAGATATTCAAGTTCGACCCCCTGCCCTGAGCAGGAGAGAATACTGGGCTCATATGACCCCAGTTAGGTAACTATCCAGCTTCCTCTTAAAGACTCCCAATGTAGGAGCCAGCACCACTTTCATTGGAAGTTGGTTCCAGATCAGGAGCCTTAGACTTGTGTTCATGCACATAAACAATCCAAATCAAGCATGTATGTGCCTAACTGTCACCGAAGTTTCATTGCAATCCATGTTGGAGATAGACCACCTAGGTCTACCTAAATCCTGGCCCATTAGGCATCCTCAGAACATGCTAAATACTTGATTGACTCTGGCAGGTCAGTACAAGCCCAACACACACAGCCACTTCCAAATGCCACTACCAGCAGTTATGCTAGCATTGCCCACCTTTTGCTAAATAGTCGAGTTTTAGAGTACCAGAGATAGATCCAGGATTTGGCAAAGTGGAGTGTGGGAGCAGGTACTCTTGCGCCAGTACTGGCTGCACGGCCCAACTCCCAGCTTTCTCCCTTCCCACTTACCAGTGCAGACAGACCATGCTGCTTGGGCTTAGCTGGGAAAAGCAGCAGTGGTGATGGGCGGCAGTGGTGGTGGGGGTGCTGACAAGGGACCAGACAGGGTGGGGAAATCCACTTTCCTGCCCATTCATCACTGCTGCTGCTCTAACTGTTCCCAGCCAAACCCCAGCCCTCATACAGCCTGGCTGGAGTGGGCAGAAGTGGCTTTGAAACTTTCTCTGTCCCTGTGACAGTGGAGAAAACATTAACAGCAAGCAGGGAGAGGGGAGGGGAAGTGACCAGACTTTGAGCATAGAGGGGTAAGGGTGGATTCTTATATGCTTTGAAGACTTTTAAAAAGTCCTCAGAGGCTCCCATAACATGATCCAGTTAAAAAGGGGAGGTGTGGTTACCCCCTCTGGATTCACCCTGAAAGTATCTGCCCAATTCCAAAACTTTTTGTCGATTTTACCTTAGATAGCCCAGATCCTGGTGGTTAAGGCATTTCCATGCAAGACGAGACATTTGAATTTGGACACGTTCAAGCTGAAGGGGATCTATAACATAGATTTCCCACTTGCTGGTTGAGTGGTATAACTACTAGATCATTATGTAAAAGATGAGCAGCAATGGTAGAAGTATTGTAAGAATCTTGCTTAGCTACATCTTTGCAGAACAAGAATCTGGGTTCCTAAGCTAAAAGAGGCGCATAATGTGCAGCTTTGAGGCAGGCCCCTAAACTCCAGTGATAGGTGGGAGTTCAGGCACATTTCTGTACTCAGCACTGACTCTTGGCTAGTTCTGGGTGTCTCCACATTCAGCATGTATGTTTAGGTGGATTGGCCTTTAAAGATTTCATAGACATTTGGGCTGGAAGGGACCTTGTAAGATCACTGGGTCTCAGCCCCCTGCCCAAAGGGTAGGAAGTCAGCTAGGACCAAAGGATCCCAGCAAGATAAGCATCCAAATGTTTCTTAAAAGTGTCCAGAGTAGGTGCTTGCACCACCTGTGGGGGGAGTCTGTTCCAGGCCTTGGGGGCTCGGACAATAAAAACGTTTTTCCTTATGTCCAGCCTAGAACACGCTTGCAGGAATTTGTGATCTTTGGACCTTGTCATCCCTAGGGGTGCTCTGGTGAACAGGCATTCTCCCAGATCCTGATGCACACCCCTGATGTACTTATAAGCTGCCACCAAGTCACCCCTGACCTTGTACTTCTGCAGGCTGAAGAGTCCCATGGTTCACAGCCTCTCTTTATAATGAAGAGCCAGTCTTCAGATGACTAGTTGTATAAGGAGACTAGGTGACTAACCCCCTTTCTTTGATCTCACTCTTGGGTCCAGGTGGGAATTTTTTAAGACAGTCTAAAAGCCAAGCTAGATGTGCGATCAAGATCTAACAGGTTTCCTGTACACTAAATTTCAGGAAGCAAAGAGCATCACTTCAAATTTCAAACAATTCCAGGACTCTTTCCCTTCCCTCAATCTCCTAGCAAAAAGATGCTATTCCACAGAAAAAGAATGACCAGGAAAAAATAAAACACTGTAAGAGAGAAGTAGAAAAATAGCGTCTTATATCCCCTTATAAAAGTCTCACTTTTTCTGCTTCTAGTGAGGTACAGTTCTAGGAGACATCTACACATTCATTAACATGCAGTGGTTACCACTCATTTAATTTAGTACTTGTATAACCAAGTACTAAATAAATGCATAGTAACCAGAGTTACTGTGCAGTAGCACCAGCAACCACCTTTTTAGTGATGCTACTGTGCAGTAGCCTAATAATAGTGCACAGTAACATATTAGCACTGTCCATGCTGTGATGCACCACTGCACAGCATTATTAGGCTAAACAGTTAGTGTCTTGTGTAGATGCACCCCTAGAGTCCTAGTGCAGCCATGCTTTCTCTGGAGAATATTACCAGTGTTTTTAATACTTAAGTTTTGGGGCTATGAACTCCTTCCCAATATTGAAGCTATCAGTAATAGAAATGTCCTCACTACCTTTTACAATGTCAGGGAGTGAGCTTCGCTTTTGAGAATTTCTGTTGAGAATAAGTTTCACCACCAGTACTGGGCATTTGCACATGTAGATGTGCCCAGTGTTGAGCAAGGGAAAGGCTGTTTTGATTCCCCTATCTGTGGTGCATGGTACTGGCAAATTTGTTACTTAATCCAAATGCCCTGTACTATACTATTAGGGATTTTATATCTGGTACCAAAATGTGAAACTATGTAGTCATTGATACTATAATAGCATTGATGGGACCTGTATGTATGTAAGACATTCTTGCAGATGTTCAATGCAAGGAACATCTGAAGGCAGAGGTCTGTTCTATTTAAAGGTACTAGATACTTTAACAGGAGCAAGAATATGGAGATCAGAGCCAGTCTGATCAAGCAAGCTATTTTGGCTTCACAGATTCTATCATCCTTCTTACCAGATGAGGTTCATGACCTCTTGTCTGTGCTGTTTATAGTGTCCATTAATTCCTTTAAAGTTTCAAAATAACAGCTTCACTACAAATACTCCTAGAAGAGTCCATGAAACTCTCTGCATAGTGTTTTGGTGAATACAACCACGCTTTCAATTAATAAAGTTGTTTAAAACCTGCAAAAGTAGTGTTTTATAGGGTTATTTCCGAGAGAACTGAAAAACTACTAGATGCCATGTGAACTACAATACTTGTATATGTAACATATCCTTAGTTTCCTCACTGTCACAGTGACCAAAAGAAAGGAAAAACAGAATAAATCACAAGCAAATCCTTTCAATAAAGATGCTAAATGATTGGACTTTTTGCAAAAAAGAATTACATGTCAGCAAGTCTGCAACTTTGTATTTAAACACTTATGGTGATATATGATTTTATCAATTACAATAAATTGACTGAGTTTACTGATAAAGTGCCTCAGGAAAGTAGGGAATAATTTATGGCAATTATAAATGAAGGGAAACTGTTAGCAGGGCATTCATTAGAAGCAGCACTAGGCACAGCAGATATTTTCTGGCAGCATTTGGCAACAACCATATTTACAAATACTGTTCCTGGCTTCAACATTTGGGCATCCCAAAAGAAGTTCAGGCAGTGCTGGAGGATTAACTATTCAAAGTCACTTTTGCAGCCACTTTAATCACAAGAAATGTATAATCTCGCAATAAAGAGGTAGCTTAGACATAACGAGAGGTGCTAGATGACAACTACTAACCACCAATGTTCTTATGAGCTAACATGAAAAGATGAAAGGCCACAGAAGATAAGATCAACTGTGCCTTTTTCTTATTTCACCTTAGTCACTGTGATCTACCAAACTCCTGTTTTGAGGAGATTACTGAGAACTGTAAGTGCCATTCCTTTGGATTTAGCTTCCTTTCCCACATACCTTCCCAAATGGAGGACACCCATTCTATTTTTAACAATATGGAATGTTATAAAAATGATAAATAGGTAATGGATTCTATAACATGCAAAAATAATTACCAGTTTTACTAAGTACCCAGCTATCCTATCTTATCTCCCCTAACCCACATTTCAGGGGTCTCTCTCATTAGAAGTTTGTTATATAGAAAATAGAGTTCCTGTTTTCCTTGAGAACATGGAACATATATTTCCTAAACATAGGTATTTTTTTAAATTCTAGATAGTTCCTTAATGCTAAATAGAAAATGGGATGGAGGCACATTTTAGATTGCAGATGGTTAAGAACCTTTATTTGTTAACTAGCAAATTGTCCAACAAGAATGGGGGGGGGGGGGGGGCAGCAGGAACAAAGCCCTGCATGCCGCCCCACTCTCCCCCTTCCCATCCCTGCCACTTCTCATCTGGACCCATTCCACACCCCACACCCCACTCTGGGTCCAGCCCCCCTGCCATTCTCGGCCCAGCCCCGCTTCACCCCCATACCCCTCCCACCGCTTTGGGTCCAACCCCACTCCTGCTTCCCCCCCTCTACAGCTTCAGGTTGAGCCCTGTTCCCCCCTCCTCCCTCTTGTCACTTTGGGTCTGTCTCTGTTGCCCCCCACCACTCCCCTGCTGCTTCAGGTCTGACCCCACTCCATGCCCCCTCCCCACCACTTTGGGTCTGATCCCATTCCCCACTCTCCCCCACTGCTTTGGGTCTGGCCCTGCTCCACCCTGCCTCCCTCCAGCACTTCAGGTCCAACCCCATTTTCCCCCTCCCCACCACCGCTTCAAGTCCAACCCCATTCCCCTCCCTCCCCACAACCGCTTCGGGTCCGAACCCACTCCCACCACTTCATGTCCAGCCATGCTCCTCCCCCTCCCCCCAACCACTTCAGATCCAGCTCCACGCCCCCCACCCACCACTTTGGTTCAGCCCCACTCCCTCCCTCCTGCCCTGCCACTTTGGGTCTGACCCTCTTCTCTCCATCTCCTCCTGCTGCTTTGAATTTGGCCCCACTCTCTGCTCCCTCTCACTTTGGGTCCACCTGACCCACGTCCACCTGCCTCCCTACTCCCCTTCCTCCCTGCTGGCTGTTTCCCCCTCCCTGCCAGCTGCTCTGGGGGCCATTTGGGCTGTGTGGCAGGGGACACTGCCACTGTGATCCCCTCCTTCACCCTCAGGTAGGGAGACATGAGGCAGCCCCACTGCATACACACATGTGACCAGCTTACAAGCAAGCAGGGTGGTGGGAGCAGCCCCAGCAGCTGAATACAGCTAAGTGGGGGTTGGAGAGCCAGGGCTTGGGTACTGTCGGTGGGGGCGGGGTGTGTGTGTGTAGCCCAGTGTGGCTCTGGCCTGGGCCATGCTAGAAGCTCTAGGCAGTCTCTGTCTCTCCCCCAGTGGCTGCAGTGGCTCCTTCTCATGTAGGTGGCCACAGAGTGAGTCTGGCCCCAGCATGGGTTGGAGGGAGGAGGAGGTGACACCTGTGGCACCCCCTACCCCAGGCTGGGGCTCCCACACCAGGTGGCCTGGCCATGTTCCCCACCCCCATGGGCAGAATCTCCCCACTGCATACGGTCACCCCTACCCCTAAGAGCATGAGCAACAGTCCCAAATGGCCCAGCCACAAAGCCCCTGAAGGACCTCCCGCCCCCTTCCCCTGCTGGACTCCTGAGCCCTTGTGGGGCAAGGAGCAGCTGGGGCTGTGCGTCAGGAGTGAGGAGCATTACCAGGACTGGGGGTGGGGTGTGGGTCAGGAGTGAGGAACACCAGTGGGGACAGGACAGAGCATCAGCATATCAGGCTGCTCAGTGCCACAAAATAGCAGCTGGACCCACGTTCTGGTGAGTGAAGGGTGCTTCCAAATTGCTTAAAAATTGTAAATATTAGGCTTGTGTGAATAGGCAGCTATTCAATTCGGCTTCAGATCCAGCCACTTCGCATGCCAGCGATCCGAGTCGGAGATCCGGATCGCTTTCCAGCTTCGATTCAGCCAAAGCGGCTTCAAAGCTTCAGAGCCACTTTGGAGATCCAGTCGTAAGGTATAATGGAGAATCAATGAAATATCTATAACTTTGTTGTTTTTTTGTCTGATTTGGATGAAACTTGAAGGGGTGGTAGCCTCTGATGAGAGCATGAAGCCTGCCAAGTAGGAGAGGAGGAGGCCTCACTGGGGCACACTGCCGTGTTGTGCAAAGGCCCAAGCACCAGGAAGGGCTCACCTTAACACACACACAGTCACCCACCCACATCATGAGTTTTGCCTGTTAGCAGCCAGAGGTGCAGGCCCCCAGAAACCAGACTCCCCCAGTGAGACACACACACAGATGACAGGCTTCATGGCCTTGTAGGGCCCAGCACACAAGCCTGCAGTACATTTCACCCCCCTGTGCCCCAAGACAGATGCAGTCACACAAGCATCCACCCACATCACGAGTTTTGCCTGTTAGCAGCCAGAGGTGTAGAGCCCCAGAAGCCAGACTCCCCCGGCACCTATCTCCTTGACAGCTGGCAGGTGTCATGGCCTCAGCAGGGGCCACCACCCCTGCAGTTTTCAGCCTGCTTTGCCTTAACACACAGAGGGTCTTCTGTGTCATGAGTTTTGCCTGTCAGCAGCTTGAGGTGCAGTTCCCCCCAAACCCCTGTACCTATCTTCTTGAAATTTGGCAGGCTTTGTGGCCTCACCAGGGGCTACCACCCCTGCAGTTTTCACCCCCCTATGGTGTAACACATACACGTGACATGTTTTGCTTTTACGAATTTGGGGTGCAGTTCCCTCCAAACCTCTGCACCTATCTTCTTGAAACATGGTAGGCTTCATGATCTCAGCAGAAGCTACAGCCTCTGTGAGTTTCATCCAAATAAGACAAAAAACAACAAAGTTATAGATATTTCATTGATTCCCCATTATACCCTATGGCCAGATCTCCAAAGCGGCTCCAAAGCTTGGTTTGGAAGCTCCAAACCACTTCGGAAAGCCTAAAGATGCCAGCACTTCAATCCAGATATGCTGCTTCAGTGTCCGAAACATCCAAATCTTCTCTGGATCCGAAGTGAGGTCCAAAGCCTTGCACAGCCCTAGTAAATATATCAATAAAATATTATGTTCAAATAATGCTATATAGAGAGAGATTATATAGTAAAAAAATCTCAAACTCTCTGATTAAAACCCTCCAAATCTGCAGTTTCCATGATTAAAGTGAAACACCACTCATATATTATACACATATATATATATACACACATAGATATAGATCTATATATATGAGTGGTGTTTCATTTTAATTGTGGAAGAATGCAGAGTTTGGAGTTTTTAATCAGAGAATTTGGGATGTTTTAAACCGAGAAAACCAGGATCCCCAATAAGGATAATATATATCCTGACAGAGTCGATATACAGATACTTGTCTTAATTCTACAGTTCATTTGTGCTTTTTCCATTGGTAGAAAAGTAGAAGTTATTTAAAGAGAAGCCCCTTACTCCCTTCCTATGCCAATGAAAACAGAGGCATTATTAGTAAACTAGGAACCTCATATGGAATGATAGAATCAGGGCACCTGGACTCCACAGGAGTCAGTGGTTCATATCATTATTCTCAAGCTTAAAGCAGTGGCAGGGCATGCAACCTTTTCCTGTCATCCAGCTGAAAACCACCCACGTGGATAATGCCAGACTATAAGATGACAGTTTGCTAGATAAACAAATAAGCAGAAGAATGAAAAAATAATAAGGCTCTGGGACTGTGGCATATGCCATCAGATCACCCTATCAATACCCAACTTATATGGGCTAAAGAATTCATTAGCTGACAGTCTAAGCAGACATTTCTCCAGAGATTGTGAGTGGGAGCTCTGAGTCAGCAACAGATAACATTTTGATAGAGTCATCCCTCTGAGTTATCCTTCTCAGAAAAAGTGGCAGAGGATTTTCCTCCAAACATTATTAGTCTGGGTTTTTTTTTTTTCTGAACAGTTTCTGTTTGTCTCCTTACCAATGCCATTATTCCCACAAGTCCCAAGTAAAATTAAACAGGACAGTGTGGGGCTAGGCAGCAGGCAGCCACTGCACCTTTGCACCCTTGTGCCCCACCCAGCTCCTGTCACCATCTACGTGTACATTTCAGGGCATATAGTTACTTTGCCATGGGACAGTACTATCCCTAATGATACTATCCTATGTCAAAGCTAATTAATCTACTGTGCCCCAATGTCAGCGAACATGTAGACAGTGATGTTTTGATGCAGAGCTAAGTCAACTCTGCAGTAAAGCACACATTTAGATGCACCCTAAGAGTAGTATCTAATATATGGCAACATCTCCCTTTACATCAAATTGAAAACAAGAGCAACTGGGAGTGAACAAACATTTTTTTAATTAGTGAAACTGAGATATAGTATCAGCAAGCTTCTCCTTGATCCTGTAGAGCACAAGTAATGTGATACCATCAGAAACATGAACTCTTAAGGTGTAGTTAAACATTATAGAGTCAAGAAGGACTGGAAGGGACATCCAGAGGGCATCTAGTGCAACCCCCTGCCTAAGGCAGGATCATTTCTATCCAAACTATTCCATAAAACTATAATCTAAACTCTACATAAAACTACCCTCAACCTGCCACAGGTAAAGCAGGAGAACCACCACAGCCAATGTCCTGCTTCTATAAAATGTTGTCAGTATATGCTCAAGAGATCCCAGGTAGAGGGATATGCCCCCTGCTACAGAGGAAGACAAAACCAATCTCACCATTAGGTAAAATTCCTTCCTGATACTAAATGTGGTGATTAGTCTGACCCTTAGCGGAGGGGCAAGACCCTCTAGCCAGGAAACTCCAGCTTTGCTCCTAGCAGTAGAATCAGCAAATCCCAGTTGAAGCCCCCAGCCTTAGCTGTAGCCAACACCTAATGCCTCTGGCATGTGCTTACTCTAAGGAATGTTAGGCTGTATTAAAGTTAGCACATACTGTGAGCAGTTACATGTAAGAATTAGTAACCTCTTTAATGTGCATAGCTCTGACCTACCACTAGAGGGCTGATGAGCAAGGGCCTGGCTAGAATCTGCCAAGCCTGCCTCATGCCTGCTTGGCTCACCAGACATCTAGACACAGTATAGGCCAGGGTGGAATGGGGAAGAGGGGGAAGGAAGAAGGGGATGAAAGGAGGCAGAGCCCCTCTAAGACACTTGAATCATCCCCCAATCTCCCCTGCGATTGCCCTTCTATCCCCTCCCCCCAATTGCCTCTCTGATCAGTCCAAGAGTGCCCCCTTCTCCATGCCCCACTCCCCTTTCCCCCCTCAGCCCCATACCACTCACTTCTTGCCTGGCTATTCCCAGCTGTCAGTCCAGGGCCAAAGAGTTCTGGAGAAGTGATTGTCTACACTGGGTTAAATACTCAAAGTTAGAGTACTGTTTTCAGCTAAAAGAATTCCATTAGTGTGAGCCACATGAATTTTTTAAACTTCAGTCAGCTTAATTAAATAGGCAGTTCCTGCAATACCCAAACAGTTATAAGCATATTTATCATATATCTATTACATATATTTATTTAAGTTTCCTTAAATTAAACATTTTCTATTGAGCATTGCTATCTGAATTCATTAAGACATTTGTTGAAGCATGGGTTTCAAACACTAGAGTTTTGCATTTGACAATTCAGAAATCAACATTTGTTGTAGAAATTAAGATTTAAAGGAAAGTTTGTTCTACAGATAACTCTATATGTTTAGCATGTTTTAAAGCATAGATAGTATCCTCCATTATTCTCAGCCCACTACAGAGCACAGTTCCCATTTGCAGTGATCTTATCCAGCTTAAATAAAGGGTTTGGCTTAAACCATTCCAGCTTTATCAGTTTTAGCCCAGGCTTTCTTTGCATGACTGTAAGCAGTAGAAATTGCTGTCATTCCCAGGGCCTTCAATAAGAATTTATTTATCATATGTTGTTACTTTTCAAAGACAAATAACCAAATGTAGTGCCAACATCCACTGGTCTGAAAGACCTATACAAACTAAGCTACAATATAGGTGCTACAGAAATCTAATTTATGATGGTAATGATATTTATAAATATCATGAGCTAATTAAGAATTATGCATATTTTGTATTTGATGCCTGAATATTTTCAGCTGAAATCTATTATATATTATATAACATTATATAGAATTAATATGCACGGTTATATATATAGCATATGAACTTCAAAGTCTTTACAGCTATTAAACAAGTATTCCTCACAAAATCCCTGACAAAAATAAAAGTAGTATATTCATTCTACACTGAAGCTTTTTCTGTAACTTTATAGGAAAATAAAAATACCTCCAAAAGTAAACAAGTCTTTATTACAATGTAGGAATGAAGAGATTAAGCAATGTAAATGGCTTCATGAGCAGATCTAGAATTTTGAAAAAGGGGATGCAGATTGTGTGGCGCATCAAGACAACACATTTTTTTCTGGTTATACAGAAACTAGAAGATGTACTATCCTAAGGGCCAAGTACTACATTATTCAGTTTAAGATCAAAACAAAACTGCATACAACTTTATTGGAATGTGCACTAATTTGCTAGATTATACATTATGTCTAATCCTAGACAAAAAGCATAGGCAAAAACAAGGCAAAAAAACACCTGGGCAAAACCAGTTAAAGGTTATTGTTTCATTTGTCCTGTAGTCAGAATAGGTATGTACATCTTTCATTGGCACTAACACCAAATCAACCATTCTCAAGCATTCAACACTTCACTGTTCTTCATTTCCATACCTGAGTTAATATTTACAAGATCTAAAACTACTGCACTCAAAGTAAGGTTTTTAGCTGGAACTAAAAACAGAGTGCAGGGCTGTAAAATAGATGTTACCAAGAATAGCTAATGGATAGCAAAACTGCAGAGGAAAGGATAGCCTGATTAATGGAAGATCAAGACCGCTGAAAAGGAGAGTTTGGTAATACCTATGGACTAAAGAGCAGGTAGCAAGATTTAGATAGATTACAATGAGCTGTTAAATCAATTATTCCCAACATGATTGCCTGAATACAAATGATGCTGCTGTTCTCAGGCAGCTGATTTTAAAGTTCAGGTGGAGCAGGAAACAAAAGCAGGTACAACTGTACCACTTCACCTTCCCTATATATATACCTGTATGGCTTACAGTATGTGATTTCCCAATAATTCAACTAGGTTATATAACAACTAATTTTTTTTTCTTTTTATGCAATATTTTTATCTGAAGATATCAAATAATTCATAGATTCATAGATTCATAGATGTTAGGGTCGGAAGGGACCTCAATAGATCATCAAGTATGACCCCCTGCATAAGCAGGAAAGAGTGCTGGGTCTAGATGACCCCAGCTAGATACTCGTCTAACCTCCTCTTGAAGACCCCCAGGGTAGGGGAGAGCACCACCTCCCTTGGGAGCCCGTTCCAGACCTTGGCCACTCGAACTGTGAAGAAGTTCTTCCTAATGTCCAGTCTAAATCTGCTCTCTGCTAGCTTGTGGCCATTGTTTCTTGTAACCCCCGGGGGCGCCTTGGTGAATAAATCCTCACCAATTCCCTTCTGTGCCCCCGTGATGAACTTATAGGCAGCCACAAGGTCGCCTCTCAACCTTCTCTTGCGGAGGCTGAAAAGGTCCAGTTTCTCTAGTCTCTCCTCGTAGGGCTTGGTCTGCAGGCCCTTGACCATACGAGTTGCCCTTCTCTGTACCCTCTCCAGGTTATCCGCATCCTTCTTGAAGTGTGGCGCCCAGAATTGCACGCAGTACTCCAACTGCGGTCTGACCAGCGCCCGATACAGGGGAAGTATCACCTCCCTGGACCCATTCGTCATGCATCTGCTGATGCACGATAAAGTGCCATTGGCTTTTCTGATGGCTTCGTCACACTGCCGGCTCATGTTCATCTTGGAGTCCACTAGGACTCCAAGATCCCTTTCCACCTCTTTGCCACCCAGCAGGTCATTCCCTAGGCTGTAGGTGTGCTGGACATTTTTCCTCCCTAGGTGCAGCACTTTGCATTTCTCTTTGTTGAACTGCATCCTGTTGTTTTCTGCCCACTTGTGCAACCTATCCAGGTCTGCTTGCAGCTGTTCCCTGCCCTCCGGCGTGTCCACTTCTCCCCATAGCTTTGTGTCATCTGCAAACTTGGACAGAGTACATTTCACTCCCTCGTCCAAGTCGCTGATGAAGACATTAAAGAGTATCGGTCCAAGGACCGAACCCTGCGGGACCCCACTGCCCACACCCTTCCAGGTCGAGACCGACCCATCTACCACGACTCTTTGGGTGCGACCCTCTAGCCAATTCGCCACCCACCGGACTGTGCAGTCATCCACGTCACAGCCTCTTCACTTGTTCACCAGTATGGGGTGGGATACCATATCGAAGGCCTTCCTGAAGTCTAAGTATACGACATCCACCCCTCCTCCTGTGTCCAGGCATTTCGTAACCTGGTCATAGAAAGAGACTAGGTTGGTCAGGCACGATCTGCCCGCCACAAACCCATGCTGGTTTCCCCTCAGCATAATTTGCCCTGCCGGGCTCTCACAAATGTGAGCCTTGATAATTTTTTCAAAGACTTTACCAAGGATGGAGGTGAGACTGACCAGCCTATAGTTGCCCGGGTCCTCCTTCCTCACCTTTTTGAAAATGGGGACCACGTTAGCTCTTTTCCAGTCCTCCGGGACTTGGCCCATGCACCATGAGCGTTCGAATATTCCCGCCAGTGGCTCTGCAATGATGTCGGCCAGTGCCTTCAGCACCCTCGGATGGAGCCCATCCGGGCCTGCAGACTTAAAGGCATCCAGTTCTTCCAAGTGACTCTGCACCACCTTAGGATCTACGTATGGAAGTCTGGCGCCTTGCTGCTGCCTCTCTACAACCCCAGTGAGAGACTTGTCGTGCCCCTCACTTAGGGACACTGAGGCAAAGAACTCGTTGAGGAGTTCAGCCTTGTCCCCCCTATCTGTCACCAATTGTTTCTGCCCATTTAGCAGCGGTCCTATTCCTCCCTGGGCCTTCCTTTTACTCCCAAATAATACTCCTAATACTAGATGCCATTACTTCACCTTTAGATTTTAGGGACCCCAATTTAAACTTTTCGTAGAAAAATATTATTGGCATAAACACGATACAAGATATAGAAGATGGCCAATTTTCATTTTTAAAAAAATCCATAACTTCTAACATGAGGTTTCAACTTAAAATTTCATTGTAGTCCTTCAAGAATTATTTCTGATCATTTGAACTAGAACAAATTTACAGGTTTACATGGTTGGTGCTAGTGAAGAGTTTGCTGTCACTGAGAACTATAATTGATGTTTGATCTTATTTCATTTTTTACCTGAATATGTCCTAATTTTGAAAAGAATGGTGAGGTAAATTGAATGGAAGATTTTTAAAAAATCATTATGATAAAGAATGATGATTGGGGTGGTATTAAACTGGAAACAAGAAACTCCACAAATATATAATTGAAGGGATACTCGATAAAAAGTCCAGGAACCATTTTAAGGAGAAAGGTAGGTGGTAGAACAACTTTGGTGTCTGCCACTTTGTGGGCAGCAGACAGGTGCAGGCCAGCCCTGATGACGCAGCCATTTTAAGGTCCTGGCTCTCAAGGCTGGAGCACAGTTTGCTGCCAGCAGCCGAGGAAGCAACAACACCTGGCTGAGCTGCTGCTCAGGGAACATCTTGGGGGTAAGGGCAGGAGCTATTGGGGATTGCAGGAGGCTCCTGGTCCTGGGTATGATTGAAAACTGTACCCTGCCAGGGAAGGGAGACCTGGTATGACTGGCCATGGTGGAACAGTCACCCAGAAATACCAGGCCAGTTACCTCCCTGTTGAAAGGTGAGAAGGGGCACCTTAAAACCCCGGCCCCCACCGTTCAGAGGGTTAACAACATCAGAGGGGAGTATGCCAGGCACACCTAGGGAGTTGCACCTGAGCCCTGAGTGTGTAGTGGGGCCAGGCGTGCTTATCAGGAGGCACCTGAGCCCATAGAGGTATAAGACCCCAGAGACTAGTGGGACCAGGCATGCCCAGCTGTAGGCACCTGAACTGAATAAGAATAGTGGGGTCAGGCAGGCCCACAGAGGTAACACCTGAGCCCAAAGGGGTGGAAGATTTCAGAGCCCCAGAGAGGGGGTGAATGTGTTGAGGACCCAGAAAGGGGATGAATGCATTAACCCCCAGAGCAGGGACAATTATGTGGAGCCCCAGAGAGGAGATGAGTGTGGTGAGGCCCCAGGGAGACAGGGATGAGTGGGGAGGCCCAGGTAAGCCTTTGGGCACCTGAGGCTGCAAGTGCGCCTGAGGCCAGGTGAGGTGGCAGAGACGGAGCTGTGAGTGGAAAGGGCAAGTCACTAGCCCCAAATTGAAAACAAGTGGGGTTGTTAGCTGATGAGACACCAGGGGCAGAGTTAGCCCAGTGTTTGGCTAATTGCATGGCCACCATGCAGGTGAGGGTCGTGGGAGACGCCCAAAAGACTGCACTGGGGCTGGCCAAGGAGTGAAGGGATAAGCCCCACATGGTTGCTCAAGGGAGTAGGGTGGGGTGAATGAGGCCCGATAAAGGGCAAGAGTGTGAGAGGCCTGGTGAGAGCTGGCAGAGTGGTAGAGGCACCGGTGAGAGGGGGATGTCTGTGTAAGGTCCAGCAGAGGGCAGTATGAGAGAGGCCTGACAGTGTGCTGAGTTTGACCCAGCCTTAAGCTGCATAGTACAACTCATGGAAACATTTGCAAGGCATGGGACATGATAAAGGGAAAGTCGGAGTCATAACATCTAAATTAATTAACATAATTAACATCCTACTTATTTAACAACAAGGTGTGGCAGGTGGGCGGTATGACCAATGACAGGTGGGAGGGCCGGCACTGTGACCAGGCCTGGGAGTTTGCCCCCTGTCACAACATACTATACTGCACTATTTTACACAGCTATATCTAGCTAGCTATATATAAACAAATGAAAAATGGGAAAGTTGATAATAATATATACACATTTACACTTAGGACATGCATCTAAGAAATACAGCTTCCATTGTTAATGAAAGTTAAAGGTATCAATAAAAAATGCTATTTTACATGGCCAGTTATGATACAGAAAATTTACAGACATTCATCAAAAAATCTGTTCTGTTTTAGGCAAGAAACATAATGATATATCCATATCTCACATCCATAAGGAAATACCTTGTTCTATTAGTACCTAGGGATGATATTAAATATTACAAATTACAATTAAACATTTGCAAAATGAGTAGGACTAAATTACTTGCATTCCAAGCCTATTAAATTAATTGGCTGAGTAGATCTGTGAACACTAGTGTTGATTTTTATCAAATCTTTGAATAATAGACAAGTTCCAGAAGAATGAGAAAAAGCTGATGTAGTACCCATATTTGTTCCTTCCCCATTGCATGGGCAGGGATTTACTGGGTGGTTACAGGGACCAATTAACCAATAGGGTAATTAACCGGAACTGAATCTTGTTTAAAATCAGGGAGAGCTATGAAATAAAAATGCCCATTTTAATGTATCTTCTGCCAGGCAATTTTATCCCTTAAATTATAGTACAGAAACAAAAAAGTAAAATCTAAAATCTTTCATTTTGCCTTTTAATAATTGTTTCTCTGAATGCCAAACCAAAGATGTGACTTTGATTAACCTAGTTACAAGAGCATACTAGTCACAAAAGACAAATTGGGGAATGACTGAGTTGCCTGCTGTATTGCAGAGAAGGATCTGGGGGTTACAGTAATTCTTAGTTCTGAAAGCAGCCTAGCCATGTTTGTTCAATGCTTTACACAAGTTAATTTACCTTGCTAAGAAGAATTAGCTTAGGGGTCATGCTGTATTAACACAGCTATTCTGCTTTGAGTATCCAAGATAGCTCAGCTATTTCTATAGGGCACTGTACAGATAGACCCTTGGTGTATCTGAGATAACTAAACGATTTTATAGATAAAAAAGGGAATTTCATTTTAGGGTTGGTGAATCCTGTTTGATTTATCTTGGATAACCTAAATGTTATAAATAGGCAGTGGTAAGTGATCATTAATATGAAGAAATCATTTAATTAAGTTACATAATAGAAGCCATTGAGGAGTTACTTAAATGAAATAGCAGTGCTTCTTACAAACGTCTCATCCAATCAATTTAAGGTCATTAGAAAGACAAAATGAATAACTATGCTATCTAGAGTACTATAACCCTGAATGAAACCAAATTAATCTTCTCCACCTTAGCTTTCACTTACCATGAGGTAGAATCAGGTAGACAGTTAACGTAGAGCAGCTGATGTAGCCCCACCTTTCATTAATTCATTTTGTTTTTTCCATACTCTTAGACCCTTGGGCATTCCTGTGTACACAGGGAATAAATTCCTTCAGTCTAAGTGCCTAACAATCTGCTTGTAAAATTATCTTCATGCCTAAATTCCCACACAGGCACTGTGTGCCTAAATTCACACACAGGCATCCACATAGGCTCCTAATTCTTGAAATCATTGAAATACTCTGTGCCTACCACTTGCCTTAACCTCTACAGAATTCACAAATTAGGCCAAACTACTCTCTGCCAAAATCTGCAGAGGAGGACCCCACCACTACTCCCCACCCAATATCCATTGATATAATTACTGTACTCCTCACTTGACAAGGTTGCCAACTGTCAGTTAATTTACCAACAGTAAGTAAGAAATCTGGCTAAAATTGCTGTCAGTAAAGTTCATGGGAAAAAACAAACAAACAAACTTTAGCCATCAGTAAAAATACTAAGCAGCCATAGCTTGACTGAAGCTCTGACAGACAGCACAGCAGAGACATGTGGCATGTGAACAAGAGCGTGGCTCCCTGCAGGGAGCATTCTATTAGCTATGTGCTGCTGCTGTTGCATACCATGTTGCCTTAATACTGCTAGATAGGAATTAAGCTTCTTTCAGGGTCTATGCTGGGACAGGGGGAATGGGGTTGTCAGGAATAAGGCTGGGGAGGGAGCTACCTGAGCAGCATCACAAAATGAAATGCTTCCTGCAGTCAATCAGGGTTGCCAACTCAATAATTTATTGATTTATTTATTTATTTATTACTGTAAATGCTTTACTGACAACCAAAGTTTTTTACTATGATTGATGTTAAACCCCTAAATTTGAACCTAGCCAGTCTAACTGGGGCCTGAAAGAAGAGGAGGGTCTGGCAGCAGAGTTACATTTATATATTGCAAAGCATATAGCAATAAAAATATGTTTCATGAAAAGGGTATGGATTGAGGGGGGTTGGCAACCCTAAATGTGGGATACATAGGTGGGATTCCCTCCTACCCTGATTTGGATCAGGTATTTGAAACCCTTCCCAAATATGGTTTAAGCTGCAATGATTTTACTACATTTGTATTGCTATAGAAACATACATATGAAATTGTTACATCATAATAGCTAAAAAATGATACCAGTATACCAATTGCTATGCTTGTCTATAACTTGACGAAGGGAAGAAACCGTTATAAAATAGTAAACCCAGGGTTTGCTAAACAACTCTGGTACCTGGATCTCATAACCTATTAGTCCCCAACCACATCTTTTTCTCTATCCAACATAATGTATGGTCATGGTCAGAGTCTGCATCTGGATGGAGTATGGTTACATTTGACATTTTGGAGGCTGATGTAGTTAAAGATAACAGAAAAAGAATCCAAAATTCATTACATTCAAGCTCAAAAAATGTCCTTTAGTAAGACTGAGTTACAAAGCAAAATGTAACAGGTTTTCTCTTTGAACATATTAATGTCACCTGTCACCATGGAGAGTCTTATTTCTTCTATTTTGGTCTGTTAGCTAGCCTTAACACAACTGGGAGTTTCCATCATCTCTGTTAAAGGATTACTTAGCAACAATTGCTGAATGTTACCCTTTCCCCCCCACTCCTCCATCCCTCTGATCAGGTCTACATATCAACTTTCTCATTCTACAAATGCTAAATTCCTCAAAGATCTCAGGAGCTCAAGATCCCTTGCCTCCCTGGGGTCTTAATACAGCAATAATAAGCTTACAGTATCATCCATTAGTTCTTTGTGATGCATTCATTTTAAACTGTCCATGAAGGCTGTGGGCTAGATCCTACTCAACATCTAAGGGATTTTCATTTTGGATGAATAATGCCTAAAATTTCGGCATCTTGCCTTGGGAGCAATATTAATCAAAAGGGTTAGAGGCTGAGGAGATAACTAGACACATCCTAAGGATGATCTAGTAAGCCCCCTGCTTATTAAAGCTTATGCTATACAGCTCTGATTTAGTTATTACCAAAGGGTGCCTGTAGACATGCTGGGAGGCTGCTCCAATACACTGTAATTACAGCACATCAGAGCAGACTCAATTAATTGAGTGCCAATTAGCACACTCCAGCTAGCCTTCACATCTTGTGTATCAGCATCGCCACACTTCAAAATGGCAGCAGAGGCACTTCACTGAGCTTTAGTTCAAGTGCCCCATCCACCATTTTGAAACATGAGGATGCTGATAAACATGTCCCCATGTTACACCATTTTGAAACAAGGGGACATCTGCCTGCTCAACTTTTTATGTCCTTGGGTGGAAGAGGCATGCAAAGGTGTCCAAAGCAGAAACACAGCCCTAATGGACACTGCTTCCCAAGAAGCAGGTGGAGGACAGGCTGGCATGTTAGAGACTACCTGATTCAGAGAAACATGAGTTTTCAGAGGCAGCAGCCTACTCCCTGAACCAGGTTGTCTCTAACATGTTGCACTGGCCTATCTTCTACCTGACTTCAGACTACCATGGCTAATTACCTCTGTGCTTGCCAAAATAATCTGTTCTTGTGCTTTCATTGTACCTTCATATGTGTGAAATGTGATGAGGAATATATTTCTCAACTAGAATACTTACTTTACAGTATCTGGCTTTTTCACATGCTAAAATAACCATGGAAGGCTGTTTCATGTTGAACAGGGAAAGCTGGCTGAATTAAAATGAAAGCCAAAGCAGGTTTCACTATTCGTGTACCAATGTGTAGTTAATTTTCACTTTATATATCCTCACACAATTATTGGTGTAAAAGAAACTGCTTTCTTACTTGCCTACAGACCTGTGTCCAGAGGATGAATATTTTTAATACATTGTCTTGTGAGATATTTAGAACTCCCAGGGATTGGATGCTACCAGCTATTTTCTCATTGTGCTACTAGCTGTTTTGTTTTGAGGATGTAACAGCAACAGGCTACACAGAGTTAAGTCATAAAAAGAACATCAGTGCTGATGGACAGTGGAACAAATTATGGAATCAGAGCAAAATGTGTACGATGATGTAAATGTATATGTTTTGAATAGACCTTCTAAATTATTGCATGTTAATTCCTACCCAGGATATCGTGCCATTACACAGAATATAATCTTTAAAGGAGGATTATTACTGGTGGTGGCAGTGATATTGGTGGCATATTTGTCCCCAAATAGTATATATGGGGAAGAAATCTTTCCTTTTATTTCATAGATTTCATAGACATTAGGGCTGGAAGGGACCTCGGGAGATCATCGAGTCCAGCCCCCTGCCCCAGGGGCAGGAATTCAGCTGAGGTCAAAGGATCCCAGCAAGATAAATGTCTAAATGTCTCTTAAAGGAATCCAGAGTAGGTGCTTGCACCACCTCTGGTGGCAGTCTGTTCCAGGCCCTGGGGACTCAGACACTAAAGAAGTTCTTTCTTACCACTGGTCTTGAAATGATCTTGTAGGTGTTTGTGACCATTTGACCTTGTCATCCCTTGGGGCGCTCTGGTGAACAGATGTTCCCCCAGATCCTGATGTACACCCCTTATATACTTATAGGCAGCCACCAGGTCCTCCCTGAGCCTGTGCTTTTCCTGGCTGAAGAGTCCCATGGCTCTCAGCCTCTCATCATAAGGCCAGCTCTCCTGCCCTCTGATCATGTGTGTGGCTCTCCTCTGGACTCTCTCAAGCTTCTCCACATCCTTTTTAAATTGTGGAGCCCAGAATTGGGTGCAGTACTCCAGCTGTGGCCTCACCAAAGCTGAATACAGCAGGAGAAAGACATCCTGGAATTTGCTGGAGAAGCATCTATGGATGCAAGCCAGAGTTTTTGCTCACTTTACCAGCTGCAACATCACATTGGTGGCTCATATTCATCTTGTGGTCAGTCATGACCCCCAAGCCCCTTTTGGCCATGGTGCTAGCAAGCATAGCACTGCTGAGCCTATAAGCATGCTGTGGGTTTTTCTTCCCAAGGTGGAATACCTTGCATTTTTTGGTGTTGACTGCTATCAGGTTTTTATCCACCCATTTTCTGAGCCTGTGAAGGTTGGGCTGAATCACCATCCTGTTCTCAGGTGTGAATGCTTTGCCCTAAAGTTTGGTGTAATTGGTGAACTTGGCCATTCCAGTTCTGATACCACTGTCCACATCATTAATAAAGATGTTAAAGAGTATAGGCCCAAGGACAGAACCTTGGGGGACCCCACTGGTCGCAGTGCACCATGATGATTTACTTCCATCAACTACCAGTCCCTGGGTCTGACTTCAGAGCCAATTCCCCAGCCATCAGACTGTGATGTAGCCGAGGACACAGTTGGCCAGTTTTTCTATGAGATGATCATGGGATACCATATCAAAGTCTTTTTTTTAAATCAAGATATATGACAGCAATTTCTTCTGCCTTGTCCAGGTAGTATGTCACCTGCTGATAGAAGGAGATGAGATTGGTCAGGCAAGACCTACCCACAACAAACCCATGCTGCTTATCCCTCAGGATGTTGCCATCAGCCAGTTTGTCAAGAATGGTCTCTTTCATAACTTTTTCCAAGATCTTCCCCAGGATAGAGGGCAGGCTGATGGGCCTGTAGTTCCCCAGATCTACTTTCCTCTTTCCTGAAGATAAGCACCACATTGGCCTTCTTCCAATCTTCAGGCACTTCACCTGAGCGCCATGAGTTCTTGAAGTTCCCTGCCAGTGGCTGAGCTATGATGCTTGCCAGCTCCTTAAGTACCCTGGGGTGTAAACTGACTGGGCCAGCTGATTTGAAGGTGTCCAGCCTCTCAAGGTGTTCCTTCACATGGTCTACATTGATGAAGGGTAACAATTCTCCCTCATCCTGGCCGTCTCAAAACCATATTGAGCAGGGCCATCCCCTGGGGCTGATGATAAACTGATGCAAAATACCCATTAAGCAGGTTGGCTTTTTCCTGGCCATCAGTTGTCAGTTACCTCATATTGTTTAGCAGGTGTCCAATGTTACCCTTGATTTTCCTCTGGCTCTCCACATATCTAAAGAAGGACTTTTTATTGTCTTTGATACGTGTGGCCAGTTGGATTATAGGTCTTTCTTTTTAGATGTAGGAGGTCCACTAGTTTCCTGCAGAGCCAAGGGGGCTGCTGTGCCCTTTTGCTGCCTTTCCTCCAAGATGGGGTAGACGTTGCTTGTGCTTCCAAGATCTCTGACTTGAGGAGCAACCACTTATCCTGAACTCCCCTCCCATTTGGATTGTGGTCCCTTAGGGCATTGTGAACAAGTCTCCTGAGCTTGTCAAAGTCAGCTTTCCTGAAGTCAAGGACATCTGCATTGCTGACTGATTTGCCAGCTTTACGGCAGATGGTGGGAGTGATCAGCTCATGGTCACTGTTTCCCAGCTTCCCTTCTATCATCAGGTCACTATTAAGTCATCCCCCATTGCTAGTACCAGGTCAAGCAGCACTTTGCCTCGCATTGCTCCATATACTTCTTGAGTCAGATAGAGCTCATCCACACATGTGAGGAAGCCTTGCAACCATTTGGATTTGTCTGAGTGCTCTTCCCATGTGATGTCCGGGCAGTTGAAGTCTCCCATGACAACCATGCACCGGGAGCATGCAGTCTCAGCCAGTTCCTTGGTGAATTCCTGGTTAAGCTCTTGATCCTGGCTAGGAGATCAGTAGTAGACTCCTACCATTGTGTCCCTGGTGCCATGTTCACCGTGGATTTTAACCCAGAGTGTCTCCAGTCATCCACCCTGGGTGCCAATGTCAGCTTTCAGGGATGTGTAGCTTTCCGTGACATAGAGAGCTACACCCTTGCCCTTTTTGTCTACACAATATCTCCTGTACAAGGTATAGTTGTCTATACCTCTGGCCCAGTCATAGGTGGAGTCCCACCAGGTCTCCGTTATCCCTATGAGATCTTACTCTTTCTTGTTTAGAAGGAGGACCAGTTCCTCCTGTTTATTCCCCAAGCTCCTGGCATTGGTGTACAGGCATATAAGTCTCCCATTGGGGGCCCTTGTCTTCTCTATACATCGTTCCAGGACTGGGGTAGGGGTGGGTTCCCTTGAATGCCTTAGCCTGCTGGATTTGCAGAAGCCCAGTGGGCTTGCTGTGGCGGTAGTCCCCGCATCCCCTAGAGGGCTTAGTTTAAAGCCTGATCAAGCAGGTCAGCCAGTCTGGCTGAGAAGAGGCTCCTCCCCAGTGCAATTAAGGTGGAGGCCATCTCTTCCCAGAAGACCACTGCCTCTCTCACCAAACAGCAGACTGTGATCGTGGAAGCCGAAGCCTTCATAATGACACCAGCACCGCAGTCTTTGGTTAACTCTCTCGATCCTCCTCTCCCTCCTCATTCGTATCCCCAAACCACAAAGATCAAGGAAAATACCACCTGTGCCCCCAACCCCTTAAACTACACTCCCAAAGCCCTGTAGCATCTCATAACCCAGCTGGAATTGCTTCAAGCTGTGTCATTCATGCCCATAAAGATAAGAAGCATAGAGTACTGGTCGGTGGCCTGGATGAGTTTTGGCATCATCTCAGCTATGTCCCAGTTAAGGGCTCCCAGGAAGCAGCAGACCTCCCAGGCTAAGGGGTCAGGGTGACAGATTGCACCCTCAGTCCCCCTCAGGAGGGAGTCTCCCACGGCAACCACTCTACAAGTGGCTTCAGGGAGAGCAGGGACAGTAGCTTTGGGTGAGCCTGCATTGCCTGCAGGAGCTGGCAGCTCTGCAGGCTGGACTGGGACTGCAAGAGGTTTGTACCTGTTGCAAAGCTCCAGAGGGGAGGGGACCCTGGTGCATTGGGCCTTCAGGCCATTGACCACCTTGGTCTAATCCTCTGGCTGGACAGTCTGGGAGATCCTTGAGTCCTCCTTTGTCCTGGAAGGTGACCTTGGTCTACCCTCTGCCTCCAGGGGGTGAAGGGCCTGGCAGTAGGAATCTATATCCTGCTCACCTCATGGAGCCCAGAACCATGGGTTCCATCTGGGTGGGGACCTCTGAGGTGCCAGACAGGGAAGCCTCAAACTCCGAGGGGACCCTCAAGGTGCCGTGTGTGCCCATCCACATTGTGCCACTGGTAGTCCAGCTACTGATGGAACTACCTTCCCCAGGGCTCACTGGCATGGCATCGGGCCCTCCCACTCACCCTCCTGTGCAAACTCCCGCAATAAACTCACGCGATGGGCCCAGAAGCGCGCCTGTTTGCATGTCCTGTTTGCATGTCCTGTTCATGAGGCTCCAGTTGCATGGCCCTCTGGGGGGATGGGTGAAGTAGGAGATGGGGGGAGGCGGGGTGTGACCCTCCTTGGCTCCACTCAGCTGCCCCACAGATGGCCATGTCCTGCCTACTCATCTCTCATCAGAGCTGGGGCCTGAATGCGGCTTGTTCCATTGCCAGGCCCTTTTTAAACTGGACACAGTTTAATAATAATTGTTGTCAATAGTAAGTGGATAACAAAATATTATTGTTTTAAAATTAAGAAACTAAATCTGTGTCATAAAATTATGCAACATTTACCACTGGAATATTATTTATGATTGTTTTTATTTTTTGGAAAGTACAAACAGCATCATATAAACACGCTTCATTTTAAACTCAAAAGAAGGTAATAATTTGAACTACCTAATGTGGCTATGAAAATGCAAATGGTCTTCAAAAATGGCTTTTAAAAATTCTCTTTCAGGGACGAAGCTGTGAGCTTAATTACAATGATTGCCTTCTACAGACCTGCTCTGTTGGATTTCTTTGCACTGATGGAATAAACAATATCACCTGTTTACCTGCTATCCCCCAAAGCAACACAGCCATCACTAAAATGGAGGGAGTGTCCCTTACTGAGGATTCTCTCAGTAGCCTTACACTAGCATGGTCTGCTTCTGCTAAGCTTTGGTCTACTCATACTACTTGTGATGTTCATACAAGGCAGGCAGTTGAAGGTAAGATGGTGATAAAGTATGAATCAAATTCTGTGCCATCTATATGTAAAGAAAGATGTTTTGACATTTCAAAGGAATGTATTAAATGGTAAAAACTGTGGAAGAAAATATACTCTCCCCCATTCTATATTTTTTCAATTTTTTTTAAAAATTATATTTTATTGTATATGAATATTTCCTCCTTCCTTTGTTAATTACATGTTCAACATTGGAATTTCAGTCTCTTCTCTGGGAATTTGTTTTCCCTTCAGCTGATTATAATGAAGATAACTGTACTTTCTCTTATCTGTGTTTTTCATTTTGCTCTGTTGCTGTGTGCAATTTCATATGCTTCATATCATGTTTTAACTCTCTCTGCCCCTAATGTTAGTCTCCCACTCTTCTATGGCTTGTCAGTAGGAGGCAGGTAATATGCCTTGCTCCTGGGGGTCCTAGACTTTTTTCCTAGTTCTCATTTTTTTTTTTTCTCAGTGCATCCTTTTCTGTGCTTTTAAATAGGTTTTATACAAAAGAAGGTGCAACAATCTTCTAAAGGTTCCTATTCATGTTAACTGTTTATAGCCATGTTTTCTCAGATGCAGAAAAATAAATGTCAGTGATGTTAGTTTGGTAACCTTTAAAAAAAAGTGAATGGCAGTGTAAGTGCAAGGACATATTTTCAGTATCACATATCTAATTTGTAAGCTATTCTTTCAACTAATACTAGTGAACATTCTGTAGGACACTGTACAATAAACTCTACAATTGTTGGTCCATATATTAAGTGTCCTTAAAAATGATTGCTTGGAACATAAGTGAATGGTAAGTCCTAGTTTTATTTAAGTAGGGCAGTTTTATTGAGCAGTTGCCTTTTTTTTTTTTTTTTTTTTTTTTTTTTTGTGAAGACTAATCTTGTCAGGATTTATCTCAAGGTTTTTTATGCAAGTAATATTACTACTTAGTGTAGATAAGCAAATTCTATGAAATCCAATTAGTAAATATATTTGCAACTCTTCCAGCACATCATGTCAGCCAATTCAGTGAAATCCTTAATAGGAAAGATTTGTAATTCCTTCATTTTATATTGATCCACAGCAGCAATTTGATTTAGAAAATTTAATACTTCTGTTCTGAGCAATGCCATTTGTTCTGACTCTGGCCCTCACACAGAATGTGAATAATGGAAGGGTTTGCATTTACCCAGCTCTTGAGGTCACTAAAACCTCTCCTACACTTTTATTAAGAATATGATTTACGGAGTTGTATTTGTCTGCTATATAATGCCTTGGTAAGAATTAATGGGTTTTAGGTGGCAGAGTAATTTGCTGCAGATTGAGCCCAGGGCTAAAGTTGTTCATTTTTTTTTTATTTCCTTCTAATTCTTTTCAATTTTTTACCCTTAAAGGTTTGAAAAAGACAGATATTTTCAGCTATGGGATTCTTCTGACCACTAATTCAGCTAAATTGAACTCCAGTACAACTTTTGAAAGCTATGGGCTAGGAGGACTAACTGACACTGGAGAGCCCTCAACAATATTCAAACTATCTTCAACAGATGTTCTCTCATCACACTTTCTTAGCTCTGTTGCTCAGCTCTCAGCACAAATGAAGTCTGACATCACACCTGTACCATATGGGGCTATTGGTACTTCTATAGATTTAACATCGGTATGGTTTACCCAGGATAATTATTATATAACCCCATCTATCACAGGTTCCTTAATGAAACTTTCTATTTTTCCTGCACAAGCTTCATCATTAGAGCAGTGTCAGACTGTTACTTTATCTGCTACAGACATAAGTTCGGTAATTAGTATCATTCAAGACGCTGAGATTAAATTAAATAGTCAGTCATTACTCTCCTGTGGATTCCTGCTTACAACTGCTTCTACAAGTGCACCTTCAGTTCTCTCTAGATTGCCTCAAGAGGATACTGGAGAAGAGTCAGCTGCTTTTTCAGTATCAATAGGAGAGTATTGGACTTCATTGAGCCCCTCAATAACTCTTGATTCTCCTGCTCAGACATTTATTTCAAAACAAGCAGCTTTCCTTAGCTCATTAGTTATGCACGAGGCACGAATGCGAACATGCCTTCCCAGTGAATCTCTGGTTATTACTGTTTCATCCATCAACCAGAGACTCACAAACATCAAATCACAGTCTGCTGATTCTTTAAGTGAATTAAGCCAAATATGTGCAACATGTTCTATGACTGAAATAAAACCCTCTGATGAATTCTCGGATCCAGTTTTGCATAGCAAACAGTCCCCATTTTACGAGACATTCTGGATGAACTCAATGATATTAAGCAGCTGGTACACACTAATGGAAGTTACTGCTATTACTTCTGGGCATTCATTTTCTTCAGCTAGTGAAATAACATCATCAGTGGAATTCACAGAACTGTCATCCTCATATCCCACAAAAGAAAGAGATATTCTATCTATACACTTACAAGGACTGAAGACTCATTTTCCATATTTTGATTCAGATTATATAACCATGGTTCCTTCACAAGCCATCTCTTTAGAATCATCATTTTCAACAATTATGTTCGCTCAAGAAGTAGCTACAGAGTTGACAAGAAAATTAATGGCTGTTGAGCAGCTGACTGCAAAGCAAATTCTGCAGCCATTGGAATCAAAACTGAATGATCCAATTATGGAGATCTCTCAGTTAAAGAGTCAAGATTCTTTGGTAGAAGTTCAATTGAATCGTGCATCTCAAGAGCCACTTACTAGATACATCTCCAATAGCTCTTCTGAGCACCAAACAAATTTACAGTTCAGTTTAGATGGGAATCTAGAAATATTTTCAACAACAATTCAATCAAGTGTTCTCGAAACATACTTTCCATCTACAGAAGTGCCATTTAGGAACTTAACAGCAGATCACCCTGAAAAGTATGCTGTATTGGAATCTTCAGCTGACATGATATCCTATTTGGTTTTATCTGAGAAATCACCACCCGCACACAATTTTTCTAAAATTTTAGCAACAGAGAATTTACTATCTCCCACTGATTATCTTGTTTCAAAAACTGCTTCTCAAGAGCCTCTCATTGCTTCAGTGGAACCTTTAAGATGGCTGCTCAGTACTCATGTGCATGATAAGGAATTGTTTACAAATCTAAACACATTCTTACCCAAAAGTCATAGCGTTCCTCCAATGGATTCAACTCCTGGTCTTCATCATCTAGCATCTGGTGAGTTTTCTGTTTCCATTCAGGAAACTTTTGGGGGTGAGGGATTGTTTTAATATGAAGATGAAAGATCTTGTCAAAGTTGCTGGGTGCTTGAAACAGGTTCATTGGCAGTAATCAAAGCAGCAGACAGTTCAATGGATATGACACCTACTGCTATACCTAACACAGATGGCTATTCTTCATGTGCTGCCACATAGGCTCCCAGATCAATATAGGAGAAAGTGAGAGACTGCTATACTGTTGTATGCAATCAGATGCTAAACAGGTTACATTTATTGCAGGTGTAAGTTGTATGACAATAGGTAAGTAGGCACATAGAATGAGAAGTACAATTCTTAACATTTTTTCTTCAGGGTTTGTTTTTATAATTAAAAAAAGACCCTAGGTACCCTAGGTTTTTTACTTTCTCAGCAAACTGTTTTTATATACAAAATTATCACTACCTTGTCTTTTTTTGAATTCTAAAACATGTGACAAACTGGTTAAAACTTTTAAAAAATAATATTTAGTGATCCATTTGTAAGAATGTTGTAGCTTTTTCAGAAATGAGGTTAAGAGAAGTAGAAAATACTTTTTTAATTAATTTTAAAATTGGAGAAAATATTTGGAAAAACAATTGAATGATTTCAAATATTGATTTTGTTGGAATATATTCAATCCATACATTTTCTGCAGAATGAATAGGCGCAACGCCTGGGAAAGGCATTGCCATTGCTTGGCAATTTACACTGTGAAAACTAGGTGGTTTTCCTTGTGTTGGCTCTGAATGATATAAAATCATTGCATAATGTTTCTTGAAGATAAAGACATGGACAGATATTGTCACTTCTGTTTTTGAATATTTTCTTCTTCCAATGTGGATAAAGAACAGTCATTCTGAATAATTATCTATGTGGATTCCACTCTTGGTTTGAACGTGTCTCCTTAATGTAAAAAAATACCAGAATCTTTTAGCCCATGGTACCTACTGGCCCTGTGAAGGTAAAATGGCCCCTACCACCAATTATTTCTTATTGTTCATGGTAATAAGAGGGAATCCTCCCAGAGTCTGCCGGAGTCTTTGCAACTTTATTGCAGTTAGCATTAGTGCTTAGATAGTAAAGTGGTTATGTATTTTTTTTTCACTTAGCTTTGAATTAAAAAGAAGAAAGGAGAAGAAGAAATACTTTACTGTTTTTAAAGTTTTTTTTATCAGTAGTCAGTAGATTAAGAACCCCTCCCTACTGTAGCCAGGATCTGGCTAGTATGCAGGAGATAAATTTCTGGAATTTAAGGCAATACCCTTCTTGCAGCATTCCTATACTAGGCAGCAATGGGCAATCTAAATATATTTTTGTCTGAATGAGGGGTATATCCATAACTGTTTCTCCATTTTTTCACTTTTTCTTTTCAAGTGGACTCAAAAGGTTTAGGGTGTTTTCCAACTTGCTTCTTCTGCAAACCCTCCAAGACAGAATCTATGGATGCAGCGGAGGGCATAGTTGCAAGTTCAGTCCTTCCTCTGTTCCCAACTAGCCATACTCAACTTTAAAATCCAAGGTTAAACATCTAAAAGACCCCATTAGTTTTTTAATGTTTTTTTTTTTCCCCCCAATACACTTCTTCCACCAAGGAACAGAAAGTAGCATATTCCCCAAAATGAGCTACTACAGAGATCCTTCTCTAGGAGTCTTCAAACTGAGACACAGAAATGATGTGTTAGACTTGTCACAAGCTCTGCAGATTAAAAGAAACCAAAGCTACAAGTGGTTCCCCCGAAACCAAATTACCACCTTTAGAAAGATTACTGCTACTATTTACTAAATCCACTGACCATGGGTGGATCCAGAATTTTAGAAAGGGGGTACAGGAGCAGTGACTTTCCCTGCAGGCATGGCTGAACCCCTGTCTCACCACTTCCCCACACAAGGGCAGACAGACTCTGCTGCAGGAGCAGCACCTGGGGGATGTTTTTTAAAGTCCCTCAAGCAAGTAAAAAGCATTTCCCCACCCCATTCCCTCCATGCTCAGTGGCATGTTTCTACCCCTTGCCTTCTCCCTCCCTCTCCCCTGCTGCTGCCACTGGCCCCAGCTGACCAAGGAGCAGGGGGCTTCAGAGCCACTACTTCCTCACTGCAGCTGGGTTGCATGTTAAATGAGGCAAAGGTAGAGGCAGCAGCAGTGGCAATGGGAGGGTGCCTGCTCCTGGGCTGGCAAGGGAACACTGGGGAGACCAGGCAAGGAGGAGAGACCTGCCCACTGCTGCCACTGTCCCTGGCTGAGCCTGCAGATGGGGAGCTAGGTAAACTCTGCAGTTCTCCATCTGCCCACCCCAGCCTCCATCCCTGGGACAGCCAGAGACAGTGGCAGCAGTGGGCAAGGGAGGTGTGGGGGGACCTGCCCCTGAGCACAGAAAGGGATGAAATGGGGGATTCTTATTTGCTTTGAGGACTTAAAAAATGTCCCTGCCTGACTTTCCCAGGGTGTGGCCAACTGATGGAGGGTGCATCCGTGTCACTGCACCCCCCTGGATTGGCTTCTGCCACTGACTGTACTCAGACACTGATTTGGCACTCTGAGTACAATTCTTTTTAATGTTTATGCCCTATTTGGTTGCAAATAACTTCTCTGTGGATCTAGTGTCAGAATCTCCCTTTCTGGATTCTACAGAACCCACAGGCCTTAGTAGGCCTTTGGATATTAAAATTACTAAATTCTTATTAAAACACTAAAACTATTGGTTGTGTCTGCTTCCCTTATCCATAGAAGGATATGCAGGAGTTCCTTTGCATGCCAGAAAGGGTAACCTTATGACTTGAACATGTCTTTTTTTCTTCATTTTGACTATCAGCACTCCTGTCTTGCTCTTTACTGCCACGTACACAACACTGGAGTCTGGGAGACTCTTTAGAGGCCGTTTTTTGAGCAGAACAATGCAGCGTTTCTCAGAAAACACTACCCCCCCTTATCTTGCTCTTTGTCTCCTAATTCAGCACCCAGTGGTTTTATCCTCTATCCTATTTCCAAGGTTAGACCTGTTTAACATAAACATATGGACAATCAACAGATAAAGGTAGAGGAACAATCATTCCTACTGGTATTGATGTAATACTAGTCTAATAAGACTGAAAATTCTTGTGTACCTTACCTGAAAGATGACTTTCAGCATTCCTACACCTAATGAAAGTCATGACCAAGACACTTGACATCCTGTTGGGAGCTGTGTAACAGCAAAATATTCTGCACATTTCTATGCATAGTAAACTTGCCAGGTCTATTAGGAGAGGCTTGCTTAGAATTGCAAAGGACTTGCATTAAAGCACTTAATTACTAACTTGCACAAGTTCCTCCAAACATTTGAGTAAGTTTATATGCATCTGATGCCTCTCATTTCTTAATGAACGTTATAAAGAAAAAAGCAACAAGACGTCCACAGAAGTGGGGAACCCACAAGAGACAGTATCTGTTTGGCAGAACACTTTACCTGTTACAGTCTCCAGATGAGTGCCAGTATTTGTAGTAAAAAATGGCTATTTGTATTTGGGGGAAAAAATATGTTTATGGCAGACCAGTCTAAGTCATGTGTTATAAAGACAAAACTACTTTCACACCTTATCCCAAATTTCTTATATAGATCGTTTCAAAGTTTACCTGAACCAGCGTTTTCATCAGTGTAGGGGGTGTGTGCACATATATACATGTATGTGTTTGCCTCCAAACATTACTCAAGTTCAATAAATTTAGGTTGGAAATTAGAAGAAAGCTCCTAACCATTAGATCAGTCAGTTCCTGGAAGAGTCTACCCACTGAAATACTTGAAAGAAGAAAAAGAAAACTCTACTTTTAGGATGGAGCTTTATGGATATATAAAATGGATTATGTTATATTTCTACACTAGTAGGCATTGAATTCAGTATTTCGTTCAGTTACCTAGGCAGACCCTTCCAATTCTATATTCCCAGATCCCTAAAATGAGGAGAAGGTAAATTTAGATAATCGAGAAACAGATACTCATACAACCAGGAGAGAAAAGAATATCACCTCACGAGTAAAACCCTTGTGGATAGTTAAAGAAACAGTAGCTATTTCTTTGGAAGATTTTGGTTACTTGGATTTTACTACCTTATCTCATTCCTTATAGCTATGGGATCCTACTTTTCTGGAGTATATTATTGACACAGAAACTGAAGTTTGGGCCTGCTCTGCCCTTTTACCAGCACATGGGTAGAATGCAAGAATTAAAATCTAAGTTGACTACTTATCTCAATAAGCTATAATTACTGTAAGACAAGAATCTGCTCTACACATATAATTTTATGGTGAATAAAGATTATAAAGTTACTTGATATCCTGACAGAATATTTCCAATATATTGCACCACCTACCATTTCTGTAGACAGGGTAACCTTAATCAGGGTAAAAGGGCAGAGCAGGCCCAGACTACGGAGTAAACTCTTTGCAATATGGACTACGCATTTGTGCCTGTTGGTAGAGTGCCTAGCCTATCATGAAGGCACCATAATCATCAGTAAGTATATTGACATATGCAACAAATGTCTTGTGCATTACATTATTCTATTGAATAATAGATTACCTTAGTCAACATTTTATTTTCTTTTCTTCCCTTGAGTCTCACATTTAACTCCCCATTAACTGGAGGCAGGTAGGGGAGAGAGAATTTATGAACCTACATTTGTTTTTATAACTGGTATCTTATAATAATAAAATGCTTTGCAAGCTTTCTTTGTTCACGTCCTATAAATTTACATTAAATATTCTATACAGGGGATCATGAGTGAATTTTAGTCTCAGTGACACCTTTGCCTTCTAACTCTGTTTTATCACGCAGGTTTTTGTCAGCTGTGTTTACTAGAACTGCTATCACACTCATTATTACTTTAAGCTTTGTCTTTATCAATGCTGCCAGATATGTCATTATTATTCATCCCTTGGTATTTAGTCTCACACTTCCCAGGAGCTGTAGTCATGTGCTGATTTAAAATGAATCTTATCATATATGCTACATTATGGGAGTAAATAGACTCAGTATTTAAAAATGTTAACAGTGTAAGTCACGACTCTACTTCATTAAACAATGCTCTGACCCATGGTCCAGACTTTGAATTTGTGCCCTATAAGACAACTAGATGACCTGAATGTGATAAATTTGGAGACCCTATGGCAGCCATCCTCCTAAATGATGTGCCATATAAAAGTGCAAAGTGGAACTCTGGCCCATTTATACTCTGATTATGGTGTAAATTCCTGCCCCTGAAAAGGCTTTTACACTGGGCTGTAATTATAAAGCACACACTGATTCCAGGCTGATTTCATGGCATTCCTCATGTTCCGCACTCCCAGCTTGCAAACATTTAAGCCAGAAATGAAGTGATGAAACTACTCTGTGGATGGTTTCTGTTATCATTTTCAAGATACCTGTCTCTTGTGTTCTGGAGTGTGACCAATAGAGGGAACGTGGAGTTGTGCCCTCACAACAGCCTCACTGCCTCACTGCCAGGTTTGGTATATGTGGAACCATGTTTGGCAATACCCTTAGCAGCACTGCAGAAGTAGTAGAGATATATGCTAAGTCTCTTTAGGTAAGAGAAAAACATGGAAAAGTAACCATGTGAGTTGTTATATGAGGCCATACGGGAAAAAAGGAAAAACAAATGGAGATTTTTAAAACCGTTTTTGTTTATGTTTCTGCCTAATCTGTTAACTTCATTATAACTTTTTAAGAATTTAGTAACCAGTGAAGTTTAAGTATGTTTTCCTTAATACCTCTTATCCTTTCATTGTTTAGTTCCACAGTATGCATTTATTTCCCTTTAATTTGCATAATTCATTACTATAACATCTATTCAGTCCATCTTTTTTTTGTATCTGACTTCTTTTAATTCCTAAAATACTACTTAAAATATCCCATTCTGTCCAACTGTCCATTGAATCAGTTACTTTTCTAACAAGGAAGCACATTACCCTAAAATTACAGGACAAAATTCATGTGTCAGATGTCTGCACATGCCAAGTCTTCTTATTTCAAGCTTAGTCTAGTCAAACCCAAGGACTCTAGGTTATATCTCTGCGGCCTCTGACAAGTGTTATACTTAAGACATAATTAACTGGTTAATCACATCTTAAGAAAGGACCTGGCCCTATGTTCAATTAATGTCCTGATAAAACCAGGAATAAGCAACAAAGTTATCACACAAAATATGTGTAATAACTTCATGGCAGGTTCTTATTACACCTTTAATGAAATGTGTGGTCAGTGCTTCCACACTCCTGCTGTGGAGTAAACTAATTTACTCCACAGCAGATTAGTACTTGTAAATACAAATACTATCTTGCTGCAAAGTAAAAAGCTGCAGCTGTGCATGTATAGATGCTGCCCAGCTGGCAGGTGCATGAGTGAGCTTCAGTGCAGGGGCTACCAACAGGCTAGCTCCCCTGTGCCCCAGCCAGCCCCTTTACAACAGGGGTAGGAGCCCTGGGCTGGCAGGCTGACCTGTAGGGCCCCCTGCCAGTCAGGGCTGCTCTGCCCAGGCTCCACATGCTGCACCTGAATCAAATGCACAGCTTATTGCTCCCAGGCTCACATTCAAATGAGCTGTGTCTTCACGAGTCGCTGACTGTGTAGTTGTTACTATACAGTTGTTTTGTACTTGTATAAACAAGTTTATGCAAGTACTAAATGACTGCACAGTAACAGGAGTAGCACTGAGGACTGGCTTTTTCATTATGCTGACTGCTCAGTAGCCCATGAATAATGTGCAGTAGCATCACATAACACTTTCTGCCATGAAGCACTGTTGCTCAGTAGTCACGGGAGTCTTGTGTAGACATAGTCATGATGTGCCCAGGAGCAATTAACTCTAGAGCAATAAGCTTTGCAGTTTATTTAGGCACCATAATTACATTCATAGATACCCACAGTGAGCCTGTCTTCCAGTTTCTTCCATCGTAGTCATCAATGAGCTCCATCAGCTGATGGGGCTCTCAGCCACAGGAAAGAAGGTTGTTGGTGCAGAGGTAATGACATGCCAAGGCTCCCCCTGCACCAGCAATATGGTGTGATGGAATCTGAGCTTGATCCCACAGTAATGTCTCCTGCTATGTACCTGTGGCATGGCAGGAGGTGCAATTGTTGGGATCACACATCAGATCCCATCCCTTCTTTTTCATGTCTGTCAGTGGCCTAAGTCCCATTGATCTTAGAGCTTCTTTACTTAGACCTAATGAATCCTAAATTATACCCAATAGGCTACATTACTCATTTTGTAAATCAGAATATTTATATAAATGTGTGTGCATGTATACACCGTTTATGCATATAAATATACAAGCATTTCCATATTACAGTTGCATATATGCCAAATTAACATATTACAATATATGTGCATGCCCTTATTTCGGCAAATCTGAAGAATATGCTGTCCTGTTAGGTTAATATTTATCTTAGTTTCACTTCCTTTCATTTAGTATATACCTCTTAGGTCAATAAATCTTAGCATTTATCTCAGTGGAACTCAGCATCAGCATATTAAACAACTTTCCAATTCTATTCAAAGGATGTGTGGATAAATGAAGAATATCACCTATCAACATTTATTAAGATTGGGCTTTCACATTTGTAATCTAATATATCATAATTTCATGTGCAGTGATCAGAAAATTTGGGAAGATGAATGTGTATGTGGTTGACTTTCAATTACAAAATCAGTTTTTGTTATGAGTCTTTTGGTACATAGTCTAAGGAAAATGGTAGGAGTGGGATAAAACAGATTATTCTAGTATATTACGTTATAGAAGTACCAAACATGGATTCATAGATTCATAGATGTTAGGGTCGGAAGGGACCTCAATAGATCATCGAGTCCGACCCCCTGCATAAGCAGGAAAGAGTGCTGGGTCTAGATGACCCCTGCTAGATACTCATCTAACCTCCTCTTGAAGACCCCCAGGGTAGGGGAGAGCACCACCTCCCTTGGGAGCCCGTTCCAGACCTTGGCCACTCGAACTGTGAAGAAGTTCTTCCTAATGTCCAATCTAAATCTGCTCTCTGCTAGCTTGTGGCCATTATTTCTTGTAAACCCCAGGGTTGCCTTGGTGCATAAATCCTCACCAATTCCCTTCTGTGCCCCCCGTGATGAACTTATAGGCAGCCACAAGGTCGCCTCTCAACCTTCTCTTGCGGAGGCTGAAAAGGTCCAGTTTCTCTAGTCTCTCCTCGTAGGGCTTGGTCTGTAGGCCCTTAACCATACGAGTGGCCCTTCTCTGGACCCTCTCCAGGTTATCCGCATCCTTCTTGAAGTGTGGCGCCCAGAATTGCACGCAGTACTCCAACTGCGGTCTGACCAGCGCCCGATAGAGGGGAAGTATCACCTCCTTGGACCTATTTGTCATGCATCTGCTGATGCACGATAAAGTGCCATTGGCTTTTTTGATGGCTTCGTCACACTGCCGACTCGTGTTCATCTTGGAGTCCACTAGGACTCCAAGATCCCTTTCCACTTCCGTGCCACCCAGCAGGTCATTTTCTAGGCTGTAGGTGTGCTGGACATTTTTCCTCCCTAGGTGCAGCACTTTGCATTTCTCCTTGTTGAATTGCATTCTGTTGTTTTCTGCCCACTTGTCCAACTTGTCCAGGTCTGCTTGCAGCTGTTCCCTGCCCTCCGGCGTGTCCACATCTCCCCATAGCTTTGTGTCATCTGCAAACTTGGACAGAGTACATTTCACTCCCTCATCCAAGTCGCTGATGAAGACATTAAAGAGTATCGGTCCAAGGACCGAGCCCTGCGGGACCCCACTGCCCACACCCTTCCAGGTCGAAACCGACCCATCTACCACGACTGTCTGGGTGCGACCCTCCAGCCAATTCACCACCCACTGGACTGTGTAGTCATCCAAGTCACAGCCTCTTAACTTGTTCACCAGTATGGGGTGGGATACCGTATTGAAGGCCTTCCTGAAGTCTAAGTATACAACATCCACCCCTCCTCCTGTGTCCAGGCGTTTCGTAACCTGGTCATAAAAAGAGACTAGATTGGTCAGGCACGATCTGCCTGCCACGAACCCGTGCTGGTTTCCCCTCAGCATAATTTGTCCTTCCGGGCTCTCGCAAATGTGAGCCTTGATAATTTTTTCAAAGACTTTGCCAAAGATGGAGGTGAGACTGACTGGCCTATAGTTGCCCGGGTCCTCCTTCCTCCCCTTTTTGAAAATGGGGACCACATTGGCCCTTTTCCAGTCCTCTGGGACTTGGCTCGTGCACCACGAGCTTTCAAATATTCCCGCCAGTGGCTCTGCAATGATGTCAGGCAGTGCCTTTAGCACCCTCGGATGGAGCTCATCCGGGCCTGACGACTTACAGGCATCCAGTTCTTCCAAGTGACTCTGCACCATCTCAGGGTCTATGCATGGAAGTCTGGCGCCTTGCTGCTGCCTCTCTACAACCCCAGTGAGAGACTTGTCGTGCCCCTCGCTTAGGAACACTGAGGCAAAGAACTTGTTGAGGAGTTCAGCCTTGTCCCCCCTGTCCGTCACCAATTGTTTCTGCCCATTTAGCAGGGGTCCTATTCCTCCCTGGGCCTTCCTTTTACTCCCTATATATCTAAAAAACAATTTCTTGTTGTCCTTTACTTGGGTTGCCATCCTCAGCTCCATGCTAGCTTTGGCCCGTCTAACTGCCTCCCTACAAGCACAAGCAGAGGAGGTATATTCGTCTTTGGTGATCTCTCCCTATTTCCACTTTTTATGTGCTCCCCTTTTGGCCCTTAGGCTGCCCTGGATTTCTGTGGTCAGCCAGGGAAGCCTCCTGGCCCCTTTCCCTCTTTTGCCTTGCTTGGGGTTCGTCTTGGTTTGTGCCCGAAGGATTGTTTCCTTAAGGCACAGCCACCCTTCTTGGGCTCCCATCACTTCAAAACTCCTACTCTGCAGTGCATCCTTGACTAATCGCCTGAGTTCATTGAGATCAGCTTTCCATATTGAAAAAGAATTGCCAGCCACCTAAGAAATAAAATCTGTGAACCATTTGAGAAAATACTTCAGTATGCCCTGTGAAAAGACCAAGGACATTAAAATATTGTGGCTGCTACTATACCACAATTAAAAGAAAAACCTTGGATTTTAGTCTTCTTTCACTATTCATTTATAAGTGTCATTAAGTTCACTCTTATATTGTGGGAATAATAAAAAAAAAATTTGTTGACAGAGAAATAGGACATAATAAATGTGATAATCAGGTAATCTGACACTTCAAGACTATACATAATGAGACTAAGGAAGAAGCTTAGCAATTAAATAATTTGACATTCCTAACTTGGTAGAAATTCTCCCCCTTTTAATTGATTTTATTATTTACTCTTTACTGGAGGAGACTAAGATAAATTAAACTGGTCTGTAAAATTAGGTCATCTGATTTTCACTTCAGAAATATTTTAGCTTAATGCTTCTCTTGGGAGGTTTTATACTATCAGAGCAGTACAAAACATACCCACATGTCACACAATAAGGCAAGACTTCAACTACCATTTTTCCAGTATCTAGTTCTAAAAAAAGACTTTGAAATACTAAATTGAATCTGGCAGTACTCTTCTTTAGTAATATAACATATTATAATGAGCATAATATTCTAGGCTACTACATACAAGGATCTCTCTATGTTGCAAATTTCAGAATTGTTCATTACTGTCTATAGACTCTTTTACTTCTAGTAATATCCAGTGAGTGCATCTACACGTGCTATTAGTATGCATTAGGCTTACTGTATGGTAAAATGCCATGTAGTAAGCCTTCCTGGAAATATATCTACATATACACCCCGTTGGAAGCAGATTTGATCCCAACAGCAGTAGGCTGGTCTAGGGCTGCTGCTTTCCTGCTCTGCCCCGCTTGCATCAGCCAGGAGAAGCTTCAAGCTCCCCCAGGTGCCAGCCCAGGGACTGACAGGGTGCACAGGAGCCAGCCCTGATGTACACAGGGCTGGAAGAGCTGTGCCATCTGCAAGAGTAGCTGTCTCCCAGCTACAGCTGCAGGGGCTGTGCAGCTACAGAGACTGCTGTCTCCCAGCCAGCTCCCCGCACATGAGGATGCATCAACATGTTCATGGGGCTGGGAGATATCTCCCACAAGAGCTCTCCCAGTCTTATGCACATACTGATGTGTCCCCATGTGCATGGGGTGGGGAGACAATTGCCCCTGCAACCTCACAGCTCTCCCAGCCCTGTACACACATTGATATATCCCCATGTGCACAAGGCTGGGACACAGCTGTCTCTGCAGCCTGCACAGCTCCCTCCACGTGGGGACTTAGCCAGGAAGCAGTGGCCCCCTGCTACCTGGGCTAACCAGGAGCAAAATTGCTCCTGATCAGCATCTACATGTGCCGTACTGCACAGTGGCTACTGTGTAGTTAATCTACTACCTGTACCTAGAGGGAGTAGTCAACTACACAGTAGACTAATTTACTGCACAACAAATGCCAGGCATGTGTAGATGGTGTTGATTTACTGTGAAGTAGATTAGTCTACTGCACACTAAAGCATCTCATGTAGATGTGCCCAGTAAATAGATTAATACATCTAGTACCAGTAAGTACATTTAAGACCTGAAGACTCAATTTAGACCCCAATGACTTAGTTTCTTATATGCTACAGTGGATGTCCTACTTCAGGGGTGGCCAACAAGTGGCATAGGTAGCCTCTGTATGGCATATGGCAGAGGAAAGGACAGACATGCAGCATAGCAATAGATAGGGCAGGAAGCAGAAGGCAGAGCAAGATATTAGGCAAGGAGCACACAGTACAGAGCTGAAGGCAGAGTAACAGATTGAGCAGAGGAAGGGGGTATTCCTGCCAAAAAGGTTGGACCACACTGTAACCTACCTTCATCAAGGTAATTCTACTGCATAATTGAAAGGACTCATGTGGAGCCATTGCTTTGAAAGTATATTCTTTTGATTTTGGTGCTTTATTCAAAACCTTTGCTGTACATTTAGTTATTGTCTCAATCAGATAATACAACTGTATCTGTATCAGAAGGATACAATATATAAAGTATTATTTAGCTACCAGTATAATTCCACATTCTTAAATTACACCTTCTTGAAAAATACAGCATTTGATTTTAATACAGCTTATTTTTATAGCATTGATTCATACCATAAACATCACAGCATGTTTTGCAACTAGTTAAAGTTTAGATTGGAAAAACAAGTAATTATGTAGGCTATAGTATTATAAGAAGCATATGTTTTTTAGCATCTGCTTATAGTTTGGCTCTACTAGAGATGTGTCCTAGCTAATTATTTTGGCAAATGTTTGAGCTCAAGGAAAACTGTAAGTTTAGGGAATGAGGTTTTTTATTAAAGAAAGAACAAGAATTCCAAAAGAAATGGATAGGAGCTCATGACTACATGTTTTGGAGGATGAATGGTTGAGATGCTATCTTGTATGCATGTACACTACATTTTGAAGTCAGTAGTAAACAGGTATACAGAGTTAGGAGATATGTGAGATGAGGTGTTGTGGACAAATAAAACACAGAGACACCATTTTAGAAATAGTCTCTAATTTTGGATAGGTAAAACTGTGCAAAATTCAGTCCAGGTGAGCAACACATGCCTACAAACTATGCTTATATAAGCTATATAATTATTATCCTGTAAATTAAGCATTGCATACTATACCTTTAAATTTGGGGGGGGGGGTTCTGTTTGCAGAGTGAAATGATACTATATGAAACATCCTTTTCTTTCTTTTCTTCCTTATCCTCTTAAAGAGGCATTTAAATTCCAAGAATTTTAGACCTTGGTGAAGTCAGTGACTGTTGTGCTTGTTCAGTAATACTATGCATTAATTAGAAGACATACTGAATCAGTATGTCTGCTAATTAAAACCTAAATGCATAGTAACTTACCTATATAGCTGCAGAAATGTAGAGACCAATTTATGTTCATCTGAAAACATTCTATTTAACAATAAATTTGACTGGTTGCAAGTAGGTAAAATGAAAGACTACATTCTTTATTAGAGAAAACCCAGAAAAGGGGAGTTACAATGTACAAATATTGTAAAACTGTAAAATAGTTCAGATCTCCATCCACCAAGGAAGAGTAAAAAAAATATTGTATTATACCAAATATGTGTTATAGCATCTAGGGGGTCTGGAACTGTATGGGAAAATCTATAGCAGGTGCAGGGAAAATCCAGCCCACGGGCCGGTTTGGACCTGCAATGGATTCCATTTTCTAGTAGCCCCTGCCCATGTGGTTGCAGCTGATTTCCATGAAGACCCCAGCAGTGGCAGGGCCGTGAAAGCGTGGGGCCAGAGTTTCCATGGAGACCAGCCCCAGCAGCACTGGCAGGGTGCATGGCTGGGTGGGGAGGAGCTTCCCTTGGGATGGAATCTTCTGGCAGTGACAAAATGTTCAAGAGCAGAGGTAGAACTGCAATCTGCTGCCCACGTGCCCTAGGCAGTGACATGCAGGCAGTGGATTGTGGCTCTGCCCCAGTTCTGGACCACTGCAAGACATGAATGCCACATGCCCTCAGGAGCTGAGGGGTCGTGGCAAGCTCCTACAGGCGACGGTGCCACTGCTGTTGGCAGGAGTGTGGTAGTGGCAAGTGGTGAGCTCCTGCAGGCAGCTGCAGTGCTGTTGGGGGGGGGGGGGGGAGAGGTCAGTGGTCAGTGACCACCCACAGACAGCTTTCTTTGGCTGGTCTTCAGGACATGATACAAGCCTCATCTATTTCCTTGGGCAGTTGGGAAAGATAGAAATTTAAGGGCACTGAAACAGTGAGAAAAGAACGTTTGTTTTTTTTTTGCTTTGCTGATAATTAAATATTTTTTTATACAAGAACTGGGGGCATCTGTACAGCATGTATAACCATGCTGAGGAGTCATGAAAATATACTTCACTTGTTCAAGGTTTGCATGTGCTGAATGTCCAGCAAATGTAATATAGCTAGTTTTGAGAATGTACTGAGCAGTCACCAATAAGCACACTAAAAACTAAGAGCTTGCAAATGGCATCTTGTATGTATACTAGACACTTCTTTTTGGAGCATTTGGTATGCAAAAAGTAGGACAAAATTAATTATCAATTAAATAATTAGAAAATTGTTTTCATATCAACGCTCCCTAGCATACCTGGAGGTGGTAGAGACATGCTCTAAAGAGGCACTAATATACAAATTTTGCAACGAATTTGAATGGATCATTAATACTTACATGATGGATATTATTGTGGGGGTTCTGTTGGAGACTTTCCCTTTCTTTTCCTTTTTTCTTCCTCTTGAAAAGGCATTTAGATTTCAAGTATATTAAAGACATTGGTGAAGTCAGTGACTGCTGCGCTTGTTCAGTGTGTCTGCTAATTAGTGCCTAACTGAATAGTAACTTACCTATTTGGCTGCAGAAATATAGGGACCAATTCATGTTTCTCTGAAAACATTCTATTTAACAATAAACACAAGACTGGTTGCAAGTAGGTAAAATGGAGGACTAAATAATTAATTAAGAAAAAACCCAGAGAAAGGGAGTTACAAATACTATAAAGCTGTAAAATAGTATATCCATCCACCAAGAAAGAGTAAGAAAAGTTTGTTTTAAACCAAATACGTGTTATAGCATCTTAGGGGGCTGGAATTGTATGGGAGAGTCTACAGCAGGGGCTGTTTCACTCTAAAATGGAAAAGCTTTAGAAATGTAAACGTATACATTCTGTCATGCAGCAGCCAATACTATTCTTTGCACAACTCTTGTTAGAGATGAATAGCATAAATGTTTAATTTGAAAAGACCCAACATACCTCTTTCCTTTGTGGTGACAAGGGGAGACAAATCTCAAAGCAAACTAATATGAATTAGGAGCTTGTGGAAAAGAAGTTTGCTATGCTATACATATCTTTATGTATGTCAGCTGTTTAAGAAGTGCTTGAACTAATGAGAGTCTTTTGTTTTGCTGATAGGCTGATAAAAAACACAGTTTTTTAATGAAAAAAAACTGTTTTTTTATCAGCCCCCTGCTCATTTGCAGCCCTGCCAGGCTTGTAGACAGGTTTGTAGACAGGGATAGGGAGATTGAAAAGCTCAGTGTCATCAACAGATGCATTCACTGGACCCCCCACCCCCTTTGCCTCAAAGTGCTAGCCCAGGGCTTGCAACACTCCTGCCCCTTGAGCAGCAAGCAGGAGAGAAAGCCTGAGATGGTACAGGCCAGGGTTAGAGTTTAAACCCCTCCCTAATCAAAGCACCCTGCCCAGACCTGTCTACACCCCCCGCCCCCAGCTCAGCACTGTAGAAGTGAAGGGATGGCTGCTCTAGTGCCCCCCTGGCTTCTAGCTTGAGCCACTACAGCATGTGCCTGCATTTCTGGAATTAGAAGGGAATGTCTATGCACCTCCAAATTGGCAGGTTAGAGTAGTCTGCAAAGAATGAATCAATTCAGGCTCAGGATTTTTGAATGTCTGTCACTAAACTTAATGAGCCACAGGTGGCTTTTAGTCTGCAAACTCCCTCCATGGTGCCCAAGCCACCTGCTGCCACCTCTGTCATGTACCATTGTCCCCATCACCAGCCACTGATTCACGTCCCCAATGTCCATAGAGAAGAGCACATTTGATGATGAGGGTAAGACGTTCCTGCCATATGAGACAAGAGAGAGGAGCTGGGACAATTTCTGGAAAGATAGGAAGCATGGTGCAAGGCGGAGGTGAACATGTGGCTGGAGTGATGAGGAGAAGTTGTGTCATCAAAGAGGGAAAAAGTTGGAGCAGACTCTCAGTAGGTAATGGCAGTGTGGAATATAGCATGACAGTAAGAAGAAGAGGAGAGAGTAAGAATATTTTCTGTATGCTACACAGGCCAGAGTACAAGTACCAGTTATGCTTTCTTTCCTGGTAGAGGTAAGGGAGGCGAAGCCTGAATGGAGGCAATGGGGAAACAAGAGCTCTTAAGTATGTGGCACTGACCCCTTTGATTTTGTAGACTTGTTTTGAAAATTGTAGCTATATCCCTTTTCTAATCACAGCTGCTGGGTCATCACTCCAAAGCAGGTGAATCATCAAGTCAGAGGTCCTTAAGGGTGCCTATACACATACTCTGATATGTTCTGATTAGAACACATCAGAACATACTCCTATTAATCCAGTTCTACCATGCCCTCAGGGAAACTGGCCAAAAGCTGAGGCTGCTGGGAGATGGAATCCATCGTGGGCCCAATCCAGCCCATGGACAGGACTTTGCCCACACCTGAGATAAATCAAAAGGGAAAGACATCCATAAAGTCAACAAAAGAGTTATTTGCTTCCAAAGGGGATCTCAGTGATGAACCAGGAGATACTTTGAGATAATAAGGAATGCTAGGCACAGCAGCATGTCTGAATTCCCTCACCTACTCAGAGCCCTACATGCACAGCTTAGAGCTGCAAAGGAGACCCTTCCATCATCTTTTAATCCAGAGGACCCAGATGCGAGGCACTTACCTAATCAGGATGCCTAAACTGCACTAAAATAACTTCATTCAGTACAAAGCACAGCACCATATTTGGTCTTACCCAGGAACATGGCTGATGGTGCTAGTGCTGAATGCTCATCTAGTTGTTAGAGCACTTGCTGAAGAAATGGGAGACCTGGATTCTATCCTGTCTCAGCTGCCAGCGGGAAGGTTCAGGATTGAGATAGTGGTTGGGAGTAAAAATGTAAGAAAGGTTTATTGACTTAACAAACACACAATTACGCGTAGTATAACAAGACAACAATGAGAGACAATAACAATTTGTGTCAGCAACTTATTGGCTCTGATGCCTGATGTATGACAAGTTCCTTTTCTGTAAAGCTCAGCGAAGTCAGGCATCCCCGATTTGCTCTGTCTGAGAGGTACCAGGAAGGACCCTGGTATTCAGTCCTTGGACTCCTCGAGATCCACGTACCCACCGAATCCAGGTCAGCAGCTAACCTTTAAATTAGTAGCTTCTCTTACAATGCTGCATCTTCCTTTTGCTGGTTTCCGGATGTGCTAGCCAATTTACAACTTCTGAGCTACGCTGTTGACTGACAGCCACTCACACTCTCACACTACGAACTTTCCTTATGACTGACCAATAGCAGTACAAGCCTTTGCATTTTTCTGATAAGGTTAATTTTAACTGCATCACTACATACAAGGCCTCAGTAATCTTTTACTTTAGTTAAACTTAGCAGCAACATACAGCTCACAATACATGAACAAACAACAAGAAACACCTGAAAGTGTTCAAGAAAATCCTCACAGAGAATTCAGCAAGCACCTTCATCACATGGACAACTCTTAGCTGTCACATATCCCATTTTCAACCTGAGATCACATGTCCAAACTTCTAGAAAAGTGTCCTACTATTCTGTAGAATAAGCTGATGGATCCACCTTCAGTAAAGCTGGGCCATCTAACAGCCAAGAGTATAAGGGTGTGTTTTGGGGCCAGAAGTAAAGTAACAAGTAGCATGGCTCTGTAACACAATAAGAATCGCTCTTCCCAGGGTGAAACAGGGGTAATTCTCTGCACTGCCAGAAATTTTTTAACCAGTGTCTATCTAATGTAAAATGCATAAATAGACCTCTGTACAGAGACACATGACTATGGACTGCCCCATTGTCTCCTTACAGGCCTATAGAACCATTCTCCTTCTTGCTTACTGCTTCTGGCTCTGTGACTCTTGTACCCTTGAATGCTCAATGACCTAGCTTCAAAAGTATGGTTGGAGAGTGTCCCTTATCTAAACTTATTTTTACAGCCTGCTGTTTAAAGCACTCTCCTGCAATGTGGAAAAGTGGGCTAAGGAGAGCCTAGATCAGGGCCAGGCAATTATTTTGGGTGGAGGGCCACTTACTGAGTTTTGGCAAGCCATTGAGGGCCACTTGACAGGCAGCCAGGGACAGATAAATATTAATTTTCTAAATTTTATAGGGGTCCCATGAGCTGGATAGAATGGCCTGGCAGGCCACTTCTGGCCCGTGGGCTGCATTTTGCCCACCCCTGACTTAGAATCTCATTTCTCCTACTTAGGTGGGTAGATTTGCATAAAGCTTGGTAGTAGTAGCTGTTTCACAATGAGAGTGATTATAGTTTAGGTACAGTACACTGAATTTGGTGGTATTGGTATTAGTCAGTCATTAGCCTTACAGATGCTTACAGTTTTCAGCCTTAGGTGTCTCACAACTTTGATCTGGATCACAATTGAGCTTTAGTGGGATTTAGGCACTCAGCCAGCTACAGACAGTATACTTTTACCAATATAAGTGATTGGAAACCTGTCTATAATGTAAGATAACTAACTATAATGTAAGATTTCTATGAAATCTATGAAATGAATCAATTCAGGCTCAGGATTTTTGAATGTCTGTCACTAAACTTAATGAGCCATAGGTGGCTTTTAGTCTGCAAACTCCCTCCATGGTGCCCAAGCCACCTGCTGCCACCTCTGTCATGTACCATTGTCCCCATCACCAGCCACTGATTCACGTCCCCAATGTCCATAGAGAGGAGCACATTTGATGATGAGGGTAAGACGTTCCTGCCATATGAGACAAGAGAGAGGAGCTGGGACAATTTCTGGAAAGATAGGAAGCATGGTGCAAGGCAGAGGTGAACATGTGGCTGGAGTGATGAGGAGAAGTTGTGTCATCAAAGAGGGAAAAAGTTGGAGTAGACTCTCAGTAGGTAATGGCAGTGTGGAATATAGCATGACAGTAAGAAGAAAAGGAGAGAGTAAGAATATTTTCTGTATGCTACACAGGCCAGAGTACAAGTACCAGTTATGCTTTCTTTCTTACGCAGCTGGAGTACTGCGTCCAGTTTTGGGCTCCACAATTCAAAAAGGATGTGGAGAAGCTTGAGAGAGTCCAGAGAAGAGCCACGCGCATGATCAGAGGTCAGGGAAGCAGACCCTACGATGACAGGCTGAGAGCCCTGGGGCTCTTTAGCCTGGAAAAGCGCAGGCTCAGGGGTGATCTGATGGCCACCTACAAGTTTATCAGGGGTGACCACCAGTATCTAGGGGAACGTTTGTTCACCAGAGCGCCCCAAGGGATGACGAGGACGAATGGTCACAAACTACTACAAGATCGTTTCATGCTGGACATAAGGAAGAATTTCTTTACTGTCCGAGCCCCCAAGGTCTGGAACAGCCTGCCACCGGAGGTTGTTCAAGCGCCTTCATTGAACACCTTCAAGATGAAACTGGATGCTTATCTTGCTGGGATCCTATGACCCCAGCTGACGTCCTGCCCTTTGGGCGGGGGGCTGGACTCGATGATCTTCCGAGGTCCCTTCCAGCCCTAATGTCTATGAAATCTATGAAATATGAAATAACAGAAGTTTGGCACACAAAACTGGTCTAGACCCATAACAAAACAGAAATTTGGCACACATTGGCTCATTTAAAAATGGTGCAACCGGGTTTAAGATTCCTCCCAGATCCAAGGACAAATGTTTGTTCTATTTGCTACCAATCTAAACTGTGCCACATACAGAAAATGACATAACTTAGATCAATTCCACTTTTTGAATGTCTGTACTTAGCCCTAAGTGCTTGATCTGGATCACTTAGAACAAACAGAAATGTAAGTCAGCATGTCAAGGGAACATTTCAGGCCAAAATGGAGTCACTTAATGAACTGGGGCACGTAAGTGGTTTTCTGCTAATGGAACAGGGCTTATTTAGAATTGTGTTTGTGTGTGATTACGGTGCCTTAGTTTCACCTAACTACTCTTTAGATGACTATAAAAATAATTTGGATCTGACACCAAAACATTTTCCTTAATCCATTTATGTGTCACCATATTGTACTTAAGCTGTTCATCTTTATGTGCACAGTAACCAGCATTACATAGATCAAATATAGACATACATTCAACTTGAACAACATACAAATACATATTGTTGTATAATGCCATACTGTACAATGTTCTGAACTGGAGAGGGTTGTTATTAAGTTAACATACTTTGTTTCATATACCACATTTCAGCCTTTGGTTAGCATATATTTATAAGCTTTGTTTGGAACATAGTAACCTTATATTGTTTTTTCCTGTTCTCTGGGTTTTCTTCCACCTTGAAGAAAAAGGACTTAATACTGTGCAGTGAAAGTTATTATGAGCATCCCATAGGCATTTTTCAGGCTAGCATTTTGAATTCTCAGTATTTTTTTTTCCTTTAACAATACAACACTTCAATTACATGTAAATAAACGGAAACAGATGTGGATCTTTTGTGCTCATGTCACAATATAATCTATGTACTAAGGAAAATTGTCAAAACAAGGAGCAGTGGTGGGCCATCCCTAATCTTTAATATTTCAGGAATACATGATCATTTACAATAAATTCTCAAGTTAAATTATTTATGAAAAGAACAACTTAACTTTGTCATTAATATTTATAAATACATATGCTGCAGTAAGCAAACAACAAGAATTCAAAGCAAATTTTCACTCTTTTTTTCTTTTCTATTTTCAGCTAAGATCAGACCTAATTTTTGAGTCAAAGAAGGCTGTCTACATTGAAAATGGATTTGAGCCCATTTCTGTTGATATTAAATTCTAATTTAGAACTCCAGAAGTCAGGGAATGCTTCCTTAGCTGATCTTTTCAGTGAAAGCTGAAATTGATCTTCCAAGTGATAGAGATCCAAGAAATTATATTGCTTCCTAAAAACCATGGGGAGGCAATAAATTAATTCTGCTCTGATTTGTGTAGAAAATCAACTGATATCTACTTCCTGTTCCACACATTGCATTCTAGATGGATGTCAAATCTCCTTTAAAATTTTCAAGCTATAAATGTTACATTTAAGTTACAGACTAGTGCAAGGGATGTGCCAACCCCATGCTGGCCAGTATTAAGACTCCTGTAGGTTCAATCTGTTTCAGCTGCAGGAGTGTCAGACATGGAAAGGCAATTACCAGGAGAAAACTCGCTCCTTTGAGAAGAAACTGTGAGAAACAGTGGTTCTTTTGACCTGGTGTTTTGAAGGAAGAGCTGGTTAGCTGGGTCTAGTGTTTGACCAGAAACTCCCTCAGGGCAGGTAGGTTTAGTCTGGGATTTCCATTGCTGTTGAACTGAGACAGTTTTGTGCCCTTTTGATCTTGGATAATATTCTATTGAAGTCTTGTTTATAGTTTAAATTATGTTACTGAAGCTGATGTACTGATGCCTCTGCAGTCTTCTGGTGGTTTGCCCCCTCTTGGAGTTAATTTGTCATGTAGTTGAAACCAATATAGTGGTAACTTGTTCAGTCAACATGTTGGGCTTTGCTGAATATATTGCAGCCTTAAGGAATTGAGGTATTTTAGCCCAGACTCCTACCACTTATCAAAGGCCTATGACATGCAGGGGGAGAAGGATCCTTTTTTTATTTCTCAATTGCGGGGTCTCCCCTCCTTGTATAACAGCTGTTCAAGGAAAGTCTCCACCATTTGGGGATGGAAAATCTGAAATGTGTCCCCATTTTAAGCAATATAAGGATAAGAATAATGCTATTAGTGTGCAAACAATTAGCTAATAAATCTATTAAGACTAAACATATCCAGTATGAACTATGTGACTGTTGAAATACAAATAGCCTCAGCCTGAGCTGGCTGCTGGTACGCTTAAGTACTTTATCTTCACTTCAACCAACCCATCTTCTGAACAATAACTAAACATAACAGGAACTTGAATAGTAAGGCAACATGAGAAGCCTCTGTAACATTTGTTCTGTGATTAACTTCTTTGAACAATTCATTCCTCCTGCCCAGCCCCTCCTCCCCAATATTAGATTTGCAAGAATAACATAGGACATAAATTACATCCTATGTACATGGCTGTCATAGTTCAGTTGGTCTTTATGGTCTACATTTGTGATTCAGAAATGGAGCAGCCTTAGGTAGAAGGGGGTAGGATTGCCGAATGGGGTATGTGTGCCCTGTGCCAAAGGGCTGGTGTCAACAGCTCAAATTCAGCCTACCAAAGTACATAAGGAAAAGTGTGGGGGGAAAAAAAGCCTCTCTTCACATAGTGATATAGAGATTAGACACTGCACTCAGTTGATCTGTTTCTAGGGGCAGTGAGCTATAGCAAAAGCTGGTGGGAGATTATTAATTGGTTAGCTGGATCTTAATAAGTTTCTTCTGGTTCCCTAGGGAATATTAGCTGGTAGATAATATTTGCAAGGTGCTTGGTTAAAATAAGGTTCATATCCATCATAATACAATGAAACTTCATAGATTTCATAGATTTCATAGACAATAGGGCTGGAAGGGACCTCGGAGGATCATCGACTCCAGCCCCCCACCCGAAGGGCAGGAAGTCAGCTGGGGTCATAGGATCCCAGCAAGGTAAGCATTCAATTTACTCTTGAAGGTGTTTAATGTAGGTGCTTGAACCACCTCTGATGGCAGGATATTCCAGACCTTGGGGGCTTGGACATTAAAGAAATTCTTCCTTATGTCCGGCCTGAAATGGTCTTGCAGTAGTTTATAACAATTTGACCTCATTATCACTTGGGGCGCTCTGGTGAACAAATGTTCCCCCCAATACTGGTGGTCACCCCTGATAAACTTATAGGTGGCCACCAGATCACCCCTGAGCCTGCAATTTTCCAGGCTAAAAAGCCTCATAGATCTCAGCCTGTCATCGTAAGGTCTGTTTTCCTGACCTCTGATCATGCATGTGGCTCTCCTCTGGACTCTCTCAATCTTCTCCACATCCTTTTTGAATTGTGGGGCCCAAAACTGGATGCAGTACTCCAGCTGCGGCCTCACCAAGGCTGAGTACAAGGGGAGAATGACATCGCGGGATTTCCTTGAGAAGCATCTATGGATGCAAAGCAAAGTTTTGCAGGGGTTTAGGTTGTAGCCGTGTTGGTCTAAGGATATAGGCAGGCAAGGTTCCATAGGCGTAGCAAGTCTGTGGTGTCTTGGACAAAACTTGCTCTGTGGGTGACAAGTGGTTTTAGGATGGATTCAACAAAACCTGGTATTTCCTCAGTTAGGGTCCCATGGTTGGATAAGAAACTTGCTACGGAAACTTAAAAACATAGACCACCTTCCCAGCAATACACTCCTAGCCACCATGGACGTTACCAGCCTATACACCAACATCCCACACCAGGATGGCATCCATGCCTGCCTTACATATCTACAGGAACAAGATTACAACCCAGAATACAGACCCAAAGATATCACTGAGCTTATACACTTCATCCTCACACACAACAATTTCACTTTTAATAATCAACACTTCCTCCAGATGATGGGAACAGCTATGGGCACTAAAATGGCCCCACAGTATGCCAACCTTTTTATGAGCCACCTGGAAGAAGACTTCCTCAAGAACTGCACCATCAAACCCTTGCTGTACTTACGATATATCGATGACACCTTCATCATTTGGAGTGAGAACCTGGAATCTCTAATTGAGTTCCACCAGAAATTCAACAGTCACCATCCCTCCATCCGACTTTCTTTAGAATACTCCAACACCAACATCCCCCTTTTTAGACACAAGGATCAGTATCCAGAAGGGTAAAATACAGACCACAGTATACAAGAAACCCACAGACCAACATACATATCTGCACAGAACCAGCTATCACCAGAAACACACCAAAAAAGCTGTGATATACAGCCAAGCCCTCAGATACCACCGCATCTGTACTGAAGAGAACACCCGGGATTGCCACCTCACCAATCTTAAAAAGGCTTTCACCCAGCAAGGACACTCCTCCAGAGAGGTAGATCGCATGTTTGAAAGAGCCACCTGGATACCACGTGAAGAACTGCTGCAGTACAGAAGAAAAACACCCACAAATCGCACACCGCTGGTTATGACCTATCACCCATCCCTTGAACCTGTACGGAAAATCCTCAAAAAATTGCAACCCATATTAGAAAAAGACCCTATTCTTAAAAAGATCTTCCCAGAGCCACCCATCCTAGCCTTCAGACAAGCACCGAACCTCGCCAACCTCATCACCAGAAGCAAACTTCCTCAACCCCAGAACACACCAAAAGGATCCAGACCGTGCCATGACAAGAGATGCAAAACCTGCCCCCACATCTCCACCATCTCCACTATTACTACACCCCACAACAGAGCCATCAGCATCCCAGGATCTTACAGCTGCACCTCCAGGAATGTGATATACCTCATCCAATGCACCAAATGCCCTGATGGAAGATCTGTAGGAGAGACCAGACAACAACTGCGCACCAGAATGAACGCACACCGGAAATCCATCAAAGACAGAAACACCCAATTACTGGTGGGGGCACATTTCTCACAGGAGGGCCACTCTCTCTCCAATCTCTCAGTCCTGATCCTCAAGGGAAATTTACACAACACATCCCAGAGACGAGCCTATGAGCTCCATTTCATCAACCTGCTGGATACTAGAGATCACGGACTAAACATAGACATTGGATTTTTGATACATTACAATCTGTCTGACAACTGACTCCCCAGCCCAGCCCCTGGCTTCTTTACTTTTCATTCATCCAGGAAGAGCACACACCAACTGCTGCAGCTTCCTTAGTCTGACGAAGGGTTTTTGAACCCGAAAGCTTGCTTAATAACTATTCTCCAACCATTTAGGTTGGTCTAATAAAAGATATCAAATTCACCCAAGGCAAAGTTTTAGTCGCTTTATTAGCCGCAGCATCGCTTTGCAGGCTCATGTTCATCTTGTGGTCAATGACGACCCCCAAGTCTCTTCTATAGTACTAGCCAGTGTAGCACTGCTAAGCCTATAAGGGTGCTGCAGGTTTTTCCTCTCAAGGTGGAGAACCTTGCATTTTTCAGTGTTAAACACCATCAGGGTCTCATCCGCCCATTTCCTGAGCCTGTCCAGGTCAGCCTGGATCGCCTTCCTGTCTTCTGGTGTGGATGCTTTGCCCCAAAGTTTGGTGTCATCGGCAAACTTGGCCAGTCCACTTCTGACTTCAACATCCATATCATTACTGAAGACATTGAACAATATGGATCCAAGGACAGAGCCTTGGGGGACCCCACTGGTCACAGGGCACCTTGACAATTGACTTCCGTCAATTACCACCCTCTGGGTCTGACCACGGAGACAATTTCCCAGCCAGCAGATCGTGGTTGACGCAAAGCCACAATTGGCCAGTTTCACCAAGAGGTGAATACCAAATCGAAGGCTTTTTTGAAGTCAAAATATATGACATCAATCTCTTCTCCCTTGTCCAGGTGATAGGTCACCTGGTCATAAAAGGAAACGAGATTGGTCAAGCAAGACCTACCCGCTACAAACCCATGCTGGCTGTCCCTCAGGATGTCGGTGTCAGCCAGTCCATTAAGGATGGCTTCTTTAATAAACTTTTCTAAGATCTTCCCCAGGATAGGAGTCAGGCTGATGAGCCTATAGTTTGCCGGATCCACTTTCCTCCCTTTCTTGAAGATAGGCACCACATTGGCCTTCTTCCAGTCTTCAGGCACTTCGGGCACTACACCAGAGCACCAGGAGTTCTCAAAGATCTGTGCCAGAGGCTGGGCTATGATGCTCGCCAGCTCCTTGAGTACCCTGGGGTGTAGATTGTCAGGGCCAGCTGACTTGAAGGTATCCAGCCTCTCAAGGTGTTCCTTTATGAGGTCTGCATTGATGGAGGGCAAGGGATCTCCCTCACCCAGACCTCTCTGTCACATAGCAGTCATGGGAGTCCCATGGGACTGATGAAAGACCGACGCAAAGTGCCCATTTAATAGGTTGGCTTTTTCCTAGATGTCAGTTGTCAGAAACTTGAGTGGAAACTTTTAAGAGAGTTCAGTGCCATCTACTGCAGGAGGCTGAAATTGTGCTGGCTTCAGGCTAAATAAACTGCCTCAGCTTTTCAGGGCAAAAAAGTTGGAAAAACTCGGTGGGTCACCTGACATGGGAGTGTTTGGGCTGATTATTGTCTATTGCTTATTTACTTACTTTAACTCAGCCATCTGAAATGAATACAGTAAATGTTCCCTAGGCAAATTATTTTTTATATAAAACTATTAAGTGTGATACCTTGTTATATAAGTGTTTCTAAGTATTGTGGTCACATGGGATGAAAAAACAGTTCCTTAGACCTTGACTGATGTTGCCAGGAGATAATGCTGCTGTTAATGTTTTATGTTCTTTACAGAAAGAAGAAATAAATATGAGCAGGCTGCTGTGAAGTAGAAATACCCAAATTAAATTGTGAACAGAGTCACTCCTATAGTAATGTAACATAGAGACTGGTCAACTGTTGTTTGCTTGTGTGAATGTTTTGTTATGGAAAGAAATATTGCAGCTAATGCATTTTCGGAGCCTGGAAAAATCGCTACTGGAGATCCTTTTATGAGAAACTTACTTCCTTTTATCATAGAAAATGTGGACAATTACAAAAGGGGCAAGTCACGGATTAAAAAAATAACATCCATATGTTTTTTGTATGGACAGGAAGAACTCAGGTTGAATGCTTCAAGGTCTCCTGATGGGATTGTATAAAGATACAAGAATTGTTCAGGAGAGTTACTGATTTTTTTATTTTTTTTTGTACCTCCTCCAAATAACCTCTGATGATAGTTTTTTGGCTCCATTGTCAGACTTCTGGCCAAAAGGTTCAAAATGGGTAGGTTTTATCTCATTTTATATTGCTCCTAAAGCATTCTGTGCAGTGCTGAATAATGCATAATGATTTCATAAACCAACACTCTTCCTAATGTCACATGGGTCACTTCCTGATGAGAATACAGTTGATTACTCAATGCTCTCAAGATGATTATGTCTGATTAGCTATAGACTGCCCCATGGCTTAGCCAAGGTCACAGTCTTTTTCTATACTCTTTATTTTTTTAAAACCCCTTATATTATTCAAATTTCATTACATTTTTTTTTTTTTTGCGAATTCATATTATGTATAATTCATGCACACTAATAACTAAGGTTAGAGTGTGTATTTCTATACTGCGATCTCTGAGACAAAACGATTCAAATGAAGCAAAGTGTAATCCTGCATTTCATGGACTGCTCCTCTAAGGCTGCTTTTTCAATATAGGGCATTTTTACATGTATTCTGTGCTAATTAAAAATGCCCAAGTGTCACATGTATCAGTGGTGCAGCATGTCTCTGTGCTGAGAAAAAGGTGGTAGGACACTTTGAACTAAAGCACATTGAACATGTTTTAGTTCAAAGTGCTCCACCACTATTTTCTCAATGTGGAAGCGTGCTGTGCCACTGATGCACCTCATGCACGAGGCTGCCAGAGCGCATCAATTTACATGCTCCAGCAGACTCGATTAATCAAGTCTGCTCTGCGCTGGATTTCCAGCACATCAGAGCAGGCTCCCTGCATGTAAGTGCCCATAGGGTTTCTTAAGACTAGAAAAAGGAGATTCCAGCTAAATATTGCATAAGACTGAATTATAATGGAGCTGTTGGGGTTTTTTTACACTTGAACCAAATAGGGACAGTTACCAAATAATGAGTGCAGCTGACAGATGCTAGATGTTTCCAAGCTGGAAGAGTCAGATGGGATGCACCCTATGGTACTGAATGAATTGTCTGAGCTAATTTCAGAGCCATTGGCTGTCCTTTTTGAGAACTTCTGGAGGTTAGGTGAGGTCACAGATGATAGGAAAAGGGAAAATATAATGCCTGTCTTTAAGAAAGGGAAGAAGGAGGATCTGGGGAATTACAGACCAATCATCCTGACCTCATTATCTGGAGTAGGAGCGGAGTAGGAGTAGGTCCTCAAGGAATCCATTGTGAAGCATCTAGAGAACAGAATGACCAGGAACAAACAGCATGGATTCATGAAGAGCAAGTCATACCTGCCCAACCTGATTTCCTTTTATGATAAAGTGACAGGCTCTGCGGATGGCAGGGAGAGCAGTTGATGTGACATAAATTTACTTTAAAAGACTTTTGACACTGTCTCCCACAACAATCTCATTAACAAGCTAAAGAAATACGAAGTAGATGAAAGTACTGTAAGGTGTATACATAGTGGATTGGATCATTTTACTCAACAAGTAGTTATCAGTGGCTCTGTCTGGTTGGGAGAAGATATCAAGTGGGGTTTATCAGGGTTCTATCCTGATTCTGGCATTTTTTACCATCTTCCTCAATGGATAATGGAATTGACTGCACAATTAGCAAATTTGCAGACAAACCAAGTTGAGTGGAGTTATGGAAACTCCAGAGGGTAAGGCTAGGATTCAGAATGGCCTGGATAGATGGGGAAAATGGTCTGCAATATACCAGGTGAAATTCAACAAGAACAAAGTGCAAAGTCCTGTATTTGGGATGAAATAGTTGAATGGACAAATACAGCCTGGAGAATGACTGGCTAGATTGTAGTACTACAAAGAAGAACTAGATCATAAGCTGAATATGAGCCAACAGTGTGCTCTTGCTGGATCTATACCATGTAGTGGTCAGAAGGCTTGTGTGTCACAATGACTCTCAGAGCTATATCATCTGAAGTCTCACAGTCCTGGCAGGATCATTCCTGGTAAACAGGCCTGAGGGGAGGTTCCAGACAAAACATGGTCTAAGCCCAAGTCCTCAACAGCAGATCAGGTGCAAGAAAATGTAAGCTTCTCAATGACTTTAAAGATGGAAGAAGACTTCACTGAGGTGGAGGTCTCCTGTTAGCTAGGGTTCTCGCTTGCCACTGGGATCAAATCTCTACCTTGTCAAGATTGCGTGGTTGCTATTTCCATGCGCCAGCTTCCTTAGGTTAAACAAAGTCACAAGCAGGATTCTACCACAGGAAACAACACTCTCTCCTGTAACAACCTCCAAATGCCCTGAAGCAATGATTCCAACAGTCTCCAGCCACAAATCTGAATGTGGTGGTAGCCTGGTTGTTGTCTTGCACCTGAGCTGAGACACAGGTGCAATTTAGCAGCTTCTACTGTAACTGAGCAGTCCTATTCAGGATCCCCTATGCTCACCCCACCTGGGGAGGGTGCTAAAAAAGGTGCCCTAAACCTAGACTGACTTATCTTCTCCTGTCTGGATAATCACATCAAGCAGGTTCACTTTCTGTGCAGTCAGAAACTCATAAGAAGACAGTGATTTTTCTCAATGTAGAATGCTCACACCTTGATGGATGACCAACACAATGAATGACTAGAACAAAGAGCTGTCATCATCTTCAGGAAACTAGTGAGACACAACATTGACATTGCAACTCTAAATAAGAAAAATGAATGGATGAGGGTCAGTGGAGGGGAAAGGGTGGAATCTATAACTACTTTTGGAAAGAGAAACTGTCCCAGGGCAGGTCACAGAAATCATATCATAGAAATTAAAGGCTGGAAGGGACCATGAAAGATCATTGAGTCCAGCTCCCCTGCTCTGGGCAGGAATACTCCTCTGAGATTGAGAGAAGACTGGACAGACAACAAGGTGTCTGTTCACTCTGCTCTTGAACACTTCCAAGGTTGGGGACTGCACCATCTCCTTGGGAAGGCCATTTCAGATTCCAGTCACCCTTACTGCAAAGAATTTCCCTCTTACATCTAACCTGGTACCATCCTATAACAGTTTATGACCATTACTCCTTGTCCTCCCTGGGGGCACCCTAGTGAACAGTTTTGGTTTTTTTTCCCAGCTCCTGATATTCACCCCTTTAATACTTATAGATTGCCAAGTCCCACCTCAGTCTTTTCTTCCCCAGACTGAACAGTCTCAGATCCCTTAGTCTTTCCTCATATGGCTTGTCTTCCAGGCCTTTAGTCATTCTTGTGACCCTTCTCTGGAACCTTTCAAGATTGTCCACATCTTCTTTGAAGTGTGGTGCCCACTACTTCAACTGGGGTCTCACCAGCACCAAGAAAAGAGAAAGTATCACTTCTTTAGTCCTGCTCATGATGCATCGACTAATGCATCCCAGTATGCTATTAGCTCTGTGGACTACAGCGTCACAATGGTGGCTCATATTCATCCTGTGATCAACCATACCTCATCATGCTGGCCAGGACATCTCCTCCTAACCTATATTCATTTTGCTGGTTGATTCTCCCCAGATGAAGCACTCTGCATTTATCCGTATGGAACTGCATTTGATTTCACCCCGCCCACCTTTCCAGCTTGTTCTGGTCTGCTTGGATCCATATCCCATCCCCTAGCATGACTGCTTTTCCCCATAACTTAGTATTGATATCAAACTTGGCCAGCACACTTTCCATATCCTCTTCTAACTCATTGATAAAGGTGTTGAATAGCATTGGGCCAAGAACTAAACCCTGCAGGATACCACTGGCCACCTCCATCCAAGACTACACAGACCCATCCACTAACACTCTCTGGGTTTGACCCCTTAGCCAGGTCCCAACACACCTGACTGTGGGCTCTTCCAGACCACCATCCCACAGTTTGTTTTTAAAGAGTATCATGGGAGACCATATCAAAGGCCTTTTTAAAATCCAGGTATATGACATCAACTGCATCTCCCACATCTAAGAAGCTCATTACTTGATCATAGAAGGAGATGAGATTGATCAGATATGGCCTGCCTTCAATGAAACTATGTTGGCTGTCTTTCAGCATCATGCCTTCTGCCAGTTTCTCACAAATGCACTTCTTGATAATTTACTTCCAACATTTTAACCAGTACTGAGGTCAAAATGACCAGCCTATAGTTTCCCAGATTCTCCCTCCTCCCCTTCTTAAAGATTGCCACTGCATATGCCATTTTTTAGTGTTCCAGGACCTCTCCTGAACAGCACAATTCTTCAAATACTTTTGCCAATAGTATCACAATGAATCCAGCCAATTCCCTCAGGATTCTCAGGTGTAGCCATCTGGTCCTGCCAACTTAAAAACATTCAGCCACTCCAAGTGCTCCCTCACCAGTTTGACACTGACCATTGGTTGACAATTGCCACCCCACCTCCCACCACATCTGTCCAGTATCTGACCGGGTGGGCAACCACCATTTTCATGTAGGAACACTGATGCAAAGTATTCATTAAAGCAGGGGTGTGCAAAATGACCGATCCAGCCAGCAGCCGGACTCCATTTCCCAGCTGCCCCTGCCCACATGGCAGAGGCCAGTCTCCATGGAGACCACAGCCACAGCTGAGCTGTAAAAGTTGAAGGCTGTGGTTGCTATGGAGACCAGCCCCAGCACATGTGGCAGAGCAGGGCAGGGGGCTGCTCTGGAGTCACTGGGATCTTGCAATGGGGCCAGCTTGCTCCAGAGCCAAGGAAGAGCCATGATCTGTAGCCCACATACCCTGGGCAGAGGTGCACAGGCAGGGGATCGTAGCTCTGCCCTTGCTCCAGACCAGGCTGTCACTGCTGCAAGAAGCCAGGGCAGAACCATGATCCCTGCCTGTGCTCCCCTGCCTGGCACATGCAGGCTACAAATTGCAGCTCTGCTCTAGTTCCAGAGCAAGCTGCCTCCTTTACAAAATCCCAGCCACTCCAGAGCAGCCCTCTGACCTGCCCTGCCCTGCCCTGCCCTGCCCTGCCCTACCATGCTCCCTGCCTGCTGGTCTCCATGGCAACCCCAGTCTTGAGCATTCACTGTGCAGCTGTGGCTGGGGTCTCCATGGAGATCAGCCTCAGCCATGTACAGGGTCAGCTGGGAAATGGAATCCACTGCTGGCTGGATCCGGTCCATGGGCCAGACTTTGCCCATCCCTGCATTAAAAAGTTTAGTTTTCTCTTGACTGTGTGTTATCAGCTGTCCCATCCCATTCTGCAAGGACCCCACCTTTCCTTTGGTCTTCCTCCTGCTTCTATATACATAAAGAAGGACTTCTTATTGTCCTTGATTTCAGTTGCCAACCTGATCTCGGTCGCCGCCCTTGCCTTCCTTATTCTCTCCCTACTGATGCATCCACGGTGCCAGTTTCACAATCTAGAATCAGGTTGTCAGTCAACTTACAGAACTCCCTGTGGGCACTAATGAGCATCTTATAATATTTTGCCTTTAGCTCAGCAATAATCAGTATGCCACTGTTATCAGTCCATACCCCACAAAGCTTGATACTGCTGATAATGTCAAAGAACAGTTCTACTCCAACCTTGACCATATACTAACTAATAGTCTGAAGGGGAGGATAAGATCTTTCTCCTGGTGATTTCAGTGCCAGAGCTGGATGCGACCTGGAAATCTGGAGTGGTACCAGTGGGAAGTAAAGAGTAGGGTAAGCCAACTCCAATGGCATCTTTCTCCTGTTCAGCACTGGTGAAGTCTTACCTGAACTACTGTGTCCAGTTTTGAGTCTCACAATTAAAAATAATGTGGATAGTTTGGAAAGTGTCCAACAGAGAGCAACAAAGATTATTTAAGGCCTGGGAAGTATGGTTTATGAGGAAAGGCTAAAAAAAAAAAAACTAGGGCTTTTTTAGTCTGGAGAAGAAAATACTGGGGCAGGGTGCAGATTCTATAACATTCTTAAAATTACTGTGGGGTGATTACAGAGAGGATGGAGATGGGCTTTTCTCTGTGGCTGTAGGGTATATGACTAAGAGCTGTGAATGCAAGCTTCAGCACAGGAAATTTAGTTTTGGAAAGTAGGAGGAACTTTCTGACTATGAGCTGGAACTGTTCAGCCTGGGGAAGGGAAGACTGAGGAGGGACTTGGTGGCTGTCTATAAGTATGTAAGGGGTGAATAGCAGGAGCTGGGAGAAAAACTGTTCATAAGGGTGCCCCAGGGAAAGACAAGGAGCAATGGTCATAAACTGTTAGAGGATGGTTTCAGGTTGGATGTAAGGGAGAACTTATTTATGGTAAGGGTTACAAGAATCTGGAATAGACTTCCCAAGGAGGTGGTTCAGTCCCCAACCTTGGAAGTCTTGAAGAGGAGACTGGACAGACACCTTGCTGGGATCATTTGATCTCAGCAGGATTCCTGACCTGAGCAGGGGAACTGGACTCAATGATCTTTCAAGGTCCCTTCCAGGCTTTAATTTCTATTATATGATTTCTATGAGGGTAACCCACTATTAGAACAGGCTACCTAGACAAGCTGTGGAATCTCCATATTTGGAAATTTTCAAGAACAGATTGAACGCTCACTTGGCTAGGATATTTGAGCAGAGGGGTGGACTAGATGACCTTGTGAGGTCCCTTTCAGCTTGACTTTCAGACACATTCTTTACCTGTTCATAGAATCATAAGAGAGGATGGTATTTAAAAGGGCTGTGCAAAGCTTCAATAGCCGATTCAATTTGGAGGAGATTTGGCCTGATTCAGTGGCTGAAGCTCCAAATCCAAATTGAATCAGGAGACCCATTAAAAGGTTTGAATCAAATTGGAAGCCTCTGAATCATTTCAGAGAGATTCGGAGATTCGAAAGGCTTGAAGTTTTTTTAATATGAGTTTCGCTTTCAACATTTTGAGACACACTTTCACAGAAACCCCTGGACCTATCTCCTTAAAACTTGGCAGGTTTCATGCCCTCAGAAGGGGCTACCATTCCTTCTGTTTTCAGCTGAATCTGCAAAAATGACAAAGGTATAGGTATTTTAGTGATTCCCCATTATAGTCTGTAACGGAGCAAGGAATAGCTCTGTTCCTTTGATACTACAGAGTTGCGAGTGCAGGGGAAAGTCAGGTCAGGGATAAGACAAGAATAATTACTTAATAGGCACAGATGGGGGAAGGATTGCACCAGAGGGGAATTTCTCCTGATTAAGGACCGGCAACTATTAAAGACCATGGCTGGGAGGGCTATTCTTCTCATGGCACAAAATGGTGAGATGAATCTGTGGGGAAAGCCAGGAGAGGCAAACCCAGCATGGGAGCAGATCACCAATCAGACCAGCTGACTGGGTGAAGGTAACCATGGTGGCTGGCAAAACAAAGAAGTGAGAGGGGAGATATTTACTGGGTTGATCCTCAGGCAGAGAGACGGTCCCATGGAGGAAGAATCTGTCGATACCTACAAAGAGGGCTATCTCTGGGAGGTGGGGTGAATTGGGATGATTGCCCCGGGCCCTGTGCTTTAGGGGCACCCTGTGGACAGTGCCTTACAGGCCCCACCTCAGCTGCCATGTGCCGCCATCTCTGTCACCGCTGCCGCGTGCCACCCTCTCCCCACTTCCCTTGCCACTCACCACCCCCTGGCCCCACATGGACTGATATGCCCCTGGCCTCACACACCCCTAGGGATGGCTCTGCCTACAAGAGAAAGAGAGATAGAAACTGGTGGCAAGCCAATAGGCTCAGGGGAGTGGGTTGCACTGTGAAGGGAGAAGGAAGGCTGTGCACTGTGATGACGGTAGGGGTTGCCCAGACCCTGCTGGGAATTAACTAATAAATCAATTTACTTTTATTGTGTTTTGGTGGTGATTTACTACACCCTCTTTCATTGGGGAATTAACTTCTTAGTCTTCCATTATGTCAGAGAGTGGCAAGCAAGACCCAGAGAGAGAGATTTTGTTAGTCAACCCCACCCAGCCACATAGTCTATGGTTGAATCTCTGAATTGGCACTGAATCTCCAAATCCAAATGAGTGAATACTTGCTGCTTCACAGAGGCCTAGTATTTGACTGTTTTCATTGACTGAACAGGGGCTGTGGGACTGTGGACTGACCCACTCGGCCCTTGCATGCTCTCTCTTCAGATTAAATCTTCTGGTGGGTCTACAGTTGATTAAAGTAATAAGGTCTAGCTCCCAGAGATAAACAAAACCTTGGAATTCACTGTTGGATCTTATTCCTATAAGGAAAAGGAAATGTATATTCTTGTAGCAGGGAAGGAAAGCAATTTCAAGAGTGATCTGAGTTCTAGTGGTTAGGGTGAAAGCTGCCTATAGTGAGTTATTGGTTATATAGTAGGAGTCCTGAAATACCACCTTCAGTTAAACCAATACCTTTATGTATGATGGGAAGAGGTCATGGACTACATCTGCCCTTTACATTGTGGCCAACTGCATAACTCTAGTAATCTGTCTCGTTCATCTATAGGAACTGTTAAATACTACTAGAATGTTTAAAAAAAAAATTAAAAGGAAAAGAAACATCAACATCAACCTAACTATTTTTCATTTATGTGCATGACTAGGTGTACTTTAAAAGCCATGCTAGTTCATATTGCTTGTTTCACAGAAGTCAACAAAGTGAGGTAGAAAAATAAAATCATGTTAAAAGACAAATCAATTTACTGATCATATAAAATTGGGATCGGTATCTTTACTTTCTCTTCTCTTCCCAATATATAATTTTATAAACAATTATGTATTAAGCACTGTGCTATCAATTTATTTATTTTTTTTTGATATACAGCTACCACTACTTTCATCTATACTTTCTTTTCTTGTCTCCTTACGGATTGTTTCTATGGAAACCTTTATATCTTGTCCAGGCAGTCACTATCTAAATAGTACCACATGTGACAATGGGAATATTGGAAGAAGTGCTCAAATGTCACTGCTTCTTTCAAATTAGGATATACAGTATTCAGAGCTTGCTTCTGATAACCTCTTAACAAAGGACTATAATAACTGAAGGGCAAGGTTTTTTATATCCTTGTTAATCATACCTTTGGTAAATGACTTGAATGCCATTACTTCATTTAAAATAGATGGATGTTGAACAAACAAGTGAATGACTTTGGCTTTGGTCTCAATTTTCTCAACTGCTGTAAACCAGAAGAGAAAAGTAGAGATGAAAACCTCTCCACCTTCTCCCCACAAAAGCACATGCACATGTGTGCATTGCACATATCACATACTGTTCTGTGCACTCTGTTTCAGGATTAATATTAGTTGCCCGATTTCCATCTATTTGTAGCATTTAGAGTGCAAACTGTACTGTCTAAAATTAAGTCAATAAACAATGTTTATTAGGATTTGAGACCTAAGCCATTCCCTTTAGACTCCAGAAGCAGGCAGTCCTCCATTCTCATGCACTACTGCCTACTTCCAGAACTTGCAAAGCAACCTCTACATCTTCATAGTGAGAATGTAAGTGTTAGGGACTGCATAACCTGAAAAAATATATTAATTTTCAATTCTGCTGAGATTCTTGGAAAAGATGATGCAGCCTGGGATGCAACTGTCTTTACCATGGAGACCCTATTTCAGGAGCGTAGAGTGCCATTACAACACTAACTCAGCTCTTTGTATTAACACTCCCTCTCTCCCCCTCCCCTCCCCCTCTCTATTTATATAGGCTTTTATATCCTTGTTAATCATACCTTTGGTAAATGACTTGAATGCCATTACTTCATTTAAAATAGATAGATGTTGACCAAATAAGTGAGAGAGAGAGAGAGAGAGAGAGAGAGAGAGAGAGAGAGAGAGAGAGAGAGAGAGAGAAGTTGAAGTTGAAGTTGGTTAGCTGCGGGCTCAGTGATGATAAGAAGGCAATGCTGCCTGATGGAAAGAGCAGAGCAGGTGAGCTGTAACCAGTGCCTACTACTAACAAACTATGGCACAAGGGAAAAATGCCTAGGTGGGGTTCAGTTTGTCAAACAGAAACAAAATTACAAGTAACTAGGTAGGCTTATAGGTGGGCAACATGCTGTGGTTACAGAGCCACCGTACACACACGCATACACACACACACACTGCCTCCATCACCTGGCCAGATTGAGCCCTACACCCCTGCCTGCCTGTCTGCAGCAGTGCCACTGACTTGGGGCAGAAGTTGTTGTGGGGTAGAAGTTGGTTAGCTGTGGGCTCAGTGATGGTAAGAAGGCAATGTTGCCTGATGGACAGAGCAGAGCAGGTGAGCTGTAAGCAGTGCCTACTGCCCCATGCCTGTGACTGGCTCTACAAATCCTGCTACTGCATGAGCCAGCAGCATCTGCCCTTCATGTTTCTGCTGCTCATTGTCATGGGCATCTGTCTGGCACTGCTTGCTGTCTTCTTTGCCTTGGGGTTGGTATACGATGAGTCTCCCATTCCCACCTACTCTTCTGCTTGACCACCACCAGGGGATGCTGTGGGAAAGCAACTCTCCTGATCCAGTTCAGTAGCTCCCCCCTGGGCCTCATATCTGATGCATTCACTAATACTACTACATACTTAAACTCAAAGAAAGGGTGCCAAAATACAAGCTTGCTCAGGGTGCCATTTTCCCTAAGGTTAGCAATGGGCTTAGCAGTAGGAAGTTAAGTAACTCCATGCTGGTTGGCAGTGCTGTAGGGGTTCTGGCAGTGGAGTGGGGTTTCTGGAACTTGAAGCTGTACTACTTTTTATGAAAATAGTCCTTACTCTTAAGTATCTCAAAACTGCAAGTTTGTAAATCCTTCAACATGAGAGTTTAAATTAAAGCCAACAATTTAATTAAGAGTTACATATGGAGACAGAATTTCTCTATTGTCACTGCTCTTTGTAGTTGGCAGAGGTGGGAAACAGCAAGCAAATCCTAACACCTTGGTGAAGTAGTGGTAGGGAAGAAAACCAGAAGGTCAGAATTCGCAGAATAATTAATCTATTAAAGAGACATAGTGTTCCAAAGGTGCAAGTGGAGAGAGAGATCTTTATTTATGTATTTGAATATTGGCATATTTTTACAAATCTACTTCCCCCTTCATATTTTTTTTTCCTCTAGCAGTGTAGGTCAACATTTTTAAAAGAAATGCAATCCACTTAAAATGATGAAAGGCTCAGATGATACTTACTCCAAGAGGTGCCTATGTTCTACACACAATGCAGTTTTCCATGTGTGCAGTTGTACCTTGACTTGAACAACACTGAGCAGTTTGATGCCTATCATAGACTTAAGGCTAATTGGAATCAGAAACTGTGTGGCTCCAGTTCTCTTCTGTGAGTGGGTTTGATCTCAATAGTCATTGTGTGAGCATGCCTAATGTATATCTACAGCACTGGGATCAATGCAAAAAGTTAGTGGGATTTTTTCTCTGTTTTATCATTTCATGGAGGAGCAAGTGGAGACTTCTTCCCTTATCACCCCTTATACTATAGCCAAGTGTTTAGAGCACTCTAAAATGTGGGGGATTGTGGGGGGGGGGGGGGGGCTCAAAAGACTACCTAACTATGGTTGAGTTGACTTAATTGCCCATCTCTGCAGATTTTCAGGGGATGGGGGCAGAGGGGGTTAAACCAGGCTAAAAATGGTGGGACCAATCTAAGTTAGTTCACCTACTCGTATGAACTAAAAATTAAATGAGGGACAGGTTAACCCAATTCAACAAATGTCTATATGGGTTCAGAGCACAACCCTGGGCTAGGAAAGCCCAACTACTCACCCCAGCCCCGGGGCTGTGCTCTTCCTATCCCCTGACCAAAATATTTAGCCCCCTGATCCCTTCCCCCCACCCCTAGATAGACAACCCTGCCCTGCATCCCAGTGGTCCTGCTCCCCCCCACCAGACCTCCTAGTCCCTCCTGATCCTGCTTGCCCCTCCACTGACCGTGAGTTACCTACCAAGCTTCCCGTGAGGCTCCTGGCACTGATGAATGCCTGTACAAACCACTCCTGGTCTGTAATCACATGACTTAAAATATGATGGTTCAGTGAATGTTTGAATGCACCCTATAAACTATTCTAGGTTAGAGGTGCTTTCCTACGCTTTCTTATTAAGCTTGTTACAGAAAAAACTTCAACATTCATTGGAGGGTGGCTGGGGGAGAACTGAGTTCTGATCCTCAGTTCTAGGACCTCTGTGAGTGAATTGGTTAGCAGGTTCATTCCATTGCCATCAGGCTTCTACACAATGTTCACTCTAAAACTGTTATAAATACTGGAAAAAAAGTGAAAGTGAAAAATAAAATTTAAGCAGCAATAGTGGGTCAATAAATCATTTTCCTGTACCTTGCTAAGATTCCTCAGTCTTGAGCCATTTATTTTTAAAAAATGTGAAAAATGCATGCACACACATGGAATGAAAAAGATTTTTGCAGTTAGGGTATAGAAGTGTCTGTGGTTCTCTCTAACTGGATCCCTCTGTAGCAGCATTCTAGCTTTGGTGTGGGGACCATCCATGTTGTTTTTTTGCTTGTGTCTCAAATGTTGTCATGTTGCATCTAAATGTAATCAGAGGAGTTTCTTGTTCATGGCTGTAGTCTGATTACATTTAGATGCAACCTCACAACATCTGAGGCACAAACAATGACATGGATTGTCCCCACACCAGTGCTTGATTGCTCCTACAAAGACTTTAATTGCATAGGTGGTAACATGCTTAGCATGTTTACTCTCTCTCTATTATACAGAGAGAAAAGTATTTTTAGTGAAGTGCAGTCTAAGTATTAATCAGTTTAGACATGTTTTAATATATGGCTGATGCTGTGTTTTTTGTTGTCATTTGGGAAGGCATGAAGTTTCCATGGTATCGAGTTTCATAGGAAAGAGGCCTGTCATTAATTATCAAATTGTGTTCTCAAGTACATATAGCAGATGTTTTGGGGAAGGTTTTGCTTCCATAGCGTAAGAGGAGGGACAGCAGGGTCGCTATGCTAGCCCCTGTCGCCTCCTCTACTGTGCCAAGCTTCGGACTTGCACCCTCCTATTCTCGCCCACCACGACTTTGATGATATCTGTGTTTTTATAGGGAGGCTACCTCTCTTCCACTTGGCCACAGTTCTCCTGCTCCGGGTGTTCTGTATCTCTAAGCCTTATGGGCCTTCTCTGTACTGCTGCCCCTCTCACTGGGGCTCTCCACACCCACACTGGGGCTCCTCCATAATGCCGCCCCTCTCCTGGGGCTCTCCGCGCCCCCACTGGGGCCTTCTCTGTAGTGCTGCCCTCTCACCGGGCTCTTCCCTCTGCTGCAAGTTTGCCCCCTCTCACCAGGCTCTTCCCTCTGCTGCAAGGTTGCCCCCTCTCACCGGGCTCTCCTCTGCAGTGCCACCCCTCACCGGGCTCTGCTCCACAAGTCTGCCCTCTCTCAGGGTTCTGCTCTGCAAGGCTGCCCTCTCTCAGGGCTCTACTCTGGAGCTGGGGTCTGTACACCCCAAATTCCATGCCCTCACTGGGGCTGGGGTCCTCACTATACCGTGAGTCCCCTATGAGGCCTCCTCCATCCCCTTATAGCCTCACCCAAACCACCAGTGTAAGTAAACTGCAACATAAACACAAGCCCCTGGGCTAAAAAGCAAACATAAGCCTCCAGTTAAACTGCACTCAGGCCTACCAGAGTTCTTTGTCACCCAATGGTGACCAACTCTGCTCTAGCATCCCAGCTCTGCTTCTTTTCTTTCTGGCAGGGAGCTCCTTCTGCCTTGGCTGCTGGTAGGGAACCCACCACCTGGCCTCCTGCCTGTGGTTTATATAGGCCAGGCCCTGCCCCTTCTTTCAGCCAGCTAGGCAGGTGTAACCCATTAGCCCCCTTTTGTTGCCTTGGCAACCGGCACCTGAGGAGCCTTCCTGGCTCTCACAGTAGCCAGCACCTTAGTGTCCTGTTACACATAGCATGGGCCAGAACTCTCTGGGCATGTCCATATGTGTGTATATGTTTGGTTCCCCGGGGACAAGTAGCAACAGCGCACCTTGCACCACTGCGTCTTGTTCCCAGGCAATGCCTGTGCCACATGTTTGCAGCGCCATGTACCATGTGACCACGCTTGTCTGGACATGCCCTTTCCGTCCTTGTTTGTTGCTCTCCTCTAAGATCTTCTGCAATGTACTATAAGTGACTTTATTTTGTATTTTCAGTATTTCCATGGACATAAATTCCAATGATTTATTCCTAAATTGATATGTTAAAATTATGAAAAAGTCAGATCAAACTATTTATCCATTTCCCTTTGCATTGAGTGTGCTATTTTTTCAGAAAACTGTTGCCCAGGTGCTTTCTGAGAAAAGAAGGACCAAATTATCTAATCTAGTTGTAACTTTTCTGCGCATTTCCACCTGCACTTCAACAAAATGGATTCTACTTATTTCTGTGAATGTGATTGGTTCAAAGGGACTTGACTTAGTAAACAAATTTCATTCTTTGCAACCAAATTTGTTTGAGAATTTTAAAGAGGAAGAATCTAGGAACATCAGCAATAGTAGAATTACAATGACTTATGATTCAATTATAATGCTTTAAATATGCTTCAGAGTATATTTATGTTCGGTAGTCATTGAGGTTTTTAATATCAGTCCCATGATTAAAATGTAGTTTCTCCTGGAGTTTATATGGCTCTGAGTTGTGCCCTGACCCCATCTGAGTTATTTAAGCAACGATTTCCCTTTCATCCAGTTCCTTAGCCAGCTAGGTTAATAGAAGATAGTGATGGGGAAGGGCTAATCTTTGTCTCTTGCAAAATATGAAATCACGTAATCCACACTCAACCAAAACCTTTAATTTATTCTCAAAGAGAGATTGCTTGAATAAGGATGGCTAGAATGGCTTCTAACCTTATATAACCTATTATAACATAGAAAACTTTACTTAAATAACCTGCAACAGTTTGGGTTGAAGGAAGAAAAAACTTACATTGTGGAAGAATGTAACTTTCAACTCTCCTGAGGGGGGAGGAAGAGTTGCTGTGCATTACTTGTTGAGATTATCTCTCTAGAAGTATACAAAGGTAGATGTTACAAGTGAGCCTAATTACTAATTTGAAACAAGAATGAAACAGTGTTAAAGTTTTTTGCTTCACTTCTACAACTATAAGATGAGTCAGACATAACTGTTATACTAAGTTTTACAGGTTTCTGATGATACCAATATAAGCTGCTTAAATGTGTCAAAATCAGGGGCAGGCAAAGTCTGGTCTTTGGGCTGGATTGGGCCTGCAGTGGACTCCATTTCCTAGCAGCCCCTGCCTGAATTGCTGTGGCTGGTTTCCATGGAGCCAGGGCAGAGCTGTAATCTGCTGATTGCATGCCCCACACAGGGGTGGGCAGGCAGCAGATCATGGCACTGCCCCAGCTCCAGACCAGGCTGTCACCACTGCAAAATCCCAGCTCTGGAGTAGTTCCCTACCCAGCTGTGCACCCTGCCAGCGCTGTTGGGGCCGGTCTTCATGGAAATCCTGGCCCTGTGCTGTCACAGTCCCACTGCTACTGGGTTCTCCATGAAAACCGCCTGCAGCAACATGGGTAGGGGCTGCTGGAAAATGAAGTCCAGTTGCCAGCCAAATCAGACATTTTTCCCACCCCTGGTTTAAACCCTTATTTTCACCCCTATCTAACAGAATATGGTACAATCCAAATTTAGAAATATGGTAGTTATGTTTGCTAAGATGTCATAACACCTTGTCACCAAATGAAAACTGGCAAGAACAAGTTTCTTTGCATTCTGAAGAGAGTACTTTCCTGACTAAGGCTCACTTGATCTTTTTTTGCTTTGATATGGGGATGAAAAAAGATCCTAAAGATATAGAAGAAAACTATGATGGAAGTACCATCATAACTCATGTTATGATGATTCACATAGAAATGTGGTATGTGATGTATCATCATTGGCAACCATTGCTCAGCACTAAAACAGCTTTGGTATTGCAGCAGAGAACTGAGCTACATTGGCAGAGCTGTTCAGGCATATCACTGTGTTGTGGATAAACACAGGACTTTAATTTCAAGGGTTGACATTCTGTCAATTTTCACCAATACTAATTCACTTACAAACATTGTATCCTCTGAAAGTGGAACAGAAATTTAGAATTTGTGATTTAGCAATTTCCTGTCCTTGGACCATGGAAAATATAGACAAACAGTAAATTCAAATGAGGCAGCTTACTTACTGTAAGAACTGTTCAGAACTGCATTTTGTTGGAACCTGCTTTGGTGTGCACCTTTCCCCAGTGAAGTTGTTTCAGTATGTAAATCTTGTTGCCAGGGCTCTAATTTATTTTATGTGCGTGGTTACGTTTTACTGTTCTGAAAACTTCCTTTGAAGGTAACACACAAAGTAATCTTCTCTACAAAATACAGGTCTTCATTGTAAATTTGAATGGGTTCTTTTTTGTGCACTATAGAAGTTATACATCAAATGAAAGCTTAAAAGCATGCTGTAAAATGTATTAAACTCTTCAGTTTTAGTTGCCACTTAGATTTAGAGACACACAAAATACTGAAATTCAAATTGAACTTGTCTATGTGAAATATATAACACTCTGATATATTCAGATTCTGATAACAAATTTGTCAGGGAGAGGGAAACAATTCCAGAAGATGAATACTTGTAATAGTCCAAGGGGAGTACATGAAACATGGTCTACAAAGGTGGTGGTGGTGTGGTTATGCTAGTGAAGATGGTAGGGCATGTTGGAAAGGAAGTGGGAAATGATTTGGCAGTTTAGGTGCTACTGTACATGTAAATGCTTCCATGGTTCTGGCAAAACCTATACTAAACCCCGGCATATCTGACGTAGTGTACAATACTGCTAATAGTAACTATTACAGTAAAATAACACTGGATTTTATGTTCTCTGCATTTTCTATTTTTTGCATGGCTGTACCATGCTGTACCAATGCTTCATTGGTCGAGGGATGTACAATATGAAATGTGGTGATAGCCAAATAGAAATGAGAGAGGGAAAATCATAGGAAAATGAAGGCTGGAAGGGACCTCAGGTCATCTAGTCCAACCAACTCCTTGAAATAGGATCACTCGTATCCAAACCATTCTATACGAATTCTTGCCTAACCTGCTGCTAAAATGATACAATCAATCCTGTCACAGAGCCACAAAGCACAGCATCCTAACCCACCAGAGGTGAAGCAGGGGGACAATGGCAGCCAGTGTCCCGCTACTGCAAAGGTTGTTAAAATATGCAGACAAGACCCAAGGAAGAGAGCTGAGCCACCTGCTACTGAAGGAGGCAAAACCCCTTACAGTCCATACACAATCTGACCATGAGGTAAAATTCCCTCCTGACCCCAAATATGGCAAATACTGATTTTAAAAAAAATGCTAAAACAACAAAGATTTGGGTTAAAACCTAAGCTTAACACACATCTCCACTCACTTGTATGTCTTCCACAAGTTTCTCCTTCCTATTATTTCAGCTGTTTTTCCTTTGCATCAGACTAAGCCATTTGCACCTTTGGAACACTATGTCTCTTTAATAGAGAAATTATTCTGCGAGTTCTGACCTTCTGGTTTTCTTCCCTACCACTACTTCACCAAGGTGTTAGGATTTGCTTGCTGTTTCCCACCTCTGCCAACTACAAAGAGCAGTGACAATAGAGAAATTCTGTCTCCATATGTAACTCTTAATTAAATTGTTGGCTTTAATTTAAACTCTCATGTTGAAGGATTTACAAACTTGCAGTTTTGAGATACTTAAGAGTAAGGACTATTTTCATAAAAAGTAGTACAGCTTCAAGTTCCAGAAACCCCACTCCACTGCCAGAACCCCTACAGCACTGCCAACCAGCATGGAGTTACTTAACTTCCTACTGCTAAGCCCGTTGCTAACCTTAGGGAAAATGGCACCCTGAGCAAGCTTATATTTTGGCACCCTTTCTTTGAGTTTAAGTATGTAGTAGTATTAGTGAATGCATCAGATATGAGGCCCAGGGGGGAGCTACTGAACTGGATCAGGAGAGTTGCTTTCCCACAGCATCCCCTGGTGGTGGTCAAGCAGAAGAGTAGGTGGGAATGGGAGACTCATCGTATACCAACCCCAAGGCAAAGAAGACAGCAAGCAGCGCCAGACAGGTGCCCATGACAATGAGCAGCAGAAACATGAAAGGCAGATGCTGCTGGCTCATGCAGTAGCAGGATTTGTGGAGCCAGTCACAGGCATGGGGCAGTAGGCACTGCTTACAGCTCACCTGCTCTGCTCTGTCCATCAGGCAACATTGCCTTCTTACCATCACTGAGCCCACAGCTAACCAACTTCTACCCCGCAACAACTTCTGCCCCCAAGTCAGTGGCACTGCTGCAGACAGGCAGGCAGGGGTGTAGGGCTCAATCTGGCCGGGTGATGGAGGCAGTGTGTGTGTGTGTGTGTGTGTGTGTGTGTGTGTGTGTGTGTGTGTGTGTGTGTGTGTGTGTGTGTGTGTGTGTGTGTGTGTGCTGGCTCTGTAAGCACAGCATGTTGCCCTATAAGCCTACCTAGTTACTTGTAATTTTGTTTCTGTTTGACAAACTGAACCCCACCTAGGCATTTTTCCCTTGTGCCATAGTTTGAACTATTAATATCAATCAATTACTTACTGATGGCATTTACCTTGGAGTTTACCTGGTAGATGATAGATTGTTGGGTTTCCTGAGTAAAACAACATAACTGATCTGGCAAAAGAAAGAGCGTTCATATTACTTTTACAAGCTTTTGGGAGAAGAAACCTGGAGTGAGAGAATGCTTCCCAGGACAGGGCCACTGGAGAAGAGTTGAGCATTGTAATGGTGTAATGTTAACTAAGCCTATTTAATGTTAATATTTTGGAGCGTACCCTCTTATCCAATCTTCCACACCCTATTAATTCCAGGGTTCTTGTTTATGATATAATAAATATTAACTTGCTTCACAATCACTAAATTTTCATGACTGCTATGGCATTAATAAAATGTAAAAGTACCTCAATGATGTCTCTAGTCTAGTTGCTAGAACACATTAATTTAACTCTCTCATCTATGTACATTTAAGTACTTTATACATAGTGGGATAGCTTAAGTGTATGATTAGGGCACCTAGGATTGTGCCTCGGCTTCCAGTTGATAAACTTGTCAGCTGGGAGTCATGTATTTAACGTCTATAAGAGGCATAATTTGAACCTGAGTACCACAGCAAGTAAATGCAGTAATCATGAAGCTATTTTTAAGGCAGTGATTCTCAACCAGGGTGTCTTGAGACAGGGTTCCAGACATTGTTAGCAATGTTAGGTGTGCAACAAAAGTCGCATGATAAACTCAGAGTTTCAAATAGAAATCTGTATTGTCAAAACCATTCTGACTGTTGTGGTCTATGTTCTTTGTACCAGAAGACTCACTCAATTTCATATATCTATAATAATAGGCTTATTCTGCCTGTCTGGAGCATTCTGGAGCTGTCCTGGCAGCCAATCACAATGCTTACTGAAAAACCAGAGTGCTCCGACAGACAGAATAAGCGTGTTATTATTATTGATCCTGAGGCATTTCAAACAGTTATAAAGGCAAGTCACAGCTAGAATGAAGCACTGGGACCCCTGCTGGGGAGGAGGCAGGCTCCGTCAAAGGAAAAAAAAAGCAGTGAAAGGACTAATCTTTTTTCCTGGAGCCTGCCCACCTCCCGCAGGTGGGGAGTAAGCTGCCAGCAGGCCCTGAGCTGTGGGGGGCCCTGGTGCTTTCCTCCATGGCAGTGGCATCCCCCAGAACCGCCTGGGTGGGGTGCCAGTGGGAGGTGCCAGCGGGCGGGTGCCACCACTGCAGAGGAAAGCACCCTGCAGCACAGGGCCAGTGCATCCCACTGGCAGCTCATGCCCTAGCCATGGGAGATGGCTTCCCTGAGCATGCCCGGGCTTCCAGTACCTGTGCAGCATCCCTGCCACTTTCTCTGGATAGGGCCCTTGTACACATGAGGAATATCACTTTAATTTGTTATATAGCAAACTAAAATACATGGTGTGACGTTGGGCGTCCCACGTCCAGTATCACCCGCCCCTGGGTAGCCCCTCCCCTCGTCTCGCCTGCCACGACTTTGCTGTTAGGTGTGATGTGTAGGAGGGTTGCAGTAGAGCTCTTTTACCCGAGGGGCTCCCCGGTGCAGGTGTACTCACGGTTGCCACTTTGGTTGTTCCACGGGGCTCCGCCATCCCTACACCCCGTCCACTCGCCAACCGGTCACTTGCTGTAGGATGGTGTCCTGCGATGCTCTGCAGGCTTGCTTGCTGGTGGTATCTTCCTCTGATCTAGAAATAACACTCTGCCAGGATGGGGAATCTTCCTGGACTGACGTCCTGGACCCAGCAGCCACTAGGGACCACTTCAACCGTCCCTGTCCCCGTCTCACTTAGGGGTGGTGATAATTGGTGCGGGGTGCCTCGCTGCTCACCTGGCGTCTCCCTTCCTAAGAGGGATCCTGGCTCCTCTTCAATTCCTACCTGAAGTAGGGCAGGGAGCTTCCTGCTACTTGCTTCCTGCAGAGGCTTAGAGCCTACTCTTGACTCTGCCAGAGGCTGTACTGCTGCAGAGCCACCTAGGTGAGGCTCTCTCACTGGGGAAGCTGCAGCACAATGGACTTGCTGCTCGTCTCCTCTCTCTCTCTCTGGCTTCCCCCCCCCTCCCCCACGGGGTTTGCTGGGGCTTTTAAATTTTCCTGCGGCGACCGCTGCGGTCGCCACGATTGGCTCAGCTGTTTAAACAGCCGGCGTAATGACGGCTCGCGCAGCTGTAATGGCGGCTGCAGCTGCTGCCACGGTCCCAGCTCCGACGCTGCCGTCCCTCCCGGGGGTAAGTAACCTGGCCCGGGGTTCTGTTTAGGGGCTGTCGCTGCCCCCCAATCCTCCCTGTCTTTTGTCTGTGCCCATGATGGCGGCATGCCACCGTCACACATGGGATGTGTTTTAATTTGCTACATAAAAAGTCATTTAAATTTAAATACACTGCTGAACATGTACACTGTTATGAAATTTAATCGTAACATGCCACCGAATGGGTACATGGTCAGACTTTTAACAAAATATGTATTTATATTCTTAAGCCTGTGTTTACACATGGACAGCTTTATGTAGCCTTTTCAGGGGTGAGAAGTTTTGGTTCCATTAAAGTATTCAGTTAAAGGATAACTACAAATCCTGTATTTAAAGAAATACTTTTGCAGTACAAATTTAATCACAAATGTTTTGTGGGTTTCAGCTAGTTTTATTTATTTGTAGTAAAAAATCAAATTAAAACTAACAGCTGATATATTTTCTGAGGGTTCTTGAGTCTAAAAAGGTGGAGAACCACTGGGTACACATCATTGCCCAGAAAGTCTGTTTTGGAATTAGGTTTAGGCCAAGAAGAAGCATTTTTAGAGTATTTGTTAAGTCAACAAGGTTTGCACGTGTGAGTAACAAGTAGAAGGAAGTACCCAATTCTTTGAGAAGGAAGTGCCCTTCTCCTTGGCGCTTCCTATTAGCTAGTTAAGACATATCCTCATTCAGCGTGTTTGATGTCTTCTGTGAATCCTTTTCTTAGACAAAACATTGGACAAATGAGATTGCTGTGCTCTCGTTTTATGTCTACTCCTAATGACAATAAGTGGCAGCTAAACATTTAACTCAGCATTTAACTCAGTCCTGTTTCCTTCAGGGGTTAGCTGCCTGGTTCAGCTTTTACTTATAGTTTAGGACCAAACACACACAATGCTTATCATGGAGCACCTGATATGTACTTAAGTACCTTTCCCCTCATGCCCCCACCCTTTAATAGAACATAATTTCTCCATTTGCCCATGCCCTTAGATACTTGCGTCTTGCCAGGCCTTCTATGGAGTGTCTAACTCAAGGCAATGGTCAACTTTTGTGGCATTTAAATCCCTTTATGGATTGATTCTGAAGGTGCTGGAGTGCTATCTTTTAAAGTAACCAGAAAAAAAAATCATGTGAACTGGAAGAAAAAAAAGTGTGATTGTCCAAAGTGCCAATGGGTTTTTTAGCAACTGTTTCAGGATTCTTCTCCTTGGAAGTTTTGGGTATTTACTTTCTCAGTTTTCAAATGGTAGAAAAAACTGTCTATTTCATCTTGCATATGGTAGATTTTTTTCTGCAGTGGAAATTGATCATCTGTAACATTTAGTGTGTTTGTACCACAGATATACTGTGGTGCCTTTTTTCCAATTGTGTTTTGATATCTTAGTTAGCTTTATGTTCTGGTTTTAAACATCATGTCTACCTCAACGCTTCAGTAATATCAAGCTTTCATACACTCCCACTCATCTAGCTTTGCATAAAAAGCTGAAAGGCTTTTCTTTCATCCCCACTAGTATCTTTAATCTAGGCTTTCCAAAGCAAAGTAAACAGCTATTGAAATTAATATTGCTGATATGATAATAGTGTAAAACACACCATTTTTTTCCATTTCCTTACATGTTCTGTTATGACCTCCTTAAAGTGCTTCCACATACAAACTTTCCCCTGTTAAGTAGCAAAAATACTTGATTTTATTTCCTTTTCTAATTACCTTACTTTTTTAAATAGTACAAGTAATTAATATTGGACAAATCAGCTTTCATTTATATAACTGTCATTCACAAATTTTTATTTCAGAAAACAGAGTAGGAATCCATGAATCAATCCATGAAACAATTGTCCACATTTCATAAATGGCAGAACATGAAGTAAAGTAGATTTATATTAGATCTCAGGAAAAATTTCCTTACTGGTAGAAGAAAGAGGCAGTGGAATTGACTGTTTAAGGAAGGGGCAGAATCTCCTATACTGGAGGTTTTTAAGCAGAGTCTAGATAAGCATTGGCCAGGAAAGATTTAGGAACAACATTACTACATTTGTGTGAGGAATTGGGTGAGATGATACTTGAGGTTCTTTTCAATTCTATGATTCTACGAATAAATGACTCAAGTGCTAACAAAATCAGTAGTTTTATTTTTAAATAGTTTCTGTTATTAACAGCACTCTCTTCAACTTACACATTTCCATTGATAGCTACATAGTTTCATCATTTCATAGTAGTTAGGGTCAGGAGGGACCTGAACAGATCATCTAGCCTGAACCCTTGCCACAGGCAGGAATGAATGCTGGGTTCACAAGGCCCAGACAGGTGATCATCCAACCTCCTCTTGAATTTGCCCAAGGTAGGGGTGAGGACCACTTCCCTGGGAAGTTGGTTCCAGATTTTGGCCACCCTAACTGTAAAATATTGTCTTCTGATCTCTAACCTAAACCTATTTTCCATCAGCTTATGACCATTGATCCTTGTCACCTCAGGTGGTGCTGGGGAGAAAAGGGTTCTGCCTATTTGCTGTTGATCCCTGCTGATGAGCTTGTAGGCAGCCACCAGGTCCCCCCTCAGCCTCCTCTTGCTGAGGCTGAACAGGTTCAGGTCCTTCAGTCTCTCCTCATACGGCCTGTCCTGCTGCCTTCTCACCAAGCAGGTGGCTCTCCTCTGAACCCTCTCCAGGCTGGCCACATCCCTTTTGAAGTGCGGCACCCAGTACTGGATGCAATACTCCAACTGCGGCCTGACCAAAGTCGCATAGAGGAGGAGTATCACTTCTCTGAACCGGGTTGAGATGCACCTTTGGATGCATGACAAGGTATGGCTGGCTTTGCTGGCTGCAGTCTGGCATTGGCGGCTCATGTTCATCTTGGAGTCAATAATGACTCCAAGATCCCTTTCCACCTCTGTGCTTTCAAGAACGGAACTCCCCAACCCAACCTGTATGTATGCTGTGGATTTCTTCTCCCAAGATGCAGCATCCTGCATTTATCTACGTTGAACCTCATCCTATTCTCATCTGCCCACTTTTGTAGTCCATCTAAATCTAGTTGCAGCCTCTCTCTCCCTTCAAGTGTGTCCACCTCGCCCCACATCTTAGTGTCATCAGCAAACTTGGACAGAATGCTTTCCACCCCCTCGTCCAAGTTGCTTCCACATACCATCAGACCAGTCCAAATATTCTGGAATTATTCTCTGCAGGAAGGATGCATTATCTAGAAAATATGTGGTATCTTTTGATATAAAAGTAAAATTGTCAAGTGTAAGGATGACCTCCATAATCATACTAGGCCTGTTATTTATCGACACATCATTTCTGTTCCCACCTCCAAGACTTTTCCATTAATCCTTAAGGGTGTGCCAAAACCCTAGTGATTCTGTTCATTTTAACCTCACCTGATCTTGAAAGTATCTATAACATTAGTTATGAGCAAATGCCAGAAGTCTTCCCTGTGCACTATTCCCTGAGCAGTAGTTACTGTTCCATGTATAGGCTAATATGGCTTTGTTAGGTCATTAATTAAGTATGTGCTGGATGAATGAACTGTAAAGTGGATAGAAAACTGGCTGGAGCATCAGGCTGAGAGAGTGGTAATAAGTGGCTCAATGTCTATTTGGCAGCTGGTATGAAGTGGAGTGGCCCAGGGGTCAGACTTGGGGCTGGTTTTGTTCAAAGTCTTCATCAATGATCTGAAAGATGGCAGAGAGCGCACCCTCAGCAAGTTTGCAGATGACATCAAGTTGAGGGGAGTAGTAGATATACTGGAGGATAGGGCTGGGATTCAGAATGACCTAGACAAATTGAAGGATTGGGCCAAAAGAAATGTCATGACGTTCAACAAGGACAAGTGCAAAATCCTGCACTTATAATGGAACAACCCCAGCACCAGTAGAGTTTGGGAGCTGATTGGCTGGGTAGTAGTGTGTAAAGCTGCGGTTGCTGATTCAATTCAGCGGAGATTTGGCCCAATTTAGCAGCCGAATCTCCAAATCCAAATTGAATCAGGAGACCCTTTAATCTTTCCAAATTGAATCAGAACCCTCTGAATCAATTTGGAGAGACTCAGAGAGATTAGATAATTCAGACATAGACACAGCTTTAACTGTTTTTTTCTACATACTATCAAGGGACTCGTTACGTAGCCCCAAGAGTCTTTGCTTCTCCAGCCCCACTCTCAGTCTCTGGGTAGAAGCTGTCACCTCCTTTTTTTTTTTTCATATATATATATTGTTTATAACAACATAGGACCTCAGCCTGCTGGCTGCCATCAGTGATGAGTCCCAACCAGAGGTCCACACACCCACGTCCTTTCCTGCCATGATTTGATGTCTATGGGAGTGGAATTCTGTACCTGGGCATGTAGTTCCAGTTGGTCGTCATCCACCGTCTTATGTTCATGAGGACTCCACCATCCCCTACACCCTCGCCCGTTCCACCGGCTAGTGAATCGTCTTCTCGTCACCGGTCTGGCTAGTGTATTCTCACTCGGGGCATCCATCTTTATATATTACAGAAAAAAAAAACAACCCACGCTCCTGGCCTGGGTTTTTGTTCCCCTGGCTTTTTTTGACAAACAAGGAAAAAAAATACTCGGTGAAGTCACTTTCTCCTCCACCTTGTACAAGTCTTTACGGTACCTTTTTATGAGCCTCCTATTGGGGTCATTACGGCCCTCTCACCCCACCGGGTATACCATTAATAATTTGTCCTTGCCCCCTCTTTGGTCTTTATGGTACCTTTTCTCTGGAGTGCCTTCCTATTAGGGTCTTTATGGTAATTTACCCTGCTGTGCTCTTCAGTTTGTCAGCTGGATCGTAGTCAGTTTCTTGAGCTGCTCCTTCACCAATCCTTCATCTAGGCTTTCTCTGGGGAGCTGCTTCTCTGCAAGAGCCTCCTGCCTGTTTCCCAGGTTGCTCTCAGGCTTTCCCACAGCATTGCTCGACCTGGCTCTTCTCCTTCCGGTCCTGCGCTCCCTGCTCCTGCCTGCTCCGGTCTCCTCTTTATATTGAGGTTTGAATTCCCGGACCCTCCCCTCCAGAAACACCTGGGTAAGGAGGATTTCTGCCAGGCTCTTTGGGGCTTTGGGGCTGGGGCAGCTGCTTCTATCTTTGACCAGTGCTCCTTTGCCCCCTGTGGCTCTCTCTCTTTCTCTCACACATACCTCAAGGTACATAGAATGCTGTGATGGTGAGGTGGATGGAGTGTCCCCCATGGGAGCATGGGGGGTCCCCAGTGTGCTTGGCAGTGGACTTGGAAATGGACCAGAAGTACTTCCGGTCCACTTCTGGGTCCACCATGGAGCACGGCGGGGACCCTCCTACCCCTCAGCTTGGCAACTGGTGCCTCCTGGGTCTTGGGGGGGCACCTGGGGTCCCCCTGTGGCTGATCATGACCCCATAATTCTGGTCCACTTCTGGGTCTGCTGCCGAGCATGCAGGGGGCTTACTGCACTAGGTACCTTGAGGTATGTAGAAAAAAAACATTTAAATCTGTACCTTTGGCCAAATCACTGATTCTCTGAATCAGCATCAACTCTTCAGGTTCAGATTCAGCCAAATCAAATCAGGACAGTGATCCAAATCAACTAATCAAATCATTATCCCCCAGTTTGGACTAAATACGAATCTGAATTGAATACAACCCATTTCGCACACCACTACTGGGCAGCAGCTCTGCAGAAAAGCACCTGGGGGTTACAGTGGACAGTAAGATGAATATGAGCCAGCAGTGTGCCCTTGTTGCCAAGAAGGCTAATGGCATACTGGGCTGCATTGGTAGGTGTGTTGCCAGTAGGTCAAGGGACGTGATTATTCCCCTCTATTCAGCACTGGTTGGGGCCACATCTAGAGTCCTGTGTTCAGTTTTGGGTCCTCCACTACAGAAAGGATGAAGGACAAATTCGAGAGAGCCCAGTGCAGGGTAACAAAAATAGTGAGGGGGCTGGAGGACATGACTTATGAGAAAAGTCTGTGGGAACCAGGCTTATTTATTCTATAAAAGAGGAGACTTAACAGCAGACTTCAACTACCTGAAAGGGGGTTGGAAAGAGGATGAAGCTAGACTGTTCTCAGTGGTGGAGGATGACAGAAGAAGGAGCAATGGTCTCAAGTTGCAGCAAGCAAAGTTTAGGTCAGATATTAGGAAGAATTTTCTCTTGGAGGGTAGTAAAATACTGTAACAAGTTACCCAGAGAGGTGGCAGAAGTGCCATCCTTGGAGGTTTTCAAAACCCAGCTAGGCAAAGCTCTGGCTGAGATGATCTAATTGGGGATGGTTCTGCTTTGAGCAAGGGGTTGGATTAAATGACCTCCTGAGGTCCCTTCTAACCCTAACTTTCTATGATTAGGTTTTTCATTCAAATGCATTTCCTCTGATAACCTCACTCTGTTCCCACTTCACTGTCATTTTCCATTCCTTAAATGGCTGGTTTCATTTATGTAGAATTAAACACAAAACTTTTTTCTCCTCTGTTATTTAGCTTAAGTCATGTCTGCGTCTTTCTCAGACCTGAAGAAAGGAACTGGATAGTGTGTGTCATCTGACCTGTGAGGATCCCTGTGGTCTTTGTTTGGCCTGAGCTTGACACCCCTGTTCTAAACTTTCATTTGTCCCAGTTACTCCACCCTATCTGCTGTTACATCTCCTGCCTTGTGTCATTGCTGCCTTTGTAATTATTCTTAATTTCTGTCTCTTTCCCTCAAAATAAAAAAAAAATATGGTTATTGTCTCTACCATCTCTACCATCTTTGGACACTATTCTCTCCATCTACTCTTATGGTCTTTCATGTCTAATCTGTTTGAATTTGCTATTTCACAGCTGAGGTCTAAAGTTGACTCTTTAATTCCATTCTAGATCCTGTCCCATCCAACTTTTACTCTTCATACTAACCTGAAACTCTTTTTGCCCAAGTCTCTTTCCTAACTAGCAGCAGCTGCAATTGTGAGATCCCCTTGTGCCATATCGCTAGTGCAGGGGGAGCCCTGGCAAGTGGCATGCTTGGTTCCCTGCTGAGAGTCCATGCCAAATGACCAGAGTTAGCTTCCCCCTGCCTAGTATGTTCCCCCAGCTGGAAACTCTGACCATCTGACCAGGGCTTCCAGCTGTGGGAACATGCTGGACAGTCCTCTAGTGGGGAGTGCTGATCAGCTGATGGTGTTCCCAGCCACAGGAGCACACAGGAGTCTAAAAAGGCACTGTTTATACATTCAACTAAATGTGTGATAGGAACCGCCCAGAAAGTTATTACAAATATATTGTGTAATATCTTTGGGGGCTTATTCCTTCTTTTATCACATTATTAATTGATTGAACATGTGGCCAAGTCACTATTTAAGTTGTGATTAACCAGTTAATCATGCCAGGGCCCTAGTAACATCTGCCAGGAGCCCTAGTCATTCTTTTGACCATGTAAACTTTCTCTCAGCCTTCTATTGGTTGGCTCACCCATCTCTTTGTATGAAGTATAAATCCTCTTTCAGGGTTATTCATGATGATCTATTCTCTACCTGCCTTCTTTCACTTAGTATTAAGAGGGCAATTATTGCCTCCAGCTAACGCTGACAAACTCTAATGATGCATTCTACCATTTTGCTTGAGGGTAGCTTTTGAGAATCCCTTTTTACTTAAGAGTGGCTCTGTACAAACACCTGCAAAGCCACTTCATTGTGTTGTCATCTCTCTCATTAAAATCTCCTTTGTCATGCCTATATTAAAAAAATAGAACAAATAAAACATCAACAAAAAAGCAACAACAGTTAAACACTGCTGGCTGATTGATGATGTCTCATTATCTCTTTCCCAGCCTGTTGCCTCTTGTCTTACACTTGCATTCTAAGCTCTTTGGGGCACAAGATACCATTTTCTTTTTGTGCAGTGCCTCACACAGCAAGGTCTTAGCCTATGACTAATACAGTTTACAGATGCTATGATAATATAAACAGAAAATATAAATACACCTCATGTATGGTGTGTAGTGAGTAGTTGCTAATGAGTAGTTGGTAATGTATGTAAATTTTACTATCACAGTTGTTCCTTAGATACTGCAGTTCTCAATGAAAAAAAGAAATAGTATTTACTGGATCAACTCCTTTGATAAACATACACAATTAAATATCTATTAAGACTACAGAGTGCTTAACATAGTGCCAGTCATTTCCCTTTTCTGGGTGAAATGCATGCTGTTTTTGAACTCCAGCATATCATATTTCAATTCCAGCTAAATTTTTATTCTTGAAACTTAAAATGAGTAATTACAAAAGCTGTTGTCTTATAAGAATTTCAAAGTAGAGAAACACAGCTTCATTGAGATACAGTTAACTGAGGCTATTTGAAATCACTTCAACAGAGGCACCTTTTTTCGTATTTAAAAGTAATTACTAGGTTGTTGCTATAGTGATTGCTAAAAGTATTATGCACCATTTGCAGTGTAACTGACTGTGGGTCATACAAATGATACAGATGTTCTTAAGCTCAGTTTTAAAAATCAGTTAAAATGCCCATTTTGCTCACAAGTTCTATATATAAACAATGTTCTCTATATTTTGAGACTATTACAGCTTAATCCACTTTATATGTAATGGGTGGTTAATTGTTCCTCAAACTCTTCCTTATGAATATGGAAAACATTTAACAACTGTAGTAAGATACAGTAACCACATAAAATATTATTAGATGTATCAATAGAGGATTAACTTAATGAGACTGAAACACATAATTTGGTCATAAGCAATAGCATCATTATTCTTTCTTTTTTAATGTTACCTTTTTTAATTTTAAAACAAAGCCAAAACATAACCTTAAATGCATTCCTCCCATCACACATATCCTCTCCCCTATTTTTCTAAACTTTCACTCATAAATTAATAACAGAGATGTGTTTTGCTCATTGTTAAGTGACATTGATATCAACTGAGTATGGTATTCATTTTTTTTTTTCCTTCTCATTGGACATGACTACATGGGCTGGTATTATGCATGAATAAACTCTGGAGCTTATTGTTCCTGAGCACTCCATTTGAACATGCACCCAAGAGCAATTAACTCTGGAGCAATAAACTCTGGAGTTTATTCATATACAGCAGCCCCAGCTGGCAGAGTGCTCTGAGGGTCAGCTTGCCAGCCCAGAGCTGCTTCCCCCAGTTCAACGTGCTGTGGAGAGGCTGGCTGGGGCACAAGAGAGCTTCAGTGTGGGGGCTAGCCATCAGGTACCCCCACACTGAAACACTCTCATGTCCCAGCCAGCTGGGGAAGTGTTTACATGTGCTCTGCTGCAGAGTTTTATTTTTTACTCCACAGCAGGATACTACCTGTAAATACAGAGTAAATTAGCTTACTCCAGCATAATAGAAGCACACATGTAGACACAGAGATGTTTAGTGCTCAGCTAATTAATCAACTGCACAGTAAACATCTTGTGTAGATGTGCCCATTCAGATCTATTTTAGTGCAGAGTAAATACAGGTGGCAGGGACAGCACCCGTAACAATATTGTTCCAGTACCAAAGTCTTGGATGATGCCAAGAATGATCTCCTAAGTGTAATGAGTGTTTCATTTTTTTAAAATGCTGTAGCATGAGCCTGACATCCAGGAAATGAAATCAACTGTTTTTGCAGGTCTAGGGCAAGGCATCAGAAACTACCTGCTTCCAGGTTAAGGCATTAAGAATGCTCACCCATTCTAAATAATAGGGAAAGACTATAACAAATGTCATACAGCACCTACTATATCAAGTCACAAGCTTGCCAATATCCTTACATAGAATAGAACTGAAAGATAAAGCAGTTACTTGATTTCATATCCAACCAGCTTTAAGCCCTGTATAAATATACCATTGCAATATGCCAGGGTTTATTGCATGGAGCAATAAACATCCCTAGTGTGTTCCTTGGTGGACCAGCATCCTATATATGTTAGGCAAGTGGTTTAACTTCTATACAGTTGTAAACTACTTAATGAGATGTAGGGCTGCCATGAATATTAAAAAATATCAATGGCTTAACAAAAAAATATACAACTTCAAAGTATTTGTTCTTTCTCCATATAAAAATAAGTTGTCTATGATAAAATAAGTGTAGTACTTTTTATTACCATTTTATGACTACTTTGTGAATTGCCTCCAAGTTTTTCTCCTACAACTTTTCTTTCCATTTTGATTAGATTGTTTCTCTCTCAGTTTCCTTGTCATCTAAATCCCAGGATCAGCTCTTAAGAAATAAAAGATGCATTTCCAAAGTGATAAATTGGCCATGCCACTAAACCTCCTTTGTTTATTCTCTTATTCTTCAACTTTTTCAATCCAAGTTCCAAAAATCCAAAATGTCTTCCATCAAGAAAGATCATTAGAACCAGAAAAAAATTCTATAAGGGAAATCACCTTGTTTTAAATGAGCTTCATATTAGTACTCTAATTTCTTGACCACGTCTCTCCATCAGAGTTAGTAAGCTATAGATTCTATAGTATGCTGAAGGATGCTAAGAAGCTATAGATTCAAAATTAATTCTCATTGCCAAGCAGGGCATGAGGGAAGGTCCAGAAGGAGTCAAAACAAATACTATAATAATTAATAATATTAGTCTAACCTACATTTTAAACATATTCATGGAGTTTTCTACCTATTGGGGTTGTCATTTTATATTCCAAATGCACTGTAAACTCTAGAGGCTGAAATCACTACAAACCATTTTTTAAGTAAATGCCGCTTTTCAGCTCTTGAATAAACTTTTTTCAGGCCTTCTGAGGGCATTTAGGTTGTAGCAGTATGAAAACAGGCAACATTCATCAAGTTCTGTTCTCACCCAGGGCCAGATCTGGGGTGGAGGGGTGCAGTGGTGTAGTCGCAGCTACCTTTGATTTATCCTCTGCTGTCCACAGGAGCTGGGGGTCCAAGAACACTGAAACTGAGTTGCCTGGCTCTTCTTCTTGAGCCCAGAGGGCAGGCACTGGCACCTGTTGAATCAGCTGAAGGCCGAGATCTGCTGGAGCCAAGTTGCCCAGCCCAAGCAGGTAGGCAGCCACAAGTGGTGGCTGCATCCAGTCAACCCCAGAGGCCAAAGATCCAATCTGGACCACAGAAAATCCTAGATCTGTTGTTGCTCTTACCTTAATTCCTTCCATATATGAATCGCTAAAGTACCTTGTCTTTAAAGGCTCGTAAGTTGAAAATTTTGACCATTAGAATCTAGGAAGTAGTGGTCTCTGATGGCAATGGCTTTGGTGATAATGGCTTTGGTGGTAATGGCACATGAGGGAAAGTCACACCTGCAGTTACAGTAGAACTGTGAAAAAGTGCCTAATGTTATTACAGTGGGGCATTGTAGAGGGACCCTGGGTGAGCAGCCACACTGGGGTGCAGCCTGCTCCATGGGTATCTATTCCCTCCTTGTTCCTATATCTTGCCTGCCATGATTTGGTGTCACTGGAAAAGCTGTCAGGAGGTGGTACCTCATGATCCAAAGTTTGTGGAAATGATGTGGGTCCTGATAACTTCAAGTCTTCTGTGGGGCTCTGCCTCCCCTACACCCCACTGCTTTCCACTCAGTTGTTGTTGGTGTCTGGCAAGGGCACCTGGTCTCATTAGGCATCCATCTGGACTTGTTAGGTGGACAGGTCCACAAATGGAGAGAAACAAATACACAACTATAACTCGGATAATACTATTAGTGCCTGCTTCCAGCCTCTCATTTGCCCCACAGCATACCTCAGTTGCTTTGCCTGAGGTGATTGGGGCTCTTCAGGGTTTGCCACCCCTTCTATGAGCCAAGTCCAAGTGGGCTGGCCTGTCCTGAGTTAAGCCCTTTGGATACTTGGGGGCCATCAGTACCATGAATCCCCATGTGGCCCTTATGTGTACCTGACCTTCATCGGCTGAGGGTCGGTCAAGGCTTCCTGTGGTGAATTGCTGGCTTCCTGTTCCTCAATCTGGATCCTAGATTCCAGTGGGGAGACGTGGTGTAGGACAGTGCCTTTGCTAGCTTTCCCCCATCATCTGAGGCTGGCACTGTTTTATAACATAGGTTACAGGTTGGCCTCGGCTAACCCAGACCCCTGCTTGCCCCCACGTGTGCTCGCCGCCAGGTGTTAAGAGCCTGCACCTGTGGCTCCCAGGCCCTAAGGAGTGTTGTTTGCTCTTGCCACCTGCCTGCTTGGCCAGCTGAGCTCTGTGTTTGTGCAGAGCCCCATCTCTGGCTCTCACTCTGGCCTGGGAAAGAGGCTGGCTGTGAGCCCGTCACCTGCAGAACATACCAGTGGTCATTGCCCTAGTGAGTATGGTGCTCGGCCATGTCATAAATTCCACAGCTTTGGGAACTGTGGGGTCAGGGCTAGGACTGGAGCTGGGACTGGGGCAGAGCCACAATTGACTTCCTTCACTCCCCCACCCACGGAACGGGTTCCCATTGCAGGGGCAGGTGGACAGTGGATCATGGCTCTACCCCAGCTGCAGTCCCATACTGTGACTGCCCTGCAATCCCAATCCCAGCCCTGGCTACCTGTGGCCCCATCCCAACCACCTGGTTGAACCCGGAGGTCACCTTGGGATTTCTAGTGAGCTATAAAGGGGCAGGTCAGCATTCTTCTGCCCAGCTGTCACCACTTTGACCTAAGTGGTCCTCTGGTCAAAATAATTGCCCATCCCTACATTAACGGGACACTGTAAGAATACCAGCCCTCTGCATCTGCTGTTGGAACTATGCTGATTGTACAGAACTGGCTGTAAGCAGCTGAGTAAGAGAAAAGGCTCAAAGCAGGTATTCTGTGGAATTGTCTCCTAGACATACGCCTCTCCTTTAGTTTACTGTATTAAATCTAACCTATTCCTGAAAGCTGACTATGGCTCCTTTTTGAACCCACAGGTAACATTTGGTACCAGGAGTCCTTCAAAATAGCTCTAGTGTCTTGAATAGAATAGAGCAGCTAGAAGTCCCAATGCATGTGAATCTCTTGAGAAATGCAGCTGAAGATGGGAAGAGATGTAGGCAAGAATTTGTATTATTTTTACAGACAAGTGAACTATAAGGAAAAAAATGAAGAACAGAATGTAGACATTTTTCTAAATATTGCAGGGACAGAGGCAGGAACTTTTTAATAAACTTTAATAAGGAATTTTAAGAGCTTCCAAAGCCTTTAATAAGAAACCCAGATAGTATTGGGAATTAGAGATCCAAGAATGAGAAAAACTCTAGAATAACCAGACTTAGATTTGGCTAAAGTGCTTAGAATGCACCATGAGGCTGAGCCTAGTACAGAACACAAGTTTTGGAGGGAAAACAAGATACAGCTACTGATGACCTGATTAGAAAGCAAACAACACTGCAAAAAGTAGAAAATATGTATGAATATTTAGGCAAGGGAAGGTTCTATTTCCACCATAAACCTGCCAACCACAAGCAAAGTCTGCAAGCAGCTTTAACAAACTGAAGGATGGCAGATGTTCTGGATAAAATCACACACCCCAAATCCTGCCTATGGACAGAAGTGTCATGTACACTGGAAACTGAATCACTTTGCATGTGTCATAAAAACAAGCCCAGGGTGTTTTTGGTCAGACATAAGGCATACACACACCTTATACTGCAGAGGGGAGCAGATGCACAATTACGATGGCCATTGGTCCTGTTTTATACCAGACCATCTTGTTTTTAAACCCTTTTTCCCCTGTCCATTTCTCAATGAAGACTGGACTGTAAAAAGTCATTTTTCAGTTCATTGGTAGAAATATATGTCAATCACTTGCCCTCGCAATTGTATTGGCTGTGCCCAGAGCTAGAGCCATGCACAGCCAGGAGGAGCAGGGTTCCCAGCCAGGGAAGGAGGAAGGGAGGTGGCCTTTGTGTGGTGGCCCTGCCTCTTACTGCTAATTGGCCAAGGAAGTGGCAGCCCCATCTTTCACCACTGCTTGTCTGAGAAGCCGGCCCCCTCACCAAGTGGGTGACCTGTATTCTGGGGATGTGTCACCTTATGCACACTGCACAGAGAAGTTTGCAAGGACAGATTCAGATAAGAGAATTCCTGAATAGGAAATATGCAATAGAGAGACTGGATCATTAAACTGAACACAAATATAATCTATATGCTATGTACTAACACACAGTTCAGTGTAATTCCAGAGTCTACAATTAATATTATAAGAAAAAAACTATCCAAATAGAGTTAAGATGTGAAATATTAAATTTGACAGTGGGGGACCAATTCCAACCAAGGGCAACTGTGAATTAGAGTTAAAAGTAAGTAATAAACATGAAATAATAAAGTTTCTGATTGTAGCTGGGATTGGTGGTTCAGTACTTGGACTGAAATCTTGTCAAGCCCTAGGCTTAATTTTGAAAAACATATACTATAAAAGGCCAAGGGTCGACAGAGATAGAGAATCAACTCCTAGATTGCACACACTGTTCTTTCAGTTACAAATGTATGATCTGTAGTTAAAATGTCAACCTATAAAATCTTTCATATTGGCTGACACTTTATAGAGCATATTGCAGAATTGATCTACTCAGTAGTGAGTTAGATATAGTGCATATAAACTTGCTCAAAAAGAATATTTCTGTCTCAGATAATATGTGGCCAGTAATAGCTGGGCCGCAACACAGGATAAAACTTCTAACAGAAAGTTAGCTAATCCATGCTATTAATACCAAAGTCCTATAGAATAGAAACCTAGGCCATACAACAGTTTTCAAAGTGAACTGTATGTTCAGCTTAGGATTATTTAAAGCCACTCAGTTTTGATTGTTGCAAAAGCTTTTGAACAGGAAATGTTGATCTGCATACATGAAGGACATTGAGACACAGAAACACAAAAAGTAAATTAGTCTTGTCTTGTGCTGGTCCCAAATGTATGTTGAGATAGGTTATCAAACAGTGTGACATCTGTCAAAAACAGAATTTTTTCAAGTAGGACTAGGTACAGACATTCAAAAAGCCTGAGGCAGATTCAGGCTAACTTTGGCAGGTTTCTCTAAGTGGACTACATTCGTTTGGGAGCAAACAGAACATGAGTTTGTTCTTTCGTGGAGTGGGGGGAGAGGAGGCTGCTGTTAAACAAAGGCTGTTGTTAAAAGACAAAGACTTAAGCAGCTGAGGAAGATGGATGTGTGTGTGTGTGTGTGTGTGTGTATGTCTCCCTGTCCCTGCATCCCAGCACAGGTGTGGCAGGAATCATGGCTCCACATTTTGCAGACAGCCACCTTGTCAGATGCAGAGCTCTGAATAACAAAGATAAGCTTGAGAGCACCAGCATCAGTGAAGCTGGTTGAGTGACTTCAGCAGCACTCACACACACACACACACACACACACACACACACACACACACACACTCTGCAGCCTGCTGCCTTTCCTCCACTCACAAGGGGAATCCTATCCTGCACCATACACTCACATAAACACATGCACACACACTCTGACACATTAACAATTGCACACAGACACACTTATTTACACACACTGACTCACTGTCACACATTTAGATGTGGACTTGCAGTGTACTTGGATGTGGGTGTGAAGTGTATTCTGTCCAAGTTTGTGGATGATACTAAATTTTGGGGTGAAGTGCACACTCCAGAGGATAGGGAATGATTGCAGGCAGACCTGGACAGGTTGGAAAAGTGGACAGACCACAATAGGATGCAGTACAACAAGGACAAGTGCAGAGTGCTGCACCTAGGGTCTAAAAATATCCAGCACATCTACTGGCTGGTAAGTGACCCTCTCAGCAGCACAGAAGTGGAAAGGGATCTTGGAGTCATAGTGGACTCCAAGATGAACATGGTTTGTCAATGTGTTGAAATCATCAGCAAAGCTAACTGCACTTTATCATGCATCAGAAGATGCATGACAAATAGAACCAAGTAGGTGATACTTCCGCTCTATGTGGCATTGGTCAGACCACAGTTGGAGTACTGCATCCAGTTTTGGGTGCTGTACTTCAAGAAGGATATTGATAGACTTGAAAGGGTCCAGAGGAGAGCCACTCATATGGTGACAGGCCAAGCCCTATGAGGAGAGACAAAGGGACTTAGACCTCTTCAGCCTCTGTAAGATGAGGCTGAGAGGTGATCTTGTGGCCACCTACAAATTCATTAGGGAGGCACAGCAAGAAATCAGAGATGCTCTGTTCACCAGGGTGCCTCTTTAGGTAACAAGAAACAATGGTCACAAACTGAAAGAGAGTAGATTTAGGCTAGACATTGGGAAAATTTCTTCATGATAAGGGTGGCCAAAATTTGGAATTGGCTTCCAAGGGAGGTGTTGTTCTCCCTTACCTTGGGGTCTTTAAGAGAAGGTTAGATAGGCATCTGGCTCAGGTCATCTGACCCCAGCACTCTTTCTTGCCCAGGCAGGGCAAGACTCAATGATCTGTTGAGGTCCCTTCCAACCCTAGCATCTATGAATCTAAGAATTTACTACTGTGCTTCTCTGTCCTATCTGGAGCGGGGTCTATATTTGCTCCCACAAATAATGGAGCAGGGAGAGAGCTGAGACAAAGATCCTACCCCAGCCCTGCAAACTCCCACCCTAGGCCTGCAACTTCAGGCCTCTGCACTCATCTATTGACCACCCTTGGTTTCGGGAACAACTTGGCTGCTGCTTGCACATGGGCAGAGGGAATGGTCTTAGATATCATTTTTTGTGGCTTGGAAGCATGGTCCCAGCCATGCTCCTGCTGCTGCTGATGTTGCTGCTGCTGCCCTACTAAGCCTCGACTGCAGAGGGAAGCCATGGTATGTCTTCTCTGCCCAGGATTTGGGGTCCAAGACAGATGTGGGTGAGAGTGCTGCTCCACCCTCCATAAATTGGTCTTTCCCACCTCACTGTCAGCAAAACAGAGGCACCTTGTTTTCCTGAGGTAGGGAGACAAGTGATGGGGGATCACTCAGCAGGGGGGGAATGGGAAGCAAGGAGCCCCTGCCCCCCACCCCCTCAGCCACATATACACACCCCAGTACTCTCCATCACCAACCCTTTTTCTGGGCAACCCACACTGGACAGAGCCTGAGATACCAGCAGCCGGGAGGAAGCCTGATGCCTTGCTGTCCCTGCAGAGCAGCCATAGTGGCAACCATCACCCCCTGCCAAGGAACCCTGCCCTACACCACACACAAACACAGATGCATACCCCGAAGTCCTGTGCCCTGCTGAACACCAGAAGCAGCAGTAGCATGGGGAGATGGCACCTGCAGCTGTGCTTCCCACCTCCACCCCACCTCTGTGCCCATGCTGGTCCCAAGCACACAGGGCACAGCTTCCAGCAGCTACCCGTGCCTGCTCTGCTCTGCCTGCCTTGCCCTGCCTTGCAGTCAGACACCTGCTGTTGGCCAGGGGTCTGAGGGGACCAATTCTTTCTGCAGAGACCATCTCCCGACCTAGGGACATTGTATAAAGAGAGAAAAATACAGAGCTACAGACACTCCCTTCCCACCCCCTCCCCTGCCTGTGGCTGATAGCTCAGAGCAGCAGAGCCAAGCTCCAGCACATCTTCATGTGAGGTGGGGAACAAAGGAGCCACAAAGGCATCTGGGATGCTGGCAGACTATTAGCTAACTTGAGTTGGGAGAGGATGTGGTACGGAAGGTGGATAAACCAGTCTAACCTAAACTGATTAAGTCCGATACTATATCCACCCAGATCTATCTTACATCAGGTTCTACCATTTTTAACCAGCCTATATGCAGTGAATTTCTGTTCTGTTGCAGGTTTAGACTGGCTTTTGACCACTTATACCATTTAGGTGTAATGTCTGAACCTGGCCTAAAGTAGCCTCTGCTGGCACAGACATAGCAGGGAGCTCTGTACCTGGGGCATCTGTGACACACAGGGAAATACGAGCTGCTACCATGCTGGCAGTGGTAGTAGTGCAATCAGCTGCTCCTGCAGCCATGGCTATTTGGTTGCACACTCTCCACTCACAGCTGCCACCCTGGTTACCTCCCTACCCACCTCAGTTGGACTACTGTACATTGGTAAAAACTGAAACTCTAAACCCTTGGTCCAAAGTTGGCATAGACCTCTTTGTTTTTGCAGGTTGTTATCTTGTATTGACTTTTAGACTTATTCATATTACCCAGAAATTATAATATAGGAAATACAGTAGCCAAACATGTCATTATATGTATCAAATCCATATTTGTCAGAAGTGGCATGCCTGAAGTGATCATGAATCATAGTGTACCACCATTTGATATGTACAGATTTAAAAGTTTTGCCAAGGACAAATTTAAAGCCTTGGCAAAACTCTCTAGCCCTCTGCACCTTCTCCAGACAGTGGTGACACCGGTCTCTGAAAGTCATGGGAACTTTTCTTTTGTCTCTACTCTTCCTCATCCCCAGGAGTAGTTCAGTCAGGGGAAAGCATGCCAGTGTTCAGTCTCCTGGAACAAACTCTCTGAAAAATGATTTCTCCCTCATTGTTTTCAGGTTATTTTTCTCCTAGAGTAGCCATTTTTGCTCCAGAAGAAAAAGCTTGATCATCTGCAGACTTTGGGTTTCTACTGGGAGAACTGCAATTCTTCAGGTAAAGACTGAATGTCTGTACATGGTCATAGAGAGGTAGTTAGCTATGTTAGTGTGAAGCCAGGCAAAAGGCAGAGTCAAGATGCATCTCATAAACTAATTAAATCAGAGATGCATAAGCCTGTCTGAGCCCAAGCTGTCTTTATTGAGTGGTAGAGTTACGGGCAAACTTCAGGGCTTAGGAAAGTAGCCTTGTATCAGGTTTTTTTTAATTGATTAGGAAGCTGACTTTTATTTTATTTATTTACTATTTTTTGTGCTGGTATATTTTTGGGGAACTTTAATTGTTAGACTGTCCTTTTACAGTTCATACTGTCATTGACCTTTGAACTAGTCTGTGGAACTTAATTTAACCCAGGAGAATCACAGGATCAGGAGGCTAGAACACTGCCATAAAGATGACTCTTTTAGTAACTACCTGGCACAAAGGATGTTCTGGCAGGACTTCAATTTCAGAGCTGCTATGTAATAATGGTGAATACCATAGCCCTTGGGGTGGCAACGGTAGTCATGTGTCCCACTAACAGTGAACCTGCATGTTTTTTCTGCAAGAAACATAATGAAATTCTTTCAGTAGTTGTGGAAAGAGGTAGTTAATTGCTAAATTAAGCAAACTTCTGATGCAAAGCTAATGAAGCAATTTGACTATGTGGACATTTTTTAGAAAGTCATTTATTTTGCTACTTAAATAAATCCACTAAATCAAATATGTTAATTAAGGCCAGTACTGACTCTTTTGTAAAGGATAAGTATAATTTTCAACACCAGGTTAGAAAGCTGCAGCAATTGTGCTGGTTTAATGATTTGTTCTCAAATTGTAGTTGACAGTTGAGGTAGGTAAACTCTGTTACACAGATCATTATGAGGTTTTTAGTCTCCCTGAGGTTGGTAAGAGAATTGTAGATGAAAAGAGCTTATTCACTCAGAAACATCAATCTCTTCTCTGGGGTTTTGGGATTTCTCCCCAACTCACTTTGAAAAATGAGGACCTAAATGTATAAGAAAAAATAATTTAAAAGTGTATTTTTATGAATTTCTACATTCCAACATTTTATTTTCCTGACACCATCTTAGTTTTAACCTCAGTACTAAAAAGTGAAAAAAAAGCTTAAACCAAAATGGACAAATTTGGATTCCTGAAGCCAACATCTAAAATTCATACTTAGGCATTTAAAGTAATTGACCTTAACAACCAGAACTTGCACAAAGAAATTAATGCCAATGAAGCTACATACTTGAAGTACTAGGCCATGTGTAGACAAAATGAGGGGCATGTTTGCATGACACTTTAAAGCGGGTTAAATGCTTTTGCACTGCTTTAATGGTGTTGGTGTTAGCACATGTCAGCAGCGTATTGCACAGTAATTCCAGCTGCTGTAGCAAATTTGGCGGTGCAATGCACCTTAAATAACCTGGGGTGTGGGGTGCCACTGCCATGGAGGGAAGTATCAGCCCCCCGTCATAGTCCAGGGACCACTCCACCTACTGGCAGCTCGCCCTCCCCTCCCTGCCACCGAAGAGGCAAGTAAGTTTGTTTGTATGCACGATATGGGGGTTTAAAGGATCCTAAATTGAAGCAGTGTTTTAAAAAATCCACCACTTCAATTTAGGGCCCCTGTTTCATCTACAAATGCCCCAAGGCACCATCCTGCTGATCATGATCCTCCTGGCATAACTCAAGAGTAAACATGGAAGTCATCATATTCAAGTATCAGACAGTAAGGTGAGATCCGGAGAACAATAAAGATGTTGTGATGCTAAGCATAAGAATAGTAACTCAGGTTTGCAAATTGCAATCTGTAAAATTGACACTGAAGTTCCTACAGAGTTGGGTAACAGAAAAGAATTGGCAGCAGCCAGCATGCTGAATGGGAGGGGGAGGGAGAAAAGCAGACTAGGAGACACTAGCTAGAAAGAAATGCAAAAGATAGGAAAGTGCCTGAAATCTTGCCTCTCTTCTGGTCTTAGATATCTATGTGAGATTGGGATTTACAGCCTTAAGTCCCCCTTCCTGGATTTAGTCAGAAGTAGATAGTTGTATTAGTTGTATTAGTTCTATTAGTCTAAAGTTAGGCAGAAGGTATCTTAAGGCATGTCCAGACGAGCAGAACATGCACTCTGCAGTGCCTCAAAGGCTTTTGAGGCAATGCAAAATGTATGTGGTGCTAGTGAAAAGTTTCCCGGTACTGCATATTTGCAGTGCAGAGCCAAAATTAGATACCAAGCTATCCCAGTATGTAAAAACAATGTGCCAAAAATCAGCAGGGCACCATACATAGTAGCAGTGTGCACCACCCAAAACTGGGGTTCTGGGGCTGCAGCAGTAGTGATTGAAGCAGTGTCCAGTGGATTGGCTGCAGGGGGCTGTCACTCTTCCCTCCCAGCCGGGCTGTGGGCCATGGAGCATGGCTACCACTGAACGTGTGAGGGAGGGAGGGAGGCAGGCACGCAGGGAGCAGGGCTATGTTTGAATCACCTTGCTAACTGTTGGTCGGGCCATGGCCTGGGTGGCCAACCCCATTCTGTGGCCTGTTTTAAAGATACTAAGCTTAATTAGTATCTTAATTAGTATTAGTTGGGTAATTGGCGCTACTGCACAGTAGCACCAGCACACACTTTTTTGTGATACTAACGCTCAGTAGACTAATTCTGCTGAACATGAGCTCATTAGTACAGTTTTGTCTGCCATACTAAGGCAAAGTAGAATTAGTCTATTGCCCGTTTAGTGTCTCATGTAGATACGCTCAGTAATTAAAATATATATATATATATATTTATAATGGGGAGAGATGGGTAAGTTTAAATAGCCTTAACTGGTTGGAATTTGACTTGGACATAGGTAAGAATACAAAGCAAAAACATTTTTTTTAAAGTTCTAAAGATCTCCAAGCATAATCCCTTAAAAAGGATTTTCTTTATTAAGTGCCCAGTACTGAATATCTAAGAACAGCTTAGAGGCAATCAACATGCTGTTTAAAAACTCCAAACATGATTAAATCAACCTCATGCCATCTGATAGAAGGTTTTAAGAAGATCTGGTATGGTAGGTTGTGGGAGGGCTGCTTCTGCACTGCTTGAATTGCACATATTCTGGAAGACTGCACAATCACTGTTGTAAGGGACAGCATTCAATAGTGCATCCAGTGGTGCACAACCAACATAGAAATTAGGGAAAAGGCCGTGTGACTGGCCTTCTTTGTTTCCTGGCTTTCATACGATTGAAGATATTGGAGCTACAGCAATTTAGAGCAACTCTCCAGCTGTTTAATCTACACTGGGGAAACTACTCTAGTGAACAGCCAGCTCCGATCAGGAGCACACAAATGTGGTTTAAAATGGCCTTTGGACTATTCTTAATTCAGCTATGTGCGCCTCAACTCCTGCAATCATTCTCTCACCTTCTAGTAGATAAAATCAGCCTTTAGGATTGAATTTTTTTGTCCTGTGTTCCAACTAAAAATTAGGGACTCCCCAGTCATGGGATATCAAGATTTTTATTTTAAAACCATGTTAATTTTGAGTCCCTCAACTTTGTTCAAAGGTTTAGAATATGAATGGTTTAAAACTGCTACAGTGCTGCCTGGTGATGGCTAGGAGTAACAGGTAGAAGAATTGACTGCTGCATAAATCTTAGTAGGATGTTTAACTTCAAGAGCTGTCAACAGTAACCCAGTAGAGAAGAAAATTGAGCCCACAACATAAGCTCAGATACAACTTGAGTGCTGGACGTTGCCACTTCTGCTTCCCCAAAGGGAGAAAGAGGCCATTTGGGAGGAGTGTTAATGGGAAGTAGATTGGGAGGAGAAGTGTCATTCTGTCAGCGCCATGCCAAACAAAGAGGGGTATGATATAGGGCCAAGTGATGATGTACTAAGCACCCTGATTTAGGTTTAACAACCTCCAGAGAACAAAGGAGGGCGGTTACTGTTACTGCTGTTTAATATAGGCAAGCACACAGTTGTGAAGGAAAGCTTAACTGTATAATATAATGCTTGAGTTTAAAATGCCTAGGGGCCCTGCAGTTCAAATAGTAGCAAGGTCATTGCTGTCTTACGTACTTTGAAAGTTAGTAATTGAAGTACATGCAGCCTACTATTTGAATGCTGTATATGAATATCAAAGATCTCTCAGAACCTTTTGTTAAAGCAGGTGTTTCACCTTGGGAACCTGGTCAGAATTTCATCTTTTTAACTATTGTCATGCAACATGCAATATTCCAGTAGTTGAAACTGTCCTCTGTAAAATGCAGTCATCTCTAATGGCATATATGTATTAGATCAATGTTGAATTGCTTTATTCAGTCTTCAGCTAGACTTGGTTTGAGGAAATGCCCACTGACCTCAATAAAAGTTAAGTGAACACCAAGAAAAGACTTCAGGGTATGGCCCATAATTTGTAAAGTACTTTGGGCAATGTTTAAGTTGAAAAGTGACATAGAAATGAAAAAATGAATCTTGTTATAAATCATAATGCCATCCAAGTTTAACCAGCATATTCTCTCAAAAGAATGTCTTTCTACCATGACATTCATTTCTTAAATCATGTAGAAAGTGACAGCTATTCTGCCAACCAATGGACTTGTAACTAGTTCTAGAAAAGAGGGGAGAACAGGCTTTTAAACTCATCCTCCTCATTGATTTGCCTCAAGCAATATTTCTTCAATTTCCTTATCTTGATTGGAGAAGATAGATTTAATCATTTTGCCTTCTTCCACAATTCTTTTTAACTTTGATTAATGCATTCAGTGTGTGTATGCCTAAAACTACCATCATTTCTGATGTTTGCTGAAACAATGCTCCTGAACAAATATTTCTCCTTCAAGAAGCTTGACAGTTGAATTGGCTTTGGCTTTGAAATGCATTTTAGTATCAGAACCTGAGTGAATGCCATACTCTTTGAAATGTAACTTGGTTTGTAAATGCCAAGCTACTAAATCTTTCTTTGTGGAATGACAAATGACTGTCAATAACCATTACAGAAATCTACCTGCATCCTAGGGTTGCTGTAAAACTACTAGAGATTCTAGCCTTAATAATACCAAATTAATCACAATTATAATAATCTAACCATGGATTTTTAGCCTTGATACATTTGTCTGCTAATGTACATTGTGCTTGTTTGCCTTTAATGTAGTAGAACAAAAGGAGAAACTTGTATCCATAGCCAAATGCTTTTACTTTTATTGAAACGCTGCTAGCTGGATGAATAATGGCTATTCTGTAGGCATCTCAGCAAATAAAATCTGTTCACATGAATGTTAGTGAAAAAACATACCAGAAGAATTTGAAAATAGTTGCAACAAAAAAACGTATTGCCTGTTAGTGAATCAAACAGATCTTTGCAAGCAGTAGTTTGCAGTATTATCCTCTACTCCTTGGGAGAGAGCAACTGCAATGTCTGTTGACTGCAGTAGATGTTTTCCTTGAGTAAGGATTACAGGATTGGGTAACTTTGCTGCTGATCACTTTCAAACAACTGCTGTTTTCTACTTCACACTAGCCAGTGATTTAATCTGTACCATGTCTTGCAAACCTTCAAGGAGAATCCTGAATTGAACTTTTAAAGAAACATCGCTGTAACGTCATCAGATGAAAGGTGCTATAGAAGTGCTATACACTTCTGTTATTTTCCATTTAGTCACGTGTGAGAGTGTGTGCGCACGCGCGCACTGGTTGTTTTTCTTCCCTCTAATAAATTTAACTCTTCTTTTAAACAGAATAAAAACAAATGAGTTTGCAAGCAGTAAAATGATAAAAGATAATTTACAACCAATAAAAACACAACTCCAACATCTACCAGAAAAGTAGAAGGCTGCTGAGCCTATAATATGCAGCACCTCATTTTCAATTTGTTCTCTTCTCTAATTAATTAGATAGATGAGGCTCACGTTTCCACCCTTCACACTGCCTCCGCGCCCCCCCCCCCCCCCCGGGATATATTTTCACCACCAGGGCTTTGTACTGAAAGTTCTTTTAAATAGTGAAAAACTGATACAAAACTGCAACTCATTGGGTACGTCTACACATGCCCATACAATATCATTGTTACTGCATTGTGCATCATGGAGCAGTAGCAGCCCATACTGCACTGTACACTGGGTACATGGTTATTTTTAGCTGCTACTTTGCTGTAGTGGTGCACTGCAATGAGGAAGCATGCCGCTATAGCGAAGTAGCTGCTGGTCACATGTAGACACATGCGATCACTATGTCACTGTAGTGCATGGGTATGGCAATGTAGCATCACATGTAGATGTGCCCAGTGTTTCTCTTCAGTTGATAGGCTGATTTGCTCTTTCTTTTCAGTCAGCTTCCAATTTACAACTTTCTGAGTTTCTACAAGGAAATGCAGTCAGTGACTTGCCATTAGTTCTTTGCTTGCTCACACTACTATTAATAAAGTTACACCTATCTTAAACAATTCTCACAGTGGGGCAAAGGTGGTATGAGAAAAGAATACTGGAGTATTATTGCAGACATGTGCTATGTTTTTCTAGCTAGAATTTTTACTGAGCCCTAAGAACTACCTATAACAAAGCATAATATATTCAGTATGGTTATACAATAGATATATACATAAGGAAACCAACTGCTCGATTTGCTTTAAATGTGCGATGGTTTCTGTTCTGCTGGAAGACAATAGGATTCTGAGCTGGTTGGTGGTCATGTCAAGGAGAAGTTATATCATCTGGAAGTTCACATTTCAACACTGCATTATACAAAAAGGACTTTGTGATCAAGAATATTCAGAGAGTGTTGCTGCAAACACCACAAGGATGAAGATCAGCAGTAAGAACTGAAGAGAGCTGAAGAAACTAAATAAAACTTCTCAGTGATGCCTGACCAAGTGGGTGGAAGCAAAACAGTCAAGAGGCAATCAACAGGCTTGAAGTAAAGAATTACGATCAGGTACTTGGTCAGCTATTTAGAACCTGTCTCCAAGGGAAACAGAATAGAAAGGGGATTTATCTAATGAGTGCCCTTGATTTAAGATGCAAACAACTATCAAAAGCATCTCATCAAACATCTTAGAAAAGCAACCATTCTTGGCTGCTCTGTAGAAATAAATGGACAACAAATTCAACAGAGAACAATAGGATGGTGTCTTCATAAATCAAAAAATATAAGATGCATTTAGAAGATTGTGCAGAAATATGGAGTCTTGTGCTAGACATTTTAGGCCGATAACTACATATCGTTAAACTAGACAGATTAGAAAATTGCCAGGATCCTTAAGGTGATAGTCTTGAAGATCCTTTTCTCTCACAAGCAAGAGAAGGGAGAAAGCTGAAAATAGTGTGAAGTTGAATACTTATTTTTGGAGTAGTGGTCCATAATTTGGAGGAGAGGGAAATGTGTGATTGAAATGGAGAGTATCTCATAAGGGTAATTTCAGTTGCCAACCCCCGCCTCACTTCGTGATCCCACCCAAGCCCTGTGGATCCTGATGGCCTCTCTGATCCTGCCAAACATTCCTGGATCCCAGTAACCCCTCACAGACCCTGCTTGCCACCCAGTCTCCCTAAGCCCCCCACACACCCTGCTTGCCCCCTAATCCTGCTAACCCCCCAGCAGACCCCGCTAACCTCCAGTCCTGCCAAACACTCCTAGACCCCACCAACCCCCCACAGACCCTGTTAAGCCCGCAATCCTCTCATGGACCCCACTTGCCTCTACCAATTCCCCCAAGCCCCCTACTAGTCCCCTCTCCTGACTTACCTTAGATCTGGTGGCCATTTTTAACTTGATCTGACTTCCCCCTAAACTTCCTTAATTATGTACCTTTAGTGACATAGAGTATTAGGCATGTGGGAGTGGAAGTTACCTCTGTGGAGTGAAAGAGACATCACCTTTCTTCCACCATATTTTTTTATGGCAGCACAAAGACTACACAAACAGATTCCCTATTGTTTGTGACATGACAAATAGTGGCGGTGACTGAGGTAGTATCAATTTGTGTTGCTATTTAGCAGTGAATGTCTGTTTACTTTATGTCATGAAAGTTTGGGCAGTCTGGAGGTGAGGGGCCTGATCCTGTGCACCCCTGTAATTCCTGGGCAGGATCAGCTCCTTAAGCCCTGAGAGTGCCTGTCTGGTTTTCGCTGCTTATTGAGATGTGTCCCCAGGTTCTCCAGGGACGTGTCTTGGTAAGTGCAGAAATCTGTGCAGTCACTCCCAGGGCTTGAGAGCACTCGTTCTGCTCAGGAATTCCCAAGGTGTAGGACCAGGATTTTCATTCCCTGGGAGAATATGTTGCCTGTTGTCCCAGAAGATCAGTGGGTGGGACAGTGGGCAACATGTGTTTTGCCCAATGAAGCATATTAGCTGCACCAGGATATATCTGACCTGCTTCATTTGGTGACATCTGTTCCTACTGTCTTAGATAACAGTCCTGCACTCCCATTGAAGGTAGACCCACCATATGATTCCTGCCATAACTGCATCTAACTGAAGCTTAAAACAGTGTAGGGTTCTTGATTCTTCCTCTACACCTCCCTTTCACTCCTATTGAAATGTTGTTGCTGCCTACTGGTTATAAACTTCTAATCCTAGTTCATCCATTTGTTTTTGAATCACAGCTGTCCTTTACATTTAAAATATTTACCTCCCTAGTATTTATCCACCTGATGTTATTACAAAATAAGCATGTTTTGTTTTACAGGCCAAACTCCTTTTGCTTCCTTTCCATAAGAGAAGGTTATTTCCATAATTATTTTTGTAGCTTTACTTTGTGCCCGTTCTAGTTGGAGTTCCTCTTCGTTAAATATGCTTAATTAGAGTTGTGTGCATGATTCCAAGAGGTTTCATCAGAGCCCTGCAAAATGATGTTAAATTAGGAAATATTACTTTGCCTGATACATTCAAGATTGTTACCCTTTTCCACTGTCACATCACATCGATGGTTGAGTCATCCTGTAATTGACTAATGCATCCAGATCTTTCTCTCTCTGGGCCACTTCCAAAATGAACTCCCAGTTTATAGCAAAAATCCTTTTTCAGCACTAAGTGCATGCGTTTACATTTTGTACTGTGATCAGGTCGGTCCCTTTCTGCATTGGTGATACCTCCCAAATTTGTCATTAATAAACTTTATTATCACTCTCTCTCTCTTTCTCTCACTCTCTTTTTTTATTTGGTCACCAGTGAAACTAGTAAATACAAAGACTGATCTCTGAGGAAGTCTAATACATTTTCCATTCAAGGCCAGATTGTATCTGCTTTTCTTTAACCAGTTCTTTGTCCACCTTTAAAAACCTACTAATACCCATCTTCCTGATGTGTTAATAACTAATTACTTTCTAAATAATAAAAAAAAAGTTGTTTTTCTAAGACAAAGGAGGAGATCCACTGAAGTTCATTGTCTAGGAAATCAGTTTTCTTATTAAAGGTTGTCAGTCTGCTTGGTACGATGCAATACCTCTAGTAAACTTGTTGCATTTAATCCAATTTTCAATTTACCTTTCTTTCTTTTTTTTTCACAGATTTTGTTTTAAACCCTCACCTATTTTTTTATGTCAGGCTACAAAGCATGTGCCAGGATCTGATTTTCTCCCATCCACATCTTAAATAAGGGTCTTAAATAAGTTATTCTCCCGTCATATGGCTCTTCCCCTATAGCATTATTTAAAATATCTTCTAATAGACATAGCATGTTATTTGCGCATTTTGTCAGAATTTTGGAAGGGACTGTATTCAAAATATATTGAATGTATATTGGTATTAACATATTACAACTCCCTTAGAAATCATATCATAGAAATATAGAGAAGTAGGGATGGAAGGGATCGCCATAGGTCCTCTAGTCTTGTTAAATAGTAATTAATTGTCTAGACATTCCAAAGACATATTTTGTTAATAGGAGTATAACTCTAACATGATTTTTATTATGGAACTTCTAGGTAGTTATATATCAAAGATTTGGGGGGGGGTGTTTTGTTTACTGAATAAATCTATGTCATCAAACCTCATTTAACATACAAAAAGGATAATGCATCAAGAATACTTAACATAGGCTGTTCATAATTTCAGATGTATACCTTAGTACCTTTCTTCCATGTCATTGTTCACAGGACAATGCAGACATCACCAGTGTGAAGAGAAAGTATAGTACAAAAACTCAGGAAACAGAATCAAAGAACTTTTGGTGGTTGAAATTACACAGGGAATTTTTAAGAAGTGTGAAAATCTAGAGTTTCAGTTTGCAGAGGTTCATAAACCTTATTCAGTATTTGTTTTATGTTTGCTTTCTTCCCACCTGAATCTTTCTTTGAATTGAAGGCTTTCAGAGCATGAGAGCTCAATGTAAAATAGCTCAGCCTGTCAACCTCTTCCTTTGGTTTTGCATTAGCCTCGAGCTAGCCTCCTGATCACATTCCAAGCTTTGATAGAAGGTCCGCTTGAAGCCTGGCCAAATTTGTATAGAGCAAGTTTTAGGCAACCAAAAGATAAGTTCTGAATGGTATCTTGTTGTGACATTGGGGTTAACAATCTTAATCGTACAGAAAGTGATATAGGATTTATAATTTAAACTAGTGAGAGCATCTACATGTGCATTTTACTGCACAATAGACTAATTTTCTGTGCAGTAAAGTGCCACTGTCTACATGTGCATGGCAATCGGGCCAGTGTAGACTAATTAACAGCACTGTTGGATAGTCACATCAGACACAGTACTATCCAATGACAGAATAAATTACTGAGTTTAAATGCACATGTAGGGCGCATCTAGATGTGAGCACACATGCCTCTTGCCCCATATCAAACCCAGACCATGCCCTGAAGCAACCGGAGGCTGGGACCTCCACAGAGCTGCTCTGGCTCTCCAGAGCATCTCTGTGGTTGGCCCCTCACCCTGGTGATGAAACACACGGCCAGCCAGGCCGCCCAAAGCCTGCCCTGCCTGGCCCCTCCCCCTGCCTTCCCCCCAACCCCACTGATCACTTCCCTGCCCAGGCTTTCCCCCCGCCAGCCCCCCAGAACCCCTCAAACTCTGCCGTGCCTGGCCCCATCCCCCCTGATCCCTGCCCCCCCCCAATGCATAGTTTAAAAAAAACAACCCCCTGGCACTTACCAGCAATTGTAGCTGACTGGGGTCCTGCCTGCACACTGCTGGGCAGAGGAACAGCCCCGGTGGCCACAGCCTGGGACCTACTGCCTAGCCCCCACTGCCCTGTGCTGCCCAAGGGGGCTCTGCCAGGAGGCCCTGGAGCCCCCCCACCCCTGCTTCTAAGGTAAGTAGAGGCTTTTTGTTCTGTGTTTTTTTCTGATTTTTTTCTGATTTTTGTTTTAAAGTGATGTTGCCCGGAGTTGAGGGTAGCCATGGGGTCCTGGGGGTGCAAGTTGGGGGGTGAGGCTGGGTAGAGTAGCCATTGTGGGGTCTGGGGGAGTGGGGGGTGGGGCTGGGTGGTGCAGCCATTGGGGGGGCTGCAGCAGCTGGTGGGGGATAGGGCCAGGTAGGGCAGCAATTGGGGAGCTGGGGTGGGGCATGTAGGCCTTGCAAGTGGGGGTGGTAGCTCCTGCGGGGGCCATTTGGCCCCTGTTGGGAGGACATACCACTTGTGTGGGGGCCTTACCCTTGTGTGGGGGCTGAATCCCCTGTTGGGGGTCTGTACCCCTTGTGTGGGGGCCAACCCCCCTGTTGGGGTTATTTTACAGAGTGACTTGGGGATTTTTTTTATCAGGAATTTTTTCAGTTTTCCAATAGGGAACACCAGAATTCCTGCTAGAACCCTGCCTGCTCAGAGCTGGCTGCTTGACCCAGCTGGCTGTGGCTGACCTCCTGGGCAGTTGGGGCCAGAAGGACAGGCTTTGACAGATCAAAGCAGGCCACCACACCCAGAACATCTTCTGGGTGATAGATGCCCAGATGGCTGGGCAGGGGGCACACGTGGCAGCAGTGCCACACAGAGGTCAACCCTGCAGCCACAGTCCACTGGCAGCTGGCCCAGAGGAGCAGATGCCTCTACTGGATGTGCAGTCCCCATCCACATCTGGCAGGTGTGCAGCAGGTCACAGCCAGGCAGAAGCCCCCACTGCCAGACCCCTGCAATGTGTAGAGGGTTCAGGGAACTCTCAGGGCTGCTTCAGCAGGCCAGCTGGCACAAAGGGTAGTGTCCCCAGGTACCAATTGGCTGGGCCCCAGAAGCTCCTGAAAGCTAGTAGCCCTGAGCTACTTGCCAGGGCAGCTTTTTATACTGCAGAAGACAGCACATGTGCTGGCCCCAGGGTCTAGCTTCCCCTGGCTGCAGATCCAGGAGGAGCAAGGCAGGATTATTTTGCCCCAAGTGGCACAATATGCTCCACAACAAAGTGCATGTCCAAGCACATGCACTGAGGCAAAAAGCCCCAGCTCAAATTTGCACCGCGTCTATTTGAGCTGCTGCAAGCACACGTGCTTGCATGTGTGGATGTGCCCGTAGATGGTGGATTAGATAGTCAGGATTAGTTTTCTTTGGTTCAAATTGCACTGGAGTTTATTCAGTTATATTAATTGTATATGTAGATGTTCCCACACTATGCAACTCTTTTGTTTTCTTTTTTTAGTGGTCTTGCTTCTAAGATCTGGCCAGGGCGAGTCTTGCCTAGTTCATGTGCATTATTTCATGAGATTGTGGCCAGAGGTTGTGTATCTGTTAATTATCACATCTTTATAAAGAATAAACATATTAAACTAGTGTTTTAGAAAATAAGGATAAATGCTTTGTATTTGACTTTGCTGCTTATTTTCAATAGTATAACTGTGATACTTGCTAATAATGTCCACCTAAGATTATACATTTGTGTTTTCATCAGCAGAAGGTGGGGGAAGTAGCAAACAACTGCATATACTTTAAATGATGTACTAGAGACAGGGCTGTGTTTTGTTTTGTTTTGTTTTGTTTTGTAGTATTTTGGGGGTAGTGGTTTAGTTGGAGGGGTTGTTTTTGTTTTTTTTTTAATAGTGGAGGACCTTGTTTGTGCTTATGATACTCTTGGAAATGCAGAAAAATGCTATACTGTACAATGCACCCCTTGGGTGTGTCTACACAGGCAAGCACACGTGCTTGCAGCAGCTCAAATAGAAGCAGTGCAAATTTGAGCCAGAGCTTTTTCCCTCAGTGCACACGCTCTAACATGCACTTTGGTGTGGGGCAAATTGTGCTACTTGGGGCAAAATAAACCTGCCCGGTTCTTCCTGGATGTGCAACCAGGGAGAGTCAGAGCCCGGGGTCAGCACCTGTGCTGTCCACAATAGTATAAGAAGCTGCCCTGTCCTGGCTCCATCAGTACAAAAAGCTGCCCTGTCCAATAGCTTATGGCTACTTGCTCTCAGGAGCTTCTGGGGCCCAGCCAATTGGTACCTGGGGACACTGCCCCTTGTGCCAGCTGGACTGCTGAAGAAGCCCTGAGAGTTCCCTGCACCCTGTGCCCACTGCAGCAATCTGGCAGTGGGGGCTGCTGCCTGGCTGTGACCTGCTGTACATCTGCCAGATGCGGATGGGGACTGTACAGCCAGTAGAGGCATCTGCTCCACTGGGCCAGCTGCCAGTGGACTGTGGCTGCAGGGTTGGCCTCTGTGCAGCACTACTGCCATGTGTGCCCCCTGCCCTGCCAACTGGGCAGCTATAACCCGAAAGATGTTCTGGGTGTGGTGATCTGATTTGACTGACAAAGCATGTCCTCCTGGCCCCATTTGGCTAGGTCAGCGACAGGCAGCTGGGTTTAAGGTGTCAGCAGTGAGCAGGCAGGGTCCTGCCACTGGCCTCCCTAGCAGGAATTCTGGTGCTTCGTATTGGAAAACTGAAAAATACCTGTTAAAAAATACCAAAGTCACTCTGTAAAATACCCGCAAATCCATGTTCCTCCACAAGTAAATCAAAAAAAACACTATATAGAGAGAAAGAGAGTGAGACAGAGACAGTGATCAGTTGGACAATGTTTTATTGATATATCTACAGTGTTAAAGCATGTCTCTTATCATAATAATAGTGTGAACTCAAAATACATGTTTCATGAATGCATGAATATATATTTTCCTGCCCTCCCACAGGGGAGATGGCCCCCACACAGGGATTACAGCCCCCCAACAGAGGGTTTGGCTCCCACACAAGGGGTGCGATCCCCAAACAGGGGATTCAGCCCCCCACAAAATGAGTTTGGCCATCCCCCCTGCAAGGCCCACATGCTCCACCCCAGCCCTCTGATTGCTGCTCCACCTGGCCTCATCCCCCACCAGCTGCTGCAGCCCCCCCTGATGGCTGCCTCACCCAGCCTCACCCCCCAACTTGTACCCCCAGGCCCCCATGGCTACCACCACAACCCCAAGCACTGTCACTTAAAAAAAAAAAAAAACAACACAGAAAAAAACCCAAAAAACAAAAAAACTGGAGAAAGAAGCCTCTGTTTACCTTAGAAGCAGGGGTGGGGGGGGGGCTCCAGGGCCTCCTGGCAGAGCTCCCCCAAGCATCACAGGACAGTGGGGGGGCAGGAGGGCCTGGGCTGGGGCTGCTGGCGCTGTCACCCTGCCCCGCACTGTGCAGGTGGGGCCCCAGTCAGCCAGATGGTGATTGGAACTGCTGGTAAGTGCCGGGGTTTTGTGTTTTTTTTAACTATCGGCTGGGTGGACAGGGATCTGGGGGGGTTGGGGGGATGGGGCCAGGTAGGGCAGGGGTCAGGGGCCTCAGCGGGGCTGGTGGGGTGAGGGGCCGGGCAGGGCAGGGATCAAGGGGTCAGGCAGGGTAGGGTTTGGGGGGGCTGGGGGACTGGGCGGGGCTAGGGGCCCCCCCATCGGCCCCTCCCCCCTCATCCAGCCCCCCCCGACCCCTTACTCACCAGCACTGGAGCCCTGGTGCTGAACACACAGCTGAGCCAGCCACGTGTTTCAGCACCAGGGCGAGGGCCAACCACAAAGATGTTCTGTACAGCCAGAGCGTCTCCGTGGAGGACCCAGCCTCTGATTGCTTCAGGCTCAGGCTCAGGCCTCCTCCGCTTTTTTAAACTTCAATTTTTTTAGACCCCTGGATATCCAGGGGCCTCATTTTCTTCCCACGCAGGAAACTTGCAGTGCGGGGAAACTTGCATTCCCACATATGCCTCTTGCCCTGTCTCAAAGGGGTTTGAGACGGCGCAAGAGGCATGTGTGCGCTCATCTGGATGGGGCCCTTAGTGTAAACAGACCAACCAGTCTGAAGAAATGGTCAGCCTGCACGTGCCCAGAGGAGGCGAGGTTCTTCTTTTTCTTTCTGTTGTTTGTTTTTCATTTTTCCTCACTAATTCTTCAAAACATGTGACTTTGGGCCAAGCGGACAGTGCAGTGAAACTGCTGTTTGCTGTTACAATGTCATCTTTCTAAAGGTGTGCTCCTTCATTACATTTTAACCGTGAGTTCTTTGGGGAAAGAACCACCACTCATATTACTTGTGTAGATGGCATCTAGTATACTGGTCTGATCCCTGACTAAAAGTGCTAATGTGTTTCTAAGCCTCTTCTCCACATCCACTGGAGCTGCGGTCTCTTCACCCTAGTGAACATCTTCAGACAGCATTGTTTCTGATTGCAGGGGATACAAGATGCAAATAAGCCCTGAAAAATATGTATAGTACCACTTCTAAGGAAGGATGAATCATGACAATTTATTAATCATTTTGCCTCTTTTGTACAATTAACATTTTCCTGAAATATCATCTGAATATGGACTGAAGTGCTTCACATAACATTTTTTTAAGATTCCATTTTAACCTCTGTACCTGCAAGAGTAACTTGAATTAATTACATATGGTTCATAACACACTAATTGCCAAAAATATATTTAGTCAATTCTTTTTTATCTTAATGTTTACTTTTTCACTCTTGTCAAAGATTTGTTTTCCATGTTTTGTGTAACAAATTCCAGGAGAGCAAAACAATGCAGGTTAGTTTACCAAATCAATGGTCTCTGAAATTACTAGGAGTCTTCTGCTTCCTCCCAACATGTGCTGCACACATGCATACAACATAACATCAGATACTTTGAGCATACTAGAGCATACTAGGATTTTAAATAGCTAGACAGATGCCCTGATTATATTTTCTTTGTAATAGCTGAGGTTGTCTAATGAATTCAGACTTACAGCTTAAGTCCAGAAAAGATTATTTCGTCTGACTACTTCGATATCACAGATGATGGGAGTTTGTATTGCATGCCTAGAAGCCCCATTTGGGGGCCATGTCCTTGTTGTGCTTATCCCATATGAACACAAAGTAGATTCCACCTTCAAAATGAAACTGTACAGCTTTATTAGTGGTGTGAAGAGGTGAGGGTAGAGCTAGGAAGAAATAGAATTTAATGCACATGAGGTGATAGAAAATCAAAAGGGAAACACAAAGTGCTCAGGCACTGATAGGAGTTTGGAAATAACTGCAGTGTACTTGAAAAGAAACATGGATTTGTATTTTGGCAACACAGCCCAGGATTTTAGTGATGTATTGCTCATACTAGCCCTAAGAATTTACATTGGTCAGTTGATAGACACTGACATGCTATTCTGTTGTTATGAAGCCTGGCTTATTCTCTGCTACAGTGATCTCTTCTCAATATCATACACTTTTTTCAAACTTCTTAGTAGTATGAACTACATCTCAATAAAGAGAGAACCTCTTGGATACCTCCGTTCCCATTTGTAATCAAACTTCCCTGTGCACTTATATTATAGCCTTAATCTTCTTTTGATGCTATCTAGCAGTTGAAACAGAGTGGAAAGTCAGCATGGGCCCATACTATGCAACAAAGCTTGCTAAAACCATTCCCCTCTGGGGTCCAGCCTTCACTCTCTCACTTACATGACCAGGGTGTCATTTTCAGTTAGTCAATGTTTTTAACCACAGTTCTTCACACCAGCCTGAGGCACTTCATTCTCAGTGAGAATACAGTTCCCAAAAGAGTTGGGATGTAAAGGTTTTGCTGTCAGTTGTCAGAATACCAAAAATGCATATTACTTATTTAAGGAGGTGTTCATTAAGACAGTACTAGCAGCAGCAATTAGTAATCTGTTATGTACACAGGGCAGCACTCTGCAATTGAGAGCATAACTGATTTTTGTAAGATTTAAGAATATGAATCTCAGCCTGAAAGCATGAGATTTTTTTTTTTTTATATCCCAAAAGGATATTTGATGGAATGATATCTGAGTTTGAAAGAGTAACCCTCCTGCAGCACTACGTTACGAAGTTATCAGTTAAGCAGAAAAGATGGTTGTACTTTTTTGGAATTGTTATCCTTTTGATAGCTTCTGCTCTCTCTATATATCTTGTTTCATTTATAAAGGTGCATATCTATCCTGCCTCCTGTCTGACTTCAGACTAACATGGCTAACTACCTTTATTCCTTTGAACCAATCTTTTTCAACGGAAGTCAAGTGAGGGATTTTTCTATCAACCTGGGGGAGGAGGTGGACCTGTCCTCCTTTTGGAATATTTAAAAGAAGCAAAAATTCTTTCAAAGTGATGTAATATCAAGAGATGTGACATCAGCACATTAAAGTACAGTTGTTTTCAACGTGTTATGTGCTGTCTTGCTACTTTGAGAATTCTATCAAATCTTTCTGACAAAAGTCCCTACAGATAATGTCTCTGCTAAGTTGGATTCAATTTATACTTCAGGCAAAAGGACTACATTCATTCTCTAAAACAAGGACTTGTCTCTACTAACTTTTCCACCAGCTCTGTAAAAACATCTTTGACAGTCATGGTATTGCATAGATAGCTTGTATGTACCTGTACTGGGCATGACTTGGATTTCTGGAACAGGTTAAACTCCTCCTTGGTTATATTCACAAATCTCTTTAAGAAATGAGGTCTTAATAGAATATAACAGATACAAAGATTCAGAACTCATGAATTCCATCTCCAGCTCTGATAAAGAAGTAGACTATAGTAGGTTACAGAAAAGGGAATGGGAGCTGGGAGTCCAGGGTACTATTCCCAGCTTGGAGAGACAACTAGAAAATGTGTCAGTTATAACAGTGGATGAGATGGTGGCATGGAGCCTGGACTCCTGGACCTTATCTCTACTTTTGGGAATAGAGGAGGATTACTGAGCTACAGCAGTGGGCTCAGGGAAAAGAAGGAGTCCTAAGACTATAGTGGGAGGGAGGGCTCTTGGCTGGAATGGGGTTTGAGGATTAGAGCAAGAGGAGCTGGAAGCCACGGCTTTGTCTGGGATGGGAGTGGGTAGTAATTATTAGAAAAGATTTAAGAAATACATGAAGAGTCTTGTTTTATTCTTGGGCCTGGAAAAACTGATAGGATACCATAATGTTCACCCAGCTGGGTTCCAGCGGTATCCTGAATGTTCTAACATTGGAAGCTTAGGATCAATCGATCGATCTATCCATAGATCGATAGATAGATAGATATTAGAATTATAGAAAATTAGAATTGGAAGGGACCTTAGGAGGCTATCTAGTTGAACCCTCTTCTCAAAGCAAGACCGTCCTAACTAGATCATCCCAGCCAAGCTTTTGTCTACCTGGTTCTTAAACATCTCCAAGGATGTAGATTCCACAACCTCTCTGGATAACCTGATCCAGTGTTTTACTACTAACCTAGTGAGAGTTTTTCCTAATATCTAACTTAAAATTCCCTTGCTGCTACTTGAGACCATTGGTCCTTGTTCCATCATCTGCCACCACTGAGAACAGCCTAGCTCTATCCTCTTTGTAACCACCCTTCAGGTAGTTGAAGGCTACTATTAAATCCCTTCTAAGTCTTCTCTTCTCCAGACTAAGCCCAGTTCCCTCAGCCCCTCCTCAGAAGTCATGTGCCCCAGCCACCAACCATTTTCATTGTTTCATGCTTGGATTCTGTGGGGACCCAAAACTGGACACAGTACTCCAGATGTGGCCTCCACAGTGCTGAATAGAATGGAAAAATCCCTTCCCTGGGTCTGTTGACAGTGCTCCTACTAATGCAGGTCAGTATGCTATTAGCCTTCTTCACAACAAGGGCACACTGTTGGCTCCTATTCAGCTTATTGTCCAGTGTAACCTCTACATCCTTTTCTGTGGAGCTGCTTCTTAGCCCATCAGTCCCCAACCTATGATTGTTCTGTCATAAGTGCAGGACTTTACACTTGTCCTTATTGAATCTCATGAGATTTCTTTCAGTTTAATTTGTCTAGGTCACTCTGAATCCTAGCCCTACCCTTCAGTATATCTACTAATTTCCCCAGTTGGTGTCATCCCCAAACTTGCTGAGGGTGCACTCCACCTCATCTTCCAGATTGTTGATGAACTGATCCCAGGCAGTTTAACAAAACTAGCTCAGAGGCATTCCGGGGCACTCCCCTAGAAACTGGCTACCAACGGACACAAGCCATTGATTACTACCCTATGAGCCTGATGATCCAGCCAGTTTTCTATCCAACCTAGAGTCTATTCATCCAACCCATACTTCCTTAACTTGCTTACAAGAATGTTGCAGAAACCGTATCAAAAGCCCTGCTAAAGTCAAAGTATACTTTGCTAAGTCATCATATGAATTGAATGTGTCCCACTGTTGATACATAGCTAGCTTAGTCAGTGAAAGCCTTACCTGAGATCAGCCATATTTGACTTATGGTTTACAGAACTAAAATCATAACTAGTGATTAGACCAGTAAATTAAACACTCTAGTATATTTTCTCATTCCCATGCTCCATAACAATGTATTTATTTATTTGTTTGTTTGTTTTGATTTATTATGATGCACTTTAATGCATCTTATTATCTAATACTGTGGCACTTAGCCCTTTAAAACCATGAAATGTTAGCATTTATAACAGAATACTTATCTTTCTAATTTTATCCAAATATAGCATGAATTTTATACACATTGGTGCATAACTTTTAAAATTTTAAGAAATGTGTCTCTATCCTTGAGTATTAAACTTTGTGATCAGGTACATTCTATATACATTCCTTTCTTTTCCTTTTTAAGTGTCTTCCCTTTTGATTTCAAGTACTGTTTTTCTCTTTCTCCATATCCCGGAGAATGTAAAAAAATAATGTTTTAACTGGGTTTTTTGATACCATTCATTATCTGTACGTTTTGCTTCAACAGTCATAGAGATTCCACAATAACTTCCTTTCACACAATCTTATTGACTGTAGAATTTAATAACCTTGCAGTTAATACCACTTAGAATACCCCCAAACTTGTAAAGCCTTATTTATGTGCTTTAGTTCAGGTGCTGGAACTCAAAGAGAAAAAATGTAATATTAGAGCTAAACATGAAAATTAGCACTAAGCCTGGGATTAGTGTAATGTCCAATTGACAGCTATGAATTAAGATTTTTATGGAATAATCGGAGGCCAATGGGTGACAGTCGAACCACAAGCAGCTAGCCATGTTCACTGGGCCCAATAAATACAGGTTAACAATGAATAAGAGCTAAGAACAATTAATTTTACTGTGGAGAAGCAGACTGATTCTAAATATGCCCTGTTTCTCTCTGGCTAAGTAACATTGGGTGCATCTACATGAGACTCTTTACCCAAGGTTAGAGCAAATTACTGCTCAGTAAGCATCACTGTATACACATGCAGAAGCTTACTACACAGTAATTTGTTTTACTCATGAGTAAATTTGCTACCTGCAAATACAAGTAGCAAATTTACTCACTATTACTTGTTGTACCATACAGCATGTGTAAACTGCTGGCCAGTTAGCTGGGCAGCAAGGGGCAGGAGCTTGCTCCCTGCCCCCAGGAGCTGTCTGCTGCTGGGGTGGGCTCCACCACTAGATCCCAGGCAGGGACAATGTCCCCTCTGTCTGGCAGCAGGGAGCTCCCTGGCCCAACTCCGCAATTGCAGAGTGGGGCCTTGGAGATTCTTATCTCCCAGCCCTGGCTCCTAAATCACAGAGCCAGGTCTTGGAGATAAGATTGCAGTTTCAGAATGGGGTCTGGCAGATCCCTGCTCCTGGGGCAGGAGGACCTTGTCCGCACCTGGGCTCCCGTGGTGGAGCCTGCCCTGGCAGTAGGCAGTTCTTGGTGTAGGGAGTATCTCCCAGCCCCTGCCAGGAGACAGCTGGCTCCTGGCCTCGTGCTCCCTGCCATCCCTGGGGATAGTACTCAGGGGGAGCCTAGAGCTCCCTCTTGTTGGCTACAAATGTCCAACTCGGGATCCTTAAAATTCTAGTTTATTAGGTGGATTGAAACACTGTAATCATAAACCTTGGGGCTGGTCCACACACACACATGCACACATGCACACACATACACACACACACAGTAGCAGGCTACAGAGTCAGGTATACCTGTCCTACAAGCGCTGGAGTCTGTCGTTGAGGCTTCTTTCAGTGTGGTGTTATCTTTCAGAAGGGGGTCGCCGGCTGGTCCTTCTGGCTGGACAGGTCTGGTTGAGTTGGAGATCAAGAGGGCGCCACTGAGGGTCACTTTTCACTGCCTTTTATCTGTCCCTGGTAGACTTTGGTGACTCCCCAGTTTTCTGGTTTGCCCAATCCAGGGGTCATTGACCCTCGTGGGACTTCCCCCCCTCGGTGGCTACTGGACAGCATCTGTCAGCTCCAGGGGTCGTCCGCATGTACGTGCAGGTTTGGGAGTCCACTGATGAATTTAGAATAGGGCTCTGGGAGTGGTCGATCTGGAGATATTCAGCCCAAAAGCTGGTCTCTGGTGTTGATTAAGTCAGGCCAGGGCTTCTAGCCCTTGATCAGTGAGGTATAGAGATTTCCCGGTTGTTACACTGTCTTCTATTGAGTTCAGCTTCCAGGTGATAATTGCTGCCTGCTTCCATGTTAAACATTCAATCACTGATTCACTCATTCTTTCAGAGGCCAGCCTGATACAGGGAAGAGCAGTTTGATTCCTGCCTTTGTTAACAATGTTACAATGTATAACTTACTAAAACACATTTAGTTGAAAGTTGAAAGGTGAGGAGTATAAAATACAAGCTACAAATGCCATGGCACACAAATAGATAAAAATACCAAACTACAAGGGGAGATACAAAATGCACACATACAAATTTTAAAATACAATTCCTTATCTTAAAGTGAAAGAGAGAGGAAGGAAGAAAAGGTAGAAAAAGAGAAACATACCCAAAGAGGGGAGAGCAAATGCAGGCAAAAGGAAAAGGGGGCTTTCTGCTACATTAGAGGAAAAGGGGGCTTTCTGCTACACTCTAGTTGTTGCAGGGGGCTAATGTAGGGCTGGCAGGTGTGGGAGCAGACTGCTGCCATGAGCAGCAAATTTGCTCCTGTTTCCCTGCATGTGTAGACACCTTCCCAGGGTGGTTTACTCTAAGGTAAATTACTCCAGAGTAAATTACTCTAGAATAAACTAACCCTGGAGCATTTGCACATGTAGATGTACCCATTAGGACCAACTGAAGTATGGTCTCCCAGTTCTCATTTCTCATAAGTTAGGAAGCATCTCTAAATTACAACTTTAATCACTGCAGCCTGATGCTGTAACAGGCTGCTGAACCCTGCAGTAAACTGTTATCTAAAATATAAATGGTGGCAGCACTTCCATTACTATTGACTTTGTTTTCAAATATAAGATTTGTTCATTTGTTTGGCACTCATTTTCAGGAGTGTTCTGGGTGCTGGATCATAAATGGATGAAAGCACTTAAACTTTGTGTTCAGTTATCCATTGGTTTGTTCTACATGGTTCCTTCCTGAGTATGCTGGCTTGCTTGCATCTCATTATGGGGCACCTAACTTTCACCATATATAGGGAATTTAGGTGTATTATACCAGTTTCTAGATTCAACTCAAAATGTCAGGTGCCCAAGTGCTTTATTAGATCTATCCATTAATATTTACACCTATGGTATAAACCTTAACCCCTGCTTGACTGGCCAGCCATGACTGGAAAGTTCTGGATTTAAAGGGACCACCCTGTCTCTTAGTAACAGGGCTAGGGTTCCCTGTTACAGGTCTGTAAGGTGAATCAAGCAGAAAGTCATGGGAGGATGCTAATATAGAAGGATGGAGGGTGTATAAACTAGGAGCATAAAGTTATGCTTTTATATGTGTTTTAAGCTCTGTGTTACAATAAAATGCACATATGTCTGTTTAAGGGACCTTGGTTGTAACTAGTAAATGACTAATATTCTTCTACCCTTTGCAAAATGTTAGGTGGCCTGTTTTTTAAAAACAAACTAACAACAAAAACATCCTTAGGAAACCAATCCTGAAGAAGGGCTTTCATGGTTAACAAAATATTACTAAGTATTTTGTAAGATGCTTAAAATATAAAGAACGGCTACTTATACCTGCCAAGCAAGCCATAGGCTTTAAAATCCTACAGTGGTCTTTTGATAAACACTTACTAGATAACAGATACCAGATAGTGAATATGGGTATCATCAGCAACCACTGAATAAATTCTGAGGAACTGGGATTCTCTATTCTGCCATAACAATAATTTATGATTTCAAGAAATCTCTAAGCGGTGCAGTATAGCAATCTAGTATTTACATTTGCACACATTAAAATTTATTATATGATTAGCTGTTGCACGGGCCATACTCCTTGAAACAATGGTGATAAGAGTGATCCTCTGCACCAGCTACATGTAAAGTTGCAACATAAACTCAAACTGAGGTTTGTAGTCTGTATCAAGAGTATTCTCAATTGCTCAATAACACTAAAGAAAATGCTTCTATTGCACCAAGAAGTAGATGGCATAAATAAAGTTGCTAGAGAGTGCTGGTTCAGAACTATCAGGTTTGTTTCAAGGGCTCTGGCTAGAACACTGGGATTTCTTCCAATATCCAGTTATGATGCAGGCCCCTTCAGTAGAGCTCTGAGTAGGATGCATGAAGTTTCTAGCTATTTTTGTGCTCTTATAAGTCCCTATAAATTCACTTTTGTTTTCCCTATACAATCCAAAACAGTAATAAGTAGGGAGCAAGGAAATAATTTCTCACAACCTACTGAGGTCAGTTACTGTTCAGAGGATTCAGAGCTCATATAGTAAAGGCAACACCTTGGTTTAGAAAGGCACCAGGTATTATGAATTGATTTTTGAACCTCATGTTACCAAGGTATACTTGCCTCTAAGGATTCAGATATTGATGCTTTACCTTATTTAACTACCCAAAAAAAAAAAATCCAAGCCACAACTAATAACACTACACTTTAAAAAAATGACTTTGCAGTGGTCAGTCTCTGACCATTTGTTTCTATATCAAGTAATAACATAAAATCTCTTTCCAGTGTGATGTAGTACATTATACCAGTCAATAAAGCAGCAGGTGTTCCTCTAGTCCCTGCTTGGTAAATTAGTTCTAAATCAAACCCAAGGATATTGCTTCATGACTTAAAGAAAACATAAGACATGAAATGAGTTTGTACTGATGTGCCTCTGTGGAGACTTTTATATTCCAGCTAGGTGATATGGGACATTCCTAAATTGTTAAACTCCATCACACCCACAATGAGGCTTGTTATTAGCATTTTAAGTCAACAAACATTCCAGTAAAGAGAGTGAGAATCCAGGTTCTGTAACTATAGTATACTGACAAAGATAAAGGAAAACATTGTGATTTTTTTTTTCTTTCACCTATAGGAATAGAGATGCCTTGAACATGAAGGTCCCCAATTTTTTATTTATTTATTTATTTTTTATGGCTTTTTTAGCTTTGTTACTAGTAGGTATTCTTATAGCATGTTGTGCACAGAATAAGAAATGGTAGGTGTGCTCCCATGGAGATAAAGGGGGACAGAGAAAAGCATTGCAGACATTGCAGAAAATGTACAACTATACATACACCCTAGTATCCATGGGATTTGCCCATGATTCCTGGGTCCCAGTACTGTAACTGAGGCAGAGAAGCAGCCCCACCCCGTGTGTAGATTAAATGAGAGGTGTGTATGCACAACACTTTAAAGTGGGTAAATGCTTTTGCACTGCTTTAATGGTGCCAGTGTTTGCATGCATCAGTGGCATATTGTACACCAGTTCCTGCTGCTGTAGGAAATTTGGCAGCATAATGCACCTTAAATGACTTGGTGCACAGCGAACTAAAACTCCTTCAAGGAGTTTTAGTTTGCTGCCCCTACAACCACAGAGTGAAGCACCTGTCTCCATGCAGCTCCACTGCTCTGCAGGAAGCCCTGCAGGCAGCCTGACAGCAGCCCGGAAAATCAGGCTCTGCCCAAAAAAACAGGCAAGCCTGAACTCCCCTCCTGCCCCCCCCGGAACCTGTCTGCCTGCCTGAGCTGCACAGGGCCCCGGTGCTTCCCTCCACAGCTGAGGTGCCCCCCAGGACTGCCCGAGCCAGGTGTTTGTGGGTGCTGCTAGTGGGGGGGAGGCGCTGTTGCTGCTGAGGGAAGCACCCCCCCCTCGCAGTCCAGGGACCTCTCTGCCCACTGAAAGCTTGCCCTCCCCTCCCCGCCAGAGAGGCAGGTAAGTCAGTGGGATGTGTGCATGACACGGGGGTTTAATGAGCTGTAAATAGAAGTGGTGTTTTTTAAAACCCACTGCTTCAATTTAGGGCCCCTGTTTTATCTCCATATGCCAGGGCTGTAGGGGAGGAAAAAAATTACAGTTGCTGTTGCAGCCATGCAGACATGCCATGCATCAACAGCCAAAAGTCACCACTGCCTCTGTGGATTGGTATTGCCTTAGATGTCCAACTGGGCCCCACAGGGTTTAGAATCTTTTCATGTATGATTCCTATATAGTTTCATATAGATTCAATATAGTTTCATAGTTTCATAGTGCTTAGGGTCCGAAGGGACCTAAACAGATCATCAGGTCCGACCCCCTGCCCTGGGCAGGAATGAGTACTGAGGTCAAAACACCACAGCCAAATATCTATCCAGCCTCCTCTTGAAGACCCCTGAGGTCTTCACCTCCCTTGGGAGTCCATTCTAGATCCTGGCAGCCCTAACTGTAAAGTAATGCCTCCTGATGTCCAGTCTGAACCTTCTCTCTAACAATTTGTGGCCATTATTCCTAGTAACCCCTGGTGGTGCCTAAGGAAACAGAGCCTCCCCCAATTTCTGCTGGTCCACCCTTGTGAGTTTGTAAATGGTCACCTTCCATATAGGGTTGGAAGGGGTCTTAAAGGTCATCTACTCCAACTGTCTGCACAAATCTAGAATTTGCTAAGCCAAAATATAAATGTGGCTGAATTCTAAATACAGGATGCTTTAATAAAATATACAAACATTCCTGGAAGCAGGGACTGGAACCCTGCACACACACTTCCCTGATGAATGATTTAACAGTTAAGCAAGAGCTTGGAATATAAGGTGTGACTGTAAGCATATCTCTGCATGTGTATCACAAAGCCAGCTCTTCCACACATGCTTCTCCAATCTAGAACAAAGTTCCAAAAAGTTCTCCTTTTCTGTGATGAGGACATCTTACTTCCATTCTGACAAATACTATTTACTGCTTGGGCCTGGTTGCATAATGTTGCAATTGTCGTTAGGCCATTTATTATTAATACTTTCCCACTAAATTGAATAATGCCTGAAGACATAACAGATGGAGAATTAGGGGTCAGATTCTTCTTGGGTGGGTACATAGTGTGTTTGTTAATTCTTATAATGTAAATTCTCAATCCTGTTCAACGAGAGACAAAACAGCATCCTAGCAAGTAGGAACTGGCACCATGGTGCAAATGGTACTGTGAAGATGTATTGTTTCAAGAAAGCTGTAGACAGATTAGAAAGAATCCAGCTAATCAAGTTCTAATCAACAAAATTGATTAGAAGTCTGGGAAACATAATTTATGAGGAAAGCCTGAAAGAAGTAGGATGATTCAGCCTGGAGAGGAGAAATCTGAGGGGGGATTTTGATACCAGACTTCTAATAACTGAAGGTCATTGTTAAGGAGAATGGAGATAAAACTAATTTTAGTTGTTGCAGGGGGCAGGACTAGGAGAAATGGTTTATATCAGGGGAAAATTAGGTTGGATATTAGAAAGAACTTTCTCACTATGGTTAAGCATTACAACAAGCATTGCAACAAGCTTAACCAGGTAACTATAGGCCAGTTAGTCTCACCTCGGTCCTTGGGAAGACCTTTGAGAAAATTATCAAGGAACACATCTGCGGGTACCCAACATGGGAGGTGATGCTCAGGGGCAAACAACACAGGTTCATTGTGGGCAGATCCTGCCTGACACCCCGTTTCCTTTTACAACCAGGTCACAAAGTCCTTGGATAAGGGTGTTGAGGTAGATGTCATCTACCTGGACTTCAAGAAGGCCTTTGACACTGTTTCTCATGCCATTCTCACAAAAAAAAAAAAAAAACAACTAGGTGACTGTGGTATTGATGCCTACACAGTCAGATGGGTGGCAAATTGGCTGGATGGTTGCACCCTGAGAGTGGTGGTGGATGGGTCATTTTTGACCTGGAGGGATGTGGGCAGTGGAGTCCCCCAGGGCTCAGTCCTTGGGCCTGTGCTATTCAACATCTTTATCAGTGACTTGGAGGTGGGCGTGGAAAGCACGCTGTCCAAATTCGCTGATGACACAAAGATGTGGGGAGAAGTGGGCACTGGAAGGGAGGGACAGAATCCAACTAGATCTAAACCAGTTACAGAAGTGGGTGGATCAGAATAGAATGGAATTGAATGCAGACAAGTGCAAGGTACTGCATCTAGGGAGAAGGAACCTGTAACATACCTCTAGGCTGGGGAATACCCTTCTCAACAACACAGTGGCTAAAAGGGATCTTGGAGTTATTGTTGACTCCAGGATGGACATGAGCCGCCAATGTGAGGAAGCAGTCAATAAGGCTAACCACACCTTGTGCATCTACAGATGCATCACAAGCAGGTCCAGGGAGGTGATCCTTCTCCTCTATGCGGCACTGATCAGGCCGCAGTTGGAGTACTGCATCCAGTTCTGGGTGCCACACTTCAAGAGGGATGTGGCTAACCTTGAGAGGGTCCAGAGGAGGGCCACTCGCATGGTCAGGGGGCAGCAGGCCAGGCCCTACAAAGATAGACTAAAGGGCCTGAATCTATTTAGCCTCCACAAAAGAAGACTGAGAAGGGATCTGGTGGCCATCTATAAACTCACCAGGGGGGACCAGCAGAAAATAGGTGAGGCTCTGTTCCCCAGGGCACCACCTGGGATAACAAGTAATAATGACCACAAATTGATTGAGAGTAGGTTCAGGCTTGATATCAGGAGACATTACTTTATGGTTAGGGCTTCCAAGCTCTGGAATAGGTTCCCAAGGGAGGAGGTGCTCTCCCCTACCTTAAGGGTCTTCAAGAGGAGGTTGGATAGATATCTGACTGGGGTATTATGATTCCAGCACTTGTTCCTGCCCAGGGCAGGTGGTTGGACTTGATGATATGTTCAGGTCCCTTCTAACCCTAGAAATTATGAAACTATGAAACTAAGCTACCTGAACAGGATCTCCATCCTTAGAAATTTTTAAGAGAAGGTAAGTGTCACAGGGCACTAAGGTGCTTGCTCCTAGAAGAGCAGAAACTGCCTGGGCAGAGAGCCCAAAAGAGAAAGACAGAAGCCCAGGTGCAGGTTACCAGGGCAACAGGCTAGAGAGAAAATTAGCCTGCACCTGGGTAGCTGACCAGAAGGGGCTGGGCCCTGGGCCCATATAAACCCCAGGCTGGAACTAGGGAAGACAGTTCCCCACTAGCAGCCAGAAGGGAGGGAGCTTCCAGGGAGGAAGTGCCCAGTGATTCTGCAACTGCCTGATATGCTGCACCTAGGGCTAAGGGGGCTCCGTGAGCTCCGCAGGTACCCTTGCTTACTAGACACTTAGTGCCAGGGACAAAATCTGATTCTTTTAAAGGGGCAAAGCACACCCTGATCTTTTGTATTATGGTATAGCCCAGAGGCTTAATTTCTGTTTGCTGTTGTATAACACTGGTGGTTTGGGTGAGACAATTGGGGAAGGAAGAAGCCTCACTGGGGGGCCCACTGTAGTGTGGGGACCCCGGCGCCAGAGAGGGCACAGTATTTGGGGTGCACAGGCCCCAGCGCCAGAGAGGGTGCAGTATTCAGGGTGCACAGGCCCCAGTACCAGTGTGGGTGCAGAAACACAGTTGGGGCCTCGAGAGCCCAGCACCAGTGTGGGTGCAGAGACAGGGCTGCAGAGAGTCCATTGAGGACAAGTGGGGCCGAATTATAGCAAGGCCTAGGCAAGACAATGTAAATACCATCTCCGAGGCTTGGGGCGTGGTAATGGGGCAGTTTGGAGCCACACATCTAACCCATAAGGCTGGGGTGTCCCATGAGATCTATTTTGAAATGAGACCCACAAAGGGTCCGGGAACCCACGGGGTTCAGGGAAATCCATCAGGACCATGTCCAACTGGATGTGAAGGCAGCCTCCCTATATTATAAATATATCAAGATGTGGTGGACGAGAATAGAGGGTGCCCGTTGGACTGAACTGGCATGGTCGAGGGGCCCTAGGGGTAACACAGCCATCCTTGACCCCATCCCATGACAGTAAGGCAGACACTTGACTGGAATGGGTTAATCAGGGATGATCATGCCTGAAGCAGGAGGTTGGAATAGACAACCTCCTGATGTCCTTTCCATCTCTATTTTTCTATTACAAGACCTCTAGAAAAAGAAAGCGAGTGTATATCTACTAGTAAGTGTTGCTCTGACTGTCACTTCTGCATAATCATAATTTCTACCTGCTATTTCCATTGCTGTGAAGTCTCAAGTTAAAAATTCTGAAATTAGGCAACGACTTCAGGGTTGGTTGGAGTCATTCACTGTTACCCATTTGAATGTTTCATGATAGGAATGAGAAATGGGGGCAAGCTGTCTCCATAAATCCTGCTGTGTAAAGGATTCTGCACTTGTATGGGGTTTTAGAACTTTTCAGTGCCAGAAAGTGCTAAAACCTTATACATGTAAAGATGCAAAAGACAAAAATCTCAAAGGATAGTCCTTACAACTGAGTAACATGTCTCTCTTTGATACTTGACTTTTGACAGTATACATCTTTCTCAAGAAGCATGCTTTTCTCTCTGAGCTATTTAGCTCCCATTGCTCTCAGGCTCAGTTAGTAATAGAGCAACACGATACAGTAAAAGCTGTGTTATCCGGCAGTTTACCGTTCAGAATTCTCTATTAACTTGCATCTGTCACAGACACCATCTTGCTATTTGGGACGCAGCCAAGTGGTGTCGCTAGTGGCAGTCTTATCCACCATCTGCCATTGTGATCACATTGTGATCACGTTGAGCTTGTGCCTATGTTTTTGCTGTGACTTTACTGCTGAATATTGCTGAATATCTCACCCATCCTGCAGCTATGGCTACCAATACTCCATCAACAAGCAAAGGACAGAAGCAAAAGCATGTTGTTTTGATGATTACACAGAAATTGGACATAATTAAGCACCTGGAAAAAGGAGAAAACAGGAACAGGTTGATGCAGGAATTCAACGTCAGCTCATCTATAGTCTATGACATCAACGCACAGAGGGCAGAGTTACTCCAGTTCATGACAAATTCTGAGATAAGTAAAGCAATTGAGCAATGCCATACTCTGCACTAACCAAAAGTTTAACAATTAGACAAGTTATTATATGAATACTTTGCCTTAAAACGTTTGGAGGGAGCTCCAATTTCTGGCCCAATGCGGCTCGAAAATCAAAAGACTTCTATCAACAAATGGGAATGACTGAGTCCTGTGTTTTTTCAGATGGATGGTTGTCTTGCTTCAAACTTTGCCATGGTATCAGAAGGTATGATGTGTCTGGAGAAAGAAAAATTGCTGATCATGAGGCTACTGAAAAATATTGTGGAATTTTCCCGAAATTGGTTGTGGAGCATGGCGTATCCCCAGACCAGATCTACAATGTTGATGAAACTGGACTTTCTTGGCATTGTTTGCCAACTTCTACCCTGGCTGGTGCAGGTGAGGTTGGTGCAGCTGGCTTTAAGTGGAGCAAGGACCACCTGACTATACTTATGTGCGCAAATGCAGCGGGCACACACAGAATCAAGTTTCTAGTGCTTGGAAAATTCAGGTGACCAAGAGCATTCAAGGGTGTCATTCATCTACCTGTTGAGTACGAAGCACAACCTAATGCATGGATGGAGAAGGAAATATTTTTGCACTGGTTTCACCGTGTCTTTGTACCAGCAGTGAAACAGCATCTGAAGAAACTTGGAAAGCCAAAAGACACAAAAATTATTCTAATTTTAGACAACTGTCGAGCTCACCCTCCTGAAGAGAAGCCTGAAGTTAGCGTCTGAAAATATTTTTATCATCTTCCTGCCTGCAAATATGACCTCAGTCATACAGCCTATGGATCAGAGATTTATCAAAAACCTGAAATCCATCTACAGAAGAGATTTTAGGAGCAAGCTACTCAACTATGAAGGCAGTCTCCAAGAATTTCAGTCGCAGTATACTATTAAGGATGCAATTTTCAATGTGGCATGTGCCTGGTGTGCTGTGAAGAGTGCAACTTTAAGGAAGGCTTGTAGAAAATTGTGGGCAGCAGCGATGTTTCCAGAGGGATCTTCTGATGAAGAAAAATTTGCAGGTTGCAATGTGAGACATAAAAAAAGAATAATTAAAAGAGATTCTTGATGTCCTTCAAAATGCTGACCCTGCTAACCCACTCACTAAACTCAGTGATACGGAACTTGAAGAGTGGGTGAACATTGATCAAGACCTTGATGTTGCACAAACCCTTACTGATGCTCAAATTATAGAAAAGGTTGCGCATCCTGACAGATCTACTGAACCTGAACAAGACTCAGAAGAAGAAGACCACAGTGAAGAAACTGAAGTGGCTTGGGCTACTGTTGCACAATGTCTGGAAACAGTCTTGAAATTTGCTGAGCAGCAGTCTTCTTATTCTGCTCAGGAAGTGATGCAACTTCATGTTGTTCACAACAATTTCCTGAAAAAAATGCAACTGACTTGCACGCAGGCAAACATCTGCAGGTTTTTTCAAAGAGCTTTTGCAGCTTGTGTCAAGGATCAGATATTGCTGATGATGATCCTTAAGAAGAGGCACACTCTGAAGCAGAGCAACCTGAGGCAACCTCTGATCCCAAGGTGCCTTCAGAAGCATCTGAGAGGCAGTAGTAGTACAGTATACTATTTTGTTTATTATTCCTTATATCATAGTTAAAATATTAAAAGTTGTTGTATCATAATTAAAATGTGATATTAAAAGTTATTATATCACAGTTAAAATGAAGACTTAGTTTCTTTCTTGAAAAAAACCTCTCAAATAACCGGCATATTTGATTAACCAGCACCTGCCATTCCCCATGGATGGCAGTTAACAGAGCTTTTACTGTACCATTATCTTGAAAAAAGACAACGGTATTATATGTGGAAGGAGAATAAATTGTTTCCTAGCTTTTAAGAACTAGGGAATAATTATAGTAATTATCCAGAACCTGTTGGCAAATGTGGACTTTTTAACGGTGACCACTGCAGCAGAAATTGGAATTTCAGTAAATATGCATATGTATAATATGAAATATCTTTTTCAAAATTGAAATTTTAAAACTTTTTTTACTACTTATTTATTCCAAACTAACTGGCCTCTATCTACAGAGCTTTAGATATTCTGAATTCTGCTTATGAACCTCCCTTAAAGGGATAAATAATTTGAAATGTTAAACTCTAACTTTTTTAGAAAGTGAAAGTATCTAGTGGTGTCAGGCCTTGTTAAACCTAACATTCTTGATTTATTTTTCTGCATGGCTTCATAAGTATGAAATATCAAATAATGAACAATGAAATATGAGCATAAATTATGTATATTTTATATAAGAAAAAATTAATGCTCAGCTTCATAAAAAATATAACTTCTGAAGTGTCTTATCATTACTAATGTATCAAGTAGTCATTTTCCAGCATGCCAGTGAGTTAATTTTCTATACTCTGGGTACATTTATATTTCCTTTTGAATTCCACTGTACTGGCATCATTACGCCAATACCTTTATCCTGGCAGATACAGAATTTCTCAATACCATTTCATGAAGCACTGCTAGTTTACTACAAAGACTATCTGCTGTGGCTCTAAATGACCAATGAGGAATGGCAAGTATATGTACAGAATGGACGGCAGGGTGTGTTTGAGGGTTTTTGCTTGTCTGTGGTGATTCTGTATTTGCTCTCCTTCCACAAGAAAGGAAAAGATGTATTGCTTACAGGCATATATCTGATACGTATGTAAAAACACACCTGATAAAAGTAACATCCTCAATATCACTCCAAATAAACTGCAAAATTCTTGATTCAGCAACACTATTTGTTGCAGGTGTGGAACCTTTGGCATTCAGTTGGTAGCAAAGTCACTCTGTCAAAGGAAAAGAATAAGCAACATTCAGAGGCTTATTACTCAGATCATGCCAGAGGAAAAGAATAGCATCAAAGATAGCTATCCCTCTGGATGATCTCACCGTTACAGTTCCAAACATTCAACAGCAGTGCACCTCTACCTTCTGGAATAGGAAGTAGATAATAGGCCTGTGTGAATAGGGAAGTATTCAGTTTGGATTTGGCCAATTCGGAGGATAGTGATTCAATCTGGTGATTCAAGCCACTGTCCCTATTTGATTCAACTGAATCAGCTTTGAAAGATTCAACGCTGATTCAGAGAGATTTGGTGATATAGATCGGCCAGGGAGAGGCAGGCAGAACTGGGTGGCTGCAGGTTCTCTCCCTGCTCCTCCAGCTGTGCTTGCCTCTCCCCAGGTGGGGGGAGCCACAGGAGAAGCCCCCATGGCTGCCCTGCCTGGCCCTAGCCTCCTGGCACTTAAAAAAAAAGAAAAAAAGCCCCACACTCACTGGCCACAGCAGCAGCAATCAGGGCCTCTGAGGACTCATGGCAGAGCCCCACCTGTGCAGCACAGGGCAGCGGGGATCACCCCCCCCCCCCCCAGATGACTATAACCATTCTATGTAGCAGATCAGAGACAGATCCATTTGTCATCTGAACTGAGGTCAAGCAAGGATATGTCATTGCCCCAACTCAGTTTTCCAGTTTTTTGACAGTCAGCCTTGTTCTTATTAAGGAACACCTTCCTTCCAGAATTGACTAAGAACACCAAGTAGAGGGAGAGCTTTTCAATCTGGGATGTTTTTGGTCAAAGGCCAAATTATTCAAAACAACCATCTTTGACATTAAATATGCCTATGACTGCAGCATCCATGTGCACACTGAGGAAAACTTCCAGACCATGCTGGATCTTTCAGAAAAGCTTACTGAACTTTGGGCCTCTCTCTCAACATTGAGAAGACTAAATTGTTCTATCAGGCTGCCCCAGACTGTAAATGTGACTACCCTCCCCAAATCACCATTGAAGGAAAAACCTTGGCCATAGTTTAGCACTCCTCCTATCTTGATAACTACTTCTCTCGGTGAATGAACATTGATAAAAAGAATCCAGCACCGGAACTGGTGAGCAAGTGCCTCCTTTAGGAAATTGTTCTGGCATGTCTTTATTGATCGCAATCTCCAAAAAGACACTAAGTCTTGCTGCACATTCATTTTAGGCAGCTTTTGGAGCGCTCAATCTTTTAAGTGGCTTAGAGCACTCATTATCCATCTTAAATTTACACCACTCAGAGGCAAGATTATCTGTAATTCACCTCATTTTGCTTCTGTTCTATTAAGGTGTGGCCACTTCCCACAGCTATTCCACCAAAGTCGAAATCCTTCATCATCCCTGAATGTAGTTGCCCCTCCTGAGTCAGGACAAGTGAGGATGCTGAGGTTCAATGGGGCCAGGCACAGCACCTCCTGGACATGTCAGACAAAGTGAGAAGTGGAGTGCTTTCTGCCCCTACCACCACTCAGAGCAGCTCATTTTGCCTGACAGGAGCAGCAAGCCAGTCCTGACCCTAGCTCTTGATCCTGCCCCTGCTCCACAAGCCTCTAGTGGGAAATCACAGCTGTGCAGATGAAGGACAGTCAGAGATGGTTTTTCACCTTAAGGGGTTACTGTTCCACTAAACCGAACAACACCTAAGTTGATTAACATTTGTGCACCTTTCTGTGTAAGGTGTAATAAGGCCCCAAGATCCAGGTCTTCAATGCAGTTATTATCCACACTATACTCTATGGATGTGAAACATAGGTGACGTACCATTGTCATCCCAAGATGTGAGATGGAGAGATATCAACAACAATGACTCTGGAAAATCTTCCACCTTAAATGGGAAGATCATTGCACAAACACCAGCACCCTTGATGAAGCCAATGTTACCAGCATTGAGTCAGTGATCCTGAAGTACGTATTTCAATGGTCTGGACAGTGTGTACAAATGCCCGCTTCTTGACTCTCAAAATACACGCTCAGTTCCCTGCTTAGTAATAGCCTGATATATTTCAGTAGCCAGAGAAACACTAGATGGACATATTAAAGGCATACCTCAAAAAATAGATACCGACATCAAGAGCTGGGAGGAGCTGGCTGCCAACTGACTCCAATAGTGCTATTGCATGCTAACCTCTTAATTATTTAAATGAGGGTTAATCCTCCCAGAAATCAGCCCCATAAAATGATGGTGGGGCCTCAACTATCATTGAATCTAAGTTTACAGCCCAGCTCTAATTTAATGTAATACAATTAATTAGTAAATAACTGACAGACTTATTGAACAGTTCAACATGACTACAGGTTTCCCTCACTGTGGCAGAGCACCTTTGGGGTACTGGCCACGTGGCAGGGGCTGCAGTAGGCTGGGGCCAAGCCCAGCAGGGAAGGCAGCCAAATGAAGCCCCCCAGATCTCATTCTCAGGGGGGAGGTGTGTGGTGGAGTACCTTTGGGGGTGCTCACCACTTGAGGGCTCTCACAGGCTCCAAGGGGAGCCTGCTTCGGAGGAGCAGCTGGGGAAACCTTCCCCAGGTACCATTTTAAGGGGGAAGGTATGTGGCAGGGCACTGTTGGTGACTGCCACTTTAACACCAGAGCAAAGCAGCCATCAGGTGCTTGATTGCAGCGGCCATTTTAGAGCTCTGGCCACTCATATAAACAGGGCAATTCACTGCTGGTAGCCCAGGCAGCAACATCACCTGGCTGTGAGGCTCCATAACAACCTGGAGGTAAGAGCAGGAGCTGTAGGGGATGGTTTGGAGGCTCCTGGTCCTGGGCATGACCTAAAAGTGCACTCTGCCAGGAGTGGGTGGCCTGGTGGGGCTCTCAGTGGTGCAGGAGCCCCCAGGAAATGCCAGGACAGTTACCACCCCAGTGAAGGGCAGGTGGGGGAATCTTAACCCTAGCCCTCACCTTCGGGTGGATTGTGTGACACTGGAGGCAGTTGGGGCCAGGCACAGCTGTGGCCACCTGAGCCCTGTGGGGTGCAAGACCCTGAAGAAATGTAGTTGGGGCCAGACATGGCCATGGCCACCTGAGCCCACCGGGGGGGGGAAGCCCCATGGCCCCGAATGAAGGAGGCGGTGTGGAGGCCTGAGGAAGGGGGCAGAGGTGAGTAGCCCCAAGTGAGGGGGGTGGTGTGGAGCACCAAGGGAAGGCAGCAGAGATGATTAGCCCTGAGTGAAGGGGCCAGTGTGGAGCCCCAAGCAAGGGGCCAGTGTGGAGCCCTGAGGGAAGGGGGCAGAGATGAGTAGCCCTGGGTGAAGATCTAGAGTGAGCACAATGACATGCTGCTTGGGGGGGGGGGGAGGGGGGAGAGTCTCTGTGAGACCCTGGAACACCGGTCGTGGTGTGAGGTACCCCAGCTCTCACATCCAAGAAGGTGGACCCAAGAGAGAGAGTGAGGCTAGTGAGAGAGGCCAGAGATAGAGTACCCTTTTGACTGGTCAGTGCTAGGGCCAGGACTAGGAAGGTCAAAAGGGCCAGGGGCCCACCATGAGGGATGCCCAGAGCAGAGGACCTGGGGTCCCGCCTGGCCTAAGAGGTGAGGCCAGGGCCTGTTTGGCCAAAGGTCCCAGGGGGACCATGCCTGAGAGGGGAGATAGGTACAGGAAGCGCAGCAGCCCAAATGATGGCAGAGTAGGCTGCCTGACAGGAGGGATCAAAGGTGGGTCCTGATAGGAGGATTCTGGAGCCTAGTGTAGGGCTGGCATGACTAACAGCTGGATGCCACCTGCAAGGCATGGGCTGCGGTATAGGGAAGGTTCAGAGCTGCAGATAGTGCCCCCTGGCATCGGGGCATAAAATGGGCAGCCTCCTGCCTTAATTAACAACTATTTATTAAGAACAAGGCATGGAAGGCAAGTCAGGTGGGAGGCATGCCCAAAGGCAAGTGGGGAACCTAGCGCTGTGGCCAGGCAGGAAGCCCCACTTTGCCACACTCACCAAGTGCTGGGGTTAGGTTCCTGTAAGTTCCTGTGGTTGGCAAAACCGTGGTTGGCAAGACAAAAGGCTTACGGGAAAAATGGCAGGTGGCAGGCTGATATGCGGCCGTGGAAAACAGTGGTTACTCAAAACTATATATCATGGTAGCCAACTTGATATATAGAATATTAAGCATGGATACTCAAAACCATGGTTGGCAAAACCGTGTTTGGCGAGAGAAACCTGTATATTATAAAAACAACAGCCATTAATAGACAACAATAAACAACAGAATTTCACTTAGCAAAGGTAGGGAAAAGAACAACAAAAAACAAGAAGAGTGAGATAGAGAACAAACTCTTCTCTCTCCCTACTTGCAATGATGTTGCAGGCACTGAATGCTCTCCAGAGTCTCCATCAACTAGCAACAACTACCAGTTCCCAATTCACCAACACAACAACAGAGTTATTTCTCCCCTGGACCCTCACTCCATGCACAAGCAATAACACACTCACCAACAGAGATGTCGGTCCCCCAGACCTTCACTTACTCACTCGCTCGAACCACACCAACTGTGGGCCCTGGTGCAGTCCCAGGCACACTTGCATCACACAGAAAAACTAACGACTCCCAACTCACGCCACTCTCTCTCAGTCACTCTTATCCTGGCTCCAACTCTGGCTCCTCCCTAGCCTTGAGTGCAAGCCCTTCTGATAGCCTTTGATTTCACCACCTCTGTCAATCATCCTTTGAACAAATCATCCTCACAGAGGTGCTGTCAATCATCAAACAATCATCAGCTATTCCAATCAAATCACTGATCACCTCAGGAAAGCTAGCAGTAACTAACTGGCATTTTCAGACAAAACCAAGTTACATAACTTTAACCCAACTGGGCATGCTCAGAAATAAAATTGGGTCATTACCTCATATCAGTTCAAAGGTTCACAGTCTCTGGAACATTCTGACCTTCTGACCAACTGAGCATGTGCACTGCTTATGCAAGCTGCCAAACTCTACACAAACTAATTAACTCTGCGTAGAAACACTAGACAAGCCAGGGGATGCTCCATCTTGTGGCCTACAGTGCCACAGCCTCAGCTAAGTAGCATCTTACTTTGAGGTAATGCATCTCACCCCTGAAGTAGAGAAGAGAGAGCAGAGGAAGGAAAAAACAAAAAGCTGCAACTTCTGCAGACTGATTGGTGCCTCAAGGATGAGATTGTTAAATCATCTCAAACCCCACTGATAAGCCATCCTTAAACCCAAGGATTGCTGCTGCCTGCTGCTGTTGGTAACTGTTGTGGAGTGGCTCACCTACACTTACCTCTTGAACCAGGTCCTATGTGCTACTCAGGATTAAGTCTAGAATCACTTTTCTTATTGTGGGTTCCAAGACACGTTGTTCTAGAAAGCAGTCATTTATTACATCCAGAATTTTTATCTCCACATCTTACCCTGATAAGCTGTTTACCCATTCTGTGTGAGGATAGTTGAAATCTCCTGTTATTATTGCCTGTCCCATTTTTGCAGTTTTTCTAATCTCAATAAGCATTTTGTAACGATTTTTACCCTCCTGATCAGGTAGCTGGTAGTAATATCCTAGTACTATATTCCTTTTACTCAGATAAAGAATTTCTACCCACAGGGATTCTATCTACAGTAGTTTTCCTTTCAGATAGGATTTTCAGTAACTGTAAAAATCCTAACTGCCTGTGCACAGTTGCAGAAGGAACCAGAACTTTCCTGTGATGCCGTCGGCTCTCACTACTCCTGAAGTAGAAATCTGTAAAGCAACATCTGCTATGTTCTGGGAAATCATATAATAATTCTAATTATGAGATTTGTTGTGTAATGAGGAGAATTCATGCTATTTAAGTGACTTTGAGACAGCACTTCGGTCTTTTATGAAATTATTCATTTAGTTTAGCACTTTTTCCCCAAAACTAAAAGTTGATTTCTGGAGTTTGTCTTTTGGTGTACTAGATTTTTTTCCCCATCTACAGTTGTAACTTAAGTTAACTTGGTAATGTAGTAGTAACCATTTTTATGATTGTTCAGCTCTTTTCTTCCTGCTTTTTCCCCCTGGATTAGATTTTTCCCTTGTCTCCCTCCTCCTGCCTTTCAAAATTCATAATGAGCTATATAAACAACAGTTCATAGTATGCTGGTAGCAGAAAATGTTCTTAAATGAATAACTGTATATGACACACCACTCTCCATAGAACACGACCTTCATGTCTTTAAGTTCTAGGTTACCACTATTCAGCATGAGTCTTACTGAATGAACCCTGATGCAGTATATGAAATACAGGAAAAAAGAGCAAGGAAAGGAGACTAAACCTTAAATTATGGCCCAACAGATCTGCTTCCTGCTTTTCCTTGCTTTCCACACAAGGTCCTATAATATCTTTTGATTCAGATCAATTTTGATTCAGATTAATTTTGAAGAGCAACGCAGTTCTGAAAAGGTGAATAATACCTGTAAACTCCTGGTGTCCTGTGCAACCACACTGGTTTCAAGTTATACCCTCAGCTACAGCTGTGCTTTGCCACTGAATGCAATAGGGTTATAAATGTAACTGAGGTCATATATGGGGAAAAGTGGTGGTAACTGAAGGAAACACTTAGGCCACAAACAAGCACTTATTTCTACCACTGGAAATTTCTCAGACCTTTCCAGAAGAGGGAGTGTACATGTAGTCAACTGCAGTTGCATCGTCTCCCCTATTCTTCATGCCTCCACTAGACTAGGACCCAAGTGTGGAGAGTGAGGGTGTTGGGCAAAGAGCAGCTGCTCCTCTGCTTTGCTCCTGTCACTGGGAGCAGAGCAAGGAAGCAGCACAGAAAATCTTCCCCACCCACTCCTCAGACAGGGGAGAAACAAACATGCCCCTCACCACTCAGACTGCAGACCCCAGTTCAGGGAGAAGGAAGGGGGCTTTGCCCAGCTGCTGCAGTCCCCTCCTGCTCTGGTCTGAAGGGGTCTTGAACAGTAGGGCAATACTCTCCAACTGGGTAGTTCTTGATCTGATTGCCTGCTTCTTCATAACCCCCTGTCTCTCACAAGGGAGATCTTCCAGATTGACACCTGGAAGATCTTTGTCCTGGCAGGGGCATATTTCCCCTGGAAGAAACTCAATGAATGCTTTCCCAAAATAGGAAGGAAACAAGATTACTTATAAACAACATCTATTAAATTTAGAAATTACTGCAGCACTGTGTTCCTGGAATTCACAAAGCTGTTTTACACAGCTATTTTTCAGAGTAAACCTGGCCTTTTAGACCATCTTGTACCATTCTATTGAACCAACAAATACAACCTCCAGAAAGTTTTACATGAAATTGGGGGGGGGGGGGGAGGGGCGGCGTTCCTTGCAATATTAGAAGATTAAATGCACCAGAAAATTTCTACATGTAGCAAGAAACTCTCTGTGCTTTGGAAGAAGGCCACAAATACAAAATCGAATGGGTCTGAGATGGCTTAGTATGTCATTTCTTCATCAGTTTTAAAAGTATATCTCGTGAGACAAAATCTTTTTTTGTTTCAGAATTCTCAGGTGACCATTTCATAACAATATGACAGAATGATATCCTTTTGCTACTGTAGAACTGAGCTGACCTGCTCTCCTAAGAATAATGATGTGCTGTTGAACTTCAAAAATGTTAAAGAAATCATGACTTCCTCAGCACTTGACTTTTCTCTTTTTCCATCCAAGTCAATTCATTATAATATTCTATCCTGTTCTAGCCAAACCTGAAATGAAATGCAATTTTATTTGACTGCAGTTTAACTTATAGTATCACCATCAATGTGGAGGAATTTGCACTTGGTGCCAACTTCTGAAATTACTTTCACAATTCATTCTCAGATTAACCTAATCCAGTATTTGTTTTGACCTTGATCAAGAAGAACTTGGAACAACTGTATTCCTTAGTGTCTAATGACAAAATCCTTCTGTGACAATGGATTAGATGCTGAGAGCAAAAGCTAGAGGTATCAGTCAAGAGGCACAGATATCAGTCATGATGTGCAAAATCCTTTTTTTACCTCTCGAAAAGCACACCATAGCCAATGACCACTGCACACACACAGCACAATGAAACCATGGCGGTTTTGCTGTACAGAGCACAGAGATCAGGAAGGACAGACACATCAAAGGAAAACACTTCACATTCCTCCAGGCTTCTGATCCAAGCTATGTGGCAACACAGTCCAAGAACCCTCTTGCAATGGAGGTTTGTGTGTAAGATGAGTGAGCACTGCTTATTTCATTAAGACCACAAATCAAACAGAACCATTGCTTATATTTCTTGGGTAGGGTTAGTAGCCTGTGACTAGAAGTGCTGCCAGTAGGAACTTGTGTAGGTGTCCTCAGTCCTACTTTTTGAGGAAGAAGAATGTTTCCATTCCCTTCATCACTACATTGCTCCCCTCTACATAGGCCATTTTTTCCCCAGTCCATTGAGCCTTCTGCAGACAGATTTATTCTGCCCCAGTCCTCTGTTGCCTTAAAGAACCTGTTAGGCCCTACTACAATATAGTTTAAATAAAGCATGCAATAGCTACTCACCAAGTAGCACTTAGGATAGGATAAGTACAGACAGTCAAAAAGCCCAGGGCTGAATTGATTCAATTTTCAGAGGTAGTTTAAGATGTGTAGATTGAACCAATAAGCAAGTGAGCAAATGTTCATTTTTTATCCTGAAAATGCAACCACATGCCTGCAGTGGTCCAGGCCAGAAGCCAGGAGGTGTTAGAGCATACTTTCCTCCTCAGCTGGAAAGACAGCTTGGGCCAAGACTAGCAAACCCACCTGTGAGGATGGATTTGCAAGGAAGATGCAAAGCCACCTGGGTTACTGGAGGACTGTGAGTTAACTTGAATCTGGAGGGGATATGGGATAGAAGTTCAATAAACTGATTTAACCTAAATCAGTTAAATTGGATACTACATCCATCCATCTTAAATCAGTTTTGGCCATTTTGAAAACAGTTTATGTGCACTGAATTTCTATTGTGTTACAGATTTCAACTCATTTCTGATCACTTACACTGGTTTATCTGTAATTGCTGTCCATAGCCATAGCATATTCTGCATTCATACTCTCTGGCAGGTGATTGCACTGGCTGATCGCAGGGATAGTGCAGGGTGAACTATAAATCCAAAGTGTATTTCTATTTTACTCTTCTTATACATTAGAAGTTCTTATGTTAAGCCTGCATCATTGCATCTTACAATTTACTGATTAATGATCTTTATAACTACAACATTTTTACATCTCTTTGCATGTCTGTTATACCAGGATTTGATTGTACCATCCTAAATGTTTTCCATTTGATCAATCATGTTTAGTGCTATAAACTTAGAGTTTATTGATTAATGAGCTTATTCAGTTATAGCATCTATTGTTTCAGGTTTGTTCATGACATGCATATGCTTTTATCTATGTGCCAGCTTATGCTGATTCTATTCATCTCAGAATGCTTTTGAAAAAATCCCAAATATTCTGATGTACCCTTTTGCCTTCCACAGAACTTTAGACCTGCAGGCTTTTAACGTTTACTTTTTTTGTAGGCCTGACTTATAGCTTACACCATACCATGAAAGGCAGTTTGGCTGGGTACTGGGTTAAGATTTGGACATTTCAGCCGAGTTATATAGTTGCTGATCAATCAGTGAAAAATCTTATTCATATAATAACTTAACATTGTAAACATCACTGGAAATGCACCAAGTTAAATACAACTTTTGCATCATTAATAACCAAGTGGTTCCCAGACCTCTCAGCCTTTTTCTTTATGTTTCAAGTCCTTTTAATCTTTGAGAAGACACTTCCCTATTCGCAAGGACAATTTATGGGCTTCTAAGGAATTTCATTCTAAAATTTCTTGGAGTTTGATTTAAAGCTTTACAGTCATATCTGCTTTTATGACTGCTATATTTTTTTATTTATCCATTTCCTGATACTCTTTACCTATAGACATACTTCCACAGGAATAAAATGACTGGGTTGGATGGTTTGCAGTCCAACATAAGTGCTACATGGGATGGAAGAGGGATAAAAAACTAAACAAAATAAAAAGATAGTAGACAGTCTCCATTCAGTCTTCATTTAGTTGCAGAAGTGGAAAACTTTTCCTCAGGTAACTGCTTACCAGTGGGTTACAAATTGCTACTAAAGGGGGTCATCTACATGTGAAATTAATGCAACTGAGTAAACTCCAGTGCAGTTTGAGCCACAGCAAACTAATCCTGACATCACTATCTGCATGTGCATTTAAGTGTAGTCATTTATTCTGCTGTTGGATAATGCTTGTGTCTGACAGTACTATCTGAAGGCACTGTAAATTAGTCTACACTGGGCCAATGGCCACACACACATAGACAGTGATGCTTTATGGTAAATTAGTTTACTGTTCAGTAAAATGGATGTATAGATGCATTCAAGAAGTAGGAAAGAATGGCCTTAGCCTCCACTTGTTGTTGATTGTACTCTTTTATTCTACTCTTTATTCATAAAAGGCATGTCTACACAAGATGCTAAATGCACAGTAGCCTAAAACTACTGCACAGTAGCATGTAACATCAAACAGTGTTAATATGCTACTCTGCAGTAGCATCAGTGAACAGGTGTGAGCCAGTGCTACTGCACAGTAGTGCCAATCACTGCACATTGAGTTAGTACTTGGTTATACAATTACTAAACTTAATGCACAGTAACTGTGGTGTATTAATGAACATGTGACATGTCCAAAGTTTATTTTAGTCTATTTTATATATAAAATAGACTATATTTAGTGTATTTATATTATCTATAATATGTATATATACATTAGCATATATAGTGTATTTCATGCACTAGTGCAGCCTAGGCACCTACTGTGCAGGCCTATTTTAAAGCTCTTCTAAGACATTTAAAACTCTTTAAGAGGTGGCAATGTCCAACAGAACAGCAGCAGGACCTAGTGCAGTAGTCCTCAAAATTCTTGGGGTCAAGTGGCCTTGTCAGGTTATAGTATCATGTGCCCACTGATCTTCTGCCATGAAACATAAAATAATACCATTTGGGCACATCTACACATCGTCCAATGGTGACGTAGCAATGCACTACATTGCCATACAGCGCTCTATGGCAATGTAGCGATCATGTGATCAGGTCTACACGTGATCAGCAGCTATGTTGCTGTAGTGGCGTGCTCCCCCATTTTAGCTACGAAATCTAACCATGCACCGCGCATACAGTCTAGTATGGGCAGTTACTGTGCCATGCTTTAGTACTTCCAAAAGGAAATACTAACGCACAGCGCTGTAGTAATTTCAATGTACAGTGACATGTAGACATGCCCTTTATGCCCCAACAGACACACTATAACCTCTCCAAAGAGACAAAGAGAAATTGTAGCATTGGCCTTCATCTTTTTTCTTATTTTCTTATATTAATATTTCCCCTTTCCTTTTCCTCCTGATTCCTTCCTTTCATGCACGCTTTTGAAATTTGTCAAATACCATTATAATTACCTGTACACCACATTGATCTAGAGGGTAGGGCACTGGCTTGGGAGTTATTTGGATTCTTTTTTCAGCTGATCTACAACCTGTATGAAGTTGGACTTTTTTTTCACTTTTCTGTGTCTGTTTCTCATGCACAGAGTGGGATTTAATCTTTAAGATTTTCAGAGCAGAGATTACTTATTTTTATGTGCCTATACAGCACCTGCTAAACATGAGGCCCTGATCTCAGTTGGGGCTTGGACATATACCTGTAATACAAATAACAAATGGTTAGTTATATTTACTGGATCCCTAAAAATAAAGAGTGAAGCAAAAATGGAATTGCATGGAAGTAGTACTAAGAATTGACTTTACTGTAAATGTATTGGCCTTTTGAAGTTGAAGTCATCTCTTTTTATCATAAACTCACCCTGCAACAGAGCATTTCTTGGTCCAATGGAGAATTCATGCATATTACATGTGCTTCAGTGCCTGGCACAATGATGTGGTACCCATCAAGAAAAGACTGACCAATAATTTTTCTTGATCTTATTCTAGTCTCACTGATACCAGTGCACATTAGGACTTACACTGATTAAGGAGCCAGTACAATTAAGATTGAAATCCATTGTTTTTGTTTTATTTAATTTACTCTTTATATTTATTTTAACTTTTATATCTTCCATGCAGTGGTTGTCTCCTGGGTTTTAAATGCTCATGTCTTAAATCAATGGTGTTTTCTTATTCATGTGCATATAATGATTATTGTTGGACATTTGCTGTACACAGCTGTGTCCATACAGTTCAGTAAATCCCTGTTGTAATGAGAAATCCATTTACATGGAATCCTATGATGTGACCACAAAACTTCAAATAATTATATTCTCTGTGTTGCAAAATATTCAGCCTAAGTAGTTATAGAATCACAGTGCCATAGCTGTCTTCATTTGGAACAAAGACATCTGTCCTGTGACATCGGTTCTGGACCAATTTAAATGCAGAATCCCTCATTACATTGTGGCTTATGTAGCATATTCTTGACTGTAATATTCCCAGAAGTTTGATGGTTGCACAGAGTTTAATTCCTGATAGCTTTCCCTAAATCTGAACAAGACGCACATTCCTATAGAGTGGCTGTATATCATTTAGTCATCTCTCTGTGAAAAGCAGTCATTTAGGCTAGATTTAAAATTAAAGAAGTCATAGACTCAGGCACTTAGAGAGTCTACCTTTTGTCCATAATGGAGAAGAATAATGACTTTCAGTACAAATTGTAAGCACTAAAAATATTGCTTTGTGCAATGAAAATTGTGCAGTTATATATCACCTCCTTCTTCCTCTGACACATTCAATCAGCTTGTCAGTTTTCACTAGTAGATAATTCACTGATGAAAGCTTTATACTGAGTAAGGCTTTTTGCTCAGTTGTATACTGCAAAAAATACTATTAGTGTCAGGACCAATTAATATATCTGAGTGCATTTTTGTATAGGTGAATACCTATTATTGCAAAACGCTCCCATACAATGCCAGCACTTAGTGGGGAAAAAGTAATACTATAGTAATCAAATGCTCATAACTCCGTGACTGATCTTAGGGATGTGTGGATTGCCGGCTTGTAAATGTAATGTGAGCTGGCAAATTCCTGTGTACTGAAAGTGACCATAGAGGTTTAACAAAGTATTTTTTTTTAAACTTTATCCTGCTATACTAACCTTTAGCCAGAATTGTTTATAGTACAGAGATACTTCTAAATTATATATAGGAGTCAATCCATTCTCCTTTCTTTTTCTGACAACCTTTATCTGTTCTTCAAAGAAAGAAACACATTATGAACTCTGATATTTAGGGGCTTTTTCATGTTCTTTCTCTCTACTCTTAAGGCCTTGAGAACTAACATTCTGTCAAGCATGCACCGCAAGAAAAACTTGCATGCTAAGGAGAGTGACTTCATGGTGTGATGCCCTTCCAATGACATGGCAGTGAAGTACCCCAGTGGTAAAACATCTACAGAAGTTTGATTTGGAAGTTCGCTTATGGGCAAATTAGGAGGAATTAAACTGAAGAATGAATAATGCCAATTATACCACTTAAAAACAAGAAAGCCAAAGTAACGACAGGTTAAAGTTGCTCTGAGCTCAATGTGATATCCAAATAACAGAGTGGGTTGTTTCGTTGTCTATACTAATTATGTTGTTTTTTTTTATAATAAAGCCAAAGTACCTCAAAATAGCTAATGGATGTATTCTCACAGTATTCTGCTGAGGATGGGCAGGGTTATCCTTATTTTCTAGCAGGTGAGCTATAAAGTTGTCTACACGGAAAATGAAAGTATGATGATAATGTTAGCTGTATTTAGCTAGAACTATTTACAACAGCAGTGAAAACTCAGCAGCAAGGACTTTAGCATGTGATACCAGACAGATTATAAAGTCTCTAGAGGCCCTTGGTATGTACTCAGTTTAATATAATCTAAATGTGTGCTGCTACAGCTTCATGGTATTGTTATCCATGCTGCTATTACTCCTTCATTTTGCTGTGTAGACATAACCTGAGGCAGGAAGATATTGCAACTTACCCAAGATGAGACAGGGAGTCTATGGCAGAGTTACTGGTTGATCTTAATTTTTTTGAGTACTGGCCCATATCTTTAACCAAATTCGCCTTCCCATGTTTACTGCTGCTATTTTCTGAAGGCTCATAACCCACACAACTCCAATGGTGTCCTAATGCAAATTCTTATCTATTCAAAATGATGTGTTCTGGGGTGAGGAATACAAATGAGGTTTCTATAGCTAATCTCTCCTGTGCACCTTTCAGAGAGATGGCGGTGATAGTTCTTGTTGCTAGAAAGGCCTATATATCATATTCTTGTGGGTTTTTTTGACAGGAGTGTACTTTGTTTGGGCCAGCACAACTCTCTCCAGCTCCTTTGCTTTATAAATATATTTATATATTTGAGCCTTGTTTGACAGCACCTTCAGTGAAGTTGCTTTGCTGATATTTTGTATGTTAGGTTTCTTTTTTCCACAAAAGTATATCATGCATACTCCTTTGTTCCTACTTCACTTGTAGACACTCTTCAGTACTTTCATATACCAAAACAAAACAAATACTGCAGAATGAAATTTTGACAGAATGAGCACTTGTTAGCATATGATTTCAGTAACTTTCCTAATGTGTACATTTGGAGGTGTTCATCATTTCTTGCTGGCTTTGCAGCAAAGCACAGAGCTTCCATTTTCTCCATCATCAGACTAAGACGACCATGAAGAAGAAAAAGCTGCTGTGTCAAAGCTCATTTATTGGTGCACGGCTCATTCTAACTCTGTTTTCCAGGAGCTCAGGTACTATAATGATGGGCACAGCATAAAAAGTAGTCCAGGTACAACACATTTCTCCTTCTCCTAGATTTGAATGAGTAGCTTTGGTTATAATGACTTGCATGTCCTCCTATTCTTAATTTCTTTTGGTAACTTATAATAAGTATTTACTACTTTTAAAACAATCTCTATTGATGGGCTTGCTTTTTACAGTACTGTGTAAGGTGTAGCTCTTATTTGCATGCTTGTACAGTAATATAACCTATTTAATCAATATTGAAAAAAAATTGCAAAATTCATTCCTAATAACACCTATATTTCTGCTTCTTATTTCATGAATGTTGAACACTTAAATCAGATGGAAAATGACAGCACTGATATTATGCAATAAAAAATTCATCTAGTGCTATAAAACTAAAAAATGGAAAAAAAGCTTTTAAAATAGATAGGGACCATAAGTTTGAGCAATGCATAACTTCATTTCTAGGAAAGTCTTGACAAATTAAATAAGCAGCAGACAAATACTCTACATCTCCATAAAGAGATTCAGAAGTAAAAATCTATTTAGAGAATAGACCACATTCTGCTAATACAAGGTACAGCAAATAATTCATTTTATAAAAAAGAAATGTATGCACATTCAGGTAAGGTGACAGTACATTTGTTTTTAATGCTCATTTTATAACCATTTATATTGCGTTTTGTCACAAAAACTATGATTGTGTTTGGTGGTAGTGGATTATTTTGCGATTTGAAAATTACCTGTTTTATATATATATATATATTTCTGTGTGCGCGTGTGTATACATACACACATTCCCACAATAATCCAAATATATATATTCTTGTGGGAACGTAGCTGTGATGTACCAAGTGAATATTAAGTTTGCTACAAACTTTTGAGTACTGAGAAGATAAACTCTAAATTGTGTGGGAGATAGCAGAAAGCAAGTACTCAGCTACTGCAGTGAAAAGACCAAATCAGTCATTTTTCAGCGAGAGTTTCAGTTCCTATCTGGAAGGAGACTTTGTTCTATTCCTGGCTCTTCCACAGGCATGCAGAGTGACTGCAGATGGGTAATTTCACTGACGTGTTGGTTTCTACATGTATAATATAGGAATAATAATACTGTCGTTTATTTGGAAAGAAATTTTGAGAACTACTGATGAAACATACTGTATAAAAGTTAAGTATTAAACACCTGTGAAAATCTGAACAAAGGAAGGTACAAAGTTGTTTGTACAAAGGAAGGTAAAGAGTATTAGAAAAAGAAGTGATACACATGACAAATAATGACATATTTACCTTTTTCATAGAAGTTACTAAGATGTGGTTTCCCTTAAAATTGCTCTGATAAGGAAACCATATTAGGCCCTAATTCTTATTTATTCTGCTCCTCTCTCCACCCTTCCCTCTACCACCTTAGGCTTCCACAGTAGTGTAATATGTTAAAGATCTCTTGGAAATACGCCTTGCATATAATGGGTCCTGTAATGGTACAACTGTATGATATGCCCCGTAGGATAGGGATGTGCCCAGAAGCAGAGAGGACGAGTTCAGAGTGATTTCCAGAAAACTGTTCTTTTCTCACCTGCAATCATTCATAGACACCTGACAAAAATCCACTAAATCTATCCCCAGGGAGAAGAAAGTACCTTGACTCAGAATTTGAAAGATTCAGCCTTTGTAAAGCCTACAAGGAAACTTAGAGAATTAGACCCATAGTTCTAACCTGAATTCACAGCTCTAAATGATCACCAGGGTTCCTGGGTTTCCCTGGTAAAAAATAAAAAAAAAAAAAAATAATCCCCAATTTTCGGATTTAAAAATGTAACCCAAAATCCATGTTTTGACATAATTAAAATGAAACATCACTCTCTCTCTTTCTCTCTCTCTATATATAGATATATATCATCACCACTATATATATGTGTGTGTGTGTGTGTGTGTGTATGTATGTGTGTGTGTATATATATATATATATATAATATATAAAAAGAGAGAAAGAGAAAGGTGTTTCATTTTAATCATGGAAAAATGTGGATTTTGGGTTAACTTTTAAAGCTCAAAATTGGTGATTTTTTTTACCAGAGAAAACCAGGATCCCCGGTGATCACCTTTGTTAGGAGAAATCCTCATAGGTACTTGGAATCTGTACCAGATCCAGAATGGCAAATAGGCAGCTACAGCAGAGAGCTGACTGAATGCCTGCATACAGCAGCTGAGATTTGGATTATCAGCAGTAAACCAGGGGCAAAGGCAGGTTTGATCATAGTGCCCCCTCCCCCTTATAAGGCATTCTGAAATAAATGTAGAGGTACAACTTTATTACTTCCAGTTTACAAGAAGACAGGAAATATGCCTATAGTGCTTGAACTAATTGGGATGTTAGAATACTTTAATATCCTTTCCCCTCATTTGCATATGCCAGATATATCTGCATGGTAGAGCTGTGCGAAAAAGCACCATTTCATTTTGACTTCTGTTTTGCCGTTTCAAAGGGACAGTGTTTCATTTTGACATTTCATTTCATTTTAAAGCACTCTTCCATTTCGTTTCCTCAAAACTGTTTTGCTGATTCAATGTATTTCGACATTTCACCCATAGGCTATAAGGTGGAATCATGAAACAGCCTATAACTTGGTCATTTCTTGCCTGATTCAAATGAAAACATCAGAGAGGGTAGCCCCTTCTGAGGCTGCAATGTTTGTCAAGGTTCAAGGAGATAGGTGCAGGGTTTGCACCTCAAAATCTTGAAACAAAAACTCATGTTTCTTGTAAGTGTGAAGACACAGCTGGGTGAAAACAGCAAGCATGGTAGCCCCTGCTGAGGCCACAAAATTTGCCAAAATTCAAGGAGATAGGTGCAGCGGTTTCTGGGAAACTGTACTTCAAGCTGCTACAAGTAAAATTCGTGATATGTGTGACTTTGTGTGTATGTTAAGGCATGCTATCACTGGCAGTGGGGCCTCTAGATGACACAGTAGTGTGCCCCAATGAGGTCTCCTCCTCCCCTACAGTCTCAGCTCAGTCACTACTTTAAATAACAACAGGTAAGTAAGTAGCACAGTAGCACTAGCATCTCAGGCAGTCAAACTGTCACAGACTAGAGCTTTTCTTTCCTTTCCTGCAGGAGCTTCTTCTTCAGTGGCTGCCAAAGAACTCTCCCTGCCAGCCCCAGCTCTGGGGCTTAAATGTGCTCAGGGCCCTGCCTCCTTCCAGTCAGCTGACCAGGGACAGGTGCTGGGGGTCTTGGTCTAAGGACATGGCACTGGCAAACAAGGTTCTTTTGGGTTAATCTGATATCTTTTAGTAGACCAACTTAATAGTTGGAGAAATATATCTTAGCAAGCTTTCAGGTTGAAAAACCCTTCATCAGGCTGAGGAAGCACCTGAAGTTGGTGTGTGTGCTGTTCCTGGATGGAAGGAATAGTAAAAAAGCCAGAGGCTTTCATGCAATGCAGGCAAGAAAGCCAGTTATTGAAAATGGAAATTAAGGCATCAGGGGGTGAGGTACAGGCTGGGGTGGGGGGGAAGGGGGATGTAGAAGGTAGCAGTGGAGAGGTACCTGGGGAGTTGGATGTCCGGCAGGTTGTAGTGTGTTAGAATTCCAATGTCAATATTGAGTCCATGAGTTTCTGTACCTAGGAGGTTGAAGTAAAGTTCATAAGCTCGTCTGTGAAAAGTGGTTTGTAAATTCAAACAAGCACTGAACCTCAATGACCTCATCACCAGAAGCCAACTTCCTACAGCCCAAAACACACTGAATGGATCCAGGTCATGCCATGACAAGACATGCAAAACCTGCCAACAGTATCTCCAGTATGGAGAGATCTTCACAGTGCAATACATATCTCTATCCGGGCACCGAGTGTCCTGATGGAAAATGCGTAGGAGACACCAAGCAACAACTGCACACCAGAATGACCGCACACCAAAAATCTATCAAAGACAAGAACACCACCTGTCTCCAATCTCTCAGGCCTGATCCTCAAAGGGAATTTACAAACCATTTTTCATAGACGAGCCTATGAACTTCCAGCCTGAGACACTGGAGGTATGTGCCTGAATTTCCTCAGTCCAGATGGAACGTCTGGCCAATTTCAAACTGGTTCAGCCTAGCCATGTTAGATTAACCAGCAAAGAGTGAATCAATTCAGGCTTGGGCTTTTTGAATGTCTGTCTCCAGCCTATGAGTTTTTAATTGAAAAAGCAGATTCAAGAAGTATGTAAGACTACATGAAAAGTTGTATGGTAGGAAGAGGAGAGAGGACCTCCGCTCATTTAAATATGAAAAAGAATGACATTCTCAAGTTCCTGATATTACATGCATTATTGCTTTTTATAACCAAAAGTATTTTTCTTCTTCTTCTTTTAAAGCCATCTAAGGTTGATAAATGTAGGGATTTGTTTGTTTTATTTGTTCCTGAATTTTTTTGCTCAGATCATATTTAAATAGTAATTATTTAAACCATTTAAGAAACACTTTACCAATTAATGAAACTTGTTCTGAATTAAATTAGTCTTGACATTTATGGCATCACTGGAAGATTGCTTCCCTGGAGTCTGCCAGTGTGTACCAGGCTACTTGTCATCATGTTATTCATTAGCTAGCTTCCTTCATGATCCACATGTACTCTACAGATTAATCCTGTGAGCTGCACAGCTCAACAGGCTATTAAGAAGCTATTAAATATGCAACCAATATGCTTTATAATTCCAAATTTAAAATAATGTCTTCACTATTGAGCCAACCAGATGTATATTCTGGAGTTACAAACTTTTGAGTCTAAGAATACACTAAATAACTGAGTTCAAATAAAAAATGGCTTGATGAGGGTTTTTTTTTTTTTTTGTAAATACATATTTATCTGCTAGACAAGGTTCCCTGGGTGAATTTGATATCTTTTATTAGACCAACCCAAATAGTTGGAGAATAGTTATTAAGCAAGCTTTCGGGTTCAAAAACCCTTCATCAGGCTAAGAAAGTTTCAGCAGTTGGTGTGTGCTTTTCCTGGATGGAATGAAAAGTAAAGAAGCCAGGGGCTGGTCTGGGGAGTCAGTTGCCAGGCAGATTATAATGTATCAAAAATCCAATGTCTAAGTCCATGGTCTCTAGTATCCAGGAGGTTGATGAAATGGAGTTCATAGGCTTGTCTCTGGAAAGTGTTGTGTAAGTTTCCCTTGAGGATCAGGACTGAGAGATTGGAGAGAGAGTGGCCCTCCTGTGAGAAATGTGCCCCCACCGGTAATTGAGTATTTCTGTCTTTGATAGATTTCCGGTGTGCATTTATCTGCTATGCTTTTCATAAAGTATCGTTCTTCATATTATAACTCTTTTAGCATAAATAAAATGAAAATTTTACCAAAGAAATTTTAAAATATATGAACCTTTACATTTTATAAATATCTAAGAAGTCTGAATTTCTGCATTTTCAGACTTCTTGATTGAAATGTATACATGTATAAACCTGTGAATTACTTGTATGCATAGGAAGAACCTTTTAATTTGTGTATGAGTACGGTATGTGACTTTCAACCCAATGGTTTATTTGATGCTAATCATTGTAGAATACTTTCTCTCTCTCAAGTTGGTAGGTCTTTACCTTAAAAATAAAACAAACGAGTAAAAAGTGTGTAATGTAACTTTTTACAAATATCTTCTTACAATTGACACTCTTATGCAGGAAAGATTTTTGACATAAGAGTAGCAATATTTAATCTATATTCTGGAATGATATAATCTTTTCACTAAATTTGTATTTTCCTGTTGTAAATTTTCCTTAGATACATAAGACATTTTCTTTCTATTTTCTTCCTCCATTCACTATTTGCAGGTATTACATTTCTCTCTTACTCTTGTCCCCACCATGATTACTACACTATTTTAAATTAAAATGTTAGGTGAACATATTTATGTCCACACTACTGACAGAATTACTATGGAAGTAATTTTCTTTGTTGTTGTCAGCAGTTCCTCAATTCAAGGATGCATCTCTACCAAGGTTCATTGATGGATCCTGAGGTAACGTAGGAGTCCTGTCCTTGAGGGACAGATCAGTCTGAAGACGTTGCATATATTTCTGCAGGGGAAAGTAGATTGTGGGCTACTCCTTTTCCTTCTCCCATGAGGTCTTCTCTGCTTCAGGGAAAGATGTTTTATTGCAAAGCGGGATGCCACTTTATTGGGATTGTGGCACCATTGGAGATGATTAGCAACCAGATCACCCTAGCTCTTGATGTTGACATCTGTTTTCTTGAGGTATTACAACAGGTATGCCTTGTAGTGCTTACTCTGGCCATTGTGAGATCTTAGGCCATAATTAAGCTGGAAGTAAAGCACTTGTTTGGGGAGTTGAGAGTAAGGCATCTTCACATAATGTCTGGTTCAGGATCACTGACTCAATGCTGGTAACATTGGCTTCAGCAAGGGTACTGGTGTTTCTGCCATGATCTTCCCAATTGATATGGAAGATATTCTGGAGGCATCATTGGTGATAACTCTATAGGCTCTTCAGATGATAATGGTAGGTTTCTGATGTTTCACATGTATAGGGGAGAGTGGAGATGATGACTGCACTGTAGACCTGGATCTTTGTGTTTTTCACCAAATCATAATCAATAAGGACAAGCCAAAGCAATTTCCTAAAGGAGACACTTGCACACCAAATCCTGTGCTGGCTTCCCTCATCAATGTTTATTCTCTGAGACAGGTACATACCAAAGTAGGAAAAGTGCTTGCCTACCTTCAGGGTCTTTCCCTCAATGGTAATTTGGAGAGGGGAGTCACATTTGTGGTATAGGGAAGGCTGCTAGAGCACTTTAGTCTTCTTTATTTTGATAGAGTCCAAAGTTTGGTAGGCTTCTGTGAAGAGATCCAGCATGGTTTGCAGGTTTTTCAAAGTGTGCACAAGGATGGCAGTCATCAGCATATTGAAGGCCAAGGATGGATTTTTGAATGCTTTGGTCTTTGACCAAAAACATCCCGGATTGAAGAGCCCTCCACCCATTTGGTAAGGAAGGCAGTCTTTAATGAGAACCAAGATGACTGTGAAAAATGGGGAAGAGCTGGGGTGATGACACATCCTTGCTTGACCACAGTTCAGATGCCAAAATGATGTGTCTGCTATCTACTATGTAGAACAGTTGCAGTCATCTATCTGGTTATGAAGAAGCCTCAGGACCTTGATGTACTTTTCAGGATGCCCAAATGTGGCCAGTACTTTCCACAAGGCTTCATGGTTGAAGAAATCAAAGCCCTTAGTAAGGTCAATGAAGGCCATATACAAGTCCTGATGTTGTTCCCAACACTTTTCTCAGACTTGTTGGGCAACAAAGATTATGTCATTTGTCCCATGGAATGGTCTGAAACCACACTGAGATTAGTCAAGACTTCCTAAGCACAAGGTAGAAGATGGTTCAGAAGGATGCAGGCAAGGATTTTTCCTGCTGTGGCAATACCTTGATAGTTCCGACACACAAACTTATCTCCTTTCTTAAAGACACTCACAATGTTGGGATTCCTTAGGTCCCCAGGGATCTCTTTGTTGTTCCAAATTTGTGGAATCTTGGTACCAGTTCCCCACTACTAGCTTTGTAGATTTCAGCAGGTATGCCATCTGCTCCAGCAGACTTGTTGTTTTTGGTTTCCTTGACGGCACACCAGGACTTCTAGGATAGGAGGGTTGTTGAAGAATCCCCTGTCAGGGTATTGGGAGGTAGGCTCAGTGGTGGTATCTGCCATAGTCAACTCGTGATTCAGGTGTGCTTTCATGAGATCTTTCTATCTATCTTATGTAGATGCCTTGTCTTTGAGGAACATCAAACCAACCTGTGATCACAGGAAAATAGGACTGTGGGAAGCTGAGCTGTAGATGGCTTGCGTTGCCTGGAAAAAAACTAGGCATTTCTTGTTTATCAGCACAGAGCTTCCGGTTTATCTTGTCAGCACTGATTTTTGATTTCCTGGATCCTCCTTTGAGTTTGGCTTTGAGGGACTTATATGTCTTCCTCTGCTGAGATGAGGTGCCCAGCAAATCAAACAAACTATAAGTGGAGCTCAGCTTTCCCACATAACAAGTCTAACTTCATTCATACTAGGCATACTGAAGGAAATTCAATTCTACATATTATAATATAAGTTCAAGTAAGTCACTTTTTTATTGAGTGATATCTTCTCAAAAATATTTTCAGCCCCCTTAAACTAGAATTCTAAGCATGAAAGGTGTACCACAGGGTTATGTTTTGAAATAATATACAGACTAGTTTTAAGACTGTTAGCAAAAACATGAAATATTGATTATGTTAACACCACCTTCTGCCTGAAGGTTGGCTAGGTATATTAACAATTTAAAATGATCATTTTAGTAGAGTGACTTTATACCTTAAGTATATACCCTTCTCTCACTATCTTTCATATAAGAGCCACAAATTAAATCTGTAGGGTAGAATGGTTGTTGTTACGATCAGGGAGATTTGGGATAGGGAGAGTTATAAACATTGCACTATCAACCACTTTTGCTGAAATAGAGTACTATATGAGTACTTCAGTTCCTGTTAACTCCTGGAATTGCAACAGAACAGAAATTACAGTCACAAAAAGAATGTCTGCACAAGGCAGCAGAGAGAGCATATATAGCTAGGTTGAATAGCAGGGGTCTGTGGGTCAATTTAGGTTCAACATGGAGCAGAGGTACATCTTTGAATTGAACATATACCCTGTTGCCTCTGCTTCTGGGGTTCTTGAACTCTGACAGGAAGGGGTTTTGAATTCTGCTATTAACATGGGGCAGTTTGGGTTCTTCAAGTTTTGAACTGAGGCGGTTCAGTTTATGATGCAGTTACATGAGGAGCATGGTTAATTGCAAGCATTGTTTTTGAAACAGGTCATGAAATATTGGGCAAAAAGACTGGATGTAACAGAAAGGTTAGATTAGGGCATACATGAGAAAAACAAATTTGTGACTGAGGGTAGGAATATGGATAAGTGAATATATTGAGAAGAAGACAATAAAGAGAAATGGGTGAAAAAAGATGGATGAAAGAGAAAAAAGTTGAAAGTAGAGTCCAGGGCTCAGGCAAAGAGTGAAGAGGCTACTTGGGATTAAATACTTTTTTACCTTACCCATTACTGCCTTTTTTTTTTAATTTTGAAGAGAGCTGAGTGCTCAAGGAAGAACAAATAGGTCTCCTTATTATTTTCCTTTTAGGTTCTCTTTTTCCTTAGCAGCCCTGTCTAAAGAGAATCCCTCCATACAAACCTGATTGGCTGAAAAGTGCTTTAACTTACATTTATTGCTAACTTGGAAAAATTAGTCAAAGTTAAAGAGGGTAACTGCTGCTCTAGCATTTATTTTAGGTCCCAGCTGCCACTGTTTTGTGGGAAACTCCTAAGATTAGATTTGGTTATGTAAAATGACACATGGTTATTGTGTAGCTTTTATTATTAGAACAGTTCTGTAAGTTTGGCATTATACAGACAAATAGAAACATGGTCCATTCCCTGAAGAGCTGATAAGAGATTAGACAGAACGCAATAAGAGATAACAGTGAGCCAGAGGAAGGAGAAGGGAAGAGAGAATCCCAACAGTAAGAGAACATTAGCACTTTAATTGCTCTGAATTCATCTTGATGGAAATGAGTTAATATTCCTGACACACATTAATATTTAATTTTCCTGCATTGACAGGGGCATATTCTGCTTTCAAGTACTAAATGGCTCTTAAAACCCCTGACTATTATACTAAAAGAGCTCTTTTATACCTTTTTATGTGGATGGGCCTCATTCTGCCAACATCTGGCATATACAAGTTCAATTGTATTGAACAAGAATCATGAGTGTATAATCATGATTTGCCTCTCCCAAAACATCTCAGGGCGTACCTACAAGGTAGTGGCAATGTGGCTAGCCTAGATACACTGAAGCACACCGTGCCCACCTAGTCCAAATCCAAATATTCATCATAGAGGCATCCTTCATGTTCACTTTTGAGTATGACAGAGACCAGGTCAAGAGGGGCTGCAGACATTTCTGAGAAACCTCACCCATGTTTCCGGGTTTGGAGTGTGTCTGCAGCAATTATTGTGTAAGCCAACTACCACCATGCTGTAGACACATTCCGAGATGATTTGGGAGAGTCAGAGGCCTTTATCTATCTTTTAGCATGATAGTCCACACTGATGCCCAGTGCTACAACAATGTAGACATGTCTTCAGAGATCACACTACTTAGAGGGCAATAACTGTTGTGGTTAAAGCTCCAGAGGAGCCTCTGTATACAAACCAGTTCCATCACAATAAATCAACCTTGTATGGAGAATCCTCTTGAATCACATTGTTTCCCACAAGGTTAATGCAATGAGAATAATATTTGGCTGATGTTTTTTGTTCTTTAGTTAAACTAAAAATGAAGTACTTCTTTTCTCATTCAAATTCATGCAAGTATAAAGGACTCTATCAAAAGTTTCAACATACATACGGTGATGGATAAAGATGTTTGTTTACAGATGTTTATTATTACAGCTCTAAATATGTCCCTTCTAAGCTCAACAGTGAAGTATTGCACATGACTTGAAGTTAGGGCTTAACTTGAGGGGAAATAATCATTTTATTCCAAGCAGTGGGTGATTACAGTCCATAGAATTATAGAAAATTAGGGATGGAAAGGACCTCAGGAGGTCATTTAGTCCAAAACATGACCATCCCCAACCAGATTGTCCCATCCAAGGCTTTGTCTATCTGGATCTTAAAAACCTCCAAGGATGGAGAATCTACAAACTCTCTGGATAACCTGTTCCAGTGTTTTCCTACCCTCCTAATGAGAAAGATTTTTCTAAGGTCTAACCTAAATTTCCCTTGGCTGCAATTTGAGACCATTGCTCCTTGTTCTGTTATCTGCCACCACTGGGAAAATTCTAGCTCCATTCTCTTTAGAACTATCCTTCAGGTAGTTGAAGGCTGCTATTAAATCCCCTCTCTGTCTTCTCTTCTGCAGACTAAATAAGCACAGTTCTCTGAACCTCTCCTCAGAAGTCACGTGCCCCAACCCTGTAACCATTTCCATTGCCCTCCATTGGAATCTATCCAATTTGTCCACAAATGTCTATATATTAAACTTACTGTGCTCAGCTACAGCATCTTCAACTATGTTGTGGTGCTTCAGGCAACAAAGCAGTGTAGCTGTCTTTGTGAAGTACTGTGGGCTGGCTGACAGCCCGTGGACATGTATAACTTTAAAAACCTTCTAAAGATCTAAGCATGTAGATGTACATGCCACTTGAGAATGATTTAAACTATCTGGAATGTTTCAACAGCATACTGGGAAAATCAAGTACTATTTTTAGCTGATCCTCCTTCAGCTGGTTCAACGTTATGTGCAGACACAGAGCATTCCATGTCTAATGTCTGGTCAGTCCTCCAGCCGTCCCAGATTTCACCATTCCTTACCCCTGCCTCCAACTCTTTCAGGGTAAGGGGATGCTCTGGAATGCGCCCAGGAGTCTACAGTCAAAACATATATTATATCCAGAGACCACAGTCCTCAAGGCTCCCATGTCAGTTTCACTGCCCTGCTAGAGGCTGCACTCTGGGATTGCAGGCTCCTTTGGGTCAGGGGTCAGTTGGGTTGGTTGAAGAGATGACTGGTGCTGGGCAGGAGGGTCTGTTTGGCTCCATGCTTGGGATTCATGGAAGGGTGTGTGTTCTAGGGTCCACTCCCCCCACCAAGATATTCAGTCACTGCCTTGAAAGTCATGGTGTCAGTTTCACTTGCCTGCTATAGACCCTGCACTTCAGGTTGCCAGGTTCCTTAGGGGGAGCCACACAGTTCCCTATCATGTGGCAAACTCTCCACTGCTATTCATTGGCCCATATGATTCTGGAATCCCTCTGAGTGGGTTTTTTTGTCATGGGGTCCAAGGTGTCCATTCCCCTCCCCGCCCCCCCCCCCCCAGCATCCCCAGCCACCTAGATTTGGTGAAGTGTCATGTTCTTCATTTAACTCAGTCTTTCTTTAATTCTTTAATTTTTCTTCTTTTCTTTTTTTTTTAAGAAGAGGGAGCAGGAATTGCAATTGTGGGCCATGGTGTCTTCCTCTTTCTTGGCATCCAGTCAATCTGGGTCTTCCTCCCACTCTAGGGAAATCCAGAGGAAACTAGGCACTGATATCTGGAAGGCATGATGGTCTGGGTACTCTACCACCCCCAATGATGTTTCTGAAGCAGTGAAATCCCTAGTTAGAGCCCTTTACAACGTAGGTGCAGACACTTCTGTCCAGGGACAATTGTGAACCAGTTCCCAAGCAGTGATATTCTTGCAAGTGCTCAGGTATTATGTCTATCTGCACCCTTACACTCACCAGTGCTAATTAGCCCACCTAAAAAGGTTTACAGACTAGCTACACTTTTACCAATTTAGGAAGCAGATTACTGAGAACAACTCAGTGGTTATAGGGAGCTACTGCTGAGCACTTTACTGTGTAGACCTGGCTTTTAGAAAGAGAATTTTATTACTATTAATTCTACTTCTACTACTACTTCTATTATCTTTTTAGCTATCTCTCTTATTGGTGAGAGCTATATAAACTTGTTAAATGGTTAAGATTGCTATGGCTGCCTTTAACACCAATTAAGCCTGATGTCATCTGCTTAGCGCTGAATATCAATCCACCATCTCACAATTTGAGGATAAGATTCATTTCCAGCTACTCTCTAGTCAAAGCAGTGTTGGAAGGCTTAACTACAGAAGGTGACTAGATCAGTTCAGTCCTTCCAGTCTTGGACCATGTAGGGCCACCAAAATATAGTTCGATGGTTAATTTACTAAAAGTTCATTATCTGATGCATCAGGTTTTGAATATCAGTGTGTATTGTGTACTTATGATGTGGTCCTCTGATTGTGGGAATAAGCAATAAGGATCATTATCTTGGGGATAGTGACAGTTGCTTAATGTTCGCCCCAGGAGTAGATTGGTAATTGTAATGGTATAAACTTAGATTGTCTTGTTTTAACTGACTTTTGGGGTTAACTTTGGTATAACTAGAAATGCCTGGCTCATTCTATATGGTCCCATCTACATGAGACCCTTTACTCAAGATTGGAGCTAATTACTATGCAGTAAGCATCAGTATATATACATGCAGATGCTTACTGCACAGTAATTTTCTCTAATCATGAGTAAATTTGCTACTTGAAGATGAAAGTAGAAAATTTACTCTAGAGTATTTGTTGTGCGGTAGTACATGTGTAGACGCCTGACCAGGAGCACATTTGCTCCCAGTCAGCTGGGCAACAGGGGTGGGAGATTGCTCCCTGCCTCCAGGAGCTGCTTGCAGCCAAGCTGGGCTCTGCCACTGGACCGTGGGCAGGGACTATGTTCCCATGCCCCGACGAAAGGGAGCTCCCATCCCATACTTCATGATTGGGGAAAGTGGAGCTGGGAGATCCTTGTCTCCCTGCCCAAGCTCTGTATTTGTAGGGCTCAGGCTGGGATCTCCCAGCCCAGGCCCTGTGATTGCAGGTCAGGGCTGGGAGAAAAGGATGTCCCAGGCCAGGCCCCACAATCCCGTTGCAGGGCTACAGGGAGCAGAAGCAGCCTGCTACTAGGAGCAGCAAATCTGCTCCCACATCCCTGTACATGTAGATGCATGCCCAGGAGAGTTTACTCTATAATGCTTTACTTTAGTAACTATCTATTCTTATATAATAAAGGGCTTATTCTGTCTGCCTGTTTGTCCATAATGCTTTTGGAGGACTCTGATTGGTTAGTGAAACAACCAATCAGAGTGCAGAGTGCCACCATGGTGGCGGGGATGGAGGGTACAGAGCAGGGGGGGCAAGACCAGCAACACTGGCCTTGCCCCTCCCCACTCCATCCCTGCTGTCATGGTGGTGTCATGGTGGTGCTCCACCACCACCAAGGAGCAGGGCCAGGGAGGGGGTGAGGTCAGCGGTACTGGAGACAGGAGCAGTGCAGGGTGCTGGTGGAGGGGGATGGAGGGGACAACAGGCAAGCTTCCCCCCCACTCCTGGGAGGTGGCGGCAGCACGAGGTGGTGGGTGGCAGCACTCCGTCCTCCTCCCCCACTCCCCGTCAGCTAGTAGATGTATTTTGATTTAAGTAATTACTGTGTCAGCATTAATCTAGGTACTTTTCTATGCACCTGGCAACTTTTCTTATAAAGAGTCACTCCTTTATCTTGCTTGTTTAGTGATGTAAACCATAGCTACATATAGTATTCAAGCATCTAATAAGAACTGATGCATTTATTCTCTTAATCATCCTGTGAAGTGTGTTGGCCCAATGGCGGGGACGGAGGGTACGGAGCGGGGGGGGGGGGGGGGGGGCAAGTGGACTATCTGAGACAGAGAGTATAACTTGCACATTTAATTTCACAAAGGAATCTGACAGTGTTGGGAATTGAATCCAAAACTTCCAAGCTTCTCTCAGTGACACAAAGCTATGACTATCTACCTTTTTCTCTCTTATTATGTTGAAATTTTAGCTGTGTAACTTTATATTTCTGTACTATTTCTGCTTACAGAATACAATTCAGAGATACTGGTTCTGAAATATATCCATTTACACCAAAGTATTTGTAATCACATGATTACCCCAATGATTGTCCCTCAAACTGCAACAAATTAGCTTTTGGGACTGAATAAAAAAGAAATAAAATTCTATAAACCATTTCTTCTCCACTGCTGTACCTGGACTGAAATGTATTTCTAAGGGGTTTTATTTCTGGCTAAAACAGACTTAGTGTCAAGAACCTGTATGGGGATTCACACTGGTTAAATCTTGGCTTTTCTTGCTTCCTGTGAATTTATTATTTTTTTTTTTTTTAGGAAGCCTATTAAATACTCTGCTGTCACCTTTGTAGCTATTCCCTCTGTAAAATTATGGTGAATAATTCTGTTGATACTAAAAAAGCATGCATGCTTAATGTGGGGGAAATGTTTTAAAAATGAAATGTTTTTCTGTTTAGCACTTAACTACCAAGGTAACAGATGTCTAAATAACACCCAAGAATCAAACATCAGAATCAATTAACTTGTTATTGAGTGTTATCATTGAACTTGATGCTGCAGAAATATATGGTATGATTTGATCTCATCTCCAAGGTGTTTACAATCTAAATATAAATAAAACACACAATGTACAATAGTAATACATTTCATAGACCAAAACTGAGGGGAAAGAGTGCCTTTGCGATGAATGCTGAAGAGAGGTCTTTGAGAAATTAGAAAAAAAGGTTTAAATGCAAAATTTTAAGTTGTTTTTGTTAATTTCTGAGAGATTTCAGTAGTGAAACTAAACAAACTTTTTAAAGCTGAATTTAATTAATATTAGAATATGCCTGGTATTTTGTAATGCATCTTGATATCCACAATGTCACTGGGACCAGAATGTACACCATTTTCAGTATTAGGTTGAATACTAGATTTTAGATGCCCTGGAAATTAAATGTCTCTGTGTTATTTTCTGTGCTACCAGGGCCAGAGTGGTCCTACAGAGTTACTACAGGATTTACAATTTCAGTTGACAAGTCATAAGCAAACAGAGATGATGATTCACTGTTCTGTGCAACCGCAAAGCATCATAACATGCCTCAGGATTAGAAATAGTGGACTAGCTGCCCTATTCCTCCTCATACAGTGTGCAAAGCTATTTAAAGAGCCTGATCCATTTGTACAATTGTAGAGCTCTCCTATTGAATTCTACTCTCCGTGTTTTCATTCAGTATAAAAAAGATATATTATCCCTGATTGGTCAGAGAGGACCTATGGAGGTCAACAGCTCTCCAAACCAATTTTCCCAGCTCTCTACCCCACTGCTAGTAATACTTGTTACTATCCCTTCTCAATTCTAAAGCATTCATTTATGGGTCCCCTTTGAACTTTCAAACATTATAAAACTGGCAGTTTGCACAGCTAACACTTAAATGACAAATATTCCAAATGGAGTATGGGCCGTGCTGATGATTTTCAAAAAGCTAAATGATACCTTCCCCTGTGCAAATGTGCATATTGGGCAGAGAGCTGGACAAGATATATGGGATCTTTTCACCTCCCAGTCAGGATCACACTCTAATTTGGGAATACCAAGAAAGAGAGGGTTTTGAGAATAGATGACATGGCCTACAGTATTATAAATGGGTGAAATTATGGATAATAGCCACAGCTTCTCTGCATTCTGTTCTCTAATACTGTACCAAGACCTAGCAGAGCTATAGGTGGGGAATACAGCCAAAGCAAAAGTGATGCTATCCCTAGTATCCAGAAGACAATATTTTCCCTAATATTAGACTGTAGCTGCAGATATGCTGCATACATGCCTGCATCCTTATGCTCCCATGTGATTGCACAACCCTACTAGTTTAATTTTACAATCCAAGATGCTGAGATGGAAACCAGGTAGTATCCAAGATACAAATATCAAATATACTGTACAACTGTTATTCCACCAAATGCATGAAGAATTCTTCATACTCCCACTCCCTTTAGGCATTTAAAAAACCAAATCAAAATAAATAAATAAAGCCTACAAGGAAGAAAAATTACTGGAACTCAATGTATATACCTCACTCTGCACAGCAGGGTGAGTGCTCCATGCCTCAAGGTAGACCTTCGGAGATGAATCTCTGCTGGGCCTGATCAAAAATGAAAACTAACAGTGTTTCTTGATGCCTTTCATCTAGGACCCTGCAAATCTAGGAAACCCCAGATCGGGTAACATTTTCTAGGGCAGTCCATGCAGTTTTTACTTTGAAGCCAGATAATGTATATGAAACATCCATACGGTTGTGACTGTCATGGAGATTGATCTAATGGCTCTAAACCTCTGGCATATTATTCAAGCCCAGCCCATTATGGCAGCCCTCTTTTCAAGAGAACAGTGTTCCTTTGGCATCTGGGGATGCCTGTTCAGTAACAGATTCAGCTCCCAAGCAGCCTAGACTTGATCCAGTAGCACCACAGTCAGATATGCCAAACAGATGCAGTCAGTAAATTAGGTGTCTACATGGGAATTTGGGTGCCTAAATAACAAAAGCAGTCCAATTTTCATGAGGTATTTGCTGCTTCAACTGCAAATAACTTAGTTTAATTTATTTTGGATGTATTCTGCATTACCTATCCATGTTTCCAGGGTTATTAGCTAATGACTGTCTAACAAAGTAATCAGAACTAGCTAGCTCTACGTGGTGCTACATTATATTGTGTAGCCATACCCATAGCCTATATCACTGTTAGATCACAATTAACAGGTCTAACTCTCCTACCAAATGTCTGTGCTATTCTTCCAGGGTACAAGAAGCATCGTCTACCTGCTTAGGAAAAATGCCAGTTTTGAATTTATGCATGGCATAAATGGAGTAGATTAATGGCTATTTTTAAGCCTTAGACATGAGCTGCCAAGCTTGAAAAAAACAGTTGTATGATCCCTCTTAGATGTAGCTGCTCTTCTCCATTCGGTCATTTAGAAGGGACACAGCTTGATAGCTATCTGTAGTGGGATCCACGCTAATAGTGATTCAAAGAAAGAACCATTACTTACCCTATAATTGTGGTTTCCAGAGGTAGTGTATTGGTGCAGATACTATGACACCTCATTCATCCCTGCTTTCAGAGTTAGCCACTAAGGTGGGCAGCAAATTTCAGGAAAACGGGGAAAAGGTTGCAGCTGCTCTGACCTTTACGTACTTGCAGGGGAGCACAAGGAAGTATAGCGCAAATGTATGACCCTGGCAGGCACTGCTATTCAAAAGAATTTAATTAACATATATAAGGTTCATGGTCATCCAGTGTGGGATCCACACATGACTACAACAACTCAAAGAACTACTGTAGGGTAGAGAACACATCCTTTGGAGAAATGCTTGACTAAAGGTTTTCCTGATCCACTTGCATTTCAGTGCAATTTCACTACAATCTAGTTTATAGCCTAAACACTGGCAAACCTTAGATTGCCATCTCTTTGGAGCACAGATTCTGTCTATCTTTGTTTGTATAATATCAAATACATTGATAACACTCAGTAGTAAATCAAGTTAATCTATTTGACTCCCCCAACTACTACTAAGTTACCTGTCACCATGGTAGCCAAGTGCTGATTAAACAGCATTTTACTGTTTAGAATATATCCTAAAATACAATCCTATACAGTAAAATACAATAAAATCAATAAAATACAATACAATAAAATCCTATGCATAGATAAATCCTTATTCTACCTTGTGGGAATATACATGTAATACTCACAGGGCACATCTATATGAAACACTACTGCACAGTGATTACTGCAAATTTATTTAGTACTGTATAAGGAAGTACTAAAGAAATGCACAGTAACTGGAGTTACTATGCAGTAGCACCAGCAAACACCTTTTAAGTTATGCTGTGCAGTAGCCTGATACTGTTGCCCAGTAGTGTCTCAGCACGGTTTTTGCCATGCAATGCTACTGCACACTAGTATCAGGCTACTATTCAGTCAGTGTCTCATATAGATGTGCCCATAATTTAGTTTTTGGTATCTAGTCTATTGGAAAGACTCAATGCCTGATGCCTGATATAAACAGATACTTTCACATATGGCTATTGGTCAGCCAAAGGCAGAAATTTAACTGAATTCTGGATAACCTATAAAATACAGGGGGGCGGGGAGATGGGGCTGCTGAGCTGCTAGGTGGCAAGAGCATGCAGACTGGGAAAAAATACTGGTTCTCATCTCTGCCCTGGTGTGAGCACTTTGCTCTATGCCATGCAGCAAGCATGATGATTCTAGCCTTGTGCCCTGGTTATTCCTTCCCTCCCTCCACCCTTGGGCCAGCACAGGAGTACTAGGGTTGAGGGGAAGGTCAGGGGAGAAGTCAAGACTCTTTCACTTCTCCCCCAACTTCCCAAGCCACACAAGCTAGTGGAAACTGCCAGGGAGCAGGGAACCAATTGTCAAGTAGCATGGGAGAAATTCAAAACTGTATGTAACCCCTGCAGTGACCGAATTGAATTTTTCCACTGTCTGGAATAAGGGCATGGTGCAGTCTGCCGGGGAGCTGAGAATAGCTTGGCAGGCTTTGTAGGACTGAGCCCTCAACTTCAGTATGTCCCCTCATCCCAGCCAGCACAGCGTCTGTTGCCCCAGTGAATCCCCATCTCCTTCCTCCCTCCCCCAACCCAATCCCAATTCATTGAGGCTCATGTAAGATTTTGATTGGTTCATTTTTTTATTATTGTTTTTTTCCACCCCTTTCCCTTTTACTTCTCCCCAGCCCCTTCAATTTAAACTTTTTTTCAAGATTTTCCCCCTCCTGCCCATGCTCAGCTTGGCTCCTGTTGCTGTGGATGGAAGGAAGCCACAGCCAACTTGCTGTTTTCTCTGTCTCCGAGTTGCATGTAACCTCCTGTAACAGGGGACCCATACCTTCTTACCTGAGAGGAAGGGAAGTGGGAGAGAGGTGTGGCAGAGCACCTTTGGAGTGCTCACCATGTGGCAGGGACTTCAGTAGTCTGGGATAAAGCCAGCAGGGAAGGCAGCCAAGTGAAGCCCCCCCCCCCCCCCGAATGTCATTCTAAGGGCAGAGGTGTGTGGCAGAGCACTTTTGGGGGTGCTTGCCACTTGAGGGCTCTCACAGGCTCTGAGGGGAGCCTGCTTTGTAGGAGCAGCAGGGGGAACCTCCCCCAGGTACTATTTTAAGGGGGAAGGTGTGTGGCAGGGCACTGTTGGTGCCTGCCACTTTAAGACCAGACCCAAGCAGCCAGATCTCTGGCCACCCATATAAACAGGGAAGTTCGCTGCTGGCAAGCCAGGAAGTAACATTGCCTGGCTGCAAGGCTCCATAACATCCTGGAGGTAGGAGCAGGAGCTGTAGGGGATGGTTTGGAGACTCCTGGTCCTGGGCATGACCTAAAACTGCATCTTGCTGGGAGTGGGTGGCCTGGTGGGGCTCTCAGTGGTGCAGGAGCCCCCAGGAAATGCCAGGCCAGTTATCACCCCAGTGAAAGGCGAGTAGGGGCATCTTAACCCTAGCCCTCACCTTTGGGTGGGCCTGGTAACATCAGAGGTAGTGGGGGCCAGGCACAGCTGTGGCCACCTGAGCCCTGTGGGGTGCAAGATCCTGAGGAAAGGTAATTGGGGCCAGGCACAGCTATGGCCACCTAAGCCTACCAGGGAGGGAAGCCCTGTGGCCCCAAGTGGAGGGGGCAGTGTGGAGCCCCAGTGAGAGGGGCAGAGATGAGTAGCCCCAGTGAGGGGGCAGCCCCAAGTGAAGGGAATAGTGTGGAGCCAGAAGCAGAGGGGGCAGCCCCAAGTGGGGCCCCAAGTGGAGGGGGCGGCCCCGGCAGGAGCCCCAGTGAAGTGGGGGAAAGGAGGACTGAGAACCCAGTATGTTTATATGTATAGAGTCGCCCCCAGAAGGGGCCAGAGCAAGCTTAGACCCGGTCGGGTAATTGGCTGGCCACTACCCTGGTGAGGGTTGTGGGAGATACCCAAAAGATGGTACATCTGCCACCCAAGGTATGAACTAGCTAAGTCTATGGCCTAAGGGGCCCGCTCTAAGAGGAAGCAAGCTAGCATAAGTTATCAATGCATGAAAGAGACCCTGTGAGAGGGGGTGGAGTGTGAGAGGCCCTCACAAGAGGAGGGCAGTATGAATGTGAGTGTGTCTGAGGCCCAACAATGAGGTCTAAGCTTGGTCCGGCTGTAGGCCAGGAGCACTGTATCATCTGGATGCCATCTGTGAGGATTGGGCTGCAGTATAGGGGAGGATTGGAGCCACAGATAGCACCCCCTTGCATCAGGGCAAGAATGGGCAGCCTCTCACCTTAATTAGCATTGTAATTAATTAAGGACAAGGCATGGCAAGCAAGTCAGGTGGGTGACATACCCAAAGGCAAGTGGAGAAACTAGCACTGTGGCTAGTTGGGGAGCCCCACTTCCCCACAAGAGGGAACTGTGCCAGGGAACCAGGAGGCTCCTGCCCCATTAAAAAGATGCAGCAGTCTTGGCTGGCTGTGTGGGGTCACAACTGCAGGAGGACAGGCTGGCCTTGATTGGCAGGGAAAACCCTGTGCACAACTGGGGAAGGAACATGATCAAAAGGTGGCATGGCTTCCAGGCACATAAACCCAGGGCCTAAGCCAGAGTAGGCAGTCTGACCCTGCAAGCTGAGGAGCTCCTTCGGAAGATGCCAGCAGTGGCTGGATTAACAGGCACTTGAGTTGTTCTCTGAAGAAGGGCTGAAGAGGGTAGCAGCCTGGCTCAGGGTCAAGGACCAGAGGGCTGAAAACTGAAGAAACAAACAACCCAGCCTGGGGTAAGACCTGAAGGCCCAGAGCAAGAGTCACAGGGGCCAGGGGCCCTGAGACAGAGAAAACCGACAGGGCTGAGACTGAGAGAACTGGGCCAGAATCAGTGGGCAAGGCTGGAGGTCTGCAGCCAGAGGAAATGTAAATGAAAGCCAAGAGGGCTGAGGCCCTACAAGGGCAGATCAGTGTACAGATTAACCTCTGCAAGGCATGGGCATGTCTGTAGGCATGGAAGGAGGCCATGAATGCAGCCCTTATGGCAAGAAGTGTTTGGAGACAAAGAGAGAGAGCACCCTAGGCTCACTAGCCTTCAAAGGCAGACTCCCCTCATCATTTTCAATAACAAGTGCAGCAACCCAAAGCATCTTGCCTCTTATACCCCACCTCCACCCCACCCCACCCCCATCCCAGAGGAGTGATAATCATGGCTCCTGTCCACACGGCAACACTGGCTCACTAGGGAAGTCATAGTTGTGCAAGTCTGAGAGCATTAAGCCTTATCCGCCAAGTGTTCTGAAACTGTTTTAACTTTCCATAGATTTAAAATGGTTTAAAGGTAACCTGTTAACAGCACCCTTTGTGCATCTTTACATGTGCTCTGGGGGTTGGGTGGGGGGTGCTTCAATTAGACTGGCTCTTGGAAGCTGCTGTAATTAAAGTGCCCACAGTGTCTCGTGTATTCAGAATCCCATACTTCAAACTGGCATTGGGGGTGCTTTAATTGAAGCTCATTTGAAGCACCTCCACCACCATTTTGAAGCACAGGGACACTAAATACACAAGCTGATAAAGCTGCTTCTGCATACTAATTAGTATCCTCCAGTAGACTTGATTATTTGAGTCTGCTCCTACATGCTGTAATTATAGTGCATTGGAACAGACGTCCCACTAGTCTATAGGAACCCTTAAAGACTAACAAGAAACAGTTTGGTATTTTTTTCTAAGATAAGAATGAGACAAAGTAAATAAAACATATTTTTGGATAATTTAAGCATCTTTTCTTGTTTAAACTGTCAAATTATATTATGATCAGCATATTTCCAGTATCAGAAATATCTAAGCCATTTTTATAGAGTAAGGCTGAGATTTCTGAAAGTGCTATGGGGACTATGTTTTCAGGTCTGTCTCTTTATAAATTTTACAAACTCCTATCCTCATTTTATGCTTACTTCTTGCTTGTAAGTATGGCTGAATAATGCTCATGTAATGCTTCCTGTGCTCTCCTCAACTTTTTTTTCAACTCCATATATGTTCAAGTTCCCAGATACAAGTGACACTGGACAGTATATCTGTATTCAAAATATTTAATAATGGTTTATGTTCAAAATTAGAAATTATAATATGGATTGGCCATTAGAGAATGGAGGTGAATAGTAGGAGTTTTGTAATTTATTCTTCATTTTTATGCACATATTCAGTGTAATATGAAATCCTCAATTTCTCACATCTGTTATGTTTACAAAGAAATTTCCTTTGTCTCTGCTTTCAATAATACAGTATATGTAGTTTTAGAATCATAGAAAATCAGGGTTGGAAGGGCCCACAGGAGGTCATCTAGTCCAACTCCCTGCTCAAAGCAGGATCAGCCCCAACTAGATCATACCAGCCTTTAAAACAACACCACCTACCCCCTAAGATGACAGCTTAAAGTAGGGCTGGCATGCTGTAAATTCTATGCTGCTGAGCAGCCTTGCCCACTGGCAAAGCAAGAAGCTGAATTAATCCCTGCAATGGCGAGCCAATACCTTGCTTTGCTTCTTGCATATCTGTATTGAAGATTGCCACTGCATGGCAGCCTGTCACTTAAATATTGTCTAGTCAGAGGCTTTAACCTCAGGCATAGGCAAGGAGGAACATGAACACACAGCAAACACACGCATGCACACGTATTTTCATTGCAATTAAAAGCTCAAGATCACCAGCTTCTTCTGACCAAGCATTCAGATAAATAAGTGTGTGCGCACTATAAAAAATAAAACTATTGTTTTTACATTACAAACTACAGTATAATATAGCACTTGAAAGGACAATGCTGGAAGCTGGTTTTAGCTAGTGAAATGCACAGGGAAAGAATGAACATCACAAACTTATACCTATTCTGTAACTTGTTAAATCAGATTGAGCTTTCGACATTATCAGTGAGTGTGTGTTTCAATCCAAACAAAGCCCTTAAAAATCAATCCTGTGAAAAACCTGGTAGACATAAAAAGTTGGAAAACGTCTTGATTGGCTGTGTGTCTTTTACTGAAACTGATTTGCTAGTAATTTAAGAAGTGGTAGATGGAAAATTATGACAGTGTGGAATAACTGCCAACTGAATTAACAGATTGACCATGTAAACACAAGGCAGCAGCTCTGCTGCACTGGTTTTCATGTGTTGTGATGGTAGTTTTATAATGTTTATTACCATCAAAAGTAATCCAATAGTAGATACATTTCATAGCTGGACACTTTTTGACCTATGCACTGGGGTTTTTTTAACTTTATAAACTACATTTTTTTTCTTTATAAATATATTTTAACAAAACTCCTAACTAAAGGAAGTTGCCTTCTGAAGTGTTAGTAGCATCTTGGACTTAATATTTTTTTTTAAGTTCTGAACCGCAACTCAAACCATTAAAATCCATCAGCTTGCCATAAAAGGTTTGCCTCATATTCTTTTGAAGCAGAAAGTGTCCATTGGCATAATATATTTTCTGTGATCTATAATGACAGGTTTATAGTTATTAAGCATGAAAAGGCATTTGCTAGTGCACTCTGCGTTGAGACCATTATCACTTTAAGTCCACTGAAAACAGTTAAATTTCTGAAGCTTTCATGTATGAAGTGTCAGGAATACTACATCTCAATAGAGTGTTAAATGAGCCACTGGTGGTACTGGTTGGACTTTGAGGAGATGGAATAAAAATAAAGGTTTATTATCTTGAGGCAGGAAAAGCAAAACTGATTCTGAACTTCTCTTAATAATCCCATCAATTTTGCATTCTTGCTTACTAAAGTAAAAACGCCCATGATACACAGTTTGTATGTGAAGGTTAATGAAAATGTTTTATTTAAAATATTGTAAGGGTGCTTGGTGATACTTTTAAGATCTCTGGGAACAGTCTATATTCATATTACATCATCTGATTTGGTGCTTAGATGCAGAGGTGGGATGGCTTTGTAAGCACCAAGATGAATAGAAGCACTTAGTGTTTGTACTTCACCTCTTTGAGAACTTGGTTTGATTTAACATTGCACATCAGTGATAGTTAAATCAAAGGCAATTACTTAGATTTCTTCATCCATTTCAATCAGATGGGAGCAAGCATTAATAAAACTTTCTATTATGTCTTCTGTGATGTTCTCTGTTTTGAGTTTGATTTAATCACTTTGTAGTATATCAGGTCTCAATAAGACAGTGCCTAGCAAAATAAGTTTTATTGTTTCTTTAAGTCATATCTTTGACCTTTAGATATCTTTGTCCATTACATAAATAGTTAACCTAAAAAGGAAATCTGTTTTTAAAGAAAATGTATATAGCTGAAGTTTATGAATGAACTTTCAACTCTTCTCATGATTCAATGATAAATGTCCCTGCCCTGGCCAGAAGACAGCTGTCTCCTGACCTGGTGCTCCCTGCCAGACCCTGGAGCACCCAGGGGGAGCCTAGAGCTCCTCCTGGGGGCAGCAGAGGCCCATTGCAGGACCCCAGGAAATGGGAGCAGTTTGCTGCCATTTCCTTCCCTAAACATATGGACACCTGCCTGGGAGCATTTACTCATGAGTAATTTACTTGTGAGTAAATTGCTCTTGGATCAAATCCCACTATAAGAGCTTTAACCAGTTGTTATCTACCTTACAAGAACAGTCTGAATATGATGTAGTACATGGTGGCCACCCCTACAAGAGATGCTGACTGAAGAGTAACTTGATACTACTGGTCAGTAGTGTCGCATGGCAAAAACAGGGATGCAACACTACTGTGTAGTAGTATTAGGCTCCTGTACAGTAGCATCACAAAAAAGGCATTCATTGGCATTACTGTGCAGTAACTCAAGTACTAAATGAACATATAAATGTATAAACAAGTACTAAATGAATGTGCAGTAACAACTGCACAGTAGCATCTCATGCAGATGCAGCTAGTGACTTAATTCACAATTTTATATTTAGCATTCCACTTGCTGAATGATTAGATTTCTATTTGTTGTTCTTTCTTTTGAATTAAATAAAAAGGAACTTTTATAACACAGTTAAAGGATTTTTATGATTTACACTAAGAGATCAAACTAGTATACATGCCATCAGCATGCTAACAAAGCACAGAAATTCAAACTTATGCTCACCCCTGAACATGCTAAGCAAGCCAGTTAGACAATGAATTTCCATAGACTCTTTGTACTAGTGCTGTATCGTCCATATATTATTGTAGGTACTTCTTGTTCTCCAACAAGACTGAAGTTTGTTGCTAAGCAACAACTCTCTTGTTATATGAATGTTAGACATTAACTTCCACTTTTTCCTTACAGCAGAATTATCTGTGAGACTGCCAAGGGTGATTCAGTCTTTTTTTCCCTTCTGATGGAGAGTTCCAGAACAAAGCTATAATAATCTTGTCTAATTATGAATTCTTACCAAAAATTGCTTTTGGTCTTACTTTAGTGCAAGAAGGTTTTAAAAGCAGATCGAACTTTGCTATACTGTAACTATCCTTTTTTACAGTCTTATATATATAATTTTCTAACCTGTTATTACTGTGTGTCAACAGCTGAGTGATGGATACAGATGTAGGGACAACTGCAGAAACACATGAGGGTTTGAATATGCCTATCTTCATAATAGGATGCAGAATATGTAAAGAAATCACTTTTACTATTGTATAGTGGCCATGTATCATCCAATGTTATAGTTAAAAATAGGTCATTTTTAATTATAGTAACTAGGAGTAAACGGAAAGGGAAAATAATATGGTTATAATCTTAGATTGTCTAAAGAGGTTGTGTTCAGATCTAGCAAAAGGTTTATGCAGGAGTTCAGACTTGAGATTTGATTGGATCTGACTGCTGAAATCTCACAAGTCGCCTTTGGTTGGTTTCAAATGGTGAAATGGTCCCCAATTTGCTAATTTTAATAGTGGGAACCTCACTTAATAATGTATTTTCTTGAGTTCTCTGCTATCTTGTATTGAAATGTCATAAGAGGGAATGTCTTTTGAGATTAAAGCTGCATCTCTATGGACACATCTATACATGCAATTATTGGACCTAAATTTTGGACCTAAATTTTCTCTGCAGAACATTTCGGGCTCATTAAAATGCTCCTGGGCGTACATGTACATGTGTACCTGTGTTGGGAGCAAATTGCACCTGACAGGAACAGCCCAGTCCAGGGCTGCTCCTACCCTGCTCTGGGCCCTTCTGGCAGCCAGGGTGATCTCCAGGTTCTCCCAAGTGCCAGCCTCTAGCTCCTCCTGGCCGCTGCAGGGTAGCAAAGCAGGGCTGTCCCTGAGCTCCAGGTGGGGAAGTTCCCTGCAGGCGCAGGCAGATCAGGGCTGTTCACAAGTTCCAGGGAGCAGGGAGAGCTGTTCCAGCTCAGTACTCAGCTGCCTGCCAGCCCCACCCAGGTTGGGGACTGTCCTGATATCCAGAGGGTAGGGAGAGCTGTCCCAGCTGCCAGGCAGCTGCCTCCCAGCCACATGGAGATCAGGACTCATTCTGACAGCCAAGACAGTTCTCCCATCCCTGAAGAGATGTCATGGGGCCTTCATACATGCCACAAAAATGGCTCTTAAAGCAGCTTAAATGCCCTTTTGCACAGCTTTAATGGCATTGCTATTTTCACGTTTGGCAGTGTATTCCACTTTAAATGACTGGTATGTCATATGGCTACTGAACGAAGTGCAACAGTGCAGGAGGTGCTGGAAGCCAATGTGTTTGGGGCTTGGTGGGCCCCACACACCTCAGGAGCTGTGGGACCCAGTGGCAGCCTGTGCAAGCAGGCTCCACTGAAGGGGGAGGAAAAAAAAACAGTGAGCCTGATCTTTTTCTTTTTTTTCTCCCTGGAGCCTGCCTGTCTGCCCGAGCTGTGTGGGGGCCTGGTGTTTCCCTCCGTTGCCATGGCAGGGGGCGGTGCTTCCCTCCACTGCTGAAGTGCCCCCTGGTACTGCATGGGCCACGTACCAGGGGTTGGGTGCCGCCTGGGAGGCCCCTGCACAGCTCAGTGACTGCTTGGCCCATCAGCAGCTCACTCCCATCCCCCCTGCCACCAAAGAATCAGGTAAGGATCAGGCCTCCACCCTTGTGTACACAACACAGAGGTTTAACTTGGTTTAATTCTCCCTAAATTGAAGCAGTGTTTTTAAAAAAGAGCACCTTTTCAATTTTTGGAGAACTAAACTGAATTAAACCCCCATGGCATGTACAAGCAGTTATAATCTCCATGTGACTGCTGGGCAACCAAGACAGTTCTCCCAGCCATGTGGATATTGTGATGCCTCCCAATCTCCACATAGCTGAGGTGGGGGCAGTGTCCCAATGAGTTGGGCCAGCTTTCCATGCCCCCTGTGGCCCCCTGTTGTGTAGGCTGATTGGGAGCAGTTTGCTCCCAATCAGCATCTACACATGTGCTTAGGCGCATTAATTTGCCAATTTCTAGTACCTGTATCTACAGGTACTAGAAAATGGTGCAGTAGACCAGTCTACTAGACAGTATTTGTTGTGCACATGCAGATGGTGATGTTTTACTGTGTACTAAATTAATCTAATGTGCAGTAAAGCATCTCATGTAGACACAACCCATTTGAACAAGCACAAGGACCCCTTCCTGAACCAGATTAAAACACTATTGAAAACCTCTGAAATGTATTTTTTCTGTGATTCTGAATTCAAACACCACTAACCACAGAAATTCAAAGGGCTCTGTATTTGAGGTTGCAATTTGAGATTACTTCTTGTTATAAACCTTCTATATTACAAATGTGAATATATGGTTTATAGGTGAGATCTGCTCTAATCCTGTACCTGCTTGTAATTATGTGGACACTGCTATTGGTTTTATGATCATAAATTCAATAAACTGGAATGTCCATTAGAGATCTTAACCCTCTACAAGAATCATCAGCACGTAGGCAAAAAAAAAAAAAAAAATTATAATTGTCTAAAACAACAGACATCAGTTGCAAAATGTGATGAAAACATGGTGATCTTTGTTTCACCATTTTCCTTCAAGATCCAAAATACTAGTTTGTTTATTCCATGTGGTACATGGACAATAGTAAAGTAACAGGGGTTTTGTAGGAAAGGATTCATAATAGCATAACACTGTTTTAAAAGTCTTTAGATTCCTGAAATACATGAAAATGAAAACACTGGAAGTTCTCTTTTCACATCTTCCTCTAAATTACTACCTCTGTCAAACTCAGTAGTGTAGACACAGAGGACTAGTTTGTGAGTTTGTGTATATTTTGTGGTTCAGTTTAGTATGATTTTTTCCCCTTTTGCCACAGTATCATATAATCATAGAAAATAAGGACTGGAAGGGACCTTAAAAGGTCATCAAGACCGACCCCCAGCTCTGGGCAGGAATACTGCTGAAATCAAATGATCCCAGCAAGGTATCTGTCCCATCTACTCTTAAAGAATTCCAAGTTTGGGGACTGCACCACTTCCTTGGGAACTATATTCCAGATTCTGATCACCCTTGCTGCAAAGAAGTTCCTCCTTACATGCAGCCTGACAGGAAGAAGTTTTTGCAGCCACTGTATGCTGGAGGTGCTGGACCTGGAGGTGGGCACCATGGTAGACTGACCCCTCCTCATTGGCTGCCCTGACTCATACCGCCTAGTTTCCTGCCAAACCCACTTTAACTGGTGCCTGGACTGGACCTGTGCCCTGGTGGAGTATGCCTTCAGGCACTCCAAGGAACACTGGTTCACCCTCACTGCCCATCTCGAGTTCACCAAGGACAGTTTCCTCTGGGTCATCATTGCAGCCTGTTTGCTGCATAACATCTGTGAGGCCCCAAGCGAGCTCTTTTGTGAGGCCTGGGCAAAGGAGGTGTGGTAAAGGCTGCCTGGCAGTGGGAGCACTACCTGTGGTAGCACCAATAGTGGCAGCCTTACAAGAGAAGTCTGAATATAAGCTAGTACTGTTCCCATGCATCCTCGCAGGCAGTGTCCTCCACTTGCCAGGCCCATGTGTCTGCCAGCTGGTCCTCTGATGCCATCACCACTTGGTTCAGGAGGACACTGCAGTTCTGGGTCCACCTCTGGCTGAACCAATGCATTTGCAGGGCCCCTTCTGTGAGCAGCAGCAAACCTGAGCCCACATCCCAGCTGCCAAGTGTGGCCTCTCCCCTGGATGCACCTACAGGACTTGCAAAGCCATGAGAAAGAAGCTGTTTGTGAGCATTTTCAACATTTCTCAGATACAATGTTCTGTACCAGGTGCTGTGCACTGCTCAGCTTCCGATCAGGGATCAGGCATGCACAGGTGTCCAGGAACCATGGTAAATCTTACAGGCAAGCCTGGGACTAGGCAGCTGCCAGACAAGCCCTCCATTCCTGCTCACTCCCCAGGGACAGGCAGGCCACTGGGTGCTAGCCACAGGCAGCCTGCCTCCCCCATCCTCCCATCCCCTTCCCAGGCTGAGATAGCCCAGGATCCTGGTAGCATCTGCTGCCACAGGGTCCAGAGCCCACTTCCCTCTGCCTCTTTCTGCAAGCCAGCCACTCTCCTGTGCTATCACCAAGTCACACTGCCTAGACTCATGGTGGGGGTGGGGGATCACTGGTTTCCCAGTGGCACTGGGCTCCCAGATGATTGGGGTGTGTAGTTGCCCAATTCTCAACCCTCTCTGCAGGGTGCCTCTCTGGGGAGGTGCTCCAGGGCCAGCCCCTCCCCCCGCCCCAGAGTAGCTCTGCACCTCAGCATACCCCTGCTGCAGATGTCCTGGGCTCTGCGCAAGGAGCTTTTTGCAGCTGTTTTCAGAGACTGAGAGGTGCCCAACCCACTCAGTGCTGCTGCTGATTGCCACAGTGCCCCAGGCATACCTGGAACAGGAACCTGAGGTTTGATAGCATGGGAGGGCAAGCCTGGGCTATGCTGCAACCTCTGTTGCTGCCTGGAGGGCTACCTATGGCTCTACTACACATCCTTGCCCCACTGCAGTTGAGAAGAACATCACCACTGGCCTCTCATACACCATGCCTGCCTAGGGGTAGGGGCGCAACCTGCTCAATAAAGTTCTGAACTGTCTTCCACCTCCCTGCATGCTGTGAGGTGGGAACCCATAGCTAGGGGAGTGCAGGAGGGCTGGGCAGGGAGGGGGGAGAGGGGCAGGGACAGGGGCTGGGTGCCAAGGGCCTGGGGCAGGGCCAGGGACTGGTTTGGGGAGGGCCCTCCCCTCAGTGTGGAGCTTAACACATGGCTGGGGCTGGTGTGGCCAGTGGCTCCACTCGCTCCCAGCTGGTGACGATGGCATGCAGTTCCAGGTGGTGTCCAGGGAGGAGCTGGTGCTGCTGGTGGCCAGTGGTGACATGGCTGGCCATGCCTCATGGCTGGGCCTGGGGCTGCGGAGCTGTTGCTGGCTTGGCCTCCCTAAGCTGCTGGTGGAGGCTGTGGCTTTGAAGCTTGGCAAGATGGGATGATAGTGCCCTGAGAGGCCCTCTTCTGATGACATGTCACTGCAGATGCCAAGCCAAGGGTGGGGAGGGGGTTGTGCAGGCCTCCCTTGCTGCTGTATACAGTATAGCTGCAGCCTGGATCCCATGGCACGAGGATGGCTGTCAGTTGACACATAAGGGACATGGACTTGGGGGTACTCCCTGACCATCAAGTGTGGTCAGCCATGGTGATCCACTGTGCCCACAAGGCCTTGACCTTTATGCAGCACTACCACACCAACCAGTGGTGCCCATGCTCCTACATCCAGCCTAACAGCCCCTCGTAGACATGGGCATTGGAGCGGCCACCCCACTCAAATTGGCATTGCATCTCCACCTCACCCCACAGTGCCATGTGGTTTCCAATCTCCTCTATGGAATATTTGGGTCCTCAGGTTGTGGACATGGGCATGGGCACAGGCATGGGCATAGACAGTGCCATCGGGGGTCCTGCACCAGCTATCTGGGCCTCCATGCAGCTGTCCCTGTGCTGCTGGGGCTGGGCAGATTTTTGCAAGATCAGTATCTTGGAGTTAATTGATTAAATATAGTTTCTTCCTAAGAAAGGCTGAAATTGTCAAGCTTTATACTAGTATATAGGTGAACCTTTTTTTTTAACGGTTGCATGTTACTAAACTTCAATCTAGACAAAGAAATTAAGCCAATATACAAGAATAAAACCATACACATATTGTGGGGGTATATGTTTGTGTGAATATATTTTATAATTTACCTCCCTCTTCCACTCCAAAATTTACTGGTTCAGGTGGTTAATTTGCACTTCCATAAAGTAGATATGGAAAATTATTTGTACAATTAAATGTATCTTTATACTAACATGAATTAAAAATACACTGAAATGAAGAATTAATGTAAGAACATAGCGAGGTGTCTATTTTAATCAATTTCAATCCATAGGACTGAATCCATGCTATTTTTTTAGCATTTATATTATTTTTTACAAAATCACAGTGCATAATTATATTTATATGTATGCAGTACATTGGAAGTGAATTGACTTTCCAAGTACTTAAAAGCAGTACCACTCAGAGGAAAGGAACAAACACTTTAGGCAATTGTAAAGGCAGGTTGATTAAAAATAGCACAGATAGAATTTTAATCAATCAAATGCAAAATTGCTGTAAACTCTAAAAGAAAAAGATTGACTTTTATATTACAAATGTGAACACATGACTTTTTGGTGAGATCTGCTGTAAGTCTGAAGATGCTTGCACAGAGTTATTTTTTGAAAACCTCACAAAAAATACTAACTTTTCATTTTCTAGACTTGTTCAAATGATCTGCAGCTATGGTTCAGTAACCAAAGCAAAATGTTAGTGCAGAGAACCATCCTGTTCTCATGTCCTTTTAATCTAACGCTCTCGAGTAGCTTCTGAAACACTTCCAGGGTAGTGGTTTTATTTAAGGTCTTGGATTTTCTCTCAAACAAAACCCTCTAATTCTATTTTCTTTATACATTTCAAAAAGTATATTCATTAGAAGGCTTTTCTCTGGCAAGATTGTCTCATCCTCTCTATTTTCTTCTAGGAAATATAAGATGAAGTTAAACTGTCAGTCCAAAGTAATCAACATGGGCACTGAAAACCAAGGGTGCAGACAGAAGTGACAAATTTTGCCCAAATTAGCCACAGGAAGTAGTCTATAACCATGACCAAAGAAACCATGACAAGTGCATGGCTATAGACTGCTTCAAAAATTCCCAGTTGGGTAAAAATCTAACCCCACATTGCATGAGGGTTCAGATGAATCATCTTCTGTGACTGCACTGCCTCCCAGCCTGTCTCTGTTTTCAGAATGGGAGTGGGGAAGGGAGTGTAGGGAGTTTTTTCAGCCTCTGCTGGAGGGTGGGGCAAGTATATTGGAGCCCCTTTGATGTGGGGAAGGGTACCATTCACCCACCCCACCCTCCAGTGCTAGCTGGGGAGCCCCTAGAATCAGCTCCCTCTGCTTCCTTTCCCCCCCTCCCATTCAGAAAATGGTGACAGACTGGGAAAGAGGAGCTGGTTGCTAAGAGAAACTGACTGTAGGCTCCCAGCCAGGAGCTAGATTCTCCTCCCCCTGTTACCAACAATGAACTTCTGTTTGGTCCAGAGGATACTTGTAAATCAGACCGCTTCCCACAAAGCATTCTCAGTTACAGCAGGGAGCTGCACTTCTGTCTGCGCCCAAAGATGCATGCTTTCTTTCTTATTTTTCATCACTAACTGTAATGAATCACTAACTGTAATGATCCTATGAATCAACTTTGGCCTGGACACTACAGGGGCCAGGCACTAAACATTAAATGATGGAATACCTGACTTTCATGTGCCTGTGTCCATTATTGGATCAAGCCTTTAATTAATAATACTGTTGATGATGTATAAATAGGGACAGAATTTACCTTTGTCTTAGAACAGCAGGGACAATACAACTTGTGTATTCTTTTCTTCCAGTTATGCCCTCACTGATATCACAGCAAACTTTTTCCTATCAGGAGATTAGCAAAAAACAATGAACTGGTTCTATAACTGGAATTTAGGAAAAATTCAATAAAGACTTGGGTACCAAATCAGAGCTAAGGTAGAATTTGAATATCTAATTGCAAAATTGAAATAAAAAATAATCAACCTAAGCCCAAGGACTCCTAAACTTATCAGGTACCTCCATTTTCAACTTCATACTTCCTTTAAAGTTCTACTTCTGCATTGGCACAGAACTGCTTTAATATGATCACCCAACACCTGCCTACACATAACTGGAACACAAAAAATAGATGTTTCCCCACCTAACTCACCTGAGTCACATGCACTACCCTGCCCTGCCTGGCCTGGGACCCATGTTGCATGCAGCATGAGTCCCAGACTGGCAAGCATAGGTGAGGCAGGCAGCATGAATCCTAGAGCAGGCACTGTGGCTGCTGGATCCAGCATGTGGGTACATGTGTAGGTGAGGGTTGATAGGCCTGATCCTGCCTGTGCTGTATTCTGGGTTGTGCTGCAGGGATGAGGCACCAAACATAAGGAGATGAAATATCTGACTTGCATGTCCCTGTGTCCCTTGTTTGAGCTGGCCATTCTTCCTTGTTCCCTGTGGCTCTATGTTCCCACCATGCTAAACCATGGGGGCTCCATGCTGGTAGCATAGCCTTCTTCCCCCCTCTCCAACCCCAGGATAGGAACAGGGAGTGTGGGGAGAAGTCACAGCCCCCATTAAGCCGCCTGGACATGGGAGAGCCTGTTACATTTGGAGGAAATGAGGCAGGCAATGTTTCAGTTTAGGCCAGGAAATTTTTCAATATAACTTCAAGTAACTGCGGTTAATTTAAGTTTTCCACAGCTTTTGCCTGTCTATGGACAAAAGGCTTTGCCCTCTCTGAGGAAGGCTGTGAGGGGATGAGAGCATACTGGGGAGCTGAGATAGGGACTTCAGGGGTAAGTGGAGGGCTTCCCACAGAAAAGCCCTCTCTCACTACCTCCTACCCCAGGACAGGAACACAGGGGGCTGCAGATGGAAGCCATGGCCTATATCCTGCCATGTTTCTCCACCTCCTAGCTTCATACTTATGCCACCGAAACACCCCTCCTGGCAGTGGCAGGACCCCACCTGCTCCTAGACTGTACCACTCATTGGACAGTAGAGTTCAAAAAGGTAAACATTTGTCCATGGAGCAGCAGTGGAGGGCCTGGGAGCAGTGCATCCTGGGATGCTGGTGGACTACACATTTCTGTTTTATCTCCATGGAGAAGTCTGAAGTTACTGTAACATGAGTTAGGTAGCACGGCCCAGAGTTAACCCTTGCCTGAAGTGGAATAACTTTCAAATACTTGGAGGTCAGTCAGCACAAGTGAACAAGCTTTAACAAGTAGACTGCATCTTTGTTAGAGTTTAACTGATTTAGGCCTCATGTGGTGCTTACTAGGGCTGTGCAACGCTTTGGTCACTGATTCAATTCGGCAGAGATTTGTCCCGATTTGGTGGCCAAATCTTCAAATCCTAATTGAATCAGAAGACCCATTAATCTCTCCAAATTGAATTGGAAGACTCTGATTCAATTTGGGGAGATATAAAGAGATTCAATGATTCGGACCTATTCACAGGTTTATATGTTTTTTCTACATACCTCCAGGTACCAGGCAGCTTGTGAATGCTGAGATGGTGGAGCAGATGGAGCATCCTACAGGAGCATGGGGGGGTCCTCTGTGTGCTTAGTGTTGGATTCAAAAGTGGACCAGAAGCACTTCCGGTCCACTTCCAGGTCAGTGGTGGAGTGTGTGTGGGACCCCCCCACCCCTCCCCAGCTCAGTGACTGGTGCCTCCTGGGTCTGGGGTGGGGGCGCCTGGGGTCCCCCTACAGCCAATTGCAACCCTGTACTTCTGGTCCACTTCTGGGTCTGCCATTGAGCACACGGGCCCCCTCCCTCTACGCTTCTGTGGGATGCTTCATTTACCCTACCATCTCAGTATTCATCAGCCATACCTGGTACCTTGAGATATATAAAAAAGCATAAAGCTGTGTCTATGGCTGAATTGCTGATTCTCTGAATCCGAATTGAATATTCAGATTCAGCCGAATCAAATCAGGACAGTGATCTAAATCAATGAATTGAATCACTGTCCCCTGAATCAAGCCAAATCCAAACCAAATATGGCCCTCTTCACACCCCCCTAGTGCTTACTCATAACAGGGCTATGTTGAGTAGAGGTTCTGGCCTTAGTACCATATTTTCCTATTATCTTTAGTCCTTGACCATTATCTTTAGTCTGTATTTAAACTGGCTTAACTAGAATGTTGTCCTTCTGAAATAAGTTGAGTTTGGTGGGTGCAACAGGACAGAATTTAAACCATCTTGCTTGCGAGAAGTTCTGTTATGTCTTTGCAACACCTACTGTTGAGATTCTCTTGCCATGCAAAACATGAGCTCTGAGAATACTTTCAGTAGGAAAATGAGTCCATGACATGCAGGAACCATATACACAGACTGTTTTAAGGAAAGGACTTCAAAAATAAAATAAAGCTTTTGATATGACTATTATAACTCCTTAAAATAAATCTGATTTAACTTGTTATTTTTCCAGATAGACTCTTTCTTAGCTTTTGAAATAACATGATTCGAATGAAGGGACAAAGAGTTAGCAAACACACACATATACATATGCTGTATTTACTTGATGAGGCTTTTCCCCTCATTTAACATCTTGGATTTGAGTACAAGCAGGGAGCTGTGGCTGCTGCTGCTTCAGCTCAGGCTCCAAGTTCAAGGTCAGAGTCTGAGCCACAGCTGCTGCTTCTGCCCCACTTCCTCCCACCCCAGCACTGCAGCTGCTTAAGTTCCAGCCCATTTCAGCCTCTGGCCCCACATAACTCACTCAGCAGTGGTGGAGCTGCTGCCAGTACAACAACTGCTGTGTGGCTGGCTGAGGGTTAAAGTGACCACATGCTTTGTGCCCCAGACTGCATCTGAGGCCAAGCAGCGGGGGGGCAGGTGAAAGGGGACAAATGGTATGGGGGCCAGACACTAAGAAGGGATAAAGGAGTGGGGGCATACAGCCATGGAGGGGAAAAGGTAGCAGGAGGGACAAATGGTGGTGAGACAGGTGGGAGGGGGCAAGGAATGCAGGGGTCAGGCCTTGACTCTCCTTTTTGCTTGCTGGCATGTTGCTGTTTGCCCCACTATAGCAGTGCTAGGGAGGAGTGTTTAAGACAAACTTCCAATAATTTGATTCTATACATGAAAAGGTATAACAAAGTTATTAATTTTCTATTTATAAAATCTAATTCCTGAGAGGTCATCATAAATCCAAGTTATCGTGGGTTCTGATAAAACTGGTATATTTGAGTTCTGAAATTTCAATTTTAGGGGGAAAAATTATCATAATTTTTCTTGTTATAATTGTAGACGATTTTCTATTCAGGAGGTCTGTCCTCAAAAGTGGATTTAAGACATGAAGTATTTTGAACTGTGCCTCTTTTTTTTATTCTGAAATTCTTTATTTTTGGTACAGTCAAGGCAACTTTCTTTCAACTCTTAATCTGTGATTTTTTTTAATTCAATCCCTTTTTGCCTAGCTAGCCATTTTGAAGATAACTAAACACAACAATGTTTTTCTTTGTTCTCAGATAACTCAAAAGCAGTTATTTTTCAAATGTCAAAAAAGCCATTTTTTCTTGGGGGCAGGGGGGAAACAGATTTACAGGTTACAGGCTTGGTTTATTTTATACAGTGGAATATTGGATACAGCTTTACATGTGAGGCCTCCCAGGGTAGTATCACCTCTCCTCTTGGTTACAGTGCATATGTGAATGCAACCTAAAACTTCATTTGTTTTTCTTCATAACGTCACATTGCTGTCTGATGTTGAGTTTCTTTTTAAACAAGCTGCTGGATACTTTTCAACATTGCTATTGTCAAGCCAATTATTCCTCCAATCTGTACTGGTGCATTCATTTTTCTTCCCTCAGTATTACTCCATCCATTTGTCTTTGTTGAATTTCATGTTACTGCCTGTTGCTCAGTTTTCCATTTTATCTAAGTCTCTTCATTTTTTTTTAAGCCTGGCTTCCTAAATATTTGAAGTCCTTCCCTATTTTGTGTCACCTGAAGATATTATCAGAATATTCTATTCTTGTATCCAAGCCACTACTAAGAATGTTTAAAAAAATCATTAGACTGAGAACAGACTTTTTTGCAACTCCATTTAAGATTCCCTACCAGTTTGTATTGATCCACTTATATAATTACTCCTTATTTGTGATTATTCAACTAATTGAGTCAACCATCTGCCATTGTGTGAGTTTGGGTATCAAGCTAGGTCAAGGGTGTCAAACATAGCCTGCAGGCCAGATCTGGCTCACAGAACTGTTCCATATGGCGCACCAGTAGTCTGGTGAGCTGCTAGAAATGGGGGACCTAGCCTACCACAGAAGCTGGAGTCCTTGTACCCCAATGTGAAAACCCTCTGGACCAGTACTGCCACCCAAACATGGCTCCATGCTTCTGCCTCACCTCAAACTGGTTCACTATGGTATTCCTTATTGTGGGAGATTCATGCTGGATGATAACTGATCAGCTGCCACTCTCCTTTACTTTAGTTCACCTACTTTAATGCTTCTCCTCCACACCTCAATGTTAAAGGAATATGGAGAAATAAGGAGAGGAGAGGTGTTTGCTATTGTAAGTGAGTAGGGTGTCTAGGGATCCTCCTTCACAGGGGTCACCCTCCCCTACACTCTGCCTTTACCACACCTGTGTACACATTGTCATGTGACCCAGCTCAGGGTCTCATCCTCCAGCAGATGGGATATTGAGACATGGTTACCAACCCATCGTCTTCTTAGCAACTACTTGGTTTTATTCTTAGTTCACTTGATCAAGGGTTTATATTTCCAATTGGTGCCCACCATCACACCATCAATTTTCACTTAAGCTATCGATTAACTAATGTCCCATCCTCAGTTTATATCCATTATCTAACATCTTGCATTAGGACCATCAATTTGATTCCATTATATCCATCTCCTGGATGCTTGGCTCTAAATTCCATCAGCATTTTATTAATCACTTTCCCAACAGTTTAATCAAATGACCAGCTTACCAGTCACAATTAATCGATTCTGCCCATCAATTCATCAAGTCCCATGAGATATAGTTTCTTTTTTAAGTCTATAGGGCAGAAACCCATCACTCGCTACCTCACCAGTGGATAATTTCAGGCTTTCAGTTTCCTGCTTAGCTTCGCTGTCTCCAGTCTGTTGGTCTAGCTTCTATTATTCATTCCATGCCTCTGCACAGGTCACACAAGCTTCACTTGGCTTGTGCTCTCCCTCTCTGGGGAATCTTCCCTTCAGCTGACTACTGTTCTAACTTCCAGCTGGACTCCTCCTAACCAATAGAAGCCAACTCCAGAGTCCCATGGCTTTGCTTTATCTCATGCCGGGTGGACAGGCCACCATGTTTGTCCCAGACACAGTCCATAGTACCCTGTTACACTTATACTTTTATGTCCTTATCTTTGCCTAATGGTAATTCTCTTTAGCCCATATTTCTCCAGCTTAATTAAGAGAATAGCATGTGGGACTGCTCCAAAAGACTTAATGAAAACCCCAAATCACCCTGCTCTCTCATACACTCCAAATATTTGCAGGTTGACTGTTCTATAATTTGATATAGTAGTTTCCCAGGGACTGAAGTCAAGCTGACAACTGGCCTAGAATTACTTCCATAGGTTTTCCATTTTTTTTAACCCTTCTTAAAAATGCTGACTCTTCTCAGGTCTTTTGTCATCAATGAACTTGCAAATATTATTGTCAGTGACTCCAAAATTTCTTTAGCTAGTACCTGCAGCACTCTAGGGTGAATTTTCTGCAGGACTGATAACTTATTATTTGAATTAATTCACAGTTGAAAAAATTACCAAATACATTCTTTTCCCCTTCTTTGATGTTACTACTGCTAGTTGATCAGTTATAAGTTCATTTTGGGTGAAGACTAAAGCAAACTGGGAACCAAACAGTTCTACCTCTACAAATAATAGACGGAAAGTTTCCCTCCACCCCATTTTTCCTTTTTCATCTGATGTATTTGGATGAGATGCTTGGGGAAATATCAGCAATTTTGAAATAAAAACATTTTGTTTGCAGTGATCATTTACTAGATCATATCAGTCTACATAGTCATAAACAATTGGTGAGTTCAACATGTTTCCTGCTTCTGTGTAGTCTTCCACTCATTGACACAACATGATTTTATTTTGAAATTGTTGTTACTTTCAAAAACACCCTTGTAAAATCTCTTCTTGCTGCCTTGAGCATCTCTTTAACTCCAACACAGAGTTTACAAACTGCTGACAGAGGTCCCCATGGCATAATACCAGAAGGACCTGGATCTACTTGACTTCAGACTAACACAGCTAACTACATCACTTTAACATCTGTTGCCAACTGCAGTTAAGTTTCACTTTTGCTTTCCTGCATTTGTTCCTATGGCTAAGTACGACAATCAAAAAGCCTGAAGCTGAATTGATTCAATCCTTGTAGGTTAGTCTAAGAAGCATAGATTGAACCAATAAGCAACTGAACAGACATTCACTTCTGATTCTGGAAATACAGCCACATGCCTGTGGCAACCGAAGCCAGAAGCTAGGGAGCACTGGAGCATGCCTCCCTGCTGGAGCAGACAGCTTGGGCCAAGGCTAGTCCCCAACCCTGACAAAGGAGGTTTGCATGGGAGGTGCAAAACAGTTGGATTCTGGGGGACCGTGATTAAACCTGAATCTGGAGGTGATCTCGGACAGAAGTTCAGTAAACTGATTTAATCTAAATCAGTTGAGTCTGATACTGCATCCATCCAGGTTTATCTTATCTGCATCCATCCAAGATGGGATTCACCTCCAAGGAGGAATATTCTGCACTGGTCCAGTCCTGCAGGGAGCAAACCAAGAAAGCCCAGGCTGCAACTGAACTCCAACTAGCTTTGAGCATCAAGGACAATTAAAAGTCCTTTTCCAGATATGTGGGGAGCCAGAGGAAAAGCAAGGGCATCATTGGACCCCTGATGAACCAGATGGGACAACTGACAACTGACTCCCAGGAAAAAGCCAACCTATTAAACGGGTACTTTGTGTCGGTCTTTCATCAGTCCCATGGGATGTCCATGCCCGCTACAGGACAGGGAGGTCCAGGTGAGGGAGATCCCTTGCCCTCCATCAATGTGGACCTCATAAAGGAACACCTTGAGAGGCTGGATACCTTCAAGTCAGCCGGCCCTGACAATCTAAACCCCAGGGTACTCAAGGAGCTGGTGAGCATCATAGCCCAGCCTCTGGCACAGCTCTTTGAGACCTCCTGGCACTCTGGTGTAGTGCCCAAAGACTGGAAGAAGGCCAACGTGGTGCCTATCTTCAAGAAAGGAAGGGAAGTGGATCTGGCAAACTATAGGCCCATCAGCCTGACTTCTATCCCTGGGAAGATCTTAGAAAAGTTTATTAAAGAGGCCATCCTTAATGGACTGGCCAACGCCAACATCCTGAGGGACAGCCAGAACGGGTTTGTAGTGGGTAGGTCTTGCTTGACCAATCTTGTTTCTTTTTATGACCAGGTGACCTATCACCTTGACAAGGGAGAAGAGATTGATGTCATATAGCTTGACTTCAAAAAAGCTTTCGATCTGGTATCCCATGATCACCTCTTGGCGAAACTGGCTAATTGTGGCCTTGGGTCCACCATGATCCACTGGCTGGAAAATTGGCTCTGTGGTCAGACCCAGAGGGTGGTAATTGATGGAAGTCAATTGTCATGGTGCCCTGTGACCAGTGGGGTCCTCCAAGGCTCTGTCCTTGGACCTATATTGTTCAACATCTTCACTAATAATGTGGACATTGGAGTCAGAAGCGGACTGGCCAAGTTCGCCGATGACACAGAACTTTTGGGCAAAGCATCCACACCTGAAGACAGGAGAGCGATCCAGGCTGACCTGAACAGGCCCGGCAAATGAGCGGAGGAGAACCTGATGGTGTTTAACACTGAAAAATGCAAGTTTCTCCACCTTGGGAGGAAAAACCTGCAGCACCTTAATAGGCTTGGCAGCGTTACGCTGGCTAGCACTATGGAAGAAAGAGACTTGAGGGTCATCATTGACCACAAGATGAACATGAGCCTGCAATGCGATGCTGCGGCTAGTAAAGCAACCAAAACACAGGCTTGCATCCATAGGTGCTTCTCAAGCAAATGCCGGGACATAATTCTCCCCTTGTACTCGGCCTTGGTAAGGCCACAGCTGGAGTACTGCATCCAGTTTTGGGCCCCACAATTCAAAAAGGATGTGGAGAAGCTTGAGAGAGTCCAGAGAAGAGCCATGTGCATGATCAGAGGTCAGGAAAACAGACCTTACGACGACAGGCTGAGAGCTATGGGGCTCTTTAGCCTGGAAAAGTGCAGGCTCAGGGGTGATCTGATGGCCACCTATAAGTTTATCAGGGATGACCATCAGTATCTGGGGGAACGTTTGTTCACCAGAGTGCCCCAAGGTATAACGAGGCTGAACAGTTATAAACTACTGCAAGACCATTTCAGACTGGACATAAGGAAGAATTTCTTTACTGTCCAAGCCCCCAAGGTTTGGAATAGCCTGCCATTGGAGGTGGTTCAAGCACCTACATTGAACACCTTCAAGTGTAAATTGGATGCTTATCTTGCTGGGATCCTATGACCCCATCTGACTTCCTGCCCTTTGGGCAGGGGACTGGACTCGATGATCTTCCGAGGTCCCTTCCAGCCCTAATGTCTATGAAATCTATGAAATCTTAAATCAGTTTCAACCATTTTGAAAGAGGTTTATGTGCACTGAACTTCTGTGGTGTTACATATTTGAACCAGTTTCCAATCACTTTCGAGCAATTTATGTGTAATTTCTGTTCCTAGCCTATGTGTCTGTGCTATTCCTCATGTACTTCCTTAGTGATACACACCTCCTTCCATTGTCTGGAGAAGACACAGGGAGCAGCTGATGTTCTACTCCTGTCAGTCCCAGGGGAGAATGGAGTGGCAGGGAAAGACTGGGGCCTGGGGAATGAGTGGAGAGCAGTCTTCTTCAATCCACTTGCAGTCTCCAGGAGTGGACCAGAAGGAGCAGGGGGGCAAAGCTCCCACCTCATTCCACAAACTAGGTAGTGTCCAGTTTGGGAAAGAGTCAGGAATTACTGGTAGCTACTCCCCTTCCTTCCTGGACCCCTCCAAAAGGGGAGTGGAGCAGTGGGGTAAAGCCCACGCCCTCTGCTCTGACTGGGGGGGGGGGGGGGTATGGAGTCTGGTCTAGGGAAGTAGCAGGGAGCTTTGTCCCACTGCTTCAGCCCCTTGGCAGACCAAATCGACACTTGAAGATCTTTCTTCCAGCGGGAGTATGTTTCCCCCAGTAGATACTGAGTGAATGCTTGTACACTCAGTTTCTCTTTTGAGAGTGGCGATGGTAGAAATATAATGCCAGTACATGGCTCGTGTAACTGCCATAATATATGACACATTCTAAATCTATACACATAGTGAACTAAACCCAATTACATACCAAAAAACCCTTTTGTCATCTAGGCTTTTGTCCAATTGGTTAAGTGTTCTGTGTATATTTTTTTAGGCATTTCAAAACTTAATGGAAAGTAATAAAGAAAATCTTCATTTCTAGAGCTTTCATCTTTAATCAAGGAGGCTTTTTTCAATGTGTGTGTCTAGATCTAATTTCAGTTATTTCACAATACATAGCCACAAAATCTGACTGTCTTTTTCTATCCAAATGTTAAAATTAAAAAAAAGAAAAAGGAACAAATCTTTCATGTCTTGCAAACACTTCTGATCAATTAGATTTAGTAAGTGAAATATCAGTGCAGACAAGGTAATTATGACTTCATGAAGTTTTGTGCGATTTTATATTATATAAATATAATGTATATCCTGCAGTATGTATCCTGTGAAAACCCTGGCATTTTTCTGAATCAATACAACAAAGATAATTTAATCTTTCCAATAATAGTAATATATTATTACACATTTTTTTTCCCTTTGAATGCTGTTTTTACCTTAACTATCTGTCAAGAAATTTCAGTATCCCTGCTATATGGTATTACAGAAAAAGCCAGGATTTGTAATTTTTCTTTTATCCAGTAATCCCTAGTTGGAAACATCAAGGATAAAACTGTCCGTCTTAAATGGCATTTTATATAGAAATAGTAAGTGTAGGACTCAACTCAAGACAAAATGTTAGGTCCTGTTCAATCAAAGCTTTAGTACAGAGCAACTGGCAAGCCACCATCATCATCAGATTGGGCCATGCATTAAACAAAATAAGGTAACCTTTTCTGATGAATTCCACAGAGAACAGGATATGTTTAATGAGGGTAGGAATGGATTGTATTGGTATTTAATATATTTACTGCAAAACTGTAAAATGTATATCACCATCCTTTATGACATCCTGAAACATCTCAATCCATTTTTTCACAGCTTTCATATTTTTGTGAGCAACTGTGAATTGACCTGAAACACACAAACTGCACTTAATGCGCACACATATTTTTAATTTTTTTTAAAGCCAAATACAGCTCATGGAAGAGGTACTATGATAAGATGAGGATATATTTGGATAAATAGTCACTGAAAATAATAGGTAGTTTCCTGCATTTGTAATACCCACGTTAGGGTTGAAAGGCAATTCTTTTTCTCTGCAGGAGATGTCTAGTAATCCCATTGTTCAGGGCTACAGTTGGTTATATAAAATAATAATTTCCTTGCACCATCACTGCATAAATGCTTTATTGACACCTAGTTATGCTGGGTTTGGTATTTTTTTTTGTTTTTCCCTTCCTTCTGAATTGTTGGATATTGACCACAGCTAGTGGCCAAAGCTTTGATTGGAGTGCCTTGGTGTTTCTATCAGTATTTAAGCCATTCACGTACCTCACTGGAAAGTCTTGCTCTTTCACTTGTTCAAAGCAGTTACTAGACTTGAGGGAAGTTTTTTTTTTTTCCCTGGGTCAGGTTGATAAGAACTGGAGTGGAGTTTCTTCCTCTGTAATGTTGAAAATGATCCCCTTTCCTCCTACAAGCTTCTTTGTCTTCAGAAGTGCCTCGGTTTCCTTTGAGCAGAGTTTTGGTTTTATTTTCATAATATGTTTTGTGGCTGGGTACATGTGAAAGGTGAGAGTGGATTATTTTTAAGACTCCTTGGATAAATGGTTGCCAACAAATGATGGGACCTAGGGTTCCTTTGTTCAAACCTAGAAGAAATGCAAAACTCTAAAAATCTTGGTTCAGAGATGATACAACTTTTTAGACCTACTAAGAAATCTCAAAAAAAATTGTCTTTCTTTGCAAGCTTTCAGAGACATGCACTCTTCTTCAGGCTGAGGGAAAATTAAAGATGGTAAAAGTCCCCATAATTAGAAAAATAAACTTCATTTTGCACAGAAGAAAGTGAAGGTGGATGTCTGTTCCTCTGGGACCATGAGACTTCCTTTCTGTGACTTGCTGTTTGATGTGCAGATAAGGAAGGATTTCTTCCTTGGTGGTGTCAGATGGCAGAAATTTAGAGCTCTTTCTTTGTTATTAAGCAATGAAGTTCATAATTCCAAAATCAACTAAAATTTGACACCTTCTATGTTTCAGGGATGTATTTGGTAGCCACGTTGATCTGAGACAAAAAGAAATGCAAAACTCTAAAACTGTTGGTTCAGAGATGATAACCTTTTATTAAACCAACTAAGAAATCGCCAAAAAAGTATCTTGCTTTGCAAGCTTTCATACCTAGGAATTTGTTCCAAACTAGGAATTTGATGACAAATTTAAAATTGAAAGACTTCATTCTGCTGAAAGTGCTCATGGAAACCTGGAAGGCTTATCTTGCAAGCAAAGAACTAGATTGTGGCATTGAGTTCTGATAAGTGACAGTAGCATCTGTCACTTATCCAATGTTGCTGTCACTTATCTGAGTTCCTAGAGAGATTGTGACACAAAAATCACAAATTTTCCTGCAATGCTGATAAGTTCAGGGAAAGTGTGGATGTCACTGGAATTCCGCAGAATCCTTCTTACTCCATAGCTGGCTAATCCAGGGCATGTCCCTGATTACTTTTCTTACCCCTTTTGTGACAGTACATGTTTGCAAATTGTACAGGAGGAGCAGTTCCAGGACTTCCTAGTGCAATGAGGTGAAAAACCTGACCAAAGAAACAGATGATTTAGAGTTAACTTTCCTTCATGATAGAGTGAGAATGAGAGCCAAACCAGTATAGTAGAGATCTTTTATCTAGTAAGAAAGAAAATGCTAGTTTAGGCAATGCTATCCTACATTTTGGAATTGTCTATTTTAAGGAGGCTGACAGTGGGGGTCTGTTACTGCATGACTGACTGACCTGAAATCAAAGAGAATTATTGCCTATGCATGACTGAAGAATTGAAACACAAAAACATAGATTTTTTTTTTCTTCTTCTATCTGAAAAATTAACTTATTTCACAAAAAAAGATAGTAATTTCTATAATACTGTAAGTAGAGAAGCTGTTCTTACTCGCAGATGTCTAATCCTTTCCTTATCTAAGCCTTCAATAAAATAAAGATTTAACTGTTGTATTTAAAGGATTAACAAAAGGGGATAAATTATTCCAAAGTGACTTAAATTAATTATAATACTTGGTATGGTACTTCTTAATTATTGTAGGTGCCAATTTACTTTAAACTTATGCTAGATTTCTGAATCTCCATCCTAGGAAAACATTTTCCTATAACCTACTTAAGTTTCATAATTTAATGTTACGATCCCAAAAGAAGCTTGAGTTCATATTGCGTTCTTTGTAATTGGCTACAATTATTACTTAAGCTAGTAGAGAGGTAGTTGGCTGTGTTAGTCTAAAGTCAGGCATAAGGCAGGATAGACGTGCACCTTTCATGAGCCTGAACTTACTTTATTGAATGCTGTCCAAATCAGTCAACACTTAATGAAGTGAACTCAGGCTCACGAAAGCTTATGCTATACATCGTTGACTTAGTTAGTCTCTAATGTGCAAATCTACCCTGAAATATGCTCATAAATATATGTATTAAATACTCCTGGCCATATTATTCAAAGATGCTGAGAATCCAAAGTTTGCTTAACAGTGAAAGGTCTTCAACATTTTTGAAGATCAGGAATGTCATGTTTGTATTGGAAACTCCAGGCCAAATTCTGATCTTTTAGATACTGATTCTTCTAGGTAGCATCTACACATGCACTTCAATGTGCAGTAGCCTATTTTATTGTGAATTAAAGTGTCACAGCAAAAACCATGCTAACACACTAATGCACAGTAAAATTAAGCTATTACTCATTGAACATCACTAAAAAAGCATGCAGTTTCACAGATGCACATTAGGGCCAGATGCACATGCCAAATGCACAGTTAGTTAATACCTCACATTAGAGGTACTAAATTTAATGCACAGTAGCAAAAGTACATTAATGAAAGTATAGAGGCACCCCCAGTGATGTAATTTCATTAATGCCATTACTGCTGACTTAATCATGAAAGTCACTGCATCGCTGTATTGAAACCAAATATAAAAAGCTGCTCTGGTGAGCAGCTCAGGTTTCCTTGGCCTCAGGAGCTTCTGAGACCTGGCCAGTTGGTACCTAGGGACACTAGCCCCTTGTGCCAGCTGGACTGCTTAAGCAGCCCTAACCTAAAGTAGTCCCTGCTCTCTCTGCCCACTGTAGCACTCTGGCAGTGGGTACTGCTGCCTGTCTGTGACCTGTTGCCACCTACAACAGCATCTGGCCCCTTGGACCTGCAGCCCCGTGTCTGCACACCTGCCAGATGTGGACTGGGGACCACACAGCCACCTGGTCTGCACCTCTGGGCCAGCTGTCAGTGGACTGTGACTGCACATTTGGCTTTTGGGCAGCACTGCTGTCATGTCTTTTGGTGCCCCCACTCTGCCATCTGGGCAGTTATTGCCTGGAAGATGTGCTTGTTGCAGTGGCCCACTTTGAACTGTTGAAGTGTTTCCTCCTGGCCCCAATTGGCCAGGAGGGAAGCTACTTCATCTGCCCTCCAGCTGGATCCCTGGTGCTGGTCCTGGGAAGACTTCTCTGCTAGGGTCTTGCCACTTATCTCATTAGCAGAGTTCCTGGTGTTCCCTGTTCAAAAATGACAAATTCTCTGATAAACCCCCCCAAATTCTCTTATTAAAATACCCCAAATCCATGTTCTTCTGTGATTAAAATGAAGTTCATAGGTTCATAGATTCATAGATGTTAGGGGCTGGAAGGGACTTCACAAGATCATCAAGTCCAGCCCTTCTGCACTTGGGCAGGAAAGACTGCTAGGGTCAGATAACCCCAGTCAGGTGAGTGTCAAGTCTCTGGCAGCCTTTTCTATCTGAAGCACTCCCCCATCCCTAACCCCCATCTCTCTCTCTCTCTCTCTCTCTCTCTCTCTCTCTGTCACACACACCCCTGCTGTCACCTCTACCCTTACACACAGCCCATCATATGCCCAAGTGGTTCTTGGGACCAGGAGCCCCCACCAGGCTGAGGTCACATGTCCCAGCACTGTTCTGGGCATGGGACATGGCTGCAGCATGGAAGCTGCCCCTGCAGCTATGGCTCTAACCAGCAGGTCCCATCCCATCTGGTGGATGGGCATACAGGGTTTGAGATTTGTGAGGGGGGAGGTGTGGGGAGTTTGTGGGTGGATGAAGGGGTGGGTGTAGGGTTTTTGGGGATGAGGTTTGTGGGGTCAGTGTGAAGCTTGTGCAGGGGTTTGTGGGTGTGGGGTATGTGGGTGGGGTGGAGGGTTTGTGGAGGTGATTTCATGGGTGAGGGGTTGGTGGATGAATCATGGAGGGGTTGTGGTTTGTGGGGGGGTGTGGAGATGGGGACTGTAGGTGGGAGGGACTGTGTGGGGGTGGAAAGGACTGTGTGGGAGGGATGGGTCCCCCTCCTACTCCCCCCACATGGTGTATAGCCCCCTTGCAGCAGCAGGCATCAGAGCACTTAGGGTTGCTCCTGCCAGAGACCCCCAGCAGCTGCACAGACTCTGGTTGCTTCAGGGTACACCCTACAAGCATGACCTGTGCTCTTACCCTCAAAATTAGAGTCAGTGCTGCAAATATGTAGTGTGGGGAACATTTTTTTTTTTGTTCCCAGTGTGCCTCTTGTGGCATCTCCAACTGCTTTGAGATGCTGCAATAGGCACGTGCTTGCTCATCTAGACACAGCCAATAAGTCTCATTAGGGTCTGGTGCAGTGGCACTGATACTTTCTAATTCTACTGGAAATACCTTTCCTGATTCTGCAGGAAATAACTTGACTATGACTGCATCATATTGTTGGCTCAGTCATCCTTTAATTTAATAATAAAGCAGGTCTTCTTTTTCCTGTGCCATTCTAGCTGATAAGCTCTATTTTTTTGTACCAACCTAAATGGGACCTAGGCAAAATGTAGGCATCTAAGTTCCAAAGCTTCATCAGCTTCATTCCACAAGACACAAAATTCAATAAGTTTCTTTGTTCAGAGACTGTTTCATTTTTTTTCAAAACATGTAGACCTTTTTAAGAATCACGTAGAGGTTAAAGTGCTCACCCAGGAAGTAGAAACCTGAACATATTCAGGCCCATATCTCACCTTTCAGGACTATTGAACAATCTAGGTGGGGGATAGCCCTCATCCCTTTGAAGATGGCTTTTCAGTGGCCAAGAATGAAAAAACTTGTGGAGCCAGGAGAGCAAGGAAGAAGTAGTGTTCCTATTTAGTCCAGTGTAAGAGTATTCCCCATGGGGAAGAGAGAATCCTGGGTTCTGGTTGTTTTTTCCAGTCTTTCTACATTAGATAGTAATTGTGTTTTTTGCTTTGTTTGCTTTAAAAAGCAGAAATAACCTTGGCAGCAGGGAGCTGAACCTATGATTTCTTATTTCTTTTTCCAAAGATGGCCAGAGTCTTCCTTGAGGGTAGCATGGCTTCACTATTATTGGGAATAATAGTAATTGACATCTTTGAAAAAGACAGCCTCTGGCTCCAGTCACTTTGAAGATAAAGACTGAATTTAGTCTTAGTGACAAGTGTGTGATTTTTTTTTTCTTTTTAAAATGAAGTCTTCATAAAAACCCTGTAAACATATATATCAGCAGGGCACCTTTTCAACACCATGATGCCAAAGTTCCTGTTGTGACCTTCAGGGAAAATTTTCAGGAACAAAAAGTAGTCTAGTCTCAGTGCCTAATCACTTTATACAGAAGCCTCTAACAAGAGAACCCAGGAGCACTTGGTCATTAAAGCTAAGGGGGGTATATCCCATCAATAAGAAAACAACCCGATCTTTTCCCCAAACCCATTCCTGTGCCAAGATAAGTCAGGTTGAATTGACAATCAAACTCCAAAGTATGAACTTCAGCCCAATGCAAAGAAAAATATCTTATCTTAATGAGAAACCCAAGTTCTTGCCTTTACCATCAATATCAACACCTAAGCTTAGGCTAACATAAAACTTACCACTGAAGTAATGCCTTAGCATTAAACTTAACATTTTTTGAAGGAATAAAGGAAACCATTTCCTAAACTCATGCTTCCTGGTAGATAACATAGGTTAAATGAATTACTAGGAATAGTAATTCTGCCTTTCTTGCACCCTCTGAAAAGCAAGATGTCTATTGACCCCAAGAAGTCTGTATCCTTGTAGTGGCCAACTCCTGGTAGGAGAGGACTTGTATGTACCCTATCCATTCAAGTCCACTGATGCACTCTAGAGCTAGAATTTGACTAGTGAGGATGTTCTGAACTCATGCTCAGGGGCCATCCTTGAGCCTTTAGTCTTCAATGGTCCAGAAACTGGCCAATAAGTTTAAGTCCAGATCATCTTACCAGCAGCAACAGGAAAACTCTCAGGTCTGGAATGTATCAGAGAACTGAAGTGGGCAGGGCACAGTATAGACAAATCCTAGAGGCCAGAATTACCACATAGAGATGTATATAATTTTGAAACGGATGTGTTGAAATAATTGTTTGAATGCCTAATTAGCAATTCATTTATTTACTCTTAATTATAGAGATTCATAATATAAACTTGTGTGTGTGTGTGTGTATATATATAAAATCCTTGATCCCACCTTCCAATATGAAGATGCATAACATAACATTTTTTTTCACTCAATCACACATGAACTGAACCATAATAATGAGCTGGAGTGCTGGAAATAAGTTGTTAGTTATATTTATCTGTAAGAGAATCACTTGATTGCTTCTTCAAAGGACTGCAGAACTGCAGTACAGAAAGTTGCATGAAGAGGAAAAACATGAATGCTGGAAGCTTGCAGGGTCTCTGGACTAATCTAGATCTGTAGGTGGATTAAATATTTTCAATTTCAGAGCCTGACAGACTATATACATTGCAATTTTGATTATATCTTCATTCTTGCAAGCTCAATCCTGAGCCTAGCTAAGCCATACCCACTGCATGTATATTTTGTCTGTTAGGATACCCCAGTAAACCTTAATGCCAGCAACTTTGCCACTACACAGTATAGTTGCATTTTCTAGCTAATGTAATTATGAAATTCATTTATCAGTGATTCTAGCAAGGGAAGCATTCAGTATATCTTCTCAATTATAAAAGTAAGAGACAAATAAATCATAAAGGTTTTTAAGTGCATTGGTTCCATTAACCTTTTTTTTTGTTGCACTCTACAATAATCTTTCACTGCTACTGGGGAATAGATTTCCATACTATTTTTTTAAGTATTATTGGGAGATATCAGAAGTAGTTTTGGCACAGAGTCTCACCAAGAATTTGCTAGCTCCAAGGGAAGAAGTTGAAGTGAGCCCTGATAGACTTAAGGAGGCAAAAGAGACTTAGAAAGTTTGACATCTGAAAGTAAATAGGCAAAGTTTTCCTTAGAGTCAAGTTATAGTATCAGAAGTACCCAACAAAGTGGCATCAGAGCATGGTCTTCAAAATTCAGTGCCACAATAAAGGGGGTGGGGAAGAAGAACCAACCAAAACCAAACCTACTAAATCTAGCCTAATAATTATAAACTTGGAAGCCTAAAAATAAGGCATCTAATTACCTATCTACATTCTACTATACATCATCAGGTTTTCAGGAGTACTGAACAAAAGTGGCCCTCTGATAGCACTAAAAATGGTAGGTGCTTGGTTCTTCAGTGACTAGCACAAGAATGCGAATGCTTTATGCATGACTGTGGGCTCTGCCACACATTCATATTAAAGCTGGATTGAAACCAGCTATAAAGTTGTTATTAAACATTTTCAAGCACTAACTGTAGCTTGTAGGCTCCTCATAGCTGGATAGACATTTAATGGTATGATAATTAGGGGTGTGTGAAGCAGGCCCTATTCAATTCAGATTTGGATTTGGCCCAAATTAGGGGCAGTGATTCAATTTGTTGATTTAGATCACTGTCCCTGATTCAATTTAACCAAATCCAAATCTGAAGATTGAATGCTGATTTGGAGAATCAGCAATTCGGACATAGACACACCTTTAATGTTTTTTCTACATACCTTGAGGTAGCAGGCATTGCTTGTGAATGCTGTGATGCTGGGGCACATGGAGCATCCCACATGAGTGCGGGGAGGGGGCCCTCCATGTGCTCGGTGGAGAACCTGAAAGTAGACCTGTAGTACTTCCGGTTCACTTCCAAGTCTGCCAGGGAGTGTGCTGGGGGGCTCCCCTGTAGCTCCCCAGCTTGGCGATTGGCTTCAGGGGGACCCCACATTCCCCCCCCCCAACCCAGAAAGCACCAGTCACCAAGCCAGGGAGGTGCAAGGGCCCTCCCCCCCAAGCCAGGGAGGTGTGGACCTGGCAGTGGACTGGAAGTGCTTTTGGTCCACTTCTGGGTCTGCTGCCGAGCACACTGGGGAGCCCCCCATGCTTCTCTGGGACTCTCCATGCACCCCACCATCACAGCATTCATGAGCAGCCTGCTACCTAGAGGTATGTAGAAAAACATTTAAAGCTGTTTCTGTGTCCAAATCTCTGAATCTTTCCAAATCTCTCCAAATCAATGTGGAGGGTTCCGATTCAATTTGCAGAAATTAAAGGGTCCTTTGATTTGATTCGGATTCAGAGATTCAACCACGGAATCAGGCCAAATCTCCGACAAATCAAATCAAATCAAATCAGGGACCGAAGCTTCGCACATCCCTAATGATAATTACTTTGCATGTGTGGTTGGTCTAAATTTATTGTGCGATTGACCACTTAATTGCACAAAATATGTAATGTATGGCAGGGGACTGACTGTCAAACTTTAAGGCCAAACTTTTCAAATGTAGATTCTTAGCTCTAGGCATTAAAAATAAGTTCACATCCCATTACAATTCCAGAATAATTCAAGAATTTGTCTATAACCAAACAGTTATTGTATACCATTTAAGACAATGACAAGAATAAAATGTATGCATAATTTATATCTGAAAACCTTATATCAATCAGAGATAATTATTTATTTTTTATTTTCATATAATTTTAAAATAGGAGAGGAACAGGAAATTATAACATTTCTTACTTTATATAAAACAACGTAAATGCATTTCAATGTGGTACTCATACTTCAGTATGTGCATTAATAATATGTTGACAGGAATACAAGTCTTCCATACAATAAAGTATATTTCTTGGACTAATCTTTTCAAAATAGACTTTGACCTACTTTTACACTTGTAATCCACTTTTGTATAAACACAGTTTTTTGTAAAAACTATATTTACTGAAAATTATAATTGAATTTCAAAAGCTAAATCCTGATATTTGTGGCCTAGTCAAAGGCAGTGGTGAGAAATCATTTGTGGCTCAGACAACTGACTTGGTAGCCACTTCACTCAGTCCCTTTCATCCCATTTAAAAAGCTTCATGGGTTGAGGTTCAACAGCAACTGTTGTTGGTTAGTGGCTATGTCTCCATGAGACGCTGACTATGCAATCATTACTGTGCAGTTGTATAAACAAGTACTAAATAACTTCAGTAACTGGAATTACTGTGCAGTAGTTCAGACGAAGAGCTTTTTCACGACACTGACTGTGCAGCAGTCCAGGACTACTGCACAGTAGCATCACATCATGGTTGCTGCCATGCAACACTACTGAGCACTAGTCTTCGACTACTATGTAGTCAGCATCTCATGTAAACACAACCAGAGTGTCTTAAGTTATTTATTCTACATAAGTTGCAAATACATAGGGTACAGGCAAATGTATGTTACAGTTGCTTCAAAAGGGGAGAGGGAGCTGCTGCTCAGAAGGAGCTCTTACACTGTTACTGTTATGTCTTCACAAACCTGTAGCAGTACAAGTTAGCTAAATTGCCTTCTGTCCTGGAAGAACCAGGAGTAAGGTCAGAAGAGTTTTGTTATTCTTGAATCACTAATGAATCATACAGATTCAGTGTAACAACTTGTATAAGTATCCTTTGATAGTAATATACTTGTTACCTCTGTCTATACCCACAGTCCTATTTAATTTCAAAATTTAAATATTTATATAAAGTGCCTTCTTGCAGATTTTCTTAAAAGGTAATTATATGATTTGCTGCAGTTAATCTGACACCCACCACTAGGTAAATTCTACTAAGTGTACCACAACCCAGTGACCTGGGCACACTCAGACTTCTTCTTGGAAATTAGACTGCATTTGTAATAAATTCCTCCGCCGAATCACTGAAATCCAACCTCTTAATAGTAGTAAGTACACTTTAGCTTTTGGTTTTCTGCTTATAGAGTTCATCACCTGCCCACAAACAACTGTGTGGGACCATACAGGAACTACCGTTTTCAGTAAAAATAGAACCCAAAGCTTTCATCACCCAGAGCCAAGGCCTCTATTAGTAAATCTAAAAAAACAGAAAAGAAAAAGAGGAATTTCTTTATGAATGCAAGTAATGTCTTGTTATAAATGCTGGAATTGATCTCCAAAGTGAAATGTAAAGACATTCTGAAAGCACTTAAGTTGCATAGGAAGCAGTTTTCCTACTACAAGTTTATATCCAATTGGAGAGGTTGTGCTTTTAATGCATCTGAATGAGAAGATGGAGATAAGCCTACGGTTTCATTTTTTTTTAAAGAAGAGTAAAAAATTCTCCACAGAAAGAAGGCACCATGATTTCAACAATAAGTAAAAAATACCCCAATTTCTGTTAAAAACAGTGTTAACAGGCATTTTATTTATCAGTGGATCTACTGAATCTTAACCACATGGTCAAAATATGCACACATTTTCTGAGGAGCTGGATTAGAGACAGTATTTGCTGCTGTTTAAAATCAGCTTCTAGAAAGCAGTTCTGAAACAGCATATCTTTTTCCCCAACTGGGTGCATCTACACAAGACATTTACTGTTGAGTAGACTAATTAGCTCCACAGTAAACATCTTGCATCTACATGTGTGGCCTTACTTGCTTCATCGGTTGAGGTTCAACAGCAACTGTTGTTGCTTAGTGGCTGTGTCTACATGAGACGCTGACTGTGCAATCATTACTGCCCAGTTGTATAAACAAGTACTAAATGACTGCTCAGTAACTGCAGTTACTTTGCAGTATGGGTGTGCAAAATGGCTATGTTTCGATTTGGTTTTGGATTTGGCCATCTTGGAGAACAGTGATTTGTTTCAGTGTTTCAGATCACTGTCCTGTTTCATTTTGGCCGAATCTGTTTTAGAGATTTGGCTCCGCCGAACTTCCTCCGAATCTGTTTCAAATGGGCTTGCAATCTTCACACAGCCCTAGTGCCCAGCTGGGTGGGGCTGAAGGGCCGGGGGCTTGGGGCCCCAGTGGGGAGCAGGATGGGGGCTGTAGGTGGCTTGTCTGGAGAAGGGGGAGGGGGATGACCGCTGCCTTCCATGAAGGAGAGGAGATGCTGGGCCGCAGGGCAGGGAAGCAGCACAGAGCAGTGAGTGAGACTGCTGGTCCCTGCCCTGCAACTCGGATCTGCAGGAAGCAGAGATCTGTGCTAGGGGTTTCCTCACTGGTGCTGCCCACCCTGCTCTGCTCTGGCAACGGGGGGCTGTGTGAGTTGCTCAATGGTGGTGAGGAGACCCCAGCATGGATCTCTGCTCCCTTCAGAGCCAGGCCACAAGGCAGAGACCAACACTCCCTGCTGCGCAGCCTGGCTCTGCAAGGAGCAGAGATCCATGCTGGGAGTCTCGTCACCACCACTGCCCACCCCACGGTGCCCTGAATCTCTGCTTCCTGTGGAGCCAGGTCTCACAGCAGGGACTAGCACTGCCTTGCTGCATCGCCTGGCTCTGCAGAGAGCAGAGATCGGCACTGGGGCCTCCTCACTGCTGCTGCCTGCCCCATACAGCCCCACATTGCCGGGGCAGCATGGGGCGGGCAGTGGTAGTGAGGAGACCCCTGGCATGGATCTCTGCTCCCTGAGGAGCTGAGTTGTGCAGCAGGGCAGCAGTGTACAGATGTTTCTGTGCAAGCCTGGCTCTGAAACTCCAAAACAGCCCAAAACACCTCCAAAATCAAATGGCTGCTGAAATTTTGCACAGCCCTACTGTGTAGTAGTGTAGGGGCCTTATTAGGCCACAGGAAACTAAGCAACTCCACATCAGGGTAGTACGTGTAAATATAAGTACTAACCGGCTGCAGAGTTTTTACTCCACAGCAGTGCACATGTAGATACTGACATGGCTGGCTGCAGCATAAGGATGCTTGAGTGCAGGGGCTGTCTGCCAGCTAGCTCCATGCTGATGCACCCTCGTGCCAAAGCCAGCCCTTCCACATCACAGTGAACCCAGTTGGAGCATCCCTAGGCTGGCAGGCTGACCCCCTGGGGTTCCTTCCATGTGGGGATGCTGTGACCTAGCTCAGCATGGTGCTGTCCCAGGTGTATGTTAAAATGGTGCATCAGGGAGCAATAAATTCTGGTGCAATATGTGCTGGCGTTTTTTGCTATGTGCTAGTAGCTTTGTAGACATGCCCACTGACTGTAAAAAAAGACTGGGGACTGCTTTTTTTAGCAAGAATTGTTATTAGCTTTGGATGCTGGCATCCATTGTACCTTGTATATATTCAAATCATTAAGTAATGATAATGTTTATATATAATTTATAAAGGAATCAAGATTTTTAAATAATAAGTAAATAAGCACACACACACACACACACAAAATAGAAACAATAAAGAATAAGAGTTATAGCAGTTCTAAGGTGTATTTTAAATTTATACAGTAAGTCCAGAGTACCTATTCTTTAGAAAGAAATTGTCATATGAGATCAGCATAAACTAAGGTCCTTTATAACTAGATGTAACAAAAGTAAAAACAGGAAAACAAGAAGGCAGCCAAAATATTTATTTATATGAGGCAGACATTTCTTTGGTGAAATCCTTTTAAAAAATGTACTCCTGTTTGCCTAAATATAATAGGACACCATAGAAGGCAGTCTCCTAGCTCTTATAACTAAGCTGTTTTCCAACACTTTCTATGCCAAAAGAAGCTGTTTTCTCTTTGCTTCCCAATGGGGTCATACTCACTAGTGTTTCTTTGGCAATCTCCTGTCTATCAGGTCTAGTCCTCCAGAGAAGACCCTTTTATTCTCTTTGAGTTAATTCATGCCCAGGTCCTCCTTTCAGTCAAGTGCCCTGGAGGATAAATTATTTTCTTTCAGCTATCATAAAACAATAGGACATTTAATAACTTCCTCCTTTATCTGGATGGAATATAGCTAGAAGATCCATCAGCTTTGTGGCCCATGATCTACATGCTTGCAGTAGTTGTGATATTTCTACTGGTGCAAATTTGCAACAACTGCAATGGAGTCCAATAGCAGATATGCAATAATAGTAAAAAAAAATAGAAACCAAAATGGAATAGTGAGCCTCAAATTAATGCATGTTTTCATATATTTCATAGACATTAGGGCTGGAAGGGACCTCGGAAGATCATCAAGTCCAGCCCCCTGCCTGAGGGGCAGGAAGTCAGCAGGGGTCATAGGATCCCAGCAAGATAAACATCCAAATTTCTCTTGAAGGCGTTCAAAGTAGGTGAACACCTTCAAGAGAAATTTGGTTGCTTATCTTTTACTACCTTTAACTCCATTTCTAACAATTGAGATAATCAGTGCAATTTCAACAATGGCTTTGACAAAAGGAAATATAGGACAATGCCAAACAGTTTTAAACTGAATGCGAATAGATGAGGGGGACCAAGAGATCAGTCATTACAGTTTGAGAGGGAACCAATCTTTGAATAAGTTTTTTCCTGTATCCATAATCAAATAAGTGCAATATTTGTAGCTATTTAACAGAATTGATAAGGGAATAAAAAGAGGATCTTAGTTTCATAGATTTCATAGACATTAGGGCTGGAAGGGACCTCGGAAGATCGAGTCCAGCCCCCAGCCCAAAGGGCAGGACGTCAGCTGGGGTCATAGGATCCCAGCAAGATAAGCATCCAGTTTCATCTTGAAGGTGTTCAATGAAGGCGCTTGAACAACCTCCGGCGGCAGGCTGTTCCAGACCTTGGGGGCTCGGACAGTAAAGAAATTCTTCCTTATGTCCAGCCTGAAACGATCTTGTAGTAGTTTGTGACCATTCGTCCTCGTCATCCCTTGGGGCGCTCTGGTGAACAAACGTTCCCCTAGATACTGGTGATCACCCCTGATAAACTTGTAGGTGGCCATCAGATCACCCCTGAGCCTGCGCTTTTCCAGGCTAAAGAGCCCCAGGGCACTCAGCCTGTCATTGTAGGGTCTGCTTCCCTGACCCCGATCATGCGCGTGGCTCTTCTCTGGACTCTCTCAAGCTTCTCCACATCCTTTTTGAACTGTGGAGCCCCAAACTGGATGCAGTACTCCAGCTGCGGCCTCACTAAGGCCGAGTACAGGGGGAGAATGACGTCCCGGGATTTGCTTGAGAAGCATCTATGGATGCAAGCCAGCGTTTTGGTCGCTTTACTAGCCGCAGCATCACATTGCAGGCTCATGTTCATCTTGTGGTCAATGATGACCCCCAAGTCTCTTTCTTCCATAGTGCTAACCAACATAGCACTGCCGAGCCTATAAGGATGCTGCGGGTTTTTCTTCCCAAGGTGGAGAACCTTGCATTTATTACAGTTGCTGGGGTGTCACCCACCCTAGAGAAACAGAAAGTTTGCCTGGGGTGGAAACAGGTATTCCTTGTCACTCTTCAGAAGCACAGCTAAAACTGGAACTACTCCAGGTCTTCACACTGTTTTGTCTAGAGTCAATTGACTTGTTTTTTTATATACGACAGAAAATACAGCTTTGCCAAAATGGAAACATTCCATGGAAACAAAAGAACTTTGATAAAGTGTTTTTTGAATGGACTGCCCATTATTTATCTCAATAGCCTACTGGTTAGAGCACTTGTCCAGGGAATACAGCATCTAGATCAAAGGCTCTCCACCCCCCCCCCCCCACCCCCCCAAACTAAGGCATTGGCAAAGTGCCCTAAAGTGAGGGCCAAGAAAGAGAATGAGTCAGAGTGACTATGGTTCAGTGAGATGAGCATTCACTTGCCAGGAGGAGGGGGTTGATCCCTCTCTCTCCCATGTAAGAGAATTTATCTAACTACTGTCTTTCTTTTTTATGCAGTGACTGAGAAATGCCCCTACTACTGCTTCTGGGAGGCTATTCTAGAACTTCACTCCTCTAGTTAGAAACCTTCTTCTAATTTCCAACTTAAACTTTTTTCATGGCCAGTTTTATATCCAATTAGTCTTGTGAAGATCCTAGCAGCTCACAGAAATCTTTACTGAAAAATAATTGGAAACTTGATATGTAAGAGGAATGCTTCATGTTTCTTGGGGTCTTTTGTTCATTTTCCCACCACATTTTATAGGTCCAGTATGCAAGAGGAATCTAGGAATCAGTGGGGGAGAGTTTAAAAAAAACAGGAAAGATACAGTATCTCCTACCTCTTATGGCTAAGTGGAATATCTGTGAGGGCAGCTAATGAGAAACATGCATTTTTGTGTCTAGTAAAAGTTAACTTTTCAACATGAAATTCTTTCTTGCACAGCGGAAGAAGAGTAAAGGGAATTTAAACAGCCAAAAGACAGGATAACAAACATGATTCTTTTTATTTTTATCTTATTATTCTTAAGATCTGATTCATGATTTTTAATTCTTTGCCAATACTGGCACTGAATTGTAGACGTCTATTATAGCTACATTCATTTTATCATAGAAGAATTCTTCAGTTTCTCAACTTCTGTGACCCTTTGTAGTGGTGACAAAGGAAACAGGAAAAAATATTCATAACTGTTGTTTTTCTTTGCTTGAGAGCCTCTTATGGGCTACATTAGAAACAGTTCTGGATGTTAACCACATTTTATTGTTGTATAGCTTGCCACATTAGAGGACATTTCAACTATGGCAGAAAAACATAGCTATAATTCTCAGCTAGTCATGCAGCACAGACCTCTCTGACAGAATAAAACATAGGTTCAGTATAGCTCTGGGTACATTGTGTGAAACCAAAGGTGAGGCATATTATAGCATAATAGCCCTGCATCTGGAAATACAAATAATGGCCAAAATCATCATTCTGTTCTCTCTCTAAGGCAATTTCATTGGAAAACACTGTAAGTAAAACACGTGAAAAAAACATGGGACCAGTCTAAAAATAACCTAAACCTTTAAAAATATCAATTACAAAAAGTAGAAAATTAATTACATTTAAATAAGAATTAAATAAGAATTGTTTGTGTTAGGGCAGGAATATAAAGAAAACCCCTTTGCAATAATATCACTACCCTGGGTTCAATGTAATGTCCCTTTTTCACATCTATCCCTTTCAAAATGCAGGAGAAAGTGACAAACATGAGTGATGGGCATAGGTGGGAGCTCAAATAGGTACAATTCTAAGAAAACATAAAAAATGTGAGAGAAATTGAAATAGGAAGATTTCCAAAAACAGCAACACAACTATGTGTGTAAAACCCCTGAGAAATTCATCTGCCCAAAGGAGGTAGAGAGGAGGCACTACTGCAGTCCTGTTCCCCCACTTCTAGACCTCCAGCAAAGTCCTATAGGAACAGCAGGCCTGCTGCAAGCTGTACAAGAACAGTGCAGCAGGCATACTCCCCCTGCTGGAAGTTCACTTCCCCTGAGTTCTGTAATTCCACTTTGCTAAAGCACTAAACAAAAATAGCAAATAGTTTTGTATGCAGTCACTATCTGCTTGTGATTAGAGAAGCTGACATACCCCAATATAAAGTGGGGGCCAGGCATGTCTCCAGACACCTGAGCCCCATGACTGGGGGCCAGGCAAGTCTCTGGATTCCTGAACCCCACTTTGCCCTAGTAGTGGGGAATAGTGATTAAAATAGGAGCTGGCCCACATACAGTAGGGTGCACAAGGATGACCCAAAGCACTGTGCATGTTGGTGTAGAGTAGGGCCTGATTAGGAGGGCCTGAAGAGCTGCACTGGGGGTGTGCTGAGTAGGGGGTGTGAGAGTAACCTGAAGTGCAGCACATAGGACAACCCCCATGATAAATTAACTCAAGGATGAAACCCCATAGAGGGGGGCAGCCAAGCCCAGGTAAGCTTATGGACACCTGAGATATTAGTTGGGCCAGAGGCCATGTTTGTTGTGTGTTTGTAGCGATGTTAATATCTGCCAGTGTGGGAGCACAATGCCCCAGTGGGGAGTGAGAGTCCCAGTGAGAATCTCGGGCAACTGTCATGGTGTAAGATACTGTAATAATTTAGATGACATCTTCAAGGCATGAGACATGATAAGGGAAGGTTAGAGTTGTGTTATTGCCCTGAGCATTGGGCATTAAAATAAGTAGTCTCCCGCACTTAACCGCAGTTTATATTCCAACTAGTTGTGGAGGGTGAGATTTTGGGCAGACTGACCCAGAGAAGGTGAGTGGGCTGGGGGTTTCACAGCCCTGAGTAGTCAGCCTGTTACAAACTGCTTTAAGAAATTATCTTTTTTTTTTTTAAATAGAAGGGAGCTTTGGTATCAGCAAAGCCTCTAAAATGCCCACCTTTCCTCGCACTCCCCTACTCCTTCATAGGGACAGGTTCTCCACTATTTTAAATCTTATGTATTTATTTGGGATATTGGGTACAGCCATGTTGGTCTAAGGACAGGCAGACAATATTTCTTGGGTAAATGTGACTTTTTTTGTTAGACCAACTAAATAGTTGGAAAAATTGTGCCCGAAAGATTGTAAGGAACCATTTTTCCAGCTATTCAGTTGGTCTAATAAAAGATATCACATTTACCCAAAGGACCTTTTCTGCCTTGGGTATTTATTTACATTTATGCAAAAAAGTCTTTTTCACACTTCACAGGTGTAAATTATTACACAACTATCAAGGCAGTTGAGAATTCATCTCATAACATAATATTTAGAGTTGGCCATGATTCAGTTTTCAAAGGTGATGTGCATATGCAGAGATAGTAAAATAACTGCTTTATCATTGTCTAACATGAGAAGTTGTCTAATAACTCTCTCACATGCAATACTGTTACTAAACATTAGATATCTGTCACATTGAAAGATAATTTGAATTCAAATCTCTTACAGTGAACCAATCCTTTGTAAAATAGTGGTTATATCATGGTATGTTGGTCACCAGGGATGATACTCCTTGATGTTTCTAATGATGGCATTGTGTCACTTCATGATCTATCCTGGATTTAGTGAAAGAGCAGGCATGGAAATAAACCTCCAGTTTTGGTTTCTTTTCATCCTCTATTCTTTCCTTTATCCCCTCAAGGAACACCTTCATAATTCTTTCATCCACACCTCTTTTGTATATCTCTTTATAAAACTGTACTGCTGCATCCAGCACCTTTACACACTCCTCTATTTGGGCTCCGTCTTTTGTTCTCACTTCTTTCAGTTCCTTCCTTCTTTTCCTCAGTTTTGCCCAAAAGACTTATACCTCCTTCTTCTATCTTCTCCACCCAGGTGCTCTGGTCAGAAAGATTATCTCATCTGTTTTGCTTTTGACCTATTCTTCAGTCCATCACTTTATGTCTTCCAGTTCTTCTTTTATTCATATTTCTCTTACTCCCTCCTTTAATAATTCCTGGTTCCTTGCCTGCAGTTCTTTTAGCTATTCCACCCTCTTCTTCACTTCTCTTTGACCAATATTTCTGAAAAATGTTCTTGTTATTTTCTTGACTATTGTCCACCACTACCAGATGTTTTTTGTAGCATCTATTCAGAATCCTCTGTCCTTTATACAGTTTCACATATTCTTGACAGGTCTTTTTATCTTGTAATAACTGAACATTTAAATTCCACATCCCTTTCTGCCTACCTTCACTTTTATCTAAACTCACTTCCATTCTCAACATCCGGTGATCACTGAAGGTCACATTTAAGATCTCCTTCTTTCCAATCCCTGGTCCATGTGTTGTTAATACAAAATCAGTGCTCAACACCTATCTCCCATTCAATTCCATCTTCATAATCACCTTGTCACCTGCCCATACTTTAAACATCCATTAAACATCCTTCTTTTATTATATAAATCAGTACTTTTGATGAGCTGTCTAGCTCTCCCTCCCCTCCAGCTCCTCTCCTACCCCTCTCCTTGGTAATGCAATTGAAATCCCTCACCTGAATTTGCTGCCTACTTTCTACATACATTTCTAATTTCTTAAACAGTATGATCTTTTCTTCTCTTTCAGCTGGCACATATGTATTACAAATCTTTAACACTTTCTTTTTAAACATCACCACCATCCATTGCAGTCTCCTTTCCACAATCACTTGCACTTGCCACACTTCTACTTCCTCACTCTTGAGGAAAATCATGACTTCAGCCCGTTTGTTTACATCTGACTCCACCCACCACAATGGTCCCCATCCCATCTCTTTAGAAAATGATTGAAATCCCTCTCCCATGAAATTCTACACTCTTATTACATATTATGTCTGCTTTGATTCTACTCAGTACTGACAATCTTAACCCACCTCTTCCTTGATAACACACTTTTGAATGTATAGATACGATACACAAAGTCATGCTTGTCCATTTAAATTACACATCTGTACTAGGGCTGTGTGAAGCTTTGGTCACTGATTCAATTCAGTGGAGATCTGGCCTTATCTGGCAGCTGGATCTCCAAATCCAAATCAAATCAGGAGACCCTCTAATCTCTCCAAATCAAATTGGGATTCTCCGAATCAATTTGGGGAGATTTGGAAGGATTAAATGATTTGGACATAGACACAGCTTTAAATGTTTTTTCTACATACCTCAAGGTACCAGGTGGCTTATGAGTGCTGAGATGCTGGGGCAGATGGAGTGTCCCACGGTAGCATGGGAGTGGGGGGTCCCCAGCGCACTCAGCAGCAGACTCAGAAGTGGACCAGAAGCACTTTCAGTCTACTTCCAGGTGGACTGGGGAGCATGCAGTGCTATCCTGCCCCTCGGATGAGCAACTGGTTCCTCTTGGGTCTGGGGGGGGCACCCGGAGTTCCCCCATGGCCGATTGCTGAGCTGGAGGGCCATGGGGAGTGGGGGTCCTCTGCACACTCAGCAGCAGACCTGCAAGTGGAGCAGAAGTACTTCCGGTCCACTTCTGCTTTCGCTGCTGAGCAGGCGACCCACCCCACCACGTTCCTGTGGGACACTCCGTCTGCCCCACCATCACAGCATTCACAAGCCACACCTGGTACCTCAAGCTACGTAGAAAAAGCATTTAAAGCTGTGTCTATGGCTGAATCACTGATTCTCCAAATCAGCATCAAATCTTCAGATTTAGATTCAGCTGAATCGAATCAGGACAGTGATCCAAATCAACGAATCGAATCACTGTCCCCAATTTGGGCGGACTCCAAATCCAAATCAAATATGGCTCGTTTCGCATACCTCTAACCTCTACCATTCTATGAGTCTTCTGTGCTGCTGCTTGATGCAGTTGGTTCTAGTCCTTCCTCTCTTTGCATCCTCATAGTCTTTGCCAATTTTTTCTTTTTATTGCTTTGACATTCAAGAAAGGTTCCCCTTTCCCCTCTCCCCTACCTTTCCACTTCCCCTCGCCTTCCACTTCTCTGTTAATCCCAGACCACATTAGCTCTGATGAGCCTTTTTTCAATTCATCTCGTTCCCCGTTTCTCTCTTTGTCTGTCTTCTTCTTCCTAAGCTTCATAGCATGTGATTTATTTATTTTCTCAAATTGGCTCTCTTTTTTCTCCTGCTCTATCCTCATTCCTTCTCCTTCTTCCTGTAGCGTTCTCTCATCATAGTATCATAGTAGCTAGGGTCAGGAGGGACCTGAACAGATCATCTAGCCTGACCCCATGCCACAGGCAGGAATGAATGCTGGGTTTACAAGACCCCAGACAGGTGATCGTCCAATCTGCTCTTGAATATACCCGAGGACCACCTCCCTGGGAAATTGGTTCCAGATTTTGGCCACCCTAACTGTAAAATATTGCCTTCTGATCTCCAACCTAAACCTATTCTCCATCAGTTTATGACCATTGTTCCTCATCACCCCAGGTGGTGCTGGGGAGAAAAGAGCTCTACCTATTTGCTGTTGATCCCCCTTGATGAGCTTGTAGGCAGCTACCAGGTCCCCCCTCAGCCTCCTCTTGCTGAGGCTGAACAGGTTCAGATCCTTCAGTCTCTCCTCATAGGGCCTGTCCTGCTGCCCTCTCACCAAGCGAGTGGCCCTCCTCTGAACCCTCTCCAGGCTGGCCACATCCCTTTTGAAGTGCGGTGCCCAGTACTGGATGCAGTACTCCAACTGTGGCCTGACCAAGGTCGTATGGAGGGGGAGTATCACCTCTCTGGACCGGCTTGAGATGCACTTTTGGATGCATGACAAGGTAGGGCTGGCCTTGCTGGCTGCGGTCTGACATTGGTGGCTCATGTTCATCTTGGAGTCAATAATGACTCTGAGATCCCTTTACGCCTCTGTGCTTTCAAGAAGAGAACTCCCCACCCTGTATGTATGCTGTGGATTCCTTCTCCCAAGGTGCAGCACCTTGAATTTGTCTACGTTGAACCCCATCCTATTCTCGTCTGCTCAGTTTTGTAGTGTGTCTAAATCTAGTTGCAGCTTCTCTCTCCCTTCAAGTGTGTCCACCTCGCCCCGCATCTTAGTGTCATCAGCAAACTTGGACAGCGTGCTTTCCACCCCCTCCTCCAAGTCGCTGATCAAGATGTTAAACAGTGTGGGCCTGAGGACCGAGCCCTGGGGTAATCCACTACTCACATCTCGCCAGGTTGAGTACAACCCGTCCACCACTACTCTCCGGGTGCACCCCATCAGCCAATTTTTTACCCATCCAACTGTGCAGGCATCAATGCTGCAGTCGCTTAATTTATTGATGAGGATGGGCATCTTTCCCTTCTACCCCTCCTCTGTCTAAAAGTCACTTGTTCCACTTACCTTTCCTTCTTTTTGCCTCCTCTGTCACCAGCTGCACCACTTTGATTGCTGAAATTTCACTATCTTCCTCTTTCACTCCTTCCTGTGGCATCTCCTCCACTGTCATGAATTCTGACTCAAGATCTTCTTCCCCACTTTCCTCTTCTCTTCTGCTCCTCTGTAGATCTTGCTTTATTTGAGAAGGACCACAGGCATTACCACTGTAAGTGTGTCTCTTTCCTGAAAGTAATGCACATCAGTACTTCTTGGCACTCAGTGCCCTGTTTCTTTACATATGCAAACTATTGTATACCAGCAATGTGCAGAAAGGTGTTCTCCCTGGCCACACTTGCTACAGAGTTTAGGATGTCCAAAATACACTGGCCACACTGAGGTTTATCTACTTGGATTGCTGACTGGAAGGCCATTATTCCACCAGGACTCCTCTCGTCCAACTTCATTACCACTTGAGCTCTTCATGCTCCCATCCATATACTGTATTTATCATGTAACTTCTCAACATACCTACCGTTTTGTACAAAATTCTTCAGTCATTTTTCAATCTCCCCCATCTCAAGCATGTCTGTGTATATTTGAATAATTATTACCTTTCTCTTGTCCTTTATCTCACAAAAAATCCCCTTAAGTTCTCTCTTACCTTTTGCCGCATATATCTTCCAAAAATCCTCATAACTTTCTCAGCTCCAATTTGAAATTTTCCAAGACTTCCAGTTCAGAAAGGTGATGAGGCTATTCAAGTGTTCCACTTCAACATCCAAAACTTCACATAATATTTTCTACATAAATTTATATCTATTCATTGTCTGGCTTTTCTGTTCTCCTGTAGCCTGGGTCCCAAGGTATGAGGATGTCAGTCAGCTGCCACCTAAAGGATATATACTTGTGGGCACTCCCTGATTGATGTTTTTGGTTGGTGATCATAACCCACTGTGCCCACAAGGTATTGACCTTTATGCGGCACTGTCATGCTGACTGGTCATGCCATGCTCCTGCATCCAGTCTGACAGTCGCTCTTAGATGTGCACATTGGAGTGCCCACCCCATGCAAGCTCTTGCTGTACCTCTGCCTCACCCCACAGTGCCATGAGGTCACCAGTCTCCTCCATGGAGAAATTGAGACCCCAGGTGGCAACGTGTGGTGTGGGTGATGATGCCATTGGGCCTCCCACATCAGTTCTCCAGGCATCCATGCAGCTGTCCCTGTGCTGTCAGGCCTGTGCAGTTTCCTGCAGTGCCCAGCACAGAGGCACAACATGGAATTAGGATCCACATGGTGAGGCAATGCCCCAGCACCTGCAGTCTCTTGGCAGGCTGCTGGGGGTTGGCTACAGGCAGCTAGAGCTGGCCCCAGTGGCTAGGAACTGCTTGCAGCTGGGCCTGGGTGCTTGCAAGCTTGGCAGCATCTTGCAGCAGCTTGGGCTCACAGAGCTGGCCCAGATCTGGGGCAGGAAAGGCACTCAGCCCTGAGGCCCTGGGGCTGAGCTCAGGCTGGCCTCCTAGTGGCAGGGCTGACTGGGAGCAAATCTGTGCTTGCAGCAGTGCACTTGTAGCAACTCAAATAGCAGTGGCATAAATTTGTGCCAGAGATTTGTGCCTCAGCACACAAGCCTGAACATGCACTTTGGTGCTGACCCTAGCAGTATAAAAAGCTGCCTTGGTGAGCATCTCAGAGTTACTTGCCCTCAGGAGCTTCTGAGGCCCAGCCAATTGGTATCTGGGGACACTAGCCCATTGTGCCATCTGGACTGCTGAAGCAACCCTAGCCTAGAGGGACCCCTGCACCCTCTACCCTCTGCAGCAATCTGGCAATGGGGGATGCTGTCTGACCATGACCTGCTGTCACCTTCGATAACATCTGCTCATTTGGACCTGCGGCTCCATGGCTGCGCACCTGTCAAACCCAGGTGGCAACTGGATTTACACAGCTGCCTGGGCTGTGGTATGGGCACTGCAGCAGAGCCTTCTGCACCTCTGGACCAGCTGTCAGTGGGTTCTGGCTTCACAGTTGGCCTTTGGGCAGCAGTACTGTCATGTCTTCTGGTTTCCTTGCTCTACTATCTGGGCAGCTGTTGCCCAGAAGATGTGCTTCTTGTGGTGGCGCGCTTTAAACTCTCAAAGCATGTCCTCCTGTCCCCAAATGGACAAGAGGTCAACCACCTTATCTGCTCTCCAGATGGGTCCCCAGTGCAGGTCCTGGGCAGGCTTCTTTGCCTGGCTCCCATTACTTGACACACTAGCAGAGTTACTGATGTTCCCTGTTTAAAAATTGTAAATTTTCTGATAAAACCCCCACAAATTCTCTCATTAAAATACCCAAAAACCATGTTCTTCCCCAATTAAAGTGAAATATCACTATATAGACAGAGATCAGTTGGCAATGTTTTACTGATATATTTACAATTTTAAAGAAATTTGGAAGCCTATCAGTGCCTCTATCATCATAATAAAACAAATTCTAAGTATCTATACATGTTGGCATTAGCTTTTGTTTTTTGTTTTTTTAATCATAGAAAAATCAGAGCTTCCCCTGATGCTGAGCTGAACTGATATGTCGGTGTCCTTCCCGGCCCTTACCCCTCACTCTCAACCCACATCCCCCCAGTGCCCCTCACTCCTGACCCCCAGCCCGTGCCTGCCCACCACAAGCTCCCTCCTGGCAGAAGCTCCATCCCAGCACCAGGACATGAGTACAGCTGTAGCTATCTCACCCAGTACTTTGTGTCTCTGAGCAGTGCCAGCCCTTGCTGTTCTGCTCCCTGCACCTGTGCCCAGGCCCTAGTGATCCCTATGGTGTTCCTGGGAGGCCCTCAATTGAGGCTCAAGGAGTGGACTGCACAAGTCCCTTCCTGTCCAAGCTGGCCTCCCCCTGCGCAGGCTTCCCTAGGTGGGGTAGGAGGGCTCTAAGCCTGGCTCTGGCAGCCTTTTCTACCTGAAGTGCTCCCCCATCCCTGACTCCCATCTCTCTCTCTCTCTCACACACACATCCCCACTGTCACCTCTACCCCTACTCCTACCCCCAGCCCATCACCCCCCCACCCAAGTGGTTCCTGGGACCAGGAGCCCTCTGCAAGGCTGGTGGGGGCATGGGACAAGGCTGCAGTGTGGTAATTGCCTCTGCAGCCATGGACCCACCAGCAAGTCCTATCCCATCTAGAGGCTGGGAATGCAGGATGTGAGATTTATGTGTGGGGGAGGGGGGATTGGGGAGGAACAGGTGTGGGAGGGGGTTGTGGGTGGGTGTAAGGTTTGTGGGGGTGGTGTGGGGTATTGTGGGGAGTTTGTGGATGGAAATTTGTGGGGGTTGTTGGGTGTATGGGGTTTGTGGGTGGAATGGGGAGTTTGTGGATGTGGGGGGACTGTGTGGATGTGGGGGGGTTGTGTGGCTGGGGAAGACTGTTCAGGAAGAGTGGGTCCCTCACCAACCCCCCTGCATAGTGCACAACCCTGCCCACAGTCATGGCAGTGGCCATCAGAGCACTCCTGGCCCCATCCTCACAGAGACTCTGGGTGGTACAGTGCTACCTCAGACCTGGGGGCTGCACA